>NW_019091205.1:0-2400000 GCF_002217175.1 Folsomia candida
AAAAGAGAGAGATAGTAGCACAGGCAAGTAATTCTAAAAAAAATTCATTTGTTTTAATCAGTGCGATGGGATACATCGAACTTTTGCAAGATGGTAATGGTCTCGAAAAACTGGTACGAATCGAAGAACAGCTACGGTACATCAAGTCTTCCACGTTTCCTTGGATGTTTACCATCATTGCAAGTCTGTCCGGTAGTCTGCCAACTTTTCTATTGCGAAAATCGATTCATGGCGCTATGAAAGGGGAAACTGTTAGAACCTACACAGCTTCTATATTTATCATGTATCGACACCCATTTCGACTCTTTGGATATCCGGTGACTAAACTGGGGTCGGTTGGATCCAGGCTGGAGGGAACGAACGGTTAATCAGCCAATTTATGTGTATATTTACACTGCTAGAAATCCGCTATAGGTGTTAATTGCTCGATGCTAAAATTGCTACCGTTTCGTATTAAAATTATACCATAAATTATTCCATGAAAATTAGCTTCCGATATGGTAAAACTTTAATACCGAACAATTACTTAACAATACCTCTTTGGTACAGTCATATCTAGATACATGCATTCCATATGCAATTATACTGGATTTCTAAGTGTGCCGTGTGAAATGTAATTCGCGAGATAATAATTTCGCAAAATATTTATGAATTGATTATTTTGCAGGTGTTGCATTTTTCATAGTTTCGTCGCACGATAAGATTCGTATTAGTGTGATGGGTGACTCTACAATCTTGCCGGAACATGAGGGAAAATCTCTGCTCGATGGAATGCTCGGGGAAGTGGAAATACTCGGAAATTTGTTAGAAACACGTGCCCATATCGAAGTAACTATTGACACGAAGGAAGAGATAGGTGGACTAGCCTTCGAAAACTTTGATGCATTTAAAAAATAGTGCAATTCGGGAAACTTGTTGAATCATACCAGCTTCAATATTAAATACTGTCATTCTTAAAAATATTAACCAATTATCTTGGTAATTATGTTAATAAAAAAATATATATACATAATTATTACACTTGTTTTTAATTTGTCAAAAGTTAATAATTTTAATAATCATAATAACTTGTAATTTGTTGTCATTCATAGCAAAATTGTATTGATAATAATTAATAAATTACATATTGAGTCTATGATAGAACACGACTCGTCTAACCCCATCAACCAGTTTGATGCCTTGAGCATAATAATCTTCCGTCACGGTCTGCTCGAGATACTCCTCCGGGGTGAAATTGACCTCAAGCAGGGTTTCTCTACAGTCTGCCGGGATCTTTGGCAGGGGGTCCGGAAGTGGCGGCGGTTGTTCGGAAATGGCGTCACTTTTCTTCGACTTGCACTGCCCGTCAGAGGGTAGCAGACTTTTCGCCGACCAACCGACCCCCGAGGGAAATAGGGACGGATTCAGTCTTACTATGATCTCCGGGTTCGTCACGAATAGGAGGACGTCGCGATCGGAAGCGGAAACCGATCCCGCATTCGGTACCAGGCTTGGATCTAGGTCTTCAAATTGTATTAGCCCGGGATCTTGTGAGGATTTTAGCTTATCTAAATCCCCCTCCGGTTCGGATACCCCTTTAATTGTGAAGTTATCGATATCCTCTTCGCCAAGTAATTCCTCCTTCACAGCTTCCTCACTTATTGGCGGGTCAATTTCTTCATCTTCTATAACTTCCCGGGTAAGATCGGGTTCGGGTTGTTTCTTCTTCTTTGCTGAAGAATTATCACTCCGTGAGGTTCGCTTAAATGGTGGCTTTGCTGAAGGTAACGTGCTCCTCACTTCTGTCACCTGGGGGGGTTTGCTCGTGGTTGGAATGGGGTGCATCGCGCATGGCGTCCAGCATTGCTTGAGTGGACCTGACTAGGCCTTTATCCGAATACAACTGGGGGTAAAAGTCTAATATTGACCGCTTCACGGGGTCATCTCCGTACACGGTGGGTCCGATGAGATCCAGTGTGGGGACTTTAAGCGAAAAACTCCTGGCTCTTTTAAGGATGATTTGTTCCATTGAGCAACTTCCAGAACCTGTTTTTGTCCCTTGTTGAACCATTTCCTCCCCGAGAGGACCCAACTTTCCGGCGTGGGTAATCATCACCATTACTTGGTGGAGGTCGAGCAAACTCTGGAATTTAAATAAAAAATAAACTTTTTAAGCAAACAAATTACATCAAAGTCATGCAATTTTAGGGAAAGGAAGAGCTCAAATATGATTTTTAGGTTGTTACATTTTTGTCAAAAAGTTAGTAAGGTTACTCTACAAAATCCCTAAAAATTCAGGATGTTCTATTTTTGCCCTAATACGTATTTGGTTAGTTTTGTATCTCGAAAACTATTCAATGCCCGATTTTATTATAAGATAGGAGCATAGTTAAGTGAAGTGCAGTTGAAGCCTTTAGTCTTTATCAGGTTAACGCTTCTCTGGATTTAATACAGTGTACACTCTTAGAAATGGGGTTAAGAGTATACCCAAAAAGTAAACGAATGTGACCCTACCGCCGTGGTTATAAATCGATTGGTTACAATTGTCACCGACTAATTATAAAATTTCACTGACTTGGTATTAAATTATCACCAGAGATATAAAATAAAACTAGTTGGTGATAAATTCATAACCACGACGGTAGAGTCATATACGTTAACTTTTTTCTTATAATTGTAACCTCATTTCTAAGGGTGCAATTAATTTATTTATAATTGAGCGTACAGTTACTTTTCAAAAGGGTAACATTATTCGTAAGAGTGCCACAAGGGCACTCTTACGAAGTTTTATCTCCAAACGTACACCTAAATACATAATAATGACAACATGATTGTCATTAAAGCATGGAAAACTGGCTCGTAACTTCAAGGCACTATTTTATCACTATTTTTCGCAATTTACATACCCCCCATAAAGAATAAAGACGTATGTATAAATACATATCAAACCTTTGCATGAAGGTTGATGCACAAATTGAAGAATTCCTTTACTTTGCGACCTCTGTCGCCAGGGGGATCCTCCTCTCTGCGCAGGATTTCAGCATAAGTCCAACCATACACGACCCACTGTCCACCCTCAACTTTAATCTGTAAACAAATTTAGTCAATTACGCAATTTTAGTTTATGGGAACACAGTGGGTATCCTATGATTGGTGCGGCCTGTAGAATTTTCAAAAGTCCAACCGCTGTATTATAGGTCGGAATTTTATTATGCACACTTGACATAAATGCAATTTTATAAATTACAAATGACAATGTATCACATTGTTAGATCACACTATGTATATTTGCAAGATTACCGCTGTGTCTTCCAGATATCGAAGACATCTCGGAACCTCCCTCCCCGCCGTGCAGCATCGGATTAATTTCCCAATGTAGATGGACTCTAACCCCTTAGAAATGCTGCTCACTTTACCACCAGCTTTGTAATTTCGCCGATAAAAATTGTCCTTGTTATTAACTTTACTACAATTCTTATACGTAAAATTAATTCGTTGAGTTAGTTCTTTAAACTGGAGCCGAAATTTGCCAGGGTTGTGTTGGGGTTTCATCTTACCGATACTTTGTATTATATTTCCTATAGGAAATTGTTTATAAGGCTTTTACATATATTTGAATTGACAATTTATAAGGAGCCGAATTGTGGATATTGTTGATGTGATGATCAACATGTGTTTCTCCACTTACAAGTAGCAATCCTTTTAGAACGTAAAACAGGTATGTATATGTCTAAATGTATACCTGTACATACATAGACACATTGTTAGAACTTGGTGGATTGTACACGATCCTTCACATACAAACAACTTTGTGAACCTTTCCGTGGCCTTTCCATTCAACGGATTCACAAGACAAGCCTAATGTCATTGTGTAGTAAATGATACAAGAATCAATCGCATGAGGTGAGATGCCAGCGCTCTCGCGAATCATGGCATGTCTCACAACTACCCCGATCAACTTGAATTTGTGTGCCCGGTCTACCACTCGTCCACACGTGCATATATGTACTTCACCACTTGCCATCGTTTTCATCTTCTGTTTGCATTCAATATAAATTATCATAAAGCTACCTGAACTACATAAAAAAGCTCATCAACAATTTGTTTAGTGGAGTCGAAGGTGTACATTTCGTAAAATTGATCGTCTCTCTCTTGACTGGTAAAGTTTAATACGCAAAGTATGAATTAGTCAATACGGGTAGATTTTTGGGCAGTGGGTTTTTGAAGTAGAATATTATCAACTAATTACAATTATTTGACAGTGTGTGAATAATTGGCGAGTGAGTATTGTGTGTTTGTGTTGTAATACGGGTTGTTGGAGGACCTCTGCAAGTGTACGAACGTTACGGAGTATACGTGACCAAGATATTCTTACGTGTTAATATCTGAAATTTAGGTAAGTTACACATAATTATGAATACTAAATTCATTTTATTACTAATTTGTTCGCAAATTCAAATATCTGTAAAAAAAATTAAGTAACGATTTGCCAAACAGAGCCACGCAAAATTTTTTTTGAATATACGAGGGTAGCTCAATAAGTATGTCCATCTTAATAAATTTTCCACTTGTAAGAATTGAATCTACTGGTGGCATTCAACTTGAAATTAATTTTAACCAAGTAAACAACACAATATCTTAAAAAATACGATATTATAGCTTTGTTTTACAAACAATAAGTCGAATTATACTGCCTATGTTCAATTTTATCCGGTTAGCAATGCTTGATTCCATATTGCAATGATTTTAGTAATGCTTGTTGCGATAATAATTACCCACTAAAATTTTTCTTAGTATCAGCTAACCGCTCATGTTGAGAAAACTAAATATTCTTGTTGTTTAAAGTACTAAGGAGTCAAATCTACAATGGAATGTGGGAAAAAGGATCCGGGGATTCCAAAGACTTGCTGTGTCCCTTCTTGCACTTTAGCACTTCGGTGGATTGCTGACATTTCGTACCACTGGTAACCACAATACACTAGGGAATAAAGTAATTTTTTGATTATGTTAATATTAACTAGCAAATGACTAACTTAGCTTTCCCGGATTAAAACTTCATCTGAAAACTCCAAACGAATGGATTAAAGTAATTCGAGGACTTATATCCAACCAAGAATGGGAACCAAGTGGGCACAAAATTTGTTCTCGGCATTTCCTAACGTCCGACTTTCGAACCGACGCGGATTCTTTTAAGCGTTGGAGGGTTCCTGCTGTCCCTGCTGTTAATTTATATCCACTGACTGACCCACCTCAAAATGACGAACAAACTATGGAAGTAGTTGATACAGATGTTCCTCTTCATACCATAACAATCAGAGGGCAGCTTAGTGGTGAGTTAATCAAGATACGTTCGGTTAATATCTTCAGCATTAATTAGTATGAATTAAAGCAAAACCTTCATATTTTAGATGACTCTATTTTGACCCAAGGAACAAAAATCGAAATTACTATACGGATTTTGAGTGACGAATCTGGTGTCGCTGAGTATCCAAGTGAGATGAAATCCGTTTGTACAGTTAATGAAGGTAAATTAAAATCTTAAAACTTTATGAACGGCATTGCTTGATTCAATTATTTTAAAACTGTGTAGATGGAACGTTTGAAACCGTTTCCGAATTGATTAAAGAAAATTCAACTTCTGCTACGGAAACTTTGCGGAAAACTTTGAAGAACCCCAAGGCCACTCGTCAACTTTTCCCATCGCCATCTCGTCCCACGACTTCCCAGCCCAAGTTCCTCACTCCGAATTCAAGAAGAGTTTCGATGGCTGAGCATAATTATGCAAGATCACCCGTTTACACCAGCGGATATTACATCGACCGAGCAAATAAGTTGAAGACGAGACTTAGGACCTCCAAACTGTCCACAGCTAAACTTAAACGCAAGGTAAAGAAATTGAACTTCCGACTTTCCGACAAGCTAAAACAGTGCAAGGATCTAGAAGCTTCTCAAATTTCAACCCTTCAAGGCCAGTTTCCTGCACTTCTAAACGAGTTTATGAAACAAGAAATGCAAGTCGGAAAATGCAAAACCAAGAAAGGGGTACGATATACAGAAGAAATGAAAAAGTTTGCTGTGTCCCTACATTTCATGTCCCCAAAGGCTTATCGTTTCCTTCGGAAGTACTTGACTTTACCCCACGAATCGACCTTGTCATCTTGGACAGCGTCAGCTGACTGTAGTGCCGGATTCTGCTCTGAAGTCATTGCACAACTCATCACCGCCCGAGAGTCAGATAAAAAGAATATGATGACAGATATTGTGCTACAAGTTGATGAAATGGCCATCAGAAAATCCACTCCTTGGTGCCCAAGTAAAAATCAGTTCGTCGGATTCATTACTCCCTCAAGCTCATGGACTGGAAGTACAGAAGCATATGAAGAAAATGCTGAGCTTGCTTCAAGTGCGTTAGTCGTCTTAGTCGCTGGAATCTCAGGTGGCTGGAAGTGTCCAATTGGCTACATCTTTACCGACAAAGTTGATAGTGACACAATGGTATCAATGGTAACTACTGGTTTAGAAAGATATAGTTCCTTGTCACAAGAAAAGGTTATGCTTATTATCAAAGGGTGAAGCGAAGCGAAATCCCTTTATGGAAATGTCTTGTCCATCCGTTTGTACCCACGATAACTTTAGAGCGGTTTCTAATTTCGGCATGCGATTTTCACTAACGTGTTGCTAATTCTTGAAGCATGAATAAGTTAGAAGATGGGCGTGGTAGGCCATGGCTCCCTGGGGATTAGGCCAAAGGTCAAAGGTGTCGAATTTTTTGTATTTATCGTTTCAGACGTTGTTTTGGGTAGGAATTTCAAAAGTCGACACAGGTCCTACCTTCGATGGCGATGTGACCGTGTCGCTTCAACCCTTTGCTACATTTCGTTTGCAACGGTTTATTTAGCAATGTACATACATATGTACATTCTTACTTGTGCTTTACTCAAAGTAGTATAAATTGTTTTCGTAGAGTATGTGTGACACATGTATTTACATGTACATAAGGATGTATGTAGATACTAGATACTAGGGCTGATAAATCCGTTCCTAATTTTCAAATCCGGATTTCGGATTATCCGTTTTCCTCGGGACCCAAATCCGGATTTAAATCCGGATTTAAATTATTTACTGTTATTATTTATTTCCTTGATCTTTGAACGAATTGAATTAGATATCATGCACACATGCATCCTTCTACCAAAATCCGAAAACCAGAAGTCGATATCTCTTACCGTTCCAAAATGGGGTCAAGAACCCTGGAGCAACCAGCAAAAGCTGTCCACTACCACGAAAAAGTGGTTACGCGCTCCAATAAATTGAGCTGTAGCAACTTTAGAAACCAAATAATTCAAAACCCGAAAATTTGTTATACACTACTGAGGTATGAGCTACAAAAAACTGCTAATCACAAAAAAATATCTGGTCGGCCCATTCGTCTCCGGTCACTTTGCATAATCCCTTTTCCATAACGGTTATATTGCAGAATTTTTATCCCATAAAAGTCACATGATATAAACAACCACTTTCCATAATATATTTTCTCATAAACTTTAAAAAAGAACTAATTTCTGATTAATGAGAACTAAAATCACAGCAAAAAATTGCAGCATAAAATTGCATAAAATTGCAGCATATCAACTCTAGTATTATAAATTTCAACAATATTCATTAACCTTATATCCAGCGTGTAATTTTTGTAGCTCCAATTTTCCATGTATCTGATCAGCCTTCAAAATTTCGACATAGTTCCAAGTACTTTGATGAGACCCATTACAAATGGTGTTCATTCTAAAATGTCAAACAGCCTCTATAGAGTTACTGGTACAAGGAGTAGAATTTTCAAAACCTGTGTAACTATTCCATAAAATTATCGGACGTCGTACTCAAATCCAACGTAGGCGTCATGGAACAACCCAGCCATTTTACTGAATCACTTGAATATTAAATATGTATTTTGCCGGGTGGATTTTGTGAAAGAAAAAAGATTAGGAGATGAACGAGTGGTATGCAAAGCAGCGGTATGCAAAGTGACCTTGTATGCAAAGTAACTGTTTAGGTTAAATGCGTTAGGGGATAATTTTGTATGCAAAATGCGTTATGCAAAGTGACACCAGACCCGTGTATCAGCACCCAAAGTGATAAGATTCGTAAAAATAGATATCTGCACTTTCGGAGCGTAATTCGATTCAGTACTTAAAGTTATCACCTAACATAATACATTATTTTAAAGCCTAGAAGTTGGCCATAAAATCCTATAAAGTTTTATAAGCTTACAAATACAGTGAAGAGTAAAATTAAAGTAACAACCCAGATAACGGAAAAACGACTCGACCTGAAGTCATCAAAATTGGTCGTCCCGGGCATTCCCGGGAAACGGGATCCCGAAATCCCGGGATTTGAAGAACTGAAATCCCAGGATTTCGGGATTTTTCAATTTGTCATTTATAAGTGAAATTGCTTATAATTTACAATTTTAATAGTAGTTTTATATAATTTTCGGTTGTATGATTGGTAAGACAAAGTTTCGATGAGCATAACCAGTCAAAATTGATCCTGAACTCGAAAATTTGAATTTTAAATAATATTGGTAGCCATATTTTTCGCACATTGATCTAAATTTTGTATGTATTTAATTCACTAGTTAAATTTTTATTACAAGATAGAACTTAAAATTTTCTAACTTTGATGTCAGATTCTAACTTGAGACAACAAGAACACCTTATTTTAGGTATAATTATGGAATCTGAAATCAGTTATGCCCAAAAATACTAACACGTTAGAAGTGATTTCGAATTTCATTCCATAAATTTAAGGCTGAATGAAAGGCTGTTTGAAGGTACATAGTTCGTATATTTGAGCTTGAAATTCTTGAATTGCCAAATTCCATGTCCAATTTTAGTTTGTGAATAATAGTTCGCAATTTAAATACTAATAAACGTAATTTGTGCATTTCTGGTTGATATGCTGGCGAATCCTTGGTTAATTATTTATGTTTTCTGGAATGAAACTATCAAACTTTTTTTCCTCCGATAGGTAGAAACAAAAACTTTCCCATTACGGTAAAAAAATTGTTTACCAAAATTCATTATAATAGTGGTATTCACAGTAACAGATTATAATCGTGAGGACGATTATAATCACAATCGATTATAATCATATACCATGAACGCACCAGATTATTGTTGTTTTTTTGATTATTTTGCCTAAAACATCCAGCAGGATTCATTAAATAGTATCATAGCAACGGCTACTTTTTCGGACGCTTTAAAAAAATTGCACTTGGATCAAGGATTATAGTCCAAATAATCATCCTCGGAGAGGATTATTTTTTGACGATTATAATCACATTGGTTTATTTTTTCCCATAGAGAATTTTTGGGTGATTATAATCGATAATGATTATAATCGCAATAATCGGTTACTGTGAATACCACTAATATATTTATTACGTAGCTTCAGGCTACTTTATGCTTTAAATTAAAGTCTGAGGCAAGAACTTTCTTAACAAATTAAAGTCGCTAAAGTAGATATTTGGTGAATAAGGTCCCTTTTCATGGAGACAGTCACATATATGCTTCACTCAGCAGATTTTGTTATCTAAGTTATGTTTTCTCTCCACTGGGGTAATTTTAACAACGTCCAACCCAGGTTTTTTATAGGTTTGGTAAACGGGTCACCGTAGCCCCATGAATATTTAACACTTATCTATGTATAAAGGCAAGAAAATTAATTTCCCTCGTGATCATTGGAGCACAGGATAAATATGTTCCAAGTTTTAAATACATATGTATCAGTAATATGCAGGGACGGTAAATTAATATGAATGAACATAAGTAAATTGAATTATAAATTATATGAATACATTTCTTTTTACATATCTATAATATAAGCTGGAAATGTTTGTCTGCAACGGAAGTGAAGGTAATTTTCCGAAACGGAAGTGAAAGTAAAGAAATCCAAGTCTCAAATGGTGCTAAAATTAAAATTTCAAAACGTAAATGTCAGAAGATATGATTCACTTTGCGGTGTGGTGTTACATACAGAGCGTTGCTTTTTTATCTGATAAAGAATTTGACCTTGAATAACCCCAGAACCGTTGTTCGTAGCGGGTCAAAATTTTGAACAGAGGAGCATGTTATGCTCAGATAGTTGTGTGCAAAAATTCAACTCTCTACTTTCAAAAATGCCTCCCCCACAGCCGCCAGAAGTTAAAGCACTCATTTTTACTCTTTCCAAACTTAAGTACCCGTCTAGCCTAAAAACAAAACATCTTAAAAGTGAAGGAAAAACATTTCCGAAATCTAGAATCAACAAGGAATTTAAAAATATAGGTGAAAAGCGAGAAATTTTTAGCAAAGGGCAACCACCACCCCCTCCTGGAAGGCAAGAAAAGTGTTAATTCCGACCGTGCTTAGGCAAATTGACCTCCTGACCTCCAAAGACAATCGACCGCCCCAAAAGGAAATTTCCCTTAAGGTTGGGGTGTCTAAGCGTTGAGTGAAAAGAGCAATTAAGATTTTGAAAACACGACTTCGTCGGAAACCTCGTGTGCATCAGCTGACCGAAAAACAAGAAACAAATCGCGCCCGCCTTTGCAAAAAAATTTATTCAAATTTTCTGTCACGGAACAAGAGTAAGGTTTTGGTGACATTTGACGAAGCACTAATTTCTCTACAAAATACTAATTGGGGTTGAAGAGCTTACTACACGATAAATGCCGAAAACAATTCACGCAAGTTGGTGCTTTCCCGTGAGGAGAACTTTTGTAACAAGTTTATGGTCGTGGGTGCAAAGTTGGGTCGTGGTGTCCTCCCACTTATCAAAGTCCCCCAAAAAGTGAAGGAATCTTCGAAGCATTATGTGGACCGTGTATTGAAACCACTTTTGGAATAAAATTTTACTAAAATGCACGGTAAAAAAATAATTAAAGTAATTTTTCATCATGACGGAGCGTCTTCCCAGACGGCAAATTTGACCCAAGATAATGCAAAGGACCTTGAAGCTAGATTGGGGATAAAAATCATTTCGAATAGTGAAATACCTGTATAGTCCCCCGATATAAGTCAAATGGACTTATTTGGGTCGGATACTTGAAAATAAAAATTTTTCTGCGGAGACCGAATTTTTTAGACGGAGTTTGGAAAGAGTAAAAATGAGTGCTTTAACTTCTGGCGGCTGTGGGGGAGGCATTTTTGAAAGTAGAGAGTTGAATTTTTGCACACAACTATCTGAGCATAACATGCTCCTCTGTTCAAAATTTTGACCCGCTACGACCAACGGTTCTGGGGTTATTCAAGGTCAAATTCTTTATCAGATAAAAAAGCAACGCTCTGTATGGTTATCATGAGTTGTTGGTTGTCTGTGGGTGGTGGTTATCGGGAGTGCTGATTATAATGTCAAATCTACACTCGCCCGGCGGGAGACGGGCTTATATGCTAGTATTTAATAGGAAAAATGTGTATAAGTTTTGAGCGATTCTGAAACACTGATCTATTTATTAATTCGAAATCTGAGTTACAGACCTTGTATGTATCATTTAATCCATTATTTTTGTGTAATTAGATCTTCAATTGATTTTGAACCAATCCATCACACCCTGTACCATGGCCGTTACACCCACAAAAGTTTCTTTACCAGATGGAATAATTTGATTAGGCGGTAGAAGAAATCGGTCTTTCCCGGTATCACGTAATTCATAGGTGTACGCAAATTTGATGTTGGCTACGCCTTTGACCCAGTCATTTGATGTTCCCGCAGCTAAATTTGAATTTATTCTCCTTAACAAATTACTATACTTAATAATCTTTCATTATTAAGGGGTGAAAGCTGTTTATACAATCGTCATGTCCGTCCGTCTGTCCATAGCTCCGATAACTTTTGAAGGGAAAGATACAGAGACGTGAAGTTTTGAACGTAAACTCTTAACGTCAAACGACAGGACGATTTCAAAAATGGACACTGTAGGTCACACACGTCAAGGTCAGAAGGTCATGAAATATCATTTAAGGGTCAAATCGCACATACATCAATTTGAACTGAAATTTAAGTCCGAATTCAATGGTGACCTCCATTTTGACCTCATCAGCTGTTAAACTTGATTCATGTCAGATTTGTTGAAAGCACGTCAGCCATGTAAATTTTAACACGTTTTTAACCGTGCAAACACATCATTGTATCCAGTTTGACGGATACCACACTGCTTTCACCCCGTTGTTACATTCGTTGTAACGGTTTATTTCATACCAGAATATAGAATCTGTGGTGTCGGGCCGACAATGTACTTCGTCCCGTTAACCGCTTCCAAGGCCTGGGCTCCTTGTTTGGCAACCTTCTCTAGATCACTCTTGTCAGGTATGAGAACATTATCATACGACCAAGGCAGGAGAAGTAGTTGGCTGTAGCTGTGAAAAGTTAGAAATAACTTAATTCTGTTCTTAATACTCAAAATGTATTTTTGGGAAGATGCCACTTCCGGTTCAGATGCGGGTCGTGGGCCTCGATATGTAATCTCGCATGAATCGTTTGATGTTCCTTTTCCGCCCCATTTAAAATCCCAGTTCCTGTTTGGATCTGGCAGTAAGAGATCCATGTACTTACATATGCTAATTGTTTTATTATCAACTGCTTAATACTCACCAACTCCGTAACAGGTTGAATTTACAGCCTTGGATCGAGTTTTACGCCACAATCTGTCGTTAGTGAATGTGTATTCATACCCATCAGGATTCATGTTGGGAACGATGTACCAGTCGACCTTGTTAATCAGGTCGTTCCTATCGCCGCTTACGGCGCGATTAATTATTTCATTTGCCATGTATGTGACCGTAGCGACAGATATCCATTCACGAGCTGGAAATAAAAAAATCGTCGTAGACGCACATAAGGAAGTAGCTTCGGACTCACTTCACTCAACCATTAACACGACATCGCGGGAACAGTCAATTTCACTTTATTGCATAGATAGATGTAATTTGTGTAAAAATCTCATTTTGTCCCGACCACACCCTCTGACGCCAGTGGGAGTGGTCTGATCGACCATAAAAATTTAATAGGATCCCCCTCGGGTCATTTGTATGATGCCTGAAACCGATTTTGATTATGCCGATCCGTTCACCTGTTATCCTGCTGACAGACGAACGGACGGACAGACAGACGGACTAGGTATTATCGCATACTGTAGCTGGAGCTACTTAATAATGTATATTTTGAAATATGTATCGCAAAAGTATAACACGTTCATACCATGAATTCCTCCATCTAACCACACAATTGGCTTACTCCCATCGTTACCCGTGGCAGAAATTTTAATGACTCGCATTGGCCTTTTTTCACTGCTTGAGCCGTACGTCTCGAGGGTTACAATCTTGGGATATTTACTCGCCATGGAATCCATCCAGCTTTGAATCTGATGTAAAATTAATGATTAGTGCGCTAGTACAAATAGTATTGAACGATTTGATATATATTTTTTATTTACCGTTGCAAATCTCTGGTACGCTATCCAGTTCATGTTACCCCCAGATTCGGCGAGAATTAGGTTGTTTTCGTTTTCGTGTGAGACAATATTTCTAAAATTTATAAGATTATTTACCATTACAACTACCGTCTCTAGGGAACGAAATAAGCTTAATTTATTTACTGTTGGTAGTTCTCAGATTGCACAGTGAAAGGGATACCGAATGTAGATAGCAAATTCTTGACGTTGTTTGCCTGTTCGGGGCATATCATGACATCCGTGGGACCGTTCCTGTTCGGATCTTCACCGAGAAAATTAAAAAGCTTGTTGGAACTGTACAGTTGTTGAAGAATATTTGCTTGTTGAATGCCCAATACATCGTTTTGCGAAGACACGTTGGAAATTGATAAAACCTGAAACCTTAAGATTAAGTATTTCCGTTTAGGTATTACTTTCCTTAAGGGGACATTGGCGTGCTCAACTTACCCTTCGTAACTTCTCCGACCGTTACTGTCGAAGTTTGGGCTGGTCATAGACATCAAACATGATAAAGTGTTAACCGTCAGGGCAAATTGCGACGCCGGGAGAGGAACTGCGTTCATAGTGTTGTTTCTTTAATCCTGTTAACTTGAAGTTATGTATCTAGTGGACTACCAAAGTGGAAATTGCTTGAAGTTTTATTCAAAATGACTGAACACTCTGATCATTTGTGGTAAATTGATTATCTTTGTAAATAGAACACAGGTGATTTGAAACATTAATAAATGGGATTAATTGATGAGTTGAGGAATATTGTAATTTCGTCGAATTGATTACTGAGGAGAGTATTAAAATTTGGGATGTTTTCATGTACCATTCAAGTGATTAATTGCTTCAATTAAAAGCATATTTAGGTTATCGTGTAAAATGTATTAGTAAAATCCAATTTTGTGGTTAATCACCTTATACATACAATTATTCTGAATGATGAGATATTAATTATGGTATCACTTGCTATTATCTCAAATCGGCATAATAATGTAGCGATTCAAATTTGTAACTTGTGGTTGCATTTTCCAACAAAATTTAATCAATTAATGAAACACGGATTCAATAAAATTTATAACACTTTTAACTCTCCTTTATCTTTCCTTCATTTATACATACATAAATATTTAGATTAACATACGCTGCATAGAATTCTAAATAGCATGTGTTCACTTTACCAGTCTAGAAAGATGGTAAATGTATCATTAATCTTGCAGTACTTGTTATTTAGTACGAACAATGCAAGTCTTTTACGTGTACAACTCAGATCTGGTTGGGAGCAATTTTATTTTGTTCACCAAAAAAAATAAGCCTACCCGTATTTTTTCATTTTTCATAATGCGCTAATTTGAGCCCGTGGCGCGAATTTTTAAACATTTTTCAGCCAAAACCTCGGTTTTTAAAAATTCTGTAAATTTTCTAATTTTAGCGCGAATCCAAAAATTCGAAAACATGTCTCTTCAGATTGATTTCTGAAAAATTTGAAAGAGTTCATAATTTTAATGAATTTGAAAAACTGGCAAAAAATTTTGAAATTCAAATTTCGAGATAATTGGATTTTTCGTAAGTCAAGTAAATCATTCTGAAGAGACATGTTTTCGAATTTTTGGATTCGCGCTAAAATTAGAAAATTTACGGAATTTTTAAAAAGCGAGGTTTTGGCTGAAAAATGTTTAAAAATTCGCGCCTCGCGTTCAAATTAGGGCATTATGAAAAATGAAAAAATACGGGTATGCTTATTTTTTGTGGGACACAAAATAAAATTGGTCCCAACCAGACCTGAGTTATACACGTAAAAGACTTGCATTGTAAGGGTGTCATAGCACGATATATGTGCTATGACAAGTACGACTGAGCTAACGACGTCGAACCTTCACTCCGACAAAGTAAATATGTACGACTGAACATTTCGTTCTATTTGCACCCAAAAAAATAAGTATTTGGATTACCCTTTTTAGGCCTAAAATTTCTAAATATGTTCACTCACTCAGCCCGTTTTAACACAGGGTAAAGATACACAGTTAAACATAGCTTAGATTTACGGGTCAATTATGAAAATGAAGACGAAAATACGTTCATCCACGAACATTCAAAAATGTACGTAGATATTTTTATTTTTGTGCGTCAACAATTTAAAATTCGTCCGATTAATGTCGAAGAAAATAATTTGATGCTTACGCATTGCCAGTAAAGTGATTTGTATAGTACAGTTTTTTGCAACTCATAAGGAACGTCGATATACATATTACGTCATCATTTTAGTGCGTGGGTGGTTTCGGTCTTTCCCATGTTAGAATTGCCTATCCATTAAAGTTTACGATGGGTGGGTGAGTGCTAAAATTGAGAATTTTTGATGACGTAATATATGGATGGCCACTTACAAAATGTCATAGCTGTCGTAATTTATTTTTCGATACAAAAAATACTAAGGATTCCAAGTAATGAATTCCCGAAATGTATATAGTTCATATGTAACCTAAATTTCAATTTTTTGTAATTTATTCAGTATTTGCCTTTATCTTCTAGGGCTCTGGTGGGGGGCTCAAGCCCTCCTAGCCCCCCCCCCCGTGGCTACGTCGCTGGTCACTAGCTTCATATATGGTTGAAAAAAATTATTGAAACGCTAATGATGTAAATTTTGTCTTTGTATAAATGGCTTTAAAAAATTCTCGTTGCTTGATGAATTTTTTAAGTGATACGATATGTCCATTACAAGTTATCGAATTTGAAGAATACGATTATTAATACATACATATATACGTGAAATTTAATAAGGGAGAAATATACGTAATTTTCATTATTTACATAAGTAAGCTATGCTTAGTGGGCTTATACACAAAATATGTATTAAAGATTATATATTCAAAAATTTGGAAATATTTAAATGTAAAAAGACGTGTATGAACGCGTTTATATGTAATCCATTTCTGTCCCCAAATTGTGAAACCAACTTGACGATATATGTATATGTAAGTTATTAATTTAATTTTAGTAGTTTCATTTTTAACGTGAGACTCCATGAGTCACAACCTACGTCACAACAATGACGTCACAACTCCACACTTTTACTTATTTCTCAGCTACCAGACGGAATTTAAGAATTCTTTCTCATGCCATTATAGATAATGTTGTTGTCCTACTCGAAGAAGATATCCAATATTTCAGTGGTTTTTGAAAGCTGTGGTACAAAAAGTATGTAAAAATCATAAGACCACGTGTCATATTAAATCTGCACATAAGCAAAATCGGCTTGTGAGGGTGATTACATGCGAAATTTTAGCTAAAAATCAAACTATGTATGTACCTATGTAGAACATTTAAAACTTTGGGGTGAGGATTTATGTATAATTTACAATTAGTCCTCGTCACCCGCCACTATCGTCACTTTACCCCCATTTAGATGGGATGGGATGGGATGTGCGCCACCGCCTAGCAGACCTCCCAGTAGGCCTTGAGGTCCTAATAGAGGATCAAGAACTCTATTCCCGTTATTGTACCAACCCTGTCCATAGTTGCCATATGCGGAACGGTAAAAGAACGAATTTTTTAAATATGAGTCAACGGTTTTTGTGCACATGATAAAATTAGTTTGCGACACACATGTAAATTATGAGGGCGAAGGGATTACTATTTTCGTGGTGAACCTTATCGAAATATATCTTTATCTTTATACATATGTACATACATGTACTTACATATATTTACATATAAATATATGTATACTTAAAGTACATATGTACATGTACTTTACACGTGCATTGGTGGGGCGAGGCGAAGGCTAATCAGTAATTTAAATATTTGCTCACCACCCGCCATAAATGATGAAGGGCATGTTGTTCATCTGTCGACCCTTCCTCCCTGCCGTCACCTTCCAGCTGAACTCAGGCTGTATAGGAATAGTAGATAAATAATATGAATATGTGAAAAAGAGAATATTACTAGTAAATAATGAAGTATGTAGATAAATACTTAAGTATACCAACTCAGTTTTCGTCATGGGGGCGCGGACAAAGTTTTGCGTGTTCTTATCAAATCTGTTGTCTGGAAGAAATACAGTTAAGCCGTGCATAGTTATTTTTACGTTACTTTAATTAATTTAAATAATCGGAATCCATCCCAGATAACAATTCGAGATTTCGCTGTGAATTCCCTATCAAATTCTCAGCGAAATGTCCGCCGATTCGCTAGCGAATTCGTGGAGAAATGGTGGAGTCGCTACGAGTACGCTTCGATTTCGCCAGCGAATCGGCGGACATTTCGCTGCGAATTCGATAGGGAATTCACAGCGAAATCTCAAATTGCTATCTGGGATTATTTTAGAAAATTTCCTACGATTACTAGATAAGGAATTTTGTGAATCTGGGATACTTGAGTATTGCATCCGATCCAGGTCATTAGCTCCGGGGGGAAGCGGAGATCCCAAAATGTTTGGGACCAGTATGAAGACCAAAGTTTGTAAAACGAGCTGAATTAAGGTAGTAATCGAAATTATTTAAATTTAAAGGATAAACTTAATTGAAATTCGAGTTAGCTATTTTTGCTCCTGGCCAATTTCCAGTTACAATTGATAAATATGTCATTATAATGTAAAAAGAAACTCATTTAAAAATATCAACATTTTCAACAAAGGATCATTCTAAATATAAGTTGTAGAAAATTTACCCAAGGTTGAGTAAGAAAGAGGATGACACAAAATGGGGTAAACTTTATCCAACGATTAAGTAAAATTTGTCCAACCGTTGTATACATTTATCCAATTATCATCCTCCTTTTTACTCAACCTTGGGCAAATTTAGCACAATTTTTATAAATTTAAAAATATATGCATATGACTTTACATTTTGAACCATTCCTATTTTCCCAACTATAGTGAAGTATGTGTGTACACACTTTAATTTTACGAAATATTTCTTTTATCTTGCAAAATTATAAATATCTGTAAAGCTAGCACCCTCACACGAAAATATTTTCAGCCGACTGCTGACGACCAACTGAATGAACACATGAAAATGTGCCTTTTGTAAAACTACTTAATAAGTTCAATAAGACCATTTCAATCGGGAAGTACTACAGCAAAGCAAGTTTTAATATACCCCCGTCGTCGTGGAAACTGTACTTTGTCACAAATCCAAAAGTTTATTATCGCATTAAGGAAGCCGAATCTCCAATACCTGGCATAGCACAAAGCAAAAAATCCAGTTTGTGCTCCTTGTATTTGAAAAACAAGTCCCAGACCCCAGGTTTTAAAGAAGCTGTAAAAACTGAAGTGGTTTTTTTAGGAAAAATATAGCTAACAAATATTATGTGTAATATTTGCAAGATAAAGTAACTAATAGCGTGAAATAATTATAAATTGGCAACTAATGGCAACAATTAATTAATATGAAGTTAATAACTATTAAATAAACTATTTTACCTTTTTAAGCCTTCTTAAATAGCTATGTTTTAGGCCTTTTAAGATGGCCTTATAGATTTACCAAGATGTCTGTCTGTGCGTCCGTCTGTGCGCACGATAACTCTCTTTAAACACAAGCTATCGAATTTTGCACACTTCATCTTCGGGTCAAAAGTAAGGATGAGTTCGGAGATGGGCATGATCGGCCAAGTGGTTGGCCGGTGGGGGTCATTTCCACCCAAATGTGTTGCTACTAACTACCAACATGGTATTAATGCCATCTTTAAAGGCCCCGCAAAGTTGCTTGGAGTAGGTTTTTGAATTGTTTTTGAATGCAATGAACACGATTTATAGTTGTTCCTTTCTGTAAATCGCAGGTTTTGGAGATCCTACTCATGCAATGCTCAACTTTTGGGTTTCGCGTATTCAACCGGGATATTTATTCCTGCAGTTTGACGAGTCATTCGTGGGTAGTTTCGGTTGAATGAGTCCAATTATACACTTTTATGTCCTGTATATTGTATCTTTCGTATAGACGGTTGATTTAAAGCTTTAAATCTAACCGACAGATCTATACATTTGTGCCGTAATACAAGGTTAATCAGCCTTCTAGATATGAGGTTTGTTTAAATAAAAATTACTCAACATGGCCAAGTTTTTAATGAGGCTCGTTAAAAAACTGGTCTTTAGTATCTCGAGTTACATGTGCATCTGCATTTAATCACATTTACTTATGTAAATACATACTTAGCGAGTAAAGTGTTTTATGGCATAGTGGTCAATAATAAAAATAAAAATTCACAAAACCCGGACTTCAAAGGAGTCGCGAAAATTGAATTCCTGACCTTTTATTTAATAAGACAGTGATATACATATTTTGGTACTGAGAATTTCCTACGCAGAAATAAACTACTACCAATTAGGTAAGACAGTAAGCACTCTATAGATATACGAGAGGAGTAAGGAATCGGATGAGACTCACTTTAGACTGTAGGATCCAATGGTCATTGGCCCTTAAATCTGGATCCTACAGTCTAAAGTGAGTCTCATCCCATTCCTTACTCCTTATTATCCTCACTCGCACATTTTACCAATTATAGATACGGTGCGTCTCAAAATGAAAAGATAATTCTGCGATTGGTCATAATTAAATTAACATGCATTATCCAGTGCTTATATTTTTACAGTTTATTCTTCCAATAGTATGTAATGTTTGATAGAAATGGTAGCCAAATGGGGCAAATTTTAATATGGCTATAAACAATTTTAAATAATTTGCAAAATTGGACTGTCTCAAAATAGGAAGATGGGCAGTTTTAAATCGAGCTTAGAAGCACAATTCTTCTGACTGGAGTGCTATATTGGTATCAGTTTGTAAATTAATATTTGGTGAAACCACCATGAGCCAAAATAACCTCAAATATTCGACTTTTCATGGAATCAGTGAGGTGCCGTAAAGTTTCGATCGGGATATTGGCCCACTCCTGGTGAATGGCTTGTTCAAGTTCCCATTTTGACCTATACTGGCGTCCATGACTATAGACCCGGCGTGAAAGTTCAGCCCAAAGATTTTCCATAGGATTTAAATCCGGACTTCGAGCCGGCCACTTCAAGGTCTGTACGTTTTTGGCGGCCAAAAAGTCGGTTGTTGATCGGGAAGCATGGATACTAGCGTTGTCCTGTTGGAAAATCCATCCGCGCCCACCAATTTTGGACCCCTGCCGGATAAGATTGGCTTTCAGGACATCTTGATAACCAGCCGAGTTAGTCCTTGGTGGAATTGACACGAGCTCAGTCTTGCCATGGTATCCATATGCCCCCCGAAGCATAACTGATCCACCTCCTGAAAATCAATGAATTTATTTTTATCTGTGCTTTGATAAATGAGTTCATATGCATGTATATTGCTTTTTACTTTACATATTACACATGCCAGCTTGCCTCTTGGAGAAAATTTCTGGACTCTTTCTCAAATTGTGCCAGTAGTAGGCATACCCGTCTGGACCATCGAGATTGAACTTTTTTTCGTCGCTGAAGACGACTTTCTGCCACTCCTTGTCCCACGTCATGTGTTCTCGAGCAAAGTCCAATCTTGCGTCGCGATGCCTCTGAGTCAACGGGGGCTGTGTTATCTTTTTACGCCACTGGAGGTCCGGGTTGTTGCACAGAGTTCGATGAACTGTGTCCTTTGACACGGAAATGGGCAATTCCCTCGCAATTTCACGAACAGAATATTGGCCTGTTGATGCTAATTGCGCAATTTTCTGTTCGTCTCGCTCAGTGAGAATCTTTGGGCGTCCGATTTGAGCATTTTCGCCACCCTGATGGGTTCTTGAGTTCAGATAATTTGAAATAACGCTTTGAGAACACCCAAGAAAATCTGCAATTTTTTGCTGCGACAGACCTTGGTCTTTTAGGAGCTGAATTTGCCCCAATTTGAAATCGCTCAGAGGCTGACCTTTCGGCATTTGTTTGCACTTTACAACTTAGCAAATTACACTTACGACTCTTAACTTGCCTGCCCAAAATAACACTAGACATTAAAAAATAAAACGCCCATCTTTCTATTTTGAGACAGACGAATTTATCTTAATTTAATTATTTTATCATATCTTCCCCATTTTATATCACACGTGGATGAATTTTTGTGTGAATAGTACCAGATAGATTATCTGTACCATACATGCACGGTATCGCTGAGACATGATTCGGTCATTTAATTTTGGTCATTTGTATGATTATCTTTACATTTTGAGACGCACTATATACGAGACTCTACCAGATTTTTAAGTGTGTAGAAGACAACGAAGCATTTTTAAAAACGTTATCTTGTTGTGAGTAGATGTGATGCACTAATTAATAACGACATGTATTTAAATACGTCGTGAGTGAAGTGTCGCATTTGTTGGGTTATCAATAATTTTTAAAAAATTCCCCGGAAACCTGAATTCTAAAAAGTGACACAAATTTATATCCATCCCTGACCTTTCATAAGTATGAAATCCTTACGTATTAACATATCAGCAAGTTTCGTTCTAATTTTAATTAATACGCGGCATTGATAAAACTTGACCTGTTTTATTATTTCCTGGTCGGACCAGTCTTGTCGGATTTATCCTCAGTGTATATTTAGGGTTATAAAAGGCCCATTATCAGATGTGAATATTCAGTTTGTCGTCAGCCGTGAGCTAAAAATATTTTTATCTGAGAGTGCAAGCCGCACAAAAATTATAAGTTTTGCAGGAGAAAAAAAACTTCGTAAAATTTAAGTCTGTACTTTACTATGGTTGGGAAGACAGGAATGATTGAAAACGTAAAGTCATATATAATTTTAAAAACTTGAAAAACACCTTTTATTTAAATTGTCATGTTTTTTTAAATTAAGGTGTACCTGTATGCGGGTTTTGAGTTTGAACTTTTGTGTCTCACTTTCCCTTATGTCACGTATTAAATTGGGGATTTGTAGAAACCTACATCAAGCTGCAACACGTAGACAAATCAATAAACCTACAATGTCTTCGTGTGTTTTTTTACAAGTAATGATTTTATTGGGTCGATTAATCGGCAATTATACGAAATTAGGAGGCTAGAATTTTGATTATTTTCTTGAGTGAAAAGCTATAGCTTTTTTCGTACTATAGTACGAATTTTGATTTTTCATAAAATTCACGATGTCTGATGAATTTTCTAAACAGAATAATATCATGCAGATGTAAATATGTGTATTGAAAGTTTGAAGAATTTAGAGAATACAGTTTTAAGTAAATATGTACGTGCAACATAATAAGGTTGAAACACGAATAACACGAATGGCAAGCGTCCTGACGGGTTGACCCTTGTCCCTTGGTCGCGGGGGATGTTACTCGTTTGGGATTTTACCTGCGTGGACACATTCGCCCCCAGCCACCTTCCCGATACCGTGCGCCGCCAGGGCGCTGCTGCCAGCAAGGCAGAAGACCGCAAGAGGAAGAGGTATTCCTTCCTCTTTGACCGATACATCTTCGTCCCCGTTGCCATGGAGACCACGGGAGTTTGGGGCCAAGAGGGCCTGGCCTTCATCCTCCAAACTGGCCAGAGGATTTCCGCCACGACAGGACAGGCCAACGTCGTGAACTTTCTCCGCCAGTGGGTTTCGCTCGCCGCTCAACGCGGAAATGTTGCTTCGATTCTGGGTACACTTCCTCCAGGAAAGGAACTGGAGGAAGTGCACTATTTGTAGTCCGTTCTCTCTCTCCGCCTTTTTTTCGGACTTTATCTGCGATTTTTGTGTTTTTTTTACAAATTTTCTGCGATTTTTAAGTTTAGGGACCTTTTTCGTACGACTCCTGCGTAGTCAGCATTTTGCGATAATTTTTGTGATACTTTTTTTCTGCATAATTATACTCAAACAAACTCTGCGAACACAGCTTATACTCTGATAAATAAATAAACGTTTAATAAACACGAATAATTGTCTTTATTTAATGAAACCTTTTTTAATTAAACTGATACACAAAATATATTCTTTGCACTTCATCATCCCTGTAAAAAGCTTGGCAGACAAGTCGGAAATGTCAAGCATTTTCAGATTTTGTAATTTTTGACAAATAACTGAGAAGTTGACATGGCATTTGTAAATCCCTAATCATACCCATGTTAATAAGCCCTATCCTCCTCCTATCTCGCAAATTTTAATGCCCCCGTCTAAAACTTGCGCTTTCATAGCGATTTCTCAAATAGTTTAGAATATGCATTGAAAATAATTATTTTCTAACTAAATTTGTGTGCGTTGGTAACAAGACTTTTTAAAATTTATTTCATATGGGTATACTTGCCTAGTAAACAGGAATTAAATATTTAATCCAATTTGAAATTGTGTCAATTTAATGTAATTTAATGTATTTAGATTTCACAATTTAGAAGTATTGGTAAACTTATGAGTAAAAAAATTATGCAGGCAGAACAGATATTTGTATTTAGGTCATTATCCTCTTTTTCAAATTTATTCGTTTATTGCGTAATTGATGTAATTCCAGGTAATATAAAGACACAGATTTAGTTGTTGGAAGTGAAATTTATGTATAAAAATTGAGTTATGCAGCAAGGTTTTTAAGTATTCCAGACATTTATGTTGTTTACAACAGTGTCCTCGTGCTATTTATCTCGAATTTCATAGAATTGTGGGATTTAAATGTGTCCAGAATTAGGATAAGTTCAGAGAAAAACTGTTATGTAAATCACCATGGGGTTGGGAAGGGGTTAATATAAAAGTGTTGCGTTTAATAATGAATTTAGTACAAGTTTGGTGTTCCGATTGTACGGTCAGGTAATAACAACATATATAATTAAATGTCTATACGAGACTTTACCGCCAGTAGCCGCGGAAGCTCTGGGGTCATTGAAAGACATTAACATTGCAAGATAGGAAGGAGTGGGGTTAACATAACATGGTAAGATTATGGGGACAACGAAAAACTGTGGCGACCTTGTCCCCAGGCTTCCGCGCCCACTGTCTACCGCCATAATATATTAAAAATAGTAGTACATTCATTATCACCGTGTTAAAAATCGTATATAACCCAGGAGCACAAAGTATTAACAGTGCGGTACGGAATTTTGTAACGCTTGGCACTAAATTATTACCATAGTGGAAAAGTCATGTACTTTGATGTTAATATTAATTTACAATTTCCAGTGTATATCTCAATAATGGCGCAAAGCACAACTTCTCCGGGAATTGTTACTTTCAACTTTTTTACTTTTTCTTATAATTCAACAATCACTGGGATATCGGCAGCATGGAGAAGTCTGTAAACCTCCGACCTATCCCGAGATCAAGCACCAGGACTGTGACCCGTTCTCCTTTCTAACTTGTCAGAATGGGTTCTGCGCATGTCACAATAATCGAACAGACGCCAAATACGATAAAACCAGTGGGAAATGTGTAATTCCCATAGGGGCAAGATGCCACCCGCAATATTCCCACACGAAAACTAAAGGTTGTGCGGCAGGGAGGTGTGACTGGTTTACGGAAACGTGTACCTGTTCCCGGGGTCAAGTTGGGTCACCCGATGGGATGTCCTGTTCCAAGTTAATTGACGAAAATTGCGGGACAGATGCAGAATGTGGATTTCCAAAAACGCTGCTGAAATGTCTATCTGGAAAATGCTCGTGTCGCACCAGTTTTGGCCATTATTTTGACGAAGAGGCGGCAATTTGTCGGGTTCATATTGGAGTCACGTGTCATCCCGGAAGTAAACTGACGTGTGAACAAGAAGCGGAATGTGTCCCGATACCAATTCCGAGACTTGGGAAGAAGTCTTGGTGCCAGTGTAATGCCAATTATCCGACGGCAACACAGCTGTCGCAAGAGATATTTTTTGATTCTTTCCATTATGGGTTGGCGCCTTGTGTGAGGGGTAAGATGATACGAGATGTTGTTTAAAAAATGAGAGTTCGGATGTTTGCATTGTGACAAACTTTTTTAAATTATTTTGCAAACTTAAGCCTCCCTTGGAGATGGGCAATTTCGCAAGCAACTTGGCAAGCCAACAATTTTGCGAACTTTATTTTATTTTTGCGAAGTCGTGACGAAAACCCTAAAAGTTCGGAATGTTAGCAAAATTTGTGGTTTTAAAAAAATTCTAGCGTAATGCAGATCTCGAAGGTCATCGTATGTTGCCATGCAAACATGCGATGAAAGGTTTGGTGTTTTTTATGCAACTTTGAAATTTTGCAAATTTTGTTGCCAGTTTGATTTTAATGCTGTACTTCAAATTTTTCAATTTAAAAATTTCACAATTAAGCTATACATCGTTTTTAAAAATGGTGTCCCCTAAGAAATAAAATGTTGGGGGGAAATTTACTTAAATTTTGAACTTGGTATTTTTTTAGTTCTGCAGTTTGGGGAAGATTGTTCTCGAGTGGATTATAAATCTTTGCCTCCGATTTCAAAAATCCGGACGATTTGTGATGACGTGGCACAACTTGAGTGTCTCCAAGGGAAATGTGCGTGTCGATTAGTGGGACAGAAATATGATGTGGTAAAGAAATCCTGTGTTTCTGGCCTGGATGGAGACTGTTTTATTCCCAAGGCAGCGTACAACGAGTCCGGAATAACGTCTGGAAGTCAGACGACGTATCTTGGAAGTCCGTGTGCGACTGGGCTGAAATGCGTGATCACAATGGAAGATTACTTTGGATGGAGGGGGATTTGCGATTTAATTTAAAGAGATTATAGAGAACTTTAAGTTTCCGGAAAGTGTATCTTGATAAAAAATAAATAAACCGTAGTAACGTTAGAAGTAGCTCACCCTGCCATAATGATTACCCAGAACTTCACCGAAGGTGCGGAATAAGCCGACAAAATAGATCATAACTCTTATATATTCTTCAAGAATAAGTCTTGCACCCATGGTGCAACATATCCGGGAAGTCATTGCGCATTAGCGACCACTCGGGATACATAATTTTGAAAACTTTGTCAAAATTGTATTATCATTTCTCCCGGATATTTTGCACTATTGGTGCGTTTTGCGTCCCTTCTCCCAATTATTTCGCATCATTTTTTGTTACCGATTGTTAGATATCAACTGTGCTATTAATTTATTAAAAAATTCGATTCGGTTTGTTCAATACCAATGGTGCGCCTAAACCGTAGTAACGTTAGAAGTAGCTCACCCTGTCATAATGATTTCCATATAACTTTCCACCAAAGGTACGGAATAAGGCGACAAAATAGATTATAACTCTCATAGATTATTGCACCAATGGTGTAATATAAACGGAAAAATTAAAAAAAAAATCGAAATTAGTTTGCACCACTAGTGGAACATTAGCGACCAACGAGATATACAATTTTGAAAACTTTGAAAAAATTGTATGGTTCCTTGTTAGCTCACCCGGCGTAGCATGAGAGCTATTGAATTCCTCTTGTCCCGACATTCTGCATCATTGGTGCGTATGGCATCCCTTTCCTAATTATTTATTATAAAATTTATATATTTTAGCGTCATTGATGCAGAAAAATCGAACAAATAGAACAGATTTTTTGGGGGAAATAGATGGTCCAATTGTTACGCCTCATTGATTTTTGGGGGTAAATAAAGGGCCCAATTGTTACGCATCATTTTTAATAACCAATTGCTCGGTACTAATGGTGCAACTTATTCCATGATTATAGTCCTATCTCGATATACTTGCACAATTAATTAGCACCATTTACGCCACGGATTATTCGATACCAATGGTGCGCCGAACTTATCCAATACTGGTCAAGGGGATTTTTAATTAGCATCAATTGATGCAAAAAACTCGTTAACAGACGGACAGACAGACGGACAGACGGACAGACGGACAAGAGGAATTCAATAGCTCTCATGCTACGCAGGGTGAGCTAATAATGGAAGTTAGTGTGAAATAACCTCGGTGATGAAATTTCTGCCCGCCCAAAACAATGATTAACATTGCGAGCAGGCTGAAATTTAAATTAAATCCATCAAGCTTAATCATTTCCCAATCAATAGCCATGATTGACATCTTTGAGTACATCTTGCGTCGCATTTTACAGTTTAATTGAGACTTTGGAATTTGAATGGCATTTTCGAACCGTGATTGACGTTTTGTGGATTTCGATGACACTTTGTAAGTTTGGTTGTCCCTATAAAGAACTAGCCTCCCCCATGTAGAAAGTATTGGCAAGGTTGTCGCATGGAAATCGCCTGCGAGCACTCCAGACTCCAGCAGGTTTAGGTTGGGCCACAGTGAGTTTTTTCTTGATCCGAAATGGAGTCAGGAATTTAGGATTTTCACCACCCAATTACTATTTTGGCCTAATAAGCAGGACCTGAGTCTTATTTCAATGTCACGGTGGCTATTTTTGCATAGGTAGTGGCTAAGCAGTGGTTCAGTAATTCGTATGTATTTCTGGCTTGCAGTTGCTCATGTGAACATAATATTTGATTTAAATACTTATCTTGGCAAGGACAAAATATTTGATGCAAAAACTATTATGGACTGACGAGTTTATGATATGGACGATAAAAAAGTGTATGTACATCGATGACTTACTTCAGACTTATCGAATAAGCATTTATCCTGATAAATTTAATATATCAATCATAAACCATCAATCAACCATAATCCCCCTGAGGTACATACGTGCTATCTATAGATATTTATCATACTTAATTCTTGGTACAGTAAATTTGTTTAAATATGTAAAAATAAAATTGGTCAGGTGAAAAATCATCCCAAGCAACTCCATTAAATAAAGAAGTTAAGTTATTTTGTATTTCTCGTTATCTTAGATTGTGTTTTGTATGGATCGCTTAACTGCTATTTAAGATATAGCTTTCGATCATGATATATGATCACCGGCATGTTAAATAATCTCCTTCAGATGCAATTAACCTCCTGCAAAAATTAGCCACAAGAAAGTGCTCTCTCGCAGATACTTTTTACCCTCAAGACGTGCAGGAAATACAATAAATTACTTCCCGCCACTATAGTCCATATATCGCGCCGTTTCTTGCGCTTATTTGCATTTCTTGCACCTTGCATTTCTTGCACTTCTTACTTTGCACCGCAATAAACACGGCAAACCCGAAAGAAACGCAAAACTGATTAAATACATATAACTAACAGGATAGCATGCGCTAGGGAAATAAAGAATATTGCTTTGACATTTTGTAAAAAAATCAACATCGCTTAATTATAATTTTTTATGGCCATTTGTTTTCCTCAATGATACCAGATATATAGACTATAGGAATTTATGCGCATATGTAAGCACATTTTATGTGAATACTGGAAAAGTAAGTAGTGAAGTATACAGAGGGTACATAGGGCGTCCCGCTGATAACGATTTTGACCATTAATATATTTGGCGCCATTGGAAATTTTGAATTGAAATTTTTACAATTTGTTCGCCTTATAGTCAGCATTATTGGTGTAAAATTCCAATTCGCTAGTCTACATGGCAACCTTCAACCAACCCCAAAGTAAAACACTGATGATTTTTTTGTTCCAGACCTAAATTATCCTATGGAAGCACATGGGGCAGTTGTTGATAAGCTAAAAATGTCGGGAAACAGCAAATTATGTGACCCCATGCCTGTAGTACACAATGCAGTTTAAATTTTGATAAAAAAATAACTGGGTAGAGTTTCAGCGTAAAAGTTATAGCAGCCCCCAAACTCTAAAAATGTCGCTAATTATTTCCAACTAACTCCATAACACGAAATTAAATATTTGTACTCCAAAATCTGTTTGTATTTCCACCAGTAATGTCTCCTCTGACTGCAAAAATAATAAACCATAGTAACGTTAGAAGTAGCTCACCCTGTCATATTGACTTCGATATAACTTTGCACCGAAGGTGCGGAATAAGCCGCCAAAAAAATATTATACTTTTTATAGGTATATTCTTGCACCAATAATGCAATATAAACGAAAAATACAAGACATTGGATATAATATTACACCAATGGTGCAGCCGAAATGGTTAAAATCGGACCTAATTTTTGACACGATTTCGAGGTTGAGTTCTAGTCAGCCAGGGCTAACTAGAACTTTCATTTAATCCTAACCATTGGTATGGAATACATCGATTGCTCCAATTATTTAGCACCATTTTGCGTTAACGAGTTTTTGATACCAATTGTGCTACAAATTAGGGTTAAAATTGTCTTGGGACTGAATAATTAGCATCAATTAATGCAAAAAACTAGTTAACAGACGGACAGACAGACGGACGGACTGGAGGAATTCAATAGCTCTCATGCTACGCAGGGTGAGCTAATAATGGAAAATAAACCGTAGTAACGTTAGAAGTAGCTCACCCTGTAATAATTATTTGGTTATATCTTGCCCCAAAGGTGAAGAAAAATGCAACAAAATAGATACATAAGTTTTATGCAATATTGCACCAATAGTGCAGAAAAATCCAACAAAATAGATCAATAAATATTATGCATCGAGGATGGTTCAAAAATTGTGCATCACTGGTGCAGAATTACCTACCAACGATCAACGATAATTTTGAAAAATTCATGTCAAAATTGTCTAATAAAATCCGCCGAGTAGTATGCACTATTGGTGCGTTTTGCATCCCTTCTCCCAATTATTTCGCATCATTTTGTGTTACCGATTGTTAGATATCAACGGTGCTATTAATTTATTAAAAAATTCGATTCGGTTTGTTCAATACCAATGGTGCGTCTAACTTATTCAATAATGGTCAAGGGGATTTTTAAATAGCATCAATTGATGCAAAAAACTCGTTAACAGACGGACAAGAGGAATTCAATAGCTCTCATGCTACACAGGGTGAGCGAATAAGCGATGAAAATAGATACATAATTTTAACCTAATATCGACTCTGAGCTCGCTCTCCTGAAAATGCGGTGTCAAGATTGTTTAACTGCTACTGCCAGTTATTCTGTACTTCTGGTGCGCTTTGCATCGATTGTCCCAATTGTTTTGTACCGTACAAAATAGACAACCTAGATATGTAATTTTGATAGAATTATGCACCAATGGTGGAAAATAAGCGGAAAAAATTGTTAGCCAATTTTGACATAGATTATTGCATACCAATTGGGCTACTAATTTGGGTCAAAATGGTTTTGGGACTTATTAATTAGCATCAATTGATGCAAAAAAACTCGCTTATATCTCTGGTGCTATTTACACTAGCGAATTGAAATTTTACACCCATAATGCTGACTATAAGGTGAACAAATTATAAAAATGTCAATTGAAAATTTCCAATAGCGCCAAAGATATTAATGGCCAAAATCGTTATCAGCGGGACGCCCTCACCTCAGTACTGCTATCGAAACGCCGATATGTTTGGGAATCATTGCAATTTATCAAGCATCTAATCCTTAGACTTATTACAGTGAAAGCATTGACTCGTAAATATGTGTGTATCAGTATGTGTTAAATAAGTAAACGCAGACAACCCTTATCCGTAACAGGTAACCGTATTTAAATACGGTTACCTGTTATGTTATTACAATTGTAATTACGGAAAATTTCGAAAGTTTGACGGTTACAAATAGTTATTCAATTAATTACTCAAAATATCCTGTTTGTATCATTGTATAATATTTGCGCTTAACCTTCACCTACGCATTTGTATGTATGTATGTATGTACAACTGATAAATTTAATCCATAAGTTCTGTTTATGCAAATATTGATATCGCATATTTTGCGAACATATTTATATACTCGAATTAATGAATCATGATTCATTTATTACTGCAGTAATAAATTAATACAGTTACGCATTTAACTATTATAAATAACTTATGTACGTGTATTTCGTTGAACTTTGTTCAGTAAACAGGAAGGATTAGCTCTAATGTGAAACTCGTCCTGGTAAATACAATCACGAGTTTTACAATCTCGGTTTCCCTTTACAGCACAATATTACTTGTAAAAAACAAAAGGATTAGTGATATCTATCTGTTTATTCGTAGAAACCAAGTTGCGGCATTTATTGCAAACACAAAACACTTCGTATAATTTTGTTATCGATCCCGGGAAAGCTTAAATATGCTTACGTACATTACTTAGTGATTTTGACGGTTGTATATTGTGTAAATGATTCATAAAACTTTCAGGTATTTATAGCAGCTTGATTTCACACCATTTCCCAATTACAAGGTTGCAACTTAATTTTGTAGAAAATTGAATAATTATTCGTATATCTACTTAAAAATGATGAAGGTTTCGATTCTTCTACTGCTTGGCTGGCTGGGGTCGGGTGCATTTGCAGTTCCGGTAGGACAGCCCCTACCACCAAGCAAACCTACGAATTGTAAGTAGAAATAAATCGCCCATATGACAAGTCGCAATCGTCGCCACGAATCTCTACGAACTCTTGAGCGAAATTTTGCTCAGAAACGCGTAGAGAATTAGTAGCGTCTATCGTGACCTGTAAAATATGTATGAGACTTGGAGATAATTATCGAAATACTAACTATGACTAACTTTGTGCCTTTCTTTAGACACTCTTCTTATGGAATATCCTGACTTTGTAATCCCTTCTTTTGACATTAAATACACGGAGGAGCAACTCAAATCGAGATCCGGACTCGTCGATGAACGGTACCGATGGCGAAATGGATTCATAGTCCATCCAAGTCGGGATTTCAGTGAGTATCTAAATTCCAGCCGATTTCCTAACAAAAAATACATATATAAAATTGCATACATAAAATGCACAGCGGCGTCCGAGTACCAAGTGATTAACGACGCCCTATACGAACTGTGGACCCATTTGTGCATTCCAGTTTTGATATGGCCACAAAATTCTAACCCAACTGGGGATTATGTCGAAATTGTTCGTGGCGGTGTGGGCACTGGGTGTTGGTCGTACTTGGGACGATTGGGTGGTAGGCAGGTAAATGAATCTATGTATTTCCGGTATCTTACACCGGTGTTGTGAAGGCATATTTACGGTAGTGAATTAGATAAATTGGAAATGATATCCTTTACAAAATCAACATTTTAGCGGATTTAATACAAAAGCAGGAATACCGGTGCTAATCCGATCCGACCGGATTATCCTACCATTTACTATAACATGGATTCGATCCGATCGTGTCCATGTTATTGTAAATGGTAGGATAAAAAAATCCAATCGGACGGATCGTATCTAGCACCTCTTAGCAGGAAGGCAGATATTATTGTTGATATTCGTTAAATATTCGTTCGTGATGCCAGAACTTACAGATCTAATAGTTATCTGTTAGTAAGATTTAGGCTGATGCAAGGATTTAAATATTTAGAATATGAACCTTCAATACAACGGGTGCATTGTAAAATATATCGTGATCCATGAATCCATTCATGCCCTTGGATACGACCATGAGCAAGCTCGAACGGATCGTGACGGGTTTGTGAACATTCTCTGGAACAATATCATTCCGTGTAAGTAAATATGTTTTGTGTACCAGAGATGAGTCGGGTCCCCGTTATTCAAGAATGGGCCTGATCCGATCCGTGCCTAACGAGCCGAGCCTTCTTGAAAATCATAATGACGAATCTGATCGGATCCGGCTTTTTTAATATTTAGGTAACAGATCGGGCTTTTTTAATATTTAGGAAACGGATAGGGCTTTTTTGATATTTTGGAAACTGGTCGGGTTTTTGGAACCGGACCCGACTCACCTCTTCTCTATTACAGTGATTAGTTGATTTTATTTTAGTTGAATTTCTTATATTATAAATATACTCTTAGCTCAACAACATAATTTTAACATTCGTCCGGGATCGACCACTTTTGGTGTTCCGTACGATACCAACTCAATCATGCAGTACGCGAGCACCTCTTTCAGCCAGAACGGACAGCCCACCATTGTAACAAAGGCGAGGAAATTTAATTTGAACAAAACGAAATTAATGTAATTGCTTGAAGTCACATTAACCTTAAATATTTATTTGCAGAGTGGTGGCCAAATTCCAACAAATAGAGATCTAACTGGGAATGATGTTCAGAAGTTGAAAAGGATGTATAACTGTTAATTAGTTATACTGACATTTTACAATGTCTGATATGTATTACGTTAAATGCACTTGCTGTAACAATCTTACACTGTAAAATGTACGTGTGAAGGTTTTGACTAGTATTTAACTTTTGAATATAAACTAAATGTTTTTATTTCTGGGAAAAGAACTTGCTATTTTTGACGGGTTTATCACAATAATCACAAATGTCTATAGTAATTGAAGCAATTAAAAAGCCAGGAAACATCGAGATAGATAAGTAAGTTGGAATCAATTTATATGTCTTCGTAAGAAAATGGATAACAAGTAGTATTTTATACCTGCAATTAAAAAGTTAAATAATTTAGTCACCCATGCATAAATATTGGTTACTTTTATTGACAGTGTACAAACAAGTCAAATGCGTACAATACATTCTTTTGAAAATAATAGATACATACTCAAATAATAGGATGGCATTCATCCCATGATTAGTTTCTTATTCACGGATCAGTACACTTTTTTTACTTTCATAATTAAACACTCACCAAACCTTTTGTGATACTTACTTAAGAATCTTTTGTGTGCCTTAAATATATAAATACCTGCACATATGTACCTTTACGCCACTTATATGCATTCCCCTATGGCGTAATTTTTAAGAAGAGAGTACTGCCCGCCAAAAGCCTCGCATGTAAAAATGTACTCTCCTTTTAATGTTCACGCCATAGTATACCATACACTGTGCTAAGTATCCCACATAATTGCTAAGGCGCCATATTAAAACTCTGGCAGTTTCTATGACCCTCTTAATCGCTAACTTGCACTCAACCAGTAAAATTACCACCGCCATCGCTATAATCGTAGCACATAACACGAGAACATAAAACAGTGCGGGAAACGCTTCCGCCGGAGAATTATAGATTTCAACCTTAGATTCTCTCAAATTGGAACTGAATTTCAAAAATAATTTTGTTTCCAAGCCTTCGTCAAAATCATGCATGAAAAGTAATTGGTCCCTCATAACTTCGAGTGCCTCCCACCTCGCGGTTATTCCGGATTCCCTCAATCTCACAAAACATTTTAATATTGGCGGCGAAATGTAATTGTGGCTGGTATGTGTCAGGGAATTGTATTGAAAGGGTAGATCCTCCAGGCCGTCGAGGGCTAAGCGGTTTCCAGCAATTTTTATTGGTGACATGAATCGGATTAAGCCTTCGTCCCGGTCTATAATTGGTAATGTGGGGTCCATCGGAATTTCCGCGGATTTGGTCGAGATGATCTTTGAGTTGGAAATGTTACTCGAAATCGCTGCCAAATTATACGTTATGGGCGAAACGTAGATTAACCGGTTTACAAAAGTGTGCAGGAAGGTAACAAATTTTTCGTCCCGCCAAGCAGATGACAAATCTGTCCCATTAGATGAAGGTGGTGTTAGAAACTTTATGAGGGGTTCATGCCCCCCGTCTAACGCGGACAATGTGCTGCTTGTAATTATTGTGAGATTAGATTTGGCTAAATCTTTCAAAGTTTTGGGAACAGTAGGAAGCGGTGTAATGGTCAAATCTGACGTGATTGATACCTGGTACAAATTTTGCATGAGAACGTAGCACCCGAAAAGCCAAACGGTAAGGATAGGAATAGCTTTTCTCTGTTTTTGTAACGAGTTCACATTATCACTACCGTTCTGACTCAGCAAAATTGAAGTGAATGCGATTAAATCACGGAGGAATCTGGCACTATATTCTGCCCTGTTTTTAGGGAGGTTGCGCATACCTTGATTAAATTCAATTACAAGAGTTGTTACAATGCACGAAGCTAAAATTAAGTTCCATGTCGAAACATCAAACGGAGTAAAAACGTTCCCATAAGTACTTTCCGCTTTTGGAAATTGTGTTACAATAGAAAATCTAAAATACGTATAGCTTAGGGCGAGTAAAACGTTTGGTCTGTATTGTTCTTCAGAGTAATAATCAGCTAAAATAAATCTGAAACCGATAATCGTCCTTATGTTTTTAAGGCTAAAATTTCCAAAATGTAATCTGTGCATTGCTGTTAAATTGAGTTGCATTTTTATCAGATAACTCAGACAATATTTGGAAGACTCTGTAGGGTGGAATAGGGTGGACTTAGGGTCGGGCCACAAGAAGCAGTTTTGTTAAGAAGTAAAGAATTTGGAGCTGTGAATAGCGCGACGAGACCATCTCCCTGCATGTCCATCTAATTTTTTTGATGCCAGATTGAGTTAATCACATCGAAGGACAAAATGTGGGTAGTCACAAATGTGAGATTGTGACAGGGAAAACACGAAATGAAAATGCCACTTTCGTAGAAGAATATTATCTTGGACGTCCTGATAACACTGAAAAGTTCATCATCATAATTCAATGAATGAGACGGAAATACAAAGATGTATTCAGCTTTTGAATTGATGGAAGTATTGAATTCGACATCGAATAATGACGGTCTAGAAATAAATACAATTTCTGAACGGGGGGATTTTTTAGAACGGTTTTCGCTTTGAATTAACGAAGTGATATTTACGGGTGATTTATAATTTCGTATAACTTTAGGACTGTGATGGTACGAAAGGGGTAAGCGATTTTGTAGCTTAGATTCCCAAATATCTTCCTCCCCGCTGTCCAGTATAAAATGGAGGTCAAACTTGTATAATGCTACAGTACTCTTAATTCCAAGAGCGAAAAGAATAAGTGATACATAGAAAGGACACATTTTTTCATCCTGGAGCTATTTATGTAGATACAAAAGCACAATTTTTGCAATTTCCAATTTTATTTGTGTTGTTATGGTGGAAACCTTAAGTCGAATGTGACTAAAATATTGGCTTAAGTTTGATGCGTACTATACAAATAGAACATGTCGTCCATGGTTAAGACAGAACATTAACATATCGAATTGTATAACAAGCAGGGTGCATTGACTCTGTCCTTTTAGAGTTTCTTGGTAAGGTCATGCCAATCAAAAAATTTGTTTCCAGTTTTATTTATAATATCTGAAATATATTCATGTTGGGAGAGCTTAGTTGTCAAGGAAAATAAAATACCCTAATCTATGTATGTATCATGGAAAGCATATGAATAATTTGTAGGTGCCGCTTCTGACACCTATCCTAAATGGTTCAATTACTTTGTAAATATTTTAATTAGCAATTATAAGTTAAAATCTGTATTGCATTATTTGACGTTTTACAAAGTATTTTATTTTTTTAACAACTTGAGTCAGGTAGTACCTACATACATACATATATTCGCAAACTTTAAAATCTGAAAATAATGGAGAAATTTTGGACTGACATGACCCTATTTCGATATTGGTCAACAGTATAGTCAAAGAAACCCTGACAGAAAGTTGCACGGTGAACAAAATAATTTACTCTTAGAAATGTGGTGTAGCAACGTCTACGTATCTATGTAATTATGATAGTTGGCTTTTGCGACATTAAATGTTCCACCAATTGGTATTAGCATTTTACCATTTGGTGAAAAATAATAATTAGGTGTAAAAATGTGAAAGCTTGGAAGTAGATGTGTGGAAAAGGACACACATCGGAGAAAAGTTATTACCAGTATAGTAACAGTTTATTTCAGAAATGCACAACAGCAAGGCTTTAGATGCATATTTATGATTACCACTTTGGAAAATTATCTAATTCCCATTGTATCACGTGATACGATAAGATTAGACCACGTACGTGGCATTATTGTGTGTTACTAGATTTTTTAGATTGTTTAGAGGATGAGCATGAACTGTTAGGTACTTATTAGAAGCAGATTAATTTTTAATGTTCATATTGGCCTAAGAAGTAGTGGACTTTGAGGTAGGCGCAAACTTATTGTCTGAAAGGATACGTTTCGTGATAACATCCGAACACGATTTCAAACCATTTTGCCACGTATGTATGTATGTGTGTACATATTTAATATATTTAGGTGCTTCTAGACTTCCAGACTTGAGTCGAATGATATTAAAATACAGTCAGGAGCAAAATAATAGGCGATAATGTTTTTATCGCATAATTGTCACATTAGTGAACCAAGTGACTTGAAATTCTGCACTAATATGTACAATGGCATTACTGAGTTATGACATAAGTACGACATACCTGCGTCACCAGGAAAATTTAGTAGCTAGAAAAATTTGAAAAATAGGTGGTGCAAAAAGATAGGCGATCGTCGATATTTTAAATTTAAAAATCTGTATTTAATTTTCTCAGCAATATTTTAAGTTTCTAGTGACTTTTAGTACTTGGAGGCTCCCAATGCTACCAGACAAGGTGATAGGGTTTTGTGACTTGAGTGGAAATATAATTTTTTGATCAACGAACTCTAATTACTGTTAAATATGTGTATTTATACTTGCTTGTAATTATGTGGCCAGTCATTTTATTAATGGGATTCCAAAGATTATTATGGGGTAAAAAAAGTAATATGTTCGGGCAAATATTTAGGGCCAAACTGCATATTTTATCGGGGAAAAATCATATTTTTATGGGGGTCGAAAATTATATCCCTTAAAAATCTGTATTTAATTTTCTCAGCAATATTTTAAGTTTCTAGTGACTTTTAGTACTTCGAGGCTCCTAATGCTTTGAAAACATTCATTAACTCGGGGGTATATAGAGCCAACGTACTATTCTAGCGTCTGTTTCCCCACTTTCGGATAAATGTTAAAAATTGCATCTTTTAGCTAACTGACGTTGTCATACTGCTTCGCAATGTGGTAAACCTCACATACCTATATTGTCCAAAGGTTTCCTATCTAATTTAGGGTGGGAATCTTCCTTGGCCAATCCAGAAAACAGACTTTCCTTCGGACAAAGTAGGTTTAAAGCAGCCTCGAAGAATGAAAATGCGTCTTATGTTTGTCACTAAATAAATTTCGATCTCCAATTTTGACTACCGCCTTCACTAGATGTTCCTGAAGTGGACTAACACGTTAAGAAGCATTTATCTTGCCTTGCATTCACAGAATACTGCCCTTACCTTTACAATAAACGCTGGCCAAATCATGACTCACCCACCACGGAACTCCTGGTGCAGATATAGTGAAAGTTGGAGTGTAGTAGTGCCTAGGCTATGGTACCTGAGCGGTCTGAAGGTTTCCACCTCAACTAGTTCGATATTCGATCCGGCAGGACGGTGGTGGATTGGTCATTATTTGGGCAACATTTGGTATAAGGGTCAGGGCAGTATTCCGTTAATGCAAAGTGCAATGGATATTTCTTAACGTGACAATCTAGTTCCCACACTTCCAGTGAATGCGGTAGTCGAAATGGGAGGGCGAAATTCAGTTGGTTGCAAATGTGACACAGATATGCATTCGTTGAGGCAGACCCATTGGTACTTTTTCCAAATAAAAGCCCATCTTCTGGATTACCCAAGCATGATTCCCGCTACAAATCCGACCGAAAATCTTTGGGTTATATAGGTATGCAAAACGTACCCCATTTTAGAGCAGTACGACAACGTCACTTAGTTAAAGATGCAATTTTTAACATTTAGGCGGAAGTGGGGAAACAGACGCTAGAATGGTACGTTGGCTCTATATACCCCAGAGTTAATGAATGTATTTCAAAGCATTGGGAGCCTCGAAGTACTGAAAGTCACTAGAAACTTAAAATATTGCTGAGAAAATTAAATACAGATTTTTAAATTTAAAATATCGACGATCGCCTATCTTTTTGCACCACCTATTTTTCAAATTTTTCTAGCTACTAAATTTTCCTGGTGACGCAGGTATGTCGTACTTATGTCATAACTCAGTAATGTCATTGTACATATTAGTGCAGAATTTCAAGTCACTTGGTTCACTAATGTGACAATTATGCGATAAAAACATTATCGCCTATCATTTTGCTCCTGACTGTATTTGTATCAGTTTGCTCAGGCCGACGACACCCTTAAAACTAATTTTACGCCCTTGCAAAGTAAATGAAGTCTCAATTCTACATCAACATCTACATAAATAATAAACTATTTATCATGTCCATATCGGTGGAGAAGTGGTAAATTTGTAGATAGGCGTTAGCTGATTTACTTACTAAAAGACATGTTTCGTGACAACCGCTAAACACGATTTCAAACTTATCTGTGTTACGTAACCAAGTTTATGCATCCTAAGAATAACTCACTATTTAGAAACAAACTCCTAAAAATAGCTGTTATATATGCAGCTATTTCAGATATTTGGAAAATTTGGTAGGTGGCGTTTTAAGACGAAGAATATACTGCATTATTTACGTATGTGTGTGATGGGCGGCAACTGGGCTGATCCTTATTAATTACAATTAATTTCAATTTTACCCTCATAAATAAAACTGATACTTGAGACAATTTAGAAAAAAATATAATTAAGGAGCAACTTTTTAATTTTAACTCAAGTCAAACACATAGATACATACGTATAACGAGCCGATATTAACGACAAATTACTCAATAAGCGACGTTGTAATAAGACGCATAAATTACATACTGATTCAGAATCAGTTGGGTGACCCAACTATTTATAAATACTTACAAATGAATATTTACTATCATTATAGAAAAACACCCTGACAACGTATTTATTTTACATTTTAGACAATACAGTTTGCGTAATATTCCCTTAGAGTATCTAATAATAATAACTAGAGTAGAAAAGCTCCCAAAATCAACAACTTTTTCTGTTCCGATACAGACCAAAATAAGGGTGCAATAATTTTTATATAACAACAATACCACATAGTTTCATAAAAAAACCTAAGCAGTGTCTAAAGAAACACTTTGGACGTCGACCCCCACTTTCGAAATTTAAAGTGGGGTGAACGGTTATGTGACCGTGATGACCTGGTCACATGACGATGTACAGGGTGGTTAAAATGTCACGCCACAATGGAAAATTTTTCAATGGGAAAAGTCCCTCAATCTCCATTAGTTACAAGATTTGGGATTGAAATTTTTATAAATTATTATCAAAACTGATGACAAAATTCTTAAAATGTTGCATTTTCGAGACAAAATTTCGGTAACTAATGGAAATTTATGGATTTTTCCCATCGAAAAATTTTCCATTTGTAACGCTCCCTATTCTTTTATGGGATTGCGTGTCCTGATTCACATCCACTTTCGCGGATGCCCCTTTTCTTTGTGTCGTTGTGCAATAAACTTGTAGTAGAAACTCACTTTTTTATAAGAATTTTGATTAAATTTATTTACATCAATACCGACTGAAAAATATTGACTTTACAGAAATGCTCGTATTATAAATACGTGGGAGAGCTAATGCTATTATTTAAATTTTAACTAATTATCTAGACAGGAACTTATTATTAAGTTTCCGAAGCCTTAAACCTTGAACTTGATCTTGATGATCACTAAATCTAACCTGCTGATCCTGAATCTAAAACTACACTTCCTTCTTCTTCTCTCTGCTTACTCTATATATACGTGATCACATAAGCCACGCCTACTTGATCACTACCTTTACTTACGCTACATATGCACAAACTACGCCCTCATGATCATGATGATCATGATGACGTAGGCATCATTCTGTGCTCCTCATTCCTATCCTCTCTTCCCCTTCGTGATCTCCTCCTGCACACAATATGGTTTGGACACACATGAGAGGCGAGATACATATGAAAACTACATCTATGTATTTTGAATCCCTTGACCTTTGAAATGCTGATGTCACATTTGCATCAGCGTTCCAAAGGTTGCACATTGTAGCGTGACATTTTAACCACCCTGTACTTGTCGTCGTCGTCGTTTTATGCAAATAAATATGCATTTAAAAAAGTAGTATGATTTTCATAAGTAAAAAAACCTTATTATTTTAAATGCATAAGGCTGCCATGGACATATAAATTATAACTTAAAATTATGACGTGTGACTTATTTTATAAGTCATGGAAATGCCATGTGTCGACGTATCCTTATAATTATATAAAAAAAGTGGTGGACGGTGTACAAGGAGGGCCGGGTCGTTGTTGGTTGGAAGGTGGTTGTGGTGGACGGTGTCTTTAGGAGGGGCCGGGTCGTGATCTTCTGGAAGTTGGGATGCGGGTCGCGATACGGTCGGAACGGCGAAGTGGGGGGCGTGGGACGAAATTGGGAGAAAAAGGGTTCGTGACGGAGAGTGAGGGAGGAGGGTTTGAGGAGCATTGGGGAATAGCTGGGGGTGGGCACGATGGGCGACTTTGTGGGCAGTTTCGAGGGGGAGTAGCGGCAGGTTCTGCAGGGACGTCGACGACGTGGTGCTGCGGTTGAGCAGGACGAAGAGGAGGGGGATCACGGCGGCGATTGAGGAGGCCCTGTACGCGGCCTCGAAACAGTTTGCAGTAGGCAAACAGAAACGTTCCACTGCAGGTCAAGAAGACGAGGATTGCCAGCCAACACGCTAAATAAATAAATAATTTATTTAAGCTACTGTTCGTTCAAAAAAATAGAGACAAAAGTGCTTAAATTTTTCTAAATTATTTTTTTGTCCCATGTAAACAAACTCTGTCAGATAACCTCTCATATTTTTTGTTTAAAAAAAATTATACCTATTATCGCCACGGTCGGCCACCCACCTTGTCCACATGGGGGACACGGCTGTGGGCCTGGAATGGGAGGACACTGTTCCTCATTTCCAGGTCCTAAGATGGTCGTCCAGCGACCATCAAACATGGTGGCATTGGGGGCACACGCGAAAACTCCCTCAGCGGATTCACCCCACCAACAGCTCCGCACGCAGCTGTTGCAGTCCAAAGCCTTCGAAAGGCACCCCATCTAAATTATAAAATTAAAATTATGAAGAAATCCCTACAAAGAATTGCAAAATAAACTTACCGTAATAGTATTTTTTTGTAAGAGGGAGCGAGAGAGAAAAAAACTGGACCAGACGAGTCGGACTCGGAAACGCACATGATCGGTTTTAATACACCATTTACCACCAGGAATTGAACTTTTAATGGCTTTTCTTATTTTTACACATCTTGTACTTTGCAAAGGAATATGGCTTTTACAAACTTTACAAACTTGCAAATAATTTTTATATAGTCGTAAGAATTATGCAACAATTAACTCTTGCATTTGTACTACCTCCTCTTGAAACACCGAGTCTCCCTTTTGGTGCGGAGATTGAACTATGCTCCAGTGACGGAAGATAATTTTCCAATGTCAATCATTTGGAAATTTGCTATTAATAATTAAAAGAGTTACTCACTTGTGACCAAGATCGGATGTCCTCCACTCCATATATCCTCTTCTCTACTTCGTATACAAAAGGACCGGCATTGGATCCTGGTTGGATTTGCGATCCTTTTTTTATGCAAAGTTCTTTACTTAGAATAACCGGAGTGACGCCAAGCGCCAAGCGATAAGAATGCAAGTGCAAACCGAAATGTAGTTTCGCCTTTGTTTCTTATAGAACCAGAGTTTTTAAATGCTAGGCAATGCTGAATTATGATGGAAAATGCATGGAAAATGAAAACGCTATGAAAATTATTTCACAAGTACATAGATTTATTAATAAATATTAGATATGCATATTCACAAAGATATTTATGCCTTACATATTAATTTATCTTTTGGTGGTGTTGCTGGTTGTGTGGTATGGAGTGTGGTTGGTAGGTGTGGGTTTCACGGATTACACTTAATATCTATTTACAATACGGTATTTATATACATAGTATTTATATATTTACAATTTCTCGAGGTGGTATCTTCCTTCGACCAGGTTGTTGTTGTTGATATCCTCAAGAGAAGCTTTGGATAGAATTCCGAAAATTCCCTGCATTAAAAAGAAATAATATCTAATTAATATTTGGTATTCATTTAAGAAGGACTTCCAGGTGCATTTGTCGTACCAAAGTTTTGCGACAAGTTGTGTACCACACAAGAGCGACTTGAAGAATGATAAAAAGCGCTGCAGCTGCTCCAGCAGCAATCCATGAAATAATATCATGCCCTGAATTTTCTGGCTGGGTTTGTACACTTGTATCATGTTCATTTACGAGTGCTGGGTGGTCAAAGTTGAGCTCAGTAGAATTCTCAGTTTCATTCGCAATAGTAGAATTATTTGTGACACTTGCATTACATTTGCTCCAAAACTCAATGAATTTGGTCAGAGGTCTTAGGTGAATCATTTTGCATTCAGCAACAGTGCATGCCTGTTCAACGATAATTCCGAACTGTTTCTTCTCGGCTGTCAGTTGACAAAAATAGTCAGGTGGAGCTATCGGTAACCAAACTGACTTGTAAAATCCAAAAGTTCCGTTTCTTACACACTCCACACACTCGACTTCTATGTTCCGGAAGCATAGAGCTGTTGGGACGAAGGCGCAGATAAGAAAAATGTACAAGTTGATCTCCATTTTTACAGTTTCAATACTGAGTTGATGACTACCAATTGATAACTATTTAACACTTTGATATTATTTATTCCTGAAATTTTGGTTTGCTAAGAGTTTAGCTACTTTTCGACTGCAGCAAGTCTGTCCACCGATTTTCTCACTGTTCAAGTGTGCACGCTTTATAAAATTTTCGACAATTTCGTCGTTTGTATTTAGGTTAGATCCGAATACTCTGGTTGCTGCCTTCAGACTGAGCCCTTGACTTAATTTGTAGAGTATATATAGTACGAACAGGCCACAGTTAGTGGATGTGTCACTCTGAATCGTTCTAGTTAATTGGGCAACAATTGGAACGGGAATAGGGATATGATAGTGGTCAAAGTCTTCTCCCAAACTATCAATTGCAAAAGCAACTGTTTGTCCACCACGTCTCAGAATATAAATTCCTAGCCAATGCTCACCAATTCCAGGTTTGCTATTTATAATGTACGCGGCGGGCAACCTTTTTAGATCTATGTTAACTATTTCACTGGGACTAAGTACATTAAAATTGTGGATTCCTTGTGGGATCATTAGTTTTCGAAGGTAGCAGAGAAGTGACAAAGTATCCATTTTAAAACTGCAAAAGGGCGTCAGACTACACTTGGTTATTTTTGTCAATTTGAATTAGCGTTTGATTCTGGGCAATGGCAAAACAAGTAATTGTGTTAGTCAGGGCTTCTCGAAATTTCAATTCTATTTGAAGTTGGCCCTGTTTTTGTGGCTGAAATGCTCCTCCAAAGTTGTCAGGTGAAAGATCTAAAACTAGCATGAATGTTCCGTTTTTATAATCATCCTTAGTGATCCCTGTACCAAGTTCGGGGTGTGTGAAAGCTGCTTGAATCGTTTCAAATCCAATCAGGTTGATGTCTTTGCTCATGTCAAATGTGATTTCTCGCCACAAGACCGAGTCTCCATTTACAGTGATGACTAAACTTTGAATGTTGAAATGGTTTAGGCAGAATATTGACTTATTCAATTTCCCTAAAACTCGTTCTGTATCTTGCATGAAAAACACAATCATTTCTGGCAATACACCAGACCATAAAATTTCTGAAGCAACGTTCATGGAACCTTTTGCGACTGAAAAAGTTTTGACATCGTAAGATCTTGTTGGTAGTTGCATTCGCTTCCCACTCGAGAGAAGTTTTTGGTGGTTTGTGATAATTTTGGGGTTGATTACATGTCTATGAATTCGAAGCTGGACATCTTCAAAAACTATTTTGTATGGGCACGGTGAAGTCGTTGTACTTGATACGAGATAAATTTCTGGTTGAGACCTTCGTAGGTTTAGTTATATTTCTATATTTGGAGGTATCCACCTTCTTTGGTTAAATACTGGTTCGACAATTCGGCCAGATGTTTCAAAAATTTTGCTCGAGGCGCTGAGGGCCCGACGTTTCACATAACCTGGGTTTAATGCAGTAAATGTGTCCTGTGGCGAGTCGGGAATGAATATTTGTGGTGCAAGATAGTTCTCTTTCCCACCCGCGGTGAAAGAGAGTAAGTCTTGGATGTGATGGCGATACAAGTAATAATTGGAGCAGCGACTACATGACCATTTAAGAGACACTCAGAACTCTCCCACAGACTTGGGAGAAAGTTGAACTGTGGAGCTACCTCGTCTGCTGCGGTCGGTACCATCGGCTTTTACGATTTTGCATTTCAAGTACAGTCTCGCTGACTCCAGGTCCAAATAATGCCCCCCACTGCTATTCACTATAAACTGGATAGGATTCTGGTTGTCACGAAAATTCGAAATAGGGTAGTACACCGAAATTTCAGAACTAACTGTTGTTACGTCCTGGTTAGGTAAACTGAACAAATCTACAGAGTTTGACGCTGCTTCGACTGAGCCCTTTTCCATTTTTTACAATTTCACTTCTTCTTTGTTGCAGACTTTTTCTTTTTGGGAGCTTTTTTCTTCGGTGCTTTCGGTTTGGGCTTTGGCTTAGAACTGCGTGACCGTCGACCAGCGCCACACGCTTTAATAGGTACACTTGTACTTTTTTTAGACTTGCCTTTACCACTTTGACGCGGTTTTGTCTTTCGTTTGGTTTTCTGGGGTTGTTGACTTTTAATCAGTGGGATTAGATAGTCTGCTGTCTGAGGATTGAACCCTCCACTTCCGAATTTCATTTTACCTTCACCAGTTTGAACCTTGAGCGCCTTTGGGAGTTTGTCGAGGAAGCAGGCTCCTAGCCGACAAATAATTTTTCTCATAAACGTTTTGGCTTGAAGTGAAACGTTAACGCACTGGCTTGCAAGCTGCATGGTAAATATTGCAACTTGTCGTCTACTAGTTGGATTCTAATATTTGAAATTGAATTTGAGGAGACCGGTAAATACAACGGACGTGGAAAATTGATGTTAAATTGTTTGCTCGAACAAGATTCTCTGGGAAATGTTCGAATAACTGGAAGTGTTTTTATTCCAATATACTGAGGGTGTACCAAATTTGTCAGGACGAGACCAATGCTCGAGAACGACTGAACAGCAGGTTGTGGTGTTGGTGGGTTTATATTTGGATCTGGAAGTGGTTGCAGTAAAATTTCCTCGTGTAGTTCAGAAAAAATGAAGTCTTCTGGCAATCCGAATAACTTGTTTATATGTGATTGCAATTGTAATTGACATTCGAGGTTGTCAATGAATACATGTAAGATATCTATGGAATCAACCCTGGTTAGAAATATTCGCACCGGCTCGTCATCTAAGCTGTCAGCATAGGAATCAATTAGATCAGCGTATGAGTACTCTTCAGGTTCTTTAATCGTTTGGAAATATTGAACCCAATGTATCCCAGTAATGGATAAATCGGCGTCATCTGGTAGCAACTTGTACTCGTGGTCTGACTGCAAATTTTGTGATGTGTACTCTGATCCGTCTGCAAATGAGTTTGCTGTGAAGCCGAGGGGGCGAAGTAAATTTTCAGAGAGCGTAAATATTTTATCTGGGCCGGATTTTGATATTTTTAGTACTGTGCGGTGGCTTGGATCTTCATCTTTTTTAAAACTCATTATCTCGATGGGAGCTTTGTGAATTTTCAAGAATGTGTTTAAAGCCGAAACGAACGATACAACTTGGGAGGGAACGGTTTTTGATGTGACCGTCGCTTTCGTTGTCGTGTATTTTACTTTGGATTGCGGCCGTGTTTTAAATACATTATTTTTCCCATCGAAAAATTTGGGAACGACTGGAGGCAGGGGAGTTGGAGGGGTCGGTGGCACTGGAGATGGTGGACAATACGAGTCAGTAAAAACTAGATCTGTGAGAGCTACTTCAAAATCGCGGTTTTTAAAATTCAATCCATCTGCCAGCACTTTCACAAAATTCGAATTGGAACTTATCAAGTCGTCGCTTCCCGCGTTGCTTATGACTCACACAAAACTCGTCATATTCCACGAAATTATTCATTTCACTCATCAGAATTTTCAGGTTTTTACAAGATCTTCATTATAAAAAGACGATTCTACTAATTCGTTGTTTTGATCTCGAAGTTAATAAGTTGGAGCCCCAGGAGTAGGAATGACTTCTGTCTATAGTGAATATTTCCATAGAGTATTGTGGCGTGAATCCTTTGTAGAAAGTTTTTACTTTACGGGAGGATATTCTGACTCTGTCTCCTTCGGCATACTTTGGTAGAATGGGGTCTCTAGCGACGAGAGACGCGTAAATATTATGCCAAACTAATCCCTCGAGTTCTTTGGTTACATCTTTGGGGGCCATTTTAATGGACCGATTATAGCTAGCATTAATATTTTTAACAAAGTCTTGTAAGCTGTCCACCCAGCGATTTTTGCCAGTATGTGTAAAGAATTTTCCTAGCTTGTGGCGCAAACCTTTTACGGCCACTTCTGCATATGCGGCTTTAATTGCTGGACTTTTAGTTGAGTATAAAGTTATTCCCTTGCTGTTAAGATATTTTATGACTAAGTCGTTATAAAACTCCCGCCCTTGATCCACCCATAATAAGCGTTTTGGAAGTCTTTTTGACTGCTGATATATTTTTTTCATTCCCTCTAAAACATCCTTTCCACTTTTGCTCTTCAGGCCGATAGCGAACAGAAAGCGAGAAAATAGATCAACAATTAATAGAATCCATTTTTGCCCGCTGTTTACACGCCCAAATCGTCTATAGTCCACGAGATCGGCTGAATGTATTAAGTCTATGCCAGCCACAATAACTTTCCTCCGTTGAAACTTTTTCCTGACTTGTTTATGTATTGTTGACGACATTAATGAGTTCAGAGTACTTTCAACCTTTGACTTGTCCTGGAACTCTGGGTTATTTTTTAAAAATCCCGAGAGTTGAGCGAAGGCTCCTTTTCTGGATGGATTAAACCACAATTGTTTGATTTTAGTTTCATCAGTCATATTAATACGAATTTGTCTTCAAACTGAATCCATCTGCACTTAGATCCACCGGCTTGGTTTGTGGCTTCCTCCGCCAGTACTTCACCAGGATCCGATGTCTGGGACGCCTGTGTTTCAGCTGACTGAGAAAATAGCATGGGCTGGATTTGGTTAGGTTGTAACTCTTCCTCCGGTGCTGACTTTGATGTTGAAGGCACGTTATTACTGCTTATATTTACGTTCTTTCCTAAAAGTCGATCCTTCAGTAATTCTGTTTCCAGAATTCCCTCCTGAACAAGGCGGTCGTAAATAGAAATTGGTATCACTCTAACTATCGATACCATTACTAGGATGCGTATATACAGAGAATAGCCTCCTGGCAGAGTTTGACTAAGAACGTTGAAAGATATAGCTTCAAAAGTTTAATATTATCAAGAAGGTACTTCAAAACAAGTTTTCTCTTAAGTGTGTGCTTCTTTTTAAAATATCTAACAAGGGCCCTGCACTTTACAATGACACTTTTTTCCTTTCTGCCTACGTCTAGTAATTGTAGATTTAAAATGCACTCGATGATGGATTTTAATTCGGTATCTTAACAACTTTTGAGCCTGAGTCTGCACTTTGTAATAGGAAGTGTAGCAACTTCGGATAAAAATGTGTGTGCTTTGCTAATTCGATCTGTCATTTTTAGGTGCATAGATGGCCATATCCAAGGCGGGAAAGGCAAAGTTTCTGACACGGAATCTAGAATATAAGTGAAATGAAATTCGGTAAGACCGAGTATTAAATAGGAAAGTACCTGTCTGCTGTGTCCACCGTAAAGTCAAATAGCAAATATTTGTGGTTGTTATTTTGTGTAGCCTTGTTCATTGCGTCAGTGAGAAATTTTTTTTGCCCTGGACTAAACTGCTTTTGTAGGTTAGTCAATACAGTTTTGTCCTTGATGGGTTAAAATAGGAATAAATACGATGTCTGAAGGAGACCAGTTCGCAACTGCTTCACGAAGACATTTTGAATTAGTATTGCTATAGTTGTTCGAGAGTGATGGCTTCGGCGGCAAAAAAATTCTGTGATGTAAGTATTGCTGGTCGGATCGCGTTCAAATTTTAATAATGCATCATCAATGGCATAAAATACGTTTTGGCTGGGATCTAAATTCTGCAAATACTCTTCCGTTTCTTCGATTGACGAGAAAAATTTTGCCTTAGGGACATCTAGTAAGAACGATTCAAAAATATCCTGCCAGTGTGTGTAAACGATGAGTATTGAGTCAAATAGTGTGTCGAATGCCAGCTCCTGATTACGCAACAATTCTAACAATGCAAAAGTTTTTCTAACACGGGAAGCTCTTGCAAAGACTATATTACAACTATGCTTGAGTCTGTAGTCGAACTCCGAAACACTTTCTGATGGCATCACAAATCTTCCCCACGTAATAATCTAATGTGTCCTCTGGCTGTGGTATCCACTTTGTTCTTGTTCAAATATCTCGAGAAATTCAAAGCCGAAATTGCTGCTTTAGAAGTTTCATAAAGCCCTGGTGAAAATTCTTTTGCTTGTATGGTTTTAAACTTGACGGTAATTGCTGCTTCGTCTGCCAATAGCTTTTTGAAATAGTGGTGTGTCAATTTTTTTATGGCTGATGCTGCTACTCCAGAGGCTTTTACTTTGCTTTCACATTCGTGAGTTAGGTGATTAATGTCAGATGAACAATTTTCACACCAGAATAACAAACTGTATGTTTTAGGCCTGATAGAACAGACCTCTTTCAAGTTCGGATGCAAAATACGCCACTTTCCAGGCTTTCCTTTGTTATTTATATTAAACAGGTCCGTTCCTACGCACTCGGAAAAATCCAAATCACAGCTCATACTCTGCAGGCGTTTCACAAAATCTTTATTCGGGTCAGGGTACGCTACTAAAAATGAGTCGGTTTCGTGTAGAATTAATTTACACCCCGGCAGAACACGCTGAAGCTTCTCCATCATTTTATAATTCTCTAGCTTTACTAGGTCGAGGCATATGAATCCAGCCACAATATTATAATCATGCCGTAAGGTAAGTTTTTCCAATTGGAAGACTGATAAGTCATCATTCAAAACTACCAAGTTTTTAAATGTAGGTTTTTTAATTTGAGATATTGCGTCGGCTCGAGATACACAAACTTTGGAATCGGTGTAGTTTGATGAATCCGACAGAAGCTTTCCAAATATAGAGTTTCCAATTCCTTTAATACGCTTACTGCTAACCTTATCATCAACGGCAGCTGCCGCTTCTCTCAAAGCCATACAATGTGTTATAAACTCTCTACAAAATGGTTTTTCTGTAAACCTAAGTGCAGATATTACCCGATCTATCCTAAGTCCACGAGCAATATAATATTTGAGCAGTGTGTAGTAAACTTTAAGACCCAGCTTGGGATGAAAGTCCATTGACAATCTTTTTATATTAAACGGATTATCATTTGACTTTGCCATTCGATCGAAAATTCGTTTCTGGTCTTCACTCAAATCGTCCCTACTTAGGAGTAGAAGGTCACTACTTGTCGGCCCCCGATTTCGATCTCCTTTGAATATGTTGTAGTACTACATGAGTGTAGAAAAAGTGAAGGAGGGTTAGAGTCCATGAGCCCATTTACGCCCGCCACACCCCCTCAAAGGCGCCCAAACCCCCAGAGTTGCCACACTAAATTTATCGCCAAAAATCGGGTTTTGGTCAGATTTTCAAGAAATTTACATTTTTGTGATCCCAGATAGTTGCTCTATCATATCCAATAGCAAACTCAATTTTTTTGAAATTTCGATTTTTTTCAATACATACCCTTGGTCAGAAAATTTTCGACTTCACTCCTCACTCCTCCTCACTCACCCTCCTTCACTTTTTCTACACTCATGTAGTACTACAACATATCCAAAGGAGATCGAAATCGGGGCCCGACAAGTAGTGACCTTCTACTCCTTAGTTCTCGATGTGAAATTCCTAATGGAAAGTAGTTATCCCGGTCCATCATTTTCTCGTCTGGTGGGTATGAAATATCAACTTCAAATATCCATCCTACTCCTGTATTTTCAGGCAGTAATCCTATGTTAAGCAATTCCAGTTCAGAACTAGGAACAAATTCGTAGTCAGAAAATGCAAGATAATTAAGTAATTGTGTTGGGTACATTGAAATGCAGTCCAAAAATAGAAGTTCTACTCTTGGTTCTTGCGGATTGAATGATCCTAAACCTAGTCGTTCGGAATTGCTTTTTGCAAATCGTGTGCACGAAATCGATGCTCCGCCTTTTACGTCGGATTTTATATAATTGTAAATGTCTATGGAAGGAATTTTTTGGAATTTTTCTTTCATACTTAGCAAGCAAGAGGAGTATGCATAACCGGGCAAACCAGTGAAGTGGAAAGGATACAATCCAAAATTTTGGAAACCGTTTTTGTTGTAGTTTATGCAAATGTCTGCTAGCAAAAAGCATTCGCGTCTCAGATATAATTCGGCATAATCCCCAAGTGTTCTACAATACTTTCGAAAGATTTCTTTCATAAAACTGTATTGTTCATTTGTCAATCCTTCATCCGTCAGCTCATCATGAAATAATTCTATGGGTGGAAGCTCTGAGTCTTTTAAGACTTGTGCATCTGTATAATATTTATACGGAAAATAGTGATCGGCGAGAAGGATTTCTAAATTAGAATACCCTGGGAAAGCCGTAGAGAACATGACATTAATGGGAACCGACTAGATAAGACCTGACCAACATTTTTTGATTTCAGTTGAGCAACAAGATTTTTCATCTCCTCTTGCATGAAACGATGACTATCAATGAACCTACATCGGGCTTTTGAGCTTTGAGAGGGCCTAATTGTGAGTGAAATTATTTCATTGGAACCTTTGGTTAAAATTGTTGCAGCCCGAACTAGTTCAGGCCTCAAGGAGTTTAGTATGACATGAGAATCAAGATGAGAGGTTTTGTGCCCTATAAATACTACAGCCTTTTGTTTTGCTTTTATGTTACATAATCCGCACCAGATTAATATTTCTTGGCCGGGTATAAGATGGTTGTGGTGATAGACTTTGATTCTCTTTTTATCAAATGGAAGTTGGCAAATTGGACATGTCTTTGCAGCACTGTGGTTGTCTTTGTCTGTGCGGGACGGTCTTAATGGAACCATGAAATTCCTCAAAAGTTGAAATGCATCTTCCTGTATTCTAAATACTTCTGTAAAAAAATCCTCCATTACATTCGGACCATCGTAAACTTTCTCGAAAACTATTTCATTCGAAGGACCAACGACAACTATTCCGTAAGATGCGCATAATAAGTCTGCCACTTTATTGGAGTATTTCATGTCATCAGGATTTTCAACATCTGGCTCCTCGATCGGTACATTATAGCATTGAATTTTATAAAATGCTTTGAATGCAAAATCTTGAAGTGCAGAAAAATGAGAAAACTTAACATGCGTTTCTTTTCCTAACGACAATTTTTTTTCCACAGAACGATTGCATTTTGATTCATGATCAGTGATGGTTAAACCAATTGGTTTGCAGCAGTGTATACAGAAATTCCTAAGCTTGTTATTTTTCTGACCTAAATAGTGCGAAATTCTTGGTATACATGCATAGTGAGATCTATCTTGATCATCTAAAAGAAGTAATAAATTTGTGTGATTTCCTTCATTTCGCCAAACAGTAATTCCTATGCCTACAAGTTCTTCGAATCTATCAATTTCATTTAATGGGATTGGTGAGTTCAGGAATGGAGCAATATTTATTTCATTCTCCTGCAAAAGTCTCTTTATTATCGGAGCATATGAACTAGGATTTTGATAAAAATTTTTCACCCGTTGTTTTTGCTGTTTTGTCATGTTCTCAAATTTTAAGCCAGGCAAATCTGGTAATTGAATTTCGGATCTAAATTTTGAACATAGCACACTCAGAAGGAAACAATCAGTCTGACAGCGAATATTATAAATTGTTCCTCTCTTGAGACACTTTGGGGTCTTTATGTACGAATGTGGCCTGACAGGTGTGTATTGGCAAATGATGACCTCCATTTTTTTAATGCTCGTGAGCGCCCAGCCACTACCATTAAGTTGGAAGAGATTAAGAGATTTTATTGCATATGTAGCAGAGAGCAGGATAGTTTCCATGATGAAATTGTCATGAACTACACGCATATATGGGGTAAAGAATTCACGGTCTTTAATGACTGCATCTGAGTGAAGATCTTGTAGATCCGCAAATATTCTTATTGATACTTTAATTCCTTTAAGATGATGTAATAATTGTGTAATCACACTACTTAAGCTACTGTACATATAATCGTAAGTGTCACTAAACGATTCCAAAACTACATCATTGAATTTAGTTACAAATACAAGTACGCTACCACGATGAACAACACGATCTAATTTTAGCTTTTCAGTTTGTAAGTTCCTTGATGCCTCCACAAGGTTCTTGCGCCCCTCTCCGGTCTGTCTAAACATGCAAGTGTGTTCGGCCTGGAGATTGACGAATGTGAGACCACAAATACAGCTGAAATACGATTTGAATACTTAGCAATGGAAAGAAAGGAACAAAAGAGCAAAGAATAAAACCAAAGAAACTTTCACTTACCGATGAAAAAGTTCATCGTGTTCCTCCCACATTTTCATGGTTTGAAATGTTTTTGCACACGTTGGAATAGAGCAAACAAATGTCCTACCTCTATATGAGAGTCTAGCAGTGTCTGGTTTGGCGTAGTACTCAATATGAGGGCGTTTATATACAATTGGTTCAGCCATGATGACTTAATTTATTTATCAGCCTGTGGCGACGCGTAATATCCCAACTCCGCAAGAATCTGGTCAATCTCGTCGATATCCATAGGTGGTGTGTAGAATGAATCTGGTCCTTCTTCTGAGGCTGCTGCGATGGGACTGACATAGGCATCGGCGAGATTTTGCATATTAAACGAGAAATACGGATCCGTTTCCGTTGAGGAAGGCTGAGTTGGATCAAGCTCCATATTTAATGCATGAGTTGCAGGGACATCTGACACCAGTGTACAATCCTCAGAGTCTCTGCGTAAATCCTGATTATTGTACCACACGCTATCTAATCTGGGGTCTCTTGCATGGGTCATATTATCCGTTCCAGACAGTAGGGGGGGGCTCTGGGGAGTCCCGGGGAGTTTCCAATGATGGTGAAATTGGCTCTCCCACTACTTGCTGTTGAAATTGTTCACAGATTTTCATCAGTTTTTCGCCATCTGCTGTTGTGAAGAACTTTGCAATGATGTCATTAGCAGACTCTGATAATCCTAAGCTTAGAAAGTCTGGAATTTGACCGAGGGTTGTCTCGTCGGTCCGACCTCGATGACTTGAAGCAATCAGCGGATATTCAATAACATCTTCATTGGAGGTAGGCTCGCAATTTTCGAGAGCTTCTTGAAGAGAGTGACTGGCTATAGGAGGACTGGTTATGACTTCTGGTTCGTTTACTGCTACAGATTCCAACTCGGGTTCAATGAGATCTTTAATGAAAGTGTTTCTGTCTGTATTTCGTCCGATCTTCCTCTAATACACATACAACGCTCTCAAGTGGTAAAAACGGCTGTTGGTTGATATCCGGAATCCAATCTTGTTGAAAATTTTCCAATTGACTATCGACTAGACTGTCAGGCAACTCAATGTCCGCGTCGTCAGGTTGGTCAACTTCCTGTTGCTCGTCGGCACTGCTGTCTTCTTTGTCGTAGCTTTCATCAGAGCTGTCAGAATCGCTTCCAACGACATCTTTGTATATACCGAGTCGTTTCATCTCCTGGCGCTGTTGAGCTATTCCTTTATAAAAACTCATGCTCCGGAACCTTTCTAGGTCAACGTTTTTATCTAGCAGAACAATGTCTTCAATTGACCGTGTTCTTGATAGCGCTACATAGTCCAGGTTTTCAGCGAAGGGCGTGTCTAAATAAACACAAACTTTGTCCAGAGTTTGACCTTGGATGGAATGGACCGTGACGCTATAAGCCACCTTGAGTGGGAAGGACTCAATCTTGTAGGTTTTGTCGGTAAGTCGACAATGGAAAAATTCAACGCACGGTCCAATAGGAATTCAATTATTCTCAATTCTTGGTCCGAACACTTTCTTTTCGAATTCGACTAAAATAACGGATGGTATATCATTTCCCGGTGTCTTCTTCTTATCCCATAGCAGGCCTCGAACCACTCCCCTTGCTCCAGTAGTTAACCCCCGATTTGTGTCAAGATTACGGGTTAACATTACTTTCACCCCTTTCCCCAGAACAAGTGGTTCAAAATCTTGCATTTGAGGTGACGAAGGAATTTGTTTCACTCCAATCTTAATCACTGGCATCCCCTCCGCCAATATTTTCTGACGATTGTAAGCATTGCACATGCTTCGGCGTGGAAATATACGTAAACAATCTCTAAATTCGTTCAGAAGGATATCAGGATCAACATTTTTTTCCAACCGACTTCGGAGAACTTGAATGTCATACGGGCCAATTTGTTTTCGTCGTAGATTGTATAATAATTTCTCTCGCAGAACAATGATATTCTTGAAACCCAGGTAGAGTGAAATTCCGTCCTGTATGAATTTATTATATTTGGAAGGATCCCTATAAAGAGCCACATCCCCAATGGGTGGGATTTGCGAGGGAATGTCACCCACCAATATGACGGATGCATGTCCAAACGGCTGAAGAACATCGTGACACAGTTGTAATTGTTTATTGATAAAATTTAGAAATCCTGCCCCAAGCAATGTAACTTCGTCAATAATCAGCAAGTCTACATCTCGAAGCCTTGAAATCAACTTTTCACTCGGTGTTGTTTTAGCGGTCAGGTCTTCCCAATTTTCATCCCTCAAAAAAGGAACTGAAAATGCGTTATGCAGAGTAACGCCGCCTATTAGATGAGAGGCAGGTCCTGTGGCTGCAGTGATGAGGCTTTGTTTCCCACGGGCCCGAAAAGCAGAGACAATTTCTTCGATAACCCAAGATTTGCCACTACCAGCGGTACCGACAATCAGCAATTTAAGAGGACTGGCTAGTTGCTCATAATTCGGAAGATCTAAAAATTTATTCACGGTTTGTAGAACTTTTTTTTGTGACTTTGTAGGTGGACTCCAACACATTGGAGTCGCCTTTTCAAAGTCATAACTTTGTATCTTCGTCTTATCAATAAACTTCTGGTATTCCCGACAAGACTTAGGAAACACGGCACTGTCCTCAAACCAGTCATGGGTTCGGTCGACGAACCTTTCACCCAAATCTCCAAACATATCTCTTTGCGTCTTCGGACACTACAAAACTACAGATAATTAAGTTTGCAATGAACCTACGATCAGAGCCAAAGGCTTATCAATTCGAAACTGGAGTCGTTTGCGCCACACAGAGCACCGATTTCAAAACACGACGCACGTGTAGCTGTCAATGATGCGATAACTGAGACCTACCCAGTTGCATTTAGATTACGAGGATGATGCAAAGGTTCATGCAACTTAATTTTCGGAGTTGTAGTTGAAATGCCCAAATTCACTTTGAGATAATGCAGGAGAATAATATGAGTTGACAAAAATTGCTTGAGGTCGGAAATGTTATGTTCTTTTAAATTACGAAAAACACCAACGCCAGAGGAGCAGGACAACTTTACCGCGACACACTTTGGAAGTATGGTTGGAGTGAGTTAAGCTGGTAAAATCGCACTGAAGACCACCGATAAACGGGTTTTATGGCGACTAAGTCAGATTGGAAAATGGCGTTCCAAGTACTTACGAGGATGGTTCAAAGTACTGGAGCTATACTTTACTTTCAAACTTTTAGAAGGTTATTAGAGATGTTAACAGTAGCACTGTCAAAATCGTACTGAATTGTATAGCTGTGAGCAGACCCTTTTTATAGTTGCTAATTCCAGCGCTTCAGTACTTTATACATACAGTTTCCGTATTTATGAGCAACGGAGTCCTTTCTCTCATGCAGATATTATCATCTGCCGTTCTCACGATTTTTCCTTTCCGTTTCAAATGCTCTTAACCTTTTACTCCCGATTCACGCTCAAACTTTCCCACAAACCTCGTCATTCTGGATTTGAAATGGCATAGAACTGCATTTCACGGGAGCGTCTCTTTTTTTCAATTTCACACTGATAGTATGCTCTCTCGTTCCCATGATTTTCCTCCTCATTTCAAATGTTTCATTCCCTCAGTCCACTCGAACGTGTCGTGGTGATTATTATTTCCGCGTGTGAAAGTCAGCCTAAGTCAAGCGGAGAGAGTAATGTGAAAGGCAGGGTACGGAAAGCGGATAGATGTGAAGGCACAGTTCGCGAAGCAGAGAGAGTTATGATTACTCTCTACGCTCCATTGTGGAAAAGCCCACTTTCACACGAGTCCCCTCTTTTCACATGAAATTTGGGACGATTTATTTTTCCTCGTTCATTTTTCCGACTTCCACAGACTTGTTTGATTTTCCTCTTCGGCATCGGTTCGCTTCCCTTCTCATTTGTGTAGGTTTACTTTTCTAATAGGTTTTAAGATGAAAATATTTGACTCGTTCTTTGACAAATTCTGTCTAGTAAGTTCCGCAACCGGCATCCCAACGGGCATATATAAGCCAGTTTTCAGATTATTTGCCTCAGTTGTTATTTAACTACACCCGGACTCATACAGAATTAGCAGTGCTGGTAGTGATATTAAAGCAACAAAATTACAAGAATTGTGTCGACTACACGAACGAATTATGAATCAAAGTAAATTTTCACGGGACCTTTCTTCCGAACTCGTCCCGTATTTCCCAGAGGCAAAAAAGTTGAACAAGACACAGGATGACATGTTTCTAAACGACGTGCAGTTTCTTCGCCGTTCACGAATAATTCATAAACCATCTATCGATGGACTTAGAGATGAGCTAACTCCGAATTTGTTAGATTTTTACTGCCCAGAGAGAAACCCCGAGTTCTTTGACAGTCCAGATGTCATCAAAATTGGCACGGACATTTTTGTAAAAAAACATTTTGTTGAGTCAAAATCTCAAACCATGGTCTGCATCAAAAAAATTAATAACTATAAGGATGTATCTCTTGACCCGAGTTATATTAATGTGTCGGACTACGAACTACACAAATTTATTGGCATATTAGACAAATTAATAGGTGAGATTGACTCTACTCCGTTCTATAAATTGGTTCCAAGACTTGCCAATTCGCCTGAGTCCAAAATAGAAGAGAAAAACGATCAAGATTTTTGGTCACCAAAGCATACATTAGAAATCTCCAACCTGAAAATTCGTCAGTTTCGAAATTCTGCAGGGACTTATTCAATTAAAATTTGCTGCCCAAAACAGACAAGTCAAAAGTGGATTGGTCCCTCCATCACCTTGAATATTGGGGTCGCCAAAGAACTTAGTGCGTCACTAAAAAATATTTTGGATGAAATAGAGACAGAGTATGAAAGAAAGCTGGACAACAAAATTCAAAAACCTACTCTTGAAGCTGGTAATAATATCTGTAAATCAATTTATTATTATGTACGCAAATTAATAAAAATAATAATGGCTTTATTTATGAAGGAACTGCCAGTTCAGATGAGGAAGTTTACGATGAGACCGACTAAGAAAGGTATTGTAAACTTTTAAAAATATGTACATATGCATGTATGTAGCGTTGAGTACAAAATGTTGCCTTTGTTTCTTGCAGAATTTATTTCTTCGGATGAGAAATCTGCACCGCAGTTTTCTCAAACTCATAGGATTCATGTAGTTCCAATCCCTCAACGCGAAATTTGGGTGGGTCATCGTATAGTTGTGAACAATCTTGTAGGTTCGGCAGAGTATTCTCTCTAATTTCAATATCTCCTCCTCCACAAATTTTCCATTAACATAATTGCACGTGAATTCACTGCTGAGGTTAAGTGGGATTGGAATTGCAGGAAGTTGAGGATTTACTAACTTTGTAGTTTTTGGAGTTGGAGAAAGTGACTTAAGTGTAAAATTAGTAATGTTCCAATTTTCCTTCGGGAGGTGTGGCTGTCTAGTTGGGGCGGTTGGGGGTATTGTGGGAGATGGTGGATCCTCGACGAGCGAAGGCGAAGAAGGCGTTTGCAGTGAGTTGTTGTTAACTTCAGATCCTACCAAATAATATTATGCACTACATTACATTTATTCAATAGATATGATACATAAGGATAATTATCCACCATAAGTTAGAGTTTTAGTTGGTTGTGACGATGACGGTGAGACAAAGTGAGGTGGAAGATCAATTTGCGACGTAATTGTGCCAGTTGTGACGTGTGTCGCTGTTGGGAAACTGATTGTTGTCGTCTGTGGAGTGGTGGTTGGTGTGGTCGTAGTTGGCGTCGGTACCGTTGTCATCGTTGTGGTCGTCGGTACCTTTGTCGTCGTTGTGGTCGTCCGCACCTTTGTCGTCGTTGTGGTCGTCGGCACCGTTGTCGTCGTTGTGGTCGTCGCCACCGTTGTGGTTGTTGCTGGTGAGGTCTTTGTGGTCAATGTCACCGTTGCGACTGGAGCCCCTGAAGAGAAATTCAGGTTCTTACAAAATATAATTATTATATTATGCAATGTACTAAATGCAATTATGTTTTTACAGAGATTTTCCTAGAATGGTTAATGGAGATGCTGAATTTGCAGTGAGGTTGCAAATTAAAAGGCGTAAAAAAAGAAGTCGACTATAATGCGACGTGAAATTGATAATTAAACCAGCAAATTTCCTCAAAAAACCGATTCCCCATATGAATAAAATGTATATATGTGTCATGTATGTGATGTGAATGTCTAATGTATTATCTAAATTATGTAATATTGATATACCTAAATTAATAGTCATGTGTTAATAAAATGTAACAAATTGTCCCAAAAACTGGTCATTAAGGCGTACCTATTTTCTCGCAACGTGATGAGGTCCGAGCCGTCTTTCTTGTACGCAGTAGTAAGAGTTCGCTGTCCTGAATGCAATCCAGCGAATTATCTGATAATTGGACAAAGATACAATTTGGTTGCTGAACGCAAATCACACAAGGCAAATTTTCGCATTTTTGAAGCTTTGGATAAACTGTCAGGCCGTGAAATGCAGGAGCAAATAACAGTATTAAGAATATGAAAGATTTGCACATTTTGAAATACAATTTGTGAGATGCTGGTTAAAACAACGCTGCTGTCGGATGATGGATACAAAATGAGACAAATCTTGCAAATGAACGACTACCATGCATATGGAAAATATTTGGAATTGTGACACAAAACAAAGTAATTTATTTAAGTCTTAATCTCGTAAGACAAGCGCATGCAATTACACCAGAATACACCGCGAAGCTCAAAGGAGCAGCATCTGGAAATTCTGCCCAGTTTTTTTTTGTTATTTTACAAAAAATAAATTTTGGACACCATGTCGAGGTGAGTGAAGTGTGCTACACCCACCCTGACATGGGAGGAAGTGCCTGCTCCCAGGAAAGTATTGGGTTATGGGGGAGGGAGAGTGGGAGCGAGGGAGAACTTTCTCCACACGAAATGTGTGGAGAAAGTCCTCATCTCCGACCTCCTCCCTTTTGCAACCCATATATTTATATTAATTATATAATTTCAATTATATGGACAGCCATAAGCCCAAATTTTGTGGGCTTATGGCTGTCCTACATTATTTTACTCACCTCTCTCTCCAGGAAATCAGCAGGAGAGGAGGAGATGGAGGAGGAGATCCTCAAACCTGAGGGCGAAGAGGGAGACTTACTTCTCCCCTCCGAGGTTGAGGAGTCACTCCTCTCGGATGAGGCGCATCTCCCCTCTGCGGATGCAGTGAGTGGAGGCCAGGGGGAGGCGATGGAGATGGGGGGCGATGGAGATGGACCATTGCCACCATCCCAAATCGCCACCAGTGCCAACAACCGTACGGTGAGGAGGAGGGCGAGGAGGCGGCGCGCGAAGGAGCTGCGGGCTGGGGGTGTGCCTTCTGCCCCCAAATCCAACGATGACGTCACTGCCACCGCCACAACCACCACCAACATCACGGCTCCAACCACTACAGCAACAACTGCCACCAGCGCCGCTGCGTCTGGAAGCAGGGTTTTCCCCTCTACCCCAACCACTCGGAGGGGGGGGACAGAGTGAAGAGGGTCAATCTTCACGAAATTGACCCCACACTCAAAAAAGACGCTGGGTCTTCTTCCTCCACTACTACCAACAACAAGAGAGGCAGGGAGACCCCAACCTCCAACAATCCGAGGGAGAAGAAGAGGCCCTCTACCTACCGGGAAGTCGTGATTGAGGGTAGTGAAGTGGTCATCACTTATAAAGATGACCCTCACCGCCCTCTTTCTAAAAAAGACCAAGAGGCCATCCAGGTAGGACTTCGCTCTGCCATCGATGCGGCAGCAGCGACAACCCTGCTCAAGTTTGGTGGACTTGTGATCCGGGGTGGGGGCATGGTTCTCACATGCCGTGACCCCACCACCAAACTGTGGGCTGAAGCGGAGGTGGACAAGCTTGAAGGGGGGAAATTCGCCACCAGTGACCCCAAACCACCGGAAGCGGAAGCAAAAGTGAGTTTTTGGGTCAGGGAGGCGACACCACCCTTGGCCAAGGTACTCTTCCCCACTATCTCTCGACTCAACCAAGGCATGGACACGACCACATGGAGGATGACCCATTCTATAAGGTCAGGTCAAGGTTTTGTCTGTTTTTGTCGTATTCCTAAATCTGGCGTGGCGGCCTTAAAACCGCCCGCCGAATTTAATTATTATTTTGATGAGTTGGTGTTTCGGGTAACTGAAACACCCCCTCAAAATTAACTTCGCGTCATAACCCTCACTCACAATGACTAACACTAACATCACTAATATTACACCATCACACTCATCTACATCTCTTCGAACTGGGTTGTCATCTTTTAATATGACAACCCAGTTCGACAAACCCAACCCACAAAAGTGTGAACTTGGTGCAAATTAACTTGCAACACTCAAAAAAGGGTACGACTTCTCTATGTCGTACCCTAGCAGAGTTGCAGACATACATATGCCTAATACAAGAACCGTACTGGTATAAAGGCAAAATACGTGGTCTGGGGGGTTGTGGCAACCTACATTATTTTTGTCGGGATGCCCACTCTAGCAGATCATGTATTATTACAAGTAGGGACATCAAAGTGTGGCCCTTGCTTGACTTATGCTGTAGAGATGTCACAGCCATCCGTACCCAGTGGGGGGGTATTGGAGAGGTAGTGATATCCTCAGTATACATGGATAGAAACTATGCATGCCCCCCAGAGGAAATGCGTCAGTTGGTCTCATACTGTGAGACCAATGGTCTACCTCTGGTGATAGGGAGTGATACCAACGCACACCACACCATGTGGGGTAGCACCAATATCAACAGCAGAGGTGCACAACTATTGTATTACATTGCACAGGTGGATCTGCACCCCATTAATAGGGGACACAGAGCCACCTTTGTTGTATCGAATAAGAAAGAAGTGTTAGATGTTACATTTGTATCCTCCCTTTTGCTGGACCGGATAAAGGCCTGGTGGGTCGACGACAACGAAAGTTGCTCTGACCACAGGTATATTCGGACCAGCCTAAGCCTTGGTCCACCTGACCCTATCATCTATAGGGACAGGAAGAGAACAAGGTGGGATCTATACAAATCAGTATTAAAAGGACTAACGGAACTTGACCCTGCTAGGGCGTGCCCAATGTCATCTACGGAGGAGATTGAGGCGAGCGCTAGTAGGGTCAGTAACTTTATCCATAAATCATACGATGTGGCCTGCCCTGAAAAAGTACTCAAATCCAGGAGGAAGAGGGTACCTTGGTGGAGCCGTGAGCTGACTTCTCTTCGGAAGGAGGCTCGCAGGCTTTATCGGATTGCCCGCTTCGGAGGAGAGGAGGCATGGGCGGAATACAAAGCTGCTCGTGACTACTACTCCTACGAAATGAGGAGGAGGAAAACTGCCTCGTGGAGAAGGTTTTGTGAGAGTGTCGAGGAGGCACCCGTTGCTGCCCGACTCTCGCGCATCCTTCGCAACGATGGCACAATCAAACTGGGATCACTGGACAAGGGTGATGGTGTTTACACCAGGACCCTTTCTGAGACCTATGAATTATTATTGGACCAGTCGTTCCCGAGGGACCCTCAACAGGTTCCATGGGAACCTGATCATAGTAAAGTAGATGATGAATCTATAAATCTGATGATTACATCTTCAAAAATCAGTAACATAATTAACTCGTTTGGCCCACTAAAAGCGGCTGGAAAGGATGGTATCTTTCCAGCCCTTTTACAGCATGGGTTAGCCGAGTTAATTCCGTATTTGGTTCCTCTCATGAGGGGGTGCCTGACCTTTGGCTATACACCTCTGAAGTGGAGAGAGTCCAGAGTGGTATTCTTACCAAAGCCAGGAAAGGAGAGTTACGAACGGGCGTCCGCTTGGAGGCCCATCTGCTTAACATCCTTCCTGCTCAAAACACTTGAGAAACTGGTAGATGGCTGGGTCCGCACGCCTGATCTTGTTGATAGGCTGCAGAGACACAGTCAGTATGCCTATATGAAGGGCGTTTCCACGGAGGCTGCCCTTCATCAGATCGTTAGCCTTGTTGACGGGGCCCTTGACTCTGGCGAGTACTGTATTGCAGTGATGTTGGATGTTAAGGGCGCTTTTAATGAGGTTAGATCTGATACCATTATCCGTAGCCTTAGGAGGTTTGGCGTCAACGAAGTATGTGTTCGATATATTGAGCACATGCTTCGGACACGAACCACTTGGGTAACTGATTCTACTTACGAGATTGGGAGGGTGGTGGAGAGAGGGTGCCCTCAAGGGGGTGTCCTCTCACCGCTTCTCTGGGATCTGGTCGTAAGTGAAATTCTGGAAAAACTGCATCATCGGTTCCCTCAACTGTACTCACAGGGCTTTGCCGACGATCTCACAACAGTGGGACGGGGCATTGACCTCGGTACAGTGGGGAGTCATGTGCAGAGAGCAGTAAATCTTGTTAGTGATTGGTGCAAAGAGGTGAGCTTGTCAGTCAATGATAAGCTTGCCCTGGTACTATTCACTAAGAAATACAAATTCATTGCTCCTGTGATTAAGTTGGATGGTATTCCCATCCCTTATCAAAAACAGGTAAGATATCTTGGGGTCTTATTGGATCACAAGTTGAACTGGGGCCCACTGTGCAGGGCTAGGGCACTAAAAGGTATGCGTGCCCTGGCCCAGTGCAGGAGGGCCATTGGTAAAACTTGAGGTCTTTCCCCCAAAATTACAAATTGGATCTATAAATCCATAATTCGCCCGGCCATGGAATATGGGTCACTCTTGTGGGCTCCGGCCACAAAGGTGAAGTCCCACATGGCCCAGTTGCAAAGAGTACAGAGGTGTGCCATGCTTGGTACAACCGGTGTAATGTCTAGCACTCCTACTGCAGCCCTGGAGTGTCTACTGGGACTTGTCCCAGTGGACATCCGGGTTCAGCAAGTTGCACTACGAACGTACCATCGCCTCGCTCACCACGGCCAATGGAAAAAATGGGCCGGGGGTGATCGTACGAGGGCGTTAAAGCACAACAAGTTTGTCGAAATCATGGCGTCTGGTATTGATGAATTCCAGATGCCGTGTGAGAAACTTGTTAATCCGCCAGCAGAGAGGAACTTCGAAACCTCTATCTGTTCGGTGAAAGATTGGGAGGATGGTAGCGTGCCCATGAATGCCTCCGACGTGAACTGTTTTACTGACGGTTCATGGATGGGTGAGTGTTCGGGTGCGGCTTACTACTTCACATACAACAATCTTGCTCAGGAAGCTGTGAGGTGCTCAATTCCTCTGGGATGGGCACCCACAGTTTTCCAAGCAGAAATTATGGGTATTATCAGGGCTTCTGAAACGCTGACCGACAATACTCATAACTATAGCACCGTTGACTTCTTCATTGACAGTCAGGGTGCCATCAAAGCGCTCACTAGCCCATGGCCAGTTTCATCACTGACTGCTGAGGCTATTGAGATGCTTAATCATATTGGGGAGACTAAGAAGGTAACACTTCATTGGATCCCTTCTCACCATGGATTTGAAGGAAATGAAGTGGCTGACCTGTTGGCCAAGGATGGTACTCTTACTGGGTACCTTGGCCCGCAGCCCTCTATTCCTCTATCCAGAAGCACTGTAATCTCCAGCATTGTAAACTGGGCAAGATTGCAGCATACCAAATCTTGGGAAAGCAGCAAGGGTTGTTTAACTTCTAAAGCTTTTCTCTCTGCCCCTTCATCGGGGCTTAGCAGTAAGCTTTTAACCCTAAATCGGAAGAATCTCCGATCAGTAACACAAACCTTAACCGGGCATTGTACTTTAAACGGGCACCTCAGAACAATGGGATTAGTTGATGAGGCTATGTGCCTATGTGGCCGTGGCCCTGAGACTGTATTTCATTTTCTTGGGTCCTGCGACAAGTATTGTGCCCAAAGGTCAGAACTCTTTGGGAGGCATGAGTTGCCACCAGAGCAAATAGTGACTATGTCTCTGCCCGATCTAATTCAATTCATAATCAGATCAGGGCGGTTTGTAGGTCAAGTTAGATCTGTAAATCGTGAGAGTCATGACTTAGCACAGTAAAGCGGTGTATACGGGGAGACTGCAATAAGCCTTTAGTGCTTGCGCAGCTGACGGTCCTGTCCAACAATGGCAGGATCGTCACCCCACTAATACATACATACATGCAATTACACCAAGAAACATTCTGAAAGACGATCATAATCATAAACAATTATCATTTCTTTCCATAAACATTCGCACTTAACACTACATTGTCCACAAGACGGACACGACTAGCAGTTACTGGTAATTTGATACATATTTTTAGGACAAACTTTTAACTGTACATACATAATCTGTATTGCCGAAATTTGATATCGGTTCCATCAGTAAAATTATTAACACTCACACTCTCGACTAATATTCTTCTTCTTGTAACATATGTAAGACTAGATGAAGACGCTTTTTGCCAACACACTGCTAAAACATATCCCCTGCTCGTCGATAGGGATGGAAACGAGCATTGTTACTTGCCCGATATGACTGCTGCAAATCTATCCAGGATAATTTATCCTCCAAATTGGAAATCCGTTGTCGTAGTTCTTGTATGTCTTCATACTTCAACGATGCATGCAAATCGTGTGTCACTGTTTCTTCTGGTTCATGAGTCACCGTCTACTCTGGTTCAGCATTTGCCGTCTCGTCTGGTTCAGCAGTTGCCGTCTCCTCTGGTTCATGAGTCGCCGTTTCCTGTGGTTCAGAAATAGCCATTTTCTGTAAATAATGCAATGAAATATTTTATTAATTGTTTATATAAAAGTTTCAGATGCGTGAAACAATTCATTTTAACTCCAACTTTCGTCATTAAATACATTAATTACATAATGCTAAATTACCATATTCATCTCTTTAGTTGCTGGTTTCTGCTCATCTTCTTCCAAGTAAGAAGTTATATTCTGATCAAGCCACTCGTCAACTTTCGAGAACACGTAATTTTGATTGTTCTTCTCAAGCCAATCTTCAAAACTTTGTCCGACGAATTCCTCTTCGCTCTTCTCTTCCAACACTTTCTCCACATTCATGGGAGCCATTGGCAAGTTAAATGCAAGTGGGATAGATACATTTGAAGGAGGAGGAGTAGGTGGTTTCGTAGTAGATTCGTCGCCAACTAATTTTTCCAACAAGCGGAAGAGATTTCTTTCCTCCTCGTCGGTTATGGATATAGTTTCCCACATTATTGATGCAAATAAGTTACGTATTATATATCGTCTTCACTTATTTGGACACGGAGGGAAAAGCCACTGAGGTGCCAACTAAGTTTTTTTACTTTTAACGTTGTAATACTCTAAATAAGTAAATAAACCTGAAGGGTATCTAACTTGTCTAATTACAGGAATTAAAACTGAAAATGAATTGAAATCTCCTTTATAAAATAATGGACCCTCTTGATCGACAGTTAGTTTAAAAGCTTGGCAATCAACACGCTGATTTTGGGCTATGTATTTCGTACTCCTGCGAAATTTCACTAATTCTAATTGCTGAATTTTAAATATATTCAAATTCAGATTGGATCTAGTTTCCATTGATAAATAGAAACGTGAATGTAAACATAGAAATGTGAACTCGTGAACAACTGGACAACGACAAAATTTGTCCACAACATACCTGCTTTTATATACCCTTAGAGGGGAGAGAAAGGCGAGCTGGTAACAATAAGGGCTTGATTTTAGGTTCATCAAACAATGCTTGACATGTACCATAACTTGTCACACTACATAAACTTTTACGACGGTGCATCATGGAATAGAGAATGCAATGCATCTCAATTCCATGATGATCACGATGCAGAATGAAATGCATCCAAACATTTCTCAAAGTTTCATGCTAGTCGATGCTTGAAAATAACCCGTGAGAATAAATATTATTATATACCCTCGTTAAACTTTTAGAATAAAATAAGGTCTCCATCACACATCTGCTTGACAATCATACAATTATCACGCAGAGCACGTTCGACAATCCAAAATTTGTAATTCCACAATTCAAACCCGACTATGTATTTACATTGTCCTCGTCACGGTCACCCAACGATGCTACCCCATTTCATTTTCCCAGGAGGGTGGCCGTTTTTTTTTAAACCGACACAATTTGGCGTTGTCGTTGTTCGTGACCAGGTCGCATAACCGTTTCCCCCACTTTAAAAATCGAAAGGGGGGCCGGCGTCCAAAGTGTTTCTTTAGACACTGCTAACCTACACCAAGCAACTTTGCGGGGCCTTTTAAGATGGCATCTTGGTAGTTAATGGCAATGCATTTGGGTGGAAAAGACCCCCACCGGCCAATCACTTGACCGATCATGCCCATCCTCCGAACTTATCCTTACTTTTGACCCGAAGACCAAGTGTACAAAATTTCAAGTCGATAGAATGTATTTAAAGAGAGTTATCGTGCGTACAGACAGACATCCTGACAAATCTATGCATAAGGCCATCTTAAAAGGCCTAAATCATGCAGGAATTAGGATTTTGGATGAAGTATTTATTTTTCGCACATTTGCGGTCACTATTTTCGCTAAAAAATTGAAACTCTGTGACATTATGTTGTTATACAGAAATTATTGCACCCTTATTTTAGTCTGTATCGGAAGAAAAAAAAAGTTGTTATTTTCAAAATTTACCATGGGCTTTTCCACTCTAGATATTATTATTAAATACTCTAAGAATATTCCATTGACATACATCCGTAAAAACACATCCAGTTAGTATGCATCATGGCTTTAAATGTATAAAAATGTTTTACCAAATTTCACGACTTTAGTAAAACTTCTCCAATTATTTATTTAAGTATTTACATGCCCATTACATACATTCATAAGTGTTTCAATATTTCCAAAGTATGAACTCTCCCATGGTCAACCAACTGGCTGAAGGTGAGAAATTTTTTCCCACAGAAGTAACACCCATGCCTCGCTGCATTGTGACGCGTTCTGTGAATGGCCAAATTATGTTTCGAGTAGCTTTTGTACTCACACTTATCGCAGGCGTAGATGGGATCTTTATTCGTGGCATGTTTCGCCTCCACGTGCCGCTTCAGGCGTGATGAAGTGGAGAATCTCTGGTCACAAAATGGACACGGGTAATTCCTCTGGTTTTCATGTACAAATCGGACGTGGCGATGTAGACCACTCCTATTTAAGAAGGTCTGAGGACAGATGTGACACTTTGACCTGTCTCGGGTAGACTTTTCCAAATGCGTCTTCTGTAATGAAATAATTTGTAACTGATTTTGCACAATAGTAAATAATTGTTCGTCTAATTTTTCGATAACGTGCTAATTTATTTACCTCGTGACATTTCATGCTCCCACTGTGGGCGAAACTCCTCCCACATGTGGAACAATTATGCGGCTTCTCCATTGTGTGGGTGAGAATGTGCCGGTCAAGTCCACCCCTCATTTTGAATTCCTTACCGCAAAGTGTGCACCGAAATCGCACCGAGTTCTCGCCGTGTCCAGTTCTCAAGTGACTCGCCAAGTCGCCTTTGTTCAGGTAGGTTTTCTCACAAAAGGGAACTGTGCATCGTAAACGAGGACGAGCCTCCGTGCTGTGGACGGTGTCAGCATGTAGGCGTAAAGCTGTAAAGGAGGAAAACACCCGGTGACACGTGTTACAACTTGGTCGCTTCCGGTTGCTGTGAAGTTTCCACTTATGGCAAGATAAGACGACTTTGTTTTTGCAAATGATGCCGCAAACCTAGGCAGGACACAAGAAGGCGAAGGTGCATTATGAAATTAGTTTCAGTTTTGCAAATCTACTGGCTCACCTCGCATTTGACCTTGGCATCGGGATCGTGCGTGACCATGTGTCTCGTCAAATTATGACAGGTCTTGAACATTTTTGAGCATTTTGGACACTCCCATTTATATCCTGGCTTCAGATCCATATTATATTGGGCTTGGAGATTTAGATATTTATATGGACACAGTTTATGGTAACGTAAATTAATCTGGCTTGTTCAATACACTGTAAGAAAAATTCACACAAAGCTTAACCAATTTTTTCCCAACAAAACTTACACGTTTTAAAAGGATTGACTAGTATGCAAAATATTTTTAGCTATTTGTCGTGATAATGAAACAGGAATTTGGTAAAGTTTGTTTGGTTAACTATTTATAACTATTTATACAGTTATTCAACTTTTTAGTCATTTGTGCACCAAAGTTCATTTCTTACTGGTTGTTTTCTGGGATTGCTTACATGTGTAGGCGATGATTAGGAGTAAATTGGACACATAAAATAAGTTCTGATTCGTATGGGGTGAAAAAGGGTTGCGTTTTTTAATCTTAGCAGTGAGTGAAAATTTGACAAATCCTTGGGTAAAAATAGCCAACCATGCCTCGGGGGTGATACATAGTTAAATCACGTGGTCCACAGAAAGAATCCGTCACCAAGTGCACGACCATTTTGCGTAATTTGTTTTACATTTAATATGTTTGAAAGGATCTACTCCTAAGACTCTCTTTGTCCAATGAAGTTTACAATGTTACAGAACCAACGTTCAAGACGTGTACATATTCACTTCATCAAATTAAAGAGCATCCACTAAGGTTTTTGACTGCCCCGTCAAAGGCGCGCTGGGCGGGAACACAGCGAAATTAAATTTCGAAAAAATTATTTTTGAATAGACCAAGTTATAAGCTTTCCATTGATATATGTCACCAATTATTGAGTCATGGCTAAGACTAGAAAAACTTGGGTTGAAAGGCAAGAGTTGAAAATAAGAGTGATTGAGTTTCACACAAATCGAACAAACTATGATTCTAAAATCACTTGACAATTTTTCAAGCAAGAAGGTATTCCTCATTCAAATGTCAACTATTACATAAAAAGGTACGAGGAATCCAATTAACTCAAATTCAAAGTCCCCACTAGTCGACCTGCAAAGCTAGCGACGACAAAAGTCAAAAATCGCATAAAAAAATCTTCAAAAATTATCCATCAACGACAACGGCTGGCGCCGCAAGTAAGGTCAAGATTTCAAAAAGCTATCTGTGCGAAATCAAAGTCCATAAACTAGGGATTGTAGCCACGGAAAAAAACCAGCACCAAATTACAAACCAACACAACAGGAAAGGATTCATGCGCTGTGTCATAAATTGTTGAAGAAGATTAGGGGAAAAGTGGTCATCATGGACGATGAGTCCCACGTCACAGCTGACCCTTCAAATCTTCCAGGAAGGCATTTTTTCCATAGGTCCAACCCCTGTGAAGTAAAATATGAAGACAAAGTCCAAAAGAAAGACCAATTCACAAAACAATGAAGAATTTGGCAACGCATGTCTGGCATTTGTCATGTTTCCGATCCCGTTATTTTGGAGGGTATTGTAAACCAGGGGGTTTATCTTAAATCCTGCATTAAAGGAGGATTGGGATCTTTTATTACTAAAGATCATAAAAAAATAAAGTTTTGTTTTGGCCTGACCTCCCAAGGTCCCATGACGCAAAAAAGGTCACTCAGGACCGACATCTGAAAAAAATTGAATTTGTGCCGAAAAATGAAAACCCACCGAATTTTCCTCAACGGCGACCAATTGAGAAATTCTGGGCGCTGACTAAGTCCAAATATGCTAAGCTTTCAGAAACGCTAGATACCTTACGAAAATTTAAGAACAGATTGAAGAAAATCAGCTTGAAAGTAGGTGCAGTCGATGGGCGGAATTTGATGTGAAATCTGAAGAAGAAAATACAGTCTGTAGCAGATAGCGGAATTAAATCATTAAAATTTCAACTGTTTGACAATCCAGACACTTTGGTAGTAAACATATGCAACTTTTTTGAAACTACATTAACTGTGTATAAAGTTATGAGCATTTTATTGCGTCAGTCAAAAACCTTAGTGGATGCTCTTTATGTGCCTCAAATTGCCTTAGTATTTTATTATTCACCAATGCATGGATTTTTTTGGACAGATTCAAGACTTTTTTGATTTAGACATATGTTTGTCACATGGTGCATTTAGGTAAATATTTTCCAGAAATATACTAATTGTATGTATGCATTGTTGTTATTTCGAAGTTGTAAACAAAAATTTGTAATGTACTTTACACACAAGCATAAATAAATTTGTTTCCCACAAGATATTATTGGCGGAAATTATTGACGGCGCTTAATATTATTATTCCCGGGTGATGTAGATCTTTAGTACTAGAACAACAGTCAAAATACACTTAAAGTCGAATTCAACCTGCGTGACCTTGTTTTGGCGGTCGAAAGGTCAAAGGTCACCGATCCTCACAAGTGGAGTATCGTTGGAAAGGTTTCGGTGAGATGATTCCGAATATATATACTTTACTGGGTGTATGACCACTCCCTCATGTTCTAGAAGCTGAAGAATGGAAATCTTCAATTCTCCAGAATTTAGCACAGCAAGTAGATTGGGAGCTAACATACAATAGATGGGCACAAACTCAGAAATATTCTTCGGTCTCTGGAAATTCAGTTTCCGTTTCGAAAAATTCATATTTCCATGGAGGAGAAGAACGATCCTGCTAAGGCAAAAATCTTATCTATGAGTATGCATGTAGTGGTGGACATATTCCTTTTGCTACCATACATACTCATTTGTGCAAACTGATATAAATTAGAAACTGGAATAAATTAAACCCTTAGCATTGTATTTCATGTTTTTATGTATTTCGTTAATTCAGATAGTTACATTGATTCGCAGTATTCATTTTGCATTAAACCTTAGTAATTAAATAATCATACTTTTAGGTTTAACTTGAGACAACGACATTTACAATGTTAAATGTCGCCCGACAACTGAAAACTCGTTGTTAGCCCCGCATGAAAATTGTCATTGCCACCCCGCCCAAAATCAAAAAGTCACTGGTAGCAATTCGAAATCCTGCCGCTGTCATGCAGTGCAGCTCGTGATATCGAGCGACGAGCTTTTTCACGTCGTAGAAGTAGGCGTCGAGCGACTTATGTCCGCGCGTAAGAACGCCCCACAACCCAGTCCGCTCCTGTTGGAAGCCATGTTGGATGACGAAAGGAATAAAAAATCGACTCGGACAGAACCCTGGAGCGCGATTATCTGACATCCATTCAGGTTCAGGGAATTCGTTGTAGAAGAATCTCTTAATTACAGTCCCGCTTAAAAGGTGGGCTGGAATTTCGACTTCTTCCGGGGCACAATGGGCCAGGTGCCGGAAAATGTGGCCATTAAGGCAGTATCTTGAATTGGCTATTCTCATATACCATTGTGTACTATATAATTAACTTGTCCTCCGTGAAAAATTTTAAATGAAACGTTACACCCACTCAGGAGAACCAAGGGGGTAAACTTTTTCCATAGAGTTTTATTAATATAAGCAGAGGGAGTACCATTACTCTTTGTTCAGCGAGAATGCAAGCCACGTGATGTTTTGATTTGGTTGAGAACATAAACATTACGTCATCACTCATCACCACCATCAGTAAACTGCACCCACCATCACTAGAATGTTATATACAACACATACAAGGCATGTATTGTATGTATAAAATTCTGTGAGGTTCTGTGAGACTCAGTTTCAACGTCAGGTACATGGTACAGGTACCATGTTACCAAACTTGTTACCAAATTACGATAACCTTCAAATTCTCATTATTTCTTCATGACAAATATTTTCGAAATAATTTTTAAGTAATTCTTAACCAATGTTTCTGACCACGGTCAATAAACCAACATTGTGGTTGGATGGACCCCACTCCGATCTGCTTGTTTTTCCCCAACATGAGAGCCATCATACAAGAAGTAAATCGTCATTTTAGTCTGTCTGTTAGTCTGTTTAGTTTGAGGACTGTCGGTATGGTGGCTCGTTCGCATGCAATTTTAGATCACCCAATCAATTAACCTGCTCCTGTCAGGCCTTGACTTTTTCAAATACATTACGGAGATAGGGAAAATATATCTACTATCATCTCCGCTCATCTCCGGGCTCAATTGACTCCCTATTGATGTCAATCGGTACCCAGTAGTATGATAAGTATTCCCTGCTGCGTATAGCTGCGGTAACCAAAATCTGCTCTGACCACACCCACTCCAAGTTGTTGAAATCAAGAAATCAAATTCAAGCTAAATCGATATATTTTAACCAGCTCAAAATATCCGCAGGCATGCTAGATGCACAGCAGTGTCTGGGGGTCACAGGGACGTATTTTGGTTGCTACAATCACACCCCCAAGGGGGTGTGGCCATCATAAGCATTTTCATTCTAGGTAAACATAGGCATGCGATATATCATTCTTCTTGGCTTTATAAGGAGGTTATTATGGAGAATAATAAATTTAACAACCATATCAACAGGGGGTGTGGCCACTGCACTATGGGCCAGATTTTACGAATTCGGGCCAAAAATATATATAGGCCGCACTTAAAGTCATAAAAAGTAATTTTTTGCGTACAAGTATCAAGTAAAGGATGGGTTTCCAGAGTTAACGCTTAATAGCAAACTGGCACACCCCAGGGGGTGTGGCCATCAACGCCCTTTTTAGTTAACCCAGGTAAGTTAACCCAGGCATGCGACATGTTATTATTCTTGACTATATGAGGGGATTAGGATGCAAAACACGAAATTCAAAAACCACACCCCCTGGGGGTAACCATAAAGGCCTTTTTTAGTTGAAGTAACCCAAGGATCTTGTCATGCTCAACAACATTGACAAAGTTGTGACTGTTGAGAAACCTTAGCTCAATGGGTGAAATATATGTTTCCAGATTTTTTAAATTCGACCACACTCGCTCGAGATTAATAAGGTCACAAGGTCAAAGAAATTGTACAACATAATGAATATCGCTAAATTTCAAACACTATAAATCGAACTGCATGTTGAAAAAATACTTCCACACCGTGGGCACTACCAGCAATGTTCAAATGGTCATATGCCACACCCCCAGTGGTTGTGGCCCTCGGCGACTTTTCGATTTTAACGAAACCATGTCAATATGTCATTTACCGCAGCTCGACAATGGGGATTCGACACAATATCTAAGATTGGCAAACCGTACCCATAGTAGGTGTGGTTCTCAGAAAAGTTTCTATTTTAATAAAACGATGGAATGTGTTATGTCATGTTTCTCAGCTCGGCGGGGGGATCTCGACAGAATTATTAGATTTTTGAAACCACGCCCCCAGCGGCGTCCAGCGACTTGTTTTCTCCAATTTTACATTACACCCACACCGAAATAGCACCACCAGTACTTCTACATTTCCATTAAGGCTCGTGTTTTCGGTTGTGGTGGTTTTGAGTGCATTTTCAGCTCATATTTTAATTTGTCAAAAAGTTTAATGTTTTATAATTTGAACGCTATATTAAAAACCAAAGAACACAATTTTTTTCTCAAAAAGTACTGAAAACAAAATTATGAAAATACGTTTCTGAAAATTTAAAACTTTGCATGCTATTTCCGAATTTTGAAAAATGCAACAAGAAATTGTAAAAAATAACAATTTTTGAAAATTTGTTTTTGTTAATTTAATGCAATTCTAATTATTTTGTCGAAATACCCTCGTTTAGTTATATAACACATGGCATGGTTTTCTTAAAATCGACAATTTTCTTTGGGCCACACCCAGAGGGGGTGTGGTGGCAAAATTTTAATTATTCTGTCGAGACCCTCCCGTCGAGCTGAGAAAAATGATATATCACATGATATTGTTTCGTTGAAATCGAACAGTCGCCGAGGGCCACACCCACTGGGGGTGTGGTTCGTAAATCTTTAGTATTCAGTCGTAATGTCCTCATCGTCCTGAGAAAAATGATATATTACATGACATGCTTTCATTGAAATCGAAAAGTCGCCGAGAACCACACCCACTGGGGTTGGGGTATGTGACCCCTTGAACATTGTTGTGAGTGTCCAGCGGGACGAGCTATTTTTCCGACATGCAATTCGATTTTTGTGATTTCAAATTCCGCTATATGCATTACTTATATTTTATGTATTTTTTGAACTTATGACCTTGATTTCGAGGGGGTGTGGTCGAATTTCGAAAATCTGGAAATATATGTTTCGCCAATTGTCGTGAGCTTTCCAAAACAGTCGCCACTTTGAAAGTCGGTCATCAATTGGTAAAGTAATGCAAAATTTAGTTAAAATCGAAAATTCGTCCATGGCCACACCCACTGGGGGTGTGGCATGTGACTATTAAAAATTTTCACTTATAATATATGCCTTAGGTTATCGTTTCACACCAAAATCTAATTCTTGTTTCTTCAAATTCGGCTCCTATATATTTTTGGCCAAAATTTATTAAATCTGGCCCATAGTGCGGGGCACGACCTCCATTCGTGGCCATATCCGATTCAAAGCTGTCGCGTTTACGTGAAATACACTGTGGGATGTACTGTCCATCTGATAATTTCAGGGAGATGACGGCAGGACTTTCAGCCTCACTTAACGTTGTGGCCCAATAATATAATATGTGGGGGGAAGGTTGGTGTTCGACCTGAAATTTGAAGCCAGCATAAATAAAGCAGTAAGTTACGACTTGTGAAGTTTGTAAAGAAGCTTTGTGATATTTGTTTACGAAATTTAAAGGCAACTTGTAAACGATTGAAAGCAACTCGTGAACGATGTTCTCATAACTTATAAAATGAGAAAATACCTACATATGTTACATAACTGAAGTTGCCACACAGATTTGTATGAATTTTTTTTAATGGGCGTACTCAGAAGGACTCTTATCTCGCATCAACAGTCATTGCAAAAATTTTGGCGAAATCAAAATATGCCAATTTGCCGGGTAAATGAACGGAAACAAGTTTCGGCTTTCGATCAAAAATTTTGCAAAATTTCTCAAATTGCAAGACCTGGGAAGTTATGTAAGCTACACAATTAGCAATTTGTTACGAAATATGGCTGGTTGACGTGAGTGCAATCAAAGTTTACACAATCGCATAATATTTACTTGGCGCGAATTTTTAAACCAGACAAAATTGATTAAACGCTACAACTTACATTAAAAAGGCAGCCACCAAACTCTTGTTTGCACTCTTTTGAACATGTTTGTGTGGGAATCGTCGAAACTGAAACGCCTTTAGTCAAAATAGGAGTGATAAAGCATCCGAAGCATAGGAGGATGAAGAACAGGGTAGGTTGGTGGATTTACAGGTAATAATTTATAAAATCAATTTGATCAAATAACTTTAGAAAATTTGAGCTTAAAAATTTATAACATTGACACAATAAACATAAAGAAGGGAGTTGGATGAGATCGAACAATTTATTTAGACTCTGATTAATATTTTATAGACGTTTTAAGTGTCAAGTACCAAGAATAAGTAAAGCGTGCTAAATTTCTCGTCTGGAATGAATTGAAAAATCATATTATGAATTTTATTTATTATGCCACTAAACATATTTTTTATAAAAAAATCTTTAGGTATAATCTTTAGGGATAAATGTAATCTTTAGGGATTCATCCATCAATTAATATTCACTCAATCTAATTCGCAATGTACATACAGTCCATTTATTTACGACCATCGACGTCACCACTGCAATGCTATTAGTAATGAGAGTGATGACGTCGAGGATCGTATGGTAAATAAAACAAGAGTACATATGTACGATCATATGGAACGACCCAAACTTATTCAAAGTTGTTCAAAACCTTCATAATTCAGAAAACGCATTATTAAATTCTGCTCGGCCTCACTTTTTATATACATATTTGCAAAGTGAGTACTAAGTTTCTTACCGTTGCCATCGTTGCATCAATTACGTGATACAGCTTATTGAAACAGTATATGTAAGTTCCCTTTGTGGGTTGTTAACGTTTGATGTTTATGTAAATATCAGTAAAAAATGCTTTTCAGAATCAAAAACTGTAAAAAATATGTACAAGAAATTAATTCACAGTTGTGAAGAGCTTAGACAGAAATGACAATTTAGACAAGAGATAGTTTAAAATAATGGTCTGGATGACCAAAAGTGTGCTTTGTCTGTCATCTGTTTAAGCCACGACTTAAATATCTAAATATATAAGATTACATAGAGTTTTCAAGATACTTATATGCACAGTTTATGTATAAGACATTCTACAGCAAATTTAAATACATACGCATTAAACTACTTAAGTCAAGAGGTTGATAAGCCCAGTTGCTCTCAACATGACTTGTTTTATTTGCTGAAGTAAAGCAAAGTCCAAGAAATTTGTGGATAAAGTCTTGTTGACTTTGTTCTTCTTATGTGGCACAATTAAGACATAGATACGCATTAATGTCAGAGTTAACAGCGAGGAAACAAAGTCTAGCAGGAGCTAGATACGATAACAAACGCTGGATTAAAAAAATCTTGCTGGGTGTCCTCCATGTGAATCGTAGTTTTTAAATATAAAGATGTTATCATATTGATGACCAATATGAAAAAAAATCACTTGGATGTGGACCCATTGTAAATTATTTATTTCAGGCTCCAGAGATATTTAGAAAACAATTGGTACAAAATATATCGCCATACATTGCTTCAAAATGAAACCCACGCTTTTAGATATATGTATGTATAGAACTAAATATCTAGTGACAAAATGTCGTGATTTAGTTAGTTTATGATGTCTGGCGATCAGATAGAAAAGTTCAGAAGGAAACCTGGGCATGTCGTCTAAGTAAACATACTATAATAATTCGGATTTATGTATACTTTAATCGAGTTCGTACTGCTATTAAGCAACTCGATCGCTTTAGGCCATCCATGAAAATGTCTAACATATAGTAAGTCACCAATTAAGTCAAACTTTATCAGAATTTAGAAAATATTAATAGAAAATTATGTTTCCTATAAACTTGATCGATATCTGAACTCTGTAACCTGTTATCAAGGGGTGAAACTCCTTAATAGGAATACGTTTGTTTGTCTGCGTGGGCGATAAGTCGATAACGATTTTACTCGAATTTAGTGAGAGATCGGGTTTAAATGGCTGGGAATTGAAAGTTGACAATATGTACAATATTTCTTCAATTTTTTTAAATTTTAACACCACAAACAATGCAAAAAAGAAAGGATTTCGGTGGAACTAGATTTCCTGTCATTTGAATGAAAATGACTGAAGGATTCCATCATTTCAGATGAGTGACTGTGAATGAAAGGATTTTTCACCCTATGCTTAGTACATGGGTCAAGTCAGAAATGAAATCTGATAAAGTGAACTGAAATGAATTTTAAAGAAATTGACTGAATATGAATGAAAATCTTCAGTCAGGAATCGGGATGACTGAACTTTGAATGAAAAATTTTTTTGAACAGGAATGATGGCAATATTAAAACTGATAATAAATTTATTCGACGCTTGTAACGCTTGTTACCAACGGGTAATATGTACTTCCAATCTGGTGACAATAATGCAATTTTGCAAACATGTGGATTACAATTGATTATCAAAGTTTGATAATCAAACTGGTGGATTCCCAAATCTAGTCGCTAATCGGTTAGAATCCTAAAATTACTGAATACCCTACGTAACCCTGTGTCGAACTTGTTCAGTCACTTGTGCTGGTGGTAGTAATACATATTTATTACGCTACATGCCAATCCTTTTCAGAAGGAGTGTTGGAAGAGGGATGAGATGCGATGCACTTTACGCATAATGTTCTGCATACTAATACCTGGTGACCGGAGGGTGATGATGGGACGATGGCTGAGTCACCCAGGTCACCTGTTTTTATACACGTCGACTCGAGCAGTTTTGTCCCAGCTGAAGATAAACCATTTTTGAATTGATAGAAAAAAATCGGAAACTTTGAAAACGTTGACGTACTGTAAAGTCGGATTAAATAAATTCTAATGTTTGTATGATTACATTTATTTTGGCGTAATTGAATGTTTACAATAATTTAAAATGTGTTCTACTATTAGTCTGAAAGGAAATTCGTGCATGCTAGCGTACACCTTATAACGTAACTTCAAATATTTACCAGTACAAAACTCGTTCCAATTCATTCTCTTAGTCGTCATTAAATGTTAAGAAGATTCGGAACGTCCCACGGACAATACCGTTTAAGAATTTAAGCACACTTAATCGCTTGATCACATGATATCCTTCATACCCAGCATAAATGTAACGGACCGATTTTCTCCATTTTCTTAAAAGCTTGTTCTGCTCACCAAATTGCCGCCATGACTCCTTATTCCTTTTCGAGGCTGCATAATATCTTCCTGAAATTTCAAGAACGATTATCCAAAACACGATCAGACCAACTTCCATTGAAATCAGGACAAGCCGCAGAATTCCCAAGGTGCCCCAGTAGTGTTTCAGCATCAAATTGCTGATCATGGAATATTGCATCACCATAGCCTGAAATGGGATAAGCATCGGACCGAAAATTGGCATGTACTGATTGTGAAGTTGTTCAAACTTGCGATATTCTTTGGGAAGTACATCCGGACTTTGAAATCCGGGTAGAGTCATACGTCTCCCGGACTTAGGATTTACGCAAAATTCATCATAGAATGGTAAGGAGAATGCTAGAAAGATAAGTAGAAGTTAATTCTTTCATCTCTTAAGGTAAAACTTGGAATGCATGATAGATGTCAACCTAGATTTGCCGCTCATTTAGGAGCCCAAACGTCAACCGCCTTATATGTTTTCTTACCAAGTGGAAACGTAATGACGCTGCACGTTGTCACAACTCCAACGGGACAAATGGTCATTAGGTAAGCCTCCGAGATATAATTAGCCCAGAGCATTGGGCTATTCCAATATTTCTTTGGGACCAGCGAGATCCAATTATTTGGAAATATTTGATGCAAAACTACAGCAGTCGAAGTCACAAATGAGGTAGCTACCCCTAAGAGGATAAAGAAACGGAGTAAAGTTTCCAAAATGAATTGGGTTGGATAGCCTCGAAATTCTTCAAGCGTAGTGAAGGAACACCATTTCGACTCGATATCTTTTGAGTAGCGCAAAGTTTGGGTTAGACTTCGCGCAATCGCGTCTCCTCGAAATGACAAGAGGAGAAAACATATGACAGGAAGTATCAGACACATTGCAGCTATGTAGACGCTATTAAATGTAAATACTTCGTCAGGTGTGGAGTGCTTAGTTAGTGGTGGGGATTTGTAGAGACAGTAAGTGCTGAATAATAGCTGGACTGTGCACACTACTGTCGTTATGCGGATGAAGAAACGGGTCCATTTCGTGGAATAAAATCGTTTCGCTAAGATATTGAATCTAATTGGTGAAGCGCCAAGGTAAGAAGATACCCCGAGGATTAGGTAAATTAGAAGACCCGCTTTTTTCGAGTACATGATTCTGTCAGGGGTACGGAACGCTACTGTGTTCTCAACGTTGCAAAATGAAGATGAACCGGACTATGGAATAATTTTGGGGTGGATAAATTTAACTTGCATAAATACTTAAATAACCACCAAAGCAACATTTAGAAACATTATTTGTTTAGTTTTTTTGACTATTTAATTGACTTATATAATTGACTTATTTAAATTTTGTGGCATGCTCCATGCCATGCTCCACAGATTATGAAAAATTTGCTTGACTTATATCGTACAATCGTTGTATGGACTAAACATATCTATAAACGTATTTCGAACCAAATGTCCGTCGGTAGTGCAATTTGTTGGGTGTTTCAACCTAACTGCAATTTTGTATATGAAAAGTAAATTAGTATTATATATAACATGATAATAATTCCGACGTTGAAATACTTGAGTATTAAACCATTTTTATTCATCATTCCAATAACAATTGGTTATGTTTGATTCCTACCATCATTAATTTAGCTTCATGAGCAGGCTAAATTGATAACAGTTTAAAGTAATAATACGTTATTATATTGTAATCTACGGCTAGAATAATTTCCCCTCTTTTCCAAAATATAATCCAAATAATTACCACCAACAATTTCACCAATTACTATTTAAGCACAGGCTAGTTTATAGAAACGTATAATTGCAAACCAGGAATTAATTTGGATGATGACTTTTCTGTCTGTGCATATTTGAATGCCATAACAAACTTAGAAACAAATTGGTATTTCAAGGCTATCTTGAATAATCCAAAGAAATAAAAGTAAATTGTGCGGAAAATGAAGTAACTATAAATATGTATCTGTATAAAGTCCAGACGGCAATATTGCCAAAATTACCATTAAAATAACGAAATGTTGAATTGTTGCTTTAATACAGTTCTTGCATTGCACTGATCAGGGGCTTCAGATAACCATTAAAAGACCAGTTTAACCGCCATCCTCACGTCATGACGTAACACATCCATCGATGTAGGTAAAACGATTTGAACATATTTCAAATCGAAATTACACAAGACATTGCGTAGTACGCCATTAAACCGAATAACTCAATGCGCGTGCTTTTCTTTATCACAAAATAAGGACCTGCCCAAATTTTCAGCTCTTTACAACTTTTGAGCTCTCTCCTTCTGTAACTTGAATCTCCTTGAAATTGTAAACCCATCAAAAAATTATCCGATTTCCTTTCCACATCTGCCATTAATCCAAATCCGAGTTGAATGTAGCCCATTACTGAGGTCAATGTTATTAAATCTAGAATTATCAAGGCGTGGGGTACTATACCAGTCATTTTTATAAGCAAATATCCCAACATGACATTACCCACTAAAAAAATTAAATTGGTCTGGGGTAAAACGTAGGTCAGTAATTGATTCAGTATCACAGTGATGATTTGAAGTTGTCGGTATTTCCTTATAAGACCGGAAATTTTCGACCGTTTAGACTTATAAATTGTGAGCCTCTCTAGTCTACTGAGGATCAATAGAATCACGATAAAACCGATTATCCCAAACCCAAAATTAAGTTGGCAAGCCTGCATTAATGAGAAGCAGTAGGCTAAAATCCTGAAAAATAGTTTGACCCCTGGAGAAATAGAGGTTATGCTTTGAAACCAGAGGTTGCTCAGATCCAAATTTGGATGACGGAAGGTTACAACAGCGACCCCGAAGGGAACAAGTAACACAGGGGCGACCATTCCGTTGAGAAAAATCCCGATAATATTAGAGCGTCCTTTAAGGCTGGCTGGAAAGCAAAACATATTTTTCCATAAATAAACTTAGTATTACATATTAAGTAGCTTCAGCTACTTTATGTGAAGACTTTGTCTCTCTGTCCGTCTGTCTGTCAGCTATATAACGGGAGAATGGATCGAGATAATTGAAATCGGTTTTCGCCATCATATGTACATATGTAGTACCTTAGGGGGAGGATCCTCAACGTTTAGGGCCAATCGGACAACACCCCCTGGGCGCCAGAGGGTGTGGTCCGGGCAAAATGAGATTTTTAGCGCAATTGAATCTATGGATGAAATGGAGTGAAATTTTATGTTCCTCTGTTTGCCCCACCCCCTGGGCGCAAGGGGGTGTGGTTGGGATATAATGAGATTTTTCCAAAAATTGAATCAATGGATGAAATAGAGTTAAATTTTGTGTTCCCGTGATTTCATGGGATTGGTTGGGGTGAAGTGAGTCTGAAGTTTTCCGTATGTGCGTTTACATCGGTTTATTTTTGTTTCAAACAAATATCTAAATACCTTTCGTTTTCCAAGCATTATTGATCAAGAAGCAAAATTCTTCAGCATTAGTATGATACATGAAAAATATTGTGGTCGACAGGGAATACGCATTAGAGAGGATTATGAGGATGACATACATTGTCACAGAGATGTCGGGATCTTTATGCAGTGAAAACACTTCACGAAGTAAAACGTAGAAGTAGCTTGAGAGCATTTCGATCCCCAGAAATGAGAGAAAATACCACGGGATCAGTTTCGATTTTTTGGTTGGTGTAGCCTCCCCCGTTGTTCGGTTAAAAGTTATATGTTGAGGATAGAACCATTCGCTAAGAGTGGTGAATCGTTTCAATGCTTGAAAGGGAGTGAATAACGTTTGGAGCGATTGAGATTCTAGTGTACAAGTTGACGAGGTGATTGGTCTCGTCGTGGTTAGGATTGAGCTGATAGATTTCATTTTGTATATTAAATTCAGTAATCTAAAGCAAGAGTTGTACAGGATTTTAATTTAGCAATCGGTCTCACAAAACCATAAATACATAAGCAAGTCCAAAATTATGAAATTCGACAAATACTATTCCTGTTAGTTTTTTAAAGGATACAAAATCTTGGATTCTTCCTGTATGTAATCGAAATTGTTCTGCTGGGATTGCAGAGAGTTGAGGTTATGTTTTGTAATCAAACTTCGGCTATTCAATGTCAGAATAAACGTTTGTGTGCAGTAGCAACTATGGGAATAATTTACAATTTCCTGTGTACAGTTGTTTATTAATTTGTTAGCTACTCAAGCCCAAGTTTGAATATCAATTACTTTAATTCAAGTGAATACATAAGTGGATAGATTTAGTAAAATTGTATAATATGAAACTACACAATTAACTCTACATTTTCATTTTGAAGTTCATACATAATTATAGAGTATGCAAAATATTTCCACCCAGATTAAAGCTGTATAGATTAAAAATTAAAATATAGCTTGAAAAAGTAAAAATTTCTAAGGTGAGGAAGTGCACTTAAAAGTATTAAACAAGCTTTCCACACCTCCACCCAGATAATTTTACTTCGCCTGGGCTGTCTACTGCATGCAAAATGTCGACAATAATGCTTTGGCGTCATGTAAAAAAATAAACGTTAAAATTAATTTTTTGATCTAAAGGTAACATTTGAATTGGGCAATTTCCAAATCAATAGTATGTACGTTCTGGATGCTAAAGTATTACCAATTATGGTAATTTGGTAGTAATTATTACATATGGCTCATCCGTCCCTACATATTTATTAATTATTTTTGTAACTACTTCGTCATCGTTCTTGTTGAAGGAGGTTCCGAATGTATATATGTACTATACAGTGACAACCATTGTTTTTAGATTTTTTGAATAACTCTTTGTGCGTCTTAATTACAACCGATTTTTTAATAACAATGTAAAATTCGGGTTTAGCAGTTTGTGTCACAATTTAATAACATAATAAAGTCCAACAAATTTGTTTTTTGTTGAATATTAGTAATGCACGATTTCCTTTATTAATATTTAGACATTTATAGACAGCCCAGGCGAAGTAAAATTATCTGGGTGGAGGTGTGGAAAGCTTGTTTAATACTTTTAAGTGCACTTCCTCACCTTAGAAATTTTTACTTTTTCAAGCTATATTTTATTTAATTCTTTTTTAGGTTTGAATTTTAAAAGTAAATATAGAATATAGGGGCCATCCATAAATTACGTAACGCAAAAATCATCATTTTTTAGACCCCCCCTCCCCCCTCGTAACGGCATCGTAACGCTTCTCGACTACCCCCCTTCCCCTTCGTAACGTAACGTAAATTTGATTTCACCGCAGGTAATTTCTTTAACAGTAACTTGCAAAATTTTCATTTGTTCCAGGTTGTGTAGACAAATGTCGCTTTTATTGCTTCTATTTCTTTTAAATTGCTAGATAAATTAGAATTTTGTGAATTTCTTGTTCAAGAACAACGAAATCATATTCGACATCATCATATAAGAAATGGAAATTGTAAATCTTACAGGTCTCTCAACGTTTACCAAGACTCACAATGGAACCTTTTGTCAAGTTGCACCCGGAAAACTATCGTACGACCATTAATAGATGAGTACAATTCTTGACAACCATCATGCCTCCTAAGTGACCTCGTTGGGGCTCAGGTGATCGGCAAATTCGATCAAATTCTCATCTTAAAGGTAAGGCTCAATTAATCGTGAAACTTACGTCACACCATCGCTCTCCGAGGTCACTGTGGAGGAATGATGGTTCACAAGTAGGCAAGAATTTTGCTCTTCTTTTAATGTGAGCACCATAATGAAAAACGTATTTACATGCGTACACTGAAACCTTCTGGATGACATGAGTTCAATTCGATTTTTAATCGCGTTTATGAAATGCGTTACGTAACAAATTTGTTATACCCCCCTCCCCCTACATAACAATTCGTAACGCTCTTCCCATGACCCCCCCTCCCCCCCTCTTGCGTTACGTAATTTATGGACGGCCCCATAACCACTATTAGATGACAATTTCTAAAGGTGTGGGTGACTTCAAAGGATCCCTTCACATAACAATTTTCTAAATTCCAGTTCATATTCTTCCATAAGGTGCGACTGGAAACCGATGTACCAAATTACAACTCGATTTGATGATTTTTAGATATCAGTATGGGTGACCCCATATAGGGTGACCCCATATAGGGACCCTCTAGATGAAAATTTTTCCAATCTGATTTCATATTCTTCCATCAGGAGCCATTAAAAATCTATATGCCAAATTTCAGCTTTCTAAGACAATTTTGAAATCTGGTGCATATCACCCCACCCACTAGATGATCCTCCACGGGTCAACCATTTGACCGATTTCGTCCACCTTCGAACTCGTTTCCTAACTTTGTCCAATATGCATATGGTAAAATTGCAAGTCTATCGTGTTCACTGACGGACATGACGGTCCCATAAGCCAGGACACGGGCTAAGACTATAAATTACTCCATAGCGAGGGTGTAACTATATAGTTACTATATAGCAACCACTCGGAAATTTTCGTTATAGGGAAAAGTCGCTGGTTTCTCAACCAATCGACCCAATTCTTGTCTCCCCTTATAGTAAAGTGGGGGCGATCTTTCATAAATTTAAATACCCAGCTATGTAGGTAGCCTCCTTCATACTTAAATTGCGAAACGCAACCATTCACCACCATCAAAACTTTTTTCTAGAACCTCGTATCGAAAAATCCCTTTCAATAGCACTAGATTAGGTCCGTAATTGATTTTTCGGTCTCTTTATTTTTTTCTCTAAAACGCACCCCCTTGGCTGTAGGAGGCGGTCAAAGTTTTCGAAGGGGGGGGGGGGGTGAATGCATACTAAGGTGTAACTGTAACTATAGTTTTTTACCTCACCTTAGAAAAAACAAAACTGCTCTCTAATTTTACCCTTTAATTTGTTTTGGTCAGCTTTTTCAGCGTTTCCAAACACGGTTCTGGTGATTTTATTAAAAGCATATTTTAGTTCAATGCTAAACAATTTTCTTTTTTCGTAAACATTGTATAATACAAAAAATATGCCGTAAATATCATTCTGGGCCAAAATTAATTTCCCGTATTAGATATCGTAGCAGGATGGTACTTGGTGTTTATTCTAAACAACAAGTACCTGCAACATAAAAACATATAAAAACATAGCAGCATTTTTTTTAATTAGACACGGCTCTACGTATTTACTCTAGGTATTTAGAATTATTGCGATGTTACACTCGTTGTGCGTATCGGATTGACAAGGTCAGATAAGGTACTATTTCGCATCGCAGCTAATTTAGAAACCTGTTGTGAAATAATATTGCGAAATAATGCATTATTTCGCAATTTAAATGCACAACTTAAAATTATATTGATCAAAAAACAATGAATTTCTGTCCACAAATAATGTTTTAATTGTGTGCAATTCATTTGAACACGTACTTAATTCGAAAATTATTACAATTTTACTCGATTACTAAAAATATTAAGATAATTGCAAAGTCTATTATCTAATTATCTGGATAAATTAATTACATATTGATGCCCAACACTATTTCGAAATAAGAAGTGATGTCGCAGTTTGCCTCGTGCACATATCCTGAATCACCAGGGGTGTTTTATTGTCCACGAAATTATTTCCGAAACGAATCTTGATAGGGCTAAGGATCTCAGACGTCGTCTCATCTCTCCTCGCGTTTGCCAACTAGTCTTCCACGTGGACAAGAGCTCAATCGAATTAATGAAAACGTGTGATGTTGCTGTAAAAACCGCAGTGGTGAGAATCAAAGCATCCAAGTAAACGAGACCATAAAAAGCTACGGCCGCGAGGCTCATTCTGTCTTGAAATTTTAGGCAGACAAATCCCGCCGCAAATTGGACGGCAGGAAGTCCGATCGAGCAAGCGGGAAGCATTCGTCTACGGACGCAAGAATTAGTAAGGACTTCAAGGATTTGCAGATTCTTGTAGAGTTGGAGAAGGTCCTTGTGACCTTTACGAGTCGTGTTCAGAGATCTGTGGGTATAAATTAACTACTTTTACGATACAGATTTTCCAGTGAATGCTCTCATATTTTGATTAAATATGAGTTAATTGGTCACAAATATGACATTTTCAAACGACACGATCTACCAATGCACCGGTTTGGCAGAGATTTTTGCACTCGCAGAGGAAAAAATGCACATTAAATTTTGAAAGTGCAAAACTTGCCATGCACCATTAGGTGGCGAGTTCTCCTCTTTGGATACAACTATCTCTGCCCATCTTTGCGTATTTGCAGATTAGCAGTGTCATTTGCAACTGTCCTACTAATGAACTTTGTTATCCATTGACACTAATTTGGCCAAAATCGGAGAGCTGACCCTAGAACATCTCCATTGTTTGTTAGCCAATCATTCAAATTCTAATAAATTCAACTAATTAATTAACCTGCTTACAATTGTTTAATAACTCTGCAATAATTCCACATGGAGAGACTTCCCGCGATAAGAATGTGAACGAGGTAGAAAGCGCCCCCCACCGTGGCTGGGAGGAACATTAAGGTATCAAAGATGCCAAGAAATAGGCGAATCTCCCAAGACATCGGAACCCTGTGGAACCCACAGGCGGGCAGCATTGACCCGAGAAATGGCGGAATGCAAGGGTTATAAACGACCACGGCACCCGTGCAGATCGGCACGGCAAACATGGAGAATAGAATCAGGGGTAAAACGAGCGCCATGAGCTTGTCAGGAATTGATTTGGTGTAATTATGACCTGAAATATTTACATTTTGGTTACAACACAATTGCCACAAATTCATCACAGTAAAGCATTCGTTTAAGGAAACGATTCGACTAGAAATGTATCGTGGTTAACTGTGGCGTACACAACTCCAAATATATTTATACAATTTTAATTTTTCTTTGAGGAGCACTATAAGAAATTTGACATTGTCACACCTGTACTGCTTTCTCGGTATGAAAATTTTTTGGTATTAAAATTATAAAGAAAATTCCATAAAAAAATTACTACCTTAATAAAACTTTAATACCGAGCATCTTCTACATGGTGTTACTTATTAATATCACATTGGTATAGTCAGATATGAGTATCTCTATAATACTTGGCTTATGTATAAAGGTGTCGTTGTAATTAAGACACGCTTAATTTTTCATGTAGTACCACCTGCCTACATAAATACATAAGTTCCCAAAATTTGGAGAAAATTATAATGTAAAAATTCTCACCATTCAACAACATATTTTCAAACTTGATGAAAGAATTGAGCAGATGCATGGATGCTCGTTCAGTTCCCCAAATAAGAAAAAATGCAGTCACATAAATTCCAGTGAAAGTTATCGCCCGCAATTTACTTGCCGCCGAGTGCTTCGAAAATGCTGTCAGGCTTAACTGTAGGGCCGAATAGATAAACACTGAAAAAAGTTGGACCTTAGCGATGCGTTTTCGTATAGCTAAAGAAATTGAAGTGACGCTTTCGGTTGCTCGGTCCCATTGAATTTCTACACAGCCGACAAGATTTGCAGCTTTTAAGTGTTGTTTTAAGAACTTCAGGAATATTTTAGTTATCATTTTGTTGGGAAATTTTTGGAGAATGTTGAGGTCTCCGTAATATTTTGAGGAATGGCAGTATCTCTGTTTACTGAAGTTGGCTGGTTTGTTATTTTCATGCGAAATGGATGATTACGACCAGATGAATTTCAGAGTTAGTGGCCTTGAGATGAAAGACATGCCCAAATTGGCCACTTTCGATAATTTTGGTTAATTGATTATTCCTCGAGATATTGACTCCTATGTGACTTTACATAATGCCCATCCTCTGCATACCGGTCATCTTGCTTAAGTTTTATTGCATACAAATCATTCCGCAGGACTTTTCATATACATATGTATGCATTAATAGATAAATATGTTTGTACATATGTGCATATGTATATATATTACATAATTAGTTCTTAATTAGGATTGAGAATATTAGTGAAGACATGCACATAATACCCAATACAACATAAGTACCCACTGGGCAATTATGCAAAGTTGGGTTTTACATGATTAAACATTATTTATGTAAAATGGCTGTTATACAACATAAATTATGCAAAGTGACCGAAGGCACCTATCCTCAACCTATTTAACCTATGCCCAAAACAGTTTCGTTGCTACGTCGCTGATAGAGTGAGAACCGGCGCTGAGTTAGTGGAAAATCCTTTATCGCAAATTGTTGTTTACTTGATTACTTAGAAATTAAAGTTGCGAAAATTCCTTTGTAGAAATTTCGCGTGCTGATTTCACATTTGTGTATGTATACATACACGCATTATTTACTTTGTCGATTTAATGGGCGCTTTACACGTTGCTCCAGGACAGGCGGAAGAAAAGTTTAAGAAATAATTAAATTTGTAACCCTTTGATCAAGGTACACTTTAAACTCATTCAAACAACTTTGCCACGAATGAGAAAAGTCAGAAACTATGTATGGATATTTGCCCACGTGTAAAGTATTTCCGAAACTGAAACAAATATTTGCCCCTGCGGAGGCGGACAAACAATGCTTAATTGAATTAATTGAATTAATTTTCAAATTTATACACTGTTAGAAATCTGGCAAAGTCACGCAAACATGTATTGATTTCGCCGTATTAAATAAACTTGCTATCGCCTAGTATTAAAAGAGCGACTACTACCCGGTGTTACTTATCAATACCACTTTCGTAGACTCATACATAAATTTATACCGCTTGGTATTATATTATTACCGGATTTCTAAGAACACGATGGATATCATATGATGGATACCTGCATCCATACAGTTGGGTAATATCCAGGCTATGTATGAAAATAAATACTGACAGAACTTTCGACATTACATAAGACCAACTATATTTATTTCCGCACTAATTTACTATGCATTACTCGTTGCAATTAGCAATCTAACAATTCCCCTGATAATACTGATTTGATACAATAAAACGGTTTTTGGCTTAACCGTGTAAAATATACCGAATCGTATTCCAATTTGTTTGCAGGAATTGATTAATCGATTCATCTCTTTTCGTTTTTCTGCACAATTTTTGGTGTAACTATAGGAACAATATTTCCAGGATTTTACACATTTTTCAGAAACTAATTGCACCCTTGCGAATATTATGAGGAGACAGCAAACAATGATGTGCATGACGATCATAGATCCAAACAGGCCAATGTGAATTAGTGGATGGATAACGTCGCCATAACGGAGCAATATCCAAACCGTGCCAATGGTCACGTGAGACACGATCAGGTCGAGTGGGAGGAGAAAGTGGGAGTTAATAGAGTGAAAGAGATATTGCAGAATGGTCAAGGATTTGAAGTGGATGAGGAGATTAGAGAAAGAACGGAGGTGGGGAGACGTCCAGTATTTGCGAAATGAGAGATTTAATCTGTAATGAAATCCAGATTAAATATTAACAACTTTCTGGAACACGATGCGATTTAATATTTTTATTCAACGGGAAATAAATCCAGGAATTTTGTATCGACGCAAAATCTAAATTCTGAAAGATTAGCAATATTTTAACGATTTTTGGAGATCGAGTTTTCCTAACATATATTATTTTGGTGGCCAGTTTTTATATGATAAAATAAAGAAATATTTGGACAGAAATATATTCAGAAATTCACAGATATAACGCGCATTTTTGTAAATACATATATAATGAGGATATTTACAATTGTCTTCGAATTCTTTTGTAAAATGGTTTGCGCAGAAAAAACAAGGGAGAAGCTTCGGAAAAATCGTAAGTAGACATTATTTTCGATAGCAAAATCTTACGACGTTTACAAAAATCTCGTAACCGCCTAACGTTTGTAACGATACGAAGAATACGAAGGAACAAAGAATATGTACACTCAATAAGACTTGCTCCTCATAAACAACGTGGAATTAACTTAAACCTAAACTTGCCTTAATTGTTGGTGTATTCTAAATCCGACAATTGGAACGCTGAGTCCCATAAGACAATGAAATCTCGCACTTTTCCAAGCTTTATAAATCAGAGAATAAGCCATACTTGCCGAGCAAATCGTCACAATTAGTCGCACTGGAAGTGACCAATGCATAAACATGGACGATGGGGAACATGGTATTTCCGGCAGAAGAATAATCGCCAAACCGGATGCGGGTGCCATGGCTAAACCACAATTCATACAAATTTTGAAGCAGAACATGAATCTTGGGGATAGTCTTAGCTGCGGAAGAATTTGAATTTGTTTCGATGCCTGTAAGGGCGGAAAATTTGCTGAAATTTTAAAAAGTGAGGAAATTTATTTTCCTAAATTTCTTAGTTTTCTCGTTTTCTAATCATACCTGTTCACATTCATTCATTGATAGAGATTAAATAAATGAACGAGAAACGAATGAATAATTTTGTCAAAATTTCGGAATAAATTAATATTCAATGAATTTTTTTCCAAATCTTTAAAACAGATAAATTTTGAATGAATAAAGATTTTTTGAACAGGTATGATTTTGATTTCTTAATTTTATTTTTTACGAGAAAATAATTTGACATAGGCCACAAATGAATTAATCAAGACCGGAATTTCCTCCAGTTTGAGAATGACCATGACCTCCAAAAGCAGAGCGGTGGACCCCATCAAGCCCCAGGCTAAGCACAAACCCAGATTTAACACATTAGAAGAATCAAATATCGGGGATGAAGTAGCTTCAAAGTAAAAATGTAAACTTCGCAGAAATTCAAAAATTACGGTTGCCACGAATAAATAAATTGATAATTTCCATTGCTTCAATTGTTTCGAATTTTTACTGACACGAATAACGCTATTTGCACAGACACTGTATGGCAGTGCACCACATTGGGCCCCACTACGAACGGATTGTAACCATTCGTTCAGGTCCATTTTTTACAATGTACGTATGTAAATAGTTGGAAAAATCAGTTTGTTAGGAAAATATCTAGCAGTATCGTCCACAACTTATTGATTAAAGTTGGAATTGCTTTTAGAATTGTTTGCATACAAATTGAAGTAAATCCATTAGATATGTAATCACAAGGGAGGTTTGCAGCGTATGCCCTCCGATTTTTACCTCATTAGTGTCAATCAATCACCAATTTAACGACTATAAAATTTGCAAAAGACACGATCTGCCAATGCTTAGATTTAGCAGAGATGCTTGCATCCAAAAAAGAAAAAACGCGCGCTACTGTTAAAAAATTTGACAGTTTCCAAATTTACTGCTTGTTTACCCCTCTTTGGATGCAAATATCTGCAAAAACTGAGCATTTAGAGATCGTATCTTTTCATAATTTTATATTAGCTAAATTTATTATCGATTGATACGAATTTGGTTAAAATCGGAGAGCATGCGCTTGGAGTCCTCCATTGTTAGTTGATATCCTTGATGTTATCTTGGGTGAGATTGGATTGAATTTTATCAGAGGTATTGTTCTACTGTATTAGGCCTTGAAACCTTGAACCAATACTTGAACGGGGTGAGACACGTGTTGTAGGGTCAGGACTTAGGTAAATCATATTCCGAATATACATCTATGTTAAATGAAAGTAAAATTCAACGACAATGTGGATATGAAATATATAAATTCACATATGTACATATGTACATAAAGTCAATCAAAGCATAACCGATTCCATCTGGAATACCAATATCCGTTGGATTTGCCACCGTGCATAAATATTCATACATATAAATTTTGTATAAATAAAAGTTCTTCATGAAATTGGTTTCGAGGAATTGATTCTGTTGGTTCTTAATTCTAAAAGCGAAATAATTTTCCGGATTTTATTAACAATTTCCTTGGATTATATTCACGATACGACAAGTACGATAATATTTAACTATGTTAGATATTCCTTTGGAGGAAATATACCACCTGCAATTGAAGGACAAGGTAGATTTTAGTGACATTTTGGGTCACAAGTTTTTATCGCTTAATTTTGAAGGTTGCAGCAAACTAATAACAAATCAATACGATTTAAGATTTAAAAAAACATGTACATACAACGTTTGTGAGCCGAAAACCTAAAATGTCGAGATTTTAATTTTTAATACCCTCACCATAGGGATTTCAAGCGAATATCCTAATTTTGTTGTTTGGCGGTGAAAGCTAACCTTTATTGAGCTAAAGATTATCTAATTGTAAGCAGCCTCTCGTGTATCTTTACATACTTATCATGCTGAAGGAGGATTTCCTTTGATTAAATCAAATTTTGTATTTAAATTTATCAAATGTACAGAATGAATTGCTTTATGCATATAAATAAACAAGTCCGAAAGAAAGCACACTCTTAGCAAAACGGGGAGCCCACATGACTTAACCAAATTGTGATAATATTTTACCCCAAATTTTGATATGTAAAGCTTTCCCACAATGTGTTAAATCCTCAGTGAGGATTTAACACAAACAAACGTAACACTAGATAGGTAGTGAGGATTCCTCGCTATCTAGTGTTACGTTTACACATTGTGGGGAAGATTTATCACAATTTGGGGTAAAATATTATCACAACTTGGTTAAGTCATGTGAATTCCCCGTTTCTCCCAGTTTTTCTAAGAGTGTGGACACTTTTGTTTCAAACTTTTCAGAGATATGTAGGTATTTTGAAAATAATCAAATAAGTAGAATACATATTTCATAGGCGTTGCGTGTTTACAACAGAACATATCAGTCATATCCAAAATAAATAAAACTGGGTTCGATAAAACCTGGACATGACTTTTGTAAGGGTGACAAATAAACATGGTTATAATTACGTTATGGTAGATATGTTGAATAAGTAAGACTTATCTGTTTACTTAACGGGCTCAATTCATTCCAACGGTAATTTAGTAGGGACCTAAATAATTCAAAACTCAGGAAATATTTATCACGTCAATAACCATTGATTTGACAGCTTTCGTATTTATCACTACCCTGTTCGTCCATTTGTCCTTCTTCTATTGGAAATATTACTCAAAGTACGTACGTCCACCTTAGATAAGCAGAGTGACAAAGAATTTGTACGCAAAATTTCTGAAATATTCAACCAACCAATTTCGACATACACAGATTTCAGATAATATATAAACATGATAACCATATTTCTCCCCCATTTGAAACGACACTTAACAAACGCGCGTTACATAGCGTCTCTCCCGTACACCTGGAATCCCTCAAATAACACTTTGAAGCCCGTTAATTCTCCCCGTGTCAAAAAATTTCTTCGTTTCTCGATGATAAGCCAGGTTATCTACGCTATCCTTCAGCTTGTACTGGTCCCCCTTTCTGGACATCCTATCGGGAATAAGTTGCTCGCCATGGTCTTTACAAGCATATACTTTTGCGGGTTGGCTTTCAGATGGAACGTCAAACTTGACCTGATCGCGATGCACTTGCTCAATACGTTTCTAAAATTTGAGCCACAGTATGCCGCGGGTAAATCAAGTTTCTATCTAATTAGTTACCGATGGATAACAATAGAGAGTTCCCAGTATATGCTTTTCGATTTTGAGCAAACTAATGTCAATCGATCGCAAATTTGATTAATATCAAGTTTGCAAAACAAGATCTTCAAATGCGCAGGTATCGCAGATATATTCTGTAGAGGAGAAAACGTGCCTAAAAGTTGACCAATTTTATACTCCCCTATTTACTGCGCGTTTTCCCCATTTCGGATGCAAATATCTTCACTAAATTTATGCATTGAGAGACCAAGACCTGAAAATTTAATACTAATAAAATTTCTGATTGGTTGACACTAATTAGGTCAAAATCGGAGAGCATACGATTAAAGATCTCCATTGTACCTATGTATGCTATTTTATAATTTAAATATGTAAATAATTATGCACAGGTCTCACCTACAAGAAAACTACCACTGACCGCATCCTATCTCTCCTCCTGCCTCTCATTGTCTTCTCCTGCTGGATCGTATCTCTCGGTGCGGGTATAATCGTCCTGCTATTTCCATGCATTCCCCCCTTCCTAGGATCCATGTTGCCCACGTGCCGCTCCAATACTCCGATCCCGCCATGTTGGGAAATTCGAATCCTTTTCGCCGCCCTAGACGCCGTCATGCTACAGCAAGTCTGTATCTCGGCGGCATTCTACTTGACACAGGTGCTAATCGGAACGATCGTTCATATATGGAATTATCTCATAATTTTGACAACCTGGACAAAAAGCGGGACCAAATCAAATCAAGATTTGGTCACATGGTACAAACAACTCCAAATCATCACCATTCTTGGTAACACTTGCAATCAGAAACGAATCTTTCCCGCGGCCGCGATTGGCCTTCCGAGTATCGAGTTTTTCACGTTTTTCGTCTGCGTAAAGCTCCACGATTCCCTGACTGGTATTGAGGTAGCGTTTTTCTTCTTGATTTTCCTGAACGTCGTCGCCTTCAATATGACCGTGTTTCTCGCCGCGTCGAAAGTATTCAGTTGTTCGGAAGGGGTGCTGCAGATGTGGAGAAGGGAGTGGAAATCGGCGAGAAAATCAGAAATGAGAAGGGTCCTAAGGGCTCTGGAACCGTTGAAGATTAAGTTCAATCTTAATTTTGTAGAGAACAATACTCCCCTCGTGATTCAGGATGTTTGTAGTAGGCAGACGATCGGTTCTTTGTTAATTGTTGGGTAAATAGAAGACTTTTAGAAATCTAGTATTAAAATAGTATCAAGCGGTATTCACATAGGTATGTATTTTTGCATACATATGTGTGACTCTGAAAAAGCGGTATTGAGAGGTAATGATTACCGGAGCTAGGATCTAGAGGATCTTGGAGCTAGATATTAAAATGTTACCTCATCGGTGGCAAATTTTGACGGACCGGTATAATTTTAGTCCCTAGCGATATTAGCTATAATACGGAGAAATTATGGTATATATTATTATGTACATACATTTAGATTAATTGCAGTAATTACTACGATTGTATTGTGTTGCATGTTGCGCTCTATTATCTGGGTACACTTAGCATTTAATAAACTTACTTGAAAATTTCAAGTTGAAATCTTGCAATATGTATATCAACCAATTAAAAATTTCCTAATTTTAAATTTAAATTTATTTTCGAAACGTACTTACTTGGGAAAAAAATATTACAAGGTAAAAAAAAAAAATAAAGATAGACTTAAGTATGCATAATGAAATATGTACATATGTATTTGCATATGCATAATTTACTTTACAATTGTAGGAATAAAACTATTAGAATCTTACATTTTCTAAACTAGTTTTCATCCAAATATAGAATTGAATTCGCAGAGAATTGAAAGCACAAATATTACAGATCTGTACATATGCACGTGCAGTTTCTGACAATGTATTTTCCTACAATTTGTAATTGCTTAATGTATTAAATTTAGGTGATTGACTAATATATTGTTTGACCAGTAATTTGTAATAAACTATGTACATTCCATTCTATTTATTATGTAATGAGATGTAGCGACGTATTCCATACGGGTTTCTCTCAGCTTAAAAACGATTATACAGGCATACTACATAGTCCGACCATAAGTTCCCGTGAATGTATTTCCGGTGATAAAGCCCAAAGTATTAGAGCTATCTGATAGAAATTTTTGTGGATGAACAAGGTATTAATCTTGTTTAGAAATCATAACTTCGTTTTCACAATTTCCTCCATGGGCTTGTACACAAGACAAGTCGTGGCGAAAACTGCTCGATCGCGGCACGCACGGATTTCCTGGGAAAAGCGCCAGATCTTCAGTAAGTGCGACCTCAGCCCTTCCACACTTGGGTGAAATTTAGAGCATACTTGTACCTATAATTTTGACCACCAGTCATAATTTAGGGGATTAAGGTCTGCAGATACTGAGCACCGTTCTACGGATGAAAAAAAGTCATGAAAATTCGTCTGAAGCCAGTTTTGGACAATTTTGCACCTTGCGCAGGAACAGGGTCTTGTTGAAAGGTCCAATGTCGATTTTCGGAGGGTCCAGGGTTCAGGTTATTAACGTTTGGCTTTAGGACACTCTGAAAATAATTCTTGGCTTCAACTTGTACCCTTTGCGGTAAAAAACAGAGATTTCATTTCTCCAGCCAACTTGCTCCCATGCACACCACGGTGATGACTTCGTATTGACTTCCGCATACTTAAACGGATGTCAGACTTCTGTACAACAAATATCTGGCCTTTTTTTCTATTAAATTTTTTGCCAACGGTGAAAAGTCTGAAATACTTTTGGCACGAAAATTGGCGCGTACCACGATCGACCTGTGGCCGTCACGAGTTATGTCTTGTCTAATTGCCCGTGGACGAAATCTTGACAAAGAAGTTATGATTTCTAAACAATATTAATACCTTGTTAATCCATAAAAATTTCGAACAGATAGCTCTAATACTTTGGGATTTATTACCGGAAATGCATTCACGAGAACTTATGACCCCACTATGTATTGCCAGCTTATAGCCGACTGTGTTATTTTATTATTATATGTGTAGAAGATTCTTTGAGTTTCATACTTGAGTAAAGTTTGCACTAAGGATATTAGATAGTATAATATACTATATATTATATATTGCACAAAATCCAATTATATTTATTGCATTTTATTCTCGAATTATGTAACAATTTTTGTTTTACATTTATTTAAATTAAGGCACAAATTCCTTTCTGACCAAACGGATCCTCTTGTGTGGTGACACACTGCAGTCCTGTGGCACAAAGAGTCCCTTTGTATGCAAACTCCCTAGGCGTAGTTCCCCCGTATATGTACAGTCAATCCAAGATGTATTGGCAACCCCCACGGAAGCTAGAAACAATTGGCTATAACTTTTCCATGCATTATCAAATTTGCATAAAACTTTGTCCGCATTTGGTAAATCTAATGTAGTGTTCGATTATAATCATGCTTCCGATTAAAATTAAATAACCAGCACGTTATCCTGATTTTGATACGAACGAGTCAGGTACGAACCTCTAAAAAGTATTGGCAACCTGTGTCATAATTATTTGTACGAAATTTTTATAACGACAAACCTCTGCGTCTTGTCAAGGTAAGTTAATCAGATCAAAGAATTTTACTTTATCTGCTTCGTAAGTCCAGATTGGTATTGCCTAGAGCCAAAATGTCGACACCAAACAGGCTATTTTTGGCGGAGCGAGGAATAATCTTGCCTCCTTCAAAATCAAGCTTTCATATCGATAACTCAGACAGAAAACATGCTCCGTGATATTTACTATTGGAAACGTATCCAAAGAACATGAAGCAATTATTTTAGTTCGTGGTTTCCTATGATCCGGCTAAAAATGCCTCCTAATCCTAAAATCAATGGATTAATCAAGAAAATTATCACTCGAGATCGGGAGATTTCAGCTCCCATAACCATGTTGAATTTGAGTACGGAATGTGGGGTCAACATAGCATGCAATTTGGTGATCAATCAAAAATCATGCCATGGGGTTTCAGGGTCCAGTATCGACAGGCGGGAAGGTACCCAACGCGAACCAACTCAATAAATTTGAACGGGCTAAATACCATCATTAACAGAATTCCAATGAATGAAAAAGGAGCTGATGGTCTCACATAAGCTCATTTTACCTATTCGGAGCTAATTAAAGGGTTCAAGTCTGCCGGATGCATTAAAAGGCTCAGAAAAACGAATATGTGCATATAGCAGTTAAGCACAGAGGATGATCGATTATGGTTTGGGGTTAAATGACCAGGTCGCGGCGTACTTACGTGGTCATTATCGGTGAAATCCTGACCAGGGGGGTCTAGGTAATCATTCGAAACGATAATTTGAAAAGATTTGAGAAAAACATGACCCAGGGAGGAATTTCATATTCCAAAATTGCAGTGGCCCCAAACATGCATCCAAATTAACGATGCACATTTTTGGAGACCGAAAAACTTCAGCATCTTTCGTTGGCTACACAGTCTCCCGATGTGATTCTTATTGTCCGGGTTGAGATAAGAGCGACTGCTGGGAAATCACTCGTCGAAAAACGAGCTTGTCAAAAGTTCGAAAGAAGATTGGGAAGCAGTATGAAAAAGCGTTAGAAAGAAACTGGTCGAGTCAATTCCAAGGCGAATTTTTGCTCTTATTGCGTCGAGGGGAGGTGGTGCGCAGTACTAGTCGCAGTTTATCGAAACAAAATTGCAGTGTCTTTGATTATGATTTTTTTAAGTTAAGGGTTGCCAATACTTTTTGTGGGTTAATTTCGCAAATTTTCCAACAAATTATATAAAAACCGTGCCAATCTAATTTTAATCAACAAAGGATTATTATCATCGAATACCACATTAGATTTGTCAAAAGTATGCAAAATTTCAGGCTAATTGGATAATGCATTCAAAAGTTATAGCCAATCATATTTAGCTTCCGTGGGGGTTGCCAATACTTGTTGGATTGACTGTACGTAACTTTGGTGCTGTTGCCATAGGTCGGAATAAAGCATTGCCCAAGAAGTCCTGAAACGCAGCTTTTTTTCTCATTATCCCATTGTAGTCCAGTTCTAAATTGACAAATACATTTCTCGTTCTTACACATCAGTTGGGCGTTGATATCGCAAACGAGCCGGGTAGCTGTAGCGTAATTGGGTTGGTGCGACGAACATTGCTCACCGAATTGCACAACTATTAATTTTAATTGCCAATGACAAAAATTAAATTTGCATGCAACGAAAAACAAATAAGTAAATTGTTTTAAATCGTGTCACATTTACCTTTCACACACGGCGCTTGTCCGTAATGAGGACTATCCAAACCTCTTATCGAAGTTTGCTTGGTTGCCGTTGGATACTTGGCGTTACATTGACACCACGACACCTTGTCAAGTTTCGGTACCGGGACACATTCCGCTTCCGAATCGCAGCTTAAATAGCCTCCCGGGCGGCAGGTTGATCCAGTATGGACTCGGCAAATTGCTGCGTCCCTGTCAAAATAATTATCCAAAGAATTAGGACAGGAGCACTGACCAGCCACGCATTTCATCAAGGTCTGCCGGTATCCACATTCTGCATCGGAAGAGCATGTCTCGTCAATTAACTTGGAGCAGGACAGCCCTTCATACGATGCAGCCCGGCCCGGCAAACAGGAGCATATTTTGGTAACCTGGTTACATGAACCTGCCACACAGCCTCTAGTTGTCGTATGATAAAAGTTCGGGTCGCATCTTGTTCCGAGAAGAATGATGCATTTTTTGCTGGTTGGATGGTAAAACGCGTCCGTTACGTTTGTATGACACGCGCAGAACCCATTTTGGCAGGATAAGAGGGCGCTCCGATCGCAGTCCTCGTTCCGGTTGTAAGGGACAGTTGCCTTACAGGCTTGTCCATACTGCAGGTAGGCCAGTGATGGTTGAACTGCGAGTGACAATAGAGAACTTAAAATTAATAATTCTAGGTGTACCAGGAGCACCGCCATCGCGAAGTATTAGAAACACTAAAGTGTTATTAAACGTTTTTAGAAAAATGACGCTTTTATGATGAACCTTGCTCAGTGATGTGATTTACGCAACAGTTTTTCTGTGAATTTGAAGACAATCATCCATATATTAGAATCTCTGTAAGTAACAATGAATGAACTTTTGTGTACTTTCACAATGAGGTTTGATACATTAGGTAACCATTTTTCTGAGAATTTGTCAAAATCGGGCATTCAAAGCTGTGTTTGTAACAAGTAATGCACATCTGCGAGATTCTAGCTACCATAATGACTCTATTGCTAATCAAAATGCATAACATATTCTAATTTATCGTTTCATAACGATTTCTTGTGAGTGTGTAGGAGTGAAGGACGTCAGTAAATACGACCCATCTGTTAGTACAGAAGCATTTTTACGTGCACATAAACGAATAAATACATAAATGTGCGAGTATAGTTTGGTCCAACTTTGTGAGCATACGTTGGGAGACCTCTATTGTCGGTGAAACTGCACAGGCATGCTTCCATTAGTTTGAAGTACTTTGTTTAATTAACCAAGTGTTTGTCCAAGAATGCGAAAAATTATACTGGATGAAGTTCATCTAGCCACCAACACAAATAATAATACAAATATTAAACATTTCTATGCACGCAATCTACATCGCTGATTTTCAGTCAATACCTACATATAAATAAGAGATCTACATCTTTAGCTTTGCTATGACACTAGTGGAATGCTATGAGTCAAATTGGATAAAATATAGTTGGTGGTTTTTATTTCTCTTGTACACATTGAATGCTACAGATATCTGGAATTGTCATCTGATTAAATTATTGTTCTGTAAATACTCTGCATAACTTGGAGGTGGGCACGTTTCGTCAACAAGAGTTGGAGATTCAAGTGGATCACTTAATATGACCGTATGATAATTTGGGACCAGGTCGATGTCCAATATGCACATTTCTACGGAAGTGATAGGAGCGCTTGGAAGAGGATCATCAGGGTTCTGGTTTGATTCAGATCCGGTTGTCTCTTGGGGTTCTCTGCAGTCACTGCTGCATAACCACTGCAAATCAAAATATTTAATGTTTCAGATAATATTTACATATTTAGCACGGTTAAAGTAATTAATTACTAAATTCATTTCAACAAAACGTCTAGAAGTAATTGATTTAAATTACATTTATTACATTTCCATTTAGTGTGTAATCATGTAATTTGTAATTAATTACTTAGAAATCATTTGAGTAATTAATTATTCTAGTTTTAATTTTGAGTGCTTAATGTGTAAGATCTGGTTTTTGCGAGATTCGTTTTAGCAGCTAGACAAATTTTTGTCGTGCAGGGATTCGCCAAATAAGACTTCGCAAATCCTTCTAAAACACTTATTCTTGCGCTGTTTCCATGTAATTCCGTAATTTTTCTGGCTGGCGATGGTAAACGTGAGTTTGCGAAATAATCCCCATTTTCTGGGTAAATGTGTAAAAAAATACCATTGTTTTCAAGCAAAGATTTTGCGAACTCTCGCAAATTTCGCAAATATATGTTGTTATGATAGCAATGCTATGCCAAATTTGCGAGATATGCGAGGGTTGACGTGAGTACGCTCATTGAAACATAAACGAAAGGAGAAAGGGAACCTCACCTTAAGGAAAATTAGCCAAGCAATAACATTAATTAAGATAGCTAGAAAAGATATGAACATTATGACACTCATTTTAAAATGAAATTTTACTCTGCCCCTGAATTTCGTTTGTATAGCTTATATCCTTAGCTATGATCAGAAGAAAGTATTTGAGCACAGAAGTGCTCCTGATTGTATTTATATGCCTGCATAAACAGGGAAATATGATATGTTCACGCGTAATGTGATAAATAAATAGTTTTATCGTAGTTTATTATTTTACTTATCAGTACCTGAAGCAAACAGGTTCAATTTCGATAAGTAATTGAGATATGATGCAAACACTCTAAATAATTTGGTGACAAATCGTCACCCGCGGAGGTACGGTACTCTACTAGTTTTGGGTAGTGATTAAGGACATTTTGCGGGAAATAAGCTGAGCTGAGTCGGATTAGCGTTTTCAGAAATCCGATCCGTTTTTTTAAATTTCAAAAATACCTACCCGATCCGTTTTTTTAAATTTCAAAAATACCTACCCGATCCGTTTTTTAGATTTTTAATATTTCCGATCCGTTTTCTGGACACAAAACACGGATTATCAAAAAAAAATCGGATGATGGTCTCAACCAAATCCTCTAATTTTGAGGATTTGATTTCGCAACTAGCGACAAATCTGACGAGGGAACCTCTTATAGTGCCCGGAGCTCCCAGCATAACCACTATGTACATTCGACGTAGATTTTAATACTAGTCCGATGATGTGACAAAATTTCCGTGTCAAAATGACATTTCGTCAAGTGGTGACGACTTTAGTGACGCGCCGAACGGTCACTTTCGCCCATGCTTTCAAAAGAGGAACGCTTTTCACCACTCGCTCCTCACTCATCTCACTTAAATCTCAATCCATTTTTTCGACATAATTTCGCATACGATGGATGGATTTATAATCACGAACTTTACTATACCTACGCCTTGTCTTTTCTAATTTATTTTTTTGGCACGATTGTAGAAGTTAAGAATATTCACCATCTCTTGATAGGTAAAATTTACACCGTCGACATCTTCTTCCTCCCATTCCTGTGAGGTTCGTTGCAACAGACTTGCAAAAGCTTCTCGACGTCTTGCTCATCTTCAGAATCCTCATGAAATTTATTTATTGTATCACTATCACTAATTAAATCGTATGCCTCCACATAAGTGTCAATATCACAATCATAATAAAATTCTAAAGTAATAGAAGATTCAAAGTCCGTATTTGAATTATCAACTAAATCTTCCACAAAACGCAAAATCCGGTCAACAATTTCAACATTGTTAACTGGAATTGATGAAGCGTTCGAATCTCCCGAATACCTGTCCTTGGCGATTTTAAGAACAGACTCACAAATTGATACAATTATAGACATTCTATAATTTTTAAACTCCGAATATTTAAAGGTAAAAAATAATATTAAAAGGCTACAAATAGTAAACAAGGACCATACCCGATCAGCAAGGAAATATGAGAACTACGCAAAAACTGCGTTGCATTTAGTTGCATTGCGGAAATTGCTATAAGCTGCTGAGATTTTGCGTAATTTATTAGCAACTTAATAATATGCTAAAAATATACTGAAAAAAGACGAAGAAAATGTGCATCGTATTGCATATATTAAGAACTGAGAGTAGCTTGCGAATAAATCACGCAACTTCTATGCCTGCCACCGATGAAGTAATAAATCGATGATATTGGGCACAAAAGTTGCGTAAATTATGCGCTAAAACTTTCAAAATTTTTTCGCTCAGGGAAGACGAGAAAGTTGCATAGATTCTGCGAATATTTTGCGTAATTATTTCTTCGCCGCCATTGCTTTTTTAACTCGTGGTCGTACAACGTTCCTCTACCCTGTTAAGAAGGGTAGAGCTCAGACATAAAATATGTATTACAAGTATTCAATCGTCGAGTTAAAGCCAAACAGCAAAAATTATATTCCTGTTGACCTCGTGGCGTCCCTGTGGCTGGCTGAAGGAAAGAAGATTTATTCCTGACCCCCCTGTTCAAGTCCAAAGTTACGAAATCTAGTGTTACGAAAGTGTGTAAAGTTACGAAAGTGCTTCCGCCCCCCAAGATTCGTGGAAACAAGTTCCTTACTCGACAATCTTAGGAAGTTATGGTAAAAATTCATTCTTATCAAATATCACTGATCAGAGCTAAAATTAAATTGTATTCCCATTTAGAAATATATGGAGAAGCCATGAACAAGCTCATCTTAACAAAAGAAACTTCAAATGTGGACAGACTCCGATGCGACTCCAATTAATCGACCAGCTTTGAAGTATGCCAGGCCACCATCCAGCAATTCATCTAATTCAGACGGCGGTTATCTTCCAGAGGACAACATTATTGTCCCGAGCATGTCATTATTTTAAAATTTAACTCATGTTAGCAGTAATGATGGCATACATCAGTTTCGTTATTTATAGTTTTAATCAAATTTTTAAATAACCTAGACTCACTTTGTTTGAAGATAATGATGCTGAAAAGGGGGCTACTGTGAATACTGTCATTGGGACTTTCGATGACGATGCTACCTCAGGACTGGCTGCTAACCTACATGAAAACAGTGAAGCCAGACAAATTTTAAATAAACCAGACGGTTCTACAGATCAGGCTATTATCTTGGTGCAACAACAAAATTTCCGAGCTCCCGATTGTCGATGGTGCAAAATTAGCTGACTTCGAAGTCTGGTTGGCTATTCCAGCAAATCGGGAATTATTAGTTACTAAATTTAATAATTATTTGCTCATAATAATAATTACGTTTATGCAAACAAATTGACTCCATTATTAGGTGCAATTCTCGACCATGAAAGTAATATCTTAGGTATTTATAAAGTTGGTCAATTGTTTGCAATAGATAGATAATAGATAATGTTAATAAGAGGTAGAAGCACAATTTGTCAGAAATGTTGAAATTAATTCTGACAGAGACCAAATATGTGGTTTCCATTGTATAAATGTTCCTATGCAGTCCCTATTTAAATACAATTCCTATTTAATAAATCATTTAATGTGTTATATTTGTTTTAAAATAATCTTAATTTCTTCATAAAAACTGCATAAAAGAAGCATGAAAAAGTTGCAAATAATTTGCGTGAAAATCGCGGGAGAAATATCTGCAGAAATGTTAAGCAAAATGACGCAATAATTCATAGTGATTTCTGCGTCAAAACTCCCGCAAATAATGCGTTGCACTGATAATCAATTCTGCGCAACGTTTACCAACAAATCTGCACAATTTCGGCGGCCATCGGTTGCAGCAGATTTGCTATATCACTTTTGCGCAAATTCAATGATATTTGCGGATCGGGTATTGTCAAAACAGTTAAATTGGATGCGAGTTTACTCAATGAGTAAATGGGTTGAGATTTAAGTGAGATGAGTGAGGAGCGAGTGGTGAAAAGCGCTCCTCTTTTGAAAGCATGGGCGAAAGTGACCGTTCGGCGCGTCACTAAAGTCGTCACCACTTGACGAAATGTCATTTTGACACGGAAATTTTGTCACATCATCGGACTAGTATTAAAATCTACGTCGAATGTACATAGTGGTTATGCTGGGAGCTCCGGGCACTATAAGAGGTTCCCTCGTGAGTCGGAGTAGTGTTGTCAGGTACCTGATTCGGGTTCAAAAATATCTGATTCAATCGGATCGGATCGGGCTACGGTCTATCAGAAAAACGGATATTTATACGAGTCAACTCTAGAAATATGTCAAAAATTCGTATACCAGGCACAATTAAAAAATTAATTCGTTTCTGAAAAAAAAAATCTCCTGTTCAAATATTAAAATTGTGTATTTTTTCAAAATAGCGACATCACGTGTCTTTGGTACACGAGTTGTTTCCTTTGTCTTTTAATTATTACCTCCGCGGGTGACGATTTGACTCCAAATTAATTAGAGTGTAGATATGTATCATATTTTGGCATGCCTTTACTCATTGAAGTGATATACATACATATATGTACGTCCATTTGTAATATTCCACTGATTGCGCGATGACGCGACATTTTCTATTTAATCGTAAAGCGTCATACTTAAAAAGTTTGGCCAATACAATGACTAATCAAGTACTTACCTACGTATATACATACATATTTCTACTGTCCATTTGCGTACAAAAATATATAAATAGTTTAGCCATTTATCTATATATTTTTGTATTGGTGGAACGTATGGAAATGGACAGCAGACCCACGTACTTGATTAGTCATTTAATTAGTTACTCATCGGGTTCAGTAATTACGTAACTTCGGCTACTTCATGCTGGGATCGGAAAACCCTATAGGGTTTTTGTAGAAAAACCCGAATTCGGGGGGTTTTGTGCGTTTTGTGGGGCTTTTGTAAGATTTTTTAACGAATTGAAACAAATGTCATCAAACTATGTTAGAGTAAAACTAATTCAATATTCGGATTTAATATGAAATTTTATGAATTTGAGCTGGAGATCAAAGATATCGGCAACCCTGATGTTTAATAAATAATGATCTACATATCTAGTTTTGCTACGACACTAATTACTTAGATTAAATATAGTTAGATTTTATTTCTCTGATACAAATTGAATGATACAAGATGCCAAAAATTGTAACGACAATTCTTGTCAGTGAAGTCATATATTGACACCGGCTGTGTTGATTTGACAAATTTTTGCTTTGAGTGTAGTAATTCGTAAAATCGGGAAAAATATAATCAAAATTGAGAAGATACGAGTGGACGACAATGTTCGGCCGAGTCAGAGTAGTAAAAATACACCCCGAGTACTCGGTGAATCCTTTTTAAGCATGCATCACTTTCACTCCGCACATTAAATTTCACTCGTGCATTATAGACAATGGCTGCGGAGGTGGGAGGATAGGCGAACCTTGTCCGCCAAGACATCCTGTCTTCCAAATGTTAGTAAGCTCCTCCTACTCGTGACTCAAAGGCTAATGTCCCCCCAAATTCCGCCCCCACTGGCAATTCGATGACGCCAGCGGTCTCGCTCCGATTTTACAATGATAATTTTGCAGCCTTACATAGATAAATAATTAAACACTGTTTCAGGATTAGTCATAATTCTCAGTTTAAAAGAAATTATGGTGGAATCCGTAAGCGAAAATTTGTATTTTTCTCCCGAAAAATCGCGAGCAAAATCTCGAGCAAAACGTCATCCTGGAAATGTTAACTTTCGCTTACGGATGAATGAATGAATTTATTACAATCCTTTTGAGGCCGCTTACGGCCCATGAAGGTACAATTATATGCAAGTGTATAAATAAATTAACATGAGTTCAGATTAAGGTGTGTGGTTATAAATTGAAGTAGGGGTCCAGTGTAGATTGATGACAAATAGGAGAATACAGTTAACAATAAATGTTGCATACACAAGTTGTGCCGTGTGGTTAAATATGAAATATTGCTTGCGTGACCAGTTGGTTAATTTTCGTTTACGAATTCCATCATTATTTCGTCTAAACTGAGCATTATGAAAAATTCTGAATCACATATTGAATTATTTATCTGAGACTACATAATTATCTTTCTTCGTCAAAATCGTAGAGAGACCGCTGGCATCATCGGCTTGTGAGTATAGGCCTTCACAATCTTGAAAATAAGTATTGTTGCAAGTAATCAGAAAGTATAAAATATTCCCCAGTTTCATAGAAGTTTGTTTTTTTAATTATTATGAATATATATAAGAAGGGGAAATATTTATCTTTATAAATTTAGCAAAACCCAAATATTATGGGAAAACTTAATTTACTTTGTTGGCTACTAAAACGACTAGCGCTTTAAATGTCAAATTAAGTTTTCCCATTGTAATTGGATTTTGCTGAATTTATAATTTATACATATAATTATTCGCCTTTCATAGTAATTAAAAAATTAAATTTATAGTAATTAAAAAAGGTGTTATCTCTGATAATAAAGGAAATTAAAGAGTGTGAAATGTGTGAATATTTTATAACGTAACTAATTCCTGATAATCTCGCATCGGTGATTAATAGCCAGTGACTATGTTACGCAACCGAGTACTAATGCTGATGCCAGAACGGGATTTAGACTCATCTATTATGTGGATGAATTAAAATTGCTTTACCTAAACCAAGAAATACGTTTGTGAGCTATTAAATATATTTAACTCATTAGGACAAAAAGTGCTTATTACAGTATTAGGAATACTTACATTTATGATTGTAACATATAAGACACCGATGCTGAACATACATATGTACTTACATAAATGTTATACTATTTATACTACCAAGCATTTTCAAATATCCAGGGGTAATATGCCGATATTCTTGTATAAACCTCCGGATACCCTGGAAATAGAGAAGTTTCAATTGTACCTAAAACTGTAATTCGTGAATATTAAATATGCAATCGAAAAAAATTTTTTAAAATATTTCTGCAGCGGCATGTGAACCTACTACCCCCAATTGTTTATATGAGAGTTGGTCTGACACTGAGCCATACCAACACTTGTATGTATAACCTCTAGCGATCGCATTTATCTTTGAAATTGAATATTTACCTTTTGCACAACCCCCCAGTCCCCAAGATATAATTCCAACTTGAATAGGAAGATCAAGAAGGATGCCCATCAGGGGGCCCCCAGAATCAAACTGTTGGCCATTTCACTCAAATAATATGGTTTCTTAGCGTTGATAAATCTTTTAATATCCAAATACTACACACATACCAAGCACACTCCCTGCCCGACCGGCGACTGCGTACAGATTTGATATTCAGTAATTGTATTATTTGGTTGGGCTTGCGTGTTGCAGTTGCTGTTGGAAATTGTCTCAGTGTTCAAGGCGTAGAGAGACCCGTTCGATGGTATTCCTAAATATTCGCAATATTCTTGAGAAACTGGTCAGAAGCTGATTAAATCTGTGGATTACCCCATCCTGCAACACCAGTGAACACCCCTCCCCCAGTATACGTTTGGGCTATATGAATCCCATAAATTTGGAATGATGGTGTATACAATAAGTTGAGCTGCGAAATAGGACAGAAATCATAATATATATATATATATATATATACTTTGTGGGGTCTGTGACCCACCTAAATAAAACACCTGAAAATAAAATAAGATGTTTTCTACCGGCGATTGCTGATGGAAATCGTTCATCAGTCGTCCATCAAGGAAATATGACGATTGGCAGATGATTTGGCGAAAATAAATTTTCGCCAAAATTACAAGTTATTAATACATTATAGCGAAATTATTTTCATATTTGGCGAAATTGAAAAACTCATAAAAGAACGAAATTTGACGAAATATAAACTTCACATTTGGTCATGTCAAGTACCTTAAAATTAAAATAAATAAATTATTTGATGGCGCGGACACATGGGGCGGAATGGGAAAAACAGCCTTAAACATTATAATTTTGGACGTTTCATGGGTACAAGTAAAACCTCTAAGAACAAGGAAAAAGCGGATACCTTAATCAGTGCAATGTCATGCATCTTGGCGGTCCTATTCCACCCAGGGTGAATCAAGATTTCCGTTGCATTTCTGTAATCACCGCCCGAATGTAGGGAATATGTTCCGGCAACGATGGAGATGGACTCAGGAGTCTTGTAATCCACACAATGCCTAGAAAATTGAGATAAGAATTTGTTACGCATGGTTTCTCAGGTTTTTGAGATCCTTATTTTTTTTATAGCGATTTACGCAGCCGTTAGAATGGTCCAGGCCGCAATGATGGTCCCACCGCAAAAGTGGGTGCCGTTTTTTCTTAAGGAGACCATGAAACCGTGTCCGCTCTTAACTTCAAACCCGCCAAAGACGAGCGGGCTGATTTCTCCTTGCCCTTCCGACAATGCTGGAAATATTAGGAATTTAGTGGATATGCGACAGACTATGAAATCTCGGAAACTTTTGGAATCTTACCGTAACCATATTCCCGGACGGCTTCAAAAACGAAAAATATATATAAGATCTTCATTTTTTATGTAGGCAAGTTTATAAAGTAGGAATGATAATGTCTCGTGGAAGAGTGGATTTTCTGGTTTTATACCGTCCACTTTTCGCTGAGCACCTTGTAATAAAATTTACTTTATGCTCTAGATATCTGTCCATCCGTTTATGAGGCATTGTTTTTATACAACATATAATAAAATTTAAGATTCATAATTTTATTTGAATCTAGCTACATAAGTGCATACCAAACCTAAATATTAAGTAGGTGTGTGAAAATAGTATATATAGAGTTCTGTAATCCTTACTTACGTACGTATGTAATAGAGGCAATAATTCCGGGATTACAGCTTGTATCAATAACAACCACTAATCCAGGGTTTTTGTCCATACATCTTTGTTGTGTGATACTGTCCAGTATGTAGCCGTCCAATAATCCAGGTTGGATTTGGTTACAAACAGAACTTACCTGAGTTAACCTCATATGTGTTAAATCTTGACTATCTGATAACTCGACTTAATACTGCCGACCATTAATGGATCCTGACATGGGGAGCATATTAATCTACAATTAGCATTACCTGAGCCAGGAATTTGCAAACCTGTGCCATAAAATAACCTTTTAAGTCAATTTACGTAATTTTTTATGATACAAATTTATCAACTTATATTTAGACTACGGGAATTTACAAGTGATAAAAAAGCATATGCAGAGTCTGCTAATCTCATAATTATTGGCTTCAGTTTATCCCACTAACTACTCCAGACTGGAATCTCCAGCCTTTAAGGGGAGAATGTTAAGTGCTTTACTATGTCGCTTCGTACATTAATTATGCATACAATGACACCAAGGACGACCAAGAATTATTTCGTAATTTAAATATTTTTATTCAGTAAATATTTTTTATGATACGAATGTGGCATTCTTTTCTCGTGAGTATATTTAGAAGCGTTTTTTACTGGCCCATGTATGTCTGGCTACCCTCCTTCGTCATTCTGGGTTGGTCCCAAAAGTAATTAGCAAAGTGTTGCAATTCTTACGAAAGCAGCTTAATGCGAGATTTAGGCTCCTTCAGCTTTTTAAGCAAAACTACCCAATTTAGTCCCAATCGTTTATTGAAGTTAGCATTTTTTTATGGGGTGAGCCTCTCGGAATATCTGAACTGCGTTTGGGTTTAACATATTTTTTAGTACTCCGCAATCCAAGCATTTTTAGAATTTCATATTTTCGCTTAGTATGTAACATTCCCTGCCTTGGATAATGCAAGCATGCTCGTTTTCATGTGCCGGCGAAAAGGCTTTACCTTTGGTAAAAAAGATGCACAACAAAAATATGAAAGCTAGCAACAAAATCAGAGCAAAAAATTCATCGAAAAATATTTTCAGGACGCCATCTAAATATACCAGATTTATAAGAGTTAATAAGCCTCGTCTTTTCTTTTATCGTACCTAATATCACTTTATACCTTAGTAACTACATGCCGTGATGATTTTCCTCCCAAACTAAATATTTTTAGTGTACCTCAACCTTTTTTAAGCCTTTTCACAAAATTATGTTTAAGCATGGGTGATTTCCTAACATTCCGAGAAGCTATTTTAGTCGCTGCCCTTCACAAATGGGAAAAAGGGCCAGTTACTTCATACAAAGCTCACTACCGGAATAAATCCATCTGCCTAGCAAGGTAAACCCGATTACAGAGTTTTATGTACTTATGTACATACTTCGTACTGGTATTAATTTGGTAATAATTTCCTACCGGATTGTTAGTAGTTTGCTTCTGAGTAAATTTTTCATTGCCACTAGATTACTCAGCCGTTATTATTATAATTGTACTCCGGTTAGGAATAATTTTATCCCAGGTTTATTTATTTTGCAGATTTTATTTTAAAACACCGACACACGAGAAAATGCAAAATTCTACCCGATCGGAGTGCATCCTAATTACGCTCTTGCCCGAGGTAATTTCTTGACAATTTTGAAAAATTGACAAATTGCATTTAAACAATATGCACCTTAAAATTTCAGATAATACACAAAATTATGGAATTTCTGCCCACTCCCGACTTGGAGACGATCTCTCTCGTCAACTCCACCTGGAGGAGGAAGCTCTCAGACATCTCCTGATACGAAATCCGATCGATGTCCACCTCTGTAAAATGACCGAGTCCAAAGACCTTGACCCCCTTAGGGACCTGTCCCCTAGCCACCTCAACATCATAAGCTGTCCCCTCAAGGAGAATTTAGCCTCAAAAATTGACCTATTTTTTGCCAGTAATTTCACCACCGTGGAAAAATTATGTCTCAATATCCCCCTCGATAATTCCTCCCGCCACCTGGCGTCTTGTTCGGTCAAGATTTATGAATCCTTCAGAAATTTGATATCTCTCGAATTTCAATTCGTCTTAACCAATCGGAAAGAATTATTTTCTTCGGATCAGAATTGGACCGATCTTCTGCCTACCGGGTCTCATATGCCCCGAAAACTGACCAATTTGACCCTGAACATGTCCGAACTCTGTCTCGATACGCGAGACATTCTTCGGTGGACTACTACCGTTGCCTTGCTGACCACCCGATTTCTAACGGAATTCAACCACCTGCACCGTCTCAAACTGATCGACACTCCGGGCGGGTTAATTCAAGAACAAAATTGTCTCAATTTACCCCACCTCAAATCACTCTCCGTCCTAAGAACGTTCCAGGTCACGGAAAATCTCACCAGATACAAAATGAGCCAAAAGTGCAAGTCTTTTTCGCATCGATTTCACCAAATTGCACATAAAAAATTACAAATTCAGTTTTGGGTGGGGGGATTAATATAGCATAGCTGTTTTTGAATTATATTCAACCACACCCCCTTCAAAAATTGGGGAAGAAAATTGGGAAAAATGAGAAGGTCAATGTACACTCGGTACAGAAAGAAGTAGATACCAACTTGCATTTGACATTTGACTTCCCTCATGAATATGAACATTTTGATGCATCAAGACTTTCAAAATTCGAAAATTGGCGGTTTTTCGACCTACATATAAATCGTTAAAAAAGTGACCTTAGCGGTCATTTCGCGGCTGACAACCTGATGCCAGATTTTTCTTCGTCAGAAGTGCCACATTTTCCGCTTTTGTTGTCCGCTGCGAAATGACCGCTACCATGACTTTTTTGGGGTCAAAGTTTCTGAGGGAGGGGCTTATACGGCAGGAGCCGTAACAATGTATAGGTATTTATGATATACATAAAGGTAATTACATAGAAGCTATTAAAACAGCCTCAAATCGCCCCAAATTTAAAACTTAAGCTTTTCTGAATTTATAATGATGATATGCATTCGAAAATTAACGCTATGAGGCTTATCAACGAAGTTATCAATTTTTCAGATAAGCAAATTTAGTTTATCCAAATCGCCCCAAACTTAAAACTTAAGCTTTTCTGAATTTATAATGATGATATGCATTCGAAAAGTCGAAATTGGGGGTGGTGGTGGTGGCAGGGGCGAAATTGGGGGTGGTGGTGCAGGTCGCTGCTGCGTGGGGGTGGAGTGAGCCTCCATGTTGCACTTTTTTTTAAATATTTTATTAAAAAAACTTCCACGTTTTTTAAATTATTTTTATTAAAAATTCGGAGAATTTTATCAACTGAACCAACTCGTGTAAGAGATGAAAAGCATCTCAACACGAGTTGGTTCATAATCCCGGTAAACAATTTGAAGAGAGTGAGAAGTGAGACGGACCACCATACGGCACTGGCAACGACAGTCAGCGGTGGTGGTGGATACCCACCAGAATCCGAGTCTCACTCTGCCTTTCGCTAAATAATGGAAACTGCGTTTGTGAAACGGTTGGGCTGGTTCAGCTCACCAGTCTTTTCACCTTTAAGGAACCCCTCGCCCCAAATTTTTTTGGTAACGTGACCAGACTCGAATTAAACCTCTTGATTAACGATACGTCCAACGCACGTGACATATTTGCCCTCCTCGCTCCCCAGTTGGAACACGTATGCATCTCCGCGGTGGAAAATATCTCCCCGAATGCACATCTGTACCTTCGAAGATTTGTTAAAATCCCGATTCTCCCAAGGTTGAAAGTTTTTGAAATTTTGAGACATAAAATTATCCATTGTTCCAGGGAAACCACCTGGTTTAGACCTTATCTCTACCTAAACTTTGAGACTGAGCGGGACAGCGTGAAGTTCGTGTACGGAAAACAATTTCCGGTGTTGGAGAGGTTAATCGTGCGCACGGTTCCGGAGCCTGTTACAAACTTTCCGAGGATAATTTGCAATTTGAGGCGACCATGCTTCTCCGGTTTGAGACTTTTCTGGCGGAGGGTGTCGCCCCGTGTGAGACCTTAAGGAATTTGGATATTTAGTTCCCTGGGGAAAAATGGGATTTAGGCGGGATGCTGATGAAACGGCGGTGTGGAGGGAAAGACCTGTGCAGCCGGTGGGGGTGGGAGGAAGACGTGCCGGATTTTTATGCCAGGATTTCCACCATTTTTCCTAATCTGGATGATTATGGGGTGATCAAGGAGGGGAAGAAGGCCGTGAGAAGGGCGAGGTTAAAGAAGTTTGAGGAGATGGGGGTCATCTTGGGAATTTTTGAAGGGGAGGGACGCATTTCTGAGGAATTTAGAGAGGTTTGTGGATGGAAAAATGATAGAATAAGCTCGTTTAACCTTTTGATTTGTAGAGAAGAAAATTGCAGTTTTATAAGAAATAGTTAAATTCGAGAGGAAGATAAAAGTCGTCCTCCCGAATGGGTACTTGCGAAACACGAAGATGGGTACTTGAAAATAATTTAATAGGCTTAAAAGTCATGTTGTACCCACATAGGATTTTCAGCATTTACACTAACCTGAGCACATAAACCGAGACTAATTAATTATTTATGTCTCAGGTGAATAAGAATTTGAATAGTTCGCATTAATTAATTCCTAAAGATTTGAGTAAATTATTGTTCTAAATTAATTTACCTTTGCTTAAATACGACAATTAAAAGTTTTCGAGTGATTTAAATTTTCTACATAATAAAACACATAATTGAGAAAATCTTGCTTGTGTGAGACGCTGCTAAAAGTTAAAAACAAGGTGTCCGGCCATATCTTAAAATCTTAAAATATTTAAAAATTGATATGCATATCAACTTTAGCCATCATTTTCTAATCGTGTTTGACCTGTTGGTCTTTCCCTTGGCGTAAAGAATTTATGTTCAAAATTTTAAGTCTTTGTATATGTCTGCACGTTCAAAGGTTATCGGACAAACAGACAGACGAACGGACATAACGATCTTATAAAGGGCTTTCACCCCTTAATAACGGAAAATATGTATAGGATGACATATTTGCATACATATGTATGTAACCACTGGTTAAGCAGTCTTAAAACTATAGCACCTTTCCTACCTTACATGTTCACCCTGCACGTCGATTTCCTTAACCTGCCTATTTTTAGCGTTCACAAACCTTTTTTCTTAAACTCTTTTCACATGCTTCTCTCCAACAATGGATGATTCTTAACATTCCGATAAGAACTAACGATAGATTTTAGTCGCTGCCTAGCATACATAAATGGAAAAGGGGCCACTTGCTTCTTACCGACCAAATCGTCACCACCTGAATTAGTTCACCTGGTGAGTTAAAATATTGTCAAAAAGTATTTCATATGTACATAACTTAAAATTAAATTTATTTACGTCTTTGCGAAACATCAGGTTCTTTAAATGATTTTACTTTAACGACGATACCAAATTGCGAAACTGCCCGTAAAATGGAAAATTTTCACCGACACGCAAGTTTGCTCTTGCCCGAGGTAATTTCTTGAAAATTTTGAAAAATTCACAAATTACATTTAAACAATGCGTACATATGTACCTCAAAATTTTAGATAATACACAAAATTATGGAATTTCTGCCCATTCCCGATTTGGAGACAATCTCTCTTGTCAACTCCACGTGGGAGGAGGAAGCTCTACGACATCTCCTGATACGAAATCCGATCGATGTCCATCTCTGCAAAGTGAACGATTCCACAGACCTTGTCCCCCTTAGGAAACTGTCCCCCAACCACCTCAACGTAATCGTGTGTCCATCTATGGTGAATTTATTGTCAAAAATAGACCTATTTACTGCCATACGTTTCCCCACCGTGAAAAAATTATGTCTCAATATCTCCCTCGATAACGCCTTCCGCCACGTGGCATTTCGCATGGTCAAGACTTACGAATCTTTTAAAAACTTGACATCTCTCGAATTTCAATTCGACTTGAGAAATCCGACCCAATTATTTTATTCGGATCAAAATTGGGCCGATCTACTCCCCGACGGCGGCCCGATCCCCGAAAAACTGACCAATTTATCCGTCAACGTATCCCAACTCTATCTCGGTCCAAAAACCGGGCGATGGGAAAACTTGGTTTCGCTAACCACCCGGTTTCTAACGGTGTTCAGGAACGTGCAGCATTTCCGAATGATGGACCCACCCACTAGCCTGATGCAAGAAAGGGGTCTCACTTTGCCCCACCTCAAGTCAATCTGTGTTCTAAGAACGTTCACGGGAATTTTTAACTTGAAGGCCCCGCTCCCAACATTTTTGGGTAACGTGACCCGGTTCGAGTTTAATAATGAAGCAGGGACCAGTGGAGACCACATGTTCCACCTCCTCGCGCCACAGTTGGAACACGTGTGCATTTCCGGGGTGAAAACCATTTCCCCATTTATCGGGACCAGATTTTGCATCACCATTCCGGTTCTGCCGAGATTAAAAGTTTTCGAAATTTTGAGACAACAAGGTTTCCAACGTGATCTAGAACCGTATTGGTTTCGAAGTAATCTCTACTTAAAGTTTGAAACGGGGCGGGATGAGGTTAAGCTAGTGTACGGAGAGCAGTTTCCTGTCTTGGAGAGGTTAAGGGTGCGCCTGGTGCCGGAAAGGGGGATTCAGCATAGTTCTAATTTGCACTTTAAGGCGACCATGCTCTTCCTGTATGATACTTTTTTAGCGGAGGGTGTCGCACCGTGTGGGACTTTGAAAAACTTGGATATTTCGATTCCCTCGGGGGATTCGGATGTGGGGGGGAGGAAGAAAAAACGGTGTTTGGATTGGTGGCGGTGGAATGAGGGGATTGCAGGTTTTTGTGGTAGAATTTCCACCATTTTTCCGAACGTGGATCATCACGTGGTCGAGAGGGGGAAAGTGGCCGGCTGAAGTGCAAGGGTCAAGAAACGCAAGAGTGGTGGTCAAATTGCGAATTTTTGATGACGTATGTATTTACCTATGTATTTATAAGGATTTTTTTGAGTTACGCGACTTGAAAATGGATACCTAAACTGGAATATTGGCTGACTGAGTTATTTACATAGTATTTAAATTTAGATGTAAATATAGATTTACAATATTATTGTAAATCTCGTTGATTTAAAATTTTGCTGGAGGAGCAATTTAGTATAGTATTAATAAACCTAAAAAAATGAAAAACCCAGAATTTAAAATTCCATTAGATGGAGAAATATCCAAATTTTTGACGAAAATGTTCAAATTTAACATTTGGTTGGTATAGGACAAGTCCTTCAAAATGACAACAAATTTTCTTTTTTTTGAAAATGGAGAAAATATTTCCAAGAAAACGACAATTGTCCTTCATCCGAGTAAAAGGGTTGTATTCAGACACGAAATTAGTGGGGGCCTTGGTTTGGTTAATTTTGAATTTGATTATTAGGAATTAATTAGCTCAATAAATGATATTTGTATGTTAGTGGACATCAATTGAAATATTTATTTAGCATCGCCACAAACGAATAATTTCATAGGTAAGCTTAGGAACAATGTTCAACTTATAAGGGAGTATTCGAATTTATGCAAATTAACTTAAAGTAGTGCTCTCACGACTAATTGTTCTACCGGTACACGGCATAAGTAGCCTACTTTAACGTACCCGATACGGGCCGGGTAGCATAATATTATGTTCATAAAAATGTATCGTCTTGTCATAATTATTGCATCAGGCATCTACATAAGTTTGAACTAGGGATGCACCGAGTGGTGAAAAATAAGACTCGGCCGAGTACCGAGTACTCGGCCATTATTGAAACGAGTACTCGGCCGAGCACCGAGTACCGAGTAATACATAAAAATCGGGCAACATCTAATAACAATGGACATCTCCCAGCGTATTCTACCTAATTTTGAAAATCTTAGTGTCAATCGATCACAAATATAATTAATGCATCCAATTTGTGAAGGTGCTACAATTATGTAGACAGGTTTGGCTGAGATATTTGCATACAAAGAGGTGAAAACGTGTCTCAAAGTTAAAAATTGTACACTTTCCAAATTCAATGCACGTTTTTTCCTATTCGGATATAAATATCTACAGTCAATGGAAAAAGTATTGGCAACCCCCACGCCAGCTAAATAAAATTGGCTATAACCATGGAATGCATCATACAATTGGCATGAACATTTGTACCCATTTAGCAAATATAATGTAGTTTTCGATTATAATCATGATTTATTAATTAAAATTAGATAAACGCAGTTTTTAAATAATTTGTTGGAAAATTTGCAAAATTTACCCGCAAAAAGTATTGGCAACCCTTAACTTAAAAAATCATAAATCAAAGAAACGCCAATTTTATTATGACAAACTGCTTCTAGTATTACGTAGCACCTACCCTCGACGCAATACGAGCAAAAATACGTCGTGGAATTGATTCAACAAGTTTCTTTATAACGCTTTTCTATATGGCTGCCCACACTTCGTTCGAACTTTTGACAAGCTCGTTTTTCGAAGAGTGGTTTCCCACCAGTCCCTCTTTTCTCAATCCGGGCAATCAGATCGGGAGACTGTGCAATCAACGAAAGAAGCTTAACCTTTTCGATCTCCAAAACCTTGCATCGTTAAGTTGGCTACATGTTTGGGGTCCCTGAATTTTCGGAATATAAACTTCCTTTACAGGTCAGATTTTTATCAAATAATTTCAAATTATCGTTTAGAATGATTATTTGGCCCTCATTGGTCATGATTCCATCGATAATGACCAGCTACCTACGCCACGACCTAGTCATTTAACCCGAAACCATAATCTCTCCTCTTCTGTGTTTAGCTGTCATAGGAACATATTCGTTTTTGTGAGCCTATTATAGCATCCGCCAGATTTGAACCATTCAATTGGCTCCGAGTAAGTAAAATATGCTTATGTCAGACCAGCAGAACCTTTTTCATTCATTGGAAGTCTATTCAGGGTGGTATTTAGTCCATTCGAATTTATTGAGTTGGTTCGTTTTGGGGACCCTCGCGTCAGTCGGGCTTCTGGACCCTGAAACCCCATGACATGATTTTTGATTGATCACAGTATTGCATGATATGTTGATGCCACAGTTGGTGCTCAAATTCAACATGGTTTTAGGAGCTGAAATCTTCCGATCTCTAGTGATAATTTGCTTGATTCATCAGTGGCTCGTGGGCGTACATAGGTGACTTTTTTCTTCCGCACCATGGAAAAGTAGAAACTGAGATTGTCATTTTATATTTCTTGGCTACGTTTTCAATAGTAAATATGGAAAAGTATGTTTTCTCTTTGAATTTTCCATAAGAAAGCTTTTTTGTGAAAGAGACATGATTATTTCTCGCGGCGCCAATACAGCTCGTTTGGTGTCGCCATTTTGGCTCCAGACAACACAACTGTAGACTTAAAACGTAACTAACGTCATATTTGCTCACCTAATTAACTTACCGGAATGAAATGCGGTAGCTGATTAAGAAAATTGTTTTGCGTAATTAAGAATATTTTCCGTCCTGATGATGATCGCAATCGAGATCGAAAGCTTGACACCATTTAGAAAACAATAAAGTTTTTCTCATTTGTACATCCAAAATGTCCGTAAATAATAATTCTCCTAATTGCGTAATTAATTTGGCCACATGTTGCCAATTCTTTTTGCGGGTAAATTTTGCAAATTTTCCAACAAATTATTTAAAAACTGTGTTTATCTAATTTTAATCAATAAAACATGACTATAATCGAAAACTACATTATATTTGCTAAAGGCCTACACATTTTCATGCCAATTATATAATGCATTCCAACGTTACAGCCAATTTTATTTAGCTGGCGTGGGGGTTGCCAATACTTTTTCCATTGACTGTATCCCATCCTTAGCGTTATGAGATATTGTCTCATGAAAATGTGATATTAACTAAACAAATCTGTTATCGGTTGAAACTTGAAATTAATTTGGTCAGAATGGGTGAGAATACGTTTGGTGGTATCCATTGCTAGTACAGTTTAAAAAATTCTTAATTTCGTCGTCGTTGATGAATTTCGACTTAAAATACGCAAAAATGTTACGAAGTATGTTTTGCAAAACCCAAAATGCAGGAAAACTTCTTGAAATCAGGTTCATGGACAAAATAATTTGTTAAAAATGACCACAAGAATTGAGAAAATACTCGGCCGAGTCCGAGTAGTAAAAATACAGGCCGAGTCGGCCGAGCACTCGGCCTGGCCGAGTACTCGGTACATCCCTAGTTTGAACCCATGTAAGAAGCTCATACATAATTTCACTACTTCTTAAGATTACCATTTCTAACTTTTCGTCATCTACGTACATATATGGGGAATGGAGAGGATTTATTTTACAACAATTTCAAAATACGCCTTATTTTCTTTTTCCGCCTGACTTGAATCCTCTGTAAATCGTGTCCAAATTAATCTAACTCTACTTCCAATTATGGCTGTATTATATTTAACATATTCCAAGACTCCAACCCAGAAACATCCCATTAAACAGACGGCGAGCAGAATGAAAATAGTCTGAATGCTCCCGTCAAGTTTGACCACCTTGAAGGAGCTGAAAGCACCCCGAAAATTTTCACCTTTCCCCAACTTCGCCTCCCTCTCCCTCAAGATTGTCGCATTGAGGGAGACCAACCTTGAAACCTGGGAGTAAATCCCGGAATCCAGAAACGTTTTAAGATATCGGACCATCCGGGATTCCCGCCCAACAACGAAGATAAAACCGAGCTGTCTTTCAAAACTGGTTTTCTCTCCGCGATACCATTTCTTCGTGGGGTAATTTCTCCTCAGATACTCGTAATAGGGCTCAAGCTCGCCAGATTTTCCGAAGTAGGCAGATCTGTCACACTTAAAAAGTTCGTCTTCAATAGCCCGATTTGCTTCTTTGGAGGTCACATTATTCTCGACGAGCCTCAACTTTTCCGGATACCAGCGAACCATTGGATTCATCATGTACCACAGGAAACGTTTTAACTGCCCGGGAAATTTGTCCGCGTCAAAAAAAAATTCAAAGACGAAAAACTCCAAAAATTTATACTTCGCTAGGACCAGCTGTCTTTCATCTGGTGGAAGGAATTGAGACACAACTGTGTAGCAGAATTGGGGCGGCGTGGAGATGCGCTTGCTCATAGAATCTAGAATTGCTCTATATCTATCATACAGTATTGTGGAGTTCCCGCTAATTCGGGGTTGTTTCTCTTGACACGAGATTTGTTCATACGTGTCGACCCGTTCTCCTGGAAGCGGTGAGTTTAAATTGGTGATGAAAATGCTCAGATAGCAGGTGCTTAACAGCATGCCAACCAAGAGCCATGGAACACTTACGAGTCTGAAGGGACGAAAAGTGCGCAATTTTAGAGGGAGATGACCCACCTCGTCGATCAAAAAACCAAAAAAGTGTAATAAAAGGTGCACTAGGTGGATGTTGTTTTTATGCAAAATATAAAATCCAAGAGATACCAGGGAAGAAGATGAGAGAAGTAGGGCATGCAATACCGGGGTTGTTTTCCAAAACCGGTATTCGGTATTTTCGGTATTGGGACCTTCGGTAATACCGGTATTACCGACACGTATGTTAAATATGTATGAAGCTATGGAAAATAATCATAGGAGGCAATAAATACATAATAAAAACTCTGCAAGGCATTAAATGCTGATGTGTAATAAATATCACTAAAATGAACATACTTCAAATCACTAAGAAAAGAGGTTGGTCATATGCCTCTTAACAAATTAAACTATGAGGTTCAAAGTTCCAGTGTTTGGCAAACACAAACAATTTCAAGCGGGTTCAAATCAAATCAAATCAGCTACTGGTTCAAATTTTTAACTATGAATTATCTGATATGCCCACTATGTTCTATTGGCTCCTAATGTGACAACATTTACAAATTCATCAAGTTTTCTACATACCTAAACATGTACATGATCGAAAATTTCCAAAAACTCCAAAATTCTAACATTATTTTAAAATGCATTTCGTGTGCAAATATATATAATTACTCAAACATACAAAAGATATTTTCCGTGAATTTAAAAATTTCTGCCTGAGTCGTAAAATGGTTGTTGGTTGACTGACAATGGAACCTCTTTTTAAGCTACAACGGGATTGACTGACGAGTCATATCAAAAAATCAAGCCGAAAATTAGGAATCACATGACGCTTATCATTCCGTTGAATGGCCACTTTAAGAGTTGACAATATTTTATGTTATTCTAATCCTCATAAATCACATAGTGGCGAAACTGACGAACTCGGTGGGGTATAAAGTTCACAAGTTTCGGTGGGAATTTTGAATTTTTTGCAAAAAACTGCAAATATCATCTGGCATTGTTTATGTTTTTAGTGGTTTCCAGTGGGAAGAGCATGTGTGGTGGTGGCTTCCCACCACGCATACTCAAATTACGCATATGACAAATTGAGACGAATCAGGAAAAAATGCAATTTTTTGAGCTTCTCAATCTTATACCGAGATTAAATGTGCACTCAAAAATGTGAAATTTGTTGAATTATAACTATTGATAGTTGGGCAACAAGCGAGCAGGCCCTTTAAGGAATTGATATGCTACTTTTATTTATATTAAATGACGAACTCGAGAGGAAACAAAATTTTGATGGAAATTGATATTCGGCATTTAATATAAATAAAAGTAGCATATCAATTCCTTAAAGGGCCTGCTCGCTTGTTGCCCAACTATCAATAGTTATAATTCAACAAATTTCACATTTTTGAGTGCACATTTAATCTCGGTATAAGATTGAGAAGCTCAAAAATCTTTGCAAAAAATTATGCATGTTGTAAACATACGGAGAAATATTGAGCGAGAGACTGTATTGGCTGATAGAGGGGCCAGAGCAAACTATCACGCCCCGTTAATGAAAAATATTGGCGGCAAGGTTCAAGTTTTTATTAAATTTTCTCTCCCTTTTTCTCCACGAGGCGAAAACCCACGGGGCTCGTGGGTACTTTCACCCCCAATATTTTTCGTCAAATGGGCCATTCAACGGAACGATAAGCGCCATGTGAGTGCTAATTTGTGGCTTGATTTTTTGATGTAACTCGTTAGTTGATCCCGGTGAAGCTTGAAGAAAGGTTCCATTGTGACTTGTGAGTCGATTATCGGATTACGGTATCCATGAAGCATTTCTGGGGTTTGTACCTTCTTAACAATAATGATTCGGCTATTTGAAATTTAGTATTTCTTCGCATGATTTCCGCAGATACGCGGTCTTTTATGAGTCTCGCTCGGTTTACCCGGATTGTGAGCTTTTCAGAAATTTTTATACACGACAATCTGCCTGAATAAACATCTTATTTAATATTATAGTTATCGAGGCATCAATTTCTCAAGTATTTTTTGAAAATTTTAGGAAAGTTTAAAAATAAATGTTCTAGAATATTCACAAATAAAGTTAAATGTATGTTGGGTGTGAGTGATAAATTTTCCATAAGTTTTATCTGCCAAAAGTTTGATTTTTTTGTTTGAATCAGTTGAATTTGCTTGACTGAAAGACCGTATAAATAATATAATAATAATATTATAATAATAATATAATAATATTATGTCAAATTTTTAACTTGAATACCGGTATTGAGCTCGTCAATACCGGTATTCGGTATTCGGTAATACCGGTGAATACCGGTACTCGAATACCGGTATTGCATGCCCTAGAGAGAAGTGCGATAACCGTAACGGTCCAAACGGTCGGGTCGTACGGTGCTAAATATATGGAAAACGTGGGCCCTCTTGATTCCCAGTAGCACGAGAAGAAAGAAAAGCCGGAAAACGTGGTGATGACGGTCTGACTATGAAGCACCCCATAGACAAGACCTTCATGCTGGGCTGACGGGTAGTAGCAAGGTTCCTCAACAACCAAGTCACACGACAGCGTAGTTTTTGGGAGACGTTTCGTTGCATTAAGTTTAGTTAGTGCGGTATCAATTAAAATCTGTGATAAGGCGTGATTTTTATTCAAAAAGTAGCCTATGACCCAATCGGATTCAAAGAGTGGCGGGTAGTTGGAAGGGTCGAATAATACAATATTTTTACTTAAAGGGGTAGTGTAACAAGCAAAATTTCATAGAGATGGGACACTCCCTAAGCTTTTTTGGCGCCACAATTGCACCCTATTTGCGGTGAGGAATAATACGATTGAAAATTTGACGGGTAGTTGCCGGTCCTGTGAGAAGGACGGTGTCAGGTAAAACGGTGCATTAACGGAGGACAGTAGTATTTCAGACTTGCTCGGAATTAAGATAAAGTACAAATTATCTGGATAAACGGCTACACTGATGTTTTTACTTATTTTGAAGTAATCCCGGATCTGGGCCAGAATCCAAAATCCTAGCGCTTTTTGGTGCGAAGGGGTAAAATTTGATGAATTTGAGGTGACAAATAGGATGACAATTTGGCACAGCCAGCCTTTGTTTTGAAGGATTTCAAGTTTTAAAGAGGGGTTAACCAAGGTTTGCTCTAGACTTTCGGGAAAGATGCGTTTGGTCAGGGTAAGTGGGACATTACGGGTAGTTGATAAGTCTGAGGTGGAAATATTGTTATACATGAGATGATATCGACAAGAAGTGTGCGGTGATAGAACAGATGGTAGGTTTATTCTTGATAATGCTGAAGCGGGTGTGACGATGCTTGAATTTGCGGAATTGGACAAGATGAGAAGGAAAGTTGGAACTAGAAAATAGGTTGAGTTAATCATTTTTCCAGGTAGTGTATGATATTTCGATTTGGGGGTAATTGTATTTGAGATATTTGGTGTTACTCATGACTTTGAGTTTAAGGGGATGCGGTCGTATTTAAAGAATCTAGGAATGTATATTTCGCCAATGGACCGGAGGTTTTATAACACGTTCGGAATTTTGAAAATCCATAAGTATTTGATAAAATAGTCCGGTTATTTTCGGTCAGCAGGGATTAGCCTTTTATGTTTCTAATTCAACCGTAGCGGATCAAGTTGTTTAAATTTTAAGTAACTACGGTAATATTTAGCACGTTACAACTGGTACTAAAGTTTGAAGTTTATATGCTTTAGTCAGCAATGTCGAAATACTTATTAATACTGATAGCCTGCTGGAGGAATATCTAAATACTGTCTTTACTAACATTTAAAGTAAATTGCGGATTTACGTAAGGAATTGATCGGATGAGTGCAACAGATTGCCAATCATGTTAAATTTCTAGTTAAAAGGGTATCCCAGGAAACACGCTAGGCACAAAATTCAGCCAATATGGCAGTACCATACACAGCTCATCGTCTGTTACATAGACATACGCCCGACTATATTACTTTTATGACAATATTTAGATTATAAATATAACAAGTTTGTAATCGATTTGTCATTAATTCGTCTATCATTCCTTCGCTTTTGCTACACTCAAGTAGTTCTCCAATATTGCCGAAGGGCTTTTAATTCCGTGAGATAATGGTACGCGGTCTTTCCTCCGTTGTGAGCAGTTTATGAGAACCGATAATATGCTATGTGGATAGTGATATCTGAAAACTTTTAACTATTAATAAATTAGCACCAAAATCGGTAAAATTATTATCAAATAATTCCGTTAATAAATCGTAAAATGCAAGAATCTTTTCGAAAAAGTTTTAATTGTTTGAATTTGTTAAATATTTTACGCCATTGTATACGCAATATTTGCTGACATGAAGTAAATCTGTAAATGCATTATTTTTTCCCACAACTGTCGGGCGCCCATGGCACTTCAGGTAAATCGTCAATTTTGAGCCCTCGTGTGAAATTCGTGGTCCCTTGTGCACCCTCATCTAGATATCGAATGTTATCCATATCTGCAAATTCCAGGGTAAGATTTGTCATTCCGAGTTGGTTTGTCCAACTCATCATCCAAAAATCAGAGTCCCACTCGTCAATGGAGAAAGTTGACTCGGATATTTGAACCAGCCAGGCCAGCCCCCATTTGCCATATTCCCAATAAAGTTGTGGAATTCCGGCCGAGTTATTTTTGAAGGAAATGATCATCTCACCTAATTGAGAAAAATTACATTCGTTAATAATTAAACTAGCCTATAAGCCCGTCCTAAACACGGGCCACATGATTTTTTTTGACGTTGCCAAGGAAATTTGTGTATGTTGCTAAGGAAATTTCAAATCATAATTATAATCAAAATTCTTGTCCCTTCCCTGATTCGTGGAGCCAGAAAGGCGACCAATCAGAATGCAGGAATGTCAAGGAAAATTTTACGGGACGGACTTTTCGAAATTATAATATAGATATGACGCTTGTTTTTAATTTATTTACCATTGAACCCACTTCCATACGTACCAACCGCTTCGTCGGGTGAAATTCTTGCTTCGCTATTCGTATCCTGATTTCTGGTCGGAATCCGAGACAAGTCTGCTAATGGCGTCGAGTCCAATGGAGGAGCGGTATATGTCTTGCTCGAAAAACCATCATAGCTGCCCACACCCTGCTTTGTTGCCCCTAGTTACAAATTTATTTATTAGACACTTGTGTTATCTTTGGTAAGAAATTAATTAATGGGACGCCCCCTTATAAAAAAATGGGTCTTCAAAAAAATACAAGTGCAGAATTTTTTAATACCTCGCAATATCTCAAAGAGCTGGGCCTGAATCCAGGAGTTCGGCATAGATGTCGCATACAAAGTGCCCGGACCGCTCATAGCCATAAAGACTCCAAGTCCTAATTCAGGATATAAGGTCATAAGACTTTCAAAAGGGGGGAGATATCCACCATGCCCAATTCGTAGCCACCCATCATAAACTCCAATATCCAGGCAGAGGCCGTATGCAATGTTCAGGTTTATAATTGAGTCAGGATTGTTTTCAGATTTTAAGGTTCCAGAAGGGGTTAGAGATGATGGTACATATAACCAGTTCATTACTTCCTAAATATCATATTATTTTGATAAGCATAAAACTATATATTCTAATCAAGTATTCATTGTTGGTCATATTTTTTTACGGCAGGTATAATTTGGCTGTCCCCAACTTTTCCCAGGTTTAAATGAAACTGCATATATTTCATCATATCGTTCGCCGAGCTCAAAATACCACCGGCAGCATTTACCAGGACAACACCTCTTTTGTAATTAACGAATAGTTTAATTAATATGACGATACAATTAATTAGTTCAATATTATGTACTAACTTCATGAGTTCTGGATTATATCGATTAAGGACGCCATCTTTCCAGTAGTAGGGAACTGCACGTTGCATCATATTGTTATGATCGTCACTTTCTTTGACCCAAGTTGTGTTAGTCATTCCAATGGAGAGAAGTAGATCAGAAAGCTATTAATGTGCATCAGACAAGTGGAGGAAAATGAATTCATTTATATAGAATTAGCATACAACAAAATGATTAATGTTATGTACCATGTCTTCATACGTAGAATTTGCCAGGTGCGCAATTATATCTCCGGCGATTGCGATAAGTCCATTATTGTAAAGATAAGCATTTCTAAGTGCGCAGTAATTGTAGGCGTATCTTTGTCGGCTAAATAGAAGAATATTTAAATTGAAACCCAAAATTCATTCGAAGTTTCATTTAAATTACCGCCTTACTAAAAGAAATCCCTCGAATTGTTGAAGGTCTGAACCCACATTCCCGTATACTCTGGCAAATAGCAAACCCTGTGGGCGAGCAGGTCACGGAAGGTCACTTTCTCCGAGCGGTACCTGTCTCCTAGAACAAAATCATAACTTGGCGCCAATGTTTGGATTGGCGTGTCCAGGACGGATTGCCCCAATTCAGGAAAGTTTTCATGAAGAAATTTTACGGCAATTACTGCCGTGAAGCTTTTAGTTATTGATCCGATTGAAAATAAAGTGTCACTATCGGCGGGTAGTCTGTTTTCTCGGTCTCTCTGTCCGTACCCGGTTTTATAGAGGAGTTCTCCATTGTTTTTAATTATCGAAATCGCCAAAGCCGGAACATTTTGTTGATTCATTACGTTCGAGATGAGCAGGTCGATTTGATGTTGAGTTTCGGGTGGGATAACATTTTGTGTGGAGACGAAGGGGATAAAAATGAGGGCGAAGAAGTAAATAAATTTAATGGAAATATCCATATCTATCAATTTTATTGCGAATTAATTATTTTCAGTTAAATCCCGAATTTGGAAACCTGGCTTTAACTGGCAGTGACGATTTATTAATATTGCGGATTCATCTTCCGCGTCAATCGTTTATAAAGAATTTGATGACCTCATTACCAACACGTTCATTTAAATAATCAGGTAATTGATTTTAGATAAATCAATTAAGGTGTGCCGGCTTGTTTAATTTTGAGCCGAAAAAGCAAACAAGTTCCATTAACGTGATGTATTTTGAAAACAATGTTTGATAAGAGCCGCAGGTGTTCATTACTCATACGTTTGTGTCATGCAAATCAAGTGACATTTATTTAAGGTACATTGATTATAATAAACTTGTGTATTCTTGATAATATTAACTCGTTTGGCTGGTCGGTACTTTGAACAAATGAGTGATGCATTGGAAGTTTTGCACACGCTCAACTGATAAAATAATTCAGATGAATAAATTACATACCTTTTATCATATAATTAGGCAACAATAATTAATTTGTTTTTACAGGCTCATGATTAAGGTACCGAATTATTAGTCGGCAGTTCCTCAATGAAGTATGTGCAGAAAAGAATGTACATACGTAATTTTTGTAGCATCAAGCCAGTCAGATTTTTACTGAAGCACACGACCTCAAGAAACGGATCAACGGAGCATTTTAACTTTGTGTAGATTTGATTAGCAGTTTCTGGTACACATGAATGTATATCATTCGTACATACATACATACATATGTATTATAATTAATCACACTGAAATACAATAAAATTATTCTTTTACACTTAAGATAGATTATGAAGTATTTAAACCCTAAAGAGTAAGCCTCCTCGCGATTTTAGTTTTTTAACAATGTTTTTCCAATTAGTGTTAATATCAGGAGGAACATAAATAGTTTCCGGATGACAAAATCTACGCAAAATAATGTACAGAGATCATGCATTTACTTTGACATCACAAAGAAATATATGTTTTACTTGCATGCTTAAATACTAATCAAACCAGGAAACCTAGTTTAGCACTTACATATTCCAAAGAGTCTTACGCACCTTGCACGTGTAAGTACCAAGGCATCCTACCCCAATACAATAACCTATACAAATCTAAAATCTACTTATTAAGTGACACCTGTGTAAACGTAAGATAATTAATGCAGCAGAACAGGATGCAGTACTTTTGCATTGGTGACGTATGAGTCCACTTTTCAACCTTGTCAAACTTATTGACATATGCTGTTTGTGGTTATGTATAGTGACAAACTGGTGATGTTCCGATTGATGAGTGATGATCACGTGTGGCGATTGTGAGTATGTTTACTTTTCTCGGAATTCAAAACATCGCGTGACTTCCATTCTCACTGAACAAAGAGCCAAGCCGGTACCTCCACTTATATTATTTAACTCTATGGTAAGTACCCACCCAGGCCTATTCGCCACCTTTGTATTCTCCAAGCCATGCATCGTGTCAAGTAATTGATGGGATCCTTGCACTCGACCAATAAAGTCACCACCGCCACGGCGATAATCGTGGCACACAAAACGAGAACATAAAACAGCGCGGGAAACGCTTCCTCCTGAGAATTAGTGACTTGGACGTTTGACTCTCTAAAATTGGAACTCAATTTTAAAAACAATTTTGCTTCCAACCCTTCATCAAGGTTATGCATTAAAAGTAATTCAAGCTTCATAAAATTGATTGCTTTCCATCTCCCACACACACCCGATTCCGTCAATTTCGTAACACATTTTAATATTGTCGGTGAAATGTGATCGTGATTGACTTGTGTTACAAATTTAAATTCAAAGGGCAGATCGTGGGGACTATCAAGGACTAACCGCTTCCCAATTATTTTTATTGATGAGGTAAATGCATTCAACTCAACTGCTTCGGCAACAATTGCAAAGGTGGCACGCGTCGAAATTTCGGCCTGTTTTGTCGCGATGATTTCCGAGTTTGAAATATTACTCGCAATCGCGCTCAAATTGTAAGTTATGGACGATACAAGGATTATCCGGTTCACAAAGGTCGACAACAGGGTGGCAAATTTTTCCCCGCTTTTTGACGAATCCCTCCTGATAGATTCAAGTAGCGGTGGTAGTATGAATTTTATGAGGGGTCCATGCTTCCCCACTGACTCGATAACTGCGGTGCACATAATTATTGTGAGATTCGATTTCGCTAATTGTCCCAAACTTCTAGGAACAGTGGGAAAGGGTGTAACCGTCAAATCTGACGTGATTGATCCCTGGTACAAATTTTGCATGAGGACGTTACACCCCAAAAACCACACGAAAATCATCGGCACAGCTTTCCGGTGTTTTTGTAAATAATTCGCTATATTGCTACCATACTGACTTAGCAAAATTGATGTAAATGCTATTAAATCACGGAGGAATCTGGTACTATATTCCGTCTTGTTTTTAGGGAGATTGCGTAAATCTCGGTAAAATTGAATCACAACAGATATTAGAATACATGATGACAAAATTAAGGTCCACGTCGAAAGATCGAACGGGGTAAAAACGTTTCCAAAACTACTTTCAGCTTTCGGAAATTTGGTGACGATGGAAAATCTAAATTTTTCAAAACTTAGGGTGAGCAACATCCAGTGTCCGTGATGGTGCTTAAAGTAAAAATCGGATAAAATAAAATTGACCCCGATGATCGAGCGTATGGTTTTATAGTTTTTTACAGCTTTTACGTCCACCGTTGTGAAATTGAGTTGCTTTCCTATCGTATAACTCAGACAATACATGAGAGAATCCTGTGTGTGGAATCTGGTTAGGGGCCACAAGAAGTTCTTTTATCAAAAAGTACAATATTCACGGCATTAATATATGCAGCTAAAATATTTCCCTGCATGTCGATCTTGTCGGTGCCAAATTGAGTCAATCATATCGAGCGAGAAAATGAGCGTCTTAGCTAATGTGAATTTTGGACAATGAAAGCACGGAATTAAAATGCTACCTTCACTGAAAAATATTATCCTTGACGACCTGATAGCACCGGAAAGGTCATCCTCGTGTTGCAATGAATGGGACAGAAAGACAAAGATATATTTGGGGTTTGAGTTGACAGACGTCTCGAATTCGACAGAATATAATGACAGTTTTGAAATAAATAATATTTCTGAACGCGTAGATCTTTTAATACGGTTTTCGCTTTGAAGTTGCGATGTGATATTTGAGAGAGAATTCAAATGTCGTATAATTTTTACACTGTGACGGTACGACAGGGGTGGGAGGTTTTGTACTCTTCCCAAATATCCTCCTCCCCAGACTTGCTAGTTTCTGGCTCGGCGAACCGGTGCGCTCACTTACTTAACTTAGGTGTGGTGGTTCGGCGCACCAGAAATTAGCAAGTCTGCTCCTCCCCCCTGTCCAGTATGAAATGAAGATCAAACTTGTCTATAGCTACAGTGCTCCGAATTCCTAGAGCCAAGAGAATCAGCGATGTCGAGAAGGGACACATTTTTTAATGCAGCGGGTCTGTGGATAAGTACAATTTCTTCAACTTCCGATTTTTTTGTCTGTCGTTATGTTTCACACTTGAGTCGAATGTGATTAAGACATTGACGTCAGTTTGATGCGAACTACCCGCCGAAAATACGCACATGGTTAGTATAGGATAGTAAATAATATCCATATAAAAAGCAGGGTCTTTTGACTGTAGATATCCTTGGAGAATGTTTAGGTAAGGTCATGACGGTCAAATAGTTTCGATAATGTTATCCAAAGCATTCCAAGGTTTTTGGTGATTTGTTTTGGAACATTTAGATAAGCGATGTCAGTCAAAAAGTTCCAAAAATTGTTTTAGATCTTAAACAATATTTTAAAGTTTCAGCGTATTATTTGTACTGGGAGAGTTTGGTTGCCCAGAAAAATGAAACGCTTCATATTATCTACTCAAACTACCTCATAAATATTTTAATCAGCAATTAAATTAAACTCGTTAGCATTTTATGATGTTTGATGAAGTATTTTACTTCTCTTGACAGCAAAACGTTCTCAGCACAAATCGCACATTTTCTCGAACTTAAAAACCTGTACAAAAATGGAGAAATTTTCAACTGACACGACCCTGTCTGCAAATTCTTCAACCCAACCCTGGTAGCATATGACTACACGAGAAGCCAAAATCCTGCACACTAAGAAATATGGGGAACTATCGTATTTATGTATTTATTTATTTATGTACATAATTAAGGATTTCTCTGTATTAAATTTTCCATCAATGGGTAGTAACATTTTACCGCATGGTAAAACAATTTGGTGTGGTTGGGTTAGGAAATCATGGACGTGTAAATTGGATGTGGAAGTTGATGTGTTTCAAAAGACGCAGATGAAAATTGTTACCGGTATGGTAAAAGTTTATTACCAGGCTATGCATTACCATAAGGATTTAACAGATAGGCGCCTGTTTTTGACCACCAGTTTGATAGGGTAATTTATATCGTTTCACGCGGTATTAAAAAAGGGGGTGAGTTTAAAGTCCGTATATATAGCACATTGGCTCTGACAGACTAAGAACATGATAGGTAGGATATGGTGAGTTTAACTAGGTAGGTATGGTGAGTTTAACTAGGTAGGATATGGTGAGTTTAACTAGGTAGGATATGGTGAGTTTAACTAGGTAGGATATGGTGAGTTTAACTAGGTAGGATATGGTGAGTTTGACTAGGTAGGTTTGAGAAGGGTGACGAGGCGGAGTGGCAGAAATGCCGTCCTGCTTATCGTCCACCTGAGTGGGCTGAATGGAGGTGCTGGGTTCAAGTCCTAGTGCCTGCAGTGGGTTTTTCTCGTTTTTCCCCACTGCCAAGCTCAGGTACTCTTCTCCCTCCCTGGGTAATGGCCCATTCGTGGGGTCCAGTGGTTGTAATAAAGGTTTTTTTTTTTTTTATGGGTGGACTCCACTCTGACAGGTATAGTGCACATCTATACTAACGTAGAGTGCAAATCCCTGGGCTGAAGGAAACACGAACACAGACCGTCAGCATGTACCGTACTGGAGTCCGGAATCCACATAGGAGCCAGCGTTATACAGGGGCTGGCTATCCCCAAGAGGACATCCATCGATGAATGTTGTTTCCAAAACTCCAGCCTCCACCCTGTTTGGATCCAGCACCGCGAGAGGATAGGGATTAGTGCTTCTGCCTCCAGGCAGGCCCTCTATCTACTCCGACAACGTGGCAGGTCATATTTGTAAAGAGTAATATATATGGTACCGAGCGGTAGTATTCCATTACGGGATTTCTTAGATTGCACCCCTCTGGATGAGCCATGAACAAACACTCTCTCGTATTAAAACCAAATTAATATTTCATAAGTCGGCGGATGAAGTGGTCAACACCAAAGTAGGCGTTAACTATTGTTCTGAAAGTGTTGGTTTCGTGTCAACCTATACATACCATGTCAAACCACTTCAAAAAATGTATTTGAGGTACTTGTCTAGAAATATATATGCATACTCTTATAGAAAACTGCTATTTAATTAATACTGGTCCGATTACGGATATACATGTGTGTACACTCAAAGTAATCTGGTGTCAATGCAGCGCGGTAAAGTCACATATAGACACCGCGCGATGTTAATTGCCCGCATTAACACCACATTCGTGGTGTCTATATGTGACAACACCGCACTGGATTGAGACCAGGTTATTTTGAGTGTAGTGAAAAGTTACCACACAGAAATAACCTACTAGCAGTCCGTGATGGTATTGATTTGATGATATGTAACTTCTCCCCGGGTTGGTAATCGTTTGACTCCAAGTGGTAAGTTTTTATCGACACAATGGTGGTATACATACTTTCCATACGGATCGGTGTACTTGTATTACTCTACGATGACGCCCACAATTACGGTACCCGTGAAGTCAGATGCATCTGCACACCGATCAGTGACGGTTAACACCGAGTTATGAAGAGTGCGTAAGTATTTATTCTTAGGTTTCGTCGCAAGGACGCAATTCAGTTTTAAGAAAAACAATGGTCGTCAACATTGCCTTCTGCTGATGATCTATATCCTCCTGTGGTCCTTGTCACGGTAATGTCTACATACATACATTTCGTATCTTCGTACATACATACTTGAAGAATTGAAATATTGCGGCGTACATATGTAAAAATTCCATTGCGTGTTCTCTCATCTCAACAAGATTAAACTTGCACACTTTGCGAAAATTGACATGCGCAGAAAGACACAACTTGGCAGCGTTTGCCCTTATAAATAAATATTTGTGCCTCACTTTTAGCATTTTAGCATTTCAAATAACCATTTAATGCATCGTGAAAAGACTTTTGTCCATATTTATTAAAAATTACGTAAATAAAATAATTTATGGGTGCTGCTGGCCATCGTATGTATGGCTTAAACCATCTTTCATGCGAGGCCTATTCGGAATTATTGAGCGTATTCATATTTCTTCGTATCCTTAGTATTCTTCATATCGCAAAATAACTTACGACGCTTACGAGATTTTGTAAGCGTCGTTAGATTTTCTCATCGAAAATCACGTAACTACGCTCACGATTTTTACGAAAGCTGGACCCTTGTTTTATCTTCGTAAACGATTTTACGATACTACGGATACGAAGAAATAACGAATACCCTCATTGTTAAGGGTCACATCTTTTTCATAAATCTCCCTTTGCCAACTTTCACCATTTGGGTTTTCCATGTGGAGTATACTCCATGCCTCCCGCACTCAAAACAAAAATTTGTCAAATCAAAACAGACGGTGTCAATATATGTCTTCACCGCCTTGGTTGTAATTCTGATTCCGAGTTATGATGATTTTGATACCTATAGTTATAATGCTATGACCGGACGTAAAAATTTCAACACCACTCGGAATTAAAATTGTAACCGAGGCGGTTAAGTCATATATTGACACCGGCAGTATTGATTTGACAAATTTTTGTTTTGGGTGCGTCAAAATATGCCAATGAGGTGAACCAAAACAATAATTCCCCACTGTTTATTCTGCGCAGGTTTGAGAACTAGTATTTGTAGGAATTTATGTGTATTTGTGTCAATGGTCAAGCCTAGTCATTAGGAACATTTAAACTTTTCAAATTATTCCACCTTTCTCATTTTACGAATCATTTGAAGAATTGCATCATACTTTATTCCTTCTAGAGATTGGATATCATTTCAGCGTGTCGTTGCTTATTCCACAACATTATCCAAAGTATGGTTTCGAAAACCTTGAATTGTGATAAGTAATTGTGCAAAATTGCAGTTAATCCCGTAACGCTTCTCGACCAATATATGGCTTTGGTGTAAAAAGTATGAGGGTGGAAAGACTTTCCGTCGATACTGTACATGTACATATATATATATATTTGTACATATTATCTGTACATAATACAACTAATTACATAGAAATACAACAAAACTGGTCTTATACACTAAAAGTGTTACAATTATATTGTATTTAAACAGTAAAGATATGTTGTAAGTTTACTCTAGGTTTTGTCGAGAATGTTTTGCGGACTCTCAAAATTGTAGTTAATATCAGAATAAACATACTTCAATCGTTTTGCAGATGAGAAAATCTGCGCGAAATATCTTGCAAAATAATGTATGTACGGAGCACATGCATTCCTTTTAACATCACAAAAAAATATCTCTTTAAGAAACATACCTATTTATGTTTCTTATTTTCATAACTATATACTTTAACACTTTATTTTGTAACACTTACATCCTAATAGATTTACATACGTGCCTTAAATACGCAAACGCGTACAAAGGCCTATGCGCTACATATATGCGTTCTCCTAGTAAACCATGCACCGTGCTAAGTAGCCTACATAATCGCCCAGGTGCCGCATGAAAAGTCTCCCGGTTTCTACAACCTTCTTGATCGCAAACCTGCACTCAACCAGGACAGTTACCACCGCCGCCCCGATAATCGTGGCACATAAGTCGAGAAAGTAATAAAGCGCGGGAAACGCGCTCTCCTGCGAATTCAAGATTTGGACGTTTGGCTCCTTAAGATTGGAATTGAACTTTAAAAAGAGACATGAGAAATATGAGATATAGTGAGATTTATGAGCCATGCACTAGCGCCACCTAGCGGACGTGGTCACGAACTACAAGTTTATCTCATTATTTCTCATATTTCTCACTCAGCCCCAAGTGAGATGATTGATATATATCATTAAATCTCACTAAATCTCACTCAGTGATAAATATCGCTTGTAACCCTGCTTTGGGGCACTACCGCACGTATGTATAATGTAAAAAAGGATTTCTCGGGAGCAGATTTTATACCATTTATAGTAACATTTTACAATTTACATAGTGGAAACAATTTGGTGTGGTTGGGTGTAGAAATAACTAGGTGTAGAAATCATGCAGGTGGAAATTTAATTGTGTTAAGGTGATAAATGACTCACGATTACCGTTATGGTAAAAGTTTATTATGGAGCTATGCTATATCGTAACGTTCTAGGCTCATATTTATCAAAAGTAATATATATCGTACCATGCGGTGTTATTCTGTTACTAGATTTCTTAGAGTGCACCCCTCTCGTTGGACGATAAACATGCACTCTCTGGTAATAAAGGCAAATTAATTTTTCATGTCTATCGCTGGACGAAGTGGTAAAGTCTAAAGTAAGAGGTAACAAAAGTGCTGGTTTCATGTCAGCCGCTCAACACGATTTAGAACCACTTTAACATATTTATGTTTCTGCTACGTCGCGATATTTATGCACACTCTTAGCAAACTGGTAATGAATTAATACTGGTCGTAATGCAGATATCTACAAAGGTATGACTGACAGCATGACTATCACAATTTATACCGCAATGAATAAAAAACGGCATGACGACAGCGACAATTTCGGTTTATTTTAGTTTGCTATGCTAATTTTTCATTCAATTCCCGTTCGCGAAAAAAAGTTTCCTTAATCATTACCAACAAATAGAACACCATAGTACCTCCACGGGTGACTATTTATCTCCAAGTTATTTAGTGTGTACATATATTGTGTATGCATGTATCTACACACTCAGGAGGACAACCCTTCACCGACAGAATCACCGATTTCGATGGCCTTTGGATATGTTGTAGTCCTAGGTGAGTCTAGCAAAAGTGAAGAAAGATTTCATTCAATGGCCCCATTTGCGCCCGCCACACCCACTCAAAGGTGCGAAAAACACGAAAAATACCCTGTTTTCGTTCATTAAAAAAATCACCAAAAATCCAATTTTGATCGGATTTTCATAATTTAAGCGTTTTTGTGATCTTAGATAGTTGTTTTATCATATCCAATAGCAAACTCAAATTTTTTGAAATTTTGATTTTTTCGAAGGCTACCCCAGGTCAGGAAATTTTCGAAAATACTCAAAAAATTAAAAAAATTGAGTTTGCTATTGGATATGATAAAGCAACTATCTAAGATCACAAAAACGTTTAAATTATGAAAATTCGATCAAAATTGGATTTTTGGTGATGTTTTGAATGAACGAAAACAAGGTATTTTTCGTGTTTTTCGCACCTTTGAGTGGGTGTGGCGGGCGAAAATGGGGCCATTGAATGAAATCCTTCTTCACTTTTGCTAGACTCACCTAGGACTACAACATATCTAAAGGGCATCAAAATCGGTGATTCTGTCGGTGAAGGGTTGTCCTCCTCAGGCATACATTAGTATATGCATTGAAGAAATGAGATATTAGGTATGTAAAAATTCCATCGCGTGTTCTCTCAGCTTAAAAAGATTAATCGTACAGTGTTTGCTTTATCAATAAATATTTATGCATCGACTTTAACATTTCAACTAATGATTTTGATAAGTTAAGCCATAAAACATATATATTATGAAAACATTTTTCTTCACATCTATTCGAAATTACGTAGATCAATTAATTTATTGATGTTATTGATGTCGGTGGCCATCATATGTATGACTTCATTCAACTTCCCAAGCGAAGCCTATGTGGAAATATTGTTGGGGGTCACCTCATTTTCATAATTCTCGGTTTGCCCATTTTCGACGAATCTGGTCTTCCATGTTGAAGAAACTTCATCGCTCTAGGAAGAATATGCAAATGCAATGAGCAACCAAAATAATTCCACACTATTTACATATATATGTAGCACTGTTTCGCCAACTCGTATTTTTAGGAATTCGTGTCTCCTGAAAATCATTCATTCATGGTCAAGCTCAGTAGTTAAACTTTCCAAATTATTACACTTTTCCAATTTTACGAATTATTTGAAAAAGTTACATTACATAACACATACAGAAATACATATGTAATGCCATGTGTCTGCATATTTACTAAAGTAACAAGGTGCCAATTAACCTCGATTTGAACGGCTTGCTTAACTATTTCATGTTCTTTCTGCTCTGTTAACGACGCGTTGTGAGGTCCAAAGGGAACTTGATGATCTGATATTTCAATTGGACTGAAGCTGACAACTTTGGGAGGGTTATCAAGATTAGTCCCGTGAACCAAGTTAGGTAAAACTGCAAGGGTCGCGTTTCGGATTTTTTCTACGGTCGAGTCAGCTAAAGCTTTTATGAAATTTTTCGCCTCTGGCACTTGTCCGAATTGCTTGTGGATGATAAACTGTCAAATCAGACTGGGCTCGCTCTGTTAAAAATGGGATTTACAATTTTTAGGATAGGATACGAGCCCAAGAAGCGTTTGAACGGACTGTTACAACTTTGTGTAGTTTGTTGTACATACATGTATATATAATTATATTATCTGTGCATACATATAATTATATTATCTGTGTATATGTATTTATTACAATTAATACAATTATACGGGCGGTTGCTACAACCCTCTTGATCGCAAACCTGCACTCAACCAGTAAAGTTACCACCGCCACCCCGATAATCGTGGCACATAAATCGAGAAAGTAATAAAGCGCGGGAAACGCGCTCTCCTGGGAACTCAAGATCTGGACCCTTGACTCTTTAAAATTGGAACTGAATTTTAAAAATAACTTTGTTTCCAGCCCTTTACCAAAATCATGCATGAAACGTAACTGGCGTACGGTATTTTTGACGCCCATATGAATTTTTCGCCAAAGCGGGTTTGAGGCCTAAAATCGTGACTGCCGCGAAATTAAAGGAATTGAAATATACAAAAGCATATATATTCACAATCGATAAGCTCTTTAGTTAGATGCTACTCAACTGACCCTTCCAGAAATTTAGAATTGTCAGAGTCGAAACATTTTTATGGAGTTTTTTAAGAAAATAATAAATTTTAATACGCAGATTTGCGAAAAATATAAACCAAATATATAATAAGTACACATTCGTAAATAGGCTTCAGAAATTGTTGAGTACCTTTTCGTACACAAATAAATATATGTACATGTAACTCTATCTGCCCTCTATAGGTTCAGTGTAAAAGTTATAAAAGTTAAATGATATTAGTGATAGACAAATTTATGAGAAATTGAAAATAAGATTAATGAACATACTTAGGACATTCTTAGCTGAAGGGTACACATTCGACACGTTGAAATATTCCCAAGGAATGTCGTATTTTTAATTAGAAGTTATTCCCTTATTTATAATTTATGAAAAAATGTATTATGGTAAGTGGTTGTTTATGCCATGTTACTCAAAATTAACAGAATGTCAACTCATCTTGCTAGGCAAAAATATCAAAGAAAGACTGGAGTCTGTCAGTCAAAAAATGGGCCATCAACTTTTAAAAGATGGGCACGACCTTATGAAACATTTTAACGGATGGTCATAACTTTGCATAGATTTACATTGTATAGATTTATTAGTAATTTGTGGCACATACACGAACATATATTTATATTATCTGTAAATGTTACAATTAATCACATTGAAATACACTAAAATTGGTTGTTTACGCTTAAAATATAAAAATTATAAAGTCCTCAAACCTTGCATAAGTAGTAAGCTCACTTTTTTATTTATTAATCAAGCTTGCTGGATTTCGTTCCTTCCCAGGAAGAAAGAGTAGGTAACTATTTTCGTATATAGTTTACACAATATTCCCAAACATTGTCCCGTAATTACGGACAGTATTTACGATAACCATTATCAATATTTTTAGATATATAGTGGGAGAAATTCCTCCTATTGCCTGACCTGGCCGTGGAAAGGCACCGTAAGTAGAACGTGAATGTTTATAATTTTGGACACGAAGGAAATGCAGAATAGTACGGTATATTATCATAGAATAATTAACAATGTTTTTACATATTTTAGTGGGGGAAATTCCTCCAGAGCCCGGCCGGACCGTAGGAAGAAAAGACAAGATCATTTTAAAGTTTTCCTTTCATCGTAATTTAATTTGTTTCTGTCAAATCATGCATATGACAAAGAGGGGTTCAGTGGTTTGTTTGATTTAATCACGCTTGACCAAGGTTTTAGTGGTTTGTGTGATTTAATCACGCTTGACCAAAGGTTTAGTGGTTTGTTTGATATATGTAATCACGCTTAACAAATGGGGCTGCTGGTTTGTGTGATTTAATCACACTCGACCAAGGGTTTTGCTAGAGTATGTTGAGTAATCGTGTTTATTATGCATGTTTTATTAGTTTGCCTATGTTTGCAAGCAGAGGGGCCCAGAGGCCGAGGTAACTGATTACGAGAATTATGGAGTGGAGGAGATCCTACTTCACCTCCTAAATGACAACCAGGAACCCGAGATTTTGATAAGGTGGAAGGGTTGGTAAGTGAATATTACACCATTCTATTCTACATAATAATACTAATAAAACTAGCGCCAATCTTATTTACAAGGGAACTTATTTATTTAATGAGTTTATTTTTTTTATTTACAGGTGTGCAGAGCATGACTCTTGGGTAACAGCGGAAAACATAAAAGACTCGGGGGACCTCCTTACGGCTTATATGATCCAGCAAACCATCTCCTTAGTTAAAATAAGTTTGTTCTCCTTAGTTAAAATAAATCGTAAGCAATGTGAGCTATTTGAAACGAAGCTCGTCGCTTCAAACAATCAAATAATTGAAGCTCGTCCATCTGCAGCTTCGAGCGCTTCAATATATAGTGATGCTACAAGTTCAATCATAAACCTACCCGTCCAACCGTCCTTTGAGTTACTTCGACAACTCGTTGCTGACTGGAGGCATAATCTTGAAGAAGAGCAAGATACACCCGCTTCATCAATTCGATCTCTTCCCGAGTCGTCACGACATTCCTACGGAGATCACCAACGAAGTCGGGCAGGTCAGTTAAAGAGAAGCTTCTGCAAAAGATGCATGACCAGGGGTAACCATGAAAGTGACTGTCCCTCTCCTAAATTTATCACCGACAATTTCCCAAGACTAACTGCCAAATCAATATTTCATTCTATCAATGAATGAATTTTAAATATGCAGTAGTAAAGGCTTGGAATTCCCAAAATATATTTGACTCGATCACTTGACTAAATCTTTACATAACTTATTTGCAGGTTTATGACAATATTTTTTAGATATTTCATGCTTTTTTGACTATGTGGTGACAAGTTGCACAAAGTAATTCTGGATAAGTAACTTTTTCCAATATCGAAATAAAAATATTTAAATACAATTATTTTACCATCTTCCATCTCTTGGTCAAAATCTTCATCCACCTCCCTCTCCTCGTCTGCAAAGTAATTTAACAGGTATTCATTTCGACATTGTATGGGTTACTTTGTACCCATGCATGCAATATTTTACTAAATACCTGTCTGGAATCATTGCTAATAATTATATTTTTATTATAATATGTGACCAACTATTCAATAATCATATAAGTTGTTGCGATTTTTGTATAAACTCATCAAATTCTAATCTGGATTTCTCAGTTTTCCCAGTTGGAATAAAAAGAACCGTTCAGCTAGTTGTTAGTTAATGTTCACATTTGTATTTTGATATACTTTTAAATTAACTTTTGCATGTTTTTAATTTCTTTAGCGTTTTTATGTTTCCAATTTTATACATATATCTCTTCTGTGTATGTGGAAGTCCGGTCTGGTATGACACATTTGTTGAACTACCCTTACCAATGAAATGTGCTAAATGTGATTTAGCCCCTTTCAATGACCCCGCTGGGGCTAGGAAGCTGGGTCACTTGGAGATGAGATGAGATGAGGAGATGAGGAAATAAATGGCTCGACTTGAGACAGGTTGAGATTCAGCAGATCAACTTTTATTCTCTTTATTTCTTGCACACACACAATAGCAAAGAGGTTGGATCAGGCCAGCAGCAGTCAGGACTCGTTCTACCATTGACGACCCCAGTGCTGTGGCTGCTGCCAGTTTATATAGTAAACTGGTACCTAATGAGTATACCTATATGCTATATCGTCATTGGTCCGTCGGTCAGATAGACAGGAATGGAAAGTGGGTTTCCACTCCTGTGTCTAAGAACTTGTATCTTGAGAGAGAAGATTCGCGATGATGATCGCGACATTAATCCATCAATGCCCTGAGGCAATCACGATTAATGAGAGGAAGGAGGGATGGGTTGCCTTCTTAATGAGGCTGACCTATTATGCCAAAAGCTGCGCTTTTCACCAATCAAATAATTATGATAATCATATGCATATTGTGCATTTTCAACGTCTGCTGTAGTAGCGAGCAACTACAGCAAACTACATATCTGATTACGCTTTGGTAGGTTGGTCATGAACTAGAATGCACAGGGATGATGCAGAATTCTTATACATTAACAATAAGATGTAATTCCTTGTATGTATAAGATTTAAGATGAAGAGATGAGATGAAGCTGTTCAAGCTTCGGTGTCAGCCTTAATGCACGCATTAACTGTCCATCCCAGATTAAATCTTTACTCTTTCCTTTGACATGAGGATATTTAGCAAGTGTGTGACCCGATCTGGATGCCCTCCTTGCGATAGGTTCCGGGGATGTGGTCCCCAGTGGGAGGCAGATCTGTGCAACAAGGGGGACATTGTGATGCATGAGGCTGATGTCCCTACAGGCACATTCTTTGTGCCATATAAATCGAAAGATGAGTATAATAAACGACTTTTTTACCACAATCATCTATTTCTACCATAATTAAAAAAAATTGCAGCCATTCCTCCTTCAGACCTTGTAACACAGGCTTTTAACACAGGCCTCTACTCCCCTGTCTACAATCACAATTATTGTAATCTAAAAATTTTGACTATCTCTGTACTACCAACTAACTACATGATTGTGACTTGCAAGAGCTGTTAGCTATATATGCAATAAAGATATTATTATAACACAGGCTTTTAACGACGCCGGAGAAGAACTGAAATCTACTGGAACTGAAATTGCGAACGCTATGCAGGAAGGTGAAGACGTCATCCACACATTTTTATTTGTGGGCGAAATTGTTGTATAAGTGCCTTACATTTTGATTAACATTGCATAATCACTCTTTCAATTTATTAATAATGCTGAATTTTTGCAGCTTTCTGCTTATCGTGGTATTTATCATCTTTCTGTGCACTAAAGTTGGAACCTACCCTCAAAAATGCATCAGGTGCATTACCGGGTTCCAGGTAGGTTGTCTTGGTCGAGAGGTGCTGGATGCATAGCTAGTGTGAGTCCTATGATAATTTTTAGGAAGATGAACCTATGTCTACTTGGTCATATCTATGCACCCCTAATAAAAAATGTAAAACTATTTGCAGTAGCAAATTCGGTTCAAGCTTTATTTATACTTTAATACTACGAAATGATGCGGAATTATATTTCATCTTGTTGGAATCGGATCATATGTTAGTGAGGCTTGCATGAGTAGATTGAGAAGGTCCAAAGAGAATGAGACTTCCAATGCAATAATGCAAAATATTTTATAAGTAGAAATAAAATTAAATAAATAAGTATAATGACGAACATGGATCTCAATTTATCATTCATTCTCTCTCCCCTGGAGAAAAGATTTTCTGCACTTTGCATTTTGAAAACCGGACAGATCACTCCTCCGTCAAAACAACTGCCACTTCAATAATATTAATTATTGTTCAACTCTATTTTATTTGCAAATTAATTAACTGTCTTTCCTTTCGATTCAAAAATCTCCACTCATTCTGTAGCTGCATTAACTGAAGAAACTAAAAATATTGTCCCGTAAGTACGGACATTATTTACGATAAACATTATCAATATTTTTATGCATATAGAGGGAACACAAGAAGTTCCTCCAGAGCCCCACCTGACCGTAGAAAGAAATGGTAAGCAAAACTTGAATGTTGTTAATTTTACATGAGGATATTGTTAAATGGAGAATACTACTGCACATTATCACAGAATCATTAACAATGTTTTTACATACTTAGTGGGAACAAGGGAAATTCCAACAGAGTCCGACCTGGCCGAGGAAAAAAAACGTAAAAACATGTTGAATTTTTCCTTCATCGCGATTTAATTTGTTTCTGTCAAATCATGCATATCGCAAATGGTTTAGCGGTTTGTGTGATTTAATCACGCTTAACCAAGGGTCTAGCTAGAGTTTGTTGAGTAATCGTGTTTATTATGCCTGTTTTATTCTTTTGCCTAAGTTTGTAGGTCGAGGGACCGAGAAGCTGAGGGAACTGACGAAGAGGAATACGAAGTCAAGGAGATCCTTTTTCGTATCCTAAAGGACAACCAGTCCTCTGAGTTTTTCATCAGGTGGAAGGGTTGTTATAAGTATCTTACCCCATTCTATTTTATAATTCTATATAATAATACTAAGAATACTAGCGTCAATATCATTTATAAGGGAATTTATTTATTTAATAAATTAGTTTATTTATATTTAAAGGGGTAGACTCGTGGGCAACAGCAGAAGACATGGGAAACCCGGGAGACCTTGTTACGACTTATACGCCTCAGAACACCATATCAGTAGCCAAAATAACTTGTAAGCAATGTGAGCTATACTAAACGAAGCAAACGAACAAACAATCAAAAGTTCCTCCAGCTGCACCTTCGAGCGCTTCAATATGTAGTGCGGCAACGAGCTAAGTCATACACCTACCCGTGCAACCGTCCGTTGCGTTATCCCAACAACTTGTTTCCACCTGGAGGCATCATCTTGACGAAGATTAACATACCCCCGCTTCATCAATTCCAAATGTTTCTACGCCGGGATCCTCGAGAAGTTCGTACAGGGATCACCGACGACGTCTAGGCGGACAGTTAAAAAGAAGCAAATGCAGAAGATGCATGACCAGGGGTCACCATGAAAGTGACTGTCCCTCTCCTAAATTTGTCACCCACAATTTCCGCATACTGCCTGCCAAATTAATACTTCACTCCATGAATTAATGTCAAATATATGCAGTAGTAAAGGGTTGCAATTCCCAAAATATATTTGACTTGATCACTTGACTAAATCTTTATATAACTTATTTGCAGGCTTATGACAATATTTCTAATTTTAAATTTCTAGATACTTCATGCGTATTTGACCATGCGGTGACTTTTTGGATAACTTTTACCAATATCGAAATAACAATATTTGATTACAATTATTTAAACATATTCCATCTCTTGGTCAAAATCTTTATTCACCTGTGTCTCCTCATCAGCAAAATAACTTAAGAGGTCTTCATGCCGACTTAACGTAGGATTAGGTGACTCGTCGTCACAGGTCTAAAAATCTTAACATTTTTACGCATTTCTCCGTTCTGGGAATTTATTTTTAAATTCTATCAGATCCATTTGTAGGCCAGATCAGTACCAATTTATTAAAAATATGTACTCTAGATTTTGACAAGTTTTGAAGGAGGAGACCCAATTTTTCTGAAGGTGTTCACTCTTTTTGGGTCTCCTCCTTCAAAACTTGTCAAAATCTAGAGTACATATTTTTAATAAATTGGTACTGATCTGGTCTACAAATGGATCTGATAGAATTTAAAAATAAATTCCCAGAACGGAGAAATGCGTAAAAATGTTAAGATTTTTAGACCTGTGACGATGAGTCACCTAATCCTACGTTAATCAAACAAGTTAGAGAGCAGGTGGAGAATGAGATACATGAAATGGTTGATGTGATATACACTACGCCCAACGGCAACCAAGCAAAAATAAAACACAATTGTCAGCTTACCGTCATAGATGGAAAGACGTTCTCAATCTTAATGGGAACACCGTATCAAAACTGTGGTGTTTGTGGTGCCACTCCCAAGCAGATGAACCTCGACATCAATTTCCAAGAAAAAGTGAACCTCGATGGCCTAAAGCACGGACTGAGTCCCCTTCATGCCTGGATCAGAGTTCTTGAAACAATTTTACATATTGGATACCGCAATATTGAAGAAGTAAAAACATGGATGGTAACAAAGAACAAACAGGTTTTCGAAGAAAATAAATACAGGATTAAAAATGAAATTAAGGCCGAACTTGGGCTCCGAGTTGACCTTCGCCTAGGGGTGGAAACACCAACGGAAATACATCGCGGCGACTGCTTGGAGACGATAACAGGCAAAAGTTTGCCGACATTTTAGGAGTCCCAGAGGAATTAATTAAGCGATTCCATCGACTCTTTTGTCATCTCCTTCGCATTTTGACTCCATCATTTTGAATTCCGGCCTCCCTATCCACCCCGATGCATATGATGCCTATGCCTACGCAACCAGGGACCAGCATTTCAAATGGTTCTACATGCCTCAAAGCATACATAAAATTGCATACATAAAATTTTGGTGCATGGAGGGGACATTATAAAAAACTCTTGTCTGCAAATTGGAATGCTTTCCGAGCAATCAGGAAACAAGGATTACAGGAAATTTAGAGAACACCACTCTCACCATACAAGTCGAGAGGCTAATATGACTGATGTATTAAATCGTTGCATGGATACATCCGATCCAATCATATCTGGACCAATTGCTACAATCAGATCGAATCATAGAAGCATCTATCAATCATAGAAGATTAGACACTGAATTAATGTCCTCGATATAACAAGTGTCATATCCCACAGCTTTGAAACCTGCGTTTTAAATAAAGCGCATATTTTGTGTAACAAGTTAAATTTTTTTTAACTTCATGAAAAAGTGTGTGCATCGTGTCTGCCGGCACGAAATGAACTCGACAAAATTGGATTCCAGTTCTCTGATTTAATTACAGTTGAAGCTTTAAACTGTGATACTGTATCACAGTATCACTAATACAGTTAGATATGCATAGCTAATTTAATATGTAAATGTAAAATATATTCATTAATGTATGCAATAAATTGGAAGAACGACGCACAGAAGATCCAAAGGTCAATGTGCTCTGAAGTATCTTCTAACAGAGATATTGGTACCAATATCAGGTTTGAATAAGAAATTGTGTAGTTGTTGAATATGAATGCCCACTCTATAGGGATTCCCTGTAGGTGATAGTCATTTTTTGTATGTAATTTCTATTTTTTTATTTGGTAAATTGACAAATTTGTGACATTTGAAACAGTGACACCCTAAACTACCGGGTTAGAGACGTCGTTATTAATGAAGAAGTTTGCCATGGTGCATCTTGCTCGTCTCCAAGCACCATATCCTTGAAATGCAAAATGCTACGTGGGTTGCAGGCAACGCTTCTGTAGTCGTTCTGCTGAAGCTACATGGTTAAGAAGAACCAATATCATCCCACATTTGCTACATGGAACAAGACTACCAAATTCAGCACATTCTGCGTGGATCATCATCTTTTGCCTACTGCTAATCATACAAAGAAAGGTAAAAAATACTCTAATATGTTATTGCGTATCCACATATGAACGGCAGAAATGAAAATCGTAAGTGATAGAAAACTTTCATAGTTAAATTTTTCCACTTTCAACGAAAAAGATATGCAATTTGTATATTTAGTTGTATGTCATACCTAGTGCTGACAGGTAACGCTATTATGTTTTACAAATTGAACTAGTTTGTAAATTAGGATTGCATGTTTGGTAACATTTTTAGTGCATTTCAACACATTCCTAGTTTTCCAAAGTGTTGTCAGTTCAGCTTTTTGACACACGTAATGTCAGTTCTATCAACAAACACAATGATCACATGATCATACATCCCTCTCAATAAATGTACCAAACTTTTTCTTCATATCTAGTTGGCAAAGAAAGATTAATTACTGACGCCCTATGCACCGTGCTACTCGCTACATACCTTACTGCCCCATTCACAACAATGTAGGTATATCAACTACTTCAATAAAACACAAACGGTTAACGAGGAAAGCATTAATTGAAAGATAGAAACAATCTTACCGCAAGTTCCTGTAAATGGCGTTTGCGTACAATCCTGAACTATTACACCATCTGTTATTTTCTCTATACGACCTTAAAATTATTGTTGGGGATGGAACCAACGTTGGTGACATGAAAGCGATTAACAAGATCAAGATCAACATCAATGTAACAAACTTCATAAATATGGAGCCACAAATAATGGTTCTGCCAACTGAAGGGGAGGAAGATTGTAATATGATTCTGATCAATCTAAATTAGAACCTGTAAATAATTACCAGTACTAACAGGTGGTTGTAAATTTTATAACTACATACCTAAATACATTTTGTGCCGACATATTTATGAGGATGTTAGAAAGCATTGTTCATTCGACAGTCTTCAATCGGTAACCATTCACAGATAGTAAAGTTTTAACCTTGAATTTCGTAAAGAAAATAAGTAAACTAAGGACTGGTTGAAAACAATGGTTACACGATAATTGGTTATATGTACGATAGGAATTTTAAAGTACATGCATGCCCATAGGAGGGTTTTAAATTTTCTTAGAGCTTTATGAAAAATCGGCTATGAAACCGATTATGCATTACAGGTACGTATACCATATTTAAGGGGACGTTATTAAATTATAAGGCGTGCCCGGCTTAAGTTGGAAAAGACAACATTAAATAATCCCGCGCAATTCCTCAAGATTTTTTTCCTGCTATATTATTTTTTTTGAGACGCAATATCAAGGGCAACTAGCAGGTATAAAGCAGTTTTTATAAAAATGGTGAAATTCAATAGAAATCTGGGTAAAAGTACAAGCCTCGCGAATCGAGTTTTTTCAAACACAGAAAAACGTCGTTTAACGAAACTCGAACAAGACGTGGCAACCCTTCAAGACGGAAGAATGTTCCAAAACAAGAATCTGCCTTTATATTTCCAAGTATAAGGATGCTAGAAAGCGCAATTTCAAAAAAATTCCAGGCCACCTCTTGTCATACCCACCAATTAAAAAGTGAAAGTTATTTAAAATCTCTTCAGCACAAACTTGTGCCAATCAAGTCGTGGCTCTGCACGGATACTGAAAATTTCAAAAAACTTGTTTCGCAACATTAAAGTACATAAAATGGGGATTACGGAAAAAAATAAACAAAGTCCCCCAAAGTACACCAAAGACAAAAAATGACGTTCTAGAAATGACGCAAAAAATTGTGTCGATAAATGTCAAGAAAAATTGTCATCATTTGTGACGAGAACTACGACAAAGTTGATCCCTCAAAGACTTCGGGAAACACATTTCTTCACTCAGTCAGCCCTGCGAGTGTAGATTATCAACGGAAATTGTCCATGAAAACTAAACTCCCTGTAAAATTATTAGTTATTCAAGCCACGGTTAACATTGGGAAAGGTGTCCTTAAAACGGAAAACCCTCGAAATGTCCATATTTGCGAGAAATCGAAAAGATTTTAACCTTTTACACAAGAACATACTCTAGCATTTGCTCCAAGGCGAAAAAGTTGGTTGGAATCGAACGTTAATGGCAAAAACTCAGCCAAGACACTTCACAATCGGGTGAAAAATCGCTAATTTGGGGGTTGGTGCAGAAAGTTGGAATGGTGGCCAAGAAAGGGTTGTAGCAAATGTTCCGCGACAAAACCTGGATGGTATGATGGCCACCTGCGCTGTACCGAAGGTTTTATAGAAATTTTCTATACAAGACGAATTGCACAGGTCATGATTCTCATTCCAACTTAAGCCTGGACACCCTATATTACTCTAAAATGCGTTTTTTAACCCCATCTGCCGTAATGCTCGTTTAACGCTTTCCTTAAAACCCTTCCCTACCTCTCGTAACGTAACTAAAATCTAAAATTGCAATAAACTACAAATCAGACTATTTCGCATGATAGAATTTGGTTCTGCTTGCTTCACGACATGCCCGAGGCGGAGAGGCTGAAAGTCGCAAAAACCGCCAATGTGGTATCTGATTGTTCGATGATGGATAAAGTTATCGAGATGCTACAGGCACCCAAAGATTCGTTATTTTTATCTTCATAACCCGAACCTGCGTTTTTTGAAATTTTAAAAACTTACATTCTAAAAAAATACCCAAAAATTTAATAAAAATGGTAAAAATTAGAATTCGAATTTGTTTGGATTTTGTACAATTTTAGCTATTTCTGATTTTTACATATGTGTCGTTATGTTTGATAACTCGAGTCGACTAAATTATTGAGATCCTTTTGAAACAGGCTGCGCGAAGAAAATATGGCGTACAAGGTTAAGGTGTGATATTACCATATCGAGTATGATAAGATAGCTCCATTGACTGTATCCTAGGAGATTTTTTTGATAGGGTCATATCTGCTAAAATGTTCTCAAAATTGTTTAATAATATTGGCAGTGCATGTGATTCATGCTGGGTTGTCAAGAAAAATAAGTACCCCAGTCTATGTATACAAATAATTTCATTTGTATCGTTTATAAGCGGTAACACTTCTGATACCGATCGTAGCTCAATTACTTTAGAAATACTTTATTGGCAATTAAATTAAAATCTTTGTATTTTTTGATGTTATGTTTCTGCAGAGGGTATTTTATTTTGCTTGAAAACCAAAGTCTCGTAGAAAAAAATTAGCTACATCTATTCCCAAACATTAAAATCTGCAAGAAATAGTTGAAGAAATTTCGATCTGATGTTTGTTCAATGACAGTCAAATAAACCCTGATGGAAAGTTGTACGGTGAACGAATAAGATTTGTTCGTGCATAAGAGTACATGTTATTCGGAATACAATGCACTCTTAGAAATGTGATGAAGCAACATACTTATGTAATTTGATGACGATTTCTCGACCGATTCCAAAAAAATTCGGTATAAAATTTCCACCAATTGATACTAACATTTTACCATTTGCCAAAAATTAATTTGGTCTGGCTGGGTGTGGAAATCATGGGAGTGGAAAATGTGCATGTCGAGGTAGATACATATTCGTATAGAACCGCACAGCGTTAAACATTTGGCGGACCGGTATTGTAGGGGCATGCCCATAGCTTAGAATTAGTGGTTGGAGCATCCATCTCTTTCCGCAGAGGTTCCTGGTTCGAAATTGGGTGGTGGCTGGAGTTTTTGGTAAATCAACATCAGCGTACTGGATAGCTGTCTACTTGGGGACAGTTAGTGCCTGAATAAGGCAGAAGTTGACTCCTATCTGGGCTAAAGACTCCGGTACGGTACATGCTGATGACTGATACGTGTTTTCTCCAACCCAGTGATTTGCATTAACGCTACTGACATGATAAATAGTATTATGCAATTGTAGCTGTCCAAATGGAACCTATCCCAACCAACCTAGTTAAAATCTACCTGTCGTACCTACCCTGCCTGTATGCAAGAACCATGAGCTAATACGCGTACGTTAAACCCCACCTTTTTTTACCGCTATGGTAAACGTTTATTACCGAGTTATGTATATATGTATCGACGTAAAGTTTTCGGCACATATCTATGATCATCACTTTGGAAGAGCAGTTCTAAAGTGGTGTTTATGCTTCACGTCATCGTCACGTCCTCCTTCAAATCCGATTTTTTGATTGGCTGAACTAAATTATCACTACGACAATTAAAAATTTTAACCAATCAAAAAATCGGATTTGGAGGAGGACGTGACGGTGACGTGAAGCATAAACGCACCTTAACTGTATCACGCGGTATTATTCTGTTACTGGATTTCTTAGATTGCACCCCTCTAGTTGGAGGATGAACAAGCTCTTCCTGATATTAGAAACAAATAAAGTTTTCATGTTAAAGTCGGTGGATGAAGTGGTCAAGTCTTAGGTAGGCGGTAACTAATTTTCCAAAAGTGCTGGTTTCGTGCCAACCGCTAAACACGATGTCAAACCACTTCAACACATGTATTTATAGTTTATGAACCGAAATGTATGCACACGCTTAGAAAGCTGGTATTGAATTAATACTGATCGAAGTACAGATGAATATCTATGCATGACTCTAGCGGAATGACAATAACAAGATTTGCGGTTTAATTTTGTTACGGTAGTGAAAAGTCTACCACTTAGAAACAAACTACTACCAATCCGTTAAAGATGTATTACCAAATCGATACAAATACGGAATATGTTACTCTATCAAATTTTTTATAGTGTATGTAACCAATAACGGAGTATGAACCAACTAATTTTTAAGATAGCTTAAGTGAGGCTGCAAGATGGCCGCTATCGTTTCTGAATTCGCAGATAAAATACGTCCATATTTCAAAAATGTATTTATTTAGGTCTAACTTTTAAAATTATGTGTCCTCCTGAAATATGGTATTTTGCATTAAAAATTGAAATTACGCATTATTGATCATCAACTGATCAACCGACACAATGCAAAAGTACGATAGAGAAAAATATTCCGTATTTTTATTGAGCTGGTAACAACTTTTTATTGGACTGGTAGTATATAATTTGATCCTGAGAAGTAAATTTTTAATTGCCACAAGATAAAAACGGAAATGATAGCTATTAAAACGGTACCAAATTATTTCTGACAGGAGAGCATACATGACTCTACATACTTGCAGTGGTAATACTGAGCACTACCGTTTAGTAATGTCGTGTCAAAAAACAATTTCCACTCAGAAATAAGCTACATATGTACTACAAATCCGGTCGGAAATTGCTACCAAAAGTATATCATTACAGAGTACACTCTAATTGTAAGTAAACATGACTACAAATTACGATGGCACAACTGTATGGGTAAAATTTACCCTATAAAAATTGAAATTTATCCACCGTTGTAGATTTTTCGTTCAACCTTGAGTAAATTTTACACAACCATTTGTGTTACACAACGTGTGTCATCGCAATTTTACTCGTTATTTGAACTACCCGATTTTTAAGAGTGTAAGTATGCAAATATTGTTCGGGTTCGCCGCAACAATGCAAATTCTTTTCACCTAAGAATAAACAACCGTCGTCAGTATGGCCTAAGGCCATACTGACCAAAGCCATTGGCCTTCTATTATAGTACTAGCGTATAAGCCCGTCTCCCACCGGGCGAGCGAAAATAAGAGCTGGAAATATCTGTCGGCAACGGAAGTAAAATATAAGTGGTGGAGTGACAAATTCTGTGTACTCGTTTCTGACTCCCGCTCCCACTCCACTCCACTCCGCAGTGGAGTAACAAATTTCGAGTACTCGTGTCTGACTCCCACTCCACTTCCACTCCACTCCGCAGTGGAGTGTCTGACTCCCACTTCCACTCCACTCCGAAGTGGAGTGACAAATTCTGTGTACTCCTGTCTGACTCCCACTCCACTTCCACTCCACTCCGCAGTGGAGTGTCTGACTCCCACTTCCACTCCACTCCGAAGTGGAGTGACAAATTCTGTGTACTCCTGTCTGACTCCCACTCCACTTCCACTCCACTCCGCAGTGGAGTGTCTGACTCCCACTTCCACTCCACTCCGCAGTGGAGTGACAAACTCGTACAGAATTATTGATTGTAGAAGTGACGAAACTCTGGATCCATGAACTCACTTCCACTTCACTTCCACATAAGTGACAAAACCCTGCGTCGCAGAGATGAACTCACTTCCACTTCACTTCCACAGAAGCGACGAAACTCTGGATCCATGAACTCACTTCCACTTCACTTCCACTTCACTTCCACAGAAGTGACAAAACTCTGGATCCATGAACTCACTTCCACTTCACTTCCTCTTCACTTCCACAGAAGTGACGAAACTCTGAATCTAACTAATTTCCACTTCACTTCACAGTGAAATAACCACCCAGCATAGCTACTATCAGACAACCACTCCCAGATAAGCACAATCAGACAACCACGCCCAGATAAGCACCATCAGACAACCTCTCCCAGATAAGCGCCATCAGACAACCTCTCCCAGATAAGCACCATCAGACAACCTCTCCCAGATAAGCGCCATCAGACAACCTCTCCCAGATAAGCACCATCAGACAACCACTCCCAGATAAGCACCATCAGACAACCACGCCCAGATAAGCACCATCAGACAACCACTCCCAGATAAACGCCATCAGACAACCTCTCCCAGATAAGCACCATCAGACAACCTCTCCCAGATAAGCACCATCAGACAACCACTCCCAGATAAGCACCATCAGACAACCACTCCCAGATAAGCACTATCAGATAACCACTCCCAGATAAGCACCATCAGACAACCACTCCCCGATAACTAACATCTGACTCGTAATTTTTGAATTTTGAATTTGTTTGAATTTTCGCGCCATTCGAAACTTAACTTTCTCCACTTTCACTTCCGTCACGAAAAATAACTGTCACTTCCGTTGCAGAAAGACATTTCCAGCTTATAATATAGAAGATTTATATCCTACTCTGGTCCTTGTCATAGTAATGTCTGCATATATCATATCTATTATCTGCACACATTCTTATGTAAATCAGAGGTCATAGCGCCGCGATCTTATGCCGCCATTTTCTGTATCAAGTCAGAGAGCATGATTTAATTAAATTGACAAAATAGGCTTGTTAGACATAGTACACAAAATAACAAACAAAATATTATAAAATCAAACATATACTTAAGAATTTTAAATACCGTTAAATATCACAAAATAATCCCCCCGAGTTGGTTTTACCCTCCACTGCCACCACAGATAAATTTGATTTCCATATCCCCTCAACATTTTGGCGCCGCCAACTACTCTGAAAAATCGCTGAAAATTGGCGCCGCCGCCATCGTCAAATTGGTCGGCGTTGACCTCTGATGTAAGTACATGCATTGAAGGGATGAGATATTGCGACATATGTATGTAGAAGTTCCATTACATGTTCTCTCCTCTTAAAAAGATTAAACATGCACACTTTGCTAAAATAGATTTGCAAAGAAAGTCACAACTGGGCAGTGTCTGTCGTTATAAATATTTATGCACAACTTTCAGCATTTCAACATTTCAACTAACAACGTTGACAAGTTAAGCCATAAAATGTATTATGAAAACATGTTTACTTACATTTGTCTATCAATTAATTAATGGTTACTCTTGGCCATCCTAAGTTTGACTTTGACGGTCTCCTAAGAAATATCTATGTGGAATCATTCTTGCGGGTCACCTCATTTCCATAAATCTTACTTTGCCCACTTTCGACGATTCGGGTTTTCCATCTTGAACAAATTCAACGGGTATCGTCAAAATATGTAAATGAAGTGAACCACAACAATAATTTCACACTGTTTATTTATGTAAGGTACATTGGTTTGACAAGTCGTATTTCTTTTGAAATTCGTGTTTCCTGAAAATCATTCACGCATGGTAAAGAGCAGTACATAAATATTTAAGCTTTTCAAATCATTCCACTTTTCTAATTTTACGATTTATTTGCAAAATTGCATAACCCACACATAAATAGATATGTACAGTCAATGGAAGAAGTATTGGCAACTCCCAGGCCAGCTAAATAAAATTGGCTATAACCTTGGAATGCATTATGCAATTGACATGAAAATTTGTCCGCATTTAGAAAATATAATGTAGTTTTCGATTATAATCATGTTTTATTGATTAAAATTAGATAAACACAGTTTTTAAATAATTTGTTGGAAAATTTGCAAAATTAACCAGCAAAAAGTATTGGCAACCCTTACCTTAAAAAATTATAAATCAAAGAAACGCCAATTTTATTGCGACAAACTGCTTCTAGTAATACATATCACCTCCCCTTGACGCAATTAGAGCAGAAATACGCATTGGATTTGATTCGAAAAATCTTTTTATAACGCTTTTTAACATGGCTGCCTAATCTTCGTTCGAAATTTTGGCCAGCTCGTTTTTGGACGAGTGGTTTTCCACCAGTCCCTCCTTTCTCAACCCGGACAATTAGATTCACATCGGTTTACTGTGCAACCAACGAAAGAAGCTTAACCTCTTAGGTCTCCAAAAAGTTGCATCGTTAATTGCGGTAACTGTTTTGGGTCACTGCATTTTTGAAATATTAAATTCCTCCCCAGGTCAGGTTTTTGCCAAATAATTTCAAATTATCATTTCGAATAATTATTTAGACCTCATTGGTCATGATTTCATCGATAATGATCGCGTAAATACGCCACGACCTAGTCATTTAACCCCAAACCATAATCCATCCTCCACCGTGTTTGACTGCCAGAAGAATGCATTCATTTTTCAAAGCCTCATTTTGCTTCCTCCAAACTTTAACCATCCAACGTGCACCAAATAAGTTAAATATGTTGATGCGAGACCAACAGACTCTTCTTCATCCATTGAAAGTCTATTTAGGGTGGTATTTAGCTGATTTAAATATCTTGAGTTAATTCGTATCGGGAGCCTTCTCTTCTATCGGACTACTGAACCATGAAACCTCAAGACATGATTTTTGATTAATCACCATATTGTATGAAATATTGACTCCACAGTTGGTTCTCAAATTCTAATTGGTTTTGGGTGTTGAAATCTTCTGATTTCAAGTAATTTGTTGCTTGGTTCATCATTTGCGTTTGGGCGTAAGTGACTTTTTTTCTTCCGCATCATGGAAAAGCAGAAACTAAAATTGACATTTTATATTCCTTGGCTACATTTCCAATAGTAAATATGGAAAAGTATGTTTTCCATTGATTTTTCGATATCCAAGTTTTTTTTTGCGAAAAAGAAATGAATATTTCTCGCCGCGCCAAATATAGCTCGTTTGGTGTCGCCATTTTGGTTCCAGACAACACAACTGCGGACTTAAAATGTTGCTATAGTCATATTTTGTCACCTAATTAATTTACCGTAATGAAATGTAGTAGGTGATTAAGAAAATTGTTTCGCTTAATTAATTTGGCCACATGTTGCCAATACTTTTTGCGGGTGAATTTTGCAAATTTTCCAATAACTTATTTAAAAACTCTGTTGATCTAATTTTAATTAATAAATCATGATTATAATCGAAAACTACATTATATTTGCTAAATGCGTACAAATTTTCATGCCAATTGTATAATGCATTCCAAGGTTATAGCCAATTTTATTTAGCTGGATTGGGGGTTGCCAATACTTTTTCCATTGACTGTATGTATATAATTCGATGTTCCTGCATATTTGCTAAATTAACAACATGTCAAGAAAAACTGTCAAAGCAAGACTGGAGGCGGTCTTTAAAAAATGGGCCACAAATTTTTAGGGAAGGAAATTATCTAAAGAAACGTTTCAGGTTATCAATTTCTATAGATTTTATTTACATATGTACATGTGGTACATACTTACATGAATACAGTACATATTATCCGTACATATAAATATGCATAACAATTAATCACATTGAAGTACCTTAAAATTATTAAGTATTCAAACTAGACATGCACCGAGTACTCGGTGCTGCCGAGTACTCGGCAGGTTTTGGCCGTGTACTCACTACTCGGACTCGGCCGAGTATTTCTTAAATTTTTATATGCATCCAGTACCACTTTCCCGGTTCTTACACCGCGTAGTTCAAATTAACCATCATGTAATTTTTGCAATGAAAATCAAAGTTACTTGAAAAATACCCATTAAATTTGTTAATTCTATCCGGTAGTCAACTTTAATCGAAATGTTGGAACAGGAAGAAAAATCAGTAGCTTCACGTGATTCCGTCCACCAGTTCTCAAAATAAAGGTACTGGTAATTAAATATTATATAGACAATGATTTTTTTGATGATCCTTTTGACAATCTACTCGGTGGCCGAGCCTTGCTCGGTACTCGATTGCCGAGCTTTGCTCGGTGCTCGGCAAACGAGCAGAAACGATTACTCGGCAAAAATATAGCCGAGTACTCGGTGCTCGGCCGAGTCGACTTTTTCGGTACTCGGTGCATGTCTAATTCAAACCCTAACTATATAGCAATCCTCCTCACGACTATAGTTTTTCTAAATGTTTTTCCTACGTTCCAATAATTATTCATATCAGAAGGAACGTAAATCGTTTTCCGATGAGAAAAACTGGTCCGATTATTCTGCAAAATAATATACAGAGATCATGCATTCATTTCGATATTACAAAGAAACATGCATATTTTGTATTTGCATTAATTAAATATCAACCAAACCAAGAAAACCTTAGCAACACTTACTAGCACTTACATACCGATGGGTCTTACGTGCCTTAAATACATAAATACCTACAAAGGCTTATGCGCCGCCATGTTGCATTCTCCTAGTAAACCCCGCACCGTGCCAAGTAGCCGAAATAATCACCAAGAGGCGCCGCATAAAAAGTCTCCCGGCTTCCAGAACACTCTTGATCGCAGACTTACACTCTATCAGCAAAGTCACGACCGCCACCGCGATAATCGTGCCACATAACCCGAGAAAGTAATAAAGCGCCGGAAACGCACTTTCATGAGAATTAGAGATTTGGACGTTGGACTCTCTAAAATTGGAAGTAAGTTTTAAAAATAATTTTGCTTTCAACCCTTCACCAAAGTTATCCATGAAAAGTAATTGGTGCTTCATAATTTCGATAGCCTTCCATCTCTCAGATATACCCGATTCCGTCAATCTCCCAACATATTTTGAAATTATCGGGGAAATGTAGTTTTGGATGACTTGTGGCAACACATTAAATTGAAAGGGAAGGTCATTCGGGCTGTCGAGGACTAACCGCTTCCCATGTATTTTTATTGACGAAGTAAATAAATTCAACTCATCTTCGCTGTTTACAATTGCAATCGTCTTATCCGTTCGAATTTTCAAATCTTTTGTTATGATGATTCCTGAGTTGGAAATATTACTCGCCATCGTGCTAAAATTGTAGGTTCTGGGCGATACGTAAATTACCCGGTCAACAAAGGTGGATAGAAGGGTGGCAAATTTGTCACCAGTTATTTTAGAATCTGTCTTAATAGATGAAAGTAGCGGTAGTAGTAGAAATTTTAGGAGGGATCCATGCTTTCCCACTGACGTATCAACTGTCGTACATGTAAGTACTGTGAAATTAGACATCGCTAAGTCTTCTAACCTTGTAGGAACCGCGGGAAATGGTTTAACCGTCAAGTCAGATGTGACGGATCCATGGTACAAATTTTGCATGAGAACGTAGCACCCGAAGAACCACACGGAAAGTATGAGAACAGCTGTTCTCTGTTTTTGCAAGGAGTTCACAATATCACTACCGTTTTGACTCAGCAAAATTGACGTAAGACGTGCCCGCATATTGTAAGTGTCAAGGTTGCCACTACTGGTTCAACCAGTTCACAGCTAATTTTGCATATGTAAAAAGCATGAAAATTGGCAAATTGCATAAGCTTTCTAAAATCGAAAACAGAATTTGATTACCTCTTTTCGTTAGAAAATGACAGCATAAAATGTAAAAGAGGTGGAAAAATTAGTTTGCCACTCGTGCGAGAAAGTGTTTTTCTCGAATCGGAAAAGGGGTCATGACCACTTTATCCGTCACAGGATTCACAGGACAAAATTAGTCATACACTAGACATATTTAGGGATCGTAAAAATTCAAAATCTAAAATTTTCCCGGGTCAACCTGTCCGCATGAAGACCATTATACAGACGAGAAACGTGAAAAAATCTTTTAGAGGCAATCCCAACATACCAGTGACGGCTGCACCCAGACAACCTTAAATTTCAAAAACCTAACTCCACTAGATCAAAGCCAATATGATGGGCTTCAAAACGTACAACATTAAAACCGCGTCAAAATACAACGAAGATGAAATAGCTGGAGCTAAAACAAATTTTCCAAATTTTTTTTTAGAAATTGTTGAAATCGACTCCCAGAATTTTCACGTCGTGGATGATGAAAACTACTGCCGCCTTGACCTCGAAGCATAAATCGTGTAAAGTCCTACTCATGTAGAAGTAAAAATAGTGTTCGTTCGAAATATAAATTCAAATCTAAGCAAAATTTCCAATGAAATACATAAAATGGCTGGAGACCGACAAAAATGCGAGTGTCTCAAATCCATTCGCTTCCACGAAGGATATGAACTTTGAACTTTAGTTGAAAGGCCGTATCATCAGGAGATTGACCCCCTCTATCATATACAACCATGTTTTATTTTGGCCGGACATGGCTACGTGTCACAATAACAAGATAGTGACAGGGTCCCTTCGAGGAAAAAAACTTGATTTTGTCGAGAAAAAAGAAAACCCTCCAGAAGAACTTCAGTGCCGACCCATTGAAAGATTTTGGCGATAAATGAAGAAATATTACTCTTATGAAAACAGGGCCAAGTTTTGTGAAAGCATTTGGGCGGGTTATGGAGATGACCGTCATAGAAGTTGGTAAAATGAGTGGAAACCCGCTGATGAGAGGTGTGCGACAAAGTCCTCTTTCTACCGGCATGGAAGATGTATTTTGACCATTGAATCACTCAAAAACTTCGGTATACTCATCATTAGTATAACACTAAAGTTTCATTACATTTGATTCACCCATTCATTTTTGCTGGTCTAAAACATTCTGACACTTACAATATGCGGGCACGTCTTAAGTGATATTAAATCACGGAGGAATCTGGCACTACATTCTGCCTTGCTTTTAGGGAGATTGCGCATGCCCCGGTTAAATTGAATTACAGCGGTTATTACAACGCAAGAGACTAAAATTAGGGTCCACGTGCACAGGTCAAATGGGGTAAAAATGTTCCCAAAACTACTTTCGCCAGGCCCGTACCGACGATGCTTCTAGGTGGAGCGCTGGCTCCAGGCCGTACTGGCATGTCCTGTACACTAGATATAATTGTCCTATCACACGCCGCAAGATCAATGCCTAAGTGTGGGAAAATGTATGGAACACCTGCTTCATTTGCGCGGCCGTATGTTCCTAGTGAACAATTTAACAATTTTAAACCCGAATCTGCTCTTTCGGGGATAGACATTTAGCTAATGACAACATTGATATGTGTTATATGAAATATAGGGTTACAACTTAAGACCTACCTGAACGAATTTATAATGTAATGTAACATTGGGCCTCCTCAGACACACGAAAAAATCGTCGCTTCGAATTTCGCTTTGTTTTTCGCTTATCGATAGCATTGCCAAAATTATGAAAATTGCAAAATTTTGTTGCGACTTCAGCTAACCGACCTTAACCCCACATCTGAGTGGAGTTTCTGTTCGCTTATCCAAGAGCTCGCTTATCAGGAAGTAAGCGAAAAACGAAGCGAAATTCTAAGCGACGACATTTTCGTTTGTCTAAGGAGGCCCATTATATTTCAAGAAATGAGGTAGAGGATTGAACTCCGTGATTAGGAAATGAGTCTCGAGAGGTTTGTAGATAAGTAGGGCATCCAGAATTGGGTTTTCCGATTTCGTAGAAGATGTTAAAAATCGGTGTTCAATTTAACGTTAAACTGGTTTTACAATTTTCCGAAAAACCGGTTTTTACAAAGTCCAAGACCGGTTTTCGGTTTTTAGTCAAATAAACTTTTTTAAGAGCTAATGTTTTCTGTTTCGAATCGTTGGGATAAGAATTAGTTGTGTTGCAATCTCTTATTCTCAAGTTTACATTTAATTCTAATTTTGCATTCTTTGATTATTATATTGGCAAACTTCTTACAATTTGGAATAAACCCGATTTTAAAAATCGGTTTGTGCACAGAACGGAACACCGGTTACATGCGATTAACCAAACTTCGATTAATCGAAAACGGGCTTTACAATAATTTAAAAAATCAGAATAATCGGAAAATAGATTTTTTTTAAATTAAGAGGTGAATTGACAGATCGTATGGATGACATTCTGTAGTGATTTATTGAAACACAAGTTTTCGGAAAACAACCGTTTCCTTCTTCAGGTGGTCATAAATAATTACAATAATTATTTACACTTGACCTAATTTTTTTTAACTTCCGATTTTGACGCCCCATTTTTACGGCTTGCGTATGACTTCTAGTTAATTGGACGGAACTTAGAGCTTAAACCAATTTAGTGCCCAGGACGGATTTTTGGCATGAAAAACTTTAGCAAAAACTGGGAAGAGTAACTTGAGCAACGGTTTGCAGTTGCTTTGGAGAAACTCTCCCGTTTGGTTCACATTGTTGTGAAATTCCGAAGGCATGTGAAGGAGTAATTTAATAGGAATCAAAGAATCTGCCATTTCGCGGCAAAATTCCGTCCTAAGCGGAAAGTTTCCGCTTTTGGAAATTGAGTGACTATAGCAGTGTTTCGTTTCTTGCGTGTTTTTCTCATTTTTTGCACTGCAAAGCAAGAAACGCAAGAAATGCAAGAAAGTGCAAGAAACACAGCTCCATCTAGCGACGCGCCTACAGAACTATGGCGGTGGGAAGGAGTTTCTTGCACTTTGCATTTCTTGAGGGTAAAAATAGCTGCAAGAAACAAATTTCTTGCGGTTATTTTTTGCAGGTGGTTACTTGCACCCGAAACACTGGACTATAGAAAATCTAAACTTTCTAAAAGTTACGGTGAGTAACATCATTTGTTTGTAATAATTTGTAATAATATTTAAAATATAAATCGTGTAAAATAAAATTGAAAGCGATGATTGAGTTTATGGCTTTAATGTCAGTATTCTTTAAACCATTGTCGTGCACAGTGGTGAAATTGAGTTGCATTCCTATCGTATAACTGAGGCAATATTTGAAAGAGTTTGTGGAGCAAATACTTTGTTCTTTCAACCCATTTCTTCCCCTGCCCTTGTTCTTGCTGTCTCTGTCCGTCAAACTGGCAGTAACTGACAATCAACATCAAGTCGGGTGCACAAAAAATCACACAATTTAATCCCATTGCGCAGATGTATGAAGGTAGCCAACACTTGATTGTGTGGAACCGTAAACTTTTAACTCGATTACCTTATTTAGTTGCACGTTATAGATTAGAGTTAAATTTAGCACGCATTGGAACACAAACAATATACTCAGAAGGTAATAATGCATTAGATAACATTTCTAAGCAGTGTGACATGGGCTTCGACTCGACACTGGTGAAAATATCTGGGTCTTAACTACAATACCCTGAGCATTGAATAGAGTAACCAAAATATATCCCTGCATGTCCATCTCGTTTCTTTTGTCGATGCCAAATTGAGTTAATCATCTCGAACGAGAAAATTTGGCTCTTAACAAATGTGAAACTGCGACAGGGAAAGCACGGAATAAAAATTCCATCTTCTCCGAAAAATATTATCTTAGATGTCCTGATAACCTCGAATAGTTCATAGTCGTAGTGTAATGAGTGAGACTGAAGGACGAAGATATATTCGCGTTCTGAGTTGACAGAAGTATTGAACTCGACAGAATATATTGACGGTTGTGATATAAATAATATTTCTGAACGAGGAGATCTTTTAATTCGGTCTTCGTATTGCATAAAGGCAGTGATATTTACGGGAAAATTCAAATTTCGTATAATTTTTACACTGTGATGGTACGAAAGAGGTAAGAAATTTTGAAGTTTAGATTCCCAACTAACCTCCTCCCCGCTGTCGAGTATGAAATGAAGGTCAAACTTGTTAGTTGCTAAAGTGCGTTTAATTCCTAGAGCTACAAGAATAAAAATAAGTGATATCGAGCAGGAATTCATTTTTTAATGAAGAAATTATGTAGACGTGTACAATTTTTGTAATTTATGATTTCTTATGTGTAGTTATGATTGAAGAATTGAGTCGAATGTGGCTAATATATTGACCCCAGCTTGATGCCGACTAAGCGAAGCAAACATGTATGTACAAGGATATTAATATATTAGCAGGGTACATTGACTGCAGCCCGAGGAGAATTTGTAGATCTGGTCATGTCAGTCAAAAACTTTCCAGTTTCCAAAGTATTTTATAGTTGAGGATATTGGTGATTTGTGCTTGGAGATTTAGATAGGGTTATATATGTGAGTCAAGAAGTGCCCAAAATTGTTTAAAAAATATTTTTAAGTTGTGCAATACGGACAATTTATGCTGAGAGAGTTTGGCCACTAAGAAAAATAACCAGTAGCATAGAAAGTTGCTTCAGTGTTACTTCACCCCAAGCATGCCCACCACAGCGCGGGAATCCGTAATCATTTTTATTTGCACTAGTGAAATAATACTTATATAGCAGAGTTCAAGTATTACGGGAATACTTATAGTATGTCCAGGAATAAATGGTTCCGCGCATAATGACCTGTCTATTAAGACCTGGTTAGTAGATACTAATAAAATCTTTCGTAAATTGTAGGTAGGAACCACACATGTCCGTTTTTGCTTCGAAGGATTTTTATTACTCCGTTCTTAGCCACCAATCCGACTTTCCGCAACAACCCTCCAATTTACGATTTTCACTCGAAATTCGAAATGTACTTGCTGATTTTTCACCATTAACGTTCGAATTTTTCTATCTCTTTCGTGTTGAAACGAAGATTAGAGTACCTTCTTTTGCTCAAGGCCCGAAACTTGTAGATTTCTCGCAAATAAAGGACATTAGGAGGTTGGCTGTTTTAAGGATATCTTTCTCAATGTTAACCGTCACATGACTAATTAGGCATTTTACTGGGAATATAGTTTTCATGTACAAATTTTGTTGATAATCTACACTGGCAGAGCTATCTGCGTGAAAAAATGTGTTTCCCGAAGTCTTTATGTGATCAAAGTCGACGTAGATCTCCTCATTGTTGATGATAATTTTTAATGACATTTGTTGACACTTTTTTTTGTACCATTTTTGGATGGTGATTTTTTGGTCTTTAACATACTTTGGGAGACTTTCTTTCATTTTTTCTTTAATCCCCAGTTTATTAACTTCGATGTTGCGGAACAAACTTTTTGAAATTTTCATTATCGGAGCAGCGCCACAATTTAACGTGGAAGAGTTATGGGTGAAGAGTTTTTTACTGTTTCTCAAGATTTTGTGGGTGGCTATGAGGCGAGTTGGTCTGGAATGTTTTTTGAATTCCACTTTTTGTCATCCTCATGCATCGAAATATAAACGTAGATTTTGGTTTTGCGACATACTTCCGTTTTAAAGTACAGCCACGCCTTTTTCGAGTCACGACAAGCGACGATTTTGCAGTTATGAAAAACTCGATTCGCGAGGTTTTCACTTTCATGGTGATTGCTACTAAATTTCGCTATTTTAAGAATAAATGCTTTGTATCCCTTTGAGGCCCATGCAATTACGTTTCAAAAGATGAAAATGAAAAATAGAAATCTGCACAAACTGCGCAGTATGCGTACACATTGCGCGGAACCATTTATTCCTGGACATACCTTAATTTCACTGTATTACATCTATGGATTCAATTTAAGTAAAAATCCCATTTTGCTCCCGACGATTCCCACCGGCGCCGAGTGGGGTGGTCCAATTGACCCCGGGTTCTCCCCCTGGGTGATTTGGTTGCCAAGAAAAACTAAATACTCCATTCTGCATATAATGCACAGGAATAATTTGCAGGTACTTTTTCTGATACCTATGTTCATACGCTAAATAGTTAAATTTCTTTAAATGTGTTAATTAGCAATTAAATTAAAATCGTGAGCATTTTATGATGTTTTACGAAGTATTTTATTTTTCTTGGCAACTAAACTCTCCCGACACAAATCACCAATATTCTCAAAATATGTAGAAAAAAATTATAACAATGACACGACCTTATTTAGAAATTTTTGAAGGATACAGTTCAACAAACCTTGATATAGACTTATGTAGCATCTTATACGGTGAAGGAACAACATGCACGCTTAGAAATGTGGGAAAGTGTACGTACATATTTCTGGAGATAAGGGTTTCTCATCGTTAAATTGGTAGTAACTTTCTATCACTTGGTACAAACAATTTGGTGTGGAAATAATTAGGCGTGGAAATCTTTGCAGTGTAAAATATGGGTGTGGAAGTTGAAGTGTGGAAAAATGGGCATGAAAAATGTGGATTTGGAAGTGTAGAAGTACATATATAGATATCTGTAAACGGTCATAGATGAAAATTTGCTACTACCGGTATGGTAAAAGTTTATTTTCGAGCTATGCATTACCGTAATGTTAAATTATAGGCATGAGTGTATTTAAATATGTGTACCAGTTCGAAAATGTAACTCATTTTGGACCACGCGGTATTATTTGATTACTAGATTTCTTAGATTGCACCCCTCTCTTTGGACGATGAACATGCACTTTCAGGTATTAGAAGGAAATTAATTTTTCATGTCTGTATAAGTCGGTGGATGAAGTGGTCAAGTCTAAAATTGGTGTTGGCTATTCTTCTAAAAGTATTGGTTTCGTGCGAATCGGTCAACACGATTTCAAACCGTGGTCGGAGCAGAGATACATATGTACATATCCATATATTTACAAATATGGCTCCACCAGCATGGAAATAACAATATCTGTAATTACGGTGTAGTATCTGTAATACTTTTGGAATGAAAATTTTACTATTTATAAATTTAACTACTACATACCTACTCTATTTATAAGCATTAATATAAGCATGAGCATGTAAAAAATAACATAGGGAAGATCCATGAATTATGTCACGCTGGTTTACATGAGAGGGATAGGAAAAAATCCCTATCTTGCCAATACTAGCCAGCGTGACATAATTCATGGAACTTCCCATAGTACATATTAACTGATTCTCAAAAAATAGCTTAGGTGAAGCTACAGGATCTGTTATCGTCGTGACCTGCAAGAACTTAATGTGCTAAATTACTGTTCATTTCACAATTCAGCACTTTAGGTAAAAAACAGTTTAGTTTGTAAGACACCAATTTTAACGCAGTCTTTAATTAACAACCGCACAAATTATAATATAATTGTGTAGTTTTGGACATGTTTTCTATCGAGAATTTATCGCAGTGGATCTTACCAGATTTGTTTTGATATGTAAGTGCAATTTCGAACTGTATTTAATAGTGAGCCCCAGATATTAAGTGTTTGCATACATCATATTTAACTGCATGAAAAACGCAAGTCCATAATTTTCTAGTAGTGATTGTCCAATATTGCAATTTTTTCTAAATGGTTGACTTTTTTGGTCGTAGGCGTAAAATTTAGAAATTTCAGCGGAATTTAATAACTAGTAATTACGTACTAGTAATTGACCAAAGCCAAGATACACAAGTTGTTAGTATTTTTGTCGATATGTGTACGCATACCAGAATTAATCGAATCGTACTGTAGAGTTATCAGGATTACCGGAAACATGGGAAATTATACATATTTACATGATGGCAAAAATTAGCAAATTACACCTTGACCAAACTCATAAAAATGATTGGAAAACTACACACTGACCAACCTCATGAAAAAACTTGTGCAATACATATAATTAAGGACGGCAGTGTAATTATATAAACTACTCTAAACTTAGAAAACATTTTATTTTAACGTATAAGCAAAATTATTGGTTTTATAACGGATAATTGAACTCATTGACGTGGTTGGTAAATATGGAAAAGTACTCAATAGATAGCTGAAAATAATATAGTGCTTATGTATTCGTAAATTTGGATGTATGTAAATATTTACAGGTATGAATCCAAATTGTTGAAATATTTAAACTGGAAAAGAGAGAAAATATACATAATTGCGATGTATCATCGTTTTCTCAGTGATGAAGTTGTTGCTTGAACTTGAACAATTAAGCAATATGTATGAAGTCAGGTATTCTGAAAGTATTTGCATGTAACAAGCTAAACTTAGCTTGGTTTTACTCTATATATTAGTGGAATTGGGAAAGAGTAAAGCTTCTTAGTTTGTCTTTAAAATTTTGGAAATTTTTCAAAATGTATTCAGATACGTTTTACACTTTATTTTGGGCCCAGTCCATTCTCGCGGGGCACATTGGCGTGACGAGTACACGTTTCGACAGGAAGAAAAAGATCAATTACATTACGGAAAAAACAAGACGAAAGTGTTTCAAAATTTGCATCATTGGCATAATTTTCGCGGCACATTCGACTTCGAAGGCGACTTACATGTACTACTATGAAGGGGGTTATGCCAACACGAATTTCCTGATTGGGTATGCCTTCACGTTCATCGAGATTCTCATGTGTGGCGGCTTGATTTTGATGAACGTGATCCAAGACGATCTCGTTTCTGGGATGAACAACTATCTCAAATATTTCCGAGAGTTTCAAGGTAAGAAATTTAAAATTGTAGGTGCGTTTGTTCAGTTGGAACTTTTTTTGCGTGTTATTTGAATTCATTTTTAAAATTGGCCCAGTAATAAGTAAATACAATTTGTAGCGTTTTTCTGGAAGGAAGTCAAAGAATATTGGTTCGAATTATTATTAGGCTTACAAGGTAACCACTTCTACTGTCCCATCTCGATTTCCTTCGGAATAGCCTTAATCGACAGATAATTTAGTGAAACTAAAACTTTGTCATAGAACATACGGTGCAAAATCGCGTTTTCGCGAAATATTTGGCGAGAACTGCACCAAAACCTGCCATTTTCCCAATGCTTTTAACATAGCCACCAGCCTTTCCAACGATGAAATGAACTTTATAGAATATTTCCAAATTATATCTGTACGTGTCCGCGTAATTTGACCCAGGTCACGACTTTGCAAAATGTGATCCAAGCTTTTGCCATTTTTTTTGCAAATTGTGAAAATCGGAAAAATTTCGCAAATTTGAGTTCTTCGCTCCTTTAAATTTAACAAAGTCTGACCAATATAAAATACGTTTTTATTTTTGCAAAAATTTGCAAATATTGAAATTCGCAATTTTTCAGGAAAATTAGTTAACATAACCAATTTACTTTTTAAGTTTCAAAATGATAGTAAAAAATTGAAAAATTGCAGACTTAAATTTTTGCCAATTTTTTCAATTTTTTTGCAATAAGAAAATTGTATTTTACATTAGTTAAACTTATAAATTTTGATTTTAACACTACTTCTATCCTTGTGGAAACCAAATTTATTTAGAAATCAAATACGTAAATCCCGAATAATGACAAAAATTGTTACCCAGCCGGGAAACGAACCACGGCTCCCTTGAATTCATGTCAAGTGCTCTGACCTCTGACCTACTAGGGCAATTAGTAACATTATAGGGACTTTTACTGATATTTGTCTGTGGCCTTTTTCTGTGAATTTCTACTTTCTTTTACGGTGGTAACGAACTGTTGCCTACCAAAGAAAGTTCACTTTTGGCCTACGATGGAAAGTTCTTTTTTATTCCTAACTGGGAATTTGTTTTGATTTTAACACTACTTCTATCCTTGTGGAAACCAAATTTATTTAGAAATCAAATACGTAAATCCCGAATAATGCCAAAAATTGTTACCCAGCCGGGAAAATATAAATAAATTATAAATTTTGTTGAACGAAGAATTAAAATTTGCTAAATTTTCCGATTTTCGCAACTTGCAAAAAATTGGCAATTGTTTGCATCATTTTTTTTGCATATTTGTGTCCTGGGTGAAATTACGCGGACACGTACAGATATAATTTGGAAATATTCTATAAAGTTCATTTCATCGTTCGAAAGGCTGGTGGCTATGTTAAAAGCATTGGGAAAATGGCAGGTTTTGGTGCAGTTCTCGCCAAATATTTCGCGAAAACACGATTTTGCACCGCATGTTCTATGACAAAGTTTTAGTTTCACTAAATTATCTGTCGATTAAGGCTATTCCGAAGGAAATCGAGATGGGACAGTAGAAGTGGTTCCCTTGTTAGAATTATTCTAAATGCGACTTCAGCTACAGGAAATTTCATAATTTCTCCAAGCGAGACATTCTTTACATATTTGCATGTAAATATTAGTACGTCGTAAGATTATTTCGAAAAGTCCTCCCCTCCTTTCAACGTTCTAAAATTGCTAATAATCCATGGAAACTAAATTAAAATCGGTGTGCATATGTAGCCAATTTTTACAATTGTTACAAGTCCCAGACACATTTCGAAAGTTTGTGAAATTCTCTGAATTTTCTGAAATGCACAGTTAAATGGATACCCGACTGGCAGCCGAAGAAGGAGAAATTCTCAATTTTCCTGGACCTTCAACTCGCCGCTCAAATAGTAATCCTGGGAGGTGCCCCTATCACAACGACGCTTTTCTACATCCACGCTCCGGCCACACCCATCTTCATGCATGGACGGCTAACAGAGCTGGGGTTCATTTACATAAATGAGCAAAGGGTGAATGGAACCTGGCTGGAACTTGGGGTGGACTGGACTATATACTTGGTCGACATGTGGCTGGTCACACTGGGGGCGCAGATCGCATTCTATAGTCTCCTCTTCCCACTAGCAGCTGGGAGTGTGTATCTATGTAAGTGAAAATAATCTATGGCCCGAAGCAGATTTGCATACATACATATGTACTCGCGCGTACGTGATCATTACTTTTGGAATTTTTATAAGAAATTTGTGAAAATATCTATGTATATCAGTATATCCGTGTATGTGTAGTGCATCGTTAAAAAATGCATGTAACGGGAACAGATAAGTTTGTGCAGAATAGTTTCCCTCGTGCCCACGACACTCTTAGAAAACTGGTATTAAATTGTTAGTAGCCAGAGTACGTACGTACTATCTATAAACCTCACTATGCCCATACAGGCGATACAGGTTTCCATGTTGAATACACTCTAAGAAACCTGGTGATAACTATCACCGCGCGGTGGTCATATGTGACTCTACCGGAAAGGTGACAGCTGCAACCACCGAAAGGTGACAACTGCACCACCGCACGGTGATTGATCATCACTAAGCTGGTGATGGGCATCCACCCTCCGGTGGTCTTCTGCCACCTGTCGGTAGAGTCACATATGACCACCGCGCTGGTGACAAAATTTCTTAGAGTGTATGTAAACTCTATGTCTCACGCGAATGCGTCAAAATATGCAATTGAGGTGCCAAGCCTAAGTACGAGGATAGTATATGTATTTGCATATGTATCGACACCGTGATAATAACGAGCAATATGGTTCGGTAGTGTTGTGGTAATGACAAATTTATCACTCAGAAAGAAACCATGTACTACGAATTTGGTAGTAAGTAATTACGAAATGAATTATTCACGGAGTGTATATGGATATTGTGACTCCACCAGATTTCTAGCAGTGTACATACAAGCTTCCATCCTTTCATTTTGCAATGTTCCAGTCTCCGCATGGATGCTGCTGTTCGAAATGCGTGGTCCAGATAAACACGGGAAGAAACGAAGTTACACTTACAGGACGATGCCCGCTTTGCGGAAAGTGGAAAACTTGATTCGCGAATTCCTTTCCATGCAAATCTTGCACAAGGAGATGATGAAGATCGTGGGCATCGTGCTTTTTGGAGTGCACGCTGCTTTCTCGCAACTCTGTCTCTACTGCAATTTCGTAGTCATTCAGAACTGGAATATTTTGCCCCGGTCAACCAAAGTAAGTTGGGAATACTCGTAAATAAATACACTTCTGAGCATTTAATTGATATGTGAGACATCCTTTAATTATTTGTAAATCCCATTTATCCAGATGGCGCTAGGAAGTTGGTCGCTCCTCGTTCAAATAATTTGGGCGGGAGTGCTGGAACTATGTGGGCGATTTTGTGCCGACTCCAAGAAGACGATAACTTCATGGAAACTTCTGGAAAATATGACACCTCGCGAGAAAAAGTTGATGTCCAAGTTTCGAAAGACGTGTCGCCCATTTTCATGCGGGTTGGAGGGGCATTTCACCATCAAGCGGTTAACGGTACTCAAATTTCTCCGGGGCATCGTGACAGAAACGTTTCGTGCCGTGTTAGCACTGGGTTAACACTCTTAGAAATCCAATATTAAAATAATATCGAGAATAATTCATACACATAGATATGTATGACTCCACCTAATACATCGTATTTATGTGCCAGTGGTAAATTACGACTAGTAAATATGACGTAGAAATAACTCGGTATTAATTAGAGATTTACAATGTCGGTTGAAAATTTTCAAGGAATTTGTATTATTTTAATACCAAGAGTTAGTAACCTTGATACCGAGAAATCAATACCTGCGTATGCGTTACTATACCAGATTTCTAACAGTGCATACATATATATGTCTAATAGTAGTGTTTACGTACATGCATATTTCTTAACCTTTTAGCACTTTTTGGCCATTGTTCATTCCGGAAATTTGTGACCATAGTTAATAATGTGTTGCACTTTTGAACTTTTATTACCTACTTTTAGAATTCTGTAATTTAATCAATATGTGCTTTGCTTGTGGCAGAGTTAAAGACAAAACCACTAAATATATATGTATGTAAATAGTACAATACTGTATTTAAATAGATACATGCTTTATGTAAGCGTGCAGTGTTTATTACCTAAATCTGCTTGTAATTACTGAGGACGAGTTTAAAGTATATAAAAATTAACAGTTTAATGCACGTTTTATTTAATCCCTTTTAAATGCAAATACAAATTTACGCATTACGCGGTAAATAAATATTATCTACATATTTATGTTTATCTGAAGTGTGTATGTACATGTGTATATCTAATTGCAAGGTGTGTCAAAAGTATGGCTAATTGTATTTCCTTGTAACATAATCACTTATGTAAATAAATTCAGATGAACATACTCCAGTAAGCTGGGTGGTTACCAATAAAATGGTAAATATTATTCAACCGCACGCTGGTATTAGATAAACTTGGTACCAAACTGTAGTAAATTGGTTGTCACGCTGGTAATATTTATCTTACCTCGTTAGCTTCATAACAAATTTACTATAAGTCGGTTAAAAGTTTACGTACCAGCATGCCCGTAGAGTGACATGCACATTGTTGTATTTATTGTCACCGCGGGTAATTGCTATATTTCCGGATTATTTAGGGCAAGGGCGTATCAAACTAAATTGTGAACTTGGCTATTGGAAATCCTTGACCCCATGTGGAGGAGTGGCACGCAATTAGTGTCAAACTTGACTAAATAATTGTCACGAGAAATAATTGATTGGACATTTTACGCAATTCTCTAGTAGGGAATGTCCATAAGTTGTGTCACATAAAAATGCCGATTTTTCAGACCTGCCCTCCCACCCCACCTTGTCCCGCGTTTTTAAAATGTGGCATAGATCGGCCAGTCACTTTTGCAAGACCTTTATCCTCCCGACCCCCCAAAACCGGGACATAATTTATGGACATCCCGTAACATTTCTTCTCTATTTCTTTTAAATTAGTATCACAGGGCGGAAATCATTTCAGCTTGTGGACTCTACATAGTAGCCAGCACAAATTTAAACAAAGCCCGATTTCAATGCGTTTATATGTAACATATTTATCACGCAAATTTTTAAGGTATCTCTGCCCTCAAATCGTTCCCTGTTTGTCATTAGTCATGGTTCCTACGATTTCCAAAATTCCTTCAAAATTTAAGATTACCCCAAAATTAAAGATTCCCACCTCGTACCTTCCGTTGATGACTAGTCTCATTAAATGGATCACTCGATCATACGCGATTCCCATTATGTTTCACAAGAATTCTTTTAGTGTAATTAAAGGTTTTAATGTGGCATCAAGGATTCATTATTTCACTCTATTTATCACCCTGTTCTACCCCATCGTGACCTGTGTCTGGTTCTATGTCTGCATGTTTTCAGATAAGGGAAGCTATTCCAGAGCATTGCCGGTTTGGGCGGCAGTATTGAACATTTACTACTTCATGTGTTACGTTGGACTTGGTTCGCTTCAGCATTTTCTACATTTTCGTGCCTCTGATTTAAACCTGCTGCTTAAAACGACGGCATGGATTGAAAAATTTTGCGTTGAAGAAGGTAGGATAAATTTACATAATTGTCCAACGGATGGAGCATACATATTTACAAACATAGTTCAGTAATTCATAGTTCATATGAATGGTCATTCATAGTTCATTATAAATTTAATATAGTAAATTTGCTTTCATTTAAAATGAAAGCAAATTTCCTATCTAAACTATATAAAGCAGGCGAGTGTATCGCTGCTGGCTGGGTCGGTGGCTTAGTTGAGAAGTTAGCCTCTCCTTTTCTTTTTCCACTCTGCAGAGAGAACAGGAGAGGCTAACTTCACTAATGTTGCGGTCACGGGCTTATCGACGGGCCAATTTTGCACGTCGATTGACGGGCTTCTACACTAGTAGGATTATGATTTGCATAAAACGTGCCTTATTTTACAACGCTATTATTTGTATGTAACCTATCAATTTGCGTGCAACTTAGGATTAACTCATAACAGTTCGAAAATATTTCTTCATTCGAAAATTATTAAATTGAAAAATTGGGAAAAAATTTTTCATTCATGTCCAAAAAAATTAAGAATGAATATTTAGTCATTATTCATTTTTTATTCATTTTATCAGTTAATTTCTGACGTAATTCCTAACGTATCTCAAATTCGCTTCAGTAGATAGAATATACCCCACGTATTAAGATTAGGGCAAAAAACGAATAATGAATAAAATTATTCATTCATTTTTCATAAATATGAAATGAATAAATGTTTATTCAATATTAATTCATTCAAAAAATGCAAACAAAACATTCACTCGTGATTCATGAATTTATTGCATAATGAATGAGTGAGTAATTTATGCTTTTTGAATAAATGATTATAAGAGGAATAGTTGAAGCATAATTTAAACCGGAAAAGGCGTATTTTCAGGGGCTCGAAATTATCTGTCCTGGAAATTTTATGGGGTCGTGACCACAATGAAGGTTTCGTTATTCATCATTCCCGTAATGTACGGAATAATTGGGACATACAAGCCATGCTCAACGCCATCAATGCTGAGAGAGTTTCTTCCTCGCTGTGAAAATTTGGACTGCTTAGGAGACGCTAACGTGGCGTGGATTCTGGTGGCATTTTTAAACGGATTGTTTCAAATGGGGCTGTTTTACATTTACGCCACCGTTGTGGTTTTTACACTTGTACACGTCGTACTTTATCCGTCTTTGATGATCAAGTTATGGATTGGTGGGATGGACAGGTATGCACATTTGAAAAAATTTGCATACAATTTTCAATGGGGAAAAATCGTAAATTTCAATCATATAGTTAATTACATAAATTTTGCCTCTGAACTCTGGGTCGTTCCTATGTCATTCATTTAAAAAAATGCGGAGTACTATACGATATGCGGGGGTTACAGATAGCGTGGTCCATAAAATTTGGATTTTTTTTCGATTTTTGCAGACAAATTCAAAATTCACAAGGAAGAAGTATTCTACCAATATTACATCAGTATCGGGTTGCCCAAATTACGGAAAACCTTGTCAATGCTGTAATGGAGAAACCGTTTTTCATAATTTTACTCACGTTCACCATCATTGGACAGATTTGTACACTGTACATAATTTTTACGTCGTGGAGTCATCTCTCCGTCGGAATAATGATGCTCTTCCTGCTTGTCGGGTTTAATTTCGGGAACGTAATTCACATCTTTTTACACTCGCTGTGTTACCCAAATGTCACTTCGAGGGAATTTATAAAAAGTATGCGGGGGTCGATATCAGCTAGAAATACGATGGTTAGAAAATTTCTGAATTCCTGTCCATCACTGAAAGTGGGGATGGGAGATGGCACATTCTATGATAGGTTGACATCTTTCAAAATTTGGCAATTTTGTGTGGATAGGTTGATAAATTTGTTAATTATGAAGTGAAAATATTTTTAGTTTGTAACCCCAACCCGTATAGCATGACCGACTAAACAAATAAAAATATTTTTGAAAATCATATCCCATTCTTAATGATCAAGATAATAACTTTTGATATTTTAGTATTTTACATAATTTCCCAATGAGCGTAGTCGCAACCCATTTGACAAACTTGTGGAGATCAAAAAATATGTGTCGTGAGGGGATTCGCAAAATATGACTTAGCAAATCTCGTCAATCTCGCAAATCTACTAAAAACAACTACATATTTTTTTGGTATTGTTTCCATTAATTTTTGCAATTTCTCTTTCTGGTGATGGCAAACATGAGTTTGCGAAGCAATTTTGAGAAATATGTACATAAGAATATGCTCATTTGCTAATTAAATTTGCAAAAAAATTCCATCGTTTTCTAGCAAAAATTTTGCAAAATTTTTGTTTCCATTCCCAATTATTCGAAATATGTAAAGTTTGACGTGGGTACGCCCAACAAATTGTTAGCAGTTCACAGTTATGTTATGTTTACAGTCGCTTGTTTCTTGCGAGGCACTCGCTACCAGCATATTTTGTCTGTAAACAAAAATTGTAGTGGGGTTTCGAGATATAACCAAAATATGCTAAATTAAAATTGTTACAAATTTTTTTCTGAAATTTAATTTTTAACCAAAAACTGTCAAATTTGGTATATACGTAGGTGTTTTATTATTGATTTTCAAAACGTATGTTCCGCATTGTTTCTGACCAAAATTTTGATGAAATAACAAACTTCAGATACATTTAGGATGCTGTGATTTTTTTCAGCTCTTTAGGTTAACATCACCACTAGCAATAAATCAGCAAACTTTACCTCGACGGAAAAAATGTCAGATTTGCAAATTAAATATCGTAGTGTGATTTAACTTTTAATGCTGGAAGGGCAATCGGTGTCGCAGATTTATGATCGCATGCTTAAAGTTTACGATGAAAACTGCCCAACACAAAGCACAATATAAATTGGGTCAGTAACTTCAAATGATGGCGAAAAGTGGTCTCGGACAAAAAGTCGCCAGGACGCCCAAAATCAGTTTCTTCCACAGAAAGGCTCCAGAAACTAGAGGAACCAATAATTAAAATGGGGCAGCCTATGCAGGAACCCCGACGGAGCTGCGTGCTGCGGTTGAAGAGAAACGTGAGGTCAAAATAAAGAGTTGGCCTTTTTTTAGACGACAACGCGCCAACAAATACCTCGCTGGCAGAGGTGGGCAATATACGTGTATATTGAATATACAAGTATATTATATACAGTATATAATATACTTTTTGTATATTGTATATTGTATCTTCAAAGACTTGAAAAAAAGTATATTGTATATTGTATATTGGACAAAAAACTGTCCAGTAAATATACAATATACATTTAGGTGTAAAATGCGTGGTGAATGACAAGAATGCATATTTTAAAGTTGTGCTGGGGTATATGTTAAAACTCGTTATAAGTTATAAAATCGTTATATCCGTTTGCGGGTGCTCTAACAATGAGTATATCAGGCTTCCTTGGTCCTTCCTTAGATTGTTATCAACATATTTATATAGTTCAAGATATTTAGAAAATACAAATAATTCTAAGCTCAACACTCGGACCAGTACACAAAAACCACTGATTTTTTTAACTATAGGTCCTCTCAAAGCTCTAAAAAAGATCAGATTTTTCTGCTCATCGCTCATTCTGATCTTTTCTGCTCGGCTGTGCGCATGCGATTTCGCTCAAAATCAGATTTTCTTGCTGAAGAAAAAAATCGAGTTTTGGGTTGATTCTCTCTCTCATAATCCTGCTCATTCTGCTCCACATCAGCACATCAGCTGTTTGTTTACTTAAATTTTTCATTTAAAAATTAAGCAGTTTTCTAAAACATATTCTTTATCATTATGGGTCCTAAGACCAAGGTTAAGAGTACCAGTGTCGAAAAAGTTGCAAATCCTGTAATTTGTCGTATAAAACGTAGCGTTGCAGAGGTAGACGGCAGAAAAACTTTTCGCTGGACACCACAGATAAAAATTGAAATGGCACATTAGAGAGTTAGAGATTCCTTGTACTTCGACTGTAGACTGTACTGTTGACTCTAGATGATGACGTCATCAGCTTTTTGTACTAACTCTACAGTCTACAGTAGACAAATTGAAACACGGGCTCAGTTTGTACTACTGTGGAAAAGTCAAGGGTTGGCAAGTAGGATATCTCAATATCTAAATAAGAACGCCTCAATATAATCAGACGCCGTTTTCGCCATTTTGCTTCTAATTTTTGACCCTAGGTCGAGTTCGAAGATGGGCGCCCTGTGGTCAAGGTCACCCTGGCGTGAAGTAAACGCAAAATTCTACCTTAATTTTCATATGCGGTATCATTTTAAAGGAAATTTAACGAAAAATTCATCTTCGTCAATACTTTTGACCTCCGACCAACCCATAACCAAGAGGACGAGGTCAAAGGTCAAAATTTAAGTGTCGACTGTTTTAGACTTGTGTTTGGGCGAGAATTTCAGAAATCGACACAGTTTTAACGTACGAAGACCCCGTGACCACGTAGACCAGGTCAAAGGTCAAAAATGTTTATTTTTATTTGGACCGTTGCAGACGTGTTTAGTTTGAGGCGAGGAGTTCAAAAATCACTATCATTTCGGATTACATCAGCCTGGTGACTGTTGTAAACGAGGTCAAGGGTTAAAAATATCGAATTTTAAGTTTTGAAATTTTAGACACACTTTGTGGAAGGTAGTTCATTTCGTATATCATGAGTTGATTTGTCTCAATTTTTGACGCATCTATTTCGCGGAGTTTTACAGTACAATTTGTTAGAGTACAAAATAATGGAAATTCCCTAGGTCTTTTGAATTTTGTACTAATTTTTGTATTGTACTGTAGTCACAGTACCGTACAAGTAAAAATACAAAAAATCTCTAAGTCTCTATTATGTCATCGACAATTACACCGCGTTTAAGGTAAATGATGGTTTGTTATCAACATGTAATTTTGTATGACCATATCCTTATCGCAAAAAATATTTGAGCAGATGACCAAACGCACGGAATTTCTTCGTCGTCTCCAAGATGCTTTGGCCCTTAACTGCGAAGAAAGTCAATTAAAAAATGATTTCTTAAAACGTACACAGAGATAAAAGAGAAGTTAACAGGTTTTGGGATTGACCCTGAGAAAGACGAAACTCTGGACAAAAGTTCGGTCGTTTTCCTCCAATTACATCAAATCAAATTATTTTCAATTTTCAATGCGAAGCCGAAATAAAAATACTGGAACTCAAAATTCAATTGGAAACTCTTAAATCTAAATCCTAAATATATGACTTATAAAATTGTTTATTGCTGCTGCATAAAATGAATTATTTGAGATAATGCTGTTCGTTTTAATTCTCCTGCAATTTTTTCACAATGCCTGTTGTTGAAACCCAGCCGTGTTAAGATCACATAATGATACAAATTCTCATATTTCTCATTCTCATGGCGTTCAGCTATTTTCGGAATTTTATGAATTATGAAACTGAATTTAAAACCATGAAAATGATAAATAAATAATTGAACTTCCCACAAATAAAGATCACAATTCTCAAGAATTATGATCGATAAAAAAAGTGGTCCGTTCAAGGTTTGAGCAGAAAAATCTAAAGAATAAAAAAGATTTTTTATTTTTCTGCTCATTGCTCATTTCGCTCATTTTTTGAGTCTTGAGAGCTCCTTATGTATAAAATACAAAACGCTCACATTTCCACACTGGAATCGATGGATTAAAGGTCCTCAAACCCGTATAATGATTCTGCTATAGGAAAGGGCGAACTTTTAATTTTGAGGCAATTTATAAATCAGCGATTTTTGGGTAGTGGTAGTGGTCCGACTTTTGAACTAAAAGTTATTTTGAGATAATCAAAAAAATAGTAGATTTGTTGAATTCTGCATGTTAAAAAAATCTGGAAGGAACATGCCTGGAACACCCATTATAACAAAGCCCCACATACGTTCACATTTTCATATTGACCAATTTTTGTCAATATTTTTCATTTTATAACGTTTTTTAATTATAATTAAGTGCAATTGTATTATGCAATGCAATTGCATAATTATGTAATACATTGTGCAACTGATAACGAAACTTGGCGTCCCACAATATGAGAAACCCGGAAACTTTCCCGACTCATAAGTTTTCATAATATGCATGACTATCTGACGATAAGTGAAAATTCAATTTAATTTTATGCTGGCGACTTTTGCCAGTCACCGCCTCAAAATTCGTTAATGTTCAACGGAAATTTTTTAACTGAATTATGCTTTGTATCTCATTTTTTGCAAAGTATATTGGGATTGTATATTCAATATACATGTATAGTATATTGAAGCTAAAATCCTGTATATTATATACGTATATTTGTATATTGTATATTTTAATTTTGTAGTATATTGTATATAGTATAGTATATTGAGACGAAAATTTGAGTATATTGACAAAGTATATTCAATATACATTTTGATGTATATTGCCCACCTCTGCTCGCTGGTTTCGAGGGCTGCTGCAGACGAAAAACGCTTCACCGTCATAAACCACCCCCCGTACAGTCCAGCCTTGACCCTTAGTGATTATTATCCGTTTCAAACGTTGAATAAAAGCATGAAGGGGAAACGATTTTGGGATGATAATGGAATCAAGTCGTAAATTTTTGCATATTTTCGAGGTAAATTTGGATGATTTATTGCGGGTGTTCCTTTTAACCGATTGAGCTGAAAAAATCACGACTTCCTAAATGTATTTCAAGTTTGTTATTTCATCAAAATTTTGGTCAGAAACAGTGCGGAACATACCTTTTGAAAATCAATAATAAAACACCCACGTATGTATGTACTATGCATGACTGGAAATAATTTCTAAACTAATTTTGAATTAATATGCTAACCAAATTCCTACAATTTACAGGCCAAAGATAAGCACTCATCCTTATCATTATTTAATGATACTCAGCAAATGAACTAGCGATTTGCATGCATTTATTTTGCATACCCAACCCATTCCAATAATAGCTGGATGATTTTTCATTTATATGCATAAAGATTTTAATAAACTGGCTTATCTTACCGACCTATTGTTAAAATTGTCAGTACAATAGAAAATTTAAATTATAGCATCACTTTATGTCGCAATTAAAATTATTTGTCATGTTTCACAGCTAAAATTTACAATCATGCATGTTTACAAAGCGTGTAAAATGTGTCACTTATACGCCCAGTATCACCGTTGCCCCTGGAAACCACCACCGTTTCCTCTACCGGCAAATATTTCCTACTTCAGCTGCTTAAATACAAAGAAAAAATCAAAACAAAAGTAAACCAGATTTTGGAAAAAGTTTAAAACTGTAACGACTTTAAGATAAGGGATCATACTTATACACTAAGTCGTTCAGTTGTACAAGATTATGTATCTCATTTAACATTTTAAACGTAAATTAACTAAATAAAGAGACCGATCGTGTTCAAAAACTCGAAAAGTTGAGGTAAATAAATACGTTTATTTTGAAATCGAGTCCTAAATGAAAGAAAGCTTAAAAATGTAAATACAAATAAATTTTTTAATTATTTTGCCCAGTCGCCGTTACGGGGGAGAATTAGTAAGTTCAGAAATTAATATTTTAAAAATTTGTTGCTGGAATTGGTAACCGATTAGTGGCGACGACGGAAACAGCGCTGAACTTTGTCGTGTGTATGGTTTAAATGAAGATATTAATGAAAATTAAGATGAAATTGGAACTAGTTTTTAAATTTTAGAAAAACGAAGTGGTGGGTTTGGGAAAAAGTAGAGTTTTTTAGACTTATTTATGATTTTGTTAGTTAATTTGAAATTATTAATTTGTAATCTGTAGGTCAACCAGTTTTTTAGAAAATTTTGAACCAGTCGATAAATCTGGAGTAGAAGAAGCCCAGAATATTTTAGTGTGCGTCGATTCCCAAGGTAAATTTTCAAAAAAGCAGAGTTTTTTTAGAATTATGCATGATTTGGTGAGCTAGTTTGCAATTATTACTTTGTAATTTGCAGATCGACCAGTTTTATAAGAAAATTTTAAGCTAGTTGATAAATCTGGAGGTCGACATATTTTAGGAGGCGAGGTTTTTAAAGGTAAATTAATTAAAAAGAGGAAAAATTGTTATTTTGTCAATCTTCGTGGTATTTTTTTATAAATTGATTGAAACCTTTAGAAAAAAAAGATTCCGAGATGAGTTTCGAGTACAAAGCAGAACCGGGTTATCGACCGCTTGGTGTTGACACCAATTCCGCACCACAAATAAGGATGGGAGGCCCTCCAATGTTTCCTGGCCGGCCGGAAACATTCCCCCCGTTGATGTATGATCGCCTTCCCCACAATCCAATTCTTGCTGGTGGTGGTGGTCCTCCCCAAATTCCAAATTCGTCGGCAACGCCAAAATATGAATTGTAAGTGAAGGTGGATTGAATTCGTGATTAATTAAAAGTTAATTTTCAAAAATTCAATGTTCACATCAACGTTCACGTCACGTCACGTCAACGTCAACGAAAGTAATGTAAAATCATTTCCACATTTGTAATCATTTCTCGGGTGTGGGATTTTAGTTTAAAATTCTGGACCACAAATTAATATAGTTAGTCGTCCCAAAATTTTTTAAAACTACACACTCCAGATTTTGACAGTTTTCGAAGGAGGAGATCTCAAGTTAAAAAAAGAGCTTCAGAAAAATTGGAACTTATCGAAATCGGTTTACCTTAATTTACAAAACTCACCACCATTCCAGCAATCAACTTACTACAAATTTGCCGTCCAGAATTTTAAAGTAAATTCCCAGAGCCAAGAAATGATTTCAGATGTACTGATTGTGATGATTAGTCATCGAGTCGTACATACGTTAAAAATGTCGCCTAATTATTAATGAACTTACCCTAACTAACCTTCCAGACCATCGCCATCCACCCAGCACTCGGACGACACTTCATCTTCCTCCTCCCGGGAAGAAATATGTCCCCACTGTTCAAACACATACACCACGAGGCACCTCCTGAACCTGCACGTGGCCCAAGTTCACGGCAAGGGAGGCAAGGGACGCACCAAGATAAAATGCACCCACTGTCCCAAATCATTCCACGACCAGCGAACTTTGCGAAATCACGTCAACCTTATCCACAAAATGGGCGGATTTGCCTGTACTGCCTGCGGCAAGAAGTTGTCCAACAATAATAATCGGGTAATTCATGAAATTAATGTATGCAAAGTGGTCTGGGAGAAGGACAAGATTGACGAGGCGGGCGTCAGGGTGTACCACTGCACATTTGACGGATGCGGAAAAGTTTGCGCGAGACTGAAGGATATAGAACGGTATTGTTTTTTTTAGAATTTTTGTACTCTAATAAAATTTTGTAAAAATTTATTCGGGGTTAAGTATGTAAAATAGGGTAAAATTTATTCAACTGTTGGACAAATTTTGTATAACGTTGGACAAATTGCGCACAACGTTGGACAAATTGCGGACAACGTTGGACAAATTTTGCACAAATGTTACCCAATTTGTTGCGTCATCCCCTATTTTACTCAAACTTGACTAAATTTAATTTTGCACATTTTTACTTTGAGTGTGCAAATTTTTTGTAAGACAGTGTCTAAATTTGGTCTTTATTTTTTTGCAGACATATGGACATCCACGTGCGGAACGGCAAGATAAGGACATAATGAAGGAAGAGATGTTATGAATGAATATCTTTTATGAAGTTGGAGGGGGGATTATCTGTATTCAGCCATTCAGGATTGTAGTATGAAAAAAGTGTTAAATTTATCTTTATCTTTACAAATGGACAGTAATTTATGACGTAATGAAAGTTCATCAGTTATTGTTTCTAACGTAAGACATCTCTCTCAATGTATGGCTTTGCAAAGCCGGACCGAAATCAGGATTTACTAGTACATATACAAAAATTTCTCATTTTTATATTAATTAGTTCCGATTAAATATTTGTAATAAATATTGTACACAAAATTTTGACCATATTTAGCATCAAATTCAAATTTACTCTAGATTTACCTATGGGACACTCATCAGAACACTTTTAAATGCAGAAATGATTATTAACTAATTTAATGTATTAAATTGTATTCACATATTTGTAATACCCTCGCATTTCTTGAAATTGAACTGAAAGATACATGAACGATACGTCTCATGATGTCTCATACGTCTAATTGACGTCTGTATGTATGTATGCTTATCATTACTCAGATTTTACATTTGTCTTGGCATAAAATATCTTGATGCAATTGTAAAAAAAGACTATTAAAAAGTCCCCTTGATTTACATATCATTATGATTGTATGAACTTGGTTACACAATTAAAATATTTAACAGCAATTAAACTAGTCTGGGTTTCTAATTCCCTTGTTTCCAGTTTGTGTACCGTGCATTAATGAAGTTGATGGAAATTGGTACGTATATTTTAGACCCACCAACTAAGGATAAGTCCGCGGGATAAGAGCTAAGTCCGCACCGCAAAAATAAGCCCCTTATTGTACCTCAACCAGATAGACTTTCGTTACCTACACAATTAGTGCACGGTCCATTGGGAATTAATACCAAACACTCAATTTCTACATAAATATATGAATCATGGATACGAAAGTGCTACACAATGCAGCAGTAAATTGGTGAACAACTTCCTAAAGAAATTAAGTGGAGAGCAAATGCATATAAAATTATGTAAATATGTACGTAATACAAAAGTATATATATATATGTCTCCTCCACTTTCAAGCAGATCAGTCCAGATTTGCTTCAGCAATCAAAGAATTAATATCATTCTTGACATCTTTAAAAAAATGAAGACTTTCAGTCCCATCTTTTTGATCCTCGTCTTGGTAAGTATTAATGTAGGACTAATCAAACTTATCGAAATCAAAATTATCAAAATTAGTTAATTTTTAACCTTTTTTTGTCTCTGAGAATTTACTTTAAAATTCTGAACGGCAAATTTCTACTCTCTAAGCGGATTAATAGAACTTCGGTGCGGTTTTCTTTAAGCCAGTTTCGATTAGCTCCAATTTTTCTGAAGGTTTATTAAACTTCAAAATAGATATTAATCTTCAAAATCTGGGGTGCACGTATTTTTGTAATTGGCAATAACGTCCTCTTAAAATTTGTTGTTCAGAAATTTAAAATAAATTCGCAGACCGGAGAAAATATTATAAACGTTGTGATTTTTACAATTTTGGAGATAAGTCATCATTAATCTTGTCATTCCATCTGTGCTCAACTTATTTTTTTTGTAAATTAACAATATTCAGGAGATGGTTCGTGCTCAAGGGCTTGACGATACCAACGTCCCCATGGACCCTGCAGCTTTGCTCGCAAACCAACTAGAAACCTGGGACAAGTTGAGATGCAGGTCGGGATTCCAGTCAGTCCCGCCCGAGCTAGTGGACGCCACCTATCATTGCAGCAGTCAGAGGGGGCATGAGAAATTATCCACAAAAAACTTTACCGCAGACATTGTCGACTTTGCAGGACCAACGTCATATCTTGTAAGAATACTATCAGTAATGGATTATGGAACACTTTTTCAAGCTACATACACCGGGATTGTGTAACGAGTTATATCAAAAAATCAAGCCAAAAATTAGGAACCACGGGGCGCATTCCGTTGGATTGTCCAAAAATTTTGGGGGCAAAGTACTTAGCCACGATCGCCTTAGTTTTCGCCTCGTGGAGGGAAAGGGAACGAAAATTTACTAAAAAATTGAACTTTTCCGCAAATATTTTTTATGAAAGGTGCCATTCAACGGAATGCGCCACGTGGTTCCTAATTTTCAGCTTAAATTTTTGATATAACTCGCTAGACAAAACCAGCGTAGCTTGAAAAAAGATTCCATTGTAAGTTTAACATATGCAAGATCTGTAAGAGAAGAGACATTTATCTCGTAATTTTGTGTGCAAATTCTCACTAATTGTAAGATTTTCATTTCTTGGTACCTTATTAGCTCACCCTGCGTAGCATGAGAGCTATTGAATTCCTCTTGTCCGTCTGTCTGTCCGTCTGTCTGTTAACGACCTTTTTGCATCAATTGATGCTAATTAAAGTGTCCCTGGTCCATTTTTTCATAAATTAATAGCACCGTTGGTATCTGACAATCGGAAACCCCAAATGAAGCGAAAGAATTGAGGGCTTTGATGCATAACGCACCAATAATGCATACTACTCGGCGGATTTTATTAGACAATTTTGACATAAATTTTTCAAAATTATCCTTGAGCGTTGGTAGGTAATTCTGCACCAGTGATGCACAATTTTTGGACTTTCCTCGATGCATAATAATTATTGATCTACTTTGTTGGATTTTTCTGCGCCATTGGGGCAAGTTATAACCACATCATTATTACAGGGTGAGCTACTTCTAACGTTGCTACAGTTTATTTATTATTAGTGCCTTCGAAGTTGCATTTTTTATCAATGCGGCTTCATAAACGCGGATCGGGACGGGATCAACGAGACCGCCCTGTGGACCGTCTTACTCTCGGGTTTCACTGGGTCGGGAGGAAGCAGAGCGTCCTTTGTGCTAACGAAATCCATCGCGGAATGTGCGCTAAAAAGTGAGGTCTTAAATATGATAAGAAACTATAGAATGTTTCCCATCGTCAATTGTCGAGACGCTCAGAGTGAACTGACTGCTGTATTAATTTTTATACAGATCCAACCACATTTCCAAAGGAATTTTTTAACTGTGAAGGGACTGGCGCCTTCTTTAACTGCTATCGACAAGCGTTGGTATGTCCCTTGATTTTATGCCTTGCTGAATTTACCTTTTAACTTTTTCTTAACCTCCTTCGTACTTACTACTGATTTTTAAATAAAATTTCTTTTGGGGCCATGTCGATTTCGTAATTAAGTAGAATTCATATCAACCAATCAAAATTTTCATGATTTCCTCTAAAAGACGAATATTTATTTAGACACGTTTCCAAGTTTTGAGTTTTTGGAGGAAAAATATGAAAAAATCAACTTTTTAACATTGGTCAGTATAGTGAAAATTCCAAAATTTGCGAATAAAAATATCCTAAATTGATCCCCGAGTTTTCTATTAAATATTGAAGAAATGTTCTTATTTTTGGGAAACTGATTTAATTTAAGCTTACTTCGTCCTTGAGAGGTTAAGGCATGTATCAACTCACAAATTTTTATTTTTACAGAAAAATTGTGAAGACAATGATAAATATGATGAAGAATATACTTCTCATCTCGGAAACAAGACAAAGCAATCAAAACATTAATTGCCCGAGAAAAAATCGTTAAATTAACTGTTCCTTTACGCAACTATGTATCTATGTATATTGATTACAGTGAATAAATACATACATACGAACTCTGAACTCAAAGTGCAGATCGTCTAATCTTTTCTTATACTTTCTCCAATTCAACCTCAGAATATTTCATTACAAGCCATTATCACTAACAATGGAACTTTTTATACCAGGATTATTTGGCAAGTTATATTTAAAAAATTAAGCCACAATCCTGGAGTAGCTTGAAAAAAGGTTCCATTGTAAGTTGGCTCAGGCATTGGTCTGCTAGCATGTCGGCGACACGTAGAACGGCATATGTATACATACATCGGTTTCGGTTCTATAGGCCCTGACTTATGCTGAAAATATTACATGTCGCTGTGACAGCTGTATCTAAATATGTGTCTAAAAACATCCTCATGACCATGCAACCCAACCAACTTTAAATCATTATACATATGCAAATTTAGTTCACCTTCCGGTCAGTGAAGGTGGCCTGGGGGTCAGGCATGCTGTAGACGTGGCGATTCCGTGCTTCTTAACGTCCGCTTACAGCGCCCTGCCCCTCGTTGAGCGCCTACTTCCGCCATACCTACATGGCACCAACACCGCACAGCAGGAAGGAGAACAGAGGTGGAACCCCATGGGACCGGCGGAACTCCCCCCGCTCGATGTCAGGGGCATTCAGGCCACATGGGAGAAGCCTCAACAGGAGACCGCCATCAATCAATCACTCAAAAATGGTGCACCAACACCGGAGGATAAAGCCCGCCTCCTTGCTATTGGACAACCGCATGTGGGGGCGTGGCTAAATGCCATCCCTTCGCCACAACTTGGGACGCTACTCCCAAATGAGACTTTCCGTGTCGCTTGTGCCCTTCGTCTTGGTTGTGACGTCTGCCATCCTCACAAATGTCCATGTGGAGCGGAGGTCACATCAAAGGGCTATCATGGCTTAAAGTGCAAGAGGAGTGCAGGTCGTTGTTCGCGACACACCGCTGCCAATGACGTGATTTGGAGAGCGCTCCGATCTGCCGGAGCCCCAGCCATCAAAGAGCCACCAGGTTGCTCTCGACAAGACGGGAAGCGCCCTGACGGCCTAACACTAATCCCTTGGGCGAGAGGGAGACCCATGGTATGGGATTTCACATGTTCGGACACCTTCGCACCATCCTACCTCCCTCAAACCTGCATTCATCCTGGTGCGGCAGCCGAGAAGGCGGAGGACGCCAAAAATAAGAAATATGAATTTCTGCAGGACAGATTCCTTTTTGTACCTGTAGCCATTGAAACGATTGGAGTGTGGGGCAAGGAGGGTCTGTCCCTTATTAAGGAAATCGGATCAAGGATCACGATCGTCACAGAGGAGAAGAGGGCAACAGCGTTTCTTTCACAGAGGATGAGTATTGCAGTGCAGCGTGAAAATGTTGCTGCAATTTTGGGATCTCTTCCAGCCGGACGAGAGCTGGATGAGATATTTTTACTATAAGACGACGGAGTAGGTTAAGGTTTTTTTTTTAATTTCAGATAGGGACGATTTTGTAAGACGCTGGTCGTTTAGCTTTTTTTTAAAATATAAGATGTAACAATAAGTACTATACTCTGCGATACAATTCATACTCTTAATGAATAATAAAACGTTGTTCTTTTTGTTCACCATTTAGCTTAATAAACGATTGTGTACAATTTCCTGCAATTATGTATCTGTATTCAGTTATGCACTTTGCTTAGACATTTATGTATGTATGTCCGTTTTACATAACTTCCATTGAGTCAGCACTTGAAAATTCGTATAGTACAAATATTATTTCAAGGAATTCGTATGAATAGATAATCCAGATGTTGGTACATAAATGCTTCCTGCCATAATAGGTACATATTTATATCTGGTATGCATACATACATACATGCATAAATTAAACAAGTTTATAAACTGAGGATAGTAGCACCATTCTTAACTGGTCTCTTAATAAGAACATCCATTTAAAGGTTAAATTTCTGAAATTAATATTTTTTGGAAAATGGAAAAGATTGGAAATTTCATTCTGCGGGTATGTCTAACCGTAACGTTCCTTGTGCTTGCTGCAGGTATGTAAATATACATTGCAAAAAATCTGTATATGGGTGTTAAACGCGTGGAGTAGTTATTATCAGTTAAAATAATCTAATTGTATTATAGACGCGTGGTCCTGCCGAGAGCTTGGAGCTCCACGTGGTGCACTTTGCATGTATCGTTATTGCCCAACCGGTTGGCGAAGACTTTTGTGGGATACAGGGTGCCGGGACGGTCAACGGTGCTGCATAGAAAATAGTTCAGTGAATAAATACGAGGAAAATCTACAATGCTTAAACACGTTTAAATATTTCTTAGATTTTGAATATCCTGAACTAATTATGTATTATGGACTTTTTTATTAATTGGACTATAAATTGTATTCGCAGAGTATGCATTATGCATATATTCCATTTTGTTTAAAAAAGCTAAACGACCAGTTTTGCACAAAATGGCCCCTATCCTTTAGGGACAACTTACTTCCTTCCTTTATTTGATAGATTTGTATGCAAATACATAAATTAAAGCCTAGTCAAGAGTAGGTCCATACATAGATATAGGTAATCTTAAAATGTAAATACAAATGTGCAAGCCGATTGCAATTTGTAAATGAAGAGTCATAATCCAGGTACATCGATGGTTCTGTGACGATATATGTATTTATTTTTGAACCACGATCATAATAATTATTGATGTATGTAAAAGCGTGACATATTTATGTTCAAACAATTTTTTACCCAGGATGTTTTTAACTTTTCGAAATTACACCTTATGTTTGCATAATTTTGTGATGATACATGCATAAATAGCAGTAATAGCACCGTCTGATGAATGTCGTCTACTGTTTTTTTGGCTTCTGAAGTTCTGATACATATTTTTACCGCGAATCCTACAATAAGTAAATTTTGAAGTAACAAATTTTTTATCAGGTACATAATGTAATGAGTATTTGTACGGCCACAACAACGCTTAAAGACAGTCAAATTCTTACTTAAATTCAGAAAAAAACAGCAAACTATCTATCTCATTTCGCGTCTCCACAAATTCCTTGGTAAATAATCCACTAAGCGACATGCAGGGTGCCAGGGTGGTTTAAATGTCTCGGTACAACCGAAAATTTTTCAATGGGAAAAGCCTCTAAATCTCCATTAGTAACAAGCTTTGGGATTGAGATTTTTATTAATTATTTAAAACTGATGGAACACTGATGACAAAATTCTTAAGATGTTGAACCCCACAGGCAAAATTTAAACCGGTAACTAATGGAAATTTTCGAATATTTCCCATTAAAAATTCTTCATTGTAGCGGAATATTTAAACCACCTTGTATAAATATATATAACATGTACATTTAGCGATTCACAGGTAAACATTCATACATATTTGGCACGAGGGTGCAAACTTTCAGAGTTTTAAATAAACTGTACATCAATTTGAAAATTAACAAAGTTTTCAGGTCGGAACATGTAAATTAATTTTATTCAGGTCACGAAACATGCACATATCCTACATAGACAAGCGTCATTACTCCAAAGGCTCGGCAAATCTTGACGTTCCAAACGCAAATCCAATTGTGCGTACTTTTTTCTCCTCTTGGAAAAACATCTTGGTCATATTCTCCGCCAGCTTATCCACCGTGTTTTCTTCCCCAAGCGATACTTTCACGTTAAGTTCCACAATTCCATTTAACGGAATATTGAACGATGCATCGTAATCCGCAATATTTTTTTCCTCCTTAACTTCCACAATTTTCACGTCTGCCCCCAAATCTCGTTCAATCCTGTCGAACACATCTTTTACGAGATCCTTCATATTCACCTTGACGCCAAGGGCCGCATTCGCCGAGACGATGGCGCTTGTACCGGCATAAATCCAAAATTTGGTGGCATGCAAAATTTCCAGGGAACGCTCATTCTTGAAATTTCGCACTTCCAATTTTGGATGATTGTTTAATGAGGGGACCGTTAAGGTTAACCAAATCTTAGGGTTTTTGATACCATCTTCCGGAAACGCGTGGGAATACAGGTCTCTCGGGAGGGGGGAAAATGGGAAAGAAAATCGGTACGAATTAATGGGATCCGTTTGAGCGACAAACATAAACCGGCCGATTGATTCGGCCGTGAATTTCTTTAAGGTGTAGACTTCATTTTCATAGGAGACTAAAATCCGCGTTAAATTGTAGTGTGGGTTAGAAGGTGGGAAAATTTTACTGGTTTCGAAAGGGAAGTTTTTTCGGTAGGGGGTGTGATTTATGCCAATGACGCATTCTGACCTGTCCTCACCAACGGTGGTCCAGCGGTTGGGTTCCTTTTTCTCGAAAGAGAGCCGCATTTCGTCTATGTTTTCGAGACCTTGGAGAAATCGGAAGATGGCGTTGACAATGTTGTCTGATTCGGCTTCTATCCCGGCAGCGACGGCGATTAGGTCGAGGAGAATGGTGAGCCCAGGAATTTCGTGGGGGCCGAGGTACATGTTTCGATACCAGAGAGTGCAGAGGCGGAGGGACTGTAATATAAGTTTGATTATAATTTGAAAATTATGAGGTAATTGAATTTGTGACATGGCCTTGGTAAAATTGTAAATTCTTTAAACTCACAATCTCTTGCAAAATTTTCTAAAAATGATATTTATAGGAACATGCGCTTACAAATTTTTGAAAACTGATTTTACAAGGCTCTACGCCCAAGGGTTGTAGAAATCCTAAGTCCTTATTTGACGATACATACATATTTATGTATTATGAACCTAGAAATGGTTTGATTTTTTATGATTTTTTGGGGGTTTTCATATTTTTTGATACTTTTATGACTCTTTGTTAAGCTCGCCCTTAGGTAGCTATCTGATCATTACAGCTATATTTTGGACAATTATGTATGTACACAGAGAAAAAAAGATTTTAGAATCTAGAATCTAGACTATCCTCACCTTTCTTACGAATGGTGTCTGTTGTGCTAAAAATTTCGCGTGGGGCTCATAAAGAGCGTTGATGATATACACGGAATTTTCCGAGTTGTCGTTTCTCTTGACAAATTCCTTACTGCTTTCTCCCACGTGGAGTAGGTTGGGAATAAGTTGTATTTCAGCTTTGCACGTGTCATCCCAGACACGAATGGAATTTCGGGTTTTGACTAATTGGGAAAATTCCCCAAATTCTTTTCGATGCTCGTTAAATATTTTTTCCCACTCGGATAAAACTTCTTGATATGATGGTATTTCTTCCAGGGTGACAACAAAATAAATTGAAGGGGTCAATATTTCAGTGAAGGGGATACATGCTACACTCAGGGGGGCGAATGCGCTATATTTCTTTAATTTTGGAAGCAGCACCTGCAAGAAAATATCAATACTCTATTAGCAATCTGGTATAGTCAGGCATGGATTGATTCCTTGGTATTAAAGTTTTTACTGCTTGGTCTTAAATTTGTACTTGTCGGAGGTCTGTAAAAATTTGCCACCGGCCTCGTAAAAACTTTAATTTGAGCTGTTACTGCACCGTATTACGGAACAATACCACTTTGCTTGAGCAAAATATGAATACCGCTTGGTGTTATTTTTATTCTGGATTTCTAAGAGTGCCGTAATTAATAAATTTAGACAATGTATTAATCATATTTATGTAAATACATATATACCTCGGTCCCGTATTTGCCAAGATTCTTGACAAACTCAGGGTCAGATTCCAAGAACAAGGAGATATTGTTCAAAACTGTGACGAAATTCAGATCCTTATAGTTCCCTTCTTCATATTTTTTAGGGGACCAGATCTCATGTGATGCTACACCAATATGATTAATTAAAGGACTTATAATTCACCGAGTATTTGGAAGTATAATTTATATATAATCAAACCTACCAACAAATTTTGCTATATCCATCTTTTTTCTTTGGGAAGTAAAAATACAAAATTGTTGCTCAAAAAATTTCAGCGGAGAAAGTTTGAAGGCCAATGCCATTAAACATACATGGGAACTGGGTAAAGTTTCAGGTTGAAGACGAAAGTCGACTTGCGGGTCGATATTTCACCCGGCTTCCGACACCAATGCATTCGGAATGCACAGTTATTTAGATGTACATACTTTCTCCCTGTTGCTCTGAATCTGTGAGGAATTTAACGTACCGGCAAGGATGCGAAAAAAAGCTCAAGAATCAATATATTTACATACACTTAATAATATTTGTGTTGTTTAAATCGGCATCAGAGGACATATTGGTTGAGAGATTTATATTATCTTGCAAGCTTTCGAATATTATGTACATACAGTAATTCTTCATCAGGCAAAGTATAGTCGACAAACTAAAAATCATGTCAAGACTAAATTCAACTAGTTGAATTAGTAAAAATATATAAAGTTGTTTGTTCATACATGCATGGTTACATTGATGGTTTATAAAATTCTTCATAATATTAAAAATATTTGTACATGTGTAAATACATACAAAAATTAAATACTTCATTTGAGGTTAAAAATTGAAATAAGTTGTGTACTGTAATATTTAATTTGATAGGCGTACTCACTATGCGAAGCTACAGAAATGCATGAAAAATATATCAAAAGCGGTGTTTTTATCTATTTGATGTATTTAGATTTGCGATGCCAATGTCATTTGTCAATTATCTCACGACCACTTTATCGCAAATTTACGAAGCTCATGTTCATATAAATATGTATGTGCACATACATAAGTATGTAAATATGATTTGTGTGTACATACATAAATACTGATTTACACTTTTCATACTTCACATACTTGAATAAGGATGAGTAAATCCATGCTGGAGGACAAATTGTATCTATATCGTGTGTACACATCAGTACGTGAATGTATGCAGGCTCCTTGTCGTTTAATTAATGCAATTGTTGTCTTACTCAAGCTTATTATTGGTAATTGGAGATTCTATATGCGATTATATAATTTACTTGACAAATACAAATCTACACACTCCTAGAAATCCAGTATTAAAATTATACCAAGCGATATTCATGTGTGTCAATATTACCCTACCAAAGTCGTATTGATACGTAATACGGGGCAGTCACAGCTCGGTATTAAAGTTTTACCATATCCGTAGCAAATTTTTACGGACCTAGATATATAATTTTAATAAATACCACTCGGTATGTATGTAGCAGCTTTAATACGGAGAAACCAATACCTTCCTGACTTTACCAGATATGTATCTAACAGTGCTTATACCTTACTTTATACTAAACGCGTCGCGCATAGGTTTAAATAAAAATATTCTTAGCTTGAAAAGGTTAGGTTTCTTGCCTAAATCACTCAAACTATGTTTCCACATGTGCCAAAAAGCTGAGCAACATACTAAACAAATAATTCCAGTTGTTACATAACTTATTACTTTGCTTACCAGAATCTACCTGAACCTACCTCAAGTTTGTTTTAATGTGCCAGTTAATTTGGGTACTTTTTCCGCTGTTTATGGAGCCCTGGTCTTTCATACAAAGTATGCCGTGCAATATGCATTTTCGTAACCTTCGCGTAAGTATTGCATCGAGATGAAATAATTTGTTTATTTCTAACCAATTTTTAAAAACTGGGTAATAACATTTTTTCCTGCTTTTGATAACACTCCTCACGTAATGACGGGGTGCTGAAATCAAGAAGCCTCCCAGACTTGCATAAATTAGCAAAGTAAAATTAGTATATAAACGAGATATCTTTAGTTACTGACTATTACAGTGCAGAAAATTAATTTACCGAGCTGATATTATTTTGCAAGGCAAGATGGACGTTACACCAGACGTGTACAGCAAGGGGAACTCGTTTCAGTTTGAAGAAGGCAAACACTTAATTGGACAAATTTTATCCGATTTTCCAACAAGGTAAGGAGATTTTATTCAGCCTTCCGTCCGTCTTGCGTTCGGAATTTTATGAACATTATGTGTCTATTTAATTTGTTAAAAAGTTCGTACACAAAATGTCCCGTACGTGAAAACTGAGTTCTTTAATACATATTTTCCCACGAAAGAAAGCATGACAAATTGTAAAATTATTGTGATTTCTTCATTGAGAAAATACTGGAATTTTAAGATTATTATTATTCACTCAATAATTAATAGTTTCAGTTCCTTGGATATTTTCTGAGAGGTTATTAAGTTTTTGAAAATAATTAAAATTATCTGCCTGGAAACCTCTCAGATTTTTTCCAGACTATTAACATTGGCTGAACAGTAGTTGAAAAGTTTAGCTGTAAATTTACGAGAATTTTAATCTTGATGACTTATAAATATACATTTTTAGAGAATTTTGATTTCCAATAAAACAGACTGCAAATTTACGTACAGGAAATTTCCCATAATTCTGGACATTGGTTCTGGATCGGGAAATCTGACATGTCACATGGCCCAACTAATTCCACACGAGACCATCATCGGCATCGATATCGACCCGGCTATGATCGCATTTTCCATAAACAACAAACCCACCCTGGAAACAATTAGCTACGTGTGTCAAGACCTTTCCCAGCCGTGGGACCAACTTTCCCCGGAATTGGCCCGACTCGCCGGACACGTGGACTTAATCATGTCGAATATGACGCTCAACTGGGTCATCGATATTGGAACAATGTTCAAGGTTCTCGTTTAGTTAACGATTCTTCGTTATGAAACCAAACCAAATGCAAATTGTGATCGACTATGCAACATCATAATTCATGGATGTGAATATTATTCTGCCAAAACTGCAATGGAGGAGACGACAGATTTTCTTTCCAATTGTTTGGAAGTGGATGTCACTTAAAAATGCCCGTCCGTTGTCCAACGGTAAATCAGTGCTGGTGAAATTGGCATCAACCAAACAGAAAAGTATGGTGTTTAGAAACTGCCACAAGTTAAAAGCCATCCCTGCCAAAATCTCAATTGTGGAGGACCTAAGTAAAGACGAACGTGAAAAGAAGAGACGACAAATACCAGAATTCCTTGAGCAAAAGAAAATTGGAAACAAAGTCTACTTCCGAGGCGCCGACCTGTTCGTGAATGGGACTCAAATCACCGAAGAAATTAGAATTTCACCCTATCATTGCCATTCAGTCACAGCCCAAACTAAACCTACGGAGAAGACAGAGAAATTGGACCACGCCAAGTGTGGACAGCCCCCTGTAGAAAAAGACGTTCAACCCGAAAAAGACGATCAACGCGATACACATTACTTGGAAGGACCACATCTCAAAGACGTTAAACGAAGCCCAAAATTATCTCAATCAATTTCGGATGACGGCGTAGCCTACATACTTTCAATTATGGATGCCAACATGAAATCACTGACGAGGGAAATGGATGCTTGCCTAGTGAAAATGGATAATTTCAGAATTGGAGTTTTATGATTTTCTTATGAGGACTTGAAAAATGGAGATTTGCTATGTGTAGTATTTAATGGTTTTATTTTTGCAGTTATTGTCATACGAATTAGCATAATCGGTTGATAATGTGAATAAGATTGCAATTTAATTTTTAATTATGAATTTAATTTTGAGGATCTGCAGTTAACTGACTTGAAAATAGTGTCGTTCATGGAGCAGTGAATACTGACTGTTTACTTTTTACGTTTATAAATTATGCTGTAGTATTTAATGGTTTGATTTTAGTAATCCACCACTTTGAGTTATTTGATTTGTTCAATTGAATTCGTTCATATTGACCTAATTAGTTGAGACGAAATTCTGAATAATTAAGCTCTTATTATACAGGGTGTTAATAAAGTCCGATCCCATTTTTCCTGTAAAAAAGTGAAGGCTAGTATAAAAAAAAACTACCCGTGATACTTACAAAAAATGTTCGACATATTTACCTTAGTATTTGGTCTTGTTACCATTTACTTTAACCATGCCCTCAACTCTTTGTTTAAGGCTCTGTGCTAATTTTTCCAATGTGCCTCTGGAAATCGAATTCCATACATCTTGAACTTTTTTTTACTAGCTCTTCCCTCGTCCGGGGTTGTGGCTCTTTGTATACATTTTCCTTAAGTATGGACCACTGGTTCTTCAGGGGATTCAAATCTGGGCCGTTAGCGGCCCACACCCCCTTGCTCCAGACCGTTGAAACTTGCGTCTTGATGAGACTCAAACTCGCTTTTGCTGTATGGGCTATAGCACCATCCTGCATGAAAACTATTTTTCTTTCATTCGGAAATATTTCCTTGTTCCCCATGCTATCGAAATAGATAGGTAATATTTTTTCCATATAATGCTTTGCATTGACTGATTTGCCTTTTGGTATGATATGTAGAGGGGTCACGCAACGTGCACAAAATCCACCCGCTACCATAACTTTAAGCCCGAATTTTGGGATCGCTCTTGATGGTACATCCGATTTGTTTTCTGTCCTGTAACGAACATTTTGTTGGTTCAATTTTGGATATAGTTCAATAATAGATTCGTCAGTTGAAAGGATGTGACTGCGCAATTCTTCACCAAGTCTTTTTTCACTCAAATGGGCACTTTTCTGAAGGAGTTCTTCAAATTTCAGACGGTCATCGATATATTTTTGTGACATGAGAGGTTTTTTTGGTTAGTTTGTAAGCTGTGTGACCCCACTTCGTAGTTTTCACAAATTTTTGCACGGTCACACAGTTAATTTGCTTCTTCTTCTCTTTATAGCGTTTTGAGTCATTTAACTCCCTTGCTCAATTACGTAATGAACTACCGGTTTTCTTGCAAAGTCTGTTTTTAATCATTCTTTTTGTGGTAGGTGACACCTTTCTGGGTCGCCCTGGTCGCTTTTTGTCGTGGACAAAATTTTTATTCTTCCATTTCCAAACCGTTCTGCGGCTGCAGCCCAATTTTTGCACAATTTCTGTAGGTTTAAGCCCCTGCTGATGCAATGTTTGTATCTCAACTCTAAGATGCTCATGACTTACACGTTTAGTTGTTCCTCCCATGGTAAAAATTTGAAATAAATAACTTCACTGGTTCAAAAGTTCCAGCTGAATTTGTAACAACCACGCTCCAAAAAATGCATGGGATCGGACTTTATTAACACCCTTTATGTTTATAAATTTGATGCTTAATTATGTCTGATGGTTATCTATTTGATTTTAGTGCTTTAATCCTGCAAACAATGACTTTAATTTTTAATTGAGTTTTTCGTATCCTATCACTGTGGTTTAACCAAGTTGTCTTATTCTTGTTATAATGCAAATGTTTAAGAATCTGTATTTTAACATACACAAACCTTATTTAGTAGAATGTTATTAAGCGAGAACCCCGAGGATAATTTTGCAAGGAAATAATTGTCATTGTAGTATTATTGATTTGTTATTTAATTCGTTACGATTTAATTTAACCTGTAATTCTATGGGCCATGAGCCTTGTAAGAATTGTCATGAATAATTATTATTATTATTATTATAACAATGTTCAAAAATTTCGAAACCCTGTTAAAACCGGGGGGCGCATTTGATTTCTGCATTAACGGCAGAAAACCACTTTCTATTTCACAGGAAAGACAATACTTATCGGAAAAAATATTGCTGATCAAATTACTGAATTCGTGTCTGTTTTGAATCGTGACGAATTGCAGGTTCTCGATCAGCCGGAAATAGCTCACAATCGCTGGCAGTTCAGTAATGAAGAGGTTAAAGCACTGATCCCCATTAAGTACAAAATGTACTACAACAGGATTAATCAAGCGGAATTTTCAAAATTGGATCAAGTCGGGCAGGACAAAGTTCGAGAAAAAATTCGGAACGGAATACATGCTCCGTATTTGATTGATGTAGAAAACGAGGGAGAAAACTATACCGTCGGTTCGGGAAAACGGGCCTGGTACTCTTATCACGCATTCACAATTAAAGGAGGAAAGAAGATGGTGGGAAATTAGGGTAAAAATTAAGGAATTGTGTGGTACTTCTACATAGATAAGGTCTCGTTAGTTTGTTATTTTGTGACACCTTCATCATTTTAAGTATTAAACTTCGAGAAAATTTTAACTTTAATTATAGTGAAATTTTTTAGCGAGATTGGAAAAATACGTTTTTGAAATAGAAAATATCTGTCATGTGTATTTGATACACTAATTGAATGTAATTGAAGTTGCTTCAAATTAGATACTTTAGTGACAACAAATATCTAGTCCAATTAGTATTTAAGATTATTACGATTTAAGAAATTAAGCAGTAAAAAGAAACTGCAAAAATACTTGTAAATATTCTAAGCAGATATATGGTTTGTAAGCACTAAATAAGAAATAGTTTATGCAATTCAATAACAACATCTTTGTTCGCTGATTTTTTAAGAATTGATGAAATGTAACCGTTATGTCATGCAATGATATAGATAAAGCTATATATATAAGCTGTATAGTTAAATTTTAGTGAATAAACCGTTACAACGCATGTAACCAAGGGGTGAAAGGAGTGTCATACGTCAATGTGAATATCAAATTGTTCGAAAATTTGTTAAGATTGACACTTCTGACGTGTTTTCGACTTTTGTGTCTTATTTGTGTCAAATTTAACAGTTGATAACCCTTATGTGACCTTTATATGACCTCTGAGGTCAAAATGGAGATCACCATTGAATTCGGGGTTAAATTTCAGTTGAAATTGAAATAGATATGTCCTATGACCTTTACATGACCTCTGAGGTCAAAATGGAGGTCACCATTGAATTTGACATTGAAAAATAGTTAAAAATGACGTGTCACATGTCACAACTGAAAAGAGACACTTTTTCGTCACTTTTCGTCACCGTGACGATGTCATCGTCACAGGTGACGTCCAAACACAAAATGACATGAATTTTCGAATTCCTCATTGAAAAATAGTTAAAAATGATGTGTCACATGTCAAAACTGACAAGTGACACTTTTTCGTCCCTTTTCGTCACTGTGACGACGTCATCGTCACAGGTGACGATGTCACAGTGTCCAACTTCGAACTCGTCCTGTCCATTGACGTTAGGAGTTTACGTTCAAAATTTCAAGTGTCTATGTCTTTTCGTTCAAAAGTTATCGGAGCTACGGACAGACGGACGGACGGACGGACGGACGGACAGACAGACAGACGGACATAACGATCTTATAAAGGGCTTTCACCCCTTAATAAATATGAGGAAAATCTATGTACAATGCTTAAACACGATTAAATATTTCTTGGATTTTGAATACCTTGAACAAATAATGCATTATGGACTTTTCTTTTTTATTCATTGGAGAATAAATTGTATATATTCGCAGAGTATGCATTATACATGTATTCCATTTTGTTTAAAAAAGCTAAATGACCATCGCTGCACAAAATTGTCCCCACCCTTTAAGGACAACTTAGTTCCTTCCTTTACATATTTGGTACACTTGTATGCAACACATAAAAGCCAATAGTTGGATAAATTTTATTTATATAGTATTATTATTTTCTGTAAAAGTAACTTGCTTCAGCAGACTCATGAATTGAGCATTTTGTGACAAAGTACCTAAAATTAAATAATAAATTTACGAATGAGTGAGGATGTAGATGAGATTCGGCTTGAAAATGGGAATGCTTGTGACCAACAACGTAGCGTACTTATGTAGACTAAATCCTATAGCAGGTGGATCACTTGGTGGTTAGTACAGCTACCTAGTCAAAAACAAGTTTAGAAATCTGAAATTATTGTTGAATAAGAATAAGGTAAATGTATACTGTCCCTAAAATTTCACAAGTTTTTCTCGAAAGAAAAATTTCCGATCCCATTTCAAAGCGAGTAAGTCGAGAAACGAACTTTTTGTAAGTACCAAAATCTGAGCGGGAAATACTCCAAGAAGGCCCGACTACATTTCAACGGAGAAAGGTGTGGCCGTGTAAAAATTAAGACATACATACAAAGGTATGGAGAATCCGAAAATGTAAACTACAAATGACCACCATTTGAAAAAACCATCATATCGACCCCTCAAAAGTTAAAAAAGATTAAATTTTCTTTTGAAAATTATCCATCCACGTCGGTGCCTGATGCGGCCATGAAGTCAAAGATGAATACAAACCACTTCTATCATATTAAGGCCTATAAAATAGGGGTCAGAGGGTATGCAAAGAAATCTCCAGCAAAACATACGGGAACTGAAGAAAAAGTGGTAACCGCACGACCTCCGAAGCTTTACAAAAAAAATCACCAAAAAAGTTGGTCATTCACGACCAGGCCTTAAATACGTGGCTGAAACTCCGGGGAGGCAATTTTTCATGGGAAATATATCTTACAACTGAAAACCGAAGAGAAATTAAAATGTTGTCGAAATTTCATAAAAAATCTCAGGTTTGGCTGGCGTTGGGTCTATTTGGGCATGTTTCAGACCCCTCAGTTTAGTTTGGCTGTGAGGATGCAGAGGTTTATTTTCAGAAATCTGTGATAAACGGTCTGATTCCTTTCATCAAAGAGTATCAGAAAATATACAATGTAATTTATTGGACCGACCACGGACCAATCCACAATCCAACAACTATCAAGTAAGAAATCGAAATTTGGGAGGGGATGGAGGTGGAATTATAAATGCCGAGTGATTTGGCGTTCTTTCTCCCCACTGGCTACCTACTTCAATACCAGAGAAAGGGTGAAGTCCTTGACTTCCAACCGACGGTATAAAATGAATGGACGGCGAGACTCGGCGTCACTATTCTCTCAACGTCAAAAGTTGTTGTTTGTTTAATGGCGACCAGGTCCAAAAAGAGCTTGTCTAACATATACCTTCCCGACCTCTTAATTAAAAAAACATTCAAATAGGCGAACAAGCCTTGACTTATTTACAAAAGTCTTAAAAATAAATCAGTTTACTAGTGCTGGTACGAGTTGACTCTTTTCCTGGAATTTCCATATTTAGTCGTGGGCATCTTCTAGTCCCCTCACATAAAATTCCTTGTACTTTTGAAATTACTACGACAAAAGTTTAATAGCCTCTGTTGGACCGAACCTCCCGAAGTTCTTCAGACAATAGAATACGAAGGGGAGGATGGATATGAATCAGATGCAACTACATATATTCCCTCAATACAAAGTAGCCCAAACACCCAGTGAAAGTGGGTATGAAAGTGAGAACGATGAACAACAACCCCAACAACAGTCCCACTGAGGAGGGGAGCTTCACCACCTGCACCCCTCAGATCCTGATGTGCTTTGAATATGTGGAAGTGTCCCACGAGTGTATTAAAACCACCCTGAAGTGGTTTGACTCCATGGCCATAGTTACACCCACTCAAAGGCGCAAAAAACACGAAAAAACCTGTTTTCACTCGTTCAAACCCTCGCCAAAAATTCAATTTTGCTCGGATTTTAATAAAATTTACATTTTTATGATCCCAGATACTTGTGTGATTATATCCAATAGATATTTCAAGCTTTTTGAAATTTTGAATTTTTTCGAATAATTCATCAGCCCTAAAATTCCCTAAAATTTCGAAAATGTCAAGAAAGTTGAGACTGCTACTGGATATGATCAAACAAGTATCTGGGATTACAAAAACGTAAATTTTATCAAAATCCGAGCAAAATTGGATTTTTGGTGGATTTTTGAAGTTGGTAACTTTAGTAGTTTTCATCCCTTTGAGTGGGTGTTGCGGGCGCAAAAGTGGCCATGGGGTCAAACCATTAGGGTTATAGTACACTCATCGGACACTACCACATATCCAAAGCACATTAAGATCATGAGAGAAGCAGGTGGTGAACCTCTCCTCCTGAATACGGCCTGGGTAAAGCTAGAATTATATTTAGTAATGCAAGGTTTGGACCTTAGCGTTATAAGTCCTTCTGTCGAGAACTGAATAGATTCATTACCCCTTGTCGCCCTGTCCCCTGAACGTCCTTTGGATGACACAGTTACTCCCTCATCGCCCTGTTCAAGTGCATTTTGCGAAATACTTCGCAAATACACGCTTGGAGGATATCACGCTGCATTCTCCAGTCGACCCAGAAGTAGGTAATACTTTGTATATTGTGGTGTATTAATTGGTTTATGCAATTTCTATCTCTCAAATATAAAATATATTCCATTTTTGATTGCAGTTGAGGACCAGGTTGTAAGTTTGGAAAGAGCTTTGGACATAAGTCAAATGCACCGAGAGGAGCTGAAATTGCCCAAGTCGACCTCAGTTTTGGCCTCGAGACCAGAATTCAAAAACTGGAGGAGGAGGTTCTTAACCTGAGGAAGACTAATGCAAATCTTCAGGAAAGCCTTGGTTATCGCCGAGCCACCAACAATGCACGATATCATCCCTACAGATGTCCCGGCGTAATCAGCGTGTTGAATTTTGTGTAAATATATATGTTACAGCAGCACTTTGCATGGATTTGCACGATGTTAGCTCGTGTTTGCATGAGCTGTCTCATGTGTGTGAGTCATTTTCTAGTCCTTCGTATCTTGTCTAAATAAAGTAAACATGATCTCCAAAGATATCAAATTTCAGCAAGTCTCAGAGATCGATTTTGCATATACATACAGAATTGCAACATCCGTCATCTCATCTCATTCCATTCCATTCGCTCAGTCTGAGTCAATCCTTTGGGACTTAAGGAACTCTCATTTTTGGGCACTCGCTGTCCTTGTCCACTATCGCTTCATATGACGATGAAGCTAGCCGAGAAACTAATTCTCGGAATGGTGTATTTTCAATTTTTTCAACTAACAATTCAAGGATAAATATTAAACTGTCCAGTTCAAAGTCATTGACATGAATGTATGTGGGTTCTTGTTCCAAGTCCCCAAACTAGTTTAGATTCATTCATGATAAACACACATTTTAGAGATTTTGAAAGGTTAAATTCTCTGCGTAAGAAGAAATTCGCTCCAATTTTCACTCTATTTTTTTAATCAACGAACCCTTCCTTTCGACCGGGGGAATAAAATTCAATTTCTGAGTCGCTCATAATTGAATCCAAAATTTTTGGCTGGACTACTTTTCGTTGACTTTGACGGATGCAAAGTAAATCGGACTCTCGAGATTGATTTAAGTCCGAAACTGATCTTGAATTAATGTTAGTCACGTGTTGTATATTCTCCGGCGAGTAATCTCTCTTGGAGCGTTTATTCTGTGAACTGCTCAATATAACTTTTATGTTTGTGGTTGTTGCTAAATTTGCTGTCTTTACTTCCTTTAATAATATTTGTGGATGAAGCGTGGATGAAGCTGGATTTAGAAGATGTGGAATGAAAAAGCGTTCCGTTCGAACTACTAGCAATACGCTGTTACCGGCTTTATATAGACAGTGATGCATGCAAAATCATCAAATTTCACCCAGAACCAAGCTGCAAATAAATTGAGCACCAAGCTTTTCATCTTTTACTTTCTCGTGAACTTTTCAGATATCGAAAGTTCTCGAATTCACCCCTCCTTGAACCTTGTGTGGGGTGACTCGTGTGTGCCTGTCAGAGTGGGTTTATCAGGTCTAGCTTGAGGCTCACCCTCATTTAATTTTCCAGGTACGGAGGCCAGGTGCTGGAGCCAGGTACTTTCTCCTCCTGGAATAACTAACTGGAATAACCACCGAACTTGGTAACGGAAGTTTCCACACTTCTAGTTTTCATATGCATGCATTGACTTTTGTGAAATGAAATAAGAAATGACTTCTTCAGGTGGAGTAGCCTGAGCAGCAAGTGCAATGAACAGCAGCAGCAACAACAACTGCAGCAGTAAGTGCACTTACAGCCAAGTGTCCACATTTGGGGGACTTGGCCCATCGCATATAAATAAGGCTCCGCCTCAGTACAGACCTCAGTCCTGTTTGACTTCTGACCTCCTCATCTTCTCTCTTCTTGCAAAATCATCAGAATACTCTGATATGTGAGCCGGAGTCTCAATTAGTGGCACCCCATTTGGCTCCACTCATCTCTACCAGCCCAGTATGCCAGTGCCCATTCTGCCAATGGCGGTGCCACCGGTACTTTGTCTGACTGTTATAATCCAAAAAAAATGATTTGATTTGTTTCCGTCTCTGATTTTGGGAAAAATGAAAAATAATATTTTATTTTATTTCTAATTTTTTTAAAATTACAAAAAACAGAAAACTTAAACACTAGGTAGCCTAACCTGAAAAATAATGGTACGAGTGTAAGGTATGAATCGTGAATGGTGGATGATGCTGGTTTTGTTGACAGTCAGTCCGAGGACCTTACTATCGGTCAGTATTACAAGTACATACTCGGTGAAAACCTGAGTCAATACTGACACCGTTTCTTTGAATCCCTTCGCCTTTTATAGGGGTCTTGACCCCACTCTCTCAGTGCTGGACATCTTCAGTAAATATGTACAACACTGCCTATGTATATGAAATAATACTAACACTTCTTATATATATGGAATAATATTAACACTGCTTATATATATATGGAATATAACACTGACACCCCATTTGATAACCGCCATCAGGCCACCACGCCCAGATAACCACCATCAGGCCGCAACATTCTGATAACCACAACTTGGCCGCAACATTCTTATAACCACCATCGAACAATAAGGACCCAATAACCTCACATTCATTTCAAAAATTAAGATTTTTGAATTGGCTATTCTGAACCAGAGGTCAACACCGCCGATCATACGCCGCCGCGCCGCCAGACGCCGAACCGTTTTGACGCGGCGCCGCCGCCGCGAAAATCTGGTCGGCGCGCCGGCGGCAATATTCGGCCGCCGATTTACATTTAAATCTGATGAACTTTTTAATTTAGTGTATTTTTAAATATTTTTTTAACTTTTCTAAAATTTTAACAGTTTTTTAAATATTATTTTTGTTTAGTTTTGAAAATTGATATTTTAAAAATAGTCGTATTGAAATTTACCAGATCACATTTACGATACCATCAAATTCAAGTTGACCACTTGATGTTCCAGGCAAGAAATAGGGACAAAGACTTAATACCTAGTTTAAACCCCTAAAATAGGGATGCATAATAAAATTATGTAAGAAATGTTACAACCAACTGCGTGAAATGAAAAAGCCGTGATCTTTGACACAGTTTTAATGAGCACCTCAAATAGTCAAAATTTGGGCGTCAAATATAACATGTTCAATTTTTCTCTAAAATATTTCTAAAGTGCATGAAGAAACAGTTAATGAAAATATACATTCTCCAAGAAATATTGCAAATTTTAGATTATTAACAATGTTAATTTAGCGTGTTTCAGTTCCTTCCAATTTAGCGTATATACGTTTAGTAATTAATGTAGGCGCCGCCTAAGACATTTGATCACCGCGCCGCGGCGCGCCGCCGCCGCCGACCAATATAAATTTTCACGCCGCCGCCGCCGCGTAAACCGTCGGCGTTGAACTCTGTTCTGAACTTGACTTTCCATAATTTCACTTCTGTTGCGGAACATTTACTTTCACTTCCATTGCCGACAGACATTTCCGGCATATAATATAGATATGTGTACATATGTACATAGTTAAATATTGAGCGTACTCACGTCAAACTTCGCATATCTCGCATATCTCGAAAATTAAGCATAGCAATATAACTTGCGAAGTTTTGCGAGATATGCGAGATTTCGCAAAAATTTTGCTGGAAAACCATCGGATTTTTTTCGCAAATTTACCCAGCAATTGAGCATGTCCTTATTTCGCAAAATTATTTCGCAAAGTAATTCTGCAAGAGAAATTACAGAAATCCATGGAAACAATACCAAAATAGGTGTTTGTCTGTAGATTTGCGGGATAAGGGAGTTTTGCGAATCCCCTCACGACAGAAATATTTTGATATTTGCAAGTTTGTTAAATGAGTTGCGATGCGAAATAAGAAGTTGTCGTGAGTACGCCCAATACGAAAATAGGTGTTTTTGAGTAGATTTGCGAGATTGGAGAAATTTGCGGAGTTATATTTTGCGAATCCCCTCACGACATAAATATTTTGATTTTCACAAGTTTGCTAAATGAGTTGCGATTCGAAATAATACGTTGTTATGAGTACGCCCATGATTTGCATTTATGTAAAATGTACGTATAATGTATGTGAAATGATTTCATGGAAACAACAATAATAATCCTTAATGTTCCATTTGCATATACATATGTACGTGCCTTGGATAAGCTGGAGTAAATGTAGATCCATGCTGGAGGGCAAACTCGATCTTGACGCTTATCATGTGTTCATGAAGGTTCCTTGTCGTTTAATCCATGCAATTGTGGCTTTAAGCTCATTATTCTTAGTGAGGCAAATACCTGACAACGAAAAAAATTTGCTAAGTATGCATTTACCCCACCCAAAAAAAGTGACATAAGTCGATTTCTCAGCCATTTCTCAACCGATTTTGATGAAACTTTGCACAGATCATTGTCAGGTAATTTAGAAAAGATGTGCTAGTCGACTTGGCGAATTTTTGATTTTTACCCAAGTTATGTGCCAAAATGTGCAAAAATTTTCCTCTGAAAACATATTTATTTTTATGACTCATAAGTGGTGTATCCCAGCATGCTCGCTTATTGAAAATATTTTAGTCAAAGTCATTCCGGACATTTTAAGCGCAAAATGACCTAAATCGGTTGAGAAATAAGGGCGTTATTCAAGTTTGAAAATCAAAAATTTAATAAAAATATTCAAGGTGCCGATAATAACGGCGGTTGTGCAGTAAAAATAATGTCTTTGACAACCAAATTACAAGTTTTAAATAAACAAGGCCCCAAAAAATGGGAAATCTTAGTAAGTCAGCACAATCACAGTTAATAAATAAAATTAGATTGAATAACTTTTGCATCACCGCTCTCGGGATAATTTTTACTGGGTCCACTGTAAATTTAGTTTTGCATACGCATGAACTCTTGCATTCATTAAATTAATTGAGATTACAAGATGACGTTTTTACTATTGAACGAGAAGTTGAATAAATTAATCGATATGAAATATAATTGTGAACTGCGAATTTTAAATTTAGAAAGATTTGAAAATCTACAATTTCGATATACAAATTTGGATATCCTATTAATTCCTATTCTGATGAAATCTGCAGACCCTTTGAGGGGGGGGGCAATTATTCTAAATGATTAATTAATGCTTCCATGAAAAATTATACCGAGAGCGGTGATGAAAAATTATTCAATCTAATTTTATTTATTAACTGTGATTGCGCTGACTCACTAAGATTTCCCATTTTTTGGGGCCTTGTTTATTGCCCTTGCCTTTGGTCTGTAGTCGTTGCGGGATATGTCTAATGTGATGGAACATGCTTGTAATGCAGTAATTCATGCGTTTAATACGACTGACTTTAACAATGCGAAACCAATACTAGACGCTAAATCCTGCTCGGGCCCAAATATCAATGTTCAGACAATAAAAATGTTACCGACACAACGGGCTAGTCCCTTGTTTCCCTTCTAATAAATTTGGAGGGTCTAAATACAATAAGTGACCAGAAATTCATAAACTCACGCTATTCATGCTATTTGATTTACCGCCTTGAATACATTAGCCGAATTAAATATTTTATTATTGGACACCAGTTATCTTTATTTTGACGTGAAAATCATACGAAATTGAATAATTTAAACGCCAAAATAAAAATAACTGGTGTCCAATAATAAAATATTTAATTCGGCTAATGTATTCAAGGCGGTAAATCAAATAATTTGGCTCGTTCGGCTCATGTACTCCATGTGACAAAATTGAGTAATGTGAAACAGAGTTTAGCCATGTATGTGTGCACATACCTGTTCACTTTCAATCAGTTGACTGATTATGACTATGAGTGAATGGTACTGAATGGAACTGAATTCCCTGTCATTTGGCTGAAAATCATTGAAGGATTTATTCATTTAAGATGAATGATATTACGATGCGCACGTAACGTGGCACCTAAGGCCGAGCGAATTTAGGATCGATATCTTTAATTCTCATGGTATGATGAGGCCAACCTTGAAAAGAATTACCATCGATTTAGATATGTAATTAGCCTCAGAAAAACAAAAATCGAAAACGCAATTTGTTTCGGAAATATACTTTATTCTCTGACGTTCAAAAGGACGTAGCAAACATATTTATATCAGGTGGAAAACGTGCATGAGAATCTTGATGTTGATTTAACACAATTATTTGCAACGTCGTGCTGTTCAAAGAATTCTCAGGATCGGAAAGGTGTTTAAACCTAATTCACGTCTATGATTATATGGAAACAGAAGTTTCGATATATTTCTGTGGTTTGACAGGCTAAAGGTACGATACATAGGTTCATACTGAATTATTAATTAAGATGCTTGCTTGAAAATGGGGCTTAGAATTTTCATATAAAATTCCATTGTAATTTAATAAGGTTTACCAAGTATTCGTTAATAAAATAAATACATTAAACTAAATAAACCTAAAGATCAATATTATTTTTATGTATAATGGTATGATTTATTTTCAAAATAATCAGTAACATATACCTACATGTCTTCACAACTTTGCCTTAATTGAAAAATACTGATAGCGTCGCCTCACCCAATTGCATAGCTTTTCACGCCAAAAAATTAAGCATCGAAACAATACGAATTCTTAAACCATTATGAGCAAATTTACAGTTTGAATCAGGCTAAATTGCTGAATTACTAGAGGCGTCAACTCATCTACAAAGTTACTCCCGAACCTAACCTTCAGTGGTGTCAAGGATTTCAAAATTTTCATTTTAACCTTCCAATTTCTCCTGCCCTTCATTTCTCCCAAGTATGAGCGACTTGTCCCGTACAGCATTCCCGTTCCCGTTAGTAGCACCAAGTTGAAGGTGAACGAATCCAAGAAGGCGATAGACACCAGGATCAGATGGGTCAGTTGCATGGCGGTGCGGTGCTTTATGCAGGCGTACGCTCCGAGCACTTGCATCGTCGGAATTGCTGCCAGAAATGTAGGAAAAAGTCTGGATCCTATACATGAATTTAGCAATTTCTCTAGAATTTTGACTTTTTGAAAGTTCCGAGCGTTTAGGTGCTCCTTCAATTTTCGCAACTCGACCCAAATGTGCATGCATCCCGTGAATATGATATAAATCCCGTACTGCATCCCGATCAGGACGATATTGAAGAATTATATGAGTTCCAGGGTTGCCAAAAATATTCGAACGATGGCAAAACATGGGTGACAATGCCAAATTGGTAGATTGCATTGAGTCGTGGGTAGAATTAGAGAACCGAGGAAGGGTAGCTGGCATGGTGATAGGAAAACCATGACTCCCACGACGACTAGGATCAGGTATGTTACTTCCATTACTGTGAATAAAATGTTGGGTAGGAGAAAGATGCCTGTATTTTTGGACGAGTTTGGTTGATCTTTATTTATAGAGAAAGAGAAATATACACTGGAATTGTTTTAGAAATTATCGGTACAAAATCGTAATTAAAGTTGTTACCATTATCCGAAGTGATGACATTCATCAACTGAATGTTTCCTTGGTCTGCGCTCCATTCCGCGGAAAATGATACGGCCGTCGCATACAATAAAGTGCAGAAGATCGGAACAATTTTATCTGCCAGGATAACTGGTGAAATCGAAAGTGTTACAATTTGTAGCATGATGTAGACATGATTAACCAAAGTAAAAGCTGTGGCCCAGTAACGGTCAAGTATTGGAGCAGCTACTACCCTATTTTGTCCACAACTAGACCAAGCATAATGCAATCCATGGATATTTTTGGCAACTGTAAAATGCCGGTTTAAATGAGGAATTACAACATGTGCCAGCATGTCAAATAGAGGCAAATGTATGTATGTATGAATACTGTACTGAACGAGATGAATGTTGCATGCACTCTACAAAATCTGGTAGAGTCACATACTAATGTATGTATGTAGTCCTTCCTGGTATTTATTTGGTAGTAACTTTCAACTGAATTAGCATTAATTTGATTTGCTTCTGAGTGGCAAATTTTTCGTTACAACATTACTAAACGGTGGTAATGCCTATTATTACCAGTGCGGGTAAAGAATATACACATCTGTATTTTGGTAAGTATTGATTTAATACCAGTTTTAAAGCTTGTGAATAAATCATTTCATAAATGTCATCTATACGATCTGTTAATTCTATTCTATCTACCTTAAATTTTGAATTTCTTTCGTTTGATGGAGTTAACATCCTCAGTTACATACAGATAAATATATGTACATATGTATGTAGATGATAGTTAAAATTTCAGCAATGCAAATTATCTAAATGAAGTATATAATGTTCCCCAAACGGTTATTAAATAACGCATTTATGCACTTAATTGCTCTTACTCTTGCCAAGGCTACTTCCACGTAGAGAATCAGCTACTACAGAAATCGTAAATTTACCCTGCTTTAATACGCAGAATATGGAAAATTCAAGACTAAGAGAATCAGCTCCTTTTGACGTTGAACACAGCGAATGTGGGATTCGGATTGAAAACTTTACCACTTGGTTTAAAATTGAATATACCTACTTATGCCATTCAAGTATTTGCTCATTTTATGTCAGCACGTAATTTTACATTGTCAAGTTCAAATATCAAAATTATTTAAATAGCAAATCCTTATTTATTTATAGGAGTTTCTGAACACGTTAAAGTACTTGGCTATGTACATATTCAACCCTTCAGAGAAATTCTAGCATTTTTGGTTCATTTGATTCAAACGATTTTATTATTCAACACAAAGGTCATTTATTAAAATGTATCCACGTTTGCTAAACATGGCCAAAAAGAAGGTACATTCTGGCAATGAGAGACAAGTTATCCTTATAAATTCATTTATTCCACGTGCAAACATTACGTGCTCCAATCCTTGTAAATAAATACCCTAGCTAGTATAATATTTACACTTTTACACAACGGACTGTATTATTGCTGACCGGTAAAGTTGTGGTAATGTAAACCTAGCCACTCAGAAACAAATCATTACTAATCCGGAAAGAACTATTACGAAATCAATACCAGTATGGAGTATGAATATATGCGAGTCTATAAGATTTCTAACTGTGTATAGATATGTACATTGTCGGTTAACATGCTAAATTCATGGCAATGAAAGCTAGTAATTAATTACAGGTTTCAAGACGTCGATTTTTTTCACCTACCCATTATAATTGTTGAACATGCCAGCCAAGGGAACACGGAGAGTAGAAAAATTCAGCCAATTTTGCACGTTATCTTTTCATCTTACATACGCAATCACAACTTATGTAACCAAAGTTATTTAATAGTTCACACATATCAACATGCACATGTAATTTAGGTACATATGTTTATATATTGTAATATGCCGACTAGCTTGGTAAATAGAAACTGAGATTGGAGGTGCAAATCTATGTACATATTTGTAAGAAATCAGAACATTCTTCGCTATCGCTATTTGATACCTACATATGTAGAGGTTAAACACGCTGGCTCAGAATATTTCGCTGAAATTTAAGAAATCCATTCAATAATTTTACTGAAACTGGGTAAGTCTTGAGTAAGTCATGTACAATTACATAGAGATTTAAAACTTAAAAAATATAAGTATACAATTCATGATTGATAATGTAAACAATTGAAATTTTAATTTTATTCACGTATAAATTATTGAATATCAAAACATATTTATTCTTAAAAAATCGAGGGACAGATCAAACTCAATTAAGTGCCCATCTTTTGTCCATCGTCGTAAGTATGTATGTAACAAAATTCAAAGCCTTTTCAATATTTGTATAGGGAAATGTGTCACAAATTATCCGTATTAATTAGGACTGAAAAACATATGTATGTACATACCTTGCGGTGCGGAGACGAAATGAAATCCACCTATTTAAGATTATGTTAGACTCTTAGAAATCCAGTGATAATATATGTAAGTAATACCAAGCGGTATTAGTTTATGGTTACATCAAAGTGGGATTGATAAGTAACACACTGTACTAAAAGCTTCGGATTAAACCTTTATCATATCGATGGCAAATTTTTGAACACCGGGATAATTTTAATACCAAGTGGTACCAACTTTAATACCGAGAGATCAATACCTGCTTGACTAACCGTGTGCTCTTTTACAGGTCCTTCGCATGACCATCATGCACAAGCCAAGCAGTCTACACGTATGCTATTTCCTCCTGGTTTCCATAATCTTGACCACTTTCTATATTTGTGTGGCAACCCAAGAGACAACCAATCCTCCCCCTGTCCGTCCCACAGATGAACAGAAACACGCCACAAGTATTCTGGTAATAACATGTCCTAAGGGTCAACATTACTCTCAACATCAAGGAAGATGTGTCAAAATGGCACGTAGACTGGGGAGGCGATGAGTTTCACGGAAAATTTGATTTGTTAATATGCAAACTTTAAAGAAATTCGTAAAGAGTTTAATTTTGTAAAAAAGGGAATTCGGAAAAAGATGCGTATTTCTTAATTTGAAATTGTATCAGTAAAAATGTTATCCATCTCGTAATGTACACTTCAAGGTTAAATGATGGAAAACCGGAAACCAAATGTTCAAGTTGTGTTCACTGTGTAATATAATATGCAATCAATTTATGGGTTGTGTTCTCCCTGATTAATTAATTAGTCTAAATAAATGTCGACAAATAAAATTAAAAAAACACATTTTACAAAAATCTTTATTTATGGATCTAACAAGCTCCTAATTCCCCCACCCCCTGCAATCGAAGCAATCCCCCCACTTCCCGCTTCCCCCTTATTCATTATTCCACTTAAACTCTTTACATTCGCAATACCCGTTAATTTATCCGATTTAATTTCTAGTCCATCCTTTGCATGTGATTCTGTCGGCCCTTCCGTCGTATGATCTCCAATGGACACTCCTAATAATACGAATATTTTATTTAAAAAATGGTGATGTGGAAATCACACTCTTAAAAATAATGTCACCATTTTGTAAATTAAACACTCTCTGAATTATTACTACATAAAATATACTAAATCCAGAGTAACGGTAATTTGATCAAAAGCAAGGTTTACGCAGGATTTAGTATAGTTTTCTTAGAATTGAATTTGTAATTACAATTAACATTTAATATAATAACTTTTCAAAAAGGGTCACATTATTTTTAAGAGTGAATCTGAAAACAAAGTCAAAATTTTGGACATACCAACCAGACCCAAACTACGATCTTGATGATCTACCAATTTGTATTTATTATTCTTCTTTTGAATTCGTACTGATGGGATTGGGACGCAACCATGGAAACATCGAATTTTGTCGTTGCAGAATTTGGGGCCTTGTTTTTCTAGGGGAGGAATTTTTTTATGATTTAAACAGAACCACAATTTCCATGCGGATTTAATTTAATTTTTTTTACTTAAACATGATGAGAATTTTTTGTCACAAAATGCTGATCCATTTGTTTCCATGAACACTGTAAATTTTGTACAATTTAACAACAAATTTTACTTGCATTTAATGAGGCAATTCACGCCCTCCTTCGTAACTACGTAAACAGCGTAAAATCCGTAAACTTACAAACGTTTACAAACTTTTACAAAAATTGTCAAGGAAAATCAGTTTACAAACTTTTGTAAACTTACGCAGCTCACAGGCGTCTTTAAATTTTGTAAAGTATTTTGTAAACTCAATTTGCGGAAGAAAAAAATTTGCTCGATACAGAAATTTGGCATAGAGGTTGCTAATGGCCCCTAATGGAAGAATATGAAGTGGAATTGGTAAAAAATCACATCCGGGACCCGTTGGGGTGACCCATACCGATTTTCATAACTTGTCTCAAAAAGCTGAAATTCGGAACGGTGATAGCTTCTCATGAACGAATATGAAGTCAAAGATGAACAAAAAATAACCAGATGGGCAATAAGGGAGGGGCACCGATACCGATTTCTAAGAAGTTATATATTCAGCTAAGATTTAGTGTGATTTAGGATTAGAATTTAGGAGGGTTGAATTTCGAAATTTTTATAGGAACAGCCTTCACTGTTCGTGGTATTTATTATATCAATAAATGCAGCTCCACAAATTTCTTCCATTAATTTCCGTTTTCTGGAAATGATCGGCATTTTGTTTCAATTATCAGATAAATTTTTACGAAAATAATTGCGAAAGTGAATTCACGGGAAGCTGTTTGTAAACGTTTGTAAGTTTACGGATTTTACGCTGTTTACGTAGTTACCAAGGGTGCGTGAATACCCTCAATTTAAATTAAACTCACGCAGAAAGATGGTAAAAACCCAAAATGTAAATTTCCACGCACTTGTTTCCATGATAATTGAAGAAGAGTGAATGGAAGGAAATCGTAAAATAGGTAATGAACAGAGAGAAATGGTTACATAATTTTAACGACGACATTTCCTTTAAATTGATAAATTACAGCCTGTTCCATTGTTTCAAATTATAATCAAGTAAGAATGTTATACATATGTAAGTGAAGGATGCCCCCAATCTACAAAAAACACTTAAAAATCCGGTACAGCCACCTAAATGTGGATATAAGTGCTTACATATATACAGTTACTCAAATTATTGATGGCATCATTCACTGTCATGACACAAACCTTAGTGTTTTCACGTTCTGGGAATATGTCATTATTGTGAAATATATCGATTCTAAAGAAAATTTAATGGGGGTTATAAAAATCAAATCAGTTTAACGCTAACTGTAACAGTTTTAAAGATATTTTAAATAGAGCCATTAAACTTCCAAAGTGCATGCAAAATAATTAAAGGCACCATGCTAATTTTTTATTGAAATATACTTGTAAGTTCTTATCACTACTTTGTGATGCCACCTTTTGCACCAATTACTGTTTGAATGTCACGTGAAATAGAACCCTCCAAGGTTTTGACCACTTCCGGTCCTAGATTACCCCATTTCTTGCTGATGATCACTTGTAACTAATTTTTTGGTTTTGGAGTGCTGTTAAAAATTCTTTGCCCCAATTCGGCACATCAAAAGTATATGTGGTTTAGTCCTGGACATTGGGCAACGCAATAAAGATTTGTTACCGGAGTTTCCTCGAAGTACAGCTTGATGATATTCGCCGAATGCTGGAAGTACCCATACTGCTGGAATTCAAAGTTATCCCCAAGACGCCGATATCTGCATAAAGTTATCAAATTGTCCCACAAAATGGTCTTCTGTACTTCCTTAGTTATAATTATAACAATAAAGTGCGATGTGTCAACTTAACCCAATGGTTAAGGGCCCAAGATCATGACATTTCCGCCACCATGCTTCATCGTCTTCCTCATGCGCTGCAATTTCAGGGCTTCCGAAGGATCCTACTAGATTTTTAGAGTCCCATAGGACCCAAATAGGTTAAATATGCTATAATCACTCTAAATAATTCGTTAACAGTCTTTGATAGTCCAATAACTGGTTGCTTTTGCCCATCCGAGGTGATCCTTCATATTCTGAATATTGATGAATGGTTTCTTCAGCGCCACTTGGCGTTTAAATACAATTTCTCGAATTTTGTTGCAATTCGTTTGAGGTGTAAAATGTACTTTGAATTGTTGGTGACCTTCAGAAGTGATTTTAGGATAAAAGGTCCTCGGTGGGTCAAAATCTTACGGGCTATATTTGGACCATTCCGCGCAATGGACGTCCCTTTCGGTTCCCGGCCGCGTAAATTCGCCTCTGTTCCGGTTTCCTTCTATTTTTTAACTATATATCGCAAAATACACGTCGAAAGCTTGGTTTTGGAGCACTTCTTCGAGTATCCTAACCCTTTCTCGCGGACAGCGGTGACATTTTTTCGTTGCTCAATCCTCAAGTCTGTCCAACCAATTGTAGTCGACCTTATCAATATTTGCAACTGTCAAATTGCATTTGGCACATTTAAAACTAATGGCAACTCAAACTTACCTGGTGATTTTTAGCTTGGAGTTTGTATACCAATAGCAATGCCGAAAGATGATAAAGGTGCCATTGATTGTTTGGCATGAATTTTGGAAGTTTTGCCACTCTATTTGAAATATTTCGGAAACGGTTAAAGTAAGCAATAAACTGCTTTGATTTTTGAAATCTCGATTAAATTTCCCATGGGATCGATGTATTTCACAATGATAACACATTTCCAGAATGCAAAGACACTACGGTTTGTGTCACGACTTGGAATGGTGCCATCAATAATTTGAGTAACTGTATATGCATTTATACAAGGTGGTTTAAATCTCATAGGACAATGCAAAATTTTTAGATGGACAAAACCCCTAAATCTACATATCTGTATTTACATTAGTTACAGGATTTTGGGATTGGGATTTTTATTAAAGGGTGTTAATAAAGTCCGATCCCATGCATTTTTTGGAGCGTGGTTGTTACAAATTCAGCTGGAACTTTTGAACCAGTGAAGTTATTTATTTCAAATTTTTACCATGGGAGGAACAACTAAACGTGTAAGTCATGAGCATCTTAGAGTTGAGATACAAACATTGCATCAGCAGGGGCTTAAACCTACAGAAATTGTGCAAAAATTGGGCTGCAGCCGCAGAACGGTTTGGAAATGGAAGAATAAAAATTTTGTCCACGACAAAAAGCGACCAGGGCGACCCAGAAAGGTGTCACCTACCACAAAAAGAATGATTAAAAACAGACTTTGCAAGAAAACCGGTAGTTCATTACGTAATTGAGCAAGGGAGTTAAATGACTCAAAACGCTATAAAGAGAAGAAGAAGCAAATTAACTGTGTGACCGTGCAAAAATTTGTGAAAACTACGAAGTGGGGTCACACAGCTTACAAACTAACCAAAAAAACCTCTCATGTCACAAAAATATATCGATGACCGTCTGAAATTTGAAGAACTCCTTCAGAAAAGTGCCCATTTGAGTGAAAAAAGACTTGGTGAAGAATTGCGCAGTCACATCCTTTCAACTGACGAATCTATTATTGAACTATATCCAAAATTGAACCAACAAAATGTTCGTTACAGGACAGAAAACAAATCGGATGTACCATCAAGAGCGATCCCAAAATTCGGGCTTAAAGTTATGGTAGCGGGTGGATTTTGTGCACGTTGCGTGACCCCTCTACATATCATACCAAAAGGCAAATCAGTCAATGCAAAGCATTATATGGAAAAAATATTACCTATCTATTTCGATAGCATGGGGAACAAGGAAATATTTCCGAATGAAAGAAAAATAGTTTTCATGCAGGATGGTGCTATAGCCCATACAGCAAAAGCGAGTTTGAGTCTCATCAAGACGCAAGTTTCAACGGTCTGGAGCAAGGGGGTGTGGGCCGCTAACGGCCCAGATTTGAATCCCCTGAAGAACCAGTGGTCCATACTTAAGGAAAATGTATACAAAGAGCCACAACCCCGGACGAGGGAAGAGCTAGTAAAAAAAAGTTCAAGATGTATGGAATTCGATTTCCAGAGGCACATTGGAAAAATTAGCACAGAGCCTTAAACAAAGAGTTGAGGGCATGGTTAAAGTAAATGGTAACAAGACCAAATACTAAGGTAAATATGTCGAACATTTTTTGTAAGTATCACGGGTAGTTTTTTTTAATACTAGCCTTCACTTTTTTACAGGAAAAATGGGATCGGACTTTATTAACACCCTGTATTATCATCAAAACGGATGACGACAAAGTTCTTAGCATGTTGAATTTCAGAGATAACATTTCCGTAACTAATGTGAATTTACGAATTTTTCTTATCGACAAATTATCCATTGTAGCGTAACATTTTCTACAAACCACCCTGTACTTTACACTACACATTATTAAACATTACTAAACGGTTATACTCATGTATGTTACAGTGCCTGTAGCGCAATATATAGATATCTACACTTATACCCCAGGATGAAACGACTAATGCCAGTTTTCGAAGAGTATATATAATAAAGAAAAAGATACCTTTCATTGTACCCAAAACAATCTTTATACGTTTATGTACATATGATCAAAGTAAAAACTGCTTCCTTTTGGTCAGGTCCGAAGTCTGGAAAAACTTGATTGTACATATTCTAAGTAAAAATAAATTCATAGTTATAACCTTAGCTCAATGACTTGTGTAAAACGAGCCGTTAATTACCTACTCAACGTCAGAAAAACACCAAATCTAGCAAAACAATCTTTACAAACTTGAGATTTCTTACCCATCTGCATGCCATTGATCACTAAAAATCGTAGTGTCTTATTAAAAAATAAGAAAGCGAAACTTGTTTATTATCGGCAGGAAAATAACCTGATATGCACACCAACTTATAAATTACTCTTACCCCCGGAATATCGCTACATATATACGCAACCAATAATAAATGTTCATGCTACATATTTTCCCAGTTTTTGATATACTTAATGGAAAAACCGTGTGAAAAAATCAGAGTATTGACTTTTGCATACTTATGTATGAAACTACTGTGGTTAATTCCATAGCTCATTTATCATTCGCCACGTGTGAAGGTTGGCAAGTTGATATCGGTTCATATGAGCACACGCAAATTTCGCAATCTATGTATCATGAAATACCGGAATCTATTTACGCAGCCAATTTGCTTGTTTATTTGCAATTAGGAAATTTACTTAGGTAGCCTGAATAAATTCGTAATTTTATGTTTAGTTCCGTGAGAAAATATTTATACAGAGCGTTAGGCGCATTAATGCGAACGAGTAATAGATAGATAGATTTATAATTTGTACTTCCCAGTTCCCCCTTTTCCACTGTACTTTGGCACGTTTTTGCATGTTTAGCGAATAGTTTGGAATTGTTAACAACTAAATGTATGCTCTGTTGAACCATTCCAGGTTCACGTACATAAGTTGCATATATACACTCATGTTCATGCAAACGGTCAAATCGTGCAACAACCCCTCTGTAGTAACGATTTGGTCAGAATGTTGGTATCAAACTCGTTTTTTTCTGTATCATTCCTCTCATCAAGTCGACTGTATTTACATAAAATTGTGCTTCTCACCTCATCAAATTTTAGCCCATGAATTTATAAACTTGAGACAAGTAACAAATTTTAAATACACTGACATAAATATACATACGTACAGATTTGCTAACTTTTAATTAAGCTGAAATCGGATCATTACATGGACTGTTTAAAGATGGACCTCAATTGCAGTATCGTGGACATCAATAAGGATTTAATATTTGGCTTCCGGCCACAATCTTCCTTCACTTTACTCGAATTTACAAAGTTTGCTCCTGACTTTAAGTATTTATTAATAATTATCCCTCCACTACTGGTACTCTGGTATTATTTTTTCTGGAAAACTCTCGACTATTATCGGGTAATTTGCAAAGTTTCCCTTAATTTAAGGTGTTATCTTAAAAGGTTAAATTATTTACAGGATTACACCGAATTCGGGTACGATGACGCCAAGCGGATAAACGGGAGTGACGCTTCGAGACGTCATGCAATTAATGAAATGCGCAATCAAAGAAAAGTCGGTGACATTCCGCCCGTCTATCCAAACGGTTGGTTTAACATTTTGGAATCGCGCGATCTTCCCGCTCAAGGCGCGAAAGAAGTGTGCTGTTTAGGTAAATATTTAAATTTTTGGGAACATATCGAATTGGTTTTAGGGTGGGGTTTAGGGTGGTTAATTAAGTTAAATACATCGGATTCGTCGGATTTTTTTTATCCGGCCATTTACTAATGGATTCGACCGGGTATTATCGGATCGGATCCATGTTATCCGGTCGGATCGGATTCTCCGGATTATCATCCCTAATTGTTTTATTAATAGTGTCGGCCATTTATATTTTCTTAGGTTTGAATTTGGTCGTTTGGCGGGGCGAGAGTGGAAAGTCGTACGTGGCGGATGCATACTGTCCCCATTTGGGGGCACATCTTGGTGTTGGTGGCGTCGTAAAGGGCGACTGTATCGAGTGTCCCTTTCACAAGTGGGTATTCCAAGGGGGGAGTGGCGATTGTGTCCATGTTCCTTACTCTGACTCTGGTAAATACTACTGATTTACATATGTAATTCAGATTTTAAACGAAAACTTCTCCTAATTATGTATGTCTACTAGTCCCGGAATTTGCACATTTAAAAATGTGGGAAACACTGGAACTGAACGGTTTTATTTATCTCTGGTATCACGCTGAAGGTGAAAAGGTGGGTAAAATAATTACCAGTTCGCATGGGTGGTAAAGAAGTAAATAAGTTCGCAAAAAAATGGTTTGAAAATTTATGTATTTACGAACTTGCGAATATTGGTTGTATGTATTTATGTGGCTCGCATTTTTTAAAAATCATTTACGATGCGAACATGCGAAATAAAATAAATACTCGTAATGTTGACGAGGTGACATAAATACTGACATTTTATCATTTTTTGCATATTCAGCCCTCTTGGAAACCCGACGAAATTCCACAAGTTTCTAGTGGAGAGTGGATTTATCGTGGAAGGTCGGTCTTTATTACGGCGTGTCACATTCAGGTAGAAAAAAAGTTTGAAAATGCACGCATAAACTTTTGGAAATTTTTTCCGTAAAAATTTCCTCGTTGTTCAGGATGTCGGTGAAAACGGGGCTGATATGACGCATTTCAATGCTGTTCACAAACCTTCCGTTTTTGCCGGAGGAAACATTGCAGGGTTGAAATCGGCCTGGGAATTCATAAGCCATATCTGGTCTGGAAGTTGGGAACCTAACCCTGACCCAAAATTAGGCCACAAAGCAATCATGTCCTTAAATCACAGAGTAAAATTACTTAACCGTTTTACCTTAATGGATGTCCCCTTTGCCAACGTGGCAGCGAATCATGTAAGGAAAATCTCTAAAAAATGAGGGTATTCACTTCGTATTTTGCAAAAAAAGTTCGCAAAATGGTTTTTCAAAATACATACATACATATGTTGCGATACGAACATGCAAGCTCTTAGTGAATACCCGCATTTTCAGAAAGATTGAAAATTTAAGTTTTAAATGGTATGTAGCTACATATGCATATTTTTGCAGGTTGGTCCCGGAATGGTTTACCTGCATTATAAAGGATTTGGTGGCAATGGCGTCTTCTTTTTCATGACGACGCCTCTGGCACCGCTTGTTATGAAACTTACTCTAACGTTTTACTCTTCTCGGTTTCTTTTGCACCCAATCGCACTGCTATTCATGAAGGGTCAAGCTAGCCAGGTACGTAGTACACTCTGAAAAATGATGTTACCGTTTTGAACAATAATGTGTGTTACATATGTAAGTAAACGATACTTCATAAATCCAGAGTAAACTTCACTATTTAACAAGTTAACGTAAATCTGGATTTAATACAGTTTACTCATAATTTAGAATATTTAAATCGAATTTACCTTTTTCAAAAGGGTGAAATTATTTCTAAGCTTGTATGATTATCTGTAATTTAGAAATATTAAATCAGTCCGAGGTAAATTTGGTCATGCATTTTTTACCCGAATTATCTAAATATGTAGTTGGAAAGGGACATTGCCATCTGGAACAGAAAAACGTATCTGAGTAGGCCAATTCTCATGAAGGAGGATAAAGCCGTCAAAACTTTTCGTCGCTGGTTTAATCAGTTTTATTCGGAGAATAGCCCACGCTTACAAAATCAATCAGTCGTACCGGATGGGAGAATTGGTGTGAAAACTGAATTAAATTGGTAACTAAATGGGAAATACAGAAATATTTATGAAAACGCTAATAATCAATCATGAATGTATATGTTTGTATCTTCCATATGCATTTTTCCCAACGATTGTAATTACTGATTTAGTTATGTACATATCTGTAATTAAGGATGCGCTGTGATGTAAAGTGTAAATACTGCTCCGTTGCAAAATTGTATAAATTTGTAGCATAATGTGAACAAATAATATTTATGTGAATATGTATGTATGGTTCAATAATTATTTATTAAACTTAATCTCGCGTAAACATAAATATTTACGCCAAATCTTCTAATTTAAATAGCATTACAGTAAATAAATTAAGGTAAGTAAATAAATATGTGTAATAAATTATATTAACTGTCTTGATACATGAATGGTGCACATTACAACAAACCAAAATACTTACGTACACAATATCATAACGAACTCACGACGTACTTCGGCAATATTTCTGATAAATCACAAATAATTACACTTAATTCAGTAAAACTACGATAAATACAAACATAACCAGAAATTTGCTGCACTTTGAAAAAAACTATGCACGCGTATTTAAAACCCAGTCAGCAATACGACCAAATAAGATATCTCGTAATTTCTCATGGGAAGCAAAACCTGATTTCTCACATGCTTAATATTCCTCAAACACATATGTAAGCAATTCCTGCTCTGCTCCATAAATCCAGCGCTTCGATGTTTACCTGGGGAATTTTACATACGAGAATGCAAATAAATATGAAGCAGACGAAGAAATATTATGAATACTAAACCGCAACCAGAACCAAGTTATTCATTAAGAAGTAAAGTTCGGCTGGAAAATAAATCCATAATCATTCAATGTATCGCGTAATTGTGATCCCATTTCTGTACATTTGTGTCCTCATACTCCTCCCACTTTTCCTCGTACTGATCACCCCTCTTCTGCTATACCGCCGAATTGTGGCCCGCCTTTGTCAGCTGGTTGGAGGCCCATCAATTGGGAAAATTCTAAACGCCACGGCAACATCACACGCATGCATTGGCGGGAAAGGAAGCAACATCCTCCCCTTAACGGTGGAGGGGGTCCCAGATCTTGCCCATATTAAGGCACAGTTCACTGAAAAAATTTTAAATGCAAAAGATCCCGCTGGTGGTGATGCCCCACTTTACCCTGAACTCAGGCAGACAATCGTTTCCTGGGGCGGGTATTTCTTTTGGGCAGATATTCCCAACTTTACCCTGCCCATACGGTTGTTGGATATCGATCCGATCGATATTGACTCCAAGGAGGGGATCAATTTACTAAGGACGCTGTACAAAAGGGAGTGGAAATTTGGTCAGGAAGCGTTCTGGGAGCTGGTCATCGTTCCCGGTGTCGGGGGGAAATTTTGCGTCCTTTTTATCATGCATCACGCCCTAGCAGATGGCTTCTCTATGCAAAAGTTGGTGAATAAGGTTAGCCAGCCGCCAATTGTGGAAGCGAAGAAGAAGGTGACTTTACAAGTTCCGGGAAAACGTGGAGCGGCTGTGGTATCTCTGGTAAATTACGAAGTTAAGAAATGAATTAGACAAATAATACCAAGCGGTATTAAAGTTTTGCCATATCGGCAGCAAATTTTTACGGATCGATATTCATAATTTTAATACCAAGTAGTATCAGGTTTAATACCGAGAAATCACAATCTATGTGATTATTTATACCAGATTACTACTCCTAAGTATACAAAATTTTGTTAAATTTGCGATTTTTTCCAGGTGAAAACCTTACTTAGAATTCCATACGACATTGCGACGTACCTTGAGGCGCTTTTAACAACTCTTTTACGAAGTCCTGGACAAGTTAATTCCGGGAATATGCAAGAAATTGAAAAAATTCCAAATGCAGGAATGACCATATCCACGGCGTCAGTAAGCTTGGCAGAGATGAAACAGATTTCAACAGGTCATGCCGTTTCGTTAAGCACCCTCCTCATCTCTGCGGTGCAAGGATCAATCCGGAAATTCGGAAATACGCCTAATGGACTTTTGTACTTCCCGCTGCCTCAACCATTTCATCCTGAGAAATTAAGAAATGTTGCGTACGTTCAGGGAAATTTTATAAAGATATAATTACATATTTCAAAAAATGCTAACACTAGAGGCCACTTAGCGTTTGCTCTTGGATTTTGCCCAAATTATTTAAATATTGTCCACCGATCAAAGATTTAATTAATATGAAATTAGCAAAATACACTATCTTCCAATGTGAGGCTTTGGCAGAGATATTTGCATCCACAGAGGAGAAAACGTGCCTTAAAGTCGACAAGTTTTATCGACAAATTTACTCCAGTTTCTCCTCCTCTAATGCAAATATCTTTTCAAAACATTGGGAGATTGTGCCCGCAAATTTCATACAGATTAAACATTTGATCGACTGACAGTAATTTTGCCAAAAAATTGGAGGGCATTCGTTGAGAGACCTCCATTATAAGTACGTAAATATTTTGTTGTTGTATAAACATTTTCAGGGGGATGGGATACATCGAACTATCGCAAAATGTTACTTGTCCCGACAATCTGAAACGAGTTGAACAACAATTTCAAACCTTGAAAGTGTCCACTTTTCCTGGGATGGTAAACTTTCTGGGTTCCTTGAGCGGAAGTTTGCCCCCGTTTCTCCTGCGTAGGACGATAAGCGGTGCAAAGTCTGCTAGAAACATGAGAAATTACGTGGCCTCGATTTTTGTCGTGTACCGAAATCCATTTCATCTCTTTGGATATCCGGTAGTCGGACTGGGATCTTGTGGATCTGGGCTGGAGGACACAAACGGTTGGTTTGCCAATTTATGTATGTATGTACCTTGTCAAATTCGCGAAATAATTTAGCAACATATTTATTATTTTGCAGCTATTGCATTTTTTATAATTTCGTCACACGACAAGATTTGTATAAGTGTGATGGGTGACAGTGAAATTTTGACGGAACAGGAAGGGAAATCTCTGCTCGATGGAATGCTAGGAGAAGTGGAACTATTTAGAGATGCGTTGGACCCACGTGACCATGTCCAAATTGCAATTGACAAGAATTAATTAAGCCGTGGATTACGTTAATGGAAATTAATTAGTGAGACGAGTGAAATTTGTAAAAAAAATTGCACGCGAATATGACTCATAACTTTTGCAAATTTTGTAATTTAGTTTGTTCTACATAAAAGATTTATAAACTGAGATACCTATGAACATACATACATAAATCTTTTAATAATTTCATTCAATCTAAAATGTGCCAATAAATCTGAATATGTGTACGTGCGAATATTTATTTACATTATTTTCCTACTTTTATTATATAGGTATTCGTGAAAATAAATATTGAGCGTATTCACAATTGTCTTCGTATCCTTCACATATTTTTGTTAGTATCGTAAAACAGTTTACGAATAGAAACCAAGGGCCCAACTTCGTAAAAAATCGTAAGCTTTTTTACCACCTCGAAGAGAGATTTCTATCGACAACGTATTCCGGCCTTCGACAAGACTAATATTCGCGAAGGTATATTGACTTTTGGGTTATTTATCTAAAATTATGAAGCGTGCGATAAACCCTGACTTAGCAATTGTACTCCACGATGATGACATTTGGTTTTCTTCTTGGGGCCTCACATGCACATGTTATCTTTTAAGAATTATTTTGTCGTCCGTTATTTTTGTGTGCAAATTTCGATACGTATGTATCATAAAATGGTCTGATATCGTGTTTAGCGGGTGTCATAAATCTTTTTTTAAATTAGTTAATGCCTTCCTTAAAGGTTACCACTTCATCCACCGATATGGACATGAAAGTTAAGATGTTATGATGTTAATATAGAATTGAGACTGCATTAATTATTCAAAAGGGTGACATTAGCCTTAATGGCGTGGCCTGCATGAACAAACTGATGAAAATATTTAAATCGTATAGCTATGTACATATGTATAAATATTTATTAATAACCGCGACATTTGCAAATTCGTGACTGTCTTGGCATGTCTATTTTAGAAAAATACATAAGTGGAGAGAAAACGCGATGGAACTATTGCATATGTCGCTCACGATACATACTTCAATTTCTGTATATATGTCGCATAAGTCGATAATATAGACATCACCATGATAAGGACTAAAGGAGGGAAAAGAACTATATTTAAATAGAAGGCAAAGCTTGTGACAAAAATTGTTTTTCTTAGGTGACAGCAAATGACACGATTACGGCAAATCTTAAATACACTTAAATTTACATTCCTACACTGCCAAAATCTGGTAGAGTCACATACTTATGTGCACTCTAAATAATGTTAGTAAATCAAGGATTTGCAAATGATACAACCGATCTATAAAATTTACTCAAGGTTGAGGCAAAATTCTACAACGTTCGATAACTTGTAATTTTCATATGGTAAATTGTACCTAGCCAGTTGTGTCATCGTTAGCAATTTGTGAGAAAATGTTGATCATATATATTTAGGGCGTTGGTTTGATAATAAAGGAGGACGCACCCCTTCTTATGAGAAAATCCCCCCCCGTGATATTTGCCCCAAATTTTGATATGTTGTACACCTCGAGGTGCTGATCAAAAAATGTATTGGTCCCTAAGCCCTAAGTGACCTGGTTCGACCGGAAACCGAGGTCAAAGGTCAGTGCACTTTTTCGCTCGAAACCCCACAAACCGTATATTCTTGGAAAGCTACGGACCTCACGAGTCCCAATATACACCATAATAGGGTCAAAGGTCAAGTCTTGACCTTTCGAGGTCAAGCAAAAAGTTGCAAATGTGTGTTGCTGTTGCAACACAGTTGTACACACAACAGCCATAGAGTCGACTAAGCTTGCTCGACATGCACTCGGCTGACCGGAGTGCAGCGGAGCGTGTAAAAATGTCCGTAAGGTCCATAAACGGTCACCTTGCCTAAATAGCTGACCTCAAAAGGTCAGGGGTTGACCTTTGACCCAAGTATGGTGTATATTCGGACTGATGAGGTCCGTAGCTTTCCAAGAATATACGGTTTGTGGGGTTTCGAGCGAAAAAGTGCACTGACCTTTGACCTCGGTTTCCGGTCGAACCAGGTCACTTAGGGCTTAGGGACCAATACAGTTTTTGATCAGCACCTCGAGGTGTACAACATATCAAAATTTGGGGCAAATATCACTGGGGGGGATTTTCTCATAAGAAGGGTGCGTCCTCCTTGTTACTGGATTGGTAGTAAATAGTTCGTTTTTGAGTACTTATCCGCAGTATAATTCTCATTACTATTTTTGCTTACTTAACCAGAATGGCGGTGATTGTCACGCCGGAACTAAATATAAGTACTGCATGATATTTATCTGTACTGCGCCCACTATTAATTCAAGACCAGTTTTCTAAGAGTGTGCATATATTTCGCTGCATAACCAGTGTTTCGGGTGCAAGTAACCACCTGCAACAAATAACCACAAGAAAATGGTTTCTTGCAGCTATTTTACCCTCAAGAAACTCCTTCCCGCCGCTGTAATTCTTAGGGCGCTTCGCTAGAAGGCGCTGTGTTTCTTAAATTTCTTGCAGTGCACCTTGGATTTCTTGTATTTCTTGCTTTGCAGTGCAAGAAATGAAGCAAACCCGCAAGAAACGAATCACTGTGCATAACAGAAATTACACATGTTAAAGTGGTTTGCAATCATCGTGACTAGCGGTTGGCACGAAACCAAGAAAGTCAAGAAAACAAAGTTATCAGTAATAAGTTATCACGAAGCCAACTCTTTTAGAAAATAAGTTACCGCCCACTCTAAGCTTCACCACTTCATCCACCGACATGTACATGAATAATAAGTTTTCGTCTAATACCAGTGAGTGCATTTTCATCGCCCAACCTTATCGAACACTCTAAAAAAGTCTAGTAATAAAATTAAACAGCGTTGTGTGATATGAATGACTCTGTCAATGTCGTAATCGTAAATGTTTGCTTAAAACCTAAAAGTAATGTATGTGTATGCAGCTCGGTAACAAACTATCACCATACCTGCACCCAATTTTCACAGGTGTCCGTATTCATGCGCAAATCAACCTTTACAATTTCAGCTCCATACACAATTTCCAAGCGCGTGATTTCCACACCAATTATTTTCACCAAGCGGTAAAATTTTTCTATCAATTTGTGGAAATTTTAATGTCGAGAAATCCTTATCAACATATCTGCACTACATTTCTACGAGTGCATGTTATTCGCTCCACGTATTATTTGTTCAACTCGATACCTTAATTTCCCAGCCTACATGACTTCTTCGTGTAGTCAGCATCACACTGACGCCAATAGTTGACTTCAGTTTTCAGTCATAACGATAAAAGAATCGGATTATATATTAATCTATACATACATACCTGAATTATCGAAAAATGTATTCCTTCTTGATATTCCTAATTTTCTTAACCTTCATTTCATACTGGACAGCGGGGAAGAGGACATTTGGGAATCTAGATTAGAAAATTGCTTACCTCTTTCGTACCATGACAGTATAAAAGTTATACGAAATTTTAATTCTCCCGCAAATATCACCTCGTTAGCGCAAATCGAAAACCGAATTAAAAGATCTCCCCGTTCAGAAATATTATTTATTTCAAAACCGTCCTTATATTCTGTCGAATTCTATACTTCTGTCAACTCAAAAACCGAATACATCTTTGTCTTTCGGTCTCATGCATTGCACCACGTTAATGAACTTTCCGATGTAATCGGGACATCCAAGATAATACTTTTCGGCGAAGATGGCATTTATATTCCTTGCTTTCCCTGTCAAAATTTTATGTTTGTTAAAAGTCAACTTTTTTTGTTTGAAATGATCAATTCAATTTGGCACCATCAAAACGAGATCAACATGCAGGGAAATATTTTAGGTGTCCCAAACAGGCGCTTTGCAACAGAGATATCTGATCAAGCAAACTCTTGTGGGCCAAATCTAAGTAAATTCCTCCCCCCAGATTCTTATCGATATTGTATGACTTTTACGATTGGAACGCAACTCAATTGCACCACGATGTATGTAAAGCTTATAGAGACTCTTAGTTTGGAGCGTTTGGATACTGGAATAAGCTCGACTATCTTTTTTTATTCTCTGTTACGAGATGATATCTTAAACGACTTTTACAAAAGGAGACACCAAAAAATTCTCACCTTAACATTTCAAAGGTTTAGATTTTCCATAGTCACCCAATTTCCGATAGCGGAAAGTAGTTTTGGGAACGTTTTTACCCCGTTTGATCTTTCGACGTGGACCTTAATTTTATCTTCTTGCATTTTAATAACTGTTGTGATTCAATTTAACCGGGATATGCACAATCTGCCTAATAACAAAATAGAATATAGTGCTATATTTATGCGTGATTTAATAACATTTACCTCAATTTTGATGAGTCAGTATGGCAGTGATATCGTACACTTATTACAAAAACAGAGAAAAGCTGTTCCGATGCTTTTCGTGTGGTTTTTGGGGTGTTACGTTCTCATGCAAAATTTGTACAAGGGATCTATAACGTCAGACTTGACCGCTACACCCTTTCCCGTGGTCCCCAGAAGTTTCAAAGAATTAACGCAGTCAAATCTCACCATAATTACAACTAGCACAATGAACTGGGCAAACGGAAAGCATGGGTCGCTCATAGACTATCATCTATCAAAGTCACTTGCATCGATTAGAAAGGATTCGTCAACAAGCGGGAAAACATTTGCCACCCTTCTTTCAACCTTTTTACACCGGTGTATCTACGTTTCGCGCAAAACGTACAATTTGTCCTTAATTGTGAATAATATTTCTAACTCAGAAATAATTTGGACCAAAGATGCGGGAATTCCGACGCGGCACACGTTTGCAATTGCAGATGACGAAGGTGTCTTAGCATTGTGGACTTCGTCAATAAAAACAATTGGGCAGCGGTTGGTTCTCGATAACCTGCACGACGTTCCCTTCCAGTATAACGTCGTAAGGTCTGCAAGCTACAATTATATTTCGGGGACGATATCCACATGTTTCGTATGATTAATGGAATCAGGTATATCTGGGAGATGGCTTGCCATCGAGCTTACGGGGTTGCAGCTACGTAACATGCAATATTTTGGTCCAGATTTAACGTCAAAGTTAATTCGAAAATATAATTCAAACTTTAAAGAACCAAACGTCCAAATTTTGAATTCTCACGAAGAAGCCTTTCCCGCTCTATTTTATGTTCTGGGTTTATGCGCCACGATTATAGCAGTGGCGGTCGTAACTTTGCTGGTTGAGTGCAGGTGGGCGGTCAAGAGGGTTCTAGTAACAACCGCCAGAGTTTCATGCGACACATTGGCAACTATATGTTCGGCTACTTGGCACGGTTGCGGTATACTAGGAGAATGCAAAGGTGGCGGTTAAACTTGTATAGATATTTGCATATTGGTGCATAATACTTATTTAAGATTGTTCAAGGTCCATAGAGTAAGTCTGTATAGTATACTAAAACGTTTGTTTAATTGGTATTTAATTATGAAAATTGATTAAAATATTGCTCATGAATGCATGAGCTTTTTGTATTATTTTGTAAAATGTTCGAACCAGATTTTCATATTCGCGAAACTATTTATGTTCCTGATTTCTTAAATTATGTAAGTCTAATTGGAATTAAAAAACATTAGTTTGAAAACCTATAGCCATTAGTACAAAGGCTTCCTGTTAACGATTTGGAAACTTTATAATTTTAATACTTGAAGTGTCAATGACCAAATTTATTTGATTTTAATGTAATTTGTCCACATAATATGAAAATATATTTAGCTGTGTGTCACAATTCGCTAATAAAATGCATAAAAAGTCATACCCATCCATCCAATTAAGGTGGAAATAAACTGGTATGTATGTACACTATTTACGTTTTATTGATTCGGAGTATAAATTGTATTCGCACAACGCTTATTATTACATTTCGTATTTCAAAAAATCTAAACGATCAACGATTTCATGTTAAATTTACTGAGGGATAGGTAAATAATTTGTGTACCAAGCTGTACTAAAGTAATAAATAAGTATTGAAGTTTTCTAGGAAATTGAGTCTACAGAGTATGTATGTACAGCCATTCCCCAAAAGTATCCGTTATTTACATATTTGTAATTTTGGTATGATCCCGTGCGCTTACAAGGGAGCATACCGAGGTGTCCAACGAGTTAAGGGTCGACACCTATACCAAAATGACCACAACACATGACTTATTAAACAAACTGGAGGAATTTCCGTGTAAAATTCACTTTTCGCCAAGTTGTGACGATATTTGTAACGAGCGTGTTTCCAGCGGGGCAGGTTGGCCGTTGAACGATCAGGTCAAATATATGTTGCTTTCAGAGATTTTGAATTATTTCGAATTTTGAAAAAGTTCTGAAATTACGAAATTTTTGAAATTTTGATATTTTTGAAATTTTGCTGAAATTATAAAAATGTTTAAAAATTTTTAAAACTTTGAACAAATTACGTGAAATTTTGAAAAACTTTAAATCTCTGAAGAAAAACATGTGTTCGATCAGCGGCCGACCTCTCCTCTACTTTTACTTCAAAAAAAACTTTTTAGAAGTCGAACATTTCAATATCATAGTGCAGATGTAAATTTCACTTACTTTTAGAAAAATGATACAGTTTCCATTAGGGTTGCCGCGGGTAACGGGTCGGGTACCCGTTACCCGCATACCCGCTCGATTCTTGCGGGTACCCGTTTTCTGCGGGTAGCGAAAACTACCCGTACGGGTAACGGGTAGTTCAGTTTTTATTTAATTTTGGACATAAATCAATTCACAAGGAAACTTGGCAGCAAGTTAGTCTATTTACCAGCAATAGCGTCAATTTATTATTCATCCATTTCAAAATTTGCCACTTGCCAGCTACTGGCGTTTTCACCGAGTGTCTTTTCGGAGGTCAGAAGCCTACGGCAGCCTCAAATGGTTTTCTCGTCCCAAAAATGCGGAGAAATTATTGTAACCAAAGTATAATTTGCCTGTTCTCAAATATCAGTAATAATTTGACTTGAATTTGTGTGTATTAACGTAAGACTCATGAGATTTCAATTTGTGCTTTGAAGGTGAAAAACCTAAATCCGATTGAAATCAAATATTTTATTTGTAGATAATTTTTTTTTTCAATCAAAATTTAAAAAGTCAAACTTAACCTTTTTCAAGTACACTACTTTCCATGTAGTATTTATATCAAAAAGTCAAGCCAAAAATTAGGAATCGCATGATATTTTCCATTGAATCTCCACTTTGAAGAATAATATTGGCGCAAAGTTGAATTTTTAAGTAAATGCCCTGCATCTTTTTTTCCACGGGACGAAAACTATGATGGACTTTGAACTCTGTCCCCAATACATATTTATCGTTAAATGGGCTATTCAGCAGAAAGATAAGTGATAATTCCTAATTTTTGGCTTGCTTGTTTTAACATAAATCGCTAAGAAATTCCGGTGTAGCTTGAAAAAGGTTCCATTGTCTGCCTAAGAGTCTGGTTTCAGAAACTTCTAACGAGATCTAGCAAAATATGGCATTCGTAACTTGCACAGCAGTATCTCAAACTACTGAACAACCCAAATGGGCAAATAATTGCTAAATCAAGTTAATTCTGAAGGTTGGTTAGTTCTTAACTTAATTCTCATAACGGGTAGCGGGTAACGGGTACCCGTGCGGGTACGGGTAATTGTACTGCGGGTAGCGGGTCGGGTAACGGGTAGCATTTTCGCTACCCGCGGCAACCCTAGTTTCCATCAATTGACTTAGGATCCTTTTGATTTATTTCAGTAAATTTATTTGAAGTAAATACAATATTTAATTGTGATTAGTTTTGTTAATTAATTAGGCTAAATAAATATGTATGCTCTACATTTGTCCACGGTGTTTATGAATGAGTTCACCATTTTGCCTCAACTCAATCACCCCATCTTCCGAGTATCTTTGAGCATAAGCTATTGCGAACATGTGTCCCACGATGAAATTATCCATGACGCTAACAAACCCCACAAGCTCCACGTTTTCCCGGTAAGACTCAAGCAGAGATTGACGAACTAAGATGTAGTCATCGATGTCAGTACTAAGCGTGAGAAGGTTAATTAAACATGATGCACCCAAAATTTATAGAAAACCATTGGGGGTATTCATCACGAGTTCGCATGTCCAAATCGGAACTTACATTTGACATATATACATAAGTTTTGCGAACTACATGTCTTTGAGATGCAAAATTTCGCGCATGAATTTTATTTTTTTTGCCAACGTCGCTCAACATGTAATGAATACCCCCATTGTTTCCTCAAAAGCATGAAAATCAAACCTCATTCGTCCCACTTCTTCATTAATAGCGTGGCAAATGTCTTTCCCGTTCCGAACATTGTACATAATCAGACTTGTAGCTTCTTCTTTTGCCATTAAATCTTTCCAGACGCCAAGAACGTCGTTTTGCACACAGCAAATTTTTTCGCAGAGGTTCATCAAGTGTCCCAATTGTGGATGCGACTTTAAAAACGGGGGTAGCTTGATACCACTAACGACCCCAATCACTCCGACCATGGAGAGACCACCGAATTCCTGGTAAACCCAAGTAAAAATTTAACTTTTAACCTGTGACTCAATGACTCATCACCAAAATCGTCAAAATTAGCATATTTTTGTCACCTATCTACATATACGAATTTATTTTAAGATTCTGGACGGCAAGTTTACTGTTCAGTAAGTTGATTAGTAGAATATGTATTATTGTTTTTTTAAATTAAGGTACATACACCAGGCTTAATGAGTTCAAATTTTTCCGATGGCTTATCAAGCTTAAGACTCCCTCTGTCACAAACCGTTAAAATATGTACATATATGTTTTAAAAAGTGGGGACGACCCGCTCTACCAATTATATTATTGCTCAGAATTTTAAAATAAATTCCTAGACCCGAGAAATGATTAAATATTAGTGATTTTGACAATTTTAATGATAATTCATCGAGGTATGACACGCTACAGTTATTGATAAATTTGCACACCTTTGCTCTGAACGATCTATAACAAGATTCGCTATACTTGTGTAAATTGTCCGCTTTGCTCCATCCATGGGCTTGTATATATGCGTGCCCTTGGCGTACTCGAAGTTATTTTTGGTCAATTTTTGCACATCTTTCAGCACAAGTTTTACAACGGACAAGATCTTTTGGGCGAATTCTGTCTCCACAAATTCAAATTCGGTGATTGGACATTTTTCACAATTCAAGTCAGAAAATATCCCATTTTCAAGGTCGAGACAGGTGTTCAATGCGTTTACCAATTGCGTGCTGGAGTTCTTCTCCATCGTCATTTTATAAATTTGTGAGTCGGGGTCGTCAAAAATGTCGTCAATGATTACAGCGAGACACATAATGTAACAATAAATTTGGTAAGGTAAGTCATATTCTTGACTTAATTGTGGATAAGTCCAAGCGCAGAAGGGAATTATATCGGTAACGATATTTTTAATTCGAGCGGAGGTCAAATCTTCTGAAAAATGGCGGCGAAGAAATGTGTCCACGTGCGCTTTAGCGGTTTGAGCCTGCATTTCATAAAATGTATTTCATTTTAAATCCAATAGCACACTCTTAGAAATCCGGTATTAAAATAATACCAAGCGGTGGTATTTATACTTGACTCTATCAAAGTGGTACTGATAAGTAAGACCATATAATAATACTTCGATATTAAAATTGCACATTTTTTAAGACCGATATAATTTTAATACCTAATTGTAGCAACTTTACTACCGAGAAATCAAAGCCTGCGTTACCATGCCAGATTTCTAACAGTGTACATTTATTGACGATTACGTAATAAGCATAATGACAAATTTATTATTCAAACTTACCACGCTGGAACTAATTAGCGGCGCGTATTTATATGCACCCGGACGTAGAACGGGAAACTTAATTTGCATCCCGTCCCTTGGAAATGTTGGAAAGTCAAGGTTGCCAATTTTGCAGTCGATCCACACCTTTTCGATGTCCATAATTCAAATTGTTTTTTTCTGACACAAAATTCCAACTTGTTTAAGAATATGTAGGTTTTGTAAGGACTGCTTGACTTTCAAATGTGCACTAATAAACTTCCAGATTTTGATGATTCGTTTATTGCGCCAGGTCGAATATGTAAATTACTTCCTTTAATAAAATATATCCATTTCATTCATACTTTTCGATGAAGGACATCCGATGCACTGTTACATCCATGAGTAACTTCAAAATTTTATGGACAATTTATACATCATTGGCTTATATTTAAGTACACCACAAATATATTCTAAATAATAAAGATTTTAGAGTTATAAACTGTGCTACAGACTAAGCATATTTCGTCTAACATCTGGCGTGTTAAATTTTATGTAGCTATGTAACTTTAACATTATTTAGGAGAAATTTCGCCACTATTTATGTACATATTTAGGAGTTTTGATTTTCAGTTAAATTGAATTGTGCCCAAAATTAAATACTTAATTACGTTATGTAACTTATGCACACTGCGAATACGCAGGGTATGCTCTACATTTGGAAAATTTGGAAAATTTATCCTTTAACGTCATTGGATATCAGATTGAAAATCAGGTTTGCAAACCAAGACGGTTCCTCTTCACCATATAACTCTGATGGTGGTGAGAAGGATCTTCTCACAGAGAACGGACTCTGTGAGGGCTCCCTTTTACAGCATTGCCAGACCGTCTGGCCGGGCTCACCCAACCATGACAGGAGCACCCACCACGTACTAACACCGAGCCGAGTAGGATTAGCAAATAACTGCCCAGCGAGTGAGGAATCGAACGTGTGACTGCGTGGTGACAGTTCCACCCCCGATCCACCAAGCCAAGCAGCTACTGCTTTACATTGTTGTACATTGTTTAGAATTTATGACAGAACACTTTAAGAAATACGGTATTAAAATAATACCAAGCGATATTTATATGACTCTACCAAAGTGTTATTAATAATAAGTAATACCCTGTAGAAATCTCGCGCTACTAAAGTTTTACTGTATCGGTAGCAAACTTCTACCGACCGGCATCATTTTCGTAACAAGCTGTACCAACTTTAACACCGAGAAGTCAATACATGCGTCACTATGCATAGCGATGGTCCATAAATTATTACACAGAGAGGGGGGAGGGGGGGTCTCAGGCTCCAATGATATCGTGCCTATGTAACACATGTCAAAGGGGGCAGAGGTTTAGAAAATCCAGATTTTTTCGTGACATAATTTATGCACCTTCCCATACTATGATTATCCACAGGGAATAACCAAGGAATTTATAAATTTAGATTCACTCAATGCAAACACATTTACTTAAAAGTAGGAAAATTAAATAAAGTACACAATTAGTTGCAAAATTAACATTTTCTGATGAGTCTCACGAAGGAGGAGGGGCCCTCTACCATTCTCATTAGCTTGATTATTTCCTTCTATGGCGAATGGACGATTAACCCCTTTTGTAAATATTGAACCGATTTGTCGTACATACATTTGTATATAAATATATATTTGTACAATGTCGTGCTTGCATACACTCAAAATAAGGTAGTAATGAATCATTACCATGCGGAATCACTATGTGTCTATACCACGTTGATTACGATTTGTCGTAGAAATGGTAATAATAAGTTCAAGGAAATTCAAATTCATTACCAAATATTAAGGAAGTGAATACAATTATGTATTAAATTTGAATTTCCCTGAACTTATTATTACCATTTCTACGACAAATCGTAACTGACGTGGTAGTGACACATAGTGATTCCACATGGTAATGATTCATTACTACCTTATTTTGAGTGTACTTGCTAAATTGCATTGTCGTGTCGTGCTGCTACATCCGAAATGGTGAAGGGTCGTAGGTCGAACCACAAATAGCACCCGTGTTATTTGATTCTGTTTTTTTGAAATTATTAAGTTGACATGACCCAGTCGCTGTGGATGCAGATATTTCGGATATTTTATTTACGACATTGCTGTTGACGTGACATTTTCTCCTCGCAGAAAACTCATCGGTGGGAATGACAAGAATGTATGATAGACACAAAATCACAGATTTTTCTTCGCATTTGCATAATTAATTGATAACTAAACTAGCCAAACCTTTTATAATCATCCGAGAGTTTCATGTGCCCGAAACATGTATAATTACGTATGTAACTATCTACAAAAGCCCACTTTGTAGGCTTCTAGTATACCATGCAGCGTGCCAAATAGCCTACACAATCGCCAAGGACCTGCATAAAAAGTCTACCTGTTTCTGAAACCCTCTTGATCGCAGACCTGATCTCTACCAGTAATGTTACCACCGCCACCGCTATAATCGTGGCGCACAAACCGAGAACATAAAACAGCGCGGGAAACGCTTCCTCCATTGAATTATAGATTTGAACGTTTGCCTCCTTAAAGTTAGAATTGAATTGAAGCAAGAACTTTCTGGTCAAATCTGGTCCAAACTGTCGCATGAAATATAGCTGCATTTGCATAGTCCCGAGTGATTTCCACCTCCCAGATATCCCTGATTCCGTCAATCTCCCAATGCATTTAGATATTGTCGGAAAAATGTAATTTTGGTTGCCATATGATACTGTGAAATACTTTAATGGCAAGTCGGTCAGGCTGTCGAGGACTAACCGCTTCCCAAGAATTTTTATTGAAGACATCAATTTGATCAGGTTAACGTCCCGATCGATAATTGCAAACGTGGTATTCGTCATAACTTCCGCCTCTTTGGTCGAGATGATTTCCGAGTTGGAAATATTATTTACAACCGCGGTCATATTATACGTTCTGGGCGAAACATAGATACACCGATGTACAAAGGAAGATAAAAAGGTGGCAAATTTTTCACCTCTTGTTAACGAATCTGTCCGAATTGATGCAAGTGAAGTTGATAGTAGAAATTGTATGAGGGGTTCATGCTTCCCAGTGTTCAAGTTAATTGAGCTGGTTGTAATTACTGTCATATTAGACTTCACTAAATCTTCCAAAGTTCTTGGAACATCGGGAAAAGGTGTAACCGTCAAATCTGACGTGACTGATCCATGGTACAAATTTTGCTTAAGAATGTAGCACCCCAAAAACCAGACGGAAAGTATCGGAACGGCTTTTCTCTGTGTTTGTAAGGATTTCACAATATCACTGCTATTCTGACTCATCAGAATTGACGTAAATGTTATTAAATCCCGGAGGAATCTGGCACTATATTCTGCCTTGCTTTTAGGGAGATTGCGCATATCCCGATAAAATTGAATTACAACAGTTATTAGAATGCAAAAAGCTAAAATTAACATCCATGACCAAAGATCAAATGGGGTAAAAACGTTCCCAAAACTACTTTCTGCTGTCGGAAATTGAGTGACTATGGAAAATTTAAACGTTTCAAAAGTTAGGGTGTGTAAAGTGATTTGTCTGGTTTTATAAAGTTCCTCTAGTGCACCCTTTGCAAAAATATTGAAGCGGATGTACGGTCTTACGTATTTAAAGCTAGAATTCTTTAAATATCCGTGCCACGTGGTGAAATTTAGTTGCGTTCCGATCATGTAGCTCAGACAGTGATGTAAGTTGGCGCGGAATTTGCTGAGTCTGGGACCACAATAATTTTTTCTCTCAAAAATTACATGACTATTAAAAGCGTACTTGACAGTTAAAATATTTCCCTGCATGTCGATCTCGTTTTGTTGGTGCCAAATTGCGTTAATCCTTTCGAACGAGAAACTGCGCCTCTTAACTAATGTCAAACTGTGACAGGGAAAGCAGACAATGAAAATACCATCTTTTCTGAAAAAGATTATCTTGGCGGTCATGATAAAATTGAAAAGCTTATCATTGTAGCTTAACGAGGAAGACACAAAGACAAATACATATTCGGTTTTTGAGTTTACAAAAGTCTTGAATTTACTTGAATACAATAATGATCGTTTTGAAATAAATAATATTTCTGGACAAGGGGATCTTTTAATATGGTTGGTATTTTGCATGAAGGCAGTGGTATTTGTGGCAGGATTCAAATTTCGGATAACTTTTACACTGTGCTGATACGAAAGAAATGAAAAGTTTTCAAGTCTGTGTTCCCAACTATTCTTCTCCCCATTTTTCAGCAGGAAATGCAGGTCAAACTCACCCAGCCCTTCACTGTTCCTAATTCCTATAGCCAAAAGAATTAGTGATACCGAGAGAGGAAACATTTTTTTCAATGGGACAGACGGTGAAATAATTAGGACAATTCTTGTTATTTGGGGAGGTTTGTTTTTGCGATGTGCTTCATTCCTGGAGTCGAATATGACTAAAAATATTTATTAGCGTCAGCCTAATGTATGCTGCCCAAAGAAAACATGCACATGGTTATAGGATGAGATATTAATACAGGGTGTTAATAAAGTCCGATCCCATTTTTCCTGTAAAAAAGTGAAGGCTAGTATAAAAAAAAACTACCCGTGATACTTACAAAAAATGTTCGACATATTTACCTTAGTATTTGGTCTTGTTACCATTTACTTTAACCATGCCCTCAACTCTTTGTTTAAGGCTCTGTGCTAATTTTTCCAATGTGCCTCTGGAAATCGAATTCCATACATCTTGAACTTTTTTTTACTAGCTCTTCCCTCGTCCGGGGTTGTGGCTCTTTGTATACATTTTCCTTAAGTATGGACCACTGGTTCTTCAGGGGATTCAAATCTGGGCCGTTAGCGGCCCACACCCCCTTGCTCCAGACCGTTGAAACTTGCGTCTTGATGAGACTCAAACTCGCTTTTGCTGTATGGGCTATAGCACCATCCTGCATGAAAACTATTTTTCTTTCATTCGGAAATATTTCCTTGTTCCCCATGCTATCGAAATAGATAGGTAATATTTTTTCCATATAATGCTTTGCATTGACTGATTTGCCTTTTGGTATGATATGTAGAGGGGTCACGCAACGTGCACAAAATCCACCCGCTACCATAACTTTAAGCCCGAATTTTGGGATCGCTCTTGATGGTACATCCGATTTGTTTTCTGTCCTGTAACGAACATTTTGTTGGTTCAATTTTGGATATAGTTCAATAATAGATTCGTCAGTTGAAAGGATGTGACTGCGCAATTCTTCACCAAGTCTTTTTTCACTCAAATGGGCACTTTTCTGAAGGAGTTCTTCAAATTTCAGACGGTCATCGATATATTTTTGTGACATGAGAGGTTTTTTTGGTTAGTTTGTAAGCTGTGTGACCCCACTTCGTAGTTTTCACAAATTTTTGCACGGTCACACAGTTAATTTGCTTCTTCTTCTCTTTATAGCGTTTTGAGTCATTTAACTCCCTTGCTCAATTACGTAATGAACTACCGGTTTTCTTGCAAAGTCTGTTTTTAATCATTCTTTTTGTGGTAGGTGACACCTTTCTGGGTCGCCCTGGTCGCTTTTTGTCGTGGACAAAATTTTTATTCTTCCATTTCCAAACCGTTCTGCGGCTGCAGCCCAATTTTTGCACAATTTCTGTAGGTTTAAGCCCCTGCTGATGCAATGTTTGTATCTCAACTCTAAGATGCTCATGACTTACACGTTTAGTTGTTCCTCCCATGGTAAAAATTTGAAATAAATAACTTCACTGGTTCAAAAGTTCCAGCTGAATTTGTAACAACCACGCTCCAAAAAATGCATGGGATCGGACTTTATTAACACCCTTTATATCGAGTTGCATAACAAGCAGGGTCTATTGACTGTGCCGTTGCATACTCTCTTTCTAGGTCATTCAAAATTTTCCAAATTTTCTTTAGAGATTTTTTTCAGATATATATTTCAGAAGGTTCAGAATACGTATGGGTGATTTGTGCTAATCGATCATAGCATGCACAGGAATAATTTTTAGGTACAGTTTCTTATACCGATCCTGCTTCAATCACTATTTTAGTAATAATTTAATTAGCACTTTAAATTGTTTCAAAAGTCAACTCACAATGTCTGTCTAACGTACAAGGTACGTATGTAGATTAGAATTTCTCGGATTTAAATTTTCCGCCTATTTATAGTAACATTTTACCAATCAGGATTGTCATAATAATTTGGTTTGCTTTGGTATGGAAATAGTTAAGTGCAAAAATCACTGGCGTAGAAAATATATACAGGTGTGGAAGACGGAAAATTGGTTACTTGTATGTATATGTATTGTAAAATTGTACTACCGAACTATGCGTTACTGTAAGGTTATAGGCAAATATATATTTAAGAATGTCACTTTAAAAGTGTGTTATCGCGCGGTACTATTCTATCTCTAGATTTCCTAGATTTTACGCCCACAGTTGGACGATGAATAATAACTCGCTGGTATTTGAGGGAAATTAATTTTTCATGTGTTTACACATATCGGTGGATGAAGTGGTAAAGGTTAAAGTGGGCGTCAACGAATTCTGTAAAAGTGTTCATTTCGTGTCAACCATTTTACCATGCATATATGCGTTATACTATAACGCCCCAATTCTATTATGGGGTTTGCGTGTCCCCAGTCCACACCCACTTTGTTCGATGCCCCCGATTTTATGACTTTAGTGCGATTAAGTTGCATGTACAAGCTCGCTTTCCAATGATAACTGTAATAGTATTTATTCATGTCAGTACTGACTGAAAAATATTGACCTTATCGAAATATTTGTATTACTAAAGACGGGGGAGAGCCAATAGGTATAGGTAATTATATATTATTCAATTATTTAGATGGGAACTTCTGCTTTTACAAATGCTAAAACATTATTTAACTGTGGATCTTAAGGTTTGGAATCTCAAGGTTACATTAGCTGCACCTGGGTGAATCCTCTGCTACTTTCTGTGTCTAAAAGATATACATATTCATTTCCATCTCTCAATTTTTCATTTGCTTTATTCATTCTGTAATAACAGCTATGAGTGGACAATGCTTGCATATCTGCTGTCACACCCAACGCTACTCCTCCCTATCCAATTTTTACCCTTCGTGATCACAGTTGCTCAAGTCATCACGATTTATAAAACTTCTCATCTTCCCAGTAACACTGTAGGTCCAAATCCCACCCCCTGAACTTCTCCTGTGAACGTAGGTAATGATTATAATATTAAAATTATCATTAACCTGATTATAATGTTCGCAAGGGCTTAACACGTATCATGGGGTCACAAATTATTTTACAAAATTCTCACTCCTCACTCCTGGCCGGCTTATCATAACTTTGCATATTTATATATATGCGAAGCAACATATGTGAATTGGACACATTAAACTTGTACGGTCCCATGTGCACATGCAGATCAGGTTTTACTAATGTGATCACTCCTCTCTCTCTTCAGCCAGTCTGATCTACACTTGTGCCTCAACAATGCAAGCAACCTGACACGCCCAGCTAAATGTGGTTTATTGTCGACTATGCAACTTTCGATTTTAAACTTAATCACTCTTCTTACATCGTCTAAAGACAAATGCTGCTTGTTTGATTAGGCTTATCAAGAAGGGCCCGTAGCTCAGATGGTAGAGCGCTCGCTTAGCATGTGAGAGGTACAGAGATCGATACTCTGCCGGTCCATAAGCACTTTTTTGTCCCCAGTCGTCCCCATATTTTAGTGAATTTCTATATCTAGAGATGCATATAAATGCGTAATGCAAATTAACTCTTAGGACCTTAAACTAGTTGCTCCAGTAATTTTTTTTACGAAACTAAATTTAGAAATCAAACCGTGAATTCTTTATTTCATTTATTGCTATCAATGTAGGTACATACATACATACATAATGTTAATTTATTTTGTACTTAGATTTTACTGACTTACGTAGATGGACTTTTTTATGCTACTTCAGTTTTTACCATTGAGTTTACAATGGTGTGAAATAATCTGCAGGTAAAACTATATTATTCACGTTAATATATAAGCGGAATTTTTACGAAAAAATATTAGGCTCAAAGTAACAAAAACAAGACCCTGCTCTGACATGATACAATGTTAAAACCTCAAAATACCCCCACATGCCTTAACTCCCACCCACCTAAATTATCAGCAAAAGTGACACCGTCCAATTGAGACAGGAATCTAAAGGGTGTTAATAAAGTCCGATCCCATTAATTTTTTGGAGCGCGGTTGTTACAAATTCAGCTGGAACTTTTGAACCAGTGAAGTTATTTATTTCAAATTTTTACCATGGGAGGAACAACTAAACGTGTAAGTCATGAGCATCTTAGAGTTAAGATACAAACATTGCATCAGCAGGGGTTTAAACCTGCAGAAATTGTGCAAAAATTGGGCTGCAGCCGCAGAACTGTTTGGAAATGGAAGAACACAATTTTGTCCACGACAAAAAGCGACCCGGGCGACCCAGAAAGGTGTCACCTACCACAAAAAGAATGATTAAAAACAGACTTTACAAGAAAACCGGTAGTTCATTACGTAATTGTGCAAGGGAGTTAAATGACTCAAAACGCTATAAAGAGAAGAAGAAGCAAATTAACTATGTGACCGTGCAAAAATTTGTGAAATCTACGAGGTGGGGTCACACAGCTTACAAACTAACCAAAAAACCTCTCATGTCACAAAAAAATATCGATGACCGTCTGAAATTTGGAGAACTCCTTCAGAAAAGTGGCCATTTGAGTGAAAAAAGACTTGGTGAAGAATTGCGCAGTCACATCCTTTGGACTGACGAATCTATTATTGAGCTATATCCAAAATTGAACCAACAAAATGTTCGTTACAGGACAGAAAACAAATCGGATGTACCATCAAGAGCAGTCCCAAAATTCGGGCTTAAAATTATGGTAGCGGGTGGATTTTGTGCACGTGGCGTGACTCCTCTACATATCATACCAAAAGGCCACACAGTCAATGCAAAGTATTATATGGAAAAAATATTACCTATCTATTTCGATAGCATGGGGAACAAGGAAATATTTCCGAATGAAAGAAAAATAGTTTTCATGCAGGATGGTGCTATAGCCCATACAGCAAAAGCGAGTTTGAGTCTCATCAAGACGCAAGTTTCAACGGTCTGGAGCAAGGGGGTGTGGGCCGCTAACGGCCCAGATTTGAATCCCCTGAAGAACCAGTGGTCCATACTTAAGGAAAATGTATACAAAGAGCCACAACCCCGGACGAGGGAAGAGCTAGTAAAAAAAAGTTCAAGATGTATGGAATTCGATTTCCAGAGGCACATTGGAAAAATTAGCACAGAGCCTTAAACAAAGAGTTGAGGGCATGGTTAAAGTAAATGGTAACAAGACCAAATACTAAGGTAAATATGTCGAACATTTTTTGTAAGTATCACGGGTAGTTTTTTTTATACTAGCCTTCACTTTTTTATAGGAAAAATGGGATCGGACTTTATTAACACCCTTTAGTACCGTCAATGACGTTAAATGGTCCACAAAATTATCCGCGAATCGTACCTTTAACGGAAGCAAGGATTTTACGAGCCTTCTCCCATACGATTTGCTTCCCAGTCCCTCCAATCTTTTCCAACTTTCTATCACTTCAACCGAATTTTTATAAACATTGCCCACCGACGCGAGGTCCACTCCGACCGTGAGAAGAAAATCCCACAACAAAATGACAAAGTAGGACATGCAAGCCATCGAAATTGCATCGAAACTGACAAAAAGACAGAAAACAATCCCGTTGGAGACAATGGCGAATAAGGCGGGGATAAAGAAGCCGCGAAATATGATGTTCATCTGGGTGACGAGGATTTGAATTTGGGCGTAAGTCTGGGAGGAGACTAAACCCAGGTGATCCCTTTCCCGCGTGGTTATATTAGATTTGCGCGTTGGAGACCTAAGTACAAATATTTTAATTTAATTTAAATCTGTATTTTCGAGTTGATAATTCGGCATTTATAATTCCACCCCCACCCAAATCCACCCCCAAAATTCTTATGGGGCATCGTGAGATACCTTGGGGCAAAGTGAGAATTTTATTTCATACTGGGGTATCGTTAGGGGGTAGGGATGGATTTGGGTGGGGATGGGGGTGGAATTATCAATGCCATGACAATTGCGAAATTGCAAATAGTGGAAATTCGTAAAACATGATAACAATAAATTTTGCAAGATACAGAAAAAAATGGAAATCTTACTCCGATATGACGACCAAATATTCCTGAAGTGAAATACCAAACCCCATTAGAAAACTTGTAATCACTAAGGCAGCCACAGGACCGACGTGAAAGTACATCGCAGAGTCGACTAAAATGGAGGCTACAGAAAGCATGTCGATCCTACTGGTTGTGGGTGATTCTTCATTTAAACAGCTTTCTTTCATGGAAACGAGATACGGCGGGGTGCATGGACTGAGGGATAACTGAAACGCTGTTATAATTCCGAACGACGCACACGACATGTTTCCTAGGACGAATATCAATTTGCGAAATGTTGAACCCTTCCTTATTTTCCAGTTTAGCTCAAGGAATTCTGTAAGATAATGTACATTAATTTTGGCTAAAGCTTTTAATTAGCGTGACTTAATCGAGGTTAATTTCTAACTTCACACCATCAATTATTCATTTAATATTCCAAATTTTATTGAATATTGAATGAATATTTTATTCTGATTTTTGAATAAATGAACATTGAGTGAATATCTATTCAACTCGTGTGAATGAATAATGAGTGAGTATTTTTTCATCGTTTATTATTAACTCAATGCTTAATACATAGGGAAAGTTGAGAAATTCATCTAATACTATAAATTTTGAATAAAATGAATATTGAAGGAATGGCGAGTAAAGAGAAGATGTAGAATAATTAACCAGTTGCCTCCCAAGCACATGAATGTCATGTGGCGCACAAGCCGTCGCCAAGGGCCCAAGTACATCAAAGTCATGTACTCCTTGAACGGTAACCATGCGCCCAAATACATCAATGTCGTGTACTCCGACTGCGGTAAACATGCGCCCAAGTACATCAATGTCATGTAATTCCAAAAACACAATTTTCCGCCCGAGCACATCAACGTCGTGTATTTAAAAAAAAAATCCGTAAAAATTTCTAAATAGCTTTAGTTTGTTTGGAGCTTGTATATTACAATTGCTTAGATCTTCAAGCATGTCAGGTAAGTATTTATCATCAACAAGCATATATATAAATATATATCCTATATTCTCACACTTGAAAATACGTGCAGACAGTGAAGACGTCGAATTTTCTCTCGGCCAGTTCTCAGATTGCGACTCCGATGAGGAATTCTTGCGACACGAACACAACGACGATGATGACGAGAACCTGGTAACCTTTCCGGAAGATGAAGATGAAGAAGGCGCGGATGTGGATTCTGAAACCGAGTTGGGTGACCCCAATGAATACCCCGATGTACGTATATTATTTGTACATATGTATATTACTAAATAATTGTATTTTCCCCTCATTGATTCGTATTTCAGACCAATGTTATACGCTATCGTAAAAATGTCCCATTTACACCACAAGTTAGTGATTATGAGGATCCAGGGGAATTTCTAAAGCCGGAATTTATGGTCACGATGGAATCTACTGCTCTAGAGATTCTACAAAAATTCTTGGACCCCGAAATTTTGGATGAAATCGTCCTTCAGACAAACATGTATGTTCAATACCTAAAACGCGCGGATCGGAACACAATGAAGGATTGGACTGTGGTGAATGGTGAAGAAATGAGGCAATTCTTTGCCCTGGCGTTGATGATGGGGCTCATTATCAAACCGGAAATAAAGGATTATTGGTCTACTGATTCGATGTTTTGTACCCCATTTTTCGGTCAGGTCATGTCAAGGAATAGGTATATAACAATAAAATACAATGAATATTTATGTACACTACTTATCCTACCTATTTGCCTACTAGATTTGAGTTAATTCTTCGTGGATTCCATCTTGTGAATAATGACACCGTCCCACCAAACAATAAGGATCGGTATATAAAGTTTGGGAGTTTTATAGACAAGTTATTTCAAAATTTCCGCAAAGCAATAAATCTGGGATCATTTCTCACTGTGGATGAAACTTTGCTCTCGTTCAAAGGGAGGTTATCATTCAAGCAATATCTAAAAGATAAGAGAGCCAGATTTGGAATGAAGCTCTATATCCTCTGCGATTCGGCTAGCAGATTCGTGCTCAAAGTTCTCCCGTACCAAGGAAGAACGACCAAAATAGAGAATTCAAGCTGGATTCAAGAACTTGGATTCGGTGGGGCTACAGTGATGACTCTTCTTCGTGGCTATTTTAATAAATTTCATAGAATCACCCTCGACAATTGGTTCGTGTCTCCGACCTTGGCAATGCGATTGAAGCAACTGGTACATACATTCTTGGGACGGTGCAGAAAAGAAGAAAACTGATGCCGAGATGGACGGACAAATTAGCAAAGGGACAAGTTGCTACTTATTCTTCCTCTGACATTTTAGTGGAACGGTAAGCTTGTGCAGAGTTTACCAATAAACACAATACAATAATATGAACGTCAAATTTCAACAGAATGACATGAATAATTTCATTTTATGATTTTTAGGTGGTCGGACCGGAGAGAAGTGATTATGTTGAACACATTTATGGGACACCGAATGGAAGAAATCACTACCACAAACCCCAACAACAACTGAGAGAAACCATCAACTGTTCTCGTTTATAATGCGACAATGGGCGCTGTGGATAACGTCGACAGAGTCACTAAGCCCTTCACATATGTCCGCAAATCCTTCAAATGGTACAAGAAAATATTCTTCTACTTCTTGGACATAGCAATTTACAATTCGCACATCATTCACTCTTCTTTCCGGCCAACGAAGGAACACTCAAGTTATAAGGATTTTGTACGAATTATAATCAAACAAATATTAGAAAAATATCCACCACAACGTCGATCATTGGGGAGGAAGTCGAACACCCAGTTAGAGCGGCGAATCGGCACCCACCTTCCAGAAAAGATTCTAAAAGACGATGTCTCGGTCTTCCGGGACTGTCACCTCTGCGGTTTGGAAGGAAGAAGGTGCACCACAGCTTTCAGGTGTGAAAAATGTCTGAAATTTTTCTGCATCAAGAGCCAAGACTCGTGTTTCAAGAGATTCCATACACTTCCGAAACTACCTGTTAAAAGGAAACATGCTTCCGCTACTGCATCTTCAACAACGACCAGTCAAAGCCTCATGGACCAATCAGTACCTAGGTCAACTAACTCTGAAATTGGATCAGGATTCGGTGAAGCGAATGAAGTGAGATTTCAGGAAGCGAATTTTGAATCAAATGTTGAAGGAATGGAGGAAGAAGAACTGTTTTGTATTTAAAATGTGAAATTAATTGTGATTGTGTGAAAATATTTTGCCGAACTATGAATAAGTTTGTGAAATTTTATAATTCGTGATTTATAGTTGTTTTGCCGAGTTTTTCCGGCCTATATTCGAATTGACTATCATGATGTTGTATGGTGTTTTATTGTGAAAAAAATTGCTTCGCGGCATAAGTAATGATAATTAAAACGATTTCCACTTATCATATTATCAGTATCACCCTTGCATTAATTTGGGCTATAGCGTACTTGTCAGCATTTCATATCTTGGGTCGCAGTGAAAATGCTTCTCCAAGAAAAGTGGTACAAAACTCACGAAATTCAAAGGCTTATCTTGGGGGCTTAGCAACTATTTTATGGCTTCAAATGTGGCAGGCAACTGGTTAATGAATATTTTTTTTTACAAATTATGAATGAGTGAATAAGGAATGAATATTTTTTCAAGGCTTTGAATGAATGAACTTTGAATGAATAAATATGTTTTGAAAATGTATGTATGTAAATATGTATTTCTAAGGAGTAAGAAATCCTAGCATTCAGGATAACTTGTCTGAAATGACGGAATCTTCCAATCAAATGAAAGGAAATTCATACTAATTCACTATCACTCAAATTCATGAATTGAACAGTTACGCGTAAAATTGACCCGAATTTTTGCTGCGTATTTATGTATGGAAGAAATTAAAACTTGAAAAAATTATCCAAATTCTTACTTTTTACTAAATTTTTCTCAAACCCAAGAAACCCGTTGAGCAGGAGCAATCCGTCCTTCTCCCAGATGAACAAAGTAATTCGACACACAGCCGAAGACACGTACGCAATAATGATAACCGACCCTTGCAAAACTTTTAGGACAGGCATCTTGTCTCGGAATAGGTATAAATAGACACAAATTATGGTCAAATATAGGACGTGGGATAGCAGAGTGGCGTTATATATCCCTTTCGATTTGCGGCCTATGATTTTCACCGAATCTGAATTTCCATCGTATTTGTAGGGAATAGAGAAACTCAAATTGCTTAATTTAATAGCGTACACAAAAAAGAGAAAGTAAGACTGGCCCTTTGACAGCATTTTAGAAAGTGGAAACCTTAACAAAGTATTTTAAAAAATGTAACAAATTTGAAATTCTAGTTAAATCTAGACAGGAAATTTAAGTAAATGAAAATAATCACAGCGTATCTGGTCCAGCCTTAAAAATCGAAACTTCGAAATATGTATTTATTCATTTAAACTTAAAGCGTAGAAAGTACGATGATTGTTAAAATTTACTTGAAATTTAGTTCCTTCGACTTTCTCTATATTACAGGCACAATTTGCGGTTCACAATGTATAAATAGGTTACGGAACAAATTATTTTTGACATCCGGCTGATTCACAGCAAGATGCGCAATACATACATAGTTTGCTGTTTACATACTATCGTATTACATAAATAATCTCCTGTTACATAATGTCAGGAGTAATTAGTGGCAAAACAATTGATCTAATAGCCATGTATTTCATAACCGTTTATCACTTAAATACACGAATTTTGGCAACTATAATCAGTCCTCATCAAACATTACGTAAGGGTGTGTTGTGTATTTGTCTAGTAATTAATCAAGATTGCCTTATACATGTCGGCAATTAGCCTGAAATATGTTACCACCACTGGTCTTTCTGTCTCTGTTAATGAGTAGTCAGCCCACGCAAGTTACTGTATGATCCTCAAGTTGGTTAAAATGTCGTGCTGTGTCACAAACTACTGTAATTGTGTCAATTACATGAGGCCACGCTTAAGTTTAAGTGAAGTGATGCAACAACCATGTAACAAAATAATCAATGTTGTCTATATATTGAGTTAAGGTGAAAATATACATATCTAACCACTTGCCGTAAAATCGTGGGGTTGAGAAACGCACAAGAATTTATAAACTCCTTTCCCCACTCTTGTGTTTAAGGTCGCGCTCATTCTAATATCCACTATTTAATGTCTTAGTTAGCAAGAAACCAGGTAACTAAATTATTACCAGGCGGAGTATCGATGTGACTCTACCGCATGGTAATTTATTTATTATTGAGTGGTAGAAAATTAGTTACCAACTGGTAATATTTCCAAATGTCGCGACCAGGATTATTACCGGTTTGGTAACAAAATGTCTACCACTCAATAATAAATACATTACCATGCGGTAGAGTCACATCGATACTCCGCCTGGTAATAATTTAGTTACCGGGTTTCTTAGACTGTATCTGTACATATATGACTTTGCAGCAATACATTGCCGCCAAGTAATTTTACTACCACGAGAACTACGGATCTGTATCCCGGCGCGTGGGAACAATGACGTCCACTGGTCAATCACTTGAGATTAGTAATCTTCGAACTTTAAGAAGTGAATATTATGAAAAGATGTATTAATTTCATTTTCAATGTGATTGCCAAAAAAATTGCATGAAATTTTTCAGTCAAGGCTAAATTACAGGACTTGTAATGTTTTTGAATTCTTTTGCCAAAAAATTTATTCTTGTGCATATGTAAATAAATATGAACAGTCCGTAGTTTTCTCCTTAACAGCCAAAAACCCCGAACAACCAAAAAGTTTATTCGCCCGAAGTTACACTAATTGCGCAGGAAATTCAAATACGCACAACTATACAGTGAAGTATTCAGCCCTCGAAAATCCCCGTAATCCAAAGTTTCGAAATTTTTCCCACCCAAATTTTTTGAAAGTTGGGACTCGTCAATTTCCTCGAGCAAAAACTGTTGCCATTCTTTCTTGTTTCGACCAAAAATGTGTAACATGTCGGTAACATCCCTGGATAAAATACTTTTGTAGATGTCATAAATTGGAAGCGCTAATTCAGGGGCTGTTGGTTAAAATTAATTCAAACTTAAATATAATTAGTATAACGTGATAAATTGCAATGTGTACGTACTATTTATTGCGATAACCCTATGTGCGAAATTTGGGTAGTGTTGCTCATAAACGGCCAGAATGTGCACAAATATTGGTATACCTGTCCAAAAAAGGATAATAAAAATTCGCATAAAATTTAGCAAAAAAACTCGATATTTTATCTGTAATCGTTACAATTTTGTTACGTAAAGAGCAGAGTTAAATTGGTCGGATATTGCTATATCATGTCCGACCAAGACTTTTAAGTATGCAAAACTGCATACTGTGGGTCTAAGGTGACGATCACATATCGCGTTAAAGCTATAAAAAATTGTTACCCCTACATTTTTAGTTTTTACTCAAAATATGTGTATCTTATTGCTGGGAGTCATCCCATTTGTGTAAATCTCACTTTGCCCATTGTGAAGGACATGGACCTTCCACATTAAATGAACTCTCACGTCTAATGCATCAAATTATGCAAATGAGGTGACCCGCAACAATAATTCTGAGCAATCATATTCTGTGTGTGCCTCCCCTTCCATTCATTTGCAGATATTGGACGTTAACTGTCACCCATAGATAACGACCCAGGAGATATACCCAAATTGACCTGTGAAAATCTTACATCTCGCACATCCCTGTTGGATTAAGTTGAAATTTCCCATGTCAAAAATCATCGTTGCTTGGACAGCTCTTTGCTCATTTTTTTGAAACCATCTCGTCACCATGGCCGCCTCTTCGAACAGTTTGCTGAAATATCGCATGAGACGATCCGATTGGCCGGCGACGATGGCCCGACGAAGGTCCCAATCGCCGACCGGAAGTGAGAGGACGGGTCGTCCCGATTTATCACAGCCTTCAACAAGGACCCGATACTCGCGGTCGAAATCGGACCAGTCTTCTTGTAAAATGTGGTCAATATCGTTGTCCTCTCTCCACTGGACATCCTTCAAAAATAATTTTGAAATTTGGTTATTGCACATTCTGATTATTGAATAAGTATTTGCAGAAATTATCTACTTTCAAAAGGCGACTAGTTGCTCTAGATACATCAAACTTTTGATCTGTAGATTTTGAAAAAAAACACGAAATTATTGCAAACCATGATAACACAAAAGGTCGAAAATTAAATATGTGACTCTATTTAAACGTGCGAAATTTGGATACTTCTCGTGTAAAATCCGGATTTAAATGGTAAATATGTTATTTTAGAAATATGTAAATGCTAGTATGTAAATGCTTCACGTCTAACACATACATTGATCAATATATTTCACGAAATCAATTTTTTTACGCAAAACCAAGTTTTCAAACAAATCGGAACAAATCAGATTTGTTGTTCTGTGCATATATATTTATGTATTTACATGTATACAAAAAATTGTGTCATTGGCGTCCGAAAATCTTCATGGAACAATTTGTGTTTTGGAGTATGCATCAAGATCTACTTGTTCAAATGGACATACATATATTTTTTAATTAAATATGGTTGTTGACTTTCTATTAAATCAATACCCTCTTTGACTAAATTTGTGTACACGCTAAATAAATTTGATTCAAATTTACTCGATTTTGAGTCAAATTGCCACTAGCACAACTATTGTATAAAAGTTACCCAATAAAAGTTAAAATTTATCCAACTTTGAAAGATTTTTGCTCAACCTTGAGTAAATTTTACCTTTGTCGGGGTAAATTTTACACAATATTTGTGTTAATGGCAATTTTACTCAATTTTATGTACAGTGTACCAAAGTTGAAATCTTAACACATTTAAAACCATTATGATGATTTTATGAAAATTTATTCGCAATATAAGCTCACCTCTTAACCAGCGCATTAAAAAGACATCCTCCCTCATGTAATCGTGTGGTAGTTTGGAGCTAACTGCATCACGAAACTGCAAGTATTTAATTGTGCATAACTGAAAAATGTCGGAAACTATTTAAATATCTCAACTTGAGATTCTCAAGTATATATTAATTATGCATCTAATTACTAGCGTCACAATTATTTAGATCAGTTACTGTCTGCTTTTACAAAAGGCGATTAGAGATGGTTTGCACAAATTCATAATTTAATTATGCGATGGTTTTTGGTTGGAGAGATTTCTAACTTTTTTTATGTGAAAGCCCATGTCTCGAACTATAGGTAAACATATTTGGCTTCCGATTTTGTGTACTCTGCGAAATGAGGCAAGGTCAAATTTGGAGAGGTGTCCTTTTTTAGTTTTCCAAACCAGTGTTCTTATAAAATGGCGTCGAACAAAAGATTTTTTCTGAGGCCCTAGTGCAGAAATCGTCTTTGCGACTATTATCAATGGATTCAGCATGCTTTTCGCTATATAAAACCACTTTTGTCTCATGCTTATCTTTTAAGTCCATTTTGTTGTTTGACTTCATATTTACTTGTCCTATGGAATGCTCTCACGAACGCAACTCCTCGACTTTTAAGGCCCCCACATTTTAGGACTTTGGCACTAAAAATCCCAAATGTTGTTTATATCCAAGGTACATATAGTATATTGCACTGTAAGTACTTTTGATAAAATTTTGATAAGTGGTTACACCCCAGGAAATGAGTTTCCATCAAACCATATAAAATTTTTACAAAAGTTCTCCTCGAAATTGAAGCGGAACTTTAAAATTTTTTAACTAATCAAAACGCAGTAATTTTATTATTTTGTCACTTGTACCTTGTAGGTAAAATAGTTCTGCAGCAGGGGACACAAAAAAGTTATTAAAATTTGTTTTCAACAAAATTTGACTATTAATTTTCTAAATAAGTCCAAGAGTTTTTTAGGATTCCACGTCAGCTGATTAGCTCGGGTCCTTCTCCAAAACTGTTTACCCAAAATCTTCACTGTTTAAGTTAATATTACTTAGGACACTTAGAGCTTTGCCCTTAATCTTCATTTCACCCAGTCGGTCCGTTTTTAAGGTCAGGAGGTCAATTTCCCGGTGCACGGTCCGATTTATCACTTTTCATGGAAAAGTATCAGCGATGCTGGAGGGCCCACATTATTTTATTCATTACGGATTCTTTCATTATTAGATATAATCATTATCTGGGGTTATAATAATAATAATTTTTCACCTCTGACCTCTTTGGTTATCATGCCACATGAATAATTACAGTTTGGAAAGTGGGTTTTTGACACCTTCCAACTCTGGGGGCTCTGGAGGGGACATTTGTGAAGCTATCGCCTTAAAAATTTAGAGATATGTTTTTGAGAGTATTATCTTGCTTGTCTATCAAAATAAACTCAAAATTCGAGTGTGCACCAGAGATATTCAAGCGCAAAGTCGTGAAAACCATGTCTAATCGCCTTTTGTAATTGGTTTTACATCTAAGGGGTCAATCATAAATTAGGTAAAACAAAATACAAAAATCTCCATTTTCCAGAGTCCCCCCCCCTCCACCTCTTTAATATGTATGTATGTATGTGTAACATATTAAAAGATATTGGAGTTTTAAATCCCCCTCCCCCTTCTTAATTTATGGACGGCGTCTAACGAAAACCTCTATCTGAACCCATGTGGACATAAATAAAAAGCTCGTAAGTTGGATAATCCAGCTTGGGCTTTTTCATTCGTTAACTTGTACGTAAGCTTGCAAGATTTGCAAAATTTGCAAAATATGCATGTCGATATCTTTTCCTAGCACAACATGAAATCCATGCTCCAAGATCTACCATGCTTTAAATTTTCAGCACTAGTTTTCAAACTATTATTTCCTAAATGAGTGTATACGATTACAAGCATGGATAAAGTCTGACATCCTGAATACGTTAATACATACATACCTGATCCAGTGCATCTTTCTGGCTACTAGTCAAACTTACAAATTCATCCAGCGAAATTTGCAAGGAAATCTGAAAATAAAGTAATAACACTAAGGAATAAATGTTTCTCCCCATTGTTTAAAATCCTTAAAAATAAATATAGAATATGAACATGACGAAGAGAACTTGCACAAGGTCAGGAAACGAATATGTATATATTAGCATTATTCTTGATAACAACACATCCTACGTACTTTGTTGTACCTTAACCAGAAACGTTATAACCTGTTTAATCTGTTGTATTTAACCTGTTTAATATCATGCATGGATAAGAATGTGTTGTTATCTTTTATATTCTTCACATGCTAATAAATACATGCATATGTGTATGTGGTTGTTATAATTCTCAACCACTTTAAAAATACGGGAAAGAGCTACACTCTTAAAAATAATGTTACCGTTTTAAAAATTCAGAGGACTCTGAATTCTAAATTGAGAAAACTATCCTAACCTAAACCCAAAGCAACCTTTAGTCTTCAATAAATTAACATTACTCTATATTTAGTATAGTTTACTTTATTTAGAATGCATTTATTTGTCAAAATTTCAACGTTATTTTTAAGAGTGTAGTACCCAACGACTGGACAGGATTAAGCTCAAGTTTTGTGCATGTACATGGCCAGAGAAAAATTAATTACATGTGATGTTTAACACAATGTAGATAAATTCTCAGGTATGGGAATGCTCACTATTGCGTAATTTCTAGTAATTTACCACGAGAGTTCAGAGATTTTTATTGCTTATCGTCGTTATCGATGAGTTTATTATGTACGATATCACAGAGTTCCTCAATTATACAAGGAGTAAATATCTATGTCGAAAAATGAAGTACATTAAAAATCATAAACCTCTAGAAATCAGAATCAATGACCTATGAAAGACTAAATCGGGGAGAGCAATCTAAGTAAGAATAACAAAAATGTATCCAAATAAAAATAACTAATACAAGTTTTTCTAAGTACAAATAGAGGATGACTCCTGACACCGCAATTGGAAAAATTTAACCAACTGCTGGGGAAATTTTGAACAACTTCGCCATTTATACTTCAACCTTGGGTAAATATTAGCTATTTTTATTTTGAGTGTATCCATATATGTATGTCAAAGACAAAGAAAAAAATTGCTTATTATGAACAGATGCTTAATTTTACTTAATCGGTACGAGTTTGACAATTATTTCTTAGAAAATTACAAGGAACGGAAAATTTGTTCATATATATATAGATTTTGCCGTGTTTCGTGACTTGTTGAGCCGATTTAATCGTCAGATCTTGTACAAAATCGACATTTAACCTGATTCCATGTGTCCATCTCGTCTTTGATAATCCGGGAAAGACCCCAAGTATTTTTATCGCAGCTTTGTCCAAATTGGTTTTCCAAGTTGTAATCCTTGAAGGTACAGTACCATCCTTCGAACCAAAACCGGCATGTCGGGGTGGAATACTCGCTCTGCCGATAAGATAAGGTAATCGAGTCGCTTGCCCCGGCTTGTTTGGCGCAATCTACGTTGACTTTCTTCACGGAAGGATCGCATGTCATGAACTTGTACGTGGATACAGATCCTGAAAATTCAGGAAGGAACATTTAAAAAACACCCTTGAAGTTTGCTAAATTCAGGTTTAGCTAATTCCAGAATACTATTGTGGCCTACGCATTAAATTTAGACTCTTCGTGCATGTTTTTCTTATTGAAAAAAGGTCCAATTATAAAATGCCAGCGATAGTTTTTCTCAGCATAAAATAACCTTGCAAGAAATTGGTTTCTGTTAGCATGGTATTACATAAACCCCGATTCACGTTACTTGAGTCTATCACACTAGCCTAATTATTTTATTATTTGACACCAGTTATTTTTATTTTGGTGTTTAAATTATTCAATTTCGTATGTATGATTTACACGTAAAAAAAGATATAACTGGTGTCAAATAATAAAATTATTCGGCTCATTTGGCTAATGTATGTACTCAATTTGAGGAACTCAAGTAACGTGAGACGGACTTTACTTCTTGTACGAGTGGGAGAAATCCACGAAATAAGCGCCATCTTTGGTAGCGAATCTAGCCTTGAATTACATAAGTGTGGTGGATGGCTAGGTGGCGCCAATTTCTAGCATTTCTTGCACCCTGTATTGTTGGGTCTAGAAATTGCTGAAAAACTAAATATTATTGAGAAATACATATGTCATAAATAAATAGATTCTCACCTCTGTATCTGGCATTTAGAGGAGGACTGGCCAGCAAAATAAGTATGCAGGCGAATATAACAAAATTCTCGGGTAACATTTATTCAAATACAGCAGAAAAAGTTTTTGACAAGTAGACAAGAATTTTAAAACTTGGTGGTATCGTGTCCACACACAAGTGACACAAGATTGTAATGTGCATAAAATGAAGTGTAGTTAAATTCAGTACTTAATTGGGTTATGTAATTTACATTATAATTCACAGGATGTGCTTTTTCATTGTTTATAATTTATGACAACGTATGCCTATATCCGGCTACAAACTTATCATCGAGTCATGAATGGCGATGTTAATATTTCATGTGGAAATCTACATATTAAAACTAGCTACATATGTATGTAAATACATAGATAAATAAGTGGCCGAATACATACACTCTAAATAAAATCATTACCAAATCATTACCAAAATGCACACGTATATGACTCTGCAGAAACGGTAATAATAACCACCGGCTGGTAAAGAAATTGATTGAACCCGAAGTGGTAATAAAGAACACTTTTCGGGATAAAATTAACACCATGATGTATGACAGATGTACTACAATATGTTGTAAAATGTCTACCGCCAGGTAATAAACCGTACCACTTTGTATACGGTGTGCTATTCATACCGGTATTAATGCTTTGCATTACGTATACCCCATTATTACCAAATGTTGTGCAGATTTCCACCGAAAAGAATAGATTTTTTGCTTTTCTTTACAATAATCTTTTAATCAATTATATTCGTTGTAAAATCATTTTAAAACATACTTACATAATTACAAAATTTAAGAATAATGCAAACTATTGAGTTACATACATACATATACATATTTACATATTTATTCTTCTATTCCCCCTTCAAATTCTGATAAATCGTCGATTTTGGATGAGTCCACATCGGTTGACGTCATCAAATAAAATGTCCTGCAGATTAAAAATTCACAATTTTTAGAAACTCTCAATACAAGAGCAAATTTAAATAATTCACGAAATTTTCACTCACCAGACCGTCCCCTGACTTAGAACATCTCAATGAAGGCAGTAGCTTAATTATTACAGCTGTTAAGTGTTTCTGGTCGGAGGTTGTAGGAGAAAGTCTGAAATTTAATTGGTCAAATTAAATATATTATTAAATATTAAGAATTCTTAAGCGTCTCAAACTTTCACCTCAATTACATAACTACGCAACCAATTCATTAACTAAAGTTGTCGACGACGGTTTATCGAAGCAGTTTTTCTGATTGCACTCTGCTACTAAACGGAAATTTCAGCGCTCTCAGTCGTTGCAGCGTTTACAATCTTCAAAAATTAAAAATAATTTTATAATTATTTTCGGATTTCGGATATCTAAGAATATCATTAAATGATTGTAACCTGACTGAAAATATCAACCTCATTGGAAATTTGGGTTTTTCGGAAACCATTACTGGATATCGACGTCTCATCATGACGTGCAACTAGAAAGATATAATATGTTGCAGACTAGAAATAATTTAAGCTTAATAAATTACTGACCGTAAATTATTGATGAAACTGGACAGGCCGGATCCAATTTTACTTCGGTTTGTATTTCGCCTTTGACAAAGAATTCAAAGTTTTGGGTTATAAGGTTTTCAGCAAGGATAGGAATACTTCGTCGTCGATCTCCGCCCCCTTGGTCGTCTTGCAGAAAAATCTCTGCTCCGATTTCCAACTCAAATTTTCGTTTCACTGAAAAAATAAACATAAGGTTGTTATTTACTCGTTCCTATTAACATGGTGCTCGATCACCATCTTGATAAGGAACCTACCTATGATAATTTTATACTTACCTGTTTCCTAAAATCCTATTTAATTTCCAAAACTTTTTATCAGTTTTTCCCACATGCAGAATTTGGAATTGGACACGGGGATTATTTCGGCATGTTGACTTGAGTTGAGCTGAGCGGAAACTAAAACTGAAAAAAGCGCCGCTGCGTAGCGTCTCACAATTCATACAAAATGTATTAAAATTCTTACCTCTGTGGTAATAAACTACACCAAAATGTAGATCTCATCAGCACCACAACGGAAAAAATTTGTACTGCACTTGATTAAAATTATGGTAAAGAGTGCTATATAAGTTTGAACGACATTATTACTAGCTGGTAGAAATTTATTACCAAAATTATAAAGATAGCTTAAAATATTGCGGTGGAAGGCTAGTTACCCGTTTGGTATTGATACGGTAATAATCCCGTATACTTTTTGTAGGACGCGTAATTACCAAGAGCTCGGTAAAGACGCTTATTAGGAATTCTTTACCAAGTTGCTAAGAGTGTATGTCTTTTGATCCGTGTTTGGATACGCGAATTGGTCAAGAAAATGACAGACATTTCTGCACAACTGATCCAAAAACTTGCTTCTGTTGAAGAAGATGGCAATGCTTCCAATGGAAATTATTTGATAATTACACGGAATTACTATTTTATTGTTTACAATAAGAAACCGGGTAGATTCAAAAAATTCCCTAATTACGAAGGCTATCCAAGTAGGCACAAGTATACAATGAAGTATTCATCCCTCTAAAATCCCCGTAATCTAAAGTTTCCACATTTATTCCACCCAAATTTTTCGAAAGTTGGGACTCGTCAATTTCTTCCATTAAAAATTTCCCCCACTTTTTCTTGTTTCTGCCAAAAATGTGTAAAATTTCGGTCGAATGCTTGGACAAGATTCCTTTGAAGATGTCGTAAATTGGGAGTGCAAATTCTGGAGCTGTTGTTTAAAATTATGTCATTAGAAATTTGAAATAACATGCTAAATTGTAACACATACTGTTTATAGCGATACACCGATGTGCAAAGTATGGATAGTGTTGCTCATAAACGGCCAAAATGTGGAAAAATATTGGTATACCTAGTACAAAAGGTTGATAAAAATTCGAATAAAATTATGTACGTCCGTTTCGTTTAATACAATTATTGCAGGTTTTCGCATAACGACCACCAGATTTCAATTCTTTGTCGGATATTCCTATATCATGTACGACCAAGATGTCATAAGACTTGCTTGTTGTTATAAATCTTTAGCTTCAAATCATTGTGGCGGGTTACCTCATTTGCATAAATCTCACTACGCCCATTTTATACGGCTTTATGCATACGTTGAGTAAGCTCTACGCCTCAGGAAACGACATAGGAAATATCCGACCAAGAATTGAACTCTGGTAACAAATCTCACATCGTGCACATCCCTGTTGAATTAGGTTGAAATTTCCCATGTCAAAAATCATTGTTGCTTGGACAGCTCTTTGCTCATTTTTCTGAAACCATCTCGTCACCATGGCTGCCTCTTCGTACAGTTTGCTGAAATATCGCATGAGACGATCCGACTGGCCTGCGACGATGGCGCGGCGCAGGTCCCAATCGCCGACCGGAAGTGAGAGGACGGGTCGTCCCGTTTTATCACAGCCTTCAACAAGGACTCGAAACTCACGGTCGTAATCGGACCAGTCTTCCTGTAAAATGTGGTCGATATCGTTGTCCTCTCTCCACTGAATATCCTTCAAGAAAGATTATGAAATATATTGAACAATGTACTTTTTGGATTAGTTATCACTGACGGAACTGACTTTTAAAACACGATTTGTTGCTCCCAACACGTCAAAATTTTGTTCTGCATATATTGGAAAAGCAAAAAGTTATCATTAACCATAGCCGAATAAAATAACACTGAAACTTTTTAATTAAATATCTATGTGACACAAAACGGGCGGTCGAAATGTACAAATTTCTACCGTCAACCTCGTGTCGGATTTTGATTGTGAATATTTAAGATATTGTATTTATTATAAATATTCGAAATATAATCTCACCTCTCAACCAGCGCATTAAATATACATCTTCCCTCATATATTCGTGTGGGAGTTTGGAGCTAACTGCATCACGAAACTGCAAGATTGAATTGTGCATAAGTGAAACATGTTATTCTGGAAAATAAATTTCTTAGCTTTTAAGTATAAAGTATTTATGTAAATGTAATCAATTAGTTAATAACTATCTGCTAATTAGTGAAGACAGTAACGACAACCGAAATACTATCCTCGCATTTAGGCGTGTCACCTCATTTGCATAAATCTCAATAGCCCATTTTCGGCGATATGGGCTTTCCATGTTGAGCAAACTCTATGACTCTCACGAATGCGTTAAAATATGCAAATGAGGTGACAGAGCCGAGTACGAGGACAGTACATGTGAGTTGAGCACGCCAAGTTCTGGGCAAGCTTGTAAAATTTGAGTACTTTTTTCCTCAAACAATATGGAATTCTTGCTGTCAAACTTACTCGAAAACTGTGCATTATTCAAGACTTTTTTCTAAATGAGTTTAAATATGATCCGAAATAGTGTGATACGCATACCTGATCCAGTGCTGCTTTCTGACTACTGGTCAAACTTACAAATTCATCCAGCGAAATTTGCAACGAAATTTGAAAATAAAGTAATAACACTATGGAAAACTTGGAATAAATATTTCTCCCCATTTTATAAAATCCTTAAACAGTAAATGTGAATTCTGAACACGACGAAGGTCAGGAAACGAATGCAATCAAGAATATCAAAATTAATTCCTTATCATAACATACATATCCACGGAATTGTTCTGCACCTCACTCAGAAAAAGTTATAACCTGTTTTAATATCAAAAATATCTATGTAAGTTATAGGTATGTGTTATTATCTTTCGTGTTGTTCACATGCCATGCACATACTTTTGCCTATGAAAGTATTTAGCTGGCATACTTAATCTGCAACAATACGGGAAATAGTTACACTCTTAAAACCAATGTGACATTAAAAAGTAAATGCACTCTAATTTTGGTTGTCTGTAATAAAGCCAAAGTAAATTTTCCTCTTTATCAAGTTTACGTTTATGTATATGTAATTAGTGTAGTTTACTCCAGATTTGTGATTGTTTACTTAATATAGTGCAACTAAATACTTTTCAAAAGGTGGCATTATGTTTTAGAGTGTAGTACACAACCCCTGGACAGGATTAAGCTCAAGTTTTATGCATACATACATACATGCCAGAGAAAAAATAATTATGTACATGTAATGTTTAATAAAATATCGATGGTGTGGGAATATTCACTATTGCGTAACTTCGTACTTATTAGCCACGAGAGTTCAGAGATCTTTATTGCTTGTTGTTGTTATTGATGAGGTTGTTACAACATCGCCGGGTTCCTCAATTATGAAAAGATTATGTGTACATACATACATATTTATGTATGCGAAAAGTTAAGTCGGTGTGCGTTACAGATTATATAGCCCTAACCTCGAGAATCCTGAACCATGACCTACGACTACATCGGGGGAAAATTACAGTAATTTATGCTTGCTTCAAGTTCGCATTTACATAATTAATGCTGCTATGCAAGACGACAACAATGTTTCGTGATTTCCATGTTATCTAACCAATTGTTATGTTTGATATGTAATTCCGTTGTTAGGGACATTTTTTGAGTTTCATGTATATTGCATACATATTTCATATAACTTTTTTGCACGGAGATTACATACCAAGTGATCCGTCATCATGAACATCCCACATTAAACAAAGTTTCCAACTCATTAAGGACTATGCAATGGTAAATGTATACTTGTGGTGTAAGTGTTTACCTACTCGTGCAATAAATAGATTCACATACAATTTAGTTCATATACGTAGAGAGGACCAATATGAATGGGGTTCGCCTGGATAGCGTTAAAATTCTGGGGTTTATGCATGGTTCGGAAAAACCCGGGTTTTACTGGGTTTTCCTGGGTTTTACTCCATATGTTTGGGGTGAAGTAATAAAGCTTACAACGTCACGTTAATTTGTTAAATTAATGAATTTTATCAAGATTTATTAAAAAACTTCAATTCAAAATGCCAGAAACACAGGAAAAATACGAATTTGATCAAACTCCAAGTTAGGCTGTAAATTATGATTTTTAGATCATAAATAAAAATTCTAAATAAATAGAGAAATTTACGGAATATTAATCAGAGTACTTAATTCGAGTTAGATATGCACCTGCAAACCGATTCTATTGATTTATCTACTTGAATTTGAGATAAAACTTAGTAAAACCCGAGTAAAACCCAGTAAAACCCGAGTAAAACCCTTTTATCATAGTAAAACCCAGCGGGTTTTACCGATTTACGACCCAGTAAAACCCAGTAAAACCCCAAAACCTCAACCCAGTAAAACCCGGGGTCGGAATACCCTGGGTTTATGATTTTTTTAAATATAGATTAACTGGGGTTCAGTTAAGGCTATTGAGAAACATATTGAACGGGAAACTGATGAGTTGGTGAACAGATGACATTAAGGACTATGTTGTTTTCACAATTTATGTAAATCATCACCCATAATGTTTGCAAGCACATAATTTATGAAATATTTCATTACGAATGAAATATGTAAATATGTCTCACGACAATATTATTCTAAATTTGTGCACATAAACGAACATAGATATTTATTTTTGCGATTAAACAAGAGGCTTTAAATATTTAATTTTTTATTACATTATTACTTGACCAACAACTTTACTAACAAAGACCAAAATTATATTATTATTTACATCATGCAGTACAATTATGCTTGTTTTCGGAGTTAGTAACACTAATTTCAGATAATCAATTAAAGGGATACTAAACATACAATTTCAATGAAATTTGATTCTATTAAATCATAGTCATTTATAAAAATTAAATTCATTAAATCATATGTAATCATTTATAAAAATTTAATTCCTTTATTTGTTATCCTATCTTGCACGGTATGGGAGTATAGTCATTCAAAATCACAAAATATAATTATTTTCTTATAGATAAACTAGAGATGTGCAGGGCCGACATTTTTCAAAGCCCGCCCTACCCAATACCCTACTTGAAAAAGCCCTACCCTACCCTGCCCTATAGGGTAGGGTATAATCGAAAACCGGGCCTGCCCTACCCGGAAAAAATAAAGCCCGCCCAAGCCCTACCCTAGATTTTTTTAACCAATAAAAGCCCTACCCTACCCTATAGGGCTTCGGGCCCAGGCCCTATTTAATGATTATTTATATAAATCGTTTAATGCAATGATATATATTATATAACAACTGAAATATTTAATATCAATAAAATTTGAAAGTGACATTAAAGCATTTGACAAGAATGGTTCAATAATTTTTGTGAATGAAAGTTAATTCTGATAAGGTTCCAGCCGACAACAACGTCCTTCCTTGGCGTACTTGTTGCCCCTGTGCTTGAAAATACTCGTTCATCTGTAGATTGTGACGCAGGAATTGCAAGCAGTCTTTGGGCAATTTTCTGCAAATGAGGAAACTTTGTGGCGCCACACCAAAATCCGAGAATGTCAAAGTGGACTTGAGATTCTTTTTCCTTGTCGCTAATTTCTTAAAAACGAAAAAGAATATAAGAATATAAGAATATTTGTTAAGAATAAGTTCAAATGGATTTTGCCAAATATCTTACCACTGATAAGAAGCTTCTGGTCCGGGGTCAGTAGGTCTTGGTTTCTCAAAATGACCTGCGTCTTTGCCAGCCTGATCTCTTTCTTTCTCGATTTCTCCCATTATGAGTTGCTTCATTTCCTTCCGGGCTTCCTCTTATTTTTCTTCAGACGCGAATTTAAGTTTGCGAAACCTTTACAAAATCGGACATATTATTGGGGCGCCCCACTGTATGTTATGCTACATTTGATGGCTTACTTTGGGTTCAATAAAGCTGCAACATAGTGCATAGTAGAGGTTTTACAATATTCAGCAAAACAAATCATAGCCTGTCCTTTGAGCAGTTTCAATTCATCCGAATCATCCTCGTTTATCTCCAAGTGTTGATGTAGCTTATGGAACCAGGGTGCAATTTGATGTAGAGTTGGCTGACTATCCTGGCTGAAAACCTTTGTGCACTCTTCAAACGGCCTTAAGAAATCCACTAATTCTTTAACACTTTCGTTGTCGATGTTGCTTAACTTGTTTATTTTCCCGTTCTGTAGAAGTAAATTTTGTACTTCGCTACAGAGCGTGAATCAAGATACAAAACTCACTTTTGTTTTTGAGATAACAAGTGTTAGAGACATCTGGGATTATTGAAATTTGTATGCACCGTACCCAGATAGTCAAGGAACAGTTTGCAAAATAACTCTTAGCTCTGTGCATCAACATGCCCCCACTCCCCCCCACGGAGTGCAAGGTAGCCGTAAAAGGGTTTTCCAATGATGAATTGTACCATAAAAAATTCTTAAGAAAGTGGCGACAATTGAATTCAATGCCAGTAGAAGTCATGAGTCCAGTGTATCAAATGACACTAGCATAAAGAAGCAGGGATCATTGGCTGGAGTTCCACCTCCACCAAAGTGGGGTCTAAGATCGCCTAGGATCGAGGATGAGTTGTACTATATCGCAAATTTCATCAATAAGGAAAATCCGTCATGACAGAAAAGTATCCAAAATGTTGGGGGTGAGTCAGGCAATAGTTTTTGGGGTCAGTCACTCTGATCTAAATAGATTAAAGCGGAGGAGGACCTTGTGTACGTCCCCACGCCGTCTTACTTCAAGTTTTTCGAAGCAACTTCGCGATAACTGAAGGAAAACTTAATTTCCAGAAATAAATTTTTCACTGAAATTACTCTTGACGAGTGGCATGACATTATTCAGATAGATTATTTTGGATTTTGGTACTTAAAGCAGAGATTTTTAAGCGGACGTCTCGGGCGCTAAGTGGGTTTTGGAAAACGTTTCAAAACGGGTAGAACAAAATCACTCCAAAAAAGTGTCAAAGGTGATAATGGCGTGGAAAAAGCGATTGCACCTCGTTTGACAAACTAATGGGCTACACATTGAAGCAATTTACAAAATTCACAAACGAAAAATAAAGCTGTAGGAAAATAAACAAAAGTGAGTTTTGTATCTTGATTCACTCTCTGTAGCTGCCTTTAGATATGACTCCAACATAATTAACTCGCTATTCCATCTAGTGGCAACTTCTTGCTTAAGTGTGGATGTTAGTTTGGAGTTCAGCGAAGACTGCTTGAAGTAGGTTACCACATCTTTAATTGACACTAGGGCGCCCTAAAATAAAACTGAAATTGTAGATTATTCTAACACTCCAAATGACAAGTTTTGATAAAAATGCGTACGTGGAATCGCGGACAACTTTCCTTGAACGAAAAAAATTTTTTGGGATGAATTTCTCGGCCATTCTTTTCGGCATTAGCTACTTGTGTAGCTGTTGGCGTGGGTTTTTTATTGAACATCCCCTCCACGCACGTATTTAGACGATGACAAAGACATGGCTCTCTTTTTTCAAAAATATGCAGCATATTAGAACCGGAGTCTGTGACAATCCAAGAGTTTGTCATAACGTCGTCGACGTTGTTGCCAAAAAACTTGGATAAAATTGGGCGACATTGTTGTCGGATGTTAATCGTTGTTTTATGATCTTCAGTAAATTCGTCAACCCCCAACATATGCGATGTCAGCTTCCAATTATTGTTGATGTAATGAATTGACAGTGATAGAAAGCTTCGCTGTCGATATTTGTCGCTCCACATATCTGATGTAAAAGCAAAGAATGGAAATTGCGGTGCCGCACCAACTAGCATTGAAATATCATTTCGCTTCGCATCAACTAGTTTATGAAGAAATTCTCTTTTTAAAGTAGTTCTATGCTTCAATATTGATTTTGGATCTTGATCTCCATACATTGCGCCAAAATGTATCAATGATTTTGCTATTTTTAGAAATCCTCTAGAACCTACTGAATTTAGTGGACGAAGGTCTTGAGCCAACCCTATCACCACGTCTTCATTCAATGCTGCAACTGCCCCCGATGGAACGTTTTTTCTTAGGTGAGGCAAAAGTAACAATGGGTGCCCGCAAAAAAGCGTCACCATGGTTACGGCGAAGCCTAAGTATGCTTTCGTATACACCCTTTGAAACTGTCAGCGAGGCTAGAGCCTAAACGGTTAATCCTACGCAAATGGTGTAAAGAGCAATCGTGCAGAGGAGAATTAGGAGATGTGGTTTTTCAATATGCCCGATAGAAAAGTTTTATTCTTCGCTCTCAAATTTGGATTTGAAACTTTACAATCAAAATTTGAGACACTTGTGTCAAAGGACTATATGCATAAAACCTGATTTGATCATGCAGAAATCGGTTGTGCGTCATTTAAAACAAATCCGACTGAGATCGGTCCAAAACTGAAAAAGTTTTGATGGAAGCATCTGAAACCATTCATGTTGCTAACCAAAAATTACAATATTCCTAGTTGGTTGCTACTAGCTATCAATATAACAATTTTCCAAATGCAAGTAGTTGTGTTAGGCAATTTTAATTTGCCAAATTAATTGGTCAATTGTAATTTCCATTTTTGGCCAATCGCACAAAAACTTTCCTCCTGATCAGTGTTGGGCACGATTATTAATCCATATTAATTACAAATTCTTTTGCAAATTCAAATTTCAATAATTTTATATTTAAGTACTGTGTCAAATTTACAAATTTTAAATTTGAACATCCTATATGCATATATTTTGGATTTAAATGTTTATAAGTTTATTTTGTAATTTATTAATCTAATCCAGATTAAATAATCTTCCTCCCTAATCCAGATTGTTCTTGTGAAATAACTAATCCCCATAAAACCTAATATCTGAAAAATTATTTTCTGCTAAATTAATTTAAAAATTTGGATTATTGATCCTCAATCCGTTTTTAAATTAATTTTGCGACCCTCTGTACATATTTTCAACTAATTTTGTAATGAAAAAGATTCAAGACATTCGGTCTTCAAAAAGTTTAACAATTTTGAGGTGCAATTAATTGTCTGCAAATGTGCATCACCTAAAATCCATGAAATAAAATAATTTTAAAAAAGCTTGCTTAGGCGAGGCGCTGCTAAAAGTGAAAAACAAGGCCTCTGGGAATATCTTTTAAATATCTCGTACCTTTATCATTGTAACAGGAGTTGGTGACTTTGCATCACCGCGAGGCCAAACATTTTACGCCAAGCCTCTAGTAATAAAGAATATATTCTCAAGAATTCCCAAGAACCTAACTAATCTGGGTTCACGTCAAAATTATCATTCATCACTTTTTAGTTCGTACTAACAACTAGTTGTTTTAATATGTAAATAAAATTAGGAAATACCCTCGCGTTGTTATTCGTGCGTCGGCATCTTAATTTTTTGCATAACACCTATTGAAAATTGTGCACATCCATCAAATTTTATTAGCTACCTGAATTACTGGTTAACTATCGAATTTAATTATGAGCTAAATAAACATTATTGATCATATTGGTCCTCTGCATAATAATTTTACAAAATCCACTCAATTTTATAACCCTTTCGAAGCAATAAGTTTGTTTAAGCGTTTATACATATAGATACAATTTTAATTAGCAATAATTGAATATCTTAGCAGAAAGTGTAAGTAATAAACGTCGTGGTATGGTAAACGGTAAAAATGTTTGGCCTCGCGGTGAGACAAAGTCACCAACTCCTGTTACAATGATAAAGGTACGAGATATTTAAAAGATATTCCCAGAGGCCTTGTTTTTCACTTTTAGCAGCGCCTCGCCTAAGCAAGCTTTTTTAAAATTATTTTATTAAACCAAAATTTAATGTCGTCTGGTTATTACTTGAGCTTTTGGACGATTTTGGTGCAGCGCTGCATGCAGAATTTTGGTGTCTTGAAAGAGCCGTCGTTCCGTCCTTTAGCCTGTATGTCAAGCATTTTTTACATGACACACATCGAACTACATCTGTGTGCTTGTTGTCCACGAGAACTTGCTCAAAAGTATTCCACACATCTGACTTAGAAGATTGTGATTTTAATTTTTTATGAAATGTAATTCTTTTACTATTATTTGATATCAGTTTTTCAATATCAGATTTTACAAGCACTGGATCCACGACTTTAAAGATGGCGATGTCTGTTTCGGTGGATGGTGTGCTGTCTGTATTTCCACTTCATTCATGGGAAAATCAATATTTTGATTCGACATCCTAAAAAAGTTCGAAAAATGTCAGCTGGTGATTAAATTAACTATATGGGGCGCCCCAATTACCTTAGATTGCATTGAGCCACAATGTAGATTGAGAATTATTAGTAACTCAGCGACTTTTGAGCTTTGCGAAGTTTAAATTATTTATTTATTTTTAAAGAGAAATCCCATCAAAACGTTAAATAAGTGAACATCATTCGGATAATGTGAAATATGCAGTAAAAATGCAAAGGAAGAAAAATAATTAACTTCAAATCTCGCGTCTCATTTCTGATGCCCCACTCTATGACTGACTACGCTATTTTTTATTTTTAAAAACAAAAAGAAAAAGCCCTACCCTGCCCGACAGCCTATTTATGTACATGCAAAAAAGCCCTACCCTACCCTTAAAAAGTAGTGATAATGAAAGCCCGCCCGCCCAAAGCCCTATAGGGTAGGGCAGGGTAGGGTTTTTTAAGGGTAAACCCTACCCTATGCACATCTCTAAGATAAACACGTGTCAGTTTTGAGTGTTTAACACTAGAATACATTCCTATATACATCATGCGCTGTAATCGACGATCATTTTTTTCATAGGTGTTTTTTTGCACTGGAGATTATTTCCACTGGGGATTTTTTTCGGAAAGGTGGTTTTTCCGGAAATCGATTCAAAATTCTAATCACGGAGGAGATCTATATTCGCACAAGTATACATAGACGTGTTCAGCCCTCTGAAATCCGCGCAACACTTCGGTAACATGTTTGGACAAGATACCTTTAAGGATGTTAGAAATTGGGAGTGCAACTTCTGGAGCTGTGGGTTAAAATTGCATACGTACTTATTTTACATTTATGACATTTATGACCAAATTGCAATAATTTGGCACGTACTTTTTACATAGACAAGCCGATGTGCAAAATATGGGTAGTGTTGTCCATAAACGTCCAAAATGTAGAAAAATATCGATATACCTGAAATAATAAAATTTGCAAACACGTCTAATTTTTTGCACAGCCATAAATCTTACATACATCGTAGACATCCCTGTTGAATTAAATTGAAATTTCCCATGTCGAAAATGATCATTCCTTGCGTCGCATTTTGCCCATTTTCTTGAAACTTTCTCGTCAAAGTGGACGCCTCTTCGAACAGTTTGTTGAAATATCTCTTGAGACGATCCGACTGACCGGCCACGACGGCTCGTCGGATATCCCAGTCGCCGACAAGAATTGAGAACACGGGTCGCCCCGATTTATCACAGCCTTCAACAAAAACCCGATATTCACGGTCAAAATCGGACCAGTCTTCTTGTAAAATGTGGTCAATATCGTTGTCTTCTCGCCACTGAACGTTCTTCAGGAAAAATTTGAAATTTTTGAAAAATTGCATATTTGGATTATTGACTACATAATTGCAGAAATTAATTTTTTTAAATTATATATTTGAATTGTTTATCATTCGAAATTACTTACTTTCAAAATGCGACTTGTTGCTCCGGACACGTCAAAGTTCTGTTCTGTAATTTTTTAAGAGTATCAAAAAATTGTATGTGGCCAATAAGAATTTGAAAATCTCGACTTTTGCATGCAACGCACAGGCATCTTGTTCATTCATATATGTAAATTGGAATAATTCCGATTTCAACTAAATTTTCAGAATTTTTTTTAGCTTAAAATACATATTAACCAGCGTATTAAGTAGACATCTTTCTTCATGTATTGGTGTGGAAGTTTAGACTCGACTGCGCTTCGGAACTATGCAAATTAAAATATTGCGCTTGAAATTATATATACACAATTAAAATTCGCATGCCTTATGTTATCGCAAGTTCTAAATAAATTAGGTATATATGTTGCTATCCAGCTGCATATGTATTTACATATAGTTGTTCATAGCCAGTGGCCGCAGAAGCGTGAGGACAGAGGGGCAATGTCCCCATTATCTGACCATGATGTATAAACCCCGCCCTCCCTTATCCTACCATGTTAATGTTCCTAAGATGTCCTCACGGCTTCTGCGGCCACTGTACATAAATATGTACATATCATATCTTCATTTATATTGAAATCATTTCTATTAATACATGAAACTAACATGTACATACTTGCCAGGAATTTGGGACATTGCATAAAACTTATTGCATTTATTTATATATACATACCTGGTCCAGTGCGATTTGCAGATCTTTGCCCCCCATTAAAAGCTACCCATGAAATGCTACCCATTATATGCTACCCGTGATGATCTGCTACCCATGAAATGCTACCCATTATATGCTACCCGAGATCATCTGCCCCCCATCATATCCTACCCGACCCATTTTCACTTTCTTCTTGCAAATTAAACCAACATGGATACCCCGTTTTGCGTCGTAGTGCAACATACGAGTTACTGTTTATTTACGCAAAATTAGTCAAATAATAAATTCTCAAAAAACGAATCAATACATAAAATCTCGTAAAATCAGCCGAACAATAAATTCTCAAAAAACTAATCAAAACATAAAATCTGTTAAAATCAGTGGAGCAACGAATTTATTATTTGACTGATTTTACGAGATTTTACATAGTCTCAACTTAAAAAGTGACAGTAGAGCAGACGACTATATTAGGTTAGTTTTTAGGAATACGTCCGAAATTAATTGACAAACTGTATCATTCCCGAGTCAGAAATTTATAAGATGACATTTGAACAGGTTACAATTGAGCTGAAATTTGGTACAGAGGTTGTTAATGGATCCTAATGGAAGAATATGAATTGAAATTCAACACATTTTCACCTGAACAGACACTATGGGGTGACCCATACCAATTTTTCAAATTCGTCAAATCGAGCTGAAATTTGATAGACAAGTTGGTAATAGCTCCTGATGAAACAATATGAAGTAAAATAAGAAAAAATACATCTGAAGGACCTTAATGGGCGACCCATAACGATTTTTTGAAATTCTATTATCGAGCTGAATTTGTTAAATAGCCTGCCAATCATTATAAATAGAAGAATGTGAATTTAAATTGGAAAAATCAATCTAAATTTTAAATTTTTTGAAATGCATTTACGATAAAATGTCATGCAAAAGTCGGATTGAATGTAAATATGTGTGCAGCAACAAAAGTATAACCTAGCCACCCGCGTGGCTGGAATTTACTTATGTTACGTCGAATATTAGTAGGATAATATTCTGAGAGTTTTAGGAAAAACTATTCGCTCGTTAAAAAGTTATGGTCATGGTCAATACTGGTGACCAGTGGATATCACTATATCTTTTAATATGTTCATGTGCATTTACGATAAAATTTCATGCAAAAAAAGTCGAATTAGAGTGATAATCACAACTAGGCCTGACTCGGGCTATATCAAGTCTGCACTGTAGGTTTTTAACATTGGTCAGTATAGCGAAAATTCCAGAATTTGTGAACAAAAATATCCAAAAAAGGCAACTTTTTACCATCGAGTTTTCCACAAAATACCAAAGAAACAATCGTATTTTGAGAAAATTTGAGAAATTTGCATTATTTTCAAATAAGTGTTATGACGTACTTTGTCCTCAAGATTTTATGTATTGATTCGTTTTTTGAGAATTTATTATTTGACTAATTTTGCGTAAATAAACAGTAACTCTTATGTTGCACTACGACGCAAAACGGGGTATCCATTTTGGTTTAATTTGCAAGAAGAAAGTGAAAATGGGTGGGGTAGGATATGATGGGGGGCAGATGATCTCGGGTAGCATATAATGGGTAGCATTTCATGGGTAGCTTTTAATGGGGGGCAAAGATCCGCACACCGTCCAGTGCTGTTTTCTGGCTAGGACTCAAAGTTGCAAAATCTTCAAGCGATATTTGCAAGGAAATCGAGACAAAAAGTAGTAGCAATGAAATTAAGGAAGATTGCAAATAAATCTTTTTCCCCATTTTGCAAAAATTATTCCAAAAAGTAAGAGCTCCACGCAGTCCACGTCCTCATGAACCACTGTTGTAGTGCAATATTGAATACTGCAATTAATCTAATTATTTCTCACATGCATATCTAATTTCATCAGTATTTTTGTACTTTAACCAGGAACAAATGTTTTATCTGATTAAGTATAATGAAAAACCTTTGATCATTTACAGCTACTTATTTCCTTAATCGGACGTTTCACTTATGTAGCATGGATACATAGTTGAAAGGTTAATGTTGGCCAGTTCCTATGATTAAGGATAAGATTCATATATACACTGAAGAAAAAAATAATTGCGTGTGAATTTATGTATGTGCCTATCTATGTATGTAATCAGTGACTGCGGAGGCTGTGGGTATTTCATTTATATGACGGGGACATTACGCCTCTGACCCCAAGCCTCCGCGGCCAGTGTGTGTAACAGTAACGTAAGTAAGCCTTGGAAAAGTTGGAAAAACTTTGAATTCGAATATCTCGGAGGGACAGCTAAAATGAAATTACTTTGTTGTAAAGTAAAAATGAACTAGAGTTTTTGCTCCATCTTTTGGTGAAGGAATTGGGGAAAAAATGAGCAAATACATTTTTGAGGAAATTTACATACTGTGAAAAATAGCACATTGGCTCTTTTTTTAAAATCGGCTGGTTTGTATGTATTACAAAAAATTAGATTTAGATTAACATATCAAGAATTTGTGTTTTTCTCAAAACTTATGGAATTGATTCAATTTTAAAAATTGCATTTAAAGACATTAAATAAGTGCAGGGACAGATTAACGTGCCAAAGCGTGATCCACGGTAGCCTTAATCTGATGCCGAATACGCTTAAATCGGACGGGGTACTTTGAGATGGCACGTATTTAATTTAATACACTGATTGGTTGGTGGTAAAAGTATCGCACTATGGGAAATATGTCCAAATTATCGCTCAAAATTCCAGGAGCACTTTTTCGGAGATATTTTTGCATTATCCGAGCTCTGAGGGGTCGAAGGACTGCTCATAAAAAATTCGGCGAACCACACCCACTTTGGGTGTGGTTTTTTCCTAGTGGAGTTAGACTCAATCGCCATATTTAAAATTGTAGTCCATACGATTGTCGACCTACCATAAAAATTTCATCCAAATCCGTCCATAAACAAAAAAGTTATGAGCCTGGGAACCTCGGCGACAGGCAAAAAACGCCGACTTCAGGGGCGTGGTTCTACGAATGGGGCAGATACCAAACTCCAAAAATAGTAGTTAATGGTAGTCCTAGGTGAGATCCACTTGCTCGATGAAAAACGGAGATCTGAAATCTGCCCCTTCCCAAGATATTAGCCCGGGAACATTGAAAATAATCATGTCGAAATTGTCCAAAACGGATGAAATTCAACATGACGCAGAGCAGCGAAAATTGATATCTAGCTTCAGCTAGGCAGGAAAAGTCGGTCGCAAGTGAAATTAGCCCATGTCGTAAGGGAACGATGTCGACATGTCGAAATTTTGACATGGAGCTAGAGAGCTGAAATTCATAACAAATACTTCTCTACTCTTCAAAATACTTATTCAACAGTTTTTGACCATGTCGACAGCATATTGCCCCAAATATCAGCCTTGGAATTCCTGCTTAGGTGTTTATTACATCAAATTTGCACATTTAGTAATAATTTGTACTTTGAAATTTATTTAGACACAAATTTACTAGGATGATGTTGCGGTCATCATCACGGCAGGGAACCAGTGTTCCAAATTTGAGTAAGTGATGCATGTTATGTTCCGTAATTTTTAATTTGAAAGCACCTTTTTCTAAATAAAAGATATAAATTTTCCTTTCCACCTTCTTTAATACCAGGCACAAAACTTTCTTCCAACTCTGCCGAGAATAACAGCGCCACATCAAAAGCTTTAATGAACCCGTTGGTGAGTCCTAAAAATTTCTAAAATTTCAACATTCTTGACCTATTTAAAAGAAATTGTAAAATTTAAACTTTCTTGACCTATGTAAAAGAAATTCTAAATTTTTGCCAGGTTCTCGACGCCATCTTCGCCCGACCACATTTCGAAGCTGTCCGACTTGAAAATGGCTCGTTTCGTATGTCGCGAGTGGGCCGACGTCGGCGCCAGTTTATTAGGAAAGCGAGCCTTTCTCGACATCAACAAGCTCTTCCGGGTCAAAGGGTCCAGGTCCAGGCCCTCATTCGAGGCGAACCCTGTACACGGCAAGCTGACTCGAAGCCTCGTCATCCGGGACAAATACGACACCCCGGTCAATAGGACTGAAGACGTTATCACCAAAGTTTTCTCCGATCTCTCCTTCAACCTGTCACAAGTCACTCGAGAAATCAAATTTTACGTGTCCACGACTAAACTTGGGTTCACATTTCTTGATGGTTTGCGTGCCCTGAAGTCTACACAGATCCGACACATTTCCATCGTCATCAGGCCCAGGTATCCACTCCTGGATGAAGATGAAGGCCGTCAAGCGTTTGAAAAACTACCCCTTCAACACCACCTGACTTCACTCAAATTCCAGAATCCTTCGCGCAGTGAGCGATGGGGGTCCGGAATTCACGCTTTTCAACACCTGCTCCAAGTATTGATCGATTCTGCCCCCAATTTGACCTCTTTGGACGTCACGGCCTTCTTCTGCCCGAGTTTGGAGGGGTGCAAGAATCTCAAAGTCTTGAAATTTGACTTCGCAAATTGTCAACACGAGGACTGTCCTGCCTTCGGGGTCGCCTCGTTGACAGTGATGTTGGCTCCCGTGAAGGATTCGTTGATCGAGTTGGAATTGAGCGTCAACGCTCATAGATCTCGTGATCAAGTAATTAATTTTATCTACAACTTTATACATAATTATTCATACGTATATATTTTACAATTTATTTACATGCAAATCTCACAGGGCCAGAATCTTGACGTTCCCGTTATGTCGAACCTTATTTCGCTCACGGTCAACGCGGAGTATAAGCACATTCAGGATTTCTTTGACGAAGAGCATTTCCCAAAATTGAACAACCTCTCCCTCAAAGACCAGTACTGCGGATTAGCCGATTTATCAACTCATCTTGACCTATGGAAGCAACACCGAGGAGTTCAATCTTTGGCACTTACGACACGCTGTAATTATCGGATCATGTCGGAATGTGGAGAAAAGGTTGTTCAATTATTCCCGGCCGTGAAGAAGCTTGATTTGACGTTGATCGCATATGGCAACTTTGTCAACGACGTGATGACACCGTTAAATCTGTGGGATCTGGAAGAGACCAAGCTTGTCCTGTGGCAAGCGTGCTTGGCCTCCACGGTGGTTGGAGTCCTAAGAGATATGGCGATTTGGAAGGGTATAAAAATATGGAGGGAATTAATCTAGCTATGAAAATGAACTAAGCTTCCGGTTATTTCATTTTAGGCGTAAAAATGGTTCACTTCGAACACGCTTGGATTAATCGGGACGACTTTTCAGCCAACATTCAAGATATACTTTTGCACAGTAGAGGATTTAAACACGTGGAAATCTCAGGGGTAGTGGTAAGTACTTTAATAAAACAATTTAATGATTTAATTTTTCCTATATCCAATTTTATGATAAATTCTTTCAGAAGCCGGAAATTGTGGAAGTCATGCGACCAATTTTTGAAGCAAGTGGTGCACCCATCCAATTTAACGGAGGTGTGAGACGTAATTAAATTTTTAGTAGGTCTTCGAAAGAGAAAATTGATGAGCAATTAGTGTATATTTACAATGTTAAACTTTTTAAATGTTTTCCATTAACTGATTTCATACAAGTGCGTATAAACATTTTAATAAATTTGTAATTTACATCAATGACGAAGGAAGTCCATTTCTGCACAAATGTACCGCGAAATATTTACACCCCTCAAATCCGCGTAATCCAAAGCTTCTAAATTTTTTCCACCCAAATTTTTCGAAAGTTGGGACGCATCAATTTCCTCGAGCAAAAATTGCTGCCACTTTTTCTTGTTTCTGCCAAAAATGTGTAACACTTCGGTCACATGTTTGGACAAGATACCTTTAAACATGTTGTAAATTGGGAGTGCAAATTCTGGAGCTGTGGGTTAAAATTATTTCGTGTTTTAATACGTATAACCTGATCAATTGCAATAATCTGGAACATAATTTAATAATTTGCATAATTTGGTACATACTGTTTACAGAGATAACCTTATGTGCGAAATATGGATAATGCTGCTCATAAACGGCCAAAATGTGGAAAAATATCGGTATACCTGAAAATAATGCATAAAATTTGCTGATATCCAATTTTTGCATTATACTAATTTTTTTGCACGACCACAAATCTTACATACATCGTAAACATCCCTGTTGAATTAAATTGAAATTTCCCATGTCGAAAATGATCGTTCCTTGCGTCGCATTTTGTCCATTTTCTTGAAACTTTCTCGTCAACGTGGACGCCTCTTCGAACAGTTTGCTGAAATATCTCTTGAGACGCTCCGACTGCCCGGCGACGATGGCACGGCGCAGGTCCCAATCTCCGACCGGAATTGAAATGACGGGTCGTCCCGTTTTATCACAGCCTTCAATGAGAACTCGATACTCGCGGTCGAAATCGGACCAGTCTTCTTGCAAAATGTGGTCAATGTCGTTGTCTTCTCGCCACTGGACATCCTTGAGGAAAAATTATGAATTTTTTCTAAATATGTCATATTTACGACGCATTTGGATTACTGATCATTTGCGGAAATTACTTTCAAAATACGACTGGTTGCTCCAGAAACGTCAAAGTTTTGCTCTGTCATGTTTTTTAAGAGTTTGTACATATAAGGAAGAATGTCTGTATTCAGTTATACATACATAAATACGTAATCTTGGAATCTCCTAATTTGCATATGTACGTATTTATATGTAATTCTGATCTTCGTAAAACTTTAATAAGCTCACCTCTCAACCACCGTATTAAGTAGACATCTTTCGTCATGTATTGGTGTGGAAGTTTGAATTGAACTGCACTTCGAAACTGCAAATTAAAACAATTTAGCTTGAAATTATAAATACTCAAAATTTATGGGCTAGATATAATCGCATTTTCTTAATTAATTAAACATCTATCCAGCTTATATCACATTAACTTCCACCTGCATGAATAAATATTTCTTCATAAACAAGTTTGCCCATAGCAAAATCTAAATTTATACGTACATAATGCACGGTGCATTTTGTTTTTCGCTAAATTACTTGGCAAGTTCCTAAATGTTTTTTTTGCATATGTACATATGCACAAAAAGATAATCTGTTATGATATCAGTACACTCAGTGTATTCATGCATTATCACAAATGCAAAGTATTTACGTACCTGATCCAGTGCTGCTTTCTGGCTACGACTCAAGGTTGTAAACTCCTCAAGCGAAATTTGCAAGGAAATCGGGACAAAAAGTAGTAGAAATGAAATTAAGGAAAATTGAAAATAAATCTTTTTCCCCATTTTGCAAAAATCGTTCCAAAAAATATGTATGAGCTTCACGATTGAATGTATGAATGAGGAATAATGCAAATAATTCTTGCTCACGGATTTATTTAAATAAATAAATTTCATGAGCATTGTTGTATGTGTAGTTTTGCCCAGAAAAACGTGTTATATCATAAAAAATTTGTGGTATAATTCACAGCAACTATTTCCATGCTTACTTTGCCGAAGGTTTCACTTATTTATGTAGCATGCATCATGCATTAAAATTTAACTGCCAATTTGTGGACATGGTTCATAAGTGTATTCACTAATGGGCCGTCCATAAATTACGTAACGCAAAAAGGGAGTCTAAGGCTCCAATGATATCGTGCCTATTTATGCTACACATGATAAGTAGGAAGGGGAGGAGTCCAGAAATTCGCGATTTTTGCGTGACATAATTTATGGATGTCCCAAGGCAAAACTAATTGCATGGATTTACGTGTACATAATCCTGGGGACACTGTCCCTTTTTGTCCCCACGCTTCCGCGGTCGCAACATTATCAGAAATACTGATATGTATTTATTGGCGTAAAGTTTCACTTTACTGTAATTAGCAGTGTCCGGTTATTTATTTATTAATCCCTACTCATCTTGAACCACATGATGGGTAGAGATTGACAAACAAATGAACAAGTGGTCAAGATCTTTATTGCTAATGATCTCTAGTTTAAACCTACACATATTTACTACATAATACCTCTACATTACCTCTACATATTTGCTACATGCTGCATATTCGAGTGTTAAACAAATCATAAGTTTTGTGAATAAATATGTATATAGTGAACTGTGTATTTCCATTAACGTAATCGCATTTGCTAGCAGCATATTTACATACATATCCAGACTCATATTAGTTAATGAGGGTTACTCTAAGTAAGGTAGGAAAATTGTAGATTTCCCACGCTTTAGTAAATTCATATTTTATGGATGCATACATTTAATACGATAATTTAGTTCAAATGCACGGTGAATATAGGTAATATTTACCCGGTCGCGTGTTACCGTACCGATTGTCTCTCGTACCCGGAAATACAACATTATAAATTTTTATTTGTCTATAAAGTTTCTGAAATTTACTGGAAATTCTGAGCTCAAAGATTTAAATATTATTTGTTCGCTTATTCTATTTAAAATAAAATTGTTGAGTATTTTCAGATATTCTAATAACATTAAAAAACAATTTAATAAAACATGACATTATATTGGCTATTCTCACTTTTACAATTTGATTAACCTATGCAGATAAATAGATACGTATGGAATACATTTAATTTAATATTAAAATTATTTAATACATATCATAAATATTCCTAATTTTATTAGAAATTGAATTCAACAGGTTTAACGTGAGGAAAATTTTGAATCGAAATCGACTCACGATAACGCTCGAAAGTTGAGCATACGTAGTAAAGAAGCTATCAAGGTATAAAAATACAAACTATTAATGACGACGTTATCTGAAATCTGGAAACTAATTTTACGCGTCTGCACATACATTTCCTTCAATTTAAACCTAAGTGCTACTCCAAAATTAATTATTAACTTCCTTAATTTGATAACTATACTACATAATTAACTAATTTAGTAGCTTTCCATGAAATGAATTGGGGCACCACTCTCTTTAAAGATGGCTTGCATTTTCTCCACGATTGCCGGATCCTAAAAACCAGGTTAAAAAATTATTATTTACATAATGCATGCCATTTTTTCGATAAATATATTTACATACCTCAACCCCCGAGATTTCCACACTCTTAAATCCTCTCCCATGCGCGATTACGTCTTGAATTGAACCAGACAAATCGTCCTCACGTAACCCAACCTCCTCAAAGTGGACGTTTTTAGCACCTAAATCATTAATTACAAATTTTAAATGACTAAATAAAATCTTCCTTAATTTTTCACCCACGGAAATTTTCTACATACCTTTCCAAACCGCCATATTTTTCAGCACCGCGACCAAAACGGAACATTCATCCACCAAGTTTATGACCACGTTGGACTCCTCCAAATCCCACGTTTTGAACGGCTCCATCATTTCGTTCAGCTGGGGGACGTACTTATTCTTGCAGAGGTCCGTTGATAACTCGAATTTCTTGACGGATGGGAACTTTCGCACCATTTTCTTCGCAAAGCGGTCCTTCATCCAGCGATAACCCAAATTTACCGAGAGAGATTGAACACCTTCGTGTGGCCCCCACAACTTCAGAAAGGCGCGCAGCTCGCACCCCTTAATCTGTTCGTTGAACGAGACGTTTTTCAGTTGGGGGAGGTGGACCTCGTCAAAAAAGTTGCTAATAGGGTACGCAAATGCGCCGTGGATATTGAGCGTGACGAGTTTCGACATCATGTGATCAGCATTGTTCCGTACCTGGGAAATTTGCATAGATAGGATTAGTTTTTATCGAGTAAGGTTTCAAATTTCACAAAAAAAACACTTGAAACTCGGTGTAAGATTTTTTATAAGAATTGTTTTGAAGCCTGTCAATATTTACCATTGTAACAATTAATTCTTCTGAAATAATTTTTCCTCGGTTTTCAAGAAAATGTAAAACCAGAGTTAGGAAGTTTGCCAAACCACTAATATCGAATAGCGTTTCTAAAAATTGTGATTTTTTTACCCTCTGTATCCTTTCAGCTTTAGCAGCTCTGTAGGCCAAGTCCAGCTCGACCACGGAATCCTTAACCTGAGTCAGCATTCTCGTCACACCGGTCAACCTGACCTGACACGTGTCATGGGCACACTTTTCGAACACAAATTTTAGCACTTTGAGGTTCTTGCACGCCTCCAAATTCGGATAGAAGGCTCCAGAAACGTCCAGCCTGGCCAGATTCGGTGCGGAGTCGATCAAAGTTTGGAACAGGGGCTCAAACGCGTGCAAGGCATACTTTATTCCGCCAATGTATCCAAAAACTTTGAACTGCAGAGAGGTCAAACCAGCTTGAAATGGGAGTTTGAGACGTGTCAGAAAGCTCGGAATGTTGTCCACGATGGCGCGTTTGGCGGCGATGTCGACCGAAGTTATGGACACGTGCTGGATGTTTGTCGACTTGAGGGATCGTATCCCTTTGAAAAAGGCGAGGACAAGTTTCGGCTGGGTGACGGAAAGCGTAACTTGGCGAGTGGAGCGGGACACGTTGGCAACGTCGGTGAACACTTTGGTGATCACGGAGGCCTGTTTCCCTTTCGGGACGGACGGGTCGAATTTATCGGAGATGACGAGATGGCGGAGGAGCTCGTCACTCAGGGGGGTCACGATCCCCTGGCGTAACTTAGAGTTTTCGACACGGTAAAGAAAGTTGGCGAGGAGACGGGACCGTTTTACGAGGAGAGGGGCACCGACGTCGGCCCAGTCGCGGCAGACGAGGCGGGATGACTTCAAGTCATTGAGATTAAGTTGGGCGAATATAATGTCGAGAATCTGGAGAAAATTTCGAAATTATTAAAGCACAAGTTTTTTTGTTTAGATTATAAGTGACTAACCAACGGATTCTGTAAGGCTTTCGTCATGGCGTCAGAGTTGTGTCGTCGTGCTTTTTCCGAGCCTGGAATTAAGCAGGAATAATCTTTTTAACTACACAATTAAATTTCTCCCATTCCACTCAAAAGTTTAGAGTAGTATTTATATTTATTCCGCACTTACTAAAAGATACATAACTGCTCCCCTCTCTCGACCGCAACGTCATATTGTGTCGATTTGTTCGACTAAGATCGACAACTTCTGACGTCGTCCTGTTATTGGTGATTGGTTTCATAGCTGAAAATAGAATTTTAACTAGAAATTTTAATTAGAAATCCAAACTGACAAATATGCAAGCAGTAATAAATTAAAACTTGAATCACGTAAATATTTACCTAAATCCTCAATTTTGACGACTGGACTTTCGAACCGTTTGTGGTGAGTATTATCCTGTACAAACAATTTAAAATTTAAAAGAAACATGTATTTACATTTATAAAATACGAAATAGTAATTACTCATTTGGCTGAAAAATGTTACCCGTAAGTTTTGTGGAAGGCTTGATTAGCAATTATGAATTACTATGAATTAAACAAAGTACAGAAGTGTTTATGTTAATAAATAATTTTCTTCAAGTACAGAATATACTTTTCGCTTTTAAATAAAATAAAATACAGTAAATATACGTGCAATTTGTGCCACCTGTTTTGTCGTCACGTCACAACTTAAAATTCTTCCGCCGCCGCCACCACCACCAATGGCAAGATTTAGGTTTCCCACCCATGCAGTTTTATTTTCATGAAAAAATAAAATATATACAAAAAATCCTGCCACGATTTTTTATGAAAATCATTTTATTTTCATGATAACATTTCTCGCATGGTTTTTATATGTTTACAAATTGTGAAAAAATTGCACAAATTTTTTCATTTTTTTTCAATTGCACAAAAAAATTTGTGCAATTTTTTCATCAATTTACTTTGACAAATAAACATATGCATGCCATCGTCATCTGAAAGTACCCCAAAACGTATTCGCGTATATTTCACAATCAGAATCACCAGCACGTATTTAATTCATCGGTTGCCAACCAATTCGTAATTTTATTTATTCCACCTGACAATTTCAAATTTCTGTAGCAAATCTGTGAGTTTGATTTAATTCAAAGATAACAAAAGGTAGGCGAACTTTTAACTTCACTTTAAAGTAACAATGAACGCGTGTATTTTGTATTTTAAATTTGAAAGTTTCTTCTTTTTGCTTTTATTATAGCAAATTTGCAAATACAAACCTTTACTAATAATTTGTACTTGCAGTTTATTTATAGCCAGGATGAAGTTGCGCTCCTCAGCCCGAAGGGTAACCAGTCTTCCAAATTTGGGTAAGGGGTGGATTTGATTTTCATTAATAATATTAGTTTAATATCATCATTTAAAATTCACACGGAGTTATTTTTTAATTAAAAGATATGTTTATTTTCCTCTTTTAATCTACCAGACACCCAAGTTGCCGACAATAACAGCGCCACGTCGAAAGCTTTACGGAACCCGTTGGTAAGTCATCAAGATTTCTAAAAACTTAAACGTTTTTCCCTTATTGAAAAGAAATTCTAAATTTCCACTAGGTTCTTGACGTTGTATTCGCCCAGTTGAACAACTCTGATTTGAAGGTCGCAAGACTCGTCTGTCGCGAGTGGGGCGACGTCGGCGCCAGTTTATTGGGAAAGCGGGCCTTTCTCGACATCAATAAGATTTTCCAGCTCAAAGGGACAACTTTACACCTGGCGACCCCTGTGCACGAAAAGCTGACCCGAAAGCTCGTCATCAAGGAGAAATTCGATCCCTCCGTCCCTGCGAATAGGACTGATGACGTTATCACCAACATTTTTACCGAGCTCTCCTTCAACTTGTCAGAAGTCACGAGGGACATAGAATTCTACATCACGCTGAAAAAACTTGCGATTGCATTTCTAAATGGTTTGAGGACCCTGAAATCGACCCAACTTCAACACATTTCCATTTACATCCATTCGACAAACTGGAATGTGAACAAGGCTCGAATTCAATCCCTTCAAAAATTGCCCGTTCAACAAAACCTGACCTCCATGAAGTTTGAAATTCCTGCAGACACTCGGAAATGGGGGTCTGGAATTCACACATTTCAACCCGTACTCCAGGTCTTGATCGATTCTGCACCCAACTTGACCTCGCTGGACGTCACGGCCTCCTTCTGTCCTAACTTGGAGGGGTGCAAGAATCTCAAAGTTTTGAAGTTTTGTTTTGAGAATTGTAACCACGGAGCCTGTCGTAACTTCGACGTGGCCACTACCACTGTGACCACGATGTTGACTCCCGTGAGGGATTCTTTGATCGAACTAGAATTAAGTTATGACGTTCATAAATCTCAAATTGGCGACCAAGTAATTACAATTTTATTTTGTGCATACTTCATTCATATTTTACAATTTATTTAGTAAATGGAAATCTTGCAGGTCCGGAATCTTGATGTTCCCATTATGTCGAACTTGATTTCGCTCACGGTCAATCCAGGATATGTGTACATCCGGGAATTCTTTGATGAAAAGCACATCCCAAAATTGAGGAACCTCACCCTCCGAGACCAGTACTACGTATTTGCCGACTTATCCACTCATCTTAATTTTTGGAGACAGCATCGCGGCGTTCAATTCTTCGTGCTTCAGATATCCGGAAACTACCGGATTAACTTGCAGCATGGGGAACAGATTGTTCATTTATTCCCCGCTGTTAAGAAACTCGACGCGACCGTGAGCATAAATAGCAATTTGGCCCCCGAGGTGATGTCCCCGTTCCATCTGTGGGATCTGGAAGAAGCCAGGCTTGTCGTGCGGAACGTGTGCGTCGCTTCCGAGATGGCTCGAGTTCTAAAACATGTCGCGAATTGGAAGGGTAATCAAAAATATTGGTGAATATAATATTTGCATGTGAATAATTAATCGGAATTTTGATTTTTTAGGCGTTAAAAGGGTCAACTTCGAGAACACTTACATCAAACAGGACGCCATTGCTGCTTGCTGTCAAGACATTATCTTGTACAGTAGAGGACTGCAAAAGGTGGAAATATCGGGGAGGGTGGTACGTACTTTGGTAAATTTTCATAACCATATTTTTCCTATAGTTGGTTTTGTTTTGTAAAAAATAAATTCAGATCCCGGAGGTGCTTGAAGTCGTGCGCCCAATTTTCGAGGCCGGTGGGGTACCCGTTGAGTTGAAGGGAGGTGTGTATCGGAAGCATGGAATACTTTACTAGTAAATTGATGGTATGTAGGAGGAGACAGGTGATTGATCAGTAATTAGACTGGTTTTCATTAACAGATTTCGTATATAGTTTTAATCAACTTTGACCTTATCACCGCAATTGGTTTGATATATATTTAATAAAGACTTGAAGAATGACAAATTTTAACATGATTATGTATTTCATTCATTAAATTCGCCACAGGAATTGTCAATTATTTAGATTTACATGTTCATTACAATTTTGTAGTGCGCATAATTTTGAGAGCAATTGAAAATATGACGATATTAATTATGTAGCCAATTTAATGAATAATATTTGACGTATGTAAATATTTTAGAAAAATTAGGGTTGGGAAAATTTGCAAAAATAATTGGCTAAAAGTTTCTCTGTAAAGTTTTTAAGATGTCTTACTCTGTGTGATTTACTTACGCACTAATTGACAAAATGAGTAATATTTATCTCAGATACAGAATGGATAAGAAAATACATATCGTCCAGTCTCAGTCTGATTTTAATTTTTGTACTAATCTCACAATTTCGTCATTCATTTCCTGTTTGCATCAATAACTTTACGATCCCTATAAATGAACATTTAATATTCAAAGATTTGAATATTAAATGTTCCATGATTTTGTTACATGATTTCATGTAACACTTTTATCATCTCATTCTTAAACTTCATTAGAAATTACATTAAACAACAGCTTTAGCGTCAGGACGATTTCAGCTTTACTACAAATGCGATAAGTTCAAATTATTGTCACAGTTTAATGAAATTTTGCAAATTATGAATGCAATTTGCGTACTGCGTTATTGCGTATTCCCCATTACTTTATGATCGGTGTATGAAATGCATGCACTTGTCATCTCAGAGTACCCCGCCCGATTCGCGTGTAGTTCGTATTCACAAACAGCAGCAGAAATCAGCAGCTCAGGTAAATAATTTGTTAGTCGCCAATTAATTCGCAATTTTAATCCTCCTTGAAACTAATTTCTCTTCACAAATCTGCAAGTTTGATTCGATCCAAAGATTACAAAAAGGTGAGTGAATTCCGAAATTTACTTTATAAAAATAAACTCTTGTATTTTGTATTTTAAATTAGAGAGCTTCATTCCTTGTTTTTTATCACATGGGAAATTCACAAATAATTCGTACTTGGAAATTTATTTATAGACAAAAATTAAAACAATATGAAGCTGCGATCAGCGTCGTCGACCCGACAAGGAATCAGTCTTCAAAATTTGAGTAAGTGGTGCATTTTATTTTCATTAATATATCATCATTAAAAATTAACATACAGTGTTTTTAAAATAAAAGATATTAATTTTCCTTTCTTAATTCCAGGCACACAGGACGTTCCTCCCAATTCTGCCGAGAATAACAACAGCGCCACGTCGAAAGCTTTACGGAACCCGTTGGTAAGTCATCAAAATTTCTAAAAAACTTTCTTCTTTTATTTTAAAGAAATTCTAAATTTCCACCAGGTTCTTGACGTCGTATTCGCCCAGTTGAACAACTCCGATCTGAAAGCAGCACGACTCGTGTGTCGCGAGTGGGCCGACGTCGGGGCCAGTTTATTGGGAAAGCGGGCATTTCTCGACATCAATAAGATTTTCCAGCTCAAAGGGACAACGTTACACTTGGCGACCCCTGTGCACGACAAGCTGACTCGAAGTCTCATCATCCGAGACAGATTCCACCCCTCCGTCCCTGCCAAGAGGACGGATGACGTCATCACCCAAATTTTTACTGAGCTCTCCTTCAACTTGTCGCAAGTCACGAGAGAAATAAAATTTTACACCACGCTGAAAAAACTCGCCATCGCATTCCTTGATGGTTTGAGGACCCTGAAAGCTACGCAAATTCAACAAATTTCCCTCTACGTATATTCGACAAACTGGAATGTGAACAATGCTCAAATTCAAGCCATTGTAAAACTGCCAATTCAAAAAAACTTGACCTCCCTGAAGTTTGAAATTCCTTCAAATATTCGCAAATGGGGACGCGGGGTTCACACGTTTCAACCCGTGCTCCAAGTCTGGATCGATTCTGCACCCAACTTGACCTCTTTGGATGTCACGGCCTCCTTCTGTCCAAGTTTGGAGGGGTGCAAGAATCTAAAAGTTTTGAAGTTTTGTTACGAAAATTGTAATCACATGTCCTGCCGTAACTTCGACATCGTGGATTGCACCGTGACCACGATGTTGACCCCCGTGAAGGATTCCTTGACCGAGTTGGAATTTAGCTTCGACGTTCGTAGATCTGGCGATCAAGTAACTAGTTTAATCCAGAATTTTGTACATAATTGATGCATATTTTAAAATTTATTTACATGCAAATCTTTAGATCCGGAATATCGACGTTCCCATCATGTCGAACCTGATTTCTCTCACGGTCAATCCGGGATATGTCTACATCCAGGAATTCTTTGATGAGAAGCATTTCCCAAAATTGAGGAACCTCACCCTCCGAGACCAGTACTACGTATTTGTGGAGTTATCAACTCATCTTAACTTTTGGAAGCAGTATCGACGCGTTGAATCTTTCGTGCTGCAGACATCCGGGAACTACCGGATTAACCTGCAAGATGTGGAACGGATTGTTCATTTATTCCCGGCCGTTAAGAAACTGGACGTGACGGTGAGCGTGAATAGCAATTTGGCCACTGCGGTGATGATACCGTTCCGGCGATGGGATTTAGAAGAAGCCAGGCTTGTCGTGCGGAATGTGTGCGTCGCCACCGAGCTGGCTCGAGTCCTAAGATATGTGGCGAATTGGAAGGGTAATCAAAAATATTGGTGGATATATATTTGCATGTGAATAATTAATCGGAATTGTGACTCTTTTAAGGGGGGAAAAGGGTCAACTTCGAGAACACTTATATCAAACAGGACGCACTTTCTGCTTGCTGTCAAGACATCATTTTATACAGTAGAGGACTGCAATAGGTCGAAATATCGGGGAGAGTGGTATGTACTTTATTTTAGTAAACTAATTTTCACGAGCTAATTTTTTCTATGATCGGTTTTGTAAAAAATAAATTCAGATCCCTCAAGTTCTGGACGTCGTGCGTCCCATTTTCGAGGCCAGTGGTGCACCCGTTGAGTTGAAGGGAGGTGTGTATCGTAATCATGGAATAATGCTTTTCTAGTAAATTGATAGTATGTGAGAGGAGAAAGGTATTTTTTAATAAGAGTGGTTTTCAATGTTAGACTGGTTTCCATTAACAGATTTTGTATGTAGTTCGTTACGTTTTAATCAACTTTGAACTTATCACCGCAATTAGTTTGATATATATTTAATAAAGACTTGAACAATGACAAATTTTATCATGATTACATATGTATTTCATTCATTAAATTCGCGACGTCACGTGGGAATTGTCACTAGTTTAGATTTATATTTTCATTACAATTTTGTAGTACGCATAATTTTGAGAGCAATTGAAAATATGATGATATTAATTATTTAGCCAATTTAATGAATAATGTTTGACAATGTAAATATTTTAGAAAAATTAGGGTTGGGAAATTTTGCAAAGATAATTCCCTAAAAGCATATCTGCAAACTACTTTTAAAGATGTGATTTCTATGTGATTTACTTACGAACTAATTGACAAAATGAGTAATATTTTTCTCAGATACAAAATAGATAAGAAAATACATATCGTCCAGTCCTAGTCTGATTTTAATTTGTGTACTAATTAGTAATTACAGGATTTCGTAATTCATTTCCATCAATAACTTTACGACCCCTACAAATGGAGAAAGAAAATGAGTTCTTTAACAAAATCACACATATTAAAATTCCTGAAGTAATAAATTCATTAGTTTTCGAAACCCTGTTAACTCACCGTTCTTCCACAATACTTTCCAAAAATCTGATGAATTTTAAATATGAACATGAATTATGAAAGAAATTTTGAATTTACCGTTTCATTTAATACTGGAATGAAAATATCCTTGGAGATTTTGTTCGCCAAGTAGAGCGCAGTTACGAGGACACTTATCGTCACAATTAACGTGACTAATTTCGATTTCATTTTGTATTTATATTGTATTATTTTTACTCAACAAGAACAGATATTTGGATTTTTAAGAAGAGAACCTTGAAGGCAGCTGGCAGGTTGGATCGACAAAGATCTGACAGAAATCCCGCTTGCTGAAAAGTTGCAGTATGTACTGTCCTCGTACTCTGCTCTGTCACCTCATTTGCATATTTTAACTCATTCGTGAGAGTCATAGAGTTTACTAGAGGTGAGTCGGGCTTGGGCTTTAATCGGGCTAGCCCGAGCCCGCCCAGGCCCATCGGGCTTTGGGCGGGCCGGGCTTTTGAGTTTGGCCTTTGAGTCGGGCCGGGCCTGGGCGGGCTTTACTTGAGTAGGGCTTGGGCGGGCCCGGGCTTTTAAGTTGAGCCCATGAGTCGGGTCGGGCCTGGGCGGGCTTTTCTTGAGTCGGGCTCGGGCTTTACTCAAAAGCCCGACTAATATTTTTCTTGGAGTTAGGAGTAATATGAGAGTCAAAAGTTTGGCCAAAAGCGCACCATTTGTATTTTATACTTGTAATTCACAATTCATTATTAGCTCGCCCGTCCGTCTATCCGTCCGTCCGTCTGTCTGTTGACGAGTTTTTTGCATTAATTGATGCATATTAATAACTCCCTGCTCCATTTTTTCATAAATTAATAGCACCGTTGGTATCTGACAATCGGAAACACCAAATGATGCGAAAAAATTGGGGGCTTTGATGCATAACGCACCAATAATGCATACTACTCGACGGATTTTATTAGACAATTTTGACATAAATTTTTCAAAATTAGCGATGATCGTTGGTAGGTAATTCTGCACCAGTGATGCACAATTTTTGGACTTTCCTCGATGCATAATAATTATTGAGCTATATTGTTTAATTTTTCTGCACCATTGGTGCAATATTGATAAACATTATTGATCTACTTTGTTCGATTTTTCTGCACCATTGGTGTATAAGTGCAAAAAAATTATGTATCTATTTTGTTGCGTTTTTCTGCACCTTTGGGGCAAGTATAACCAAATCATTATTACAGGGTGAGCTACTTCTAACGTTACTACGGTTTATTGTATTCTCATAGGATTTTCATTAAAAAGTAATTCCAATATCAAAAATTTTCAGAATGGAAATGATTGTTGATATTGGTGTGAAAAAATTACTAGCAGGGTTGCACATCTATAGTGTTAAAGGACGGAGAATACAAAATAAGCTTACTGTGCAAGAGGATACATATGCAAAGAAGGTGAGGCTATTGGATCAAGCGAGGTCAGCATATCCTGAAATTTTGGTGTGGCGCCACACCTTCCATTGATGCAGAAAATTACTCCAAGGATATTATCAATCCCCGCATCACAAGCTAGTGATGAGAGAGTGTTTTAAAGCACCGGTTTAACGTTGACCGCCAGTCGCACTGAACTTAGGATTAGTGGCAGTAGTTTGTCCAACCTGACATTCGTTCATAAAAACTACGTTTTTTGTTTACTAAACCTCATTGACACCAACAGTTTTGGGTTTATTTATTTTTGTACCCTGTGAGAATAATTTATTGAATACTAAACCTTTAAAATGTGTTTGTTAAATAATTTGAACTTTTTCATTTATCAATTCGTGTTTCATCAATGCGTAATTTAGAACGCTCTACAAATTGTATTTTTAATTGTATAAATAATTTGTCACGCCATAACAAAAAAGCCCGATTAAGCCCTATGGGCCCGGGCTCAAAGCCCGATGGGCTCGGGCCTGGGCGGGCTTTCTCAACGCCAAGCCCTATAGGGCTTGGGCGGGCTCGGGCTTTTAGAAATCTGAACTTGGGCGGGCCCGGGCTTTTGAGTTGGGCTTTGAATAGGGCTTGGGCGGGTCGGGCTTGGGCGGGTCGGGCTTGGGCGGGCCGGGCTTTGAAAATCTTAGGCCCGACTCACCTCTAGAGTTTACTCAACATGGAAAGCCCGTATCGCCGAAAATGGGCTATTGAGATTTATACAAATGAGGTGACACGCCTAAATACGAGGATAGTATGTACATATATGCACACGTTGTTACTTAAATAAATTTACATGTAAATTTTGCATACCATTTACATATTTACTTATAAATACATTTTTACTAAAAAATTATTTTTTAGTGACGGTAATTAGGAATGTACAGGAGGGTTTAGGGATCTCATGAAGACATGCGCTCTATATAACTCATTGTATGCAACTTAGGATTAATTAAAGCATTTAAGGACACGTATATATCATTTTAGAAATTTTCCATAGAACACGAATAGTGGGTGAAACATTGACCTCAGTACGTTGACTCATTCTACGTACAAATTTGGTCAAAATGCCATATATATGCACATACATATTTACTTGCGTGACCCCCCCTCCACCCATTCGTTCGTCCCACACTGTTAAAAATGTGTGTAACTTAGTGCTGAGTTACTTGCCAGTATACACTGACAGGGGTATTGGTAATTCTGTACAGGGTAAAGTGGCAAACCTATCATCGGGTTGCCCCAATACTTACTCTGTTTAGTCTACTTTGCTTGGATTTAATCCAGAAAGAGTTAACAATGCATAACTTACCCGTGGCAGAGTTATGTGAGTTGGGCGGGAGGTTGGCTCTTACACCACAAAGCAGCGCATTTTCCACTCAATCGCCTTCCACCACGCTGCGAGTGTAATTCGGGCAGTGGAAAAATTTTCATTTCCTTGCCCCCGTTTAACCACCCCCACTCAGAAATGGCAACGCAAGAGGTGCGACGACTTCTGCAGCAGTGCGGATTAGAAGAGTACGCCAAAAAATTTGAGGGTAAATAGTTAATTTAAAGTTGCAAATTGTCGAAATTGTACAATAAATTTTATTCTCATAAATGTGATTGCAATTTTCCCTCTTATTTTCAGAAAACCATATTACCGATGATGAATTGCTGGAGTTATCGAAGGAAGATCTCGCAGACCTCATCCCCAGTATTGGACATCGCTCAAAACTCAGCAAGGCCATTGTTAAGCTAAAATCAGGGAGTATTTACGTATGTTTTAAATGTACAGATAAATTTAGAAATTTAAGGCTATTATCCCTACATTTAACAAAGTTTCATAAACTAAAGCTAGAGAGTGAATATAAATGCCCACATTGTAATGGTTCATTTGCACGCAGGGCTTATCTTGGTCACTTTGCGAATATTTTTAAACTTCATTCCCAACTTTTAAGTGGTGTATCACTTACTGATTGCCATACCGATTTGCTAAATCAAGAAGAGTTAGAGGAAAAAGATGACGAGTTTTTGTCCCCTCCTAAATTAGAAGACTTTTCTGGTCCTGAGTCAGTTATACATTTCGAATCATGCATTGCAAAATTATACGCTAGTATCTTAGAGTCTGGAAAGATCCCCATGGTTAGTTGTACCAAAATCATGTCCGTCGTGAAGGAAAGCATAGCAGAAGTAATTAAAATTAGCGAATTTCGTAACAGTTATAATGGAAATCCAACCAAGTACAGTCCGGTTAGAGATTTATTAGCCGTTTTTGACCAGTTTAGTTCAAGATACAAAATGGATAAGTATTTATTAAGTAGAAATTTCATGATTGAACCCAAAGAAATTGTCCTTGACACCGACATATCCTTTCAGTCTAGAAGTTTGGGGTCACGAAAGCAGGAATATAAGAATGTCACTATGCAATACATTTCTATTAAGAAATCCATTCAACAGTTACTTCGAAAACCAGGACTTTTCTCAATTTTGCAAACTAATAGTAACTTTAACGGTGAAAATTTCTCTTGCTTCCGGGATGGAAAATTTGTAAGAGATTTTAATCAGCCCAGAGAAACAATATTTATCAATCTCTATTACGATGATGCAGAAGTAGCCAATCCTCTGGGTTCAAAAAGTGGAAAACACAAACTAGCAAACTTTTATTTCTCTATAATTGATCTTCCACAACACCTCCTTTCAAAATTGGACAATGTTATTCTTGTTGCATCACTTAAAACCGAGGACTTAAAATTATGTTCCCCAAATTCGGTTTTACGAGTAATTACTAATGAATTGAAGGAGCTTTGGGAGGAAGGAATATTGTTTGTACACAATGGTGAGCAAATTAATTTAAAAATTGCATTAGCTCAGGTATGTGGAGATAATTTAGGATTACATACTCTTTTAGGATTTTCCGAAGGTTTTAATGCAAATTATCCCTGTCGGCGTTGTAAAATGCATAAAAAAGAGTGCCAGAGTGTTTGTTTCGAATCAAAATCTAAACTCAGAACTGTAGCAAATTATTCGTTAGATGTGGAGATAAATAATCTCAGCGAAACATGGTTGAATTTTTCTTCCATTTTGAATACTTTACCATATTTTCATGTCATTAACAATTTTGTCTTCGATATTATGCACGACTTATTTGAGGGGGTGGTGCCTGACTTATTTCATTCCGTTGTAAATTACTTGGTTTCAAAAAATAAGCTGTCGGTTGACAAATTGAATTATCGCCTAGAGTCATATGATTTTGGTCGCCATTACGGGAAAAGTAGGCCGTCACAAATTAAACCAACATTTATGAAGGGAGAAACCAAATCTGGCCAAAATGCTTCGCAAAATATATGTATTGCTCTTTATCTTCCTATTTTACTTGGCGATTTGATCGACACTTCTGATAAAACTTGGTCACTATTCTTGTTATTAACGAAATAGCCAGGATCCTCCTTGCAAATTTTATTTCATCTGGTGGGCTTGTTTTACTTGATTCTCTTATCGCTGAATTCCTGCACCAATATCAGGACATGATTCGAAAGCCATTGAAACCAAAACATCATCACATGTTGCACTATTCTTCCGCCATTAAGCAGATAGGACCCCTTCGTCAGTTTTGGAGCATGCCCTTCGAGGCGCGCCATAAGTTTTTCAAAACAACTGCACATGTCGTAGGCAATTTCAAAAATATTTCGAAATCATTGGCATATCGTTTTCAATTATCTCGTTGTTTTAAGCTGCTTTCTTTGGAAACATTTTCGCCACACTCATTTGCTTGCAATGATTACGAGTCAATAAATTTGGCAGACACGATAGAGAATGAATTATTACTGGGAAAATTTAGCAAATTGGCGACGGATCAGATAGTTGTGACGACTAAAATTACAAAAAATGGCTCTGATTTTGAGGTGGGTGGATATATCTTGTTAGAATATTGCAGAGAAATGCCAATTTTTGGTCGCATTGACAGAATCATTTTGGACAATGACGATTGTCACTTTGTAGTTAAAAAGTTTAGTAGTGAGTATATTGCTCAATATGCTGGATACAAACTTTATGAATCCGGACTATCCATACTTATTGACTCTAATGATGTAAAATATTTGCAATGCTTTTATTCTGCTATATCATTTAGCAATGACTCAGAGCATTTTATTATTCTGCCAATAATATATATTTAAACTTATTGTGGTAGTAAACAATAATTTATTGAGGGGATGTCCAAAAATTAAGATAATTTAACTATAAATGAACATAAGTTCATAACATAACGTAGGTTCACATAACTCCCATTTGCGCCATATGTAAAAATGGGATGTACATAATGCATCACGAGGGGAAGAAGGGTTTGAAAAGTCTGCATTTTTTCGTGAAATAATTTATGGGCGTTCCCTTCAAATTATTATGTAAGTTGTTAATAAATATATAATTTAGGATTCGCAGTCATCAGTTTTTAGCGGATCAATATTAGATGAAGCCGAAATAAGAGAACGGGGGTTAAACATTTCGCCAACATTGTTTAGCAAACCTGAGCGGAAACGTAACCCACCAAATTTTCAGCCAAGCAATTTATTTGTAAGTTAAATCCAGTCTTATTTCATTATCAAGAGCGCAAGGATATGATTTAATTGCGAAAGTTATTGGTTTGGTCTTTACTTAGGAAGACATATCACCAAATCACGAAGAATTGACAACCAGAGAGCCTATTATTAACGAGTCGTCGCAAGGAGAGATCATTAACCAAATCTCCGATCCAATTCCGATAGAGATTGATGGCTCATTTCTGCAATTACATAGTACCGATGAATTAGAATCTGGACCATTACACCAGGTGTGCCATCGGTTTGATTAAGCACATTTTAATTTTTCAGATTAAAGTCAATAGAAAATTGATTAAATTACAGATTAACTTCTCGAACAACAAATCCAATGTCCTGAACGTTCCGACCATGCAGAAAAAATTTTATGGATTCGTAAATGATTATTTTTTGCTATTTATTTTAACAGCCTTAACAATAATTCATAGAAATTAACAGTAATTAATTTTGTAGAGCATCCAGTCCGTGCTTTTGGGAACCGAATCCACTAGAAGAATTTTAAATGAAAAAATTCCGGCCAAAAGGATGCTAATCCGGGAAGATAGGATTGCAGTGACTAATGCGTTGGTTGATGCTTTGATAGCAAATTTAGGAGTTAGGTAGGTACATACTAGTAAAAATGAACCCTCGTTTTAATTAATTTTGCTTATTTTATCCCTTTAAATTCGTTTGATTTCAGTCCAAGCAAAGAAGCTTTACATCAATTAGCATTGGATTTAGTGACTAGTTATCCAGAACTAGGAGATTCTAGGAAGAAGAATTTTGGATCTACAATGTGGTTCCAAAATATCACTCATGGTTCAGGATCACCAGGTTATTTAATGGAACGCATTAAAAACCAGCGCAAGAAATTGGAGTCACGTAAAAACACCGACTATCATGACGAGACAGATATTTTGTCCTCGTGCTGGGATTCTGAACTTGATGATGGTGAATAACTAATTGTAGTAAATAAACATTATTCGTGCATATACATTATTACAACAAATTATAGATAACCCTGAGCCGGATGAAAAAGTTTTAGAATTTTTACGACAGAATAAGGGTCAGGATGTTCTTCCTACTATGAAATCTTCCACATTTATGAGGCGAACTGTAATTCGCGAAGAAATGCAACAGAACTTGGTAGGGTTTCGAAGGATCCCGTCAATTTTACCACGCTTGTTTGATATTAAGGGAATGGTAAGAATTATGTTGTGTACATAATATGCTTAATGCTATTTATATAAAAACATAATCCTTTCCTATTGTTCAGATTGTTGAAGACTTCAATTCGAGACATCCAAGGCTTAGTCTTGTGATGTATGAGCGGTGGCCGAAAGCCTCGAAATTGCTCCTCACCTATGCAGAGGAAAGTGGCGTTGATTATCAAAAAAAATTGGATATTCGAAAGCCAAGGTGTGACTTAACTGGGGGTGAGTTAACAACATTATTTGCTCTTCAACTATAATTACAATTACCTAGCTAATATTCAATGATTTTTAGATGACATAGCATTGATTGCGTTCAGCCTCCTGCCACATATTCTCCCATCCTGTGCTCGTAAAATAAACCCTGCGCCCACTGGGGACAATAATATTAGTCAGTCGGACAGCGGTCCTAAGCCAAAGCGAGTTAAGAGATCAATAAAAGCAACAGATTTGGATGCTCGGAATAGCTTGATAATATTTAGATCTGTAAGTTGAATGATTATATAAAAGTATTAAATTAAGGTAAAAATGACATGAAAGTAATAGCATTTCTTTATTGTAGCCTTAGATACATGGATTAAAAGCTTTAGTGTTTTCTACCTGCCCCCTCCGGTTGAAGCAAAAAATGTATGGTTATTTTTGTTACACGGTATAGCTGGAAAACCCTGCGATAACTCAACATTAACCCCGGTTGTGCAAGCTCTAATCGGCCAAATAATGCCCAGGTTGTAATTTTAACTAGTAAATTATATTTTATTAGTGAAATTTTTAATTGTTGCAATATTTTAAGCAATACTGTTCTTGTAGAATTTTAAAATTAATGAATAATTAATAAAATTCCATAAATAAATTATGTAAACAAAATTGAATGGATCTCAAATTATTTGCATATACCGCTCTCATAAAAAGAACACCGTACTGAGTAAGCAGTACTCCAATAAGGGTTACCGACTCACAGTGCCCTTGTGGAAGCGTTACTCCGCTGAAGGTAACGGTGTACTCAAACGGGGTAAAACGCGTAACTCTTTTGCATTTAAGTTCCCACGTACACCATAGAGAGTGCAAACACTATTAACTCTGCCACGGATAGTATTTTACTCCGTAGGGGTTTATTTATTCTTACAGTGTATCTACAATAGGGACAATGCATGTGGTCTACGTTATATTTCATAATATTTTTGCATATGTAAGATACGATTCATCACGAGGAATGTATCGTACATTCGCACATTTAGCTTATTTTTAGTATTATTTCTGGCTACCATCTAGACATATATACATATTGCGTAATAATCGTGATTTAACAAACTAAAGTGACTAATTATTCACTTTTCATAAATTTTAGTAGATTTATTGTAAAGCCTGTCCAATCGAAACTCCAACCTGGTTCGCAATTATCTACAAGCAAGCATCTACATTAAAAGCTGGTAAGAAATTATATACATATTTCACAGTTAAGTACATAAACATTAAATAATTAACTGGTTTATTTATACTTATTCATTGCAAAGGACGCCGTAATGAAGCAGATATTTAAATAGTTAAATAACCATCTATCTTACTTGCTACATACATAAATACTTCTTTTAGAAATGGCGTTGAAACGGTGGCGAAAAGATGTCGACGAGGTCCTCAAATTGAAAACTTTGGAAAACTGCAATCTCTCCGAAATTATGGAAACTACGGACAAGCTAAATCCATTCAATTTAACGATGACTTTAACCCTTAACAACCGGCCTTACAACGGTCAAAGTGTCAAACTCGTAATCAGGGCAGAACCAGATTATCCCTTTAAATCTCCGAGAGCCAACTTTTTGACGGAAATGTACCACCCAAACATCAACAAGGGACCGGGTGGACTTCTCGATATGGATATGGTGTGCCCCTCAACAAGGGCTTGGAAACTAAACACAACTTTGACAGAGTTTGTATCCGCTGTCATTCAAGTTTTGAACAAACCAACATCTCGTCACGTACTCCGAGCGGACATTTCAAAAGAATAAGCAACAGACGAGAAAGTCTACTTAAAAAATGCGGAAGAGTTCTATCAAATCCAGAGGAAGAATACTGATCAGTAGTATTTGTCAAGAAGATTTTCAATAAATAAATGCATTATTCATGCAGCACCATTCATAAGCACTTGCAATATAAATACATATATGTACATGTAGAAAAACATATGTACGTACATATATACCAAGGTTTGGTGTTAGGTTTAGTGTTAGTGCTTAAATTTTTATTATTGAATTTCAATAAAATTTCAAAATTAAAGTTTCGAAATTTCAAAATTTAAATACCAATTAAAATTTGTATTTGTTAATATTAACAGAAAATACGTGAAGACGAAACTATATACGTACAAATATTTAGGTAAATTATTTAAATGTCAGCATGTAAAATTACCTATTAACAAATAAACCGTTGCAAACGAAATGTTGCAAAGGGGTGAAAACACACGGAATTGTCTTGTGGCACGCCCACAACGTCTTTCTGCACTTTCCCGTCATTGTCTCACGTCTCATTTTGCCCCGTTTTGACACCCTTACCTGCGTACTTCAAAAGTCCACCACAATACCTTTCAATAGACACCCCACATGACAAAAGTCATTTTTCGACATTCGACACCTCCCACACGGTCATGGAGTCGTCGCACGTCGAAATGATGGCTATTTCTGAAATCCCCGCCAAAAAATACGTCTAAGACGGTGACGACAAAAAATTCTACAATTTTCGACTATGGCGTCGTCTACACGGTCACACGGTCATCGCACGTCGAAATGATGGCGATTTCTGAAATCCCCATCCAAAAATACGTCTAAAACGGTGGAAACTAAAAATTCGACACGTTTGACCGTTGGCGTCATCACCGTGGCGCCGTGACCTTACGACCTACAACACCCATCTTCGAACTCATCCATACTTCAAAAATTAGAAACACGTTGACGAAAACCGCATGCCGAAATACGAAACCATTCTAAAGTTATCGTGGATACAGACGGACGGACAAGACATTTCCATAAAGGGGTTTTCACCCCTTAATAAATTACTTACACAAATACTCAATTGACGCGCTATTGATTACTCCAAAACTTAATTTTATGACAATTACAATTCAACACCACCTTAGATACATATAAATAGACGATGGGTTACGAGCTAGCTATGGTGGAGGCATTTTAATTAAAGCTAATTTAGATTGTATCTTGCTAAGAGGCTTATTGGCCGACCTCGTAATGCTTAAAAACATTGGAGACTAAAATTGGCATTACCTTATCAATTGTTAACCGATTTTCAAAATTGCAACTGTTTTGGAAAGCCCAGGTCAATTGGCGAAATATATTTTTCCAGATTTTTCAAATTCGACCACACCCCCTCGAAATTAAGGTCACAAGGTCAAAAAATCTGCAAAACAGGATTAATACTTACAGCTGAAATTCATGGCACTAAAATCTAATTGCATGCCAAAACAATACCTCCACCCCCTGGCTACCCTTAAAAATGTTCAAGTGGTTACATGCCCCACCCCCAGTGGGTGTGGTCGTCAGCGACTTTTCGATTTTAATCAAACCATGTCATGTGATATATCATTTTGCTCAGCTCGACGAGGGGATTCCGACTAAATATTTAAATTTTACGAACCACACCCCCAGTGGGTGTGGTCGTCAGCGACTTTTCGATGTTAATTAAACCATGTCATGTGATATATCATTTTGCTCAGCTCGACGAGGGGATTCCGACTAAATATTTAAATTTTGCGAACCACACCCCCAGTGGGTGTGGTCGTCAGCGACTTTTCGATGTTAATTAAACCATGTCATGTGATATATCATTTTCCTCAGGACGATGAGTGCATTACGACTCAATACTTAAAATTTACGAGCCACACCCCCAGTGGGTGTGGCTCTCAGAAACTTTTAGATTTCAATGAAACCATGTCATGTGATATATCATTTTCCTCAGGACGATGAGTGCATTGCGACTGAATACTTAAAATTTACGAACCACACCCCCGGTGGGTGTGGTTCTCAGAAACATTTAGATTTCAATGAAACCATGTCATGTGATACATCATTTTTCGCAAGACGATGACGACATTAGGAATCAATACTTAGAACTTTAAAACCACCCCCCAGTTGGCGTGGTCCTCGGCGACCTTTGGATTTAAAGCAAACAATGTCATGTGATATATCATTCTTCTCAGCCCCATGAGGTGATTTCGAATGACAAACTAAAATTTTAATACCACAGCCCTAGTGGGTGTGGTCCTCGGCGACTTTTCGCTTTTAACGAAACTATGTCATGTGATATGTCATTCTGCTCAACTTGATGAGGAGATTTGTATTGAATATTTTAAATTTAATAACCACGCCCCTAGTGGGAGGGGTCCTCGGCGACTTTTAGATTTTAACGAATCCATGTCATATGATATATCATTTTTGTCAGCTAGATGAGGAGATTTCGATTTAATATTTAGAACTTACGAACCATACCCCCACTGTTCGTGGTCCGCGGGGAGCACACTGTGTTATGGTTGTCTACATGATTCTTAATTTTGCGGAAGCCATGGATTTGGGAGTAACTTTTTTCTTCACCCAGTGGTCGTGGTTTCTAAATTTAATGATTCGCTCGAAAATTTTTAATGCGCCTGAGTAAAATTGGACTTAATTTTTCTTTGAAATCGTAGACACACTGACAATTGGATGACGCCAGTGGTCTCATTCCGATTTGGACGAAACCACGATAATTATATAGCATTAGATTAATAATTATACCCCGTGTTTCGGGATTCTTCATAATGCTCAGTTGAAACGAAATTATGACGGAATCTATGAGCGGGAATTTCCATTTTTACCGTGACATTTTCCTCGCGAGGGGGAAAAGTACAGATTCTCGCTTAAGGATTCCGTCATAATTTAGATTAAAATGCATGAGCATGGCTTTCTCCAACTCCGAAGTTTTGAAATTTTTGAATTTTAAACATTTCTGCCAGAATTTTATGATGCGTCTCTATTTTACGTGTTTAAACTTTGGTACAAATTTTGTGCCCGAAATTTCTGGCTTCGAATGTGAAGTCATGGACTCAACCATCGTAGTTAATCATTCTAAATCACCTCATGGGGCTGAGAAGAATGATATATCACATGACATTGTTTGCTTTAAATCCAAAGGTCGCCAAGGACCACGCCCACTGGGGGTGTGGTTTTAAAATTCTAAGTATTGATTCCTAATGTCCTCATCGTCTTGCGAAAAATGAGTCGCCGTGGACCCCACCCACTAGGGGCGTGGTTATTAAATGTAAAATATTCAATACAAATCTCCTCATCAAGTTGAGCAGAATGACATATCACATGACATGGTTTCATTGAAATCTAAGTGCTTCTGAGAACCACACCCACTGGTGGGTGTGGTGTAAAATTTTAATAACTCTGTCGGGGTCCCCTCGTCGAGCTGAGAAAAAAGATGTGTCACATGACGTAGTTTCGTTAAAATCGAAAAGTCGCTGAGGACCACACCCCCTGGGGGTGTGGTTCGTAAATTTTAAGTATTCAGTAGTAATGTACTCATCATCCTGAGAAAAATGATATATCACATGACATGGTTTCATTGAAATCTAAAAGTTTCTGAGAACCACACCCACCGGGCGTGTGGCTCGTAAATTTTAAGTATTCAGTCGTAATGTACTCATCGTCCTGAGAAGAATGATATGTCACATGACGTGGTTTCATTGAAATCGAAAAGGCGCCTATGGTCACATCCCCTGGGTGTGGGGCATGTGACCCCTTGAACATTGTTCAGGGTGCCCAGGGGGTCGAGGTATTTTTTCGACATACAACTCGATTTTTGTTCTTTCAAATTCATGTGTATGCATCAATTGTATTTTATGTATTTTTTGAAATTGTGACCTTAATTTCGAGGGGGTGTGGTCGAATTTGAAAAATCTGGAAATATATATTTCGCCAATTGACCTGAGCTTTCCAAAACAGTCGCAATTTTGAAAATCGGTCAACAATTGGTAACGTAATGCCAATTTTAGTCTCAAATGTTATTAAGCATTACGAGGTCGGCCAATAAGCCTCTCAGCAACAATTGGCTTTAATTTTAATGCCAGCACGATAGTGACCGCGGAAGCGTGGAGACAGAGGGAGAGTCCTCACGGTTAGTTCCCACGAAGCAGGACCAGATCAAAGACTAAATTTGACTTAGGGGCCGTTCAAAAATTGTGTAACGGGAGATGCGAGAGAAGAGGTCTACTGATATCGTGATATTGTCTAAAAATTCCTAGTTCGGGCTTTGCAAAATTTCCTTTAGAAGTTTTTGAGCTTGGAAAAAATAAACTCACTGATGAGTACCCCAACGCATAAAGGAATTGCATATATCCACCCAATAAATACAGTTTGTATGCTTCCATTAAGACTAACCTTCATTGAAGACATCGAAACACTTTTTACTGCAAATATCATTGCTTCAATTTCCCTCGTCGCATTTCGACTTTTTTGATATGCATTTCGCTTTTCTGCTATCACCAATCTCCCATAAATTCCCGAGTCCAACAGACGTTTGAAAGTTGTCACAATTCGATCGTCTGACACAGTTTTAAAGGTCCAGCCCATAACTCCTCCGTAAAGATAGTCTGTGCTGATATGAAATGGTTTTGACCATGGGTATCTCAGTGCCAAGTTATCTCTGTAAGCTACCACATCTTTCAGCGATGCAAAATATACAGATTTATCACAAAGTAAGAGTTCTTCTTCTATTCCAAGTGGAATTTCGCTAATATGTATGTCAGCCTTTCCAATATTGGAGCACAGTCGAGTCAAAAATCTTTTCGGGAATGGTCGATGACCTGGACTCATTAACTCATTTGCTAGCTGATCTATTGGGTAGGGCATTAAGCCTACGAACCTAAAATAACCTCCGAGAAATCTAACAAAAGAGTAACTCTGTGGGTAGAGGTAGTCTGAAACTGTCAAATCCATTGGTATTTTCATGTATGTATATATTTATGAAAGATTCTCAATCCAATGGTGATGTGGGGTGAATGAGACGCGAAGAGGGAGAGTATGAAAATGAGTGTCATTGTGTGATTGTCTTTGTGTTTGTCAGAGAATTTAGTCGGTCGACATTGACCAGTATTTTAATTGTTAAAGTACATAGTCCGACCATAAGTTCCTGTGAATGCATTTCCGGTGATAAAGCCCAAAGTATTAGAGCTATCTGATAGAAATTTTTGTGGATGAACAAGGTATTAATCTTGTTTAGAAATCGTAACTTCGTTTTCACAATTTCCTCCACGGGCTTGTACACAAGACATAAGTCGTGGCTAAAACTGCTCGATCGCGGCACGCACGGATTTCCTGGGAAAAGCGCCAGATCTTCAGTAAGTGCGACCTCAGCCCTTCCACACTTGGGTGAAATTTAGAGCATACTTGTACCTATAATTTTGACCACCAGTCATAATTTAGGGGATTAAGGTCTGCAGATACTGAGCACCGTTCTACGGATGAAAAAAAGTCATGAAAATTCGTCTGAAGCCAGTTTTGGACAATTTTGCACCTTGCGCATGAGCAGATTCTTGTTGAAAGGTCCAATGGCGATTTTCGGAGGGTCCAGGGTTCAGGTTATTAACGTTTGTCTCTAGGACACTCTGAAAATAATTCTTGGCTTCAACTTGTACCCTTTGCGGTAAAAAACAGAGATTTCATTTCTCCAGCCAACTTGCTCCCATTCACACCACGGTGATGACTTCGTATTGACTTCCGCATACTTAAACGGATGTCAGACTTCTGTACAACAAATATCTGGCCTTTTTTCTATTAAATTTTTTGCCAACGGTGAAAAGTCTGAAATACTTTTGGCACGAAAATTGGCGCGTACCACGATCGACCTGTGGCCGTCACGAGTTATGTCTTGTCTAATTGCCCGTGGACGAAATCTTGACAAAGAAGTTATGATTTCTAAACAATATTAATACCTTGTTAATCCATAAAAATTTCGAACAGATAGCTCTAATACTTTGGGATTTATTACCGGAAATGCATACACGAGAACTTATGACCCCACTATGTATAATTAATTCCAAGTTGATATCTAAATAAAGTTAATTATCAGTTTAGCTTCAGTGCAGCTAGAGTGACTTTATTTTAGAGGAATTGATATACTAAAGTCATCATCTTTATAGTTCTTGCCATTCACAGTCAAAATCGGTGATCGCTAATTAACGGGTAGTTAGTTAGGTCGTGATCCCAGTGGAAATCTCGAGCAGATCCCACAGAAACCATGGATTGTAGTGGTTGAGATAATATCGAGTAACAAGGTGATCTTGTGATTAAATTGTTTCGTAGGGTTTTGATGCTTTCTAGTATATCAGTGTTGTCTGAATTGCCGTTGGAAATGATCGAAAAATAAATTTTCCATGGATTTGGGGGAATTAGTGATATATTTGGATTGGCCGAACTGGGTCCACCGTCCCATTTGCAGGATATATCCTAAGTTAATAAATGACACAATTCAATGTTAGTAGCAATTTTTAAGAGAAGTTGTAGCTGTGCATTATGAACCAGTCCAACTTTGAATACCTGCAATTTGTCTGGGTAATTTGCAGTGACCGGAGCGTTTAAACTGGTAATAACCAAACCTTAATACCCACTACATAAAACTACGCCCATGGTCACCCAAAGACAAACAAGTGGTTTTCCAACTGAGCCCAAGCTGTTGGCTTTTTCAAATCCGCTTTCAATTACCCCTAAGAGTGATATCCCGAGCCAGATCATCCCCACTATTCCGGTATTTATCTCGGTAATGAGCCCAAAAGTACTGTCCCGATGTATGGTATTATTTGACCAAGCCCTACCTACTGCCAGAAGTATAGATACGATCACAATTCCTAGAACTATTCCGACCCAACTCGATAAATCAAAGGGATCGATGTAAGCGGCAAATTTGTGTACCTCATTAGAGGAACATGTCATAAAATGAGCATTATTTTCCATTGTTGTAACAAAAGATGTTGCGAAAATTTTGGTATTAATATAATAGGTGGACTGCATTGGACTAATTGTTGTATAGTCGCTGCATGTATATATATCCGTATTACTGCAATCTACTGCATTACGTACAGTAAGGTTTAGTGTGTCCATCAAAATCGTTTTGGCGACAAAAAAGTCGGCAGATGTTACTTGATATGTTTTTGTCCTAAGAGAGTAAGATCGCCAAATACTTGGGGATGTATTCAGAAGATCAAATTCCACGTTTTTTGCACCTTGAATCTTTGCATATACTGGGAAAACGTGTATAAATTTGTCTGTACATACAAGCCGTTTATAAAATGGAAACGTCATTCTCGGTGTATGAATACAAAGCCTATTACTTTCGGTATGTTTATCCACGTACAACACAGCAAAGTTTGGAACAATAGAACATACTGCGGATATAAATTGCGGTGAACTAATGATAAAGTCGAACTGGTATATAACAGTAGTCGCAACAATCCGTAAATCCCAGTAAGTGATTAAAAGTGCGTAAAATTGTGAACAAAGCTGAACATCGCGATTAAAGTTGTAACTTTTGGCACCAGTATGAAAATATTGTAGAACATGAAGTCTCAACAATATCCCGATGCTCAAATTATCAAACGTTGGGTTAGAGTAGAAGATCAGAAACATGCAAAATCTTCGATGATGAGGTGTGTTACTGTTATTGGAATGAACTTCCTTTTTATTCCACTCCATTATTTGGTTAACATAGCCCAACTTCGTAGTCGAATTGAATCTACTTAATGACGAAATCAGGAATGGATTAAATATCTTGTTAAGTTGATGGTTTTCAAATTCGAGGTTTCGATGAATAATGTGGGTCGTACAAGGTGCGGATATGTACGTTCCAGTGTGTATGGGTGATTGATGAAGTAGTTCACCAGCTTTTTGAGCAAGAGAGAAAGCATTTGATAGATTGTGAAATATGAGAAATAGCTTTATTAAATTTCTACACTCGGAAAACATAGCTGAAAATATGTCGTTGGGTACAATGCTGATTTTAAGTCTCAACTACATCGAATAAGGATATACTGGTTCAAGAAAACTTGTCATAACGCGTGCAAGAAAATGTGAAATGCAATCATTTTTATTTCATAAATTCAGTTGTTTAGGGTACCATCTGCAATTGAGAAAGTTTCGGATTGTGGTGGCTAGTTGTGTAACACTGCTATAAAAAACCGGATGTGCCTGCCAAGTATGAAGGCATAGATGCGCATTTGAGACAGATACTGATAGTCTTTTCACTGACACTGGACCACGATTTGTGTTAGGACATGTTGTCCACTAATACTAAAAAATAATGCTTGGCACTGCACTAAGTGTCGGCCATTGAGTATCCGCACATCTATTGTGCGTCTCTTATCTAATGACTCGCGCCAACCATCGTCTCAATCCGCCTCCAATGTTAATCAAATGGGCACATGATTGGCGCGAGGCAAAACTCCGGTCTTTAGATCCGGGACGGGCAATATGTAGGGGAGGGGATTGTCAATAAGTTTGTTCTGAAAGTTGCAAAACCCTTGCTCAATATTATCGCCACATCCTGGTTTTCCTGTTACATACTGAAGTAAATTCTGATTTAAAATTCTTCTAAAGTTGAGTTAAATTTTGTGTAGGTTGAGATCAGCAAGTTTCATCATTTTTCAAAGTTCCGATACTTAGGTGAATAAAGCTTTAAGCGATAAGTATCTAAATTACAAGTGAATGGCGTCAAACTGTCACCAGTTGTGTAAACTTCGATCTGAAGAGCACTATGTCAAAATTTCAAATTCATAGTTCTCAAAATTCTGTGGTCACCCATCAAATTTAAAAATCACTCCGTGGCATACATAAAGAAAAAAACTGGTACATATTTATGCCATAGAAATTTCACTAGTCCTGATTTTGGGAATATTAAACAACAAAGGTATCTACATACCGTAAAAACTCAAATAGTAGCCCTTGCTCAAATAGTAGCCTTATTCGAATTATAGCCGTTCGTCAATTTCTAATGTATGTACATACATACAACTAGACAGCTCTTAGCCAGCTCATTTGAGTAATTAAATCACAATTCAATTTAATCTCAGTTATACAAAATCGAATTGAACACGAAATTCAGTTAATCGGAGAAATTATTAAAATTAAGAGCAGGCCTAACCTATAGATGTAGGAATGAGAAATAACGGTATAGTGCAAAAATTTGGTGACCCCGGTCTCCATCGAAGAAGACATATTCCGGCATAGCCCCAGACGTACTCCTTTGTACTACGCGACCACCATATCAATGCACCCGTCAAATCTCACTCATACTTTTCTTCCCCACATAGAATTGTCATCTAATACAAATCTAAGGGAGAATTTGGTGCTGTTATTAAAATTTAATTTGAGTTTGATTCTGGAAACAAAATTACAATAGCTGTTTGCTAATAGTAGCCTTGCATCTTTTCATAATTTTATAAATAGTGACCGTGCCCAAATAGTAACCTTGCTCAAATAGTAACCGGGTCCCAGCCACTGATTTTTTAAATAGTAGCCCCGGCTACTATTTGAGTTTTTACGGTATAAACGTGTATGTATTAGCCAATTGGTCAAGCCGCGGCTAGGATTAAGGTGATACGTGTATACAATTTATTCAATCGACGCGACAATTACATATATGTGACGTCAAAGTTTCTCAAATTAATCCATGTCATTTGAAATTATTGCATTTTAAAGATAATGATATATTAAATGTTATTACATACATCATACTTATAGTTAGAGAAAAAACTTGCGAAGATCTAAAAAAATAAATAAGTTGTACAGTGAGAGACTAGGAATTTGACCAAAGAGTTCTTATTTGTTAATACATAGATAACTGCATGAATATTGCATTAAATGCAATATTCATGCGATTATGCATCTCATCATCTCATACCAATCCTCTGCACCAAAATCTTAGCTCTGTTCTGATTTTGTAAAGTCTTTATTAATGGGTTCTATTAGGCGATATCAATAAGACGCTAGTTTAATAAGTATTACAGTATTTATCCCCAAGAGTTTATCGTATCGCTGCATGATTGAACTGCCAAATACAGCGAAATTTTTTGTCTCACCTCATGTGCACAAATATGAATTTTATCCATTTTTGAAACAGGGTTTCTATGTTGAACGAACCCTACGTGTCTCGCGAATGCTGCGTCGAAATATGCAAGTGAGGTGACTAGCACGAATAATTCCACTATATAAAGTTACTTTGCAATCACCCATATTCGCAAATACCACGCAAGGCAGGCGTCTCCAAATAAAATAATGTTTGCACAATAAGTACCAATTCTAACTTCGGGAGGTCCGGATAATTGTCGCACTTAATTAAACCGCTAAAGGGATTACATGACCCATGTTGGATCGTACCAATCAATTATTTTTCGTCATAAGCTAATTCATTGGATTCTACATAGACAAATACTTAACTGGCAAAGGCAATTATACTTACATAAATGTATGTAGGTATGTATGTACCATGGTATTCCACGAGCATTAAAGGCAACAAATTTGTATGCTACTATTTTTACATAATTAGTATCGATCCAACTAAGTGATTAAATAAATAATACACTTAATTATGGGTAATCTCAATCAAGACATAATTATCTGTAGTGGTGCAATTGTTACATATGTACAAATTTATTAACCAGGGTGTGTGTCCAAAAAATTTTGGATAAACTCTACGCGATTACTTAAGGCAAAATCAGTTTTTGTTCAAGCAAATATGTAGGACTATTAAAAATGACACAATTGCCGAAGGCCTACAAATAAAATTTAAAAATTGAACCGAACATTATGAAAATTATAAAAAATATGGTACTTTTTGGAACCCTGCTAGTTCAGTACTGGGTACACGTAGTTTAGTTCAACCATTTTATCCGTATGTGATTACTTTATTGATTCAGGCATTCCATCCGAATGAATCAAAATTTCCATAGCAAATTTGATCGGTTCGCCATTCAACAATTTATTTAAAAACAAAATACTAAATTACCAAAGATTTAAGAAAAATTGTGAAATTTTTACATCTCGTGGAAAATAAAAACTGAATCATGTGGACGACGTCGTTCCGACCATTTTTTATCCATCACTTACGAGTCTGTATTTTTCTGAGTTGCACCTTATGCCGATGGGACGCCACCTCGGAACAAATTATTCCCCGTGATTCGACTAAATTAGGAATTTTGTACCAAAAAAGTCAGCTAATTTCCGGCGTCGTCTACGCTGTTGGGATCACGTTAAAAATTTCACGAGGAAAAGATTCCATAGCCGAGAAGTGTCAAGGTGTCGTTTTTCTGTTGTGTTTGATCATCTGCATCTTGGCGAGATGGTACTGGCCGAGGAAGGGCCAGTTAAGTGAACCGTGTCGAATGCTTAATTCATGCTTTAGATTTGAAAAAGTTCTCATCAGTGGGTATGGTACGTGACGAATTTAACCTCAAATATGTAATGTACATTGTATGTCCTTATTTTCGCCAAAGTCAATAACTTTTGCGATGTTTGCCAGGAGTTGATTTCTTGACGAACGATATAATAGTAGGTATACATATATACACTCTTAGGCAACTGGTATTGAATTTTTATGAATCATCACCGGACGGAGTACATATGTGACTCTACCGGCATCGGTAATATCGATGGTTACGACGTACTTAGTAACGAGTTGGTAATGAAACCAAACTATAACCAGTCCAGTAATGAATTATTACCAAATCAATACTAACCCGGAGTACATATCTGCCTGTACCGGATGCTTTACAGGGTAATTGTACACTATTTTTCGCAAACTCGTCGTCAACTGAATTTCATTTCCCGTCAAATTTTCAGTCAATGTATAGTTACTGAGCGTACTCGTGACCGCTTCTTATTTCACATCGCAACCTATTTAGCAAAATTTTTGAGAGTCAAAAAATTTATATTGTAAAGTGATGTGTGAAAGATGACTTCGTAAACCTGGCAAGTTTACTTCTACATACATTGAAACGCCTTTTTCGATTTTATTTCTATAGATTTCAGGATATCTCTTGCTGCTGCTGATGAGTTAACAAAAACGCAGAAAAATAGGGGAAAAAAATATTTGATTAGATATGACGCAGGAATGTTGCAATTTTATTACATTTTCGACAATTTTTTTTAAATGAAAAAGGCAACAAAGATTGTGTGTTTTGAAGACGTGCAGTTCATTAATAAGTCTTCATAATTGTGTTTTGCGAAGGTACACCAGCTCGTCTTCCTTCAATCCTGGATAAAGTTATGGTCGCATTTCTACGTCTTTTAGAAACTACCGCGCTGCTTGTTCCAATAATTGTGGTCGCCATTCAGCTCCATAATCCATGCGCGCTCCCCTTCCTCGGGTCATTGTCGCCCTACTGCGTCAACTCTGCTTGGATTCCTCCGCCACGCCTAGTCACTAAGCGAAATGGACTGCTAATTTTCCCCAAAAGTCCGTAAGGGTTTTCTTAATGATATTTTTGCATATACCGAGCCCTTATGGCCTCAGAACACGATAATAAAAAAATTTAGGAGCCACACCCACTTTGGGTGTGGCTTTTTCATATTGGTTATAGGTCCAAGTGCCATACCGGAAACTGTTGCCCATGCGATTCTATACATACAGTAAAATTTTCATCGAAATCCGTCCACAGGGTCTCGAGATTATAGCTCGGAAACCTCGGCGAAAGGCAAAAATCCACTACTTTGGGGGTGTGGTGCTCAGAATGGGGCAAATGAAGAAATTCGAAAATATGTCCAGTTGTTGAGACCATCAATGGCTATGAACTCCAGTTTAAACGGAGCGATCGCATCCGCCCCTTTCCAAGATATCACCAAGGGAACATTGGGAACCATCATGGCGAAATTGTCCAAAACTAACGAAATTCATCATGTCGCAGAGCAGTAAAAATTGATATCCAGCTTCTCCTAAACCAAAATAAAACGTTTCAAGTGAAATTTGCCCATGTCGTTGGTAGATGGCGTCAACGTGTCGAAATTTCGACATTGGCCTACAGCGATGAAATTTAAAACTTGTTTTAACCAACACTTCAAAAGAAATACACTAACATTTTTTATTAAGTCGACATCCATTTATCACGATTGGAATTTTTAAATTTAAAACAAATGCCTCATGTTTTACAACTATAAACACGTGCTCAACGCGAAAATATTTATGAGGGTGTTTTCAATCGCGCCGAGCACGTGTTTATAGTTGTAAAACATGAGGCATTTGTTTTAAATTTAAAAATTCCAATCGTGATAAATGGATGTCGACTTAATAAAAAATGTTAGTGTATTTCTTTTGAAGTGTTGGTTAAAACAAGTTTTAAATTTCATCGCTGTAGGCCAATGTCGAAATTTCGACACGTTGACGCCATCTACCAACGACATGGGCAAATTTCACTTGAAACGTTTTATTTTGGTTTAGGAGAAGCTGGATATCAATTTTTACTGCTCTGCGACATGATGAATTTCGTTAGTTTTGGACAATTTCGCCATGATGGTTCCCAATGTTCCCTTGGTGATATCTTGGAAAGGGGCGGATGCGATCGCTCCGTTTAAACTGGAGTTCATAGCCATTGATGGTCTCAACAACTGGACATATTTTCGAATTTCTTCATTTGCCCCATTCTGAGCACCACACCCCCAAAGTAGTGGATTTTTGCCTTTCGCCGAGGTTTCCGAGCTATAATCTCGAGACCCTGTGGACGGATTTCGATGAAAATTTTACTGTATGTATAGAATCGCATGGGCAACAGTTTCCGGTATGGCACTTGGACCTATAACCAATATGAAAAAGCCACACCCAAAGTGGGTGTGGCTCCTAAATTTTTTTATTATCGTGTTCTGAGGCCATAAGGGCTCGGTATATGCAAAAATATCATTAAGAAAACCCTTACGGACTTTTGGGGAAAATTAGCAGTCCATTTCGCTTAGTGTAACATGACCAGAAATATTTCTGGATGTGGTTAGATTTCTGTTTATTTCTGTTGTTTGTTTACATTTATGACGGCTCGTTCTACATCTTTTACTTACGCCTTCATGACCTCCATCGTGGTCATGTTAGATTATTTGGAACACTATGAAAAGTAAGATTTCCAATATAAGTATCTGAAAATATTGTTCATAATTTAGCAAATTTTGTAACCACTAAGAAAATTTCGGCAATTAATGTGTTGGTAATATTGTAAAATCAGTAAGTTCTTGAAACTTCCAAACTTTTGCAAAATTTTGGAAATAGAGTATGTCTAAGGAAAACTAGGTTTAAAATTTTTGTAAAAATACTCTGATCAATTGCGTCAGTTCAATCTCTTACAGTTTGTAAAATTACTTATTGTCCCAAACTTGCAGATTTTACAAACTACACATGAATGGGTGAATTGGCTCTAAATAGAAATTCGAGAAATTTTGGAACAAAATTCATGTAAAGTATTATTTATTGCTGAATGGACAGGTTGGTACGGGAATCTCGAGTGGAATCTAACGTCGGAAACGATCCCCTGGTTCATCATCATATGCTTGAAGACCGTGTTACCCAAGCTCTCCATACTTATTGATGCATCCGCCTTATCGAAAAAATACTGAACCACTCCATGAAAGGCCAACTCGTTCCCGCCATGATCGGCGTCGTCCCACAAATTCAAGTCTTCACACAATTTGTGTGTATCAAGCTATATTCAAAAATCCAGCTGCCAGGATTCATAATTTTCCCCTTGCTTCTCATCGATTCCGCCATAAATAACTTGGTCATTGAAACCATGGCGGCGAAAGTGAATACGAACTCGGTCAAGTTGCTGTCTGTATTAAATTGTCAGCTAAAAAGTCTTCCGAGAAGGTCGAAATGTCGGAAGGAATTGAAATCGTGCACCGCCAAGAGGATTCAATTTGGTCAAAATTTCGTCGATAAAGGAACTCCTTTAGTCATTGAGAATTTCTGTATTATACTTGAAGTGAGTTAGTTATGTGCTGTGCGAATGGAGCTAAACTCACGAGAAACCCTAGTCTCAGCACAAGGTACTTCAGGAGGCCGTAGGTTTAAGCTCCACCCGCACAGTACATAACTCGTTCACTTTATGTATAATCAAACCGTGTCTCTGCTTTTGTTAAATAGTCGGAATCAGCGAGGAAAGTAGATTATCAACTTTCCCACTGGAGGTTGCACCGTGCTACCGTGCAACCTCCAGTGGTGCAACTTGCACCAATTTCTGCGTGTGCGCATTAAAAAAATGATGGATAAATAAATAAATCATTCATTTATTATTCATTTTAACTCTTATTGAATATTAAATATTGAATGAATAAATATTTCTTGAACGGCTAAATACGATTGTAACTAGTTAATATGATTATTATGAGTACAAATCTTGCAATTTAAAGTCCAAGATATAGTTGTTTATTAACAGAGATGTAGGTAGGTATGCAGATGCAGATGCTTATTTACAAACGCCATTCGACAGATGTATGGATGTACATATTACATTTGCTGTTTAATGTATACTTTTATTCGTCCTGATTCGACTCTGGAATTTTACATGGGTATGTATATTCGCAGAGAATGAATGATTAAATATCACTTTAAATCATTGTTGAGAAAAAGTTAAATAAACATTTAACTGTGACTGCCACCACTTGTTTTGGCGACCAGTTATTTGTCGACCAATAAGGTTTCGACGACTCGTTTGTCGACCATCAATTACCAATCCCATTGTGTCATAGGGTGGCGTAGGGTGGATATATGGGTTAATCTCAGAGTTGGGAAATAATCAGGATTACCCAATATTAAAGATAGAGAGATTATGGATTGACCATTTAAACACATTGATTAATCCGAATTATTTCCCAACTTTGGTTAACCTCTCTCGGGTTAATTAATTCCACTACATATGAGGGATGGCTATTAATGGGCCCTAAGATTATCTTAAATCATCCTGTAAAAATATCTAAATTTTGCTTATCTTAAGTCGCCCTGAGTTTAGGAAAAAGTAGCCTTTCTGATATCTTAACGAGCCATGATTGAATTTACTGTTGTTTCGATATTGAATCGTGCCATCAATGGGAAAAGTATCATAAATGAATGATAGTCTGAGTTAAACTTTTTAATTTCATACACTTCCTTCGAAAACGTTGGGAATCTAAATTTTAATCGATCAGACTCAAGTAAATCTGACTATAAACAAATCTCCTCTGTAAAAACGAAAAAGGACCCCAAAAGAATGGCAAGAAGTTCAAGTGTTTGATACATTAAAATTAATTTGAGAAAGTTGGGTACAAATATTTTGCTGACATATGTATCCGACGTATTTCTGAGAATTTCTTTTATAAACTTATGTATAGTTGCTCTAAATAAATATCTACATATAAATTTCTGTTATCTGTCACAAACAATAGGCGACAACCTCACGGGTATTTTGCACAAAAGTGGACTTGACCCACCCAAAAGAATATAAGGAATATAATTTTTTATCGAAGGCGAAAAAGGGACCTCGTGACGTTTCTCTTCAACAATTTTCAGTTATGCAGTGACAATGAGCTAATTCCTGATGATTTGGAGCAGTTTCAGATCGTTGCTTAGGGGTGATCCATGAATTATGTCACGCTGAAGATGGAGGGGAGGTGACACGCAAACCTTGACCCTCTCTCTAGAGTTACGCCCTCTCATTCACTGGACGTGACCTCTCTCGTTCCCCAAGGATTCACCAACCAACCTTCCCCTGATGATGATGACCGTGATGATGGTGATGACCGTGATGATAATGATGCCGATATTTAGCAGGGAGTGGTTTTACCAATAAATCCGGAGGATGAGAGCCAAGTGTGTTCGTCCAGGAAAGTTTATTCACATACTGACTCGAATATACCAACTTTTTGAGCTTAATGTCATGACACTGACATTAAGTGACATTAAGTGGCATTAAGTATGGGTCACCCCCTAGGGTCCCTCAAGATGAAAATTTTTCCAACTTGAACTCATTTTTATCTATTAGGAGCCGTTACTTTTACAGTAATAAATTACCGATTTTTTTACAGGGCTGTATTAAGACGTTTTGGCATTTAAAAATTTTAAACTCAGGGCAAATTAAGATAAGCTAAATTAAGACATTTTTACCGGACGATTTAAGATAATCTCAGGGCCCATTAAATTTTACCCTTTTCAAATTTTGTTCAAAACTTTCACTTGGTGCCCAGAGCTGAAAATCAGTACTTGCGCTAGCGTTCATACGACACCGTTAATAAAAACCTTATCTTTGTATTCTAGCGTTTACTGAATTGTCGGTGGTCAGAACGCGATATGAAACGTCATAAAATTGGGGGAAATTGTGCGGTACTTATGATCAAAATGATACAAAGGTGTATTTACATAGTAACAAAAGTATAAAAGTATGGATGCGCATAATCATGAAATCTTTGAATGTTAAATATGCCAGATACACAAATACATAAATTTGTTTGCTAGGTTGCCATACATTATCCTCCGCCAAAATACCTCTCTAAAAATTCAATTCGAATTCTAAATTATTTAAGTAAACTGTACAAAACCCAGAGTAACGTTAAACTGATAAAGAGCATAGTTTATTCTGGATTATGTATAGTTTCCTTGACATAAAATCCAAGTGCATTTAATTTTCAGAGGGTAACATTATTTTTAAGAATGTACATACAAATTTACGAGCAGTCCATTCAATGCTATTAATATTTATGTATGCATTCCAGTGTCCCTTCCTTTCTTATTTTGTTTTCTTTAAATTTAATCAGCTTTAAAATACTTACATACGCATCAGGTCTAGTTTGTCATATGTACGCTGATCGAACTATGTATGCACATTATGACACGAAATGAGCATGCAAACAGTACAGCTTTCATTTGTGAAAAGGTAATTTTTTCCCATCAATGTACAGACTAATCCTGAGACAAACTGGTGCATTTACTTTTAGAAAGGTCAGTCTATGTATAATCTGTTCTTACGACAGTCCAAAAAGTTTTGTTTAACAAATTGTGTCCAAACATTCTAGAAGTCCAAAAATTTAAATCTTTAAAATCTAGATAAAAAGATACAAATATACTCTAATTTGGAAAAAATTGGTTTCCGACGTTTCGACTTATCGTGACAAAAGGTATGCAATTATTAAGAGAAGCCTCCTGCTTTCAGTTCTGAGTAGCTTTTAAGTGTTTAATGACACTGAAATGTACAAATTAACTAATGCATTCAAAATAAATTCACAGGGCTTTTGTTTATACGTATAAGATTTTATCTCCATCCACAAAAAATCCCTGGTTTTCGTAATTCATCATTATCAACTATTGGTCGGTAAGAATTTTTACGAAAATCATTATTTTTTTATGGTAATATAATTTTATTTAGTTCACATGATTTTAACCTGACTTGATCTAAAAGTTATGTAAACTTTATTTGTCCCCTAGTAAACATGGCCCACTCAAAATTATACGGCGGATCAGTGGATAAGGTAAGTATATATTTTTTATTTAATGAATCGATATGAAATCACTTTTTATTTAATTTTCGTACAGGTTTTTACCAGTTAGTTAAACGAGAGGAGCACTCGTTCGTTTGGAATGTGGACGCCGCTGGTTTGAGAAACAGGCCGGATTGCCAAACTTTTTCGTATACGGCTGATCATGCTTTCGACACCGAGTGGGAATTTTCTTTCATCCCCGGTGAAAATGTAGTAGATCTTGAATTGGGGGTTAAACTCCTAAAGTATTGTCGACGCGACCCACTGTTCGCGAAAGTATATATTTCGGTTGTTGAGAGAGAAGAAGGGATGTGGGAATCTGGTAAAGGAATCTTTTTTATACATTCGTTCCTTTAAAGAAATGTTGGAAGAGGGCTTTCTAATTATTTAGCTACTATTATTAACTGTTAATTACTTTAATTACTACCATCGTAACTAATTTTAATTATTAATTCATTAGAAAATCAATAAAAATCGCCAATTAATTGGAAAATTTTATACTAACTATCTAATTAATTTGCTTAAATAGCATGTTCAGCGGAATTACAAATTACCAATTAATTAGAAAGCTTTGGATGTGAATTACATTCGAGTTTATTTTGCAGCTATGGAAACAGGCCCATTCGCCGAATCTGAATTGGGGGAATATTCAGAATGTCGATTTTCACTGATCACCCCAATTCGTCCGCAGCCCCAGCAAGCTTTTGGCCATATACTTGGAAAGTCGTCCCAAGAGGTGTTCACCTTCCGCATCACTTTCACACTGGGCGATTCCATGAAAAAGTACTCCGACCTTCCCAAACATACGATGCTCGCGTTACTGGAAAATCGCGATGACAATGCCGATGTCACCATTACGACGAGCGATGGGCAAGTGATTACGGCGCACCGAAACATCTTATCGGCTCACAGTGAAGTGTTCAAAGCCATGTTCGCCACGGAAATGGAGGAAAAGAATCAAGGCGTTGTCAAGTTAAAGGAATTTAGCGGAGAGGGATTCAAGATTGTCCTGAAGTTTCTCTACACCGGCCAATTGGACGAATCGTGGGGAGAGCATTGCGGCGCCGTGCTCGGGGCAGCGGATAAGGTGAGACAGACAATGACACTTTTTTTACAAATTGTGCAAAAAATATCTTGCTCACAAGAGAGAGAACTTACAATGGAGGTCTCCCAACGTATGCTCACGGATTTGGAGCAAACTAGCGTCAATCGATCACAAATATAATTAGAATGAAATTTGCAAATGGAACTATCTGCCAATGCGCAGGTTTGGCGGAGATATTTGCATCCAAAGCGGGAAAAATGCGCAGCAAATTTGGAAATTGAAAAATTTGCTGGCCTTGGTGGTGCATTTTCTCTTTTATGCAAATATCTCCACTAAACCAGCGCATTGGCAGATAGTGTCATTTGCAAATTTCCTACTAATTATATTTGTGATCGATTGACGCTAGTTTGGTCCAAATCTGTGTGCGTACGTTGGGAGACCCCCATTGTTAGTGTCAATTGATCACAAATTTAATTAGTATGTAATTCACAAAAGAAAATCTTGGATGCAAATATCTCCGCCAAACGTCTTGGGAGATCGTATCTTTCGCAAGTGTCATACAAATTGAAGTTGCGATCGATGGACACTAATAAATTCAAAATCGGGGAGCATACATACGCTCGGAGATCTCCATTGTGAGGGTAGCATAAATTGATTACGAATTTAATTTAAAATTTACTAATCATCTTGGCAGTTCCTAATCGCCCCTCTACACGACTTGTGTGATCTTGTCCTACCAACGCTAGTAACAGAGGAAAATTACGCCGAACTGCATAAAGTCGCCGAATTGCATCGTTTGCATCGGGCGGCGGAAAAGATTAAAGCATTTAATAAAAGGTGGGTACGGCCACAAAGTGTGTTACGATACAATTCTTATTTTTGCTATATTTTTTTATGAATTATTGAAATTGTACGAGTTTAATTTATTTTTCAGCGAGCCAGACAAAATGCTCAAAAAATGATTTGGACCACCATGTCCAAAGAAACCAAGCGAAGAAAATGCTTCGAACTCTAAATAAGATATTATCGATTCTCAAAAATAAAACTAAAAGTTTGAATATTAAGTCCTCATACCGTATATTTGCAATATAACTATGAGAGGATGATGTCAAATTACTGTAGTGATTCTATTTAAAATTTTTTATTTTCTCGTATGGTTTTTGCAAATACGCGGTCCTTTGCGAGTCTCGTAAAACGGTTGCCTCGATTGTGAGATGTTCAGAAATTTTTATACACGACAATCTGCCTGAATAAACATCTTATTTAATATTATTTATAAGTTATCGAGGTGTCAAATTCTAAACTACTTTTTTAGAATTCTTGAAACTTTTAAAATAAATGTCTGTTTAAGTGTGCTTGTGAATATTCAAAAATCAAGTTAAATATACATAGGTTGGGTGTGAGCAATAAATTTCACATAATTTTTATTTGACAAAAATTTGAATCCTTGGTCTGAATAATTTTCTGTATTGAAAGATGGAATTTCTGTGGAATTTTCTGTACTGAAAGATGGCTTCAATTCAATATGCCAAATTTTTAACTTGAATAGGGAGCGTCCAGAAATCACGTGATCAATTTTTGGACAATTTTGACCCCATCCTGCCCCTTGGTGACCGGTGGTGATAATTTCGCTACCCCCCCCCCCCCACCGGTCACGTAACAGGAGATGATGCTCAAATTAAATCATGTCCGGAATAACAGTATTTTTTGAATCATTGATCAAATTAGAGCTACATTACACACATGTGTAAATAACTATTTAATACTCCAGTCAGACATAAGAATTTAAGTCGAAGCAAGTTTCTAAATATGCAAAATGAAAATCAAATTTATATAACGTGCGTGTGGTATGTCATGAGAGTTTATATATAAGTCTCATGACATTTATTTCCCTATACAAAAGTTAAAAAAAACTTTGCTCATGTCACGTGACATCTGGCCATCTACCCCCCCCCCTCCCCCCCGCGGTGATCATTGGTGACAAATTTCAGACCCCCTCCTCCCCTATAATCGATCACGTGATTTATGGACGCTCCCATACCGGTATTGAGCTCGTCAATACCGGTATACCGGTGCCCTAGCTTGGAGGGGCGATTACTTAATTTTTTTCTGATACGACACATAGTCGTAGGCCGGAGTGCACGGAACTTACGCCACATAGTCGTATCCGTTGTCAAGGGTCAATACGACACATAGTCGTATTCCGGAGGAGTGCCTTGCAGTTCATAGTGAGCGTTTCATAGTCATGTCTTTCATAGTTCTTGTTTCATAGTACATGCGTTTCATAGTTCTTTTTTACATCGTCATTTGTTAATTTTCATAGTCATTCACTACATAGTCAATTTTTTACATAGTGGAAATGTTACATAGTCGGAATGTTACATAGGATATATTTAAAATAGTCATAATTTTTCATAGCCGCTTAAAATTTCTCAATCTTTAATTGAATATTCCATAAATCAATTTAGAGTCACAGACGTTTCCAAATAATTTTTTATGCAATTTTCAGGTTTTATTAAATGTTTTATCACTTCAGAGGAAGGGAAAAACGCAAGTGCCACTAAATATCTCACATGAAATTCAAAATATCAAACTCAAGTTTGACATAAACGTTTAAACATCTGATATATCTATACTTTGTGATTTTAACTTTTAGTGTGTTATGTAACTATTATAATATCTACATATTTTAGCATGCCTGAGGTGTGGTTGTGCTTGTCAAAATGGCACACTATATTTTAAAATCAGAGGGACACGTGCGGGTAGCTGGAACTACCCGCACGTGTACGGGTAGTTCAGTTTTTATTCAATTTTGGCCATAAATTGGCTCACAGACAAAGTTAGAAGCTTATCCGGCCTTACATTTACAGAAGTATGATTTTATTATTTATCCACTTCTCAAAATTTTCCATTTGCCAGTAACAAACTTTTATAGTGAGCGTGTCTTTTCGGAACTCATAACAGCCTACGGTAGCCACAAATACATTTTACGTCCAGAAAATGCGCAGAAATGATTGTCTCATAATTTGTCTGCTCTAAAATATTTGTACTAATTTGACTTGTAGTTGTGTGTATTTATGCAAATATGAGGATATTTTAATTTGTGCGAGTGAAAAACATCTATCCGGTTGAAGGCACACATTTCATTTGTAGACGATTTTCGTATTCATACGAAAATAGTTTTCATGAAAATCTCAGTGAAATCGAAATTTCAAAAAATTACACTAACAATGGAAACTTTTTTCAGGCTACACTGAGAGTTCTTAGCGAGTTGTGTCAAAAAGCCAAGCCAAAACTTAGAGATTATATTTATCTTCCGTTGACTGGCCTCTTTGAAGAGAAATTTTGGCGGCAAAGTTCAATTTTAACTAAATTTTCTAGATCTTTTTACTCCACTGGAAGAAAACCATGCTGGACTTTTAACTCTAGCCACTAATAGTTTTCTTCGAAAGGTCATTCAGAGAAAACATACAGAAACATACAAAAACATACATCTGTAAGTGTCATGTAATCTTAAATTTTTGGATTGATTTAGTGATATGATTCGATAAGAAATCCCGGTGTAACTTGAAAAACGTTCCATTGTAAGCCAAAAAGTTTGGTTTCGGAAACAACTGATGACATCTACATAGCAAATTATGGCATGCGCTACAATAGTATAGTTCTGTGGGCATGTGTTACTTGCGTCACATTATCTCAAAGTATTTATAAGCCCAAATTAGCAATTAATTGATTAAATCAAATTTATTCTGTAGGTAATTTAGATTGTAACTTAATTCTCATAACGGGTAGCGGGTAACGGGTAGTTGTGCTCCGGGTAGCGGGTCGGGTAACGGGTAGCATTTTCGCTACCCGCGGCAACCCTATATCATAGTAACTGTGATACAGTTTTAACGCATCACGAAACGCCTTGTCCAGGCTCTTTCCATTTGTAAGCAACACGTTTGATCGAGTACCAGAAAATAGAGGTGCTAAACCCTGCTCGCGGGTGGTGGCTGCCTGACCATGTATTTTCCTCTCTTTGATATGAGAACACCACACAACTTCTGCTTTGTCAATGTTCCCGGCCACGTAGGAACACAGAATTATTTACTACTGTCTACACAAGCAGCCCATGTTAATTTTACCTTTTCGAAAAATCGCCAAAACTCCAAGCCGGACAAAAATCGCGTGAGGTTTTAAACTTTTTTGTTTGCTCAGGCCCAAAGGCATCGATTGGCTTATCTCACTATATGCGATTTTTGTCTGTCTTCTCGATAATTGAGTTTTTCAATACATTTCAAATTTCTGATTTTTTCGAATTTTCGAATTTTAAAAATTTTTTTCTACCAATGAATGATCGATTAATGAAATCCGTAAATGGAACCTACCCATTTGAATCTATACTTTGGCTACGAAAGCATTTTCAATGCATTTACAAATTTTCTTTTAACTGCTATATCTTTGCGAAAAAAATTAATTTTCAAATTTTGATTTTTATGGTATGTTTTATTTTATACCATGCATCTACTATAAGATTGTGGAAAATATCTCAAATATGGGTGCAACGACGATCGTGTGGGTTCAGATGGAATGAGCCTCCGGTGCTATTTTACCTCAACCTCAAGTAGCTCATTGCCTTTGAGTACTGTACATTGACCAAGTTTCATGATGAGATACGTTATTGTTTGCAACTTAATCTTTAGTTGCTCTGAGTAAGTATCTCAGACGATATACAACGTAAGAAACTAAAAATGAGAGCGAGCAGAAGCCCAGTCTGCTCCGCTCCGAGTCTTAAACGCATCTAAAAAAAAGATTTATTTTTTTGCTAACTTTTTTTCACTCGGAGTTAAAATAAACAAAAATTTATTTCAACTCCGAGCTAAAAATTTTTACAAAGAAATTCGTCTTGACCGTGTGGACAATCACAAACCGAGACCGGGCTACGGTCACTGCACTATCAGTCGTGTTGCGCGACATAGAGAGAGTGAGCGCTCTGCCGATGGTGGATATTGACGTGGACTGACTCTGCAGAGTTGCATGAGCTGATTTTTGCGAGTGTAATGTTACCAAAAATATGGTCTTACTTACAATGCGATGACGCCAGCGGTCTCGCTGGCAAGATCGGAGCGAGACCGCTGGCGTCATCGCATTGTTAGAACTTCTACTCCGATAAGTTTTATGTTTTTCTTCCCCTATATGCTAGTTTATTAGTATTCGATTTTTTAGTTCCCTCGGGGAAATCCGACCCAAGGGCATCCGATAAAAATCTGATCAGGTTCGGGTTATCTGATAATAACCCAAACGCGTTAAGAAGGGCTAATTTTGCATGCAATTTTAGTATGCAAGATTTTTAAATTAATTTCATATGGAAAATTAAATCTGTTGGGATAAAAAAATATTGGATTGTAAGTACCGTAGAACCTTGATTTATAGCAAATTTATAGCCCTATTCTAATTATAGCCGGTCTCCAAATATAGCCGGGTCTAGAGACTAACATTTCAAAATTTTAGCCGGGTCTCTACTTATGACCTGTGTTATCAGCTCTGTCGCCGTTCATAGCCCATTCAAAAATGCTGTACATTCGGTGAGTCCACGAATGAGGTTATAATTTACAAAACTTTTAATTTCATTTGACCAAGAATGCATCTAATTATGACAAAAAGTGATTTTGTAATATTAAAAATTAGCGCTGAACAAAATTTAGCAGTGTCTCTATTTAAAGCCGGTCTCTAATTGTAGCTAGGTCTGTGAGACCTAGTTTTGGATTTTAGCTCATGCAATAAATAGAGTATTTACGGTAAATAATATTTTATTTCATATATTAAAAATTATCACGGATTGAAAATGCTAATGTTACTTTTAATTACATTTTTATTTAATGTTAATCTTTTTTAATTCAAAGCTAACACTCTAAACTAATACGCTCTATCGACGAATATGTTGTCGACTTGTGAAAAAACTGCGACCAGTTGTTTGTCGACCATTAAGGTTTCGACGACTCGTTTGTCGACCGTCAATCACCAATCGCATTGGGTCATTATGGTGCTGGCCCAGCACTGCTGGGTCATAGGGTGGATATATGGGATACCCTATCTCTGGTCAATGTGACTGGGTCAATTAATTGCACCGTTTTTCAAATTTTATTCGAAACTTGTCCCTTGTTGTCCAGAGCTGAAAATCAGTACTTGTGCTTGTGTCACCGTGGTACGATGCAAGGTTATCCATTATGTGAATTCAGAAATACAAAAGGCGTTAGGACCAGGGCCCGTTGAAGGGTAAGGCGGCCTAGGCAGCTGCCTAAGGCGCCAAATGGGCAAGGGCGCCGTGAGGCGCCCGGCTATACACTGGATAAAAACGGCAAATGCGAAAATTGACAAAGATTTTTTTTATACCAGTACGGAATGAATAGTTAGTAGAGGAACTTACAAATAATGCTGTAAAACGGTATATGAAAGTTATTTGATAGACTTCTCAGCTTTACTTTGCTTCACATAGTTTTCGACAAATAAATACTGTCAACTACATAGAGGCCCTGAATTTTGTTAGAGGGAAATATTCAAGGCGGCAAAGTGTGATCGCGCCGCTAGGCGCGCAGCGCTTTCTTGTGCATGCACAAATTAATTCCTGTTAACGAAACTGGTCCAAACTTAGAAATTTAGAAAACAATTTTATAAGTTCTAATCTCAATTTCTTATCTTAAAAGTAATTCACACACACACACAGTAATTTAAACAATCGCGTTCTTACAAGGCCAGGGAGAGGGTAGGGCAGGGAGAGGGTAAGCGCTGAGGCACCGACGGGCGCACGCGTCGCAGATATAATATTATAATTTAATATTTTAAGTAATTTGTTAAAATTTTTAATATCATAAATATGATAAAAGAAGTTAGTCGACTGCGCCCCACCGAAAAAAGTCTGAAACATACAAGCCTCCAAAAAACTAATGGACTTTAACTTTCCTAGACAAACTCGGGTCTTTTCGATGTCTTTGTCTTTACAAACCACGTATTTTGGTTTAAGCGAGATAGGAAATTGAATTTTTTCTTCGAAAGCACAGGCGCAAAAATTAACATTAATTTTTCTCAAATGCTAGTCCTTCACATGTGGAACGCAGTTTTACATGGGACCAATTTAAGTTTATTTGTCACAAGATAAAAGCATACTTCTCTTTCTAATTTTAGCCTGAACCAGGGCTTATGTAATCGTCATGTCCGTCCGTCTGTCCGTCTGTCTTTCGATAACCCTCGAACGAGTTGACCGATTGACTTGAAATTTTTACCTAATGCATATTGGACAAAGTTAGGAAACGAGTTCGAAGATGGGCCAAATCGGTCCAGTGGTTGACCGGTGGGGGTCATCGGAGTGGGTGGGGTATTATGCACCAAAATTTCAAAATCGTCGTAGAAAGCTTAAATTTGGTACAGAGGTTGCTAATGGCTCCTAATGAAGGAATATGAAGTGGAATTGGAAAATTTGTCAAGCAGAGGTACCCGGGGGGGTGACCCGTACCGATTTTTCAAAATCATCCAATCCAGCTGAAATATGGTGTAGAGGCTGCTAATGGCCCGTAATGGAAGAATATGAAGTGAAATTTGGTAAAATTTTTAAAAGCCGGGACCCGTTGGGGTGACCCATACCGATTTTTATAGCTTGTCGCAAAAAGCTGAAATTCGGAACGGTGATACTTAATGGCTTCGCATGGTCAAATATGTATGAACAAAAAGTAACCAGAGGGGCGCTAAGGGGTGACCATACCGATTTCTAATATATTCAGCTAAAATTTAGCGTGGAGTCGAAAAGTAACTTTGGATTAGAATATAGGAGGGTTGAATTGCGAAATTCAACTAAATTCTAAATTTTTATACGAACAGCCTCCACTGCTCGTGGTATTTGGTTTGGTGCCAAGTAATACTACTAAGTGACGTTAGTTAATGCAAGAATTAGTGAAAAATAGTATAACATTCTGACAAACTTGGGTTTACTAATCAATCCTGGTTCGGGCTGAGCAAAGCTGTACTGATAGGTTTTTCAAATTGGGATAACTCGAGCGTAAGGCGCGAATGTTGAACTGTTTTAACCCTAGAGTTATCAAAAACCTGAACCTTTCCAACCTTACATGCTAAGGTCACCTTAGCATGAATTCAAAAATTCGCAAAACATGCTTCTATGAAGGACTTATGTACCTGATTTATTAAAAATTTACGTTGAATTATTCAACTGTCGCGTGATTTTAATATTAGGATTTATTATCAGTTTCTGAAGTTAGTATAACCTAATGTCAATTTTCAACCAATATCGCAGGTGAATTTTTCATAAATCAAGTATGTCATTACGAGCATGTTTTCCAATCTTTTAATTCACTGTAAAATTTTAAAAGTACTGGGAATTTGAAGCCCCAAGCTCTTAATCCAAGTTAAATTTAAGGACCCGAGTTTTCAAATAAAATGCGGGCCCTGCGCTCAGATTAGCGCATTCCGACACACAATAATTCTAGGTATGCTTATTTTTGGGGGAACAAGGTGATCTCATACAAAACAGGATTTTAGGCGCCAAAGACCTGAAGTGAAAATCATCGGATTTCTCTCATGCTTTTCTGGTTAAAATATAAAATACTTTAGGTTCACTCGACTTGCAAATACCTAGTACTCGCAGAAATAATGTTAAAAGATTTATCGGGTAAATTAAGCAAGCAATACAATTTTTTAGAAAGTTGTACTATTTTTATTGAAATCTCCATGCAATTGTCCATCAGAAACGATGTTCCAAAAACTTTTTGTGACCAAGAGTGCCAAGATACGTCGGTAACAAAGCGTGTTGCAATTTTCACCAACATTTGGGCAAAAGAAAAAATTCAACATTTTGCAAGTGCTGAATAAGAATCAGAAGCGATCTCAAGATGGTCGACCGTAATATAAAATGATCCACTGACACTGGCAGTGTTGAAGAGTGACACAGAAGTGGAAAGAAACGGTCAGCAAGGTCATAAAAAATAAAGAGGGCGCGGAAAACCTGAACGGCGAGTCCATACCGGACCAACATAAAGAAAAATCTCCTTCCAAGTGAACGGGTTAAGTAAAACTATGCATTGCTATGTTAGGAGGAACACTTCCTAGCTGTGCGCCAAGGAAAAATAATCCCTCCAGAATCTAGGCGCTGATCATATGGTATGTGCTTAAAACCAATATTTTTAAAAGAGAAGTAAATGTTTACAATTGAGGCCAAATTAAATAAGAAAAAACCGTATGTACAGTCTACCAGTCCAGACTATTCATAAAGATTTCAAAAATGTTCATCGTACCCACTATCCTGGATTTATGATTTTTTGATTGGAAGTAAGTCGGATAGAATTGAAAATGTCCATTTTCTTCCTGACAGGGTGAAACCTCGTCTCAAAAATTATTTTTTGACTTTCCCAGGCCAATTGTGGCACCACTAAACCACTACTTATTCAAAGACAGCGACGTCTCAGGTCCTGCTCATGACGATAAGATGGTAATGGGGTAATTGCAATCCTAAATTCCTGTCTACATTTAGGACAAGAAAAAATTCACTGTCGTAGAAGCTAAACATGCTGACCTAGGACATATTTTCCAAACTGGACCTGGCTTTATTTGGTAACCAAGTATGGAATCTATTACAAATTTTATCATCAAACTATTGGGCCAATACCCCCTGGAACGCATGCGTACTGCGATCGAGTGGATACCAAGACTACGGGCTTTGCATTTTAAAAACTGAATACTGTTTCTTAAGCAGAATGTCATTGGCTTTTCAGTGATGTAACTATTTTTTAAAAATTGGATAAACTGAGTTGGCTACGGTGAGCTGCTCTTGAAACAGTAATTCTACGAGTATTTACTAGGTATGATTACAAACAATTCATACGACTGGTTTCAAACATCTGGATATGGACATGGAAATGAAAAGAGAAAAATAGAGTTTGACGGGCACTGCTCGTTAGTGTAATCTTTATAACGATATGGATATACGGTTTATAAAATTAAACCTACGGAAAACTTAAATTGGTTACAGAATGAGCTGACAGACAAAGCATTCAAAGTAATACAACTTGAAAAATTGGATCACCCCCTTCTCGTCGCGAGCCATGATCGGGCGCTGGTGCGCTGTCAGAATTAATAAAAATATTTCGGGGAAATGCTGAAAATTTGGGACGCGGACGAAACAAACTCACTCGCATTTCATAATTGCATAGAAGACACGTTTATATACTACGATATAAAATACAGATTCACATTTAATTTCATGAATCGTGGAATATGCCATATATTTTGTATATAAAAAGTTCAATTTATAAATTCCATAGGAAATAACCTAAAAATCTATATACAGTCTGTCCACAAGTTGAGCCCGGAGATATGGAAGACTAAATCCCGGCCCATGCTTATTAACGTTAAACTGAGTTTAGTCTCCCATATCTCATGGCTCAACTTGCCGTGGACAGTCAGTAATTAGATCAATCGGCGTGCATCCCAAAAACGCTGATGCAAAAATGGCTCTACTTTTGTTATAATTGAAGTTATTTCAAAAAATCAAAGTCGATGCAAAAGCTCGGGTGTAATACCATTGTACATATTTGTGCCCCATTTGAAGTCACTTACAGATAGTTCGTTAATGCGAAAATGAAGCGAACAAAACGCTATCGCCTATCATTTTGCACCTGACTGTATATAGAATGCCGCTTAAATTTATAGTAATAGCAGATTGCTAACTGGTAATGTTTCTGGGATTTCGGAACAAGCGGAGGGTTAGGGGCGCAAGAAAAATCTTGTCTAGGGCGCAATGATGCCCAGCCCGGGCCCTGGTTAGGACATGGTTTTGACGAATTCGCGGATGAATATCTCTGGCGGGGAGTTGAATTTTGAACTGATTTTTTGTAGGCTGTAAGATCATACTCTCAGAAAGATATGTTTAAAATTTTAGGGCGATAGCTTCAAAAATGCCCCCTCCAGTGCCCCCAGAGTTCGAAGGAGCCAAAAAAACACTTTCCAAACTGAATGACTCATAGGGCATGATAACCCAAGAGGTCAGAGGAGGATGATTGTTAATATTACAACCCTAGATAATCATTGCATGAAATAATAAAAGAATCCACAATGAATTACATAACGTTGTGCCTCCATCTTCGCTGATACTTTTCCATGAAAAGTGATAAATCGGACCGTGCACCGGGAAATTGACCTGCTGACCTTGAAAACGGACAGACTGGGTCAAATGAAGATTGAGGGTAAAGCTGGAAGTGTCCTAAGTAATATTAAAACAAACAGTCAAGATTTTGTATAAACAGTTTTAGAGAAGGACCCGAGTTAATCAGCTGTCGCGGAATCCTAAAAAACTCGTGAACTTATTTGGAAAATTAATGGTAAATTTTTTTCGAAAATAAATTTTAATAATCTTTTTGTGTCCCCTACTGCAGAACTATTTTATCTACAAGGTACAAGTGCCAAAATAATAAAATTATTGCGTTTTGGTTAGTTAAATTATTTCTGAAGTTCGACATCGAAAACGACGGGAACTTTTCCAAAAATTTTATAAGGTCTGATGAAAACTCAGTCCGTGGGGCATAACCACTTATCAAAATTTTGTCAAAAGTACTTACAGTGCAATATACTATATGTACCTTGGATAAAACCCACGTTAGGGATTTTTAGCATCAAAGTCGTAAAATGTGGGGGCCTTAAAAGTGGAAGAGTTGCGTTAAAGAGCGCATTCCATTAGGACAAGTATGAAATTAGACTGCAAAACGGACTTAAAAGATAAGCATAAGGCAAAAGTGGTTTTATATAGTGAAAAGCATGCTAAGTCCATTGATAATAGTCGCAAAGACGATTTTTGCATCAGGACCTCAGAAAAAAATATATTGCTCAACGCCATTTTATAAGAACACTGGTTTGGAAAACTAAAAAAGGACACCTCTCCAAATTTGACCTCGCCTCATTTCGCAGAGTACACAAAATCGGAAGCCAGATATGCTTACCTATAGTTTGAGACATGGGCTTTCAAATAAAAAAAGTTAGAAATCTCTACGACTAAAAACCACCCCGCAATTAAGGTATGAATTCGTCAAAACCATGTCCTAACGCCTTTTGTAATAAATACAACGAAATGCAATGCATTTGGGCGAAAAAATTCAGCTTTAGTACTTTTTTTATTTCTCGCTTAAAAAATGTCATAATTGTGCCGATAATTATTCAAAGAAATTTCTAAATTACTCTAAAAATTTACAGAACTTCTAAATAACAATGATTTGTATGGTTTGGAAACTGACTTCTCAAATTAGCTGCCACATCAAGGGAAATTGGAGGATGTAAGGTTACCGAGGTAACTCCCGAATTAATCAATGTATCGCCACCTCTCCGAATCATATCTCCTAACCCTTTTTCTATAGGATGTCTCAATTCTAACGATCTTAATTGTGGCATCCTTTGTGCAGAAAAGTTAACCATTTGACACGGAAAAACATAACTGTTAAGATTGATAAATTTCCTAAGGTTTTGCATTACTGGTAATTGGAGGCGTGACCCGTCATTTGCACGATTCCAGGAAAATATATTTCCAATTTGCAGGATTTTAATTGAGTTCGCAACGTGTTTTAAAATTTCGGACAATTCTGTCAAACTAAAATCTGCCCTCCCCAAAAACTTGAAGAATGTCAGGTTTCTCGTCATTGCCATATTCGGGAGCCAATTTCCCTGCAGTTTTAATCTCTCCAAATTAAGGGCAGAATTTAGCAGATTCTGCAAATTGTCTTGAGTTTTATTTTCGATCATTGTATGTACCTTGATCGAGGTCAACTTTATTCGCGGGAGAATTTGCAAATTCATAGTTCCCCTACTTGCAAAACCTTTATCGGATATGATTAAATGCAAATATTTCAAATTTCGAAAATTGGCTGGGTTTTCTAAAAGTTGACACAGTTCGAGAAGCGATTGCTCAGTCAAGGAGATATGCATTTCGTGAATTAGATCCTCGCATTTATTTCGTAAATGAGAGAGATTTTCAAAATCGAGTCGTTCAGCGGGGTAACAGCCCCCTGGGTAGCTCCAGAGGGTAATACTTCGTCCCAAATTAGGATTCATTTCGGAACAGAAGGCCGGAAATTGCCCGTATTTTGTTCTGATTCGTAACCTTAGTCGGCCTTGCGAGAGGGCAACATCGTTCCAGAAATGACACACGGATCGAACCTCTTTGAGAGGAAGGTAGGTTAGAATTTTGCCCAGAATCTGTGAAAAATATAGACTTTAGAAGCTGGGACTAGTTAATTTCAAAAATTTGACCTGTTTGTGTTCTAATAATCCCCCTATCGCTGACGAATAACGAAATTCTTTAAAATAAGTATTTGCTTTTGAACCATTCCTAATTTTTGAAGTACGACTTTGCCAAAAATGGAGCACGTTGAGCACGTTTGGCGCTAAGATCCAAACTTGATACGTAGGTGTTTTATTATTAATTTTCAAAAGGTATGTTCCGCACTGTTTCTGACCAAAATTGTGATGAAATAACAAACTCCAAATACATTTAGGAGGCTGTGATTTTTTTCAACTCTGTGGGTTAACATAAACACTAGCAATAAATCGGCAAACTTTACCTCGACGGAAAAAATGCTAGATTTGCAAATTAAATATCGTAGTGTGATTTAATTTTTAATGCTGGATGGGCAATACGTGTCGCAGATTTATGGTTGAATGCTTAAAATGTACAATGAAAACTGCCCAACACAAAACACAAATTCAATTGGGTCAATAATTTTTAATGATGGCGAAACGAGGTCTCGGGCAAAAAGTCGCAAGGACGCTCAAAATCCGCTTCTTCCACAGAAAGGCTCCGGAAACTAGAGGAACCAATAATGAGAGATCCGCGATTGAAACTGTCCTATATAGCAGATGAGATGGGTGTTCCAAAACCAGCAATTTGTTCCATGTTAACTGAAGACTTAGGTATGAAAATGGTTTCCGTCCGTTGGGTACCAAAATTTCTTTCGGCATCTAACAAACAGGATCGAGTCGACTTTTGCAATGCAAATTTTAACCTATTAAATGAAAACTGGAACCTGCTCAATATTTTATTAGCTGCATATGGTACTTGGGTTTACTATTATGACCCGGTGACCAAATAATAATTCCCTCAATGGAAGCACGAGGGGTTGCCACCGCCCGTGAATTGAAAAGTGCAAAAATCTAACAAAAAAATTGATGATGACCATTTTCAAGGATACCAAAGGTCCCCTCCTTATAAAATTTATTGCTGGTAATACTGCAATAAATGGGACCGTGTATGCAGGAACCCCGAAGGAGCTGCGTCCTCCGGTTGAAAAGAAACGTGGGGTCAAAATAAAGAGTTGGCCTTTTTTTAGACGACAACGCGCCACCTAATACCTGGCTTTTTGCGAGGGTTAGTGCAGACGAAAATCGCTTTACCTGCACAAACCACGCCCCGTGCAGTCCAGACTTGTCCCTTAGTGATTATTATTCGTTTCGAAACTTAAAGAAAAACATCAGGGGAAAACGGTTTTCGGATGATAATGAAATCAAGTCGTAAATTTTGGCATATTTTCGAGGTAAATTTTAATGAGTTATTGCTAGTGTTAATGTTAACCTACAGAACTGAAAAAAATCACAGCATTCTAAAAGTATTTGAAGTTTGTTATTTCATCAAAAGTTTGGTCAGAAACAGTGCGGAACATACCTTTTGAAAATTAATAATAAAACACCCACGTATTTATGATTGTTTTGGATGATTAAAAACGTGAGAGATTAATGTTATGGGGGTAAAGTTTCTCAAGTTAGGGATTGCTTGAAATTGTACGCTAGAGACGAAGAGAGGTCGGGAATATTAAGTCTTTACTTAACAAATTGTACGTACCTCGGGCAACGTGACGGCCATGTGGGGACCTTCTGTGATGTTATCTTTGGGTTGAACTAAACTCATTTTTGAATGATATGTAGTTATTCTCCTCGAATCTATATATTGAGGGGAATAATTAATTTACAAACGTTAGTTATAAAAATTTGTAATGCGCATTTATGCTTGTGCATAACTCACGCGTCCAGGTTGTCAGTAGGCTTGCTTGGAAGGGTTGAAATGAGAGGACTTTGGTGCCGAGAGGGCAACTATTTTTAGCCCGGACATAAAAAGGGGTTCATAACTCAAACTGGGATATCCTGCCCACGTACAAATATACATAACTGTCATGAAATGATATACAAGCATCTAATCCTAAATTTAAATGCATATATATGTTATATGTAGTTATGTATGCACATGCATGCCAACCTATTCTGCTAACCAGGATTCCGACCTTATGTAGTGTTCTATCTGTCCTTCCGTTTGTGCTGGAATAAAATCTAGGAATTGAATTCAATGGACAAGCCGGAGAGTGACATTTTCCTACATATGAATGTACGCTGGGTCCATTGTTTGCATACAACCGGCAAATATCGCAAGCAAGATAAAAACTTATCCTTCTACCTATTACCCGCTAAAGTTCTGTTATAAGATTTCCCGGGTAAATTAAGCAGGCAAACCAATTTTTTAGAAAGTTGTACTATTTTTTATTGAAATCTCCATGCAATTGTCTACCAGAAACTATATTTCAAAAACTTTTGTGACTCAAGGTGCCAAAATGATAGATCAGCGAACATGGCCTGTTTAAATTTTTCAGCAAGATTTTAGTGAACATAAAAAATCGACATTTTTAAATTGTTCAATAAAAATCGGAATTGATTGCAAGATGGTCGACCGTACCATAAAATGATCCACTGACACTGGCAGCGTCGACGACCGCAAAAGAAGTGGAAGGAGACGATCAAAAAGGCCACGACCAAGGCGCGAAAAATGGATTCGCCGAAATTCATGCCAAGCCCTAAGAAAATTACCCTCACAAATGAACGGATGAAGCAAAAGTAAGTCCAAAGCCCTTAAACTAAACCTTGGACTTATGTCTTCAAGACCTGAGGAGAAACACTTCCTAACTGCACGCCAAGGAAAAACAGACCCATCAGAACCCGAGCGCTGATTATGCGGTACGCGTTTGATTAATGGAAACGGATATTTTCAATAAATGAGTTAAACTTTATGGGTGAGGCCAAATGAAATAGCAAAAATATCGTTTCCACACCCCACCAGTCTTGACTGTTCGTAAAAATTTCAAAAATGTTCATCGAACCTACCATCCTGATTTTACGATTTTTTATTGGACATAAGTTGGACTGCGTCGAAAAAGTGAATTTTCTTTCTCTGGGGGTGAAATTTCGTATGCAAAAGTATTTTTCCAAGGTTTCGAGCGAATTGTGAAACCCTGGAACCACAACCTGTTCAAAAACAGCGAAATGACAGTCAAGTAGGGCTCAGGTCCTGCTCATGTGGTCAAGATGGTAATTGGGTGGTTGAAATCCTCAATTCCTGACTCCATTTCGGATCAAGGAAAAAATTCACTGTTGCCGAACCTAAACCAGCTGGACTATGATACATTATTCAAACTTTAGCTGGATGTATGTATGTGCTAAACCCCACACAAGTTTGGAATTCATAAAAAATTCTGTCGTCAGGATATGGGGCCAATCTTCCCGGGAACGCGTGCGTACTTCGATCAAGTGGTGGGTACCTAGACTCCTGGCTTTTCTGGCCTTATAAGATTGACACTTCAAAAAGTGAATCATGTTTCGTATACAGAATTTCATAGGCTTTTCAGTGATTTAATTAGTTTTTCGAAATTCGATATATTGGGTTCGCTACAGCGAGTTGTTCTTGTAACAGAACTTTAGCGACTACTAGGTACATATGCTTATATTCAGTATGTCACGAAATTGTAGATGCAACGACATATTTTTTATTTCGATATGATCCCACAATTTCTAAAATTCCGAACTTCGGGAACAAATGCCAAAAGTATCTACGGACAATTTCCGCGTCGTCGATTTTTAATGTCACACGCAGGTCAAAGGTCAGCATTTTTTTAAAGATTCAAAATGAGAGGCCAAAAGTAAAACTCGGTGGATAATTTTTTTTCGACTTTCCAATATTTTTTATTGGACGCGGCAAGGCCTCACGAAAAAAATGAGCTATCGTATGACCGTGTACGATTTTTTTGACGCCCACAGGAATTTTTCGCCCAGAACAGTTTGGAGGTCTAAAATCGTGACCGTGGCGAAATTCAAACAATCGAAATATACGAAGGCATGTATTCGATGTCAATATGGTTTTGTCAATATGGCTTTTGGCCTCTCATTTTGAATCTTTAAAAAATGCTGACGTTTGACCCAGGGTTACAAGTGATATAAAGGGTGTTAATAAAGTCCGATCCCATGAATTTTTTGGAGCGCGGTTGTTACAAATTCAGCTGGAACTTTTGAACCAGTGAAGTTATTTATTTCAAATTTTTACCATGGGAGGAACAACTAAACGTGTAAGTCATGAGCATCTTAGAGTTAAGATACAAACATTGCATCAGCAGGGGTTTAAACCTGCAGAAATTGTGCAAAAATTGGGCTGCAGCCGCAGAACTGTTTGGAAATGGAAGAACAAAAATTTTGTCCACGACAAAAAGCGACCCGGGCGACCCAGAAAGGTGTCACCTACCACAAAGAGAATGATTAAAAACAGACTTTACAAGAAAACCGGTAGTTCATTACGTAATTGTGCAAGGGAGTTAAATGACTCAAAACGCTATAAAGAGAAGAAGAAGCAAATTAACTATGTGACCGTGCAAAAATTTGTGAAATCTACGAGGTGGGGTCACACAGCTTACAAACTAACCAAAAAACCTCTCATGTCACAAAAAAATATCGATGACCGTCTGAAATTTGGAGAACTCCTTCAGAAAAGTGGCCATTTGAGTGAAAAAAGACTTGGTGAAGAATTGCGCAGTCACATCCTTTGGACTGACGAATCTATTATTGAGCTATATCCAAAATTGAACCAACAAAATGTTCGTTACAGGACAGAAAACAAATCGGATGTACCATCAAGAGTAGTCCCAAAATTCGGGCTTAAAGTTATGGTAGCGGGTGGATTTTGTGCACGTGGCGTGACTCCTCTACATATCATACCAAAAGGCCAAACAGTCAATGCAAAGTATTATATGGAAAAAATATTACCTATCTATTTCGATAGCATGGGGAACAAGGAAATATTTCCGAATGAAAGAAAAATAGTTTTCATGCAGGATGGTGCTACAGCCCATACAGCAAAAGCGAGTTTGAGTCTCATCAAGACGCAAGTTTCAACGGTCTGGAGCAAGGGGGTGTGGCCCGGAAACAGCCCAGATTTGAATCCCCTGGAGAACCTGTGGTCCATACTTAAGGAAAATGTATACAAAGAACCACAACCCCGGACGAGGGAAGAGCTAGTAAAAAAAGTTCAAGATGTATGGAATTCGATTCCCACAGACACATTGGAAAAATTAGCACAGAGCCTTAAACAAAGAGTTGAGGGCATGGTTAAAGTAAATGGTAACAAGACCAAATACTAAGGTAAATATGTCGAACATTTTTTGTAAGTATGACGGGTAGTTTTTTTTATACTAGCCTTCACTTTTTTATAGGAAAAATGGGATCGGACTTTATTAACACCCTTTATATCACTGAGTGAGATTTAGTGAGATTTAATGATTTATATCATTTATCTCACTTGGGGCTGAGTGAGAAATATGAGAAATAATGAGATAAACATGTAGTTAATGACCCCGTCCGCTAGGTGGCGCTAGTGCATGGCTCATAAATCTCACTAAATCTCATATTTCTCATGTCTCACTATATCTCATTGAGATGAGATTTACGAGGGTGAGATGAGATTTCTGCAACCCTGCTTTGACCTGCGTGTGACATTAAAAATCGACGACGCGGAAATTGTCCGTAGATACTTTTGACATTTTTCCCGAAGTTCGGAATTTTAGAAATTGTGGGATCATATCGAAATAAAAAATATGTCGTTGCATCTACAATTTCGTGACATACTGTAGATGTAGGTATGTATGTACCATGGTATTCCACGAGAATTGAAGGCAACAAATTTGTATGCTACTATTTTTACATAATTTGTATCGATCCAATTAAGTGGTTGAATATATTATATACTTAATTATTAGTAATCTCAATCAAAACATTATAAATAATTATCTATAGTTGTGCAATTGTTACATATTTATTAACCAGGGTGTGTGCACTCTAAGAAATTTTACCACCAGCGCGGTGGTCATATGTAACTCTACCGGCAGGTGGCAGAAGACCACCGGAGGGTGGATGCCCATCACCAGCTTAGTGATGATCAATCACCGTGCGGTGGTTGCAGCTGTCACCATTCCGGTAGAGTCACATATGACCACCGCGCGGTGATCGTTATCACCAGGTTTCTTAGAGTGTGTTCAAAAAAATATTGGATAAACGCTACGCGATTACCTTAGAAAAACCTACAGTGCAGACTCCATATAGCCCGAGTCAGGGACATAGTCCCTGACTCAATAAGTCCGAGACCCGCTTCTAATTTTTTTCCGAATTGACCGACATAATAGCACAAACTTCCGTGTTGTGGATGGTCAAAAGTTTGTTAGATAGTTTCTACCATTTGGTACCAAATTTTTGAATTAGTTACAAATCATGTTCCTTGACCACCATGACCAGTGGGCTTCTTTAACATCCTGAAGTTCTAAGCTGTATGCATGTGCTACCCAGCAGTGGTTTTCACTTTTTCAGCCTCCATATAAAATTTCAGCTCGATATAACGATTTTGAAAAATCAGTATGGGTCACCCCATAGGGTCACTCTGGTCGCACTTTGCTCACTTTAACTTCATATTCTTTAATTAGAAGCCATTAAGGAGTAGAAGGTCACTACTTGTCGGGCCCCGATTTCGATCTCCTTTGGATATGTTGTAGTACTACATGAGTGTAGAAAAAGTGAAGGAGGGTTAGACTCCATGAGCCCATTTACGCCCGCTACACCCCCTCAAAGGCGCCCAAACCCCCAGAGTTGCCGCACTAAAATCATCGCCAAAAATCGAGTTTTGGTCAGATTTTCAAGAAATTTACATTTTTGTGATCCCAGATAGTTGCTCTATCATATCCAATAGCAAACTCAATTTTTTTGAAATTTCGAATTTTTTCAATACATACACTTGGTCAGAAAATCTTCAAAAATATTGAAAATTTCAAAAAAGTTGAGTATGCTATTGGATATGATAGAGCAACTATCTGGGATCACAAAAATGTAAATTTCTTGAAAATCTGACCAAAACTCGATTTTTAGCGATGATTTTAGTGCGGCAACTCTGGGGGTTTGGCCGCCTTTGAGGGGGTGTAGCGGGCGTAAATGGGCTCATGGAGTCTAACCCTCCTTCACTTTTTCTACACTCATGTAGTACTACAACATATCCAAAGGAGATCGAAATCGGGGCCCGACAAGTAGTGACCTTCTACTCCTAAGTATCATTGTGCTGGATTTCATCTTTTTAAAGCAATTTCTAAAAATCGGTATGGGTCACCCCATAGGGTCGCTCCAGATAACAATTTTACCAACTAGAAGTCATTTTTATCTCGTAGGAGCAATTAGCAACCTCTGTACCAAATTTCAGCTCTCTATAGCAATTTTGAAATTTTGGTGCATAATACCGTATCTACTCCGATGACCCCCACCGGTCAACCACTAGACCGATTTCGCCCATCTTCGAACTCGTTTCCTAACTTTGTCCAATATGCATATGGTAAAAATTTCAAGTCAATCGGTTCAGCCGTTTTGGCTCTATCGTGCCGGACAGACAGACAGACAGACAGACAGACGGACGGACGGACATGACGGTTCCATAAGCCCTGACTCGTTCTAAAAATCAGTTTTTGTTCAAGCAAATATGTAGGACTATTAAAAATGAGAATTGCTGGAGGCCTTCAAATAAAATTTGAAGCGAACATTATGAAAATTATAAAAATATGGTACTTTTTGGAACCCTGCTAGTTCAGTACTGGGTACACGTAGTTTAGTTCAACCATTTTATCCGTAAGTGATTACTTTATTGATTCAGACATTCCATTCAGACATTCAGACATTCCATGAATCAAAATTTCCATAGCAAATTTGATCGGTTCGCCATTCAACAATTTATTTAAAAACAAAATACTAAATTATCAAAGATTTAAGAACAGTTGTGAAATTTTTCCATCTCGTGGAAAATAAAGCTTAATCATGTGGACGACGTCGTTCCGACCATTTTTAATCCATCATTTACGGGTCTGTATCTTTTTGAGTTGCACTTTATGCCGATGGGATGTCACCTCGGAACAAATTGTTCCCCGTGATTCGACTAAGTTAGGAATTTTCTACCAAAAATGTCAGCTAATTTCCGGAGTCGTTTACGCTATTGGGATTACGTTGAAAATTTCACGAGGGAAAGACTCCACAGCGGAGAAGTGTCAAGGTGTGGTTTTCCTGTTGTGTTTGATCATTTGCATTCTGGCGAGGTGGTACTGGCCAAGGAAGGGGCAGCTCACTGAACCGTGTCGAATGCTTAATTCATTCTTTAGATTTGAAAAAGTTCTCACACTCTAAATAAAGTTGAGTAAAGCTAGTTGAGTAAAATGAGGTTGGTCAAATTTTTTACAACATTGGACAAAGTTTAAACTTCATGTGAGTAAAATTTACACAACAAAGTTGAGTAAAGCAGATTTTTGCTAACCTTGAGCAAAATTTGACTTTTTGTTGATTAAATATACAATTAATCAATGTTGGGTGAAAAATGCCAAAGAGTTGATCAATTTTTACTCAACATTTGAGTAAACCTACTCTGTCCACTTGGTGTCGCTATCAGCCACGTCATGCCGCCAGTTGGTTACTCGAGTCACAAAAGAAACATCAGTAAATTTATTCGCTTTTTTGAAATTAACTAAAAACGACCCAACGATTGGAATTCTTTAAATTGCCAACTACATAAGTTCAATATACAGCTATGTAAGTTAAAAGGTAAGGCGTTTTGATTAAGTTTTTTCACATTTAATAATATGCTAATAATTTTATTTTAAAACAAAATATTGATTTGTACCTATTTTTTTTACAGAAAACGATGTTACAAAATAATATTTTTAAAGCTTCTGGACAAGTCCGCTGGATCAACCTTTGCTGAAATACCTCCATCAATTGGTGACATATTTAACTTAACAACCGCAGCTAGAGAGGTTGGTAGATTAGTAGTCAGAGTTTTTGCAGATTATGTCTCAAAATTTTAATTTTATATATTTAGTATTTGCGTAAGTAATATATCCAAGTATCTTTAAAATTATTGGTTTCACTAATGCAGAATTTGTAAAATGTATAATGAGTGAAATGAGTGAGTGAATGAAAATTATAATAAATAAAGAGTACCTTTAAAGAAGCTAAAGATTGTATTTTAATCAGCATAAGAAGTAAACTTTGATCAACCAAAAGAGTAAATTTTAATCATTCAGTTAATTAAAAATTCCACCACTGGTTGAGTAAAAATTCCACAACTTGTTGAGCAAATTTCGCCCAGTAGTTGGGTAAAAGGATTACTCAACCTGGTTGAGTAAAATTTGTCCAACGGTTGTGTCATCCTCTTTTTTACTCAACCTTGGACAAAATTTTACACAACTTTGTAGAAATTTTCTACAACTTTGTTTAGAGTGCATTAGCGGATATGGTAAGTGACCAGTTTAACAATACATACACAAAGTAAATAATAACAATGCAAAATGAGAGTATGTACACATGCAATAAGAATTTGACTTTTAACTAAAAAATTTGCGCACAAATGGCCAAGTCTAAACCAATAATTTGTACTTAAATCTCGCATCGTGTAATAATATATGTAGTTTATCATTTAGTAATTTGAAGTGTCTTTGCACAAAAGTAGCGGACATCCTGAAAAGTTAGTAAAAACGACTGAAAATTCAAACTAATTGTTAGCAAATGATGCCAAAACGTTGCTATGTTATTTACTATGTACATATTTGTCATTTGTGTGAACTTTGTGCTCTCATACAAACATTTTTTGACATTGCGTAGGTACACCAGCTCGTCTTCCTTCAATCCTGGATAAAGTTATGGTCGCATTTCTACGTCTTTTGGAAACTACAGCGCTGCTCGTTCCAATAATTGTGGTCGCCATTCAGCTCCATAATCCATGCGCGCTCCCCTTCCTCGGGTCACTGTCGCCCTACTGCGTCAACTCTGCTTGGATTCCCCCGCCACGCCTTGTTCACGTGGTCATGTTACTGACTGATTTCTGGATGTGGTTGCATTTCGTCTATGATGGATCGTTCTACATCTTTTACGCATTTATGACCTCCATCGTGATCATGTTAGATTATTTGGAGCATTTCGAAAAGTAAGATTTCCAATATATCTGAAAATATTGTTCATAATTTAGCAAGTTTTGTAACTCCTAAGAAAATTGCGGCAATTCACATCTTGGGAAAATCAGTAAATCCTTGAAACTTCCAAACTTTTGAAAATTTTTGGAAATACAGAATTTCTAAAGAAAATTAGGTTTCAAAATTTTGTAAAAATACTTAGGTCAATGCAGTGGCGGGGCTAGGATATTTTCAGACGTGGGCACCAGAAAAAAAGTTATGAAAAATTACAGTATGCAATTTATTTAATGCTACGATTTTTAATTTAAAATTCAAATTCAATTTTCCCAACCACAGGTAGATATTCATGTCAAAATTATTCAGATATTCGTGCCTACGTCCCAATTATTTTACGTTCTTCTCAAAATGAGAAGGTGTTACACTTACAATGGAGGTCTCCCAACGTATGCTCACAGATTTGGACGAAATTAGTGTCAATCGATCACAAATATAATTAGTATGAAATTTGCAAATGGAACTATCTGCCAATGCGCAGGTTTGGCGGAGATATTGTGCGTCTCTTATCTAATGACTCGCGCCAACCATCGTCTCAATCCGCCTCCAATGTTAATCAAATGTGCACATGATTGGCGCGAGGCAAAACTCCGGTCTTTAGATCCGGGACGTGCAATATTTGCATTCAAAGCAGAAAAAATGCGCAGGAAATTTGGAAAATGAAAAATATGCCAGCCTTTTGGTGCGTTTTCTCCTCTTTTTATGCAAATATCTCCGCCAAACCTGCGCATTGGCAGATAGGTCCATTTGAAAATTTCATACTAATTATATTTGTGATCGATTGACACTAATTTCGTCCAAATCTGTGAGCATACGTTGGGAGACCTCCATTGTTAGATGTTTATTTCCGATTTTGTAATTTTAGATTGGTCACGCTTAGAACTAGGCGGACCATTTTTTTGCACCTTCTTCAATGCACGTAAATATTTTCGCTACTGGCGGAGCTTTTAGCTAAAATTTTCAGCCAAATGAAAATTTTTCAAAATGCTGTAAATTTTCCAGTTTAAATCCAATTTCAAAAAAGATTTTTGCTCAGAGTGTCACTGGCAATGGAAGTGCAAACCATGCTCAGATTGTTTTCGACCATATTACTTATATAAGTACTTACTCTACCAAATTATAATTTGGTAGAGTAAGTCTTCAGAAACAACATTTGGTTCGGCACTTGCGGAGATGCGCAAAATTCAGTACGTTTTGGGAGCCGCAAGTTTGTAAGAACGCATAAATTTGTCCAGCTCGAGCTCAACTTTTCTCTGGTTCGCCCTCTCACCCCAACTCGAGGTCATTGACCCCACTACCTTTCATTGCCATTTTTCGTCAATAATGCTGAATTCTTACATTTTAACTATAAATTTTTTAATTATTTCACCCAATTTCGTGACTTTATAAGATTTTTTTCTCATAAAAGAAACCATCAACACTCTTCCTGTTGCCAAATCGTTTTTATTCCTTCTTCATAATACATATGGCTGTGAAGATGCAGAACCGATGGAACGGGGAGAAGAAATTGCAGACATTCTTTTGCAAGTAATAATTCTTATAAAATTAAGAAATCAGGGAAAATAATTCCAAACTTTATAGTTAAAATATGCCAATTCGGAATGATTGATGAAAAATGAAGGTTTGTGGGGTCAATGTTGGGAGACTGAGCGAGTGTGAGAAACGGAATTAAGTTGACCTGGCGCTGGAAGTTGTATTAAAAATCATGCGTTTTTGGGGACTTGCTGCGCCCATAACGTACTGAATTTTGTGCATCTGCCCAAGTGTCGAACCAAATGTTGCTTTGATGTAAAGGTGTGCTTTTCCAAACTAAAATGTACAAAAAATAATCTGGGCTGAACATTGTTTGCACCTCCATTGTGAGCACATAATTTTTTAAAAATTCCATTTTCCAAAGTATTGAAATTCTTTAAAAAAGCAGAGATTGCAATTGAATATGATAATGTAACTTTCTGACATTTATCCAACTTGTTCATATATCAAGGAAGTCGATAATAACAGTAAATAATTCAAATCTGGATTTAGGTCCCAACGGAAACGGATAATCCGAAAACCGGATGTTTTGAAAATTCCGAACGAATTTATCAGCCCTGGTGCGGGTACGGTTAAAATTTCCTTGCAAAATTCATGTTCGGGGCAGCGGAGACTAGGGTAGGTCTATCCGATCCGAAAATATCCGATCCGTCGGATCGGATCGGATAATCATCGGATCGGATAATCATCGGATCGGATTGCAAATAAAAATATCCGAGCACTATCGGATCGGATCGGATAAGATACGATCGGATCAATCCGACGGATACTTCGGATATTGGATAATCCTTATTCACTAAAATTCCGCAGTTGGATAGTATTTGTGCGAGAATATTCTTACTTGAAATAAGTAAATTTAAATGGCTGACATAACTGACAAAGGTTTAGCATAATTAATTTTTGTTGCAGCCATTTTTTCCATACATTTATTTAATTTTGGTCAAGTGGTTGAATATAATATCTAGTGATGTGATTGGAAGTAAAATGATAATTGGGAATATTGAAAGAATTTTGTCATTTATGTTTCACGTTTCAAGTTGAATGTATTTATCAATGTATTAGCTTTGTATCTTTTTGAGATCAAGAAAGAAGCCAATGGGAGGCCAGGTCGGGTAATTACCAACGTAATTAGTAATTAATTACTCAATTACAAATTAACTACATATCTTTATATTATTAAGATGAGTGTACCAAAAAAGTGTAATTGAAGATTAATACGTTATTCATATAACTCAAATTTCGTGATCGTTCAAAAAAATCTCGCGAATTCAGATTTTGTATACAAAATAAGCCTTCCATTTTTAGGATAAAAACATATGTAGCCGGACTCTGGTAATTAGTTCCAGTAAAGCAATTAGTTTGGGTAACTAATTGCTTTACGACTCAATTGAAGCAGAGCTATTAATTAAATACTAATTACCATTACATTGCCACAAAGTAGTTAAAGTCCAGCACCGATTAAATTACCAATTAATCTTGCTTTCTCGATTTTTTTCGTTCTCAATTAAGTAATAAATTTCAAAAATAATTAATAAGTAATTAATGATAAAAATAAAGTAGAACTTGCATAAATAACCCAATCTGCCACCTGGTCGTTCGACGTCTTAAAGTCATCCTTAGGATCTCCAAATGTCTGCCGAAAAGTCGTATTTAGGATGTTCCCCTATCTTAATAAGTAGCATTGGGAACATCCTAAAGACGACTTTTCGGCGGACATTGGGAGATCCTAAAGATGACTTTAGGACGTCGTACGACTAGGTGGCAGATTGGGAAGTGTATTATCAATTTTTGCATGGATTTAACTGCGTTTTAAAAATTTACACAAAATTATCCGATCCGATCGGATATCCGTCGGATTACTCGGATTCGGATCGGATTGACCATGATATCCGATCGGATTATCCGACACGATGGAATATCCGATCCGAGGGCCTGTTTATCCGATCTGATCCGATCCGTCGGATGACCAACCCTAGCGGAGACGGGCCAAACTTAAGCATTTTGATTTTCTGATAATTTCAGATGTACATACGTAACTTTTACCGTTTTCGTGAGATTATAAAAATCTTGCGGTTAAAATGACCACAAAGTTCAAGATTTTAAGAAAACGTCCGAAATCTTCTCTTATAAGAGAACTAAGTACTTTTGCAAAAAATATGAGGTCTGAATCCTTCGTCTAGGCCCCTAGAAGATTCGAAAAAACAGTGGTACCCTCAACGAGAAGAGCGGTTGGGAAGATTCCCTTTTTCAGATCCCCTTGCTAATATATTAGATACTAGATAAACCTCAAAGGAAATAAAGGAATCCTACAATTGCTACATATATTTTGAGATTAAAGTAAAGTTTGAAAAATCAAAATTCTAATTATTCTGGGGCTGATCTTGAAAATCATAATGTCATAATTTTTGATTTGTTTTTAAATTTCTGACAATTTAAGTATTTCTAAAACTAAAACAAAATTACGAAGTTTTGTATGCATTGCAAAACTTTTTTCAAACACGACGTACTAAAAATGTTTTTGAAATGAAATTATTACAGTGATTGAGACGGAAAATGTTTATATAGAATGGTAACAAATACTTGTGATCTTCCAGATCAGCATTCCCAGATAAGTAAATTTAAAGTGTGAGCGAAGACCAACGAGGTTTATTCTTTTTTTACCACGATTATCTCATAATTTCATTAGGCTTTGAAAAAAGTTCAATAATATCTAGTGTAAAGGGGCACAAAATTTCACGTGGGCACGGGCCCACTTGTGCCCAGTACTAGCCCCGCCACTGGATCAATGGCGTCATTTCAATCTCTTTTACACTTTGTAAAATTATTGTCCCAAACTTACCGATTTTACAAGCTACAAATGACTTGGCTCTTAACAGAAATTGGAAAGTTTTTCGAAAAAAATTCATGTAAATTATTCTTTATTTGTGCATGGACAGGTTAGTGCGAGAATCTTGAGTCCAATCTAACATCGGAAACGATCCTCTGGTTTATCAACGTATTCTTGAAGACCGTGTTACCCAAGCTCTGCATACTTATCGATGCATCCGGCTTATCGAAAAAATACTGAACCACTCCATGAAAGGCCAACTCGTTCCCGCCATGATTGGTGTCGTCCCACAAATTCAAGTCTTCACCCAGTTCGTGTGTATCAAGCTATATTCAAAAATCCCGCTGCCAGGGTTCATAATTTTTCCCCTGCTTCTCATTGATTCGGCAATAAATAACTTGGTCATTGAAACCATGGCGGCGAAGGTCAATACGAACTCGGTCAAGTTGCTGTCTGCATTAAATTGTGAGCTGAAAAGTCTCCCGAGAAGGTCGAAATGTCGGAAGGCGTTGAAAGCATGCACCGCCACGAGAATTCAATTTGGTCAAAATTTCGTCGATAAAGGAACTCCTTTAGTCATTGAGAATTTCTGTATTAACCAAACCGTGTCTCTGCTTTTGTTAAATAGTCGGAATCAGGGGAGAAAGTAGATTTTGTATTAACTTTCCCACTTGGGGTTCCAACTAGAGAAGTAATTAACGCGATTATGCATTGCTTTATTTAGCATATAAGTACATATTTAAATCTTGGAGTTTGCAGTATAAGAAACATTTATTAGCTCACCCTGCGTAGCACAGGAGCTATTGAATTCCTCTTGTCCGTCCGTTCGTCCGTCCGTCTGTATGTTAACGACCTCTTTGCATCAATTGATGCTCATTAAAATGTCCCTGGTCCATTTTTTCATAAATTAATAGCACCGTTGGTATCTGACAATCGGAAACACCAAATGATGCGAAAAAATTGGGGGCTTTGATGCATAACGCACCAATAATGCATACTACTCGGCGGATTTTATTAGACAATTTTGACCTAAATTTTTCGAAATTATCGTGGATCGTTGGTAGGTAATTCTGCACCAGTCATGCACAATTTTTGGACTTTCCTCGATGCATAATAATAATTGATCTATTTTGTTTAATTTATCTGTACCATTGGTGCAATATTGATAAAAATTATTGATTTACTTTGTTGGATTTCTCAGCACCATTGGTGCATAATTGCATACATATTATGTATCTATTTTGTTGCATTTTTCTGCACCTTTGGGACATCTATTTCCCCCCAAAAATCATCTCAGAATTCTGTTCTATTTGTTCGATTATTTTGCACCATTGACGCTAAAATATATAAATGTTATAACAAATAATTGGGGAAGGGATGCCTTACGCACCAATGATGCAGAATATCGGGAGAAAGAACCATACAATTTTTTCAAAGTTTTCAAAATTATGTATCCCGTTGGTCGCAAAATTTGCACTAGTGGTGCAAACTAATTCCGGACTTTTTATATTTTTTTCCGTTTATATTGGACCATTGGTGCAAGAATCTGAGAGTTAAATATAATCTATTTTGTCGGCTTATTCCGTACCTTTGGTGGAAAGTTATATGCAAATCATTATGACAGGGTGAGCTACTTCTAACGTTACTACGGTTTATTTACTAATATATAAGGTGAATGTACTAATATATGTACACTAATTTATATTCATTTACATATATTACCGTGTGGCTTATACTTGACCGTAATCTTGTTGCCTGGGTTGGGATACGTTACGTACTTGGCTACCGTAATATCTATTCGTATTTTGTATTTCAAGTACATTTAGAAAAATACATTTATGGATATTTTGCATTTTAAAATGAGCTAAAAATCGTCATTTTGTACAAAATTGTTGTCACTAAAAATCCATTTTTGAACGCTACCAGCGATGTTCTATGGCAAACCAAAGTAATTTTGCCAAGAAGCCAACAGACTTAAACACCAAATCTATCAAATGGCTTAAACCTGACAAACTGGTTACAGAATACAATCTGCTGTATACTGCCGGATCAAGTTGGAATTTATCGCTTTTCCTGTTATCTCTGGTATTGCGGCTTATGATAACAACATAACATATCACATAAGCAGTAAATGTACGTATTAGTGTCCACGTATCCACTCTGGTCGGTATTGTAAATACTTTTATAATTAAATATTAACCCACTTAATTACATTACCCACAAGAATATAAAAATTCGTATTTTTTAGACATCAATGTTTTTTGCGATCTTTATAAATCACAGATACAGATTCATGTATAATTCGACCACGTAGAATATGGAGCAAGTATTCAACAACGAACTGGTTCGTACATATATACGTTAAACGATAGAAATAATATGTATAGTTTTTTTATAAACAGGTATTTGTATTTAAATTTATTCAGATCTTGGAAAGAATTCTGACATATATCCCTGTAACACAGTTGAAACAATGTTCCTTAATTAACTCTACCTGGAATACGGAAGCAACCAAGTGTCTCAATAAGATTTCAACTATTTCATTATCCTTCAATTTTAGAGATAATCATGACAAAATTCGATCATATCTGCGGCTAGTTCGTCAAGGGGGTCGTATACATTCCCATATTTCTGCTTCACTTCAATTTAATAGTTCTATGGGAGAGGGAGACTCTGAGACGATGTCACTCTTGTTAGACGCCTTTCAAACTTTTGGGTCCAACGTGCGACACCTAGATATTTGCATAAAAATTGGGTAATTGCTGCATAATTGGATTCGAATTTACAGTCGGGCAGATATTGATTTATCGGTATTAAAGTTGCTACGCTCGACTTTCGCATTTTCCCGTCGGTACAAATTTGCTACCGATACGGTAAGGCTTAGTTACGAGCTATTACTACACGGAATTAATACTTGTCAATACCAGTTTTGTATTGTCCACTTTATTAATACAGCTTGGTTTCATTTTAATGCTGGATTTCTAAAAGTGAAATAATTCTCAACTTATAAAGTTTTTATTTCATTTTGAGCAGTGTCTCTTTTTTTGTGCGCACGAAATTATTTTTATGCATGCATGATGCAAAAAATGCATAAAATGCATAAAAACGCACAAAAATGCACGAAAATGCATAATAAAATGCATAATTAAATGCAACTTATGCTGGGAAGTTCATATTTTCAAGAAATTTTGTATTTTTCTACCCTGTCAAATTGGAATTTGTACACATATCGAATAACATGGAATTATTATTCTGGGGCCCAGAATCTGGGTTAGAATATTTTCAGCAAGAAAATTGCAAACAAATGACAAGTATTTATTTGTTTTGTTATACAATACAACGTATTCAGCTATTCATAAAAATCGTCATGTTCATTCATTTTCATTTTCAAAACTTTCATTCGTTTTTCGTATTGAAATACGAAAAATATCTATACACGACAATGACGAAGAAAATATCTTAAATAGCATTTAGATTCCTCAATTAATCAAGTATTTAGAAAAATTGGATTATTCCAATACTATTTGCATGTAAATTATTCTCGTGCATTTTCGTGCATTTTCATGCACTTTTTCGTATTTTAGTGGGTGTTATAAAACGTTTAAAAACATTTTCGTGCAGGTGTTATTTAACAGCAGAAACACTGATTTTGAGACTATAAAATAAAAAACGACCTACATAAACATGTATTTTTACGAAGGTGCGGAAATCCACTGGAATATAGCCAACTATTCTCCTTGATGCCAAACCTTATTCATTTGAGCATAACGTTAAGTTCCGGTTCTGAGATATACGGACGATGTCGATACCCTCCCAAAATTGACATGGATGCTTATTTTCCACAAAATTGGAAGCTTTTTTCCCTCGCCCACTTTAAATTTCGCTACTTTGCACCCATATCCAGTCAAGACTATTTATCAAACGAGGTCATTCCTAGCATAATTCGAAATGTGGTCAGAAGTGCAGCAAATCTTATACGATTAGAAGACGGACTCCATCAAGGAATGAAATTTATGCTTGAAGGAACCGAAAATATGGGTGGATTGGAAAAAATTCAGGAAATTGTGACGAAACCACCCATTCGAGATATTTCGTTCCTTTTAAACATTCCATTTCTTTCCAGGATTAATGTACACTTGGAAAATGAAAATGCAAAAAGTGTCGGCGAAATTCTGCAAACCTACAAAAATGCTTTATTTCAAGTAACTGTAAGGATTTCAGTTGGGAATAATTTTCCAAAGGATGGGACCCCTTCTAAACTAATTTTTCCGTCCATGAAAAATTTATCAGTGTTACGTAAGTATTTAGTCGGATTTTAAAAATATTGCACTAACAATGCGGGGGTGTGAGGTGGTTATCGCAGATTTTGACCGGACTAATTTTAAATTATTCACACTCACAAGGGACACTCACGACCTGTCGTTTGAGTCCAGGGTACCCACTATGTTTTTCAAAATCTACTAGGACCCCAGATGAAGGATCCATTCATATTTCCGTGTAAAACTCATATTTGGCGCCATGGCGTGGCGCCAAACTTAAAAATTTGCATTTTCGACCAATTTCAAACCCCCATAACTTTTGCAGTTTATGTCGGATTTTTAAAATTTTATGCTTAAAATGATCAGAAAAGTTGAAATTTTAGAGAAAAAAATAAAAATAAAAAATTTTAATTTTTGAGATATTTTTAGCATTTTTTCGACGAACCCGAAATTTCGAAATTTTACGAAAAGTTAAAAGCGATAATTTTGGAAAAAATTTCATAGAATACGAAAGTTGAACTCCTTGTCATGATTTTTGCCAAAAGTTTTGAAAATCCGTCCAGGATTTCAAAAGTTACGGCAGTTTTAAAATGAAAAACCATCAAATTTGGCGAATTTGGCGCCACGCCATGGCGCCAAATATGAGTTTTACACGGAAATATGAATGAATCCTTCATCTGGGGTTCTAGTAGATTCTAAAAAACATAGTGGGTACCCTGGACTCAAACGACAGGTCGTGAGTGTCCCTTGTCAGAAATAAAGAAATATGCCTACTCGCATTCTTGCGTTTGCCAGAATGCGGATGTTTTCGACTGTGTCGGAATTCTCAAGCAAAAATTGAACCAAAATCAGAATTTTTCAAAACGATAACTTTTCGAATTTTAGCCTGATTTAAAAAATTAATCACAATTTTTGCTCAGAATTACTTGCCTGAAATTTTAAAAATCCGTTTTAAAAAAAATTAATATTATTATGCTATGTATTTCTGAATTCTTTAAATGTCAGTAGCGACAATTTTGTTTACATTAAAACTTTTTTAACCATGGATTTGAATAATTTCAGGGAAATGATTCTGAGCAAAACTTATGTTCGAGATAGATTTTAAGAGGTTACACCATTCTGAAAAATTCTGATTTCGGTTGAAGTTCTTTTAGAAAATTCCGTAACGGGCGGCAACAAGCGGGCTTAAATAGGTGTGCGGATGATGCCACCCGATCAATCGCACCTCGTCTAACGCACCCCACCATTGCCACCCCGAGGATGATGCCACCCCCGAGCAATCGCAACCGATCAATCGCACCCCTGCAGATACCACTCCTTTTCGATTTGCGGAAATCTCCCGTCCACCGACTCCCGCCCGCGTTCTTCCGCCCATTTACACCCGCCCGTGGATATCTTCCGCCCACACCGACTCCCGTTGACCCTCTCCCGCCCGTGAAAATCTCCCGTCCTAATCATCTCCCACCCGTAATTTTTTTGAGTACCTGATCTTTTTGTTAACATATAATATTTAATAATACATAACACAACATATTTAAGTTAATATGTCTAAGTATTTATTTAGTCAATAGCATTAAGCATCAATCATGTAACCCGTGAAAATCACAGTCAGTATACGTTTACAAAACGAAAAATAACAATACGCGAAATAATAATGAATACATTACAAATCGGACAACCTCACTTAAATTAATAAAGAATGATAAGAATGATTACAAACGAATAATCTGTACAAATTATCGGAATCGGATACGGTAGGCAACTTATTATTAAGAAAAAGGTTGTGGCATGTGTATTTCATTTCCTGTACCTGTATGTTGCCTAAATATTCTAAGATATATTCATTGAATAATTTGTAATTAATAATATAAATAATTCGAAAATTTGTTTAATTAGATTATTCGTTTGTAATGATTTTTGTCCTTCTTTAATAATTTAAGCGAGGTTGTCCGATTTGTAATGTATTCATTATTATTTACCGTGTTGTTATTTTTCGTATAAAAGTATACTGACTGTGCTTTTAACGGGTTACAGGAGTGATGCTAAATGCTAAAAAATCTTGTACTCGAAAAAAAAATTACGGGCGGGTGATGATTAGGGCGGAAGATTTTTACGGGCGGGAGATGGTCAACGGGAGTCGGTGGGCGGAAGATTTCCACGGGCGGGAGATCGTGGGCGGGTTGCTTCCGTATACCGTAATAAATATGCGATATGTGCTGAATTTATTGGGGTTCTAAAAAAATGCTAGGATTATCCCACGAGTGAGATTTTGAGTTTACCGTCATCGTTTTCTAAATAATGGACACAATCCTAAGATGGACTTACATATTAATCCTGTTGCGAGTAAAAATCAAGAAAACGTGTACATATGTATATACATATTACATTTCTACCTTTCTTTTGCCTTCGAGTGAGATTTTGACAAATTCTCAGGCATAAAAACATAGTTGTTGGATTTTTTAAACAATGCTTGTAATTTATCTAAATATCGTCAGGCTTAATAAATTAAATTCATATTTCGACACAAAATAAAATAAAAAATAAAATCTCCGTAAAAATTGAAACACATATAAATTACTCGTATCAAAAATAAAAACTCTGCACAAAAAATAAGTCAATATCAACAAAAATAAATCTCAGTAAAAATTCAAATATCTTGAAAATATAAATAATTAGGTCGACAAATTAATCAGTTCGAATACGGTACACAATTTGGCTGAGTTAGTCCATGTGAGAAATTTGACGATATTTGAATAAATTACATGCATTGTTTTAAAAAAACCGAACAAAGATGTAAAATTTAAAAGTATAAAATTTTTACTAGTAGCAGGGTTAATATGTAAGACCTTCATGAATTCTTAGGATTGTGTCCATTATTTAAAAATGATGACGGTAACTCAAAATCTCACTCGTGGGATAATCCTGGCATTGTTTTAGAACCCCAATAAATTCAGCACATATCGCATATTTATTACACTAATTTATTTGTGCCAGAGAATTTGACAAAATCTCACGGGGGTGGGATACTCCTAGGGGTGTGAATGATAAGGGGTGGTATCTGCAGGGGTGCGATTGATCGGGTGCGATTTCTCGGGGGTGGCATCATCCTCGGGGTGACAATGGTGGGGTCCTTTAGCCGGGGTGCGATTGATGGGGTGCGATTGATCGGGTGGCATCATCCGCAAATCGCTTAAATATTATATACCAGTGTGATAGTAAAATTTACCCTTGCTTGCAAGAGCTACTGGCTATTTATGCAATAAAGATACATACATACATACATAGTAAAATTTACCCCTGAATGATAACATATTTATTATTATGACTGTAGAGTTAAACATAAATATAAATATCTATATCTTTGAGCTGGTAATACTTCGTTACCGGGATTATCTAAAATGTGCTAGCTAATGTGTCACTTAAAACGCAATTTATTTAATTTGTTTTAGACATTCCCAATCGGCCACTTTTTATCTAAAAGACATCTCAAAGACGAATTTTTAGAGAAATAACATGGTCTTCAGGATGTCCAATGCAAGATGAACTAGCACATTAAGACGTCTTTGGGAGCTATAAATGTCCGCTTTTCAGATATCGGATAGATATCTTCACAAGACGTCTTTAAGAAATGATCTCAATGTTGTCTTGAGGAAGTCTCAGTATGATGTCGCTCTGCGCATGATTTAGTCCCTTGTCCACCAGTTTATTTGTATATAATTTTATTCAGCAATTAAAATTACAACCGTTAGATTATTACCCAAACAAAATGAACAATGTGGTTATAATTAACCAACTAAGTTGACAAAAAAATCATTCAAATATTTAAAGAAATTAATTATTAATTCGTGGTCTCTGTACTTTCCGGCGTTGCATCACCTGCTTGTCCTTTCAGTCGCTTCATTTCCTAAGAATTAAGATTTTAAATTTTATTGTAAGTAGATTGTAGCATTAGACATTTTTCCAAGCTCACCGCAACGCGCATCCGATCCGAAGCGTGCTGAAACCAAGACGCTCCACGTTCTTTCATTTCTTTGTCAGTGGCTTTGGTACATATCGGGTTCATCCGGACTGCATCTGTATTAAAACAAGAATATAAAAGGCAGTCCAATTACTCTTATATGACTACACCAATATTACATACCAAATAAGATATTCTTGAACCGGAGTTCCTTAAATGCCCTTTTTGGATTGACCTTGCGTATCCCTTCCCACGCAATTTGTATTGCTAGTGTGTCGGCGAAAACGTGATGAAGAATTCTTGACACATTATCTTTATAATCGGATCCCCCAATTACTGATAAAAACTCCACCTTAACCAAAATCACGAATTACAAGCAAAAACATAAATAAAGTAGGCAAAAAATCAAACTTCAGTTTCGACAAATACATTTGTATCGCAACATATTATTTTTTCGCAGCTCTTATATCTCTCATAACAAAACTGAACTTACTAGTTGAGCTTGACACTCATCAGACACCAGCCTTCCTTCTAGTTGATCCAAGGCTTCCATATTTTCGAGTGGAAAATTGAACTGCGCTTTCAAGGCTAAGTTTGGGCGAAGATCTTTTCTCACTTGTGAAATTTTGGTTAAATTCATTATTAACTCTGTGTGAAGGTCCAGTTTTTCGTGGATTCGCTCCAATGAATTAATGACGTAGTCTTCGAAACTTGTAACCACTGTAACTTTACAAAAAACAGATTGATTTGCACAAATAACGATTAGTAAGCTTATTCATGTAGCTTGCCTCCTTGTGATTTGATCGCACAATTTCCAGCCGCACTATTATCTACAAAAAGAATTATATTGGTTAATTAAAAGATTATTTTTATTTATAGTAGCTAATATTTATAGTACTAAACCAAAAATATAACCTGTATTTGGAGAAGGTTGACCAATTTCATCCTCATAATTATTGGTCAAGCATAATTGTGACGGAAGGGCATTTCCGCTGCCAATGTTCAGTGACAAATATTGTGGGATTGTTGGTGGTAGCAATGGTGGAGAATTTGAAACATTCAAGGAAGACGTTTTGGGTTGGCAATTCTTTGGGGTGGATTGCTCGTCAGAGCTGCTATCCGAGTCGCCCTTTGATGCTAATCGACCCTTCGTCTTTCTCTTCCGGTTATTCCGCTTGTCGTTCGATGACTCATATTCAGATTCGAGATTGGATGTATCTTCTGCCTGACCGAGATGCGAGTTAGCTTCGCTGTAAGTATCTATTTAGAAAATAAAATAAAATTCAGCTAATCATAGTAATAAAAAATTCTACTATTTTCTTGTAATGAATTTACAACTTACAAAATTGTTTGAAGATTCGAATTTCGTGCTGTCTCCAATTTTTACTGTCCACAGGTTGTTTTCTTGCAACGGATGTCGTTATTTTTGTACTTGACATATATGGCGGCCACCATCCTTTTGTCAGGTCCTTCGAAATCCATTGGACAGGGATAACTGCAACTTGTTTGGTTTTGATAAACTCAACGACGGCAAATTCCATTATATATACAGCGGAAAGGCTCCAAACGAATTGCCTCCCTCACGAACAACAAAATATTTTTGACTTATGATACCTGCTTCCCACACTTTCAAATCACCGAGTCTTTTAAATTTGTAAATTCCAAACTCTCTTGAGTCACAAGGCACAGTATAAAGTGGCAATAAATCACGGCAAAGTCTTCCCACTACACACAATGATTGGTCATTTTCTCTCGTAGCAAAGTTAACAATTTTTATGAGCTCGCCAGTTTTTAACAAGCAGTAACAATTTTTACTGTCACTTTGGAGGAATGAGGAGCCAAATGTAATTTTTTGATATTGAGGGGAAATTAGTCCTGGTAGCAACGGGGCGAAGTTTCGTGACTGATTCACGTTTTTATTTCTCTGTGTGGATGGCGTTCCTCTATACCTTTCCCGCTCACAGATTCTTCGGCAGACTTGAGAAAGTGGCCTGTTGCCCCCTTTGACTAAATTCTTAATCTGACCCAAATGATTCTCGAAAGGAAATGCAGAGTATCGATTCAGATTTCCAAAATTTTTCACGTCATCCTCGACGTGTAAAAGCCCGTGGATGTTGTATGACAAATTTTCCTTCCCATACAGAGATGTGAATTGTTGTACAAAAAATTCAAGTAAGCTGTTAGCGTATTTCCTGTGCCGATTTAATAGCTCGTCGTTTGATAAAATGAACACAGCCAAGTGCAGGGAAGTAAAATGGTAAAAATATTTCGCTGGGATATAATTCTGTAAAATTACGGGTCCAATATACAAGAGAAATTGTCTGTACTCCGTTGCCTTCCACCTTGCAAGCTCAATAAGTGAGCGTGGTTTACGATTGAATTCACTTGGCGTAAGAAATCTCTGTTTAACCAGATCACGGGATAAATTGCTGATTACATGTCCACTAAATTTATGGTACTTTGGTTTACCAAACACCCAAAGATTCAAAAGTTTTCTTGTTACACCAAGACAGATAAGGTGCATGAACTCGAAAGGAACCTTTTGGACTAAGTCAAGCTTCAGCTCTGATAAAATCGTTGTCCCTCGATGATGGTCCTCATCAACCTGATTACTAAAACTATCTCCTGTTCGTTTACTTGCAAGCTTGCTCGAAAATACCGTTCGATTTTGATACCTTTCGCCAACTTGTGTACACTTTCCGCACGATGAATAACCAGCGTGGTATTTTGTGCATGTAATAAATGCACGCGCTGGAGAATCACAAATGAAACCCTTTATTTCAAATCCTATTTTTTGTCCTTGATAATCGAATCCGCTTGTCTGGAGTTGTTTCACTTCAGCGACGAAGTCGGTCAAAAACTCATTTTGATTTTCTGGCTTCCCAACCCCGTGGTAAATTCCGACACAAAATGGTTTTTTTACAAAACTAGGCGAATCGAGCATACATAAAACAGGCCAAAATTCACTTTTGCTGCTGTTCGAAATTGGAATTCCATCTACATTAACGAGGACACTAATCACTTTGGGAATATTTTCTAATTTGCTTATTTCTGCTGTTAGTCCATTCGTAAACCCTAGATGAACGTAATTTCCTGGTTTCACGATTCTTGACTGAAAGACACGCTGAGTTTTTCTCAAACTTCTGGAATCAGCAGGCAACGTCCGAAAACACTCGTGGCTTTTTAAAATTTTTAATAATTCACTTGTCGCAATTTGTGATACTTTATTATTGAGTGACCAGATTCTCAATTGCTCTTTAATATCTTCGGTGGTGCCTGTATTTTTTTGCACACTGACTTTGATTGCTTTAGTTGACGTCGTATTTAATGTTATTTCAGTAGTGGACCACTCATCACTGGTATTAAAATTCAATGTCAATTCGGAAATATGACCATGGTCAGAAGTTGGTAGACCAACTTGTGACAGTACAATATTTTTCCCCTTAGGTTGACGAAGTGCATTAATTACTGCACTTACCCTTTGACTCACTCGACGCCTAAATTGTCGCTTGGATAGGTGATATTTAATTTTTGTCATGGCGACCGAAATTGCGTAGATGCCACTTGTTTAGTGCAGAATCGCGCAAACATGTCATGTGATTTTGAGTTTGTCGTCATGAGATATCGTTAAGACCTATAATTATGGGGGTTTAATAATTTGCCTCTCATTGGACATCCTTGAGATATGTATTTAATGACGTAAGGGTAGAGATAACATACAGACATCTTCACGATAAACTGTTGTGACACGTCTCTAATATGACAATCGAGACCAGAAAAAGATGTCTTAAAGAGCTTGGAGGCCGATTGGGTTCAACCTCAACATACTTCCCACCAGCTTCCAGACATAACATTTGAAGAAGCTTGTGAGCAAAAGTTCTACCCAAAGCTACAAATTGTCAAGTTATTCTATTACGATTCCCGTGTCATGGGTTCATATTTTTGTACAATGTTCCCACTTTTACCACCTTGTCATGTTGAAATTAATCCATTTCCGAAGGTCAGAATGGTAATTATCAAGTCCAGTGATTCCTGGAAATATATCGAACGATATGAACGTCAGTATTTCCATCAGGTGTGCCGATATTTCCCATATGCGATGAAATGTAGGGATTTATAAATTTTCAAATTCGATTCTTTCATGTTTTAAAAGAATCTAAGCTACCTGGTAGAAATGATCATTTTTTTAAAATAACCACTTCTGTTTGGAACATGAAGATTTTACTAATCTCCCGTCGGTGAAAAAACAAAACACCCGCATTAATGATAGCCTAACCAAAAACAATTCAAGGACATTTTTCGAGGTACATACATAAACCAGATTAAAACCTAGTCGAATAATTATGATCCCAAGTGTACTTCAATGTTTCAGAGGAAACTACATAATCCATCTTAATTAACCACATACGTAAATATCTGTATATGCACGGTACAAATGTCGATGGAAGTAACGAAAGAATTTAACAAATTAATTACAACATTATTGTATGGGGTGCTTAAGAAGTATCCGGAATTTTGGCATATGCAAATATAAAATAAACCAATAATTTTATATAACTGAAATTTTGGTCAGGGAGAGACAAAGATTGAAACTAATTATTTTTTGCTTCAAATGGTTCATGCACCCCCTTCCGCCCAATCTGTAGAAGCTTTTGTCAGACGCTCCAAAAAGTGCTTCGCCACTGTTTTGGGCTAACTTTTCTGCCATTATAGACCACACTTTATGAAATAAGTTCAAATTTTTGGCTGAACTTTTTCGACTATGATATTCTTCACTGGATAAAAACAAAAATTCTTCAATTGGTCTTCTTTGGGGCAAATTTGGGAACGTTGTTCACCTCTCCCATGTTAATTGCATTTGATCCGTTTTCAGGCGGATCGGGATAATTTTGCTTAGGTTTATTTTCAAGTTTAGTTTATATAGTTTTCTTGTAGGTGGGAGACTTGTGCTATGTGCAAATAAACTCATTTTGATGATCTTGACTGTAAATCGTGTTGTACGGGACGATCAATTTTGATGACTTCAGGTCGAGTCCTTTTTCTGTCATCTGGTTTGTTACTTTTATTTTACACTTCACTGTATTTGTAGGGTTATAAAACCTTATAGGACTTAATGTCCAAGTTCTAAGCTTTAAAATAATGTATCATGTTGGGTGATAACTTCAAGTACGTAATCGAATTACGCTTACAAGGGACACTCACGACGTGTCGTTTGAGTCCAGGGTACCCACCATGTTTTTTAGAATCTACTAGGACCCCAGATGAAGGATTCATTCATATTTCCGTGTAAAACTCATATTTGGCGACGTGGCGTGGCGCCAAATTCGCCAAAATTGAATGTTTTTATTTTTGAAACCGCCATAACTTTTGAAATCCTGGACGGATTTTCAAAATTTTTGGCAAAAATCATGACAAGGAGTTCAACTTTCTTATTCCATGAAATTTTTTCTAAAATTATTGCTTTTAACTTTTCGCAAAATTTCGTAATTTTCTTCGAAATGGGGGTTCGTCGAAAAAATCCTAAAAATATTGCAAAAATTAGAAATTTGTTATTTTTATTTTTTTGTCAAAAATTTCGACTTTTGTGATCATTTTAAGCATAAAATTTTGAAAATCCGACATAAACTGCAAAAGTTATGAGGGTTTGAAGTTGGTCGAAAATGCAAATTTTTAAGTTTGGCGCCACGCCATGGCGCCAAATATGAGTTTTACACGGAAATATGAATGGATCCTTCATCTGGGGTCCTAGTAGATTCTAAAAAAACATAGTGGGTACCCTGGACTCAAACGACAGGTCGTGAGTGTCCCTTGTTAGACACTGCAGATTTCCATTTTTACGAATCTTATCACTTTGGGTGCTGATATACGAATGGGTCGACCAGAAATTTTTTTGAAATTAGCAGTTTTTTGTAGCTCATACCTCAGTAGTGTATAACAAATTTTTGATTTTTGATCTAGTCAATTTTTAAAGTGGCTACAGCGCAATTTCTTAGAGCGCGTGACCACTTTTTTGAGGTAGTGGCGGAAAGCTTTTACGAGTTGCTCGCTGGTTTTTGACCTCATTTTTGAACGGTAAGAGATATCGACATCCGGTTTTCGAGTTTTAGTCGATGGATGTATGTGCTACACGACCACGGTCTTTTCAAATTTGGGGCAAACTGATATCCCTTAGATATATGCGTATGAAAAAATTCCGTATACTTATTAAGCACCCCATATGTACATATAATAAAAAAGTAAAATTTTTAATTCATACTTCGGAGGCTATACAATTCTTCAAAAGTTTATTTCTAACAACAAAATACATACTATTTCACAAAATACTTTCAAGAACAGGCACTATTACGAATTAAGTATGTATGCATAGTCTATCCACGGAAAGTTGAACCCGGAGATATGGAAGACTAAATCCCGGCCCATGCTTATTAACGTTGAACTGAGTTTAGTCTCCCATATCTCCGGGTTCAACTTGGCGTGGATTGATAGTATGTATGATAATCGTAGATCAACAATAAGTATTTAGTTGGACAATCCATAACCTAAAAAAATATTTCTTACCCCAGGTTTAGACTTCACGTTAGCATCACGTTCTCCTCCCAATCCGATTTTTTGATTGGCTAATCAAAAATATCACTAAGACAATTAAAAATTTCGACCAATCAAAAAATCGGATTGGGAGGAGAACGTGATGCTAACGTGAAGTCTAAACCCGGCGTTACACACTATGTGTACGCTGAAAATAAGAAAGTAGATATATAGAGATATACTTAGGTCTCTACCGCTGCGGTTATGAACTCCTCACCCACCGGTTATAACTTTGTTACGAGTGTTGACAAATTTATAACCATGGCGGTAGAGTCGTACATATCTTGGTAGTAGAAGTAGTGGAACATTTCATTGTAAATAAAAATAACACAAATTTACTCAAACTCGAATGAACAAGAAAACAACTAAAAGTTAAAACATATCCCCCTTTTTACTAAATTTATCAACCCGTTGGACGAATTTTATACGACTTTGTACACCTGTCGCATAATAAATTTAATATCTTGGTCGTGTCATATTTTTTTCTCAAGCTTGAGCAATTTTACTTAATTTAATTTTGAGTGTGCAAATTCCTAAGCCTAATTGACACTTACAAATATTTCCATAATTCCAACAAATGTACACTTTTTCTACATACACCTTTAGTCATTCTCCACAATATTCAACAATTTATTTATCTCGTCCAGCGTGTCCGTCCCCAGGACTAATTCACCCGAAGCTTCAGATTTATTCGACACCCTCTCATAATATTCGTGATATTCATTGTCCTCATCGGAGTACAGGACAGCTTCAATCCTAGCTTTCAAACTTGTAGCAAACGGAACCCAAAACTTGCCAAGGACTCCGGGTTTTTTACCCTCATTTTCACCTTCCGGATTGCCCACATTCTGAGAATTTGCAAGGTGTGATAATACCCTTACGAGACGTTTATATCTCCTTACATCACTTAAAAGCCCCCTAATGTCTGCCCCAACTTTCTCCACTATCATGAAAAAAATATATAAAAATGTTTCCTCCTCTGGACCATGTTCCCCCTCATTGATCCAGTTTTCCAATAATTTTGTACTACAATACAGCTCGGTGACGAATCGCACCCATCCCGCTTCCAGTCCTCCTAGGCTATTACATGTGCAATAAAACAGCACCTGTTTCGCGAATTCGGGAGACCTCGATCCTACAAAGTTAAGCATATTGTACTTCCAAACTTCCGAAATTTTAAAAAACTCCGTAACCACGGCTATTTCTGTTTTGGCGGAAAATTTGTCAGCGTTTTGCAATTCTTTATACTTTTCAAGTAATGCAGAAAATGCGTCAAAGTAAATTTTTTCTCGGTCCTTGTCCACTGAAAAATCAAAACTTCTGATATGGAGGCAATATTTTTCAATTTTTCTGTGAAAGTCATCCTCACTTTGGGTTCCCTGCAGGTCGAAAAATTCTCGCAAAGATGCCTTCAACATGCCCATTTCTACCCCAGATTTTAAAAGAATGCCAAACAACACATTGAAGTCGGACTTCTGTACGCAAAGTTGCAAAAATTCTTGCAAAATTTCCGAGTCTTCTAGCATCATATATATATCTAGCAATTCCTTGAAATGGGCAAAATTTTGAAAACAATCGTCCCCCTCGTCGGACTCCTCATGAATATCCAGAGATAGCAAGGACTTAGCAGCGTGAAAAAGTTCGGAACTGTCTACCGAATAGTGACACCTCATCAGGAATAAGTGGCTATGAAACCTCCAAAATTCGAAGTCTTTGACCCAGCCCTCATTTTCGAAAATATCTTCCCCCTCACCCCCAGGGGTATCACTTGACCGGAAAAAGAGATATATGTCCACATCACAATCATCGTCTTGTTCGCGTTGGTCTATCGCAAGGTCAAAATTGAGCCCTCTATCGTCCTCAGAATCAGAATCAGAATCATCCAGATTGATTCGTTCGTTGGAATAGAAGCTGCTAAAAGCGTTTTCCACCAGAATGTCGGGACTTGCCAATAACTTTATCTGTCGAATGTAGGGAATCGCGTCAATTTCGAATTCTTGAAGTGATGCACCTATTTGAGCGAAAGTTCCGTGAAACAGGGTGACCCCATTGGCCCGAAGGATGGGACCGAGTGTGTTCGCGAGACCATTGATACCGGAGAAGGTGAGTTTTTTGTGTGCTCCTTTCAGTATCAAGAGTCTGGGCGGATTAGGAGATAACCTCCATTCTAAAATTATTTGAGAAAGGGGAGGCGCAATATTTTTGAGGGTGGGAGCTTGTGGTAGTTTAAAGTCAGATTCGTTAGATTCTACGACCAAATTGTAGATTAGGCAGGACCTAATCCCCGTCAAGATTTCGCAATGGGCATGCTCAATCTTGGTGAAGAAAATTAGACATGTGACATTCCCATTTGCGGTTGATAGGTCGTATATTTGCGATTCGTCTTCATGTGTGAAGCAGAAGTCTCCTCCGGTGTAGAGTGACGGCAGTTGGATGACGAGGTGACCAAAACGCTTTTTCGTGAGAGATTCTTCGTTAGGTTGGTTGCAAAAGTCGTCCAGATTTGGGGGAAATCGGTCACCAGGTGTTTGGATAAGCAACTTTTGTAAAGAAACGGATATCTGGTAAGAGTCCAAACCGAATTTATCCTTGACTCCGGGTGGGATTGCTTCCTCCACTTTTAGCCAATCTTGGATGTTTATTATCTGCAAAAGAATTAGGGCAAAATGAGGAATGATGATGGCCAACTGAGGAAATTGAGTGAAGGACACGATTTTAATCACTGTTCAGATAAATGGTTAAAACCCGATTTTAACCTTTTTTTGAGACCAAATTTACGAAAAATATCTAAAGTGGGAAATGGGTCAAAATATTACAAGTTGTTCGTATCTACTTGAACCTTTCTACATAAATATGTACTGTACATAATATACATATATCCCATTGTCCTCATTTATTTTGAGTATTTTGATATGGAAAGCCATTGTTTCGAAATTTTCTTAATTTTTAGTAAGACAACATGTTAAACAAGTATCCAAAACTCCAAATAGATATCGTAATCTTATGTCAAAATGTCCAAAATCATTGGGAGATCTGTGTGTACATAAATATTTGAAAAAAGACGTTATTGTAGAACGCGTATCATTTGTCCCATTTTCCAGTGTTTCTATTTGGACATTTTGGACCTCCTAAATTATTTTGGACGGTTTTCGACGCTTTAGGACGCCTGTCATGACGTACTTAGTGCCAAAATCCGTCCAAATCGAAGCACCAATACTACTCGCGCCACAAGTTTCATCATACGGCGAAAACCCTAAACTCAAATGACATTTCGAAAGGTTCCCTTGTGAGTAATTTATAGAAATTACATACATATGTATATTTACCTCAAGCTCTGACGCCGCTAATTCCTCGATCTCAATAGGAACTGGTGGTAATGGGAACTTCAACAATTCTCCGGTCTGCATTCAACAATGCATATCATTATGATATTATCATACCAAATTACGGCAAAATTTAAATACTTAACTAAAATCGTAACCAAATTTGCTCACCTCAATAACTTTCAGCTCAATGGTCGGGATATTTTGCATTTTGAATTCAGTGACAAATTTCCCAGACCTAACATCGGTCGAGAATTGGTCAAGGTATTGCAGTAATTTTGGTTTGATTTTATCGTCATCCTCCAATTTTGGAAGTTTACTTGGTAGTTGTGGGTTAACCATGTCAGAAGTATTACTTGGATTGCTGGATTCCATCTAGATAAGGATTAGAGTACATACGTAATTAATAATTATTCCATGTACATATAACTGAATGCTAAACTGAAAAAGTTATTGAGCAAGTTCACTTACAATTAGAAACCAAATCAATTTATACGATTGCCTTTTTTAATATATTTTATATAAATATGGAAAAATAATGATTTTTCAGCTGCCCATGCCCAAGACGATGGAGAATCTGACATCTTAATATAGACGGAAAAGAGAAAGCTGCCCATAAGACTGATTCAACGTATTTATGTAAATGCGTACGTACTATGTATGTACATAAATTTACCTATACATTGTTTATATCCAAACCGTTTGTAGGTATACATACATATTTGCATTTAGGCGTGTATGCAATATGTGTATACATATGTACCTATGCAGATTATGTTCCAAGCCGTGTTTAAATAGAGCAAGTGCATATGTACATACATACATAAGTAGTTCTGCTGAATTCATAAAGGGCCGTCCATAAATTAAGAAATGCAAGACGGGGTAGCGGGGGTCCAAGGCTCCAATGATATCGTGCCTATGTGTCACACACGTTAAAGGGGGGAGGGAGGGAGGGTCTGGAAAATCACGATTTTTGCGTTACATAATTTATCAGTTATGTGCATATGTAAATTTACTTATCGTAACTGTGAATATAAACTACGGATAAGTTTTCTGATTAAGAACTCTTAATTTTTTTATACTAAATACACTTGTGTAATTAAAAATATTGAACGCCATCCAATTTACTACGAGAAATCGTTTGCTCTAGTCGGTAGACCAATAAAATCTGTGGATGGGTTGGTCGCTGAAAGTCAAATGACATTGACTATTGAATATTTACTTACTGGTCGAACTTGGACATTGCAATTTTCAAATTTTAATGTTACGTGTGTACGAAAAACATCAGACCTATGGTGAGTTAAGTAAATTCTCGTGCATATGAAATATGAAAATTAAGAAAGCCATTTCGAATGAAGAATACAATATTTATTTGAAACCATGTTTACGCTACCATACAGGGCAATTTTTTAAGAATCCAAATATATACTCGCCACTCATCACATAAATCAATTCCTCTCATGCACTTTAAAGAAAATCTTAATATAAACCATTAGCATCCCCCAGACAAAATAGTTGGCCAAAATCCTCACCAAGCTAAATCTCATGCAATACGTAAAAACTTTGGCATTATAGTAAGTCCACTTATCACACCAATTCATCATCCCCCAAACTTTCTCTCCCTTAATATCTGCTAATTCCATGGCCTGATAAATCAATGACTTTGTCGTAACAGAATACGGAACCGTATTGTTCGCCAAACCTTGAATCATTTTTTCTATGCAAAAAATGACAGATTCGTCAGCCATTTTCAAACTTGCAATTCCCACTTTTGTAATAACTTCCATATATAAATCTCGATCGGGGTGAAGAGCCAAGTTGAATCTGTCCTGAACTCCTAACATTTTGCTGATCACGGCCCAAATGTGGACGTACCCTTGAAGTCCCTCATCCTCTTCGAAGGTGGTGTAAAGTCCGACTTTGTGTGGGTATACGATGAATGGGGCAAACATCCCAAAGGCGACCAAGGTCACGTCCAGCTGGGTGAAGTACATTGATGGCGTCCAAGATATCACGTGGGACGGGTAGTCCGTGGTGTCAACGGATCTTAAGTCTTCTCTGATGCAGGCTAGAAGTTCTGTGTATTCTGCCGGGTACTGGATTCCTTCCGGTAGTATTATCGGTTTCAAGGGAGAGCGACTAAAAATGTACGTGTTAGACATCCGTTTCTCACGGAACTTCATACAACCAGCGCTAAAAAATGAGGCAATTCACGTCAAACTCTGTTACCACGTAAAGTAACGAATTTTCGTAGAAACTTACGAACATCTGTAAGGTAATTTATGCTTACGAACTTACAAAACGTGGCAAAGATACATACATAAAATGCATGTTTTTATTTGATAAACTGATCGTCGTACAAACATAAGTTTACGTGGCTACGGAGGTACCAAGGTTGTCTGACAGCGGTGAGATGAAAGTCGTATAGTTTCTCATGAAAATGCGCATTTTTGCCAACTTTAGACCTTCTTAAATCGGTGCATTTTGCAAAAGTCCCACACTAAACGTTTGTGTTTATTTGCTCGTATTTTTAGTGCTGGTTTTAAGAAAATCCGTGAGAAACGTGTCTGACTTGTGTATTGTCAGTTTTTTATGCAATTTGCGGACACGTTGAATAGCCAGGACAAATTCAGAATTAGCTCCTCCACTGCTGAAATTGGACAAAAGCCATTCGCACATCTTGGTCCGATAGGTCGAGAGGAATCGTCCTGAGCAGACATTTTCGGGATAAAGGCTCTTGAACAGAGTGGAAGCAATCTGCTTTCCTACAAACCCTATCGTATCCGCCACCAACATTGTGATCACGACTAGGGCGTAGTTTTGCTTCACGAATTCCCGTCCCTTGGCGAGGAGTTCGTAATTTATCCATGGGATTTCATCTATTTCAAGCAACGTGGCGCTGTTTCCATCCGTTATTGAACCCTCTTGGATCAATTCCTGGAAAAATTTGGTGTAGAATGTGACTCCAGGTTTTTCCGGAGAGGACTTTGTAACCTTATTGGGACGCATTTTTCTCTAAAAGTGACAGGAAATGAGACATTTTGAAAGCAGATCTGCACTATGCAAGTTTATTAAAAATTAGACAACTTGTAACTATACCTTTGGTGAAATCAACCTGAAATATGATAAAGATTGGGTGGTCAATAGCAAACTGCGAACTACAAATTATACATTCACGTCTATTTAGTCAGGGATGAAGGAAGGCAAAATTACGACATACCTTCGGTTGGTTAGAATATGTGCAGATTTAAGCTATAAAAATTACTTGGATGATCGGGTGGTTACTATGTTATGTTAGGGTTGCTAATGATCTGAGGTGAGGCGAGTTTTGTAATAGCTCACCTTACGCGAATGTAAATGAGCCGAGTTCAGTAATAGATAAATGAGTTGTAAATCCCAACTTGCCCCAACTCATTTTACCCTAACATTAAGTGAGGTGAGGTGAATTAATACACTTCCGCACTAATCCTAAAAAAGAACAATTGAGGTCACCTCAACTCACTCGTCCTCAGTTATAAGTGGGGTGAGGATTGTATCAACTCGCATCAATTCTAACTGGGATGAGGTGAGTTAATTCATCCTCACTGGAAACACTACATATGTTGTATTACCTATGTTGACTTATCAGACTGTATATCTTGATACTAAATAATATGTTTGCATGACCCTAAGGTATGTACATCTAAGATATGTACCTTAACTTCGAAGAGTAGTATTTACCCAATGTCAAAATGTCATACTTTAGTACGCGAGAATAATGGTCCAGTCTCAGGACCTCAGTTAAATACTTACTTATGCGATCGATGTGCATACATAATTGCATACTTCATTTTCCCATGCATCTAAATACTACATAACAGTACTTGGAAAATAAAATAGATTAAAGTTTGATAAATGTATTTATTATAAATACTTTAGTCTATTTTATGTGTGGATGTGCAACCCTGTGTATGTATGCAGTCTGAGTTCTCACACAAGGTACATGAACGTACATTTTACAAAAGCTAAAGGGTGGATTCTTCGTAACTCTAACTTACCCGAGGTTTGGAACAATGAAATCTTTACGTAACCTTTTTATTATTAATTACACTAAACATCGGTCACGATAGTATCGTACTGCCCCATCAAAGGCGCGCTAGGCGGGAACACAGCGAAATTAAATTTCGAAAAAAATATTTTTGAATAGACCAAGTTATAAGCTTTCCATTGATATATGTCACCAAGTATTGAGTCATGGCTAAGACTAGAAAAACTTGGGTTGAAAGGCAAGAGTTGAAAAAAGAGTGATTGAGTTTCACAAAAATCGAACAAATAATGATTCTAAAATCACTTGGCAATTTTTCAAACAAGAAGGAACTCCAGGAACTCCTTATTCTTATTCCAATGTCAACTCTTACATAAAAAAGTACGAGGAATCCAATGAACTCAAATTCAAAGTCCCCACTGGTCGACCTGCAAAGCTAGCGACGACAAAAATCAAAAATCGCATTAAAAAAAATCTTCAAAAATTATCCATCAACGACAATGGCTCCAGCGGCAAGTAAGGTCAATATTGCAAAAAGATATCTGAGCAAAATCAAAGTCCATAAACTAGGGATTACAGCAAGGACAAAAAAACCAGCACCAAATTAAAAACCAACACAAAAGGAAGGGATTCACGCGCGCTGGAAGAAATTGTTGAAGAAGATTCGGGGAAAAGTGGTCATCATGGGCGATGAGCCCCACGTCACAGCTGACCTTTCAAATCTTTCAGGAAGGCATTTTTTCCATAGTTCCAACCCCTGTGAAGTAAAATATGAAGACAAAGTCCAAAAGAAAGACCAATTCCCAAAAAAATGAAGAATTTGGCAACGCATGTCTAGCATTGGTCATGTTTCCGATCCCGCCATTTTGGAGGGCACTATAAACCAGGAGGTTTATCTTCAATTCTGCATTGATGGGGGATTGGAAGGGTTTATTATCAAAGATCATAAAAAAATAAAGTTTTGTTTTGGCCTGACCTTGCAAGGTCCCATGACGCCAAAAAGGTCACTCAGTACCGACATCTGAAAAAATTGAATTTGTGCCAAAAAATGGATACCCACCATATTTTCCTCAACTGCGACCTATAGAGAAATTCTGAGAGCTGAATAAATCCAAATATTCTAAGCTTTTGGAAACGCCAGACACCTTCAGAAAATTTAAGAACAGATGGACGAAAATCATCTTGAAAGTAGGTGCAGTCTATGGTCGGAATTTGATGCGAAATCTGAAGAAGAAAATACAATCTGTAGCAGACAGCGGAATTGAATCATTAAAAGTTTAACTGTGTAGCAATCCATACTCTTTGGTAATAAACGTATGCAATTTTATTGAAATTACATTAACTGTGTCTAAAGTTATGAGCGTTTTATTACGTCAGTAGGATACTAACGTGATCGATCTTTATTATTCTCATACTACGCCGGTTCGAGCAAATATCGTTTTCTACTTTCGGATTATGAAGAAAATGCAACAAATATTTATTGTTTATGTATCTTAATCAAGAAGTCTAATAAAAATATGACATTAACTCTTAGAAAATAATGCTTACTCAAGCCAAGTAATTCCCCGATTTCTTAAGAATCAAAGTCCAGTTACAAGTTCTCACCCATTTCCGGATCATTTTATTCGGAAAATCAGGATACAAGTAAAGCATCCAGTCGCATATGCATTTATTCCCATATATTCACATACTCCGTTCTGGTATTGATTTGGTAATAATTCCTTACCGGATTAGCAATAATATGTATTTTCATGGTCAATTATTCATTATTAAAGAAATACTACTACCATATGCTACTATAATACTACCATATTATATATACTGTCGTCGTTTTACATAATTAATTTTAAAAATATACATGATTTAATGCGATATGATGATGAAATGGTTTGCATGATTTTGACTCGTAATTGTATGACTTTAGTATTGAAGAGGCATGTTGAGACAGGGAAGAAAATGAAAAGTAAGTTGAATGGTGCCAGCTTGGCTGGTTTTAAGTAGAATTTTGTCCGTATTTTATCTGTAAAATTGTACTCCCTTGAACTTTCTGAACCTTCGTCACCTCTTGTCTTATTGGTTCGTTATTTTTGTGACGGTGTCACCCTAGCGTCAGTAGACTTCTCAATCATTGGTTAATTGTAAAACTGGGTGGACTTTGTCTGTGGGAAGTGAGTACTTTTAAGTTTGTGAAAAGTTGTAATTTGTTAAGTTCCAGTTTAGACTCGGTGGAAGAAGCATTGTCCACTTAAAAATCTGTGTCTCAAAGTTTTGTATTGGAACTTCCCTGTCTTTAAATTCTACTAAGTTTTATAAATATGATTGGACTAATAATTGGTTTCTATTAAAAATAAATAACAGTGTAACAAAGGCACAACGGCGGTGAACAGTAGTTATTTTGTGAATGTTGCAAAATCATAAACCACCCCCATCCCGACCTTAACGGCTCACGAGAAGTGTCATAGTTTTCATCCGTGGTACAATACACCACATATACTATACCGTAGCCCTCAATAGATATTACTGATGCCGGTAGAGTCATATATGTACGTCGGCCAGTATTGGCTAAATACCAGTTGCCTATAAGAGTGTAAAATTCGTTTAAGGATGCCTGATGGCCATATTGGAGTGATTAAATATATTTACTAGTCCATACAAATATACATATGTACATACGTACATATATAAGTAGGTATTTTAGTTATATAACAAAACAATTTAATTAAGTAAAACCGGGCCTTTTGCACTTTAATGAGTAACCTCTTTGGAAACATTTAATACCACGTGGGCCTACTAAAATATGCAGGTATAAAAAATTCATAATATCCTTCTCTTACAAATCCATAAAAAATTGGATTTATTTTCTTCAGGATAACTTTCTTTTAATTTATTTGTTTATGTCAAATTTGCAATTATTTTTCTCTATCTGACCATCTTATACTTTATTTAGAAACTTTCCCCGTCCCAAACTTCAATTGGACAGGTTTTATAAATTATTCCGTACAACCCTCTATCGAATAATAATCAAGTATTCCTCTCCAATTTGTCAACAATTACGAGTCCAGTCTTAGATATTACAGTATTTTTTAGTTTTCATAAGACGGCAACCATTTTGTACATAAGTACATACCTCACTTAATCACTAGATTGCAGTCCATCGCTAAACGAATAGTTTAATTTTTTCCCCATTAAGCTGACAACTGGCTTAAAACACAATTCAAAATTTTCTCTCCTAAACAGAAATCTACATAAATCTGGATAATTCTGTGCGCTTTCTTAATCTATCCGTCCACACAGAGAATACGTTCGTGCTGTTACATATTACCTGACGAGGGCGACTGTCAATATTAAATTAATACGTTTTTGAGGGAACATACTTATGTATGTACACTGTTAGTAATGCAGTATTAAAATTATACCAAGCAGTATTCATACATGATTCTAACAAAGGGGTATTGATAAGTAATACCGTGTAGTAATAGTTCGGTATTAAAATTATACTAAATCGGGAGCAAATTTTTTCGTACCAGTACAATTTTAATATTTACCTAGCGGTAGCAACTTTAATATCGAGAAATCAATACCTTAGTGAGGTCACCAGATTTATAACAGTATTCCCACCTTCAGCATATGCATATCTTGAGCTTTTTGCCTTTCTACTTACTGATCTCGTGTGATAGATAATTGACATAAATACCTGTTTTTATTTTTTTTAAAATAGGAAATGTTCCGTTTCAATCTTCCCAGAATGACATCATCAATTATAAGAAAGCATGGTTCGAAAATATTCAAAACTGACCAAATTCCAAGTCACACCCCTCTGAAAGCCCTTCAACGATTCAATCTACTCTGCGACACTCTCTACTCCCAACTCCTAACATGGAATAGGATAACATGGCTGCCAAGTCCGACCCCGTTCAAGCAATTAAAGGCATTCACCTTGTTCTCCATCTCCCTCCTGCTTTCTAATTTACTCATCTTTTTCATCTTAACAAAAGCAGTCCTTTATTACCAACGGGACCCCGAACTTACCACCACGGCCTTTATTATACTCATAATTTGTTTTGGTGGGGTCACTTTGGCTCTGAGCGTAATTCCGATTTATACCTTGAACAGGACCGATATTTGTTTCGTGTATAGAAACGTGAAGATTTTGAGGCAAAGATTAAGCAAAGGTAATGGTAAAGTGGTGTTTATGCTTCACGTCATCGTCACGTCCTCCTTCAAATCCGATTTTTTGATTGGCTGAACCAAATTATCACTACGACAATTAAAAATTTTAACCAATCAAAAAATCGGATTTGGAGGAGGACGTAACGATGACGTGAACCATAAATGCACCTTAAGTTATAAATATTGTATTGTGGTGTGAATTCTCTGCAACACTCTTAGAAACAATGTTACGCTTTTGAAAACTAAACTCACTCTCACGAAGTACTTTAACTAACTAAACCAAGAATAACTGCGTAAATTAAGGTATGTGCTCTAAGATTAGACCCTAACTATTTTGTGTATGTTTCTTAGGATTAAGTCTAATTATAAAGCACCTACGATAATATAAATTACCAAGTTCACCAAAAAGTATGCATTGGGGTGAAACAATGTACATGGTTAACTCTGCAGGATTGGTTATCAGATCCGATCGGATTATCTGTATCCGACCCTTTACTATTACATGTGTCCGATCCGACCATGTTGTAGCAAATGGTCGGATAGTAGAGAGGACTAGTAGAGTCTCTACTAGTAGTTCAAAGTAATTCTAGGTAAATCCAATATATCTAAATATTTATCATTTTTAGATATACCACACAGAAAAGTAGACATAATGGGTCTTTTTCTACACGCATGGATCCTGGCAACAATTATCGTCCCACCGGTGACCGCAACAGTACCACTTTTTATCCACAATATCGACCCAACTTATTTTATGGGGCGCTACTTTCCATTTATTCCGTCACCTCTCATCTTCCTGGGACGAATAATTGGCATCTGGATCGCAATGCTTCACGCAGTAATGATTCTCTCGGCTGGCGTAATAATCATCACGAATATCTGGTTGTCCATGAAACTCTCTTTAAATTTGGTCCAACGAGATCTCGGGATTTCTAAGGATTCCAGCATTTTTCGAAGATCATCAAAAAAACATTTCAGCATCCACCGTCAATTGCAAATCGTAACCACGGTTTTAAATTGTTCACTGTATTTTACACTTCCAATCGTTCAAATTGTCACATTCTTGTTCGCTGTGGTGATGAGCTACGTCATTGTAAAGTTACATGACGTTGTCCCATTTCCGCTTACGATTATTTATGCCGCAATTGTTGTCGGAATTGGGATGATTTATCATTTTGTTTTTCCCTTAATAACAACAATAACTACCAGGTCTGAAGATTTGTTAAGATTATGGAACCTAGGAGAGCTTTCGAGATCAGGAATTGGTACAAGAGAGATTAGAAGTTTTGGACCATTAAGGATTTATGTAGGACCGTTTTACTATATTGAGACCAAGGCGAGGACAACGTTGTTAGGGTCGATATTTTATTATACTGCGTCACTACTGATAACTCTTTAAATTCAAAAATTGCAATTTTTTATATAAGTATGTATGAATCATTCCACCACTCTATGAGAAATCTCGTATCCTCGTACATATATATTTTTGATTTCTACTAAATCTTTCACTAGTTATACATTCTAAATTTTATAACCTATATCAAAATTAAGAAAAAAATATATTTTCCTATTTCATAATTATTTGATGTGAAAAATTCAAAGTACTTTTCATCCATGTAAGCTTGACTCATGGCTAAATCTATGTAGCTCCTTAAGAAACCCCCGTTTTTAACTCTACTCAGTATTTCGCCATGGCTCACACTCCATTGGATAAAGAGGAATTGTATAAATAAAGCAGAAATGAAACCTTTTTATGTCATCTTCCAAGCTAATGTACAAACAAAACACTGGGTGGCAGATAAATTACGAATACATACAAAGCCTGTGATTTCTTCAACAACATTTACTTTCTCGCGCTTTATGCATATTGGCCATCGCATGGGTGAAAGTTTGGAGCATACATATGTATGATGGCCAGCGCCGTGCAAAAATTATTTGATCTACAAAATTTTGAATAAATACGAACAACCATGTTTTGATTATACATTTTATGGCTTAACTTCAGTGGTCAGTAGATATGTTAAAATGCTAAAAGTGATGCATAAATAATTATTTATTTATAAGCACACAACTGCCAAGTCGTGATTTTCTTCTCATCTCGATTTTAGCAAAGTATTCATGTTTAATTTTTTTAAGTTGAGAGAACAGGCGATTGGATTTTTACATACGTCGCAATATCTCATTTTTACAATGCATGTATGTATTTAAATATGCATAAATATGTATGTAGATACATAATATATTATGTGGACTCTAAATAATTTGGAGATAAATCGTCAACCGTGCAGGTACTATAGTGCTTTATTCTCACGTGATGATTACGGAAACGTTTTGTCGCCAACGGGAAATAAGTGAAATAGTAGTGTAGCAAACTAAAATAAAACATTATTCTTGTTATTTTCATACAGTTAGTCATACATACATACATACATATATATGTAGATATCTGCGGCATTTATAATTCCACCCCCACCCTCACTCCACCCCCACCTCTTTGGAATAAATGGGGTAAGAAGATCATCTTAAAATTGTTGGTGGAAGGAGAGATTTTAATTTTATATTGGGGTATCGTTCGTAATTAGAGCGCGAAGCGAGCTGGTCAGGTTCAATTATGGACGGGAAAAGTGTGAAAGGCTTAGTTGGGGTGGAATTATCAATTCCGGATATCTATACTCCGACCAGTATTAATTCAACACAAGTTTTCTAAGAGTGTGAATATATATACTTTTCTTCATAACACACAAATACATTGACATCGTGTTTAGCGGTTGGCACGAAATCAACACTTTTAGAACATTAGTTTCCTCCTACTTTAGAATTGACCACTTCATCCGCCGACTCGTACATACAAGAAATATTAATTAGCTTCCAATACCAGAGAGTGCATGTTCATCATCCAAAGAGAGGGGTGCAATCTAAGAAATCTAGTGATGAAATAATACTGCGTGGTACGATATGAGTTGCTCTTCTAAACTGGTGGTCATAAATATTTGTAAAAACAGGGTGGTTTAAATGTCACGCTACAATGGAAAATTTGTCCATGGGAAAACTCCTAAAGCCGCATTAGTTCCAAGATTTTGGGTTGAGGTTTGAGATCGACATGCAGGGAAATATTTTTGTAACGATGTTCTATCCCCCAGATCTTGACAAAACAGTAGTTTTTGACAAGACAATTCCTTGTGGCCCAACCCTAACTAAATTCCACGCCACGGAGACTTACAAATATTGTCTGAGTTATATGATAGGAATGCACCTCAATTTCACCACGGTATACAGAAGCTTAATAGTCAGTCGTGATATTAAAAACATAGGCTCGGTCATCAGTTTCAATTTAATTTTAGACGAATCGCTCTTCCAAAATAAGAAAGATATGTTACTCATCCTATCTTCTACAAAGTTTAAATTTTCCGTAGTAACGCAATTTCCTACAGCCGAAAGTAGTTTTGGGAACGTTTTTACCCCGTTTGATATTAGGACGTGGACCTTAATTTTAGCTGCTTGCATTGTAGTAACTATTTTAATTCAGTTTAACCAGGACATGCGCAATCTCCCTAAAAGCAAGGCAGAATATAGTGCCAGATTCCTCCGTGATTTAATAACGTTCACGTCGATTTTGCTAAGTCAGTATGGTAGTGATATCGCGAATTGGTTACAAAAGCACAGGAAAGCTGTTCCCTTGCTTACCGTCTGGTTTTTCGGGTGTAACGTCCTCATGCAAAATTTGTACCAGGGATCCATCACGTCAGATTTGACGGTTACACCATTTCCCGCGGTTCCCAGAAGTTTGGAAGATTTAGCAAAAACGAATCTCACCATCATCACAAGCGGGTCAGCTGCCTACCCAGACGGGAAATTGATACCACTCATAAAATATCTAATCCCACCTCTACCTTCATCTACTAGGACAGATTTGTCATCTGGGGGCAATGAAAAGCTTGTTATCTTTTTGCACACCTTTGTAAACCGATGTATCTTCGTGCCGCCAGAAAGGTATGATTGGAACAATAATTAAACTGCTGATCATTTTTGCAACTTGAAAACTTTGCGCGTTTCAGGAAGAAACTTCAATATGCAAACTTGAACCGTAACAATCAATCAGTAAGTAAGAAAAGAATGAAGGGTAAAATAAACTGATTGAAAGTTTCATGTTGAGCAATATGGGCCGGGAAAGTGAATGAAATGTGCAACATTACAGATACTTAAAAACATAACGACATCCACTGCACCAATGTAGTGAAGTGTTTCAAAACTAAGAAGTATTTCGCAACAGGACGAATTTGTGACAAGAAACAAGTAAAATATTTAGAAAGTAAAATTGAATACAACAGTTTTTAGGTCTTCTGGCTAGCCTGACACATTAGTTTACTAACATTAGTTTATTAGTTGGTAGCAAAATACAAATATGCTTTGATTATCGAAAATAAATTTGTGAAAATAAAACATAATGCCATCAATCCATACCTATTGCTTAATAGCGCTGCAACTCCTGTGTCGCGCAAATAGCGAATATTTAAATTTCCCCCTAAAAACTAAACCCATCTTTACCAGCGTATCTCCATCCTGTGCCGTTATTTCAAATGGAATTGGATCTCCGATCCTGGCCATCTTTTCGAACCAGGGATCACCCCTTGTCACCAGTGACAATTCGAACGTTTCTGCTTTCTCGGGGTGGCACTGGACTTGCAGAAAATTCACATGTTGCGCAATCATTTTGGTAAATGGGACAACCATTTTTCCAGCAAATGTTAGATCTGGGAATAAAAAGAGACTAAAGTCTGTTCCGACATGGCTTAGCAAATCGTCAATAGGAATTTGGAACTATTTAGTGCCAAAATTTGTGCAGGAACATCATCTCATTATCATTACGAAAAACCGTCCGGATGCGACCATCCTTCAGAGTGCGTCCAACTACCGGGGAACTTACTTAGCGTCGACGTGGTTCTTCAGAGTTTACCAAGATGAGGCCACTCTAAGGAATGTTTTCTATTTGTGTAAAGGATGTGACAGTTCTGAGAAGAAATTCGTTGTGGTCGAGGTTCAAGTGCAAAATTACTTCGCAAAATTTCTACCTCTGGCAAACAAGCTAGATATATTGGAACAATTGATCATTCGTGGCGGGATTTTTGTAAAGTTGAATTTTTACGGGGAAGAGTTGACCTAGTTGAAAGCTGGTAATCTGCCTGTAATGTTTCGCATACTGTCCGAACTGAACAAAAATCAAGAACATGGCGGGTATTTGAAAAGCTTGAACTTTACTGTTACCACTTTTCCTGCAAGATTCCCGAATTACTTTCCCCACATTGCTATTGCGATCGCTCCCCTTAGCGATATTCATCTCGGCCCAAACCAGAGGTTAATCCTGATTGAGAGCGAATCTTTCAACTTTATCACGTGTGACGGCCAGCAAGTTAAAGTTTCAAACATGGTTTCCTCTCCGTTTCCTGCTTCGATCTGGATCTCGTCTGGCGGTCTTTTTATAACGATAAGCTTTACAATTTGGGGAATTTTGATATTTGAAAATTCTCACAAATTTGTGACACCCGCTCTAACAAACAAGCTTGCCGTATATTTACAAGTCTGCCAAATCCTGTCCGGCTATATCTTGGACAACCCGAACTATTAGCAGTTGATAAGAATTGGGTCCTCATAAAGTTCAGATAACCCATTTCTGCACATGGTACTCATGTCTTGGATAACCATATGCCTATTTTACACCACTCTTTACAAGAGCGTTATGTCCGCCGACGAGACAATTACCACGGGGAGCACGGGATTCCAAAAATTTAACGAACTCGTCAACTTCACAATTGTAACCCCGCTAAACACAAAATTCGATACGTTACCAGTAAATTATTCAATTTCCATGAGCTATACGGACTTCGGTTCAACCCTGTCGTACATCAAGTTTATTTCCAAAGAATTTAATATACCCTATCAAAATCCGGAAATTTTCAAATTTTTAAACCTTCCCTCAAACAATGGGAACATTGCCATGAAATCCACAAATTTCAACGGATTCTACAACTTTATCTCGAATTGTAATAAAACCGCGTTTGTCGACACTAATTCAAAACTTTCCGACTACTTGGACAACTTCAATTCCCACTTAATCTCTAGGGGACACTCTTCCAAAGTTTTTAAAAAAGGGAGCGAGGATGAAATTGCTAATCATAAATATATCAATTTTCTAGTTTTTAATGGGAAATTTGTTAGCATCTATGTCCACAGAATTACAGCATTAGTTGAGTCAGGATTAATCACTTTGTTTAAAAATATCCACCAGAAAAAGAAATTTATTAGTGAGACAAACAATGTTGGGGGAGATGTGGGACGAGCCTATTCACCAGTGTGGTTGCACAACTCTTTCAAAAACTTTCTTTACTCGCTATGTTTGAAAGGATTTGCAAGTGTTTTATTTTTGGGCGAAATTTGGGCAAAAACGAAATAGTAGTCACTCGAATTAAGTAATTACGGGTACTGCAAGTAAAAACAAAGCAAAGCAAGCAAAAATTCAATATTTGTGACATTTAGCGGAAAATTGCAACTGTCACCGTTGACAGTTGCAATTAACGATTTACGAATTGATCCCAAATACCTCTGAGAAGATATGAATGTTTCGTTTTAAGACCTGTAATGAAGTGTTTGCATACGGTATATGAAAATAAAATTATATTTGCAACATATTTATTTTCCTAAATAATTTATGTAACCTTTGCACAACTATTGCAACCCACTTAAATACCTAGAACTCGAACACAAAATTGCCAACCGGTCTCTATTTAGCAAGGATAACTTGAATACCATTATTGCGGGTGCATGGTAGCATTTAGACCCAGATTTTACAAACAATTGTTGGAATCCATGCCCAGACGAATTCAAACTGTTATTGAAGGTAAATGTGGTTCAACGCCATTAGGTTAAGTTTATTAATTATAAAAATGCATCATTATTATACCGTGTACTGATTTTTTTGACTTCGAATTTACAGATTTTTGGGTTGTTAATTTATTTCTGGACAAACGGACTAATATATTGAAAAATGCTTCCACCAATGGATTCAGCATTAAATTTACCATTAGCTAGTAAACTTTCTGAATATTATTAATTGCTCTGGAACAAATTGTTCACAGGTGAATGAAGATGAAGACCCGTTGTACCGTGTACTCAATTGTTTGATACACTGTATCTTCATTAATGCTCTATTGTGCATTCCAAGTAAACTTCACAATTGTTTTTATTAGAATTTAATCATGAATGGTACAATGAGAGATCACTATTTCACATAATTGTACCTAGGAAAAGCTGACTACAAAGAAGTCCAAAGCATAATCTTGAATATTACCCAGTAATATCCAGCTGTGACTATCGTAGTTTGCATGTGACCAGTCGCATATGTAATCATCGTGCACATTTTTTCATGCGTGTATGTAAATAGATGTATGTATCCTAGTCACTGCATGGTTATTTATGTATGTATGCAAATATGATCTTCCTGTAATGAATTTATTTAATTATTTAGTTCTCTGAAAGAAAGGAGAAATCTCAAACTACACATATATACATAAATAATTGCTAAATAAAATATACATACATATAAATATCAATTCTCACCGAGGAAGACGTAATTTTTTGTCGTGCTACGTATTTGTCTAATTCTAATTCGTTCTTGCATGTATGTACATGCACAGATATTCTTCCAAGTAGTTGGCAGTTTTACTTTATAAAAAGTTCGCGCTTAACGCCTACACTAATCGCGGGGATAATAGTGTTTTGTTTGCCAAATCGCTCCATCCATACTAATTCACTTAATACCCTAAATATTTAGCAATTTATGAACAACATCACATTTATGTCTATTGTTTATGTGGTGCTCCTTAAATATGTATATGTACATATATATTTTTTGCTAACCATTTCCTTCGTTACTTGGTAATTTATGAATACGAAGCATACTAAACTGCTATTAGCTTCTCGCTTTTACCTAACATCCTGTTGTTGCGACAATTATTGTTTACAAAGTTTACTAAATTTATCAAACTTTATTGCATTCATTGACAAATTTAAAAAAGCAAGCATACCCATAAAATTCGAATCCTGCATTAATCGATTTGCTTTCGAACTGCATATTTACGTTTTGAGTATTTCTTAAAACCTTGAAAACATGTATAGACAAACAGAAAACTTAATTTGTCTCGTATTATTCCTAAAATTTGTCCCCACCTTTGCCACCGATCTGATCAGCATCATCCACCACGAAATATTTCAGGGTTGCGTTTTCGAAATCTTATCAAATTTCGAAAATACTGAGGGTTAGGCGAGATTATACAACCTGTCGCTATTTGCCCATATACGCTAAACAATGGCGCTAATTCCAAATATTCGAAACTTTTCTGGAAGCTTGGTTCAAGCTGCGCCGTGACCCAAAGGCTCAATTTCGAGATTTTGAAAACGGGTCCAAAATTTGACCCCAAAGAGCTTCATGCTGTTAAAACAGTTTGCCAAGCAATAATGACGTACAAAAAAATACTAAACAAACTCAGGGATGAAAACATTGTCATTTCTAATGGCCCAATGTCTAAAATAAAGGATTCAGTTGAAAAAAGAAACCAGGCAAGAAATTTGACGGCGCCACATCCGTCGAACGCATGCTCCCCGGACTGTAAGAAACCCGACGCACGTGAGAAAAATTGATGTGGACAAGGCAAGCATTTTTTTATCAATCCAAAATCAACTGGCCACGACGTGTCAGGTCCCTGGGCGTACACTGAACTGAATTATTCACCAAGATATGCACAACTTCAGCGAGGATCAGAAGATATGAGGTCGACGCGAAACTTTTTCTCTGACAGCGCTCGGATTACCGCCCAGTACGCAGCCATTCTTTTTTTAATATTCGGAATTTAAATTATTTTGCATAAAGATAAACTAGTTACGTCCGGTTATGCGCCTCCAGTGCTTTAATTCTGATTTGAAACTTCAGATCGACACTTTTTTCAAATGGACATAAATTTTTTTTTATGCATTTTGCAAACTTTTAAATGAACAGTGGTTCAAAGAAAATCTGCTGCCGGCTTTAAAAGCCCGGATTTTTGGTAATGATAACCTCATTCCTCATGAGAAAAGGATGAGGAATACGATGAAATCACTCAAAATATCCAGCAACGTATATTTCGCCCACAAAATGGTAGTTTTCGACAGGTTCTATAATCTCGCCTGACCCTCAGTAATAACTTTTATAAGGACGCTCCAGATTTCGAGGCAGGACCTACCTTCATGCTTCACCTAATTAATGGGACACAGCACAGATTTCAGAGCAGTGAGAACTCTCCAGAAGTAAATCTAGTCGCAATATCCACGCGTTATACGTATCCTTGTCTCATCTTTCTCATTGACATGACCTCGCTCAAATTTTACATGCATTTGCACACAATCCTTGAAGGGATTTCGTACAATAATTTGGATCCACACTTCATCCTGCTACAGGCACGCTGGCCGACTTCTTACTTTCAAGCCGTCTATCGACAACATTCGTACTGGTTGTCGGGGGCAATGCTCCTGTGGCGGATACCTTCTGGGGAATTATTTCGGATATGCGCCTCCTGCCGGGATGCGATTCGTTTCGAGAAATTTCTTAACGGTAGTCGAAACTCCTTAAGAGCCGTGCCCAAAATAGAGAAATCCGTTGCCTGGATTGTCCATACAAGCTATCCGCGCCCACCCCGTCATGAAACCGAGTTATCCTGCTCTTTCCGATATCTCGGTTTACGTACTAAGGTTACCACGTGCGTCCCTTACGTGCTCAGTACCCACCTAAACTATTCCTTATTTCCCCGACATTCTCGAAATTGTGCCTTGGGCAGGGTATTTTTTGCCATGTATGCGGGAAAGAGCTTCTACGAAACCAGGTTTCTAGCAAGAGATGAAGTAAGAATGAAGCTGTTCACCTATGCGACGTTGTACACGGAATATAACCTTGTCATATACACGGGAAGAGGAGGAATTCTCGATTTCCTGAAGATGTTCGAACCTTTGGATGCCTGGGTTTGGGCGGGACTCGGAGCATCCTTGATAGCCACGTTTGTCTTCGTCTATGGAATGTCTAAGGCACGAGGTAAACTTGTGGATGTCGTATTCACCGTATTCTCCGTTTTGTTAGATCAGTCTCAACATGATCCAGACACCAATAAGGAAAGTGTGCTGCCGAATAAAGTTACCATTCTAGCGTGGGTTCGATTTCTGAGTCTGTCCAGGAAACCCCCCCCCCCCCGATAAGCCAGCGCTGGAGCTTTATTAACTTGACTGCCGGAGCTATATTATCCTCCTAATTTGTTGACACATAGGTCGTGACCGTCCTCATCTCATTTGACCTTGATGGGTATTTTTGATTATGGGGATCCCTGGTTGAAATGTCTGTGCCGAATTCTGCAGGAGTAACCACAACTCCTATGCATAAATCATTATGCACAAAATTTGGTGCATGTTTATGCACAATTTGACAAAGCAATCATGCCGACCAGCTTATGCAGAAAATTATAAGCATAATTATGCATAGAACTTATGTCGAGTTTATTATGCAGAAATATGTACCCATAATTATACACGTGTCTCATAGTGTCTCATAGCGCGTAACTCGAATTGAGACGGCATGGGTTCATTCATTTCATTGAATGATTTCGCATTTTACTTTTAAATCCCTCTTTTATCCAAACTTTTCGATATTTTCATAGCAAATTAAAAAAAGGATCAGTTATTTCTTAGTCGAGTGGGTTAATAAACCTACTGGTGCGTGGGTTGACGGAACATTAAGATCCAAGAGAAAAAACCTCATTGGAAGGCAGCAGAATAACCCGCAGTCTGCGCCGCAGATAGTGATTACGAAGATAAGTCCCACATTTAATATTTTCTGTAGGCCACTAATTAACAAAATCTATATTTTTCGAACTTGTAGATGGCGTGTTAAAAAGGTAGGAGTAGAAAATCCTCCAGATAACTGCACCAGAGCCGAGGCTAAATTGTGAAGCAAGAAGACACGTACTTAAGCGTGAAATCAAGAAGTCACTATCCGAGAAGTATCGCAAGTCACGCCGTGGAACTGGTATTAATGTTATTTAAAACAATTATATACTTATATTTATTACAAGTAAAAATAATAAATATGAATTTTAATTGTACTTGATGAATTGTTTAATTGAATAATTTATGCATGAACTATGGCATGATTTAAAATGCACTAATTGTCTGCATAAACCCGTCCCAATAAATTGTGCATAAACCTTTCAACATAAATTATGCATAATATATTCTGCATAAAATAGATATGCATAAACAGTTCTGCACAAAATTGGGCCAATTTTAGGCACATTTTTTCTGCAGGATTCGGCTTAACATTTCCTGCATAAAATGGCCAATAATTTCAACCAGGGATAGGTAGACAGCGCCCGACCTTTGAAATTGGTAACAGGGGCTGGATATCGACGGCGCCCCTGTGATGCAATTTTTAGCAGTATCAATGTATTTTAAATGCTTGCTTTGTCAGAATTTCTTCAATGTAATTTAACTTAGGTTTCTTTCGCTAATGCATATTTATTTTTTTATAAACTATGTATCCATATTTGTATCGATTATACGAACAATAACGTCTTCTGCACATCGGCAAACAATTTGCTAGATTTAAAGCGTAAGCTTTGGGATACACAAAAAAATTATCAACTAAATAATTTAGGTAGCGAAAATATAAAGATTTAAATATACAAAAGAAATAATAAGTGTGATATGTGGTAATAGACATATTATAAAAAATACATTTCCAGGATGATGGAGGTCTGATAATTCTACTTCCAATTGTAAGCTAGTTGGCTGGTAGGTTAAAAGTTCTTTTTCATTTGTTATTATTTTTGCATGAGTTTCAATGGCTCCCATGTTCTGATTTCTGAACAATTAAAAATTAGCCAAAATAGGGGAAAACGACTTCATTAATACCCATTGATATTTAGCTATAATTTGACATTAGAGTTTAAAAAAATCAAATTTCTCTGCGATTTTGTGGAAAACTGTATCGCAAAAATTTGGTTTGTTTGATTTTTTCGTTAAAAAAATTGCCAGATGCAGTGTTTGAATTCCTTCTTCTCGAATAGGTTTGATTTTTGCCAAATGTACATACAAATATAGTTATAAAATCAGCGTGGTGCGCAAGGGAAATTAAATTAAAGGATCAGCGGATTACGTTAGGTACTGAATTTTCAATGAAGTCTTCATTTTTGTAATTGTCAGTTATTTTTATAATTCTATTTTTTGCCTTGGACTACTCCAGAAATTTATCGAAATTAACAATTTGGTAACTTGTTCATAAAGTAAAAAGTTCCTTCAAGAAACGTTCTACCAGATACGGACAGACTTGGCTTAATCACTCCAAGTTTTAGTTGCCTGAAACTTATCTATTTGCTAGACCTTCTCACGATTCGTTTCACACATTACAATAAATGCAAGTATACATATTTGGCCTTTGTACTTTCTTATCATACAAATATTTATTTTGGTTCATTAATAAGGATTGATGATTAGGATATTTTCAGACTTGAGCAATCAAAATAAAAAGTTTTGAAAATTGCGTTCTTCTCACAAGGAGAAGGTCTGAGGTAGTTATCTCGAATTTGGACCTGACTAATTTTAAATTAAATATTCACGCTAAGAAAGAGGCAGCACAATTTTTTAAATTTTCTTTAATGCACGTAAATATATTCGCCAGTGGAGGAGTTTTTAAATACAATTTTCAGCGAAATGAAAATTTTTCGAACGCTGTAAGCTTTCTTATTTTACAGAGAGTGATTCAGCCTTCTGAACTCACTTTGATTTTTGAGATAACAACCGTTCGAAATACCCGAGATTATCGAAATTTTCACGCGTCGTAGCCAGATAGTCCAGGAACAGTTTGCAAAATGCCCCTTTGTCTTGTGCACCAAGATGCCCCCACACGACCCCACTGGAGCCCAAGTACTCATAAATGCGTTTTCCAAAGATAAATTATTGTATAAAAAGTGGTTAAGAAGCTGGCGACAAATGGATTCCACGTCAGTAAAACCTACATTCTCAGTGCAGTAAATGACATGGAGATAAAGACGGTGGTAGTATCGGGTGGAGTTCTATCCCCACTAATTGGCAACCAAAGTCAGGTCTGAGGACGCTTTGCAGAAGAATGTACATTTCTTCAGCAATAAAAATCCGTCATTACAGGTAAGCATGAAGAAATGTTGGGGGTGAGTCAGACAACAGTTTTTAGGGTCATTCACTCTGATCTAATGTGAAGAACGTGGAGGAGAACCCGATGCACGCCCCCAAGCCGTCTTACATCAAGAATTTGAAAGCAACTTCGTCAAAACTGTATGAAAAATAATTTTCCAGAAATAAACTCTAAACTTAAATTACTCTTGACGAGTCTCCTGACATTATTCAGATTGATTATTTTGGATTTGAGTACTTGAAGCAGAGATTTTTAAGGTGACGGCTTGGGCGCTAAATGGGTTTTGGAAAACTTCTCAACGGCGGGTGGAACAAAACCACTCCAAAAACGTGTCAAACGTGGTGATGGCGTGGAAAAGCGATTGCACCTCGTTAGACAAACTAGTGGGATACTCATTGACGCAATTGACAAAATTCAGACTCCAAAAATAAAGCTGTAGTAAAATAAACTAAAGTGAGTTCAAAAGGCTGAATCACGCTCTGTAGTCCGAGTTAAAAAACAACACGCTCGCTCAGAATGTTGTTGATCAATTAAAAAACTCCACTTTTCAAAAACTTTCAATCTTAAAACGTTTAAGGCTTTTTTATTTAAAAAATTTGGAACTATTTAACATGAAGTCTTAATAGTTTTTGGAGGCATATTTATTAACTCCTCTGAAATAATTCTGACCTTCTATTTAAATGGAAAAATGCATTTTCGAAATCAGGCTATAACTTAAAACTTATTGCGTTTCGAAAATTCAGATTTTAATTTAAGCGCTCACGATTCATTTTAAAAGTCTGAAGCTCACAAACGTATTTCCATGGTACTGACTTAGACTTGGTGTTCGCCGAACTTTTGAAGTTATGGTTCGTAGTTTTGTTGCACAGGTGGATAACTTCTGACTTTAAATGAAGAAGTGCGAGGTGATTATCTCCGATTTTTCCCGGACTAATTTTAAATTGTACACGCTCAGAAATAAGCAGGTCATTATTTGTGTACATTCCAGAATTCGCATGTTCGGCGGAATTACAAAAAATCAGCCGAATTCGGATTTCTTAAACGCTGTCATTTTTCGAATTTTAGCCCGATTTAAAAATTTAACCACTATTTGTGCTAAGAATTACTTGCCTGAAATTATACAAATTTATTTTGCGGTGTGTACTTTTGTACGGAGGTTAATGGGTTTGTGGATTGTAGTGAGATGAAAGGAACAACTATGTCTATTAGGTTACGGTACGGTGAGGATACGGTTCGGTCAGGTTAAAAAAATAGACCTAGGCATTCAGTGGTAGTCTGAAAATTTCGCTGTGACATAGTTTACATGACTTAGTTTCGTTCTAAAATTGGCCGTTCATGAACCGATCATCCTAAAATTATGATTGTGTGCTTAAATTGTGCCCAGATAAATTTCACATCCATCGTTGGCAATATTTTGTAGTAGGAGTTTGTTTTTAAGCCGTTTATATAGCATTAGTCATGATTCTGCATGTTTGAATGCTTTATTTTCATTTTTCACCGATAGCCTGGATTACCACTCAAAATCAGATTGCCACCGATGTCTGCGTAGTTTATCTGGGCACAATTCAAGCACAAAATCATAATTTTAGGATGATCGGTTCATGACATGCTAATTGTTGAACGAAACTAAATCATTGTTCTGCTCCAGCGAAATTTTAAGACTACCACTTACCTGATCAAGTTGGTGTTGCTTAAAAAAATATTTAATTGTTTTAATCCAACTTTCCTTCGAGAGAAAAATTTTCAAAATTATATGAACCGTAGAAATCGGGGGTTCAAACCCAACCGGTTTCTAGGGCTTGGGTTTCTAAGTTCTTCTGGTACCTTAAAATATATAAAAATTGTGACCAAATTGCAAGGTTATGTATTGCGAGCCCTGCAAAATTTTGCCAAACACCAAGTCCTGCAAATGTTTTTGAAATGAAATTGTCAAAGACATTGAGACAGAGGTATTTTTTTTTAATTTTAACATGTATGTATGTTCATAGTTATAATTTTCTAATTTAGCCTTCCCAGATATTTGCAGCTTGTGAGCGAAACGTTTACTACTTTTTTGGCCACCACGATCAACTCATAATCTCATTAGGGTTTGAAACAAATTCAGTAATATCTAGTCTAAAAATGCACAAAATTTCACGTTGGCACGTGCCCACTTGTGCCCACTACTAGCTCTGCCACTCGCCACAACCATGTTATTACGTATGATAAAAATCTATGGCAAAATTTAGTAACTTTGATTTTATAATCTAAATTTTAATAAAAGTGAAAATATACCAACCATACAACAATGCGAGGGCAAAAAAATTCTTAATTTGATGCAGTTTATTTACCTGGTTGTGCCATATGTTTTGTTTACTACATAAATTAATATAGCCGGCTGAGTTTTCTGAATTTTGAAAAAATAACGATATCACTAGAAAGCCCATTAAATTCTCTTCAAAATACACCAACGAGTTTTCAAAAATTCCTCCTTTCGAAGCGATACTAGACCAAAGTCTTGGAGCCCGCGTCACACTCGCGGTGCGCACCCGATCCCGGAGATAGTGGTCACATTTCTAGACCATAGATTTTTTTTCGGATGTCCAACTTTTACAAGGTTTAGCAGATGCATCTGGCTCCAGTTTGGAAAAGGTTCAGTGACAGTGATTTTTTTTCTTGATATAAAATTGAATGAATAATTTTGGATTTCAACCACCTCTTTACTATTTTTGCCTCGGGTGTCATTTAATGGACCAGACTTTTAATTGAAAGCACATAACTAAATATATTGAATTTCCATAACTTTAATTTCCAGTACTTTTTGTACGATAGAACCATCCCTCTAACTGAATGCGTCAGACACGTATTTTCAAAACTTTTACATTTATTTATATGCAAACAACCATTAAGATAGTGACTGTTCAGGAAAATAACACCATCGTAAACAACTAATTCATTTAAAATGGACGACAATTTTAGCAGTGATGTATTACGACAGCGAATCTAGTGATTTTCAAGATAAGGGTGTGCCACCACCCTCCTCAAAGGCGTCGACAAGCTAAAAATATTCCAAAGATCCATACATGTTATCAATTGACCTTTTATGTACTTAGGGAGCTCAAATAGCAAATATTCTGACAAATGGTAAATCTCACGACCATAACAGAGAAAGCAAGCATGGCATCCCTGGCGAAGCGAATGAAATAATCGATTCTTTAAGAAAAGATGGAATTGCGAAACCTCCATCGGTGTTAATTACCTCAACAGCAAAGATAAGAATAGAATTGCATCTTTGGGAGAGCTATCGGACTTACATATGTGGTAGAAACTCTGAGATTCCAAATTCGAAATTAAGAAGTTTACAGGCTAAAAAGGCTAAAAATTGTGGTCAGGTTTGAAAGCAAGATGCAGGTCGGTAAGCAACAACAAGAGCAATAATCAGATTGAAAAAATAATAATTCGAAACAAATTCAATACTATTAATTTGAATAATACAAAAAAAAACAATTTGAAAGTAGTGGTCTTTTTTCGACCTTTCATCCTCTGAACGCAACTTCATCAACATATGCCCTCCTGTGTACGAGGACTTGAAAGATTTCACCGAGGATGAAGCCCTGACCTGGGACAAAGCGCCCTAGAGCTGGCCCAGCGAATGCCAGAAGGGCACTACTTGTCGACTAAAATTATTTATAACAGATTCATAAGAAATAACTTAAGTTTTCTTTCTCTTTCTAGTAGAAAATTGTTTTAATTGAATAAAATGTATGATTTCGAAAAGTATGGCAGATTTCAATTTTACAGTTTTTTAATCGAATTAAAGCACTGTAAATTCAAGTTATGTGATTTCAATATATTTAGTTATGTGATTTCAATTAAAAGTCTGGTGGATTAAAAATAACCCTTTTGCCTCATGAGCAGGACCTGAACCCTCCTTGAATGTCTAGTGACTATTTTTGAATTGGGAGTGGTTCGGGGGTTCCACAATTCACTCGAGATATTCAAAAAATAAGTTTTGGCACAAAATTTATCCCAGAGTAAGAAAAATCACTTTTTCGATCAAATTCAACTTCTGTCCAACAAAAAAATCACGGAAGCAGGATGGTTAGTCCAATTAACGTTTTTAATATTTTATGAATAGGCTGGACTGAATAGGTGTGAATACGATCCTTTTGCTATTTTGTTTGACCCCAATCACAAAACTTTGCTCAGCTGTTCAAAGTCACCGTTTCCATTTTTTAAGTGCGTACCGCATGATCAGCCGTCGGCTACTTATGGGCCTAGTTTTACTTTACGTTTACTTAACAACTATTTCTTCCCACAACTTGACGACATAAGTCCAAGGTTTAACTTAAGGGCAATACTCATAGTTTTACTTCATCCGTTCATTTGTGACGGAATTTTTATTTGGATCCGGCATGGATTCGGACAAATTCAGTTTTCCACGCCGTCATGAATTTTGGTGACTTTTTTTACCTTTCCCTTGCGCTTAGTTTTAGGTCATCAACACTACCAGTGTCAGTGGATCATTTTGTGGTACGGTCGACCATCTTGCAATCAATTCCGATTTTTATTGATCAATCGAAATATGACGAATTTTTTGGTGTACCAAAATGTTGCTCAAACATTGCAACATGTTGTTTTTGTCGAGCTATCATTTTGCCACATTGGGATACAAAAAACTTCAAACACGGTTTCTGATGGAAAATTGCATGGGGATTTCAATAAAAAATAGTACAACTCTCTAGAGTAACTCCAACTAATTTTATCTGCATTGTACATAACATATGGCACTACTAGGTACTCTCAATAAACTCCCAGGATTTTTCCTGAAATTTAAATACTACTTTATAACATGAAATTGGTTATTTTGGGATATGAAAAAAGGTGCAGGTATTTAAATTGTACAGATCGGACAAGATTTGTACATACCGTAACAACTCAAATAGTAGCCGTGCTCAAATATCTAGTAGCCGTATGTATTTTCATAATTTTGTAGATAGTAGCCCCCGGCTACTATTTGAGTTTTTGCGGTATGTTAATATGTACCAATACATACATAATTTTTGCACAAGCAGGGCTGCGTGTTTAAAAATTATTTTTATTTGAAATTTTGAAATTCAAAAAGTAGCGCTGCTTTGGGAATTTTATAATTTTAAGTTCAAATATACAAATCACCTGGTTCTACACCCAAATTCGTCTATTAAAAATTATTGTCCAACATACTGGAAACGAGCATTAAATACGTGTAGCTGATTGCAAATTCTCTAATTATGCCGAGAATAAGGTTCATTTGCTCCTTGAGAGGATAATCTGACATTTAAATTTGGAAATAAGCAAGTTGCAATAAAATTTTGCACCCGATTATAAAACGTACACATGTTACTTAGAAAACTTTGGCCACCAATGTCGCTCAAAATTTTTATTTCAGAGTTTAATGGAAATTATCACTAAAAATTTTCGTCGAAACTTTAGCTGTCCAATGATATACTAGAAAACCCGGTAATAAGTACCAGTAATTTCAAATTGTGAACAACAAATTGGAAAATTCTGAGATCGGGATTTCGGGATCCCATTTGCCGGGAATTGCATTAAACCCGAAAAATCCCGGTAGCACTACTCCAACCAAGATCGTCGGCAATGTTCGTTTTGGTTACAAAAAATCAAAAACACGTATTCCTAGAATTAAAATTCATGTAAAACCGCATTTTGTCCAATACCAAACTTTAGTGTTGGAATTTTTCAATACTTTAAAATCTACAAAAAAAGTCGCAAAGTAAAAAATGGCTATACAAATACAAAAGTGCAAATAACTTGAAAAAAGTTTTTTTGGGAGCATTAGGAATTAACTAAAATACTTATGTAACGCAAACATATATTTTAATATAATTTATAATTCAACTTTCTACTTTCTGTGGATACATACAGAATTTTACGAACATGGTTGCGTTTAAAAGCAAACTAATCTGTTACTACTTTCCCATGGAAATGCAATCTCCTCGTATTCTTGAACAAAAACTCATTACAAAATAACGAATTTATTTAACTTGAGAAAGCCCAGTACCGGGGTTCGGAAAAACGAACGGGTTTTCAATAAAAATTGACAACCCAGGGGTTTAAATGGGTTTAATGATTCTTTTATTCAGTTTAATGGGTTTTATTTAAAGTCTTCAGCACCAAACCCAAATTGCAACTTTTTGCAACTATTACTAATCTAATTCCAGAAAATTCTATGTATAAATCCTACTTCTCCATCTTAGAAATTGCGTATGTTCTGAAATTAATTTTTGTGACACGGGATGGCAAGGGATGTTGTCTATTGTTACCGTTTTTGTGGGTTTTCAAGAATTACGATATGAATGAAATAAACTGCTTGGCTTTAGTGATGCACCTTCGTCCAATGCATGATAGGTGTTGTCAACGTTTAGGATGAGGTTTGAACGCAGAATCTAGTCAAAATCAAAATGAAGACCAAATAAACCCCATTAAAACCCACAATACCCAAACCAATATAACCTTGGGTAAGAATACCTTGCCCGGTACAGGCCTTACAAGGGCAAGAATACGAAAGCACATGCATATTTGTAAGCTCGCGCTAAGCATACGTACACCAGTATTATGCATACGGGTCGTCTGTACTGTTCTATTTAAAGAAACCTCAAATCTGAAGTTTTTTCAAGAAAATTTGAATTACTGCAAATATATTTCCCGGGAATTGTAGATAGCAGGAAGGTTTTAGGAATCGTCGATAGCAGGAAATTTTCCGGGAATGAACTCTGTAGTTACGCGTTTCCCGCAATTTGTTTTTGCGGGGGGGTGGGGGTGTTGGCGTGTCCCGGATTTTGCCCGGCGCGGTCCGGGCAATTTGTAAACCGATTAGAAGTATGGAGCAATGGAGAATGGCAAAATAAATGAGGCTCATTCGCAAGATTAGGATTCCAAGGGACGGAATAAATGTTGTTCTTCTCAAAACAAAGTAAGACGGGTCGACATCAGAATTTCCAGTATATAGTCCCACGATTGGAACCGTGGGTTCGATTGGTTGTGCAACTGTGCAACCAGTGGTTGCCCGGACCGCGCCGGGCAAAATCCGGGACACGCCAACACCCCCACCCCCCCGCAAAAACAAATTGCGGGAAACGCGTAACTACAGAGTTCATTCCCGGAAAATTTCCTGCTATCGACGATTCCTAAAACCTTCCTGCTATCTACAATTCCCGGGAAATATATTTGCAGTAATTCAAATTTTCTTGAAAAAACTTCAGATTTGAGGTTTCTTTAAATAGAACAGTACAGACGACCCGTATGCATAATACTGGTGTACGTATGCTTAGCGCGAGCTTACAAATATGCATGTGCTTTCGTATTCTTGCCCTTGTAAGGCCTGTACCGGGCAAGGTATTCTTACCCAAGGTTATATTGGTTTGGGTATTGTGGGTTTTAATGGGGTTTATTTGGTCTTCATTTTGATTTTGACTAGATTCTGCGTTCAAACCTCATCCTAAACGTTGACAACACCTATCATGCATTGGACGAAGGTGCATCACTAAAGCCAAGCAGTTTATTTCATTCATATCGTAATTCTTGAAAACCCACAAAAACGGTAACAATAGACAACATCCCTTGCCATCCCGTGTCACAAAAATTAATTTCAGAACATACGCAATTTCTAAGATGGAGAAGTAGGATTTATACATAGAATTTTCTGGAATTAGATTAGTAATAGTTGCAAAAAGTTGCAATTTGGGTTTGGTGCTGAAGACTTTAAATAAAACCCATTAAACTGAATAAAAGAATCATTAAACCCATTTAAACCCCTGGGTTGTCAATTTTTATTGAAAACCCGTTCGTTTTTCCGAACCCCGGTACTGGGCTTTCTCAAGTTAAATAAATTCGTTATTTTGTAATGAGTTTTTGTTCAAGAATACGAGGAGATTGCATTTCCATGGGAAAGTAGTAACAGATTAGTTTGCTTTTAAACGCAACCATGTTCGTAAAATTCTGTATGTATCCACAGAAAGTAGAAAGTTGAATTATAAATTATATTAAAATATATGTTTGCGTTACATAAGTATTTTAGTTAATTCCTAATGCTCCCAAAAAAACTTTTTTCAAGTTATTTGCACTTTTGTATTTGTATAGCCATTTTTTACTTTGCGACTTTTTTTGTAGATTTTAAAGTATTGAAAAATTCCAACACTAAAGTTTGGTATTGGACAAAATGCGGTTTTACATGAATTTTAATTCTAGGAATACGTGTTTTTGATTTTTTGTAACCAAAACGAACATTGCCGACGATCTTGGTTGGAGTAGTGCTACCGGGATTTTTCGGGTTTAATGCAATTCCCGGCAAATGGGATCCCGAAATCCCGATCTCAGAATTTTCCAATTTGTTGTTCACAATTTGAAATTACTGGTACTTATTACCGGGTTTTCTAGTATATCATTGGACAGCTAAAGTTTCGACGAAAATTTTTAGTGATAATTTCCATTAAACTCTGAAATAAAAATTTTGAGCGACATTGGTGGCCAAAGTTTTCTAAGTAACATGTGTACGTTTTATAATCGGGTGCAAAATTTTATTGCAACTTGCTTATTTCCAAATTTAAATGTCAGATTATCCTCTCAAGGAGCAAATGAACCTTATTCTCGGCATAATTAGAGAATTTGCAATCAGCTACACGTATTTAATGCTCGTTTCCAGTATGTTGGACAATAATTTTTAATAGACGAATTTGGGTGTAGAACCAGGTGATTTGTATATTTGAACTTAAAATTATAAAATTCCCAAAGCAGCGCTACTTTTTGAATTTCAAAATTTCAAATAAAAATAATTTTTAAACACGCAGCCCTGCTTGTGCAAAAATTATGTATGTATTGGTACATATTAACATACCGCAAAAACTCAAATAGTAGCCGGGGGCTACTATCTACAAAATTATGAAAATACATACGGCTACTAGATATTTGAGCACGGCTACTATTTGAGTTGTTACGGTATGTACAAATCTTGTCCGATCTGTACAATTTAAATACCTGCACCTTTTTTCATATCCCAAAATAACCAATTTCATGTTATAAAGTAGTATTTAAATTTCAGGAAAAATCCTGGGAGTTTATTGAGAGTACCTAGTAGTGCCATATGTTATGTACAATGCAGATAAAATTAGTTGGAGTTACTCTAGAGAGTTGTACTATTTTTTATTGAAATCCCCATGCAATTTTCCATCAGAAACCGTGTTTGAAGTTTTTTGTATCCCAATGTGGCAAAATGATAGCTCGACAAAAACAACATGTTGCAATGTTTGAGCAACATTTTGGTACACCAAAAAATTCGTCATATTTCGATTGATCAATAAAAATCGGAATTGATTGCAAGATGGTCGACCGTACCACAAAATGATCCACTGACACTGGTAGTGTTGATGACCTAAAACTAAGCGCAAGGGAAAGGTAAAAAAAGTCACCAAAATTCATGACGGCGTGGAAAACTGAATTTGTCCGAATCCATGCCGGATCCAAATAAAAATTCCGTCACAAATGAACGGATGAAGTAAAACTATGAGTATTGCCCTTAAGTTAAACCTTGGACTTATGTCGTCAAGTTGTGGGAAGAAATAGTTGTTAAGTAAACGTAAAGTAAAACTAGGCCCATAAGTAGCCGACGGCTGATCATGCGGTACGCACTTAAAAAATGGAAACGGTGACTTTGAACAGCTGAGCAAAGTTTTGTGATTGGGGTCAAACAAAATAGCAAAAGGATCGTATTCACACCTATTCAGTCCAGCCTATTCATAAAATATTAAAAACGTTAATTGGACTAACCATCCTGCTTCCGTGATTTTTTTGTTGGACAGAAGTTGAATTTGATCGAAAAAGTGATTTTTCTTACTCTGGGATAAATTTTGTGCCAAAACTTATTTTTTGAATATCTCGAGTGAATTGTGGAACCCCCGAACCACTCCCAATTCAAAAATAGTCACTAGACATTCAAGGAGGGTTCAGGTCCTGCTCATGAGGCAAAAGGGTTATTTTTAATCCACCAGACTTTTAATTGAAATCACATAACTAAATATATTGAAATCACATAACTTGAATTTACAGTGCTTTAATTCGATTAAAAAACTGTAAAATTGAAATCTGCCATACTTTTCGAAATCATACATTTTATTCAATTAAAACAATTTTCTACTAGAAAGAGAAAGAAAACTTAAGTTATTTCTTATGAATCTGTTATAAATAATTTTAGTCGACAAGTAGTGCCCTTCTGGCATTCGCTGGGCCAGCTCTAGGGCGCTTTGTCCCAGGTCAGGGCTTCATCCTCGGTGAAATCTTTCAAGTCCTCGTACACAGGAGGGCATATGTTGATGAAGTTGCGTTCAGAGGATGAAAGGTCGAAAAAAGACCACTACTTTCAAATTGTTTTTTTTTGTATTATTCAAATTAATAGTATTGAATTTGTTTCGAATTATTATTTTTTCAATCTGATTATTGCTCTTGTTGTTGCTTACCGACCTGCATCTTGCTTTCAAACCTGACCACAATTTTTAGCCTTTTTAGCCTGTAAACTTCTTAATTTCGAATTTGGAATCTCAGAGTTTCTACCACATATGTAAGTCCGATAGCTCTCCCAAAGATGCAATTCTATTCTTATCTTTGCTGTTGAGGTAATTAACACCGATGGAGGTTTCGCAATTCCATCTTTTCTTAAAGAATCGATTATTTCATTCGCTTCGCCAGGGATGCCATGCTTGCTTTCTCTGTTATGGTCGTGAGATTTACCATTTGTCAGAATATTTGCTATTTGAGCTCCCTAAGTACATAAAAGGTCAATTGATAACATGTATGGATCTTTGGAATATTTTTAGCTTGTCGACGCCTTTGAGGAGGGTGGTGGCACACCCTTATCTTGAAAATCACTAGATTCGCTGTCGTAATACATCACTGCTAAAATTGTCGTCCATTTTAAATGAATTAGTTGTTTACGATGGTGTTATTTTCCTGAACAGTCACTATCTTAATGGTTGTTTGCATATAAATAAATGTAAAAGTTTTGAAAATACGTGTCTGACGCATTCAGTTAGAGGGATGGTTCTATCGTACAAAAAGTACTGGAAATTAAAGTTATGGAAATTCAATATATTTAGTTATGTGCTTTCAATTAAAAGTCTGGTCCATTAAATGACACCCGAGGCAAAAATAGTAAAGAGGTGGTTGAAATCCAAAATTATTCATTCAATTTTATATCAAGAAAAAAAATCACTGTCACTGAACCTTTTCCAAACTGGAGCCAGATGCATCTGCTAAACCTTGTAAAAGTTGGACATCCGAAAAAAAATCTATGGTCTAGAAATGTGACCACTATCTCCGGGATCGGGTGCGCACCGCGAGTGTGACGCGGGCTCCAAGACTTTGGTCTAGTATCGCTTCGAAAGGAGGAATTTTTGAAAACTCGTTGGTGTATTTTGAAGAGAATTTAATGGGCTTTCTAGTGATATCGTTATTTTTTCAAAATTCAGAAAACTCAGCCGGCTATATTAATTTATGTAGTAAACAAAACATATGGCACAACCAGGTAAATAAACTGCATCAAATTAAGAATTTTTTTGCCCTCGCATTGTTGTATGGTTGGTATATTTTCACTTTTATTAAAATTTAGATTATAAAATCAAAGTTACTAAATTTTGCCATAGATTTTTATCATACGTAATAACATGGTTGTGGCGAGTGGCAGAGCTAGTAGTGGGCACAAGTGGGCACGTGCCAACGTGAAATTTTGTGCATTTTTAGACTAGATATTACTGAATTTGTTTCAAACCCTAATGAGATTATGAGTTGATCGTGGTGGCCAAAAAAGTAGTAAACGTTTCGCTCACAAGCTGCAAATATCTGGGAAGGCTAAATTAGAAAATTATAACTATGAACATACATACATGTTAAAATTAAAAAAAAATACCTCTGTCTCAATGTCTTTGACAATTTCATTTCAAAAACATTTGCAGGACTTGGTGTTTGGCAAAATTTTGCAGGGCTCGCAATACATAACCTTGCAATTTGGTCACAATTTTTATATATTTTAAGGTACCAGAAGAACTTAGAAACCCAAGCCCTAGAAACCGGTTGGGTTTGAACCCCCGATTTCTACGGTTCATATAATTTTGAAAATTTTTCTCTCGAAGGAAAGTTGGATTAAAACAATTAAATATTTTTTTAAGCAACACCAACTTGATCAGGTAAGTGGTAGTCTTAAAATTTCGCTGGAGCAGAACAATGATTTAGTTTCGTTCAACAATTAGCATGTCATGAACCGATCATCCTAAAATTATGATTTTGTGCTTGAATTGTGCCCAGATAAACTACGCAGACATCGGTGGCAATCTGATTTTGAGTGGTAATCCAGGCTATCGGTGAAAAATGAAAATAAAGCATTCAAACATGCAGAATCATGACTAATGCTATATAAACGGCTTAAAAACAAACTCCTACTACAAAATATTGCCAACGATGGATGTGAAATTTATCTGGGCACAATTTAAGCACACAATCATAATTTTAGGATGATCGGTTCATGAACGGCCAATTTTAGAACGAAACTAAGTCATGTAAACTATGTCACAGCGAAATTTTCAGACTACCACTGAATGCCTAGGTCTATTTTTTTAACCTGACCGAACCGTATCCTCACCGTACCGTAACCTAATAGACATAGTTGTTCCTTTCATCTCACTACAATCCACAAACCCATTAACCTCCGTACAAAAGTACACACCGCAAAATAAATTTGTATAATTTCAGGCAAGTAATTCTTAGCACAAATAGTGGTTAAATTTTTAAATCGGGCTAAAATTCGAAAAATGACAGCGTTTAAGAAATCCGAATTCGGCTGATTTTTTGTAATTCCGCCGAACATGCGAATTCTGGAATGTACACAAATAATGACCTGCTTATTTCTGAGCGTGTACAATTTAAAATTAGTCCGGGAAAAATCGGAGATAATCACCTCGCACTTCTTCATTTAAAGTCAGAAGTTATCCACCTGTGCAACAAAACTACGAACCATAACTTCAAAAGTTCGGCGAACACCAAGTCTAAGTCAGTACCATGGAAATACGTTTGTGAGCTTCAGACTTTTAAAATGAATCGTGAGCGCTTAAATTAAAATCTGAATTTTCGAAACGCAATAAGTTTTAAGTTATAGCCTGATTTCGAAAATGCATTTTTCCATTTAAATAGAAGGTCAGAATTATTTCAGAGGAGTTAATAAATATGCCTCCAAAAACTATTAAGACTTCATGTTAAATAGTTCCAAATTTTTTAAATAAAAAAGCCTTAAACGTTTTAAGATTGAAAGTTTTTGAAAAGTGGAGTTTTTTAATTGATCAACAACATTCTGAGCGAGCGTGTTGTTTTTTAACTCGGACTACAGAGCGTGATTCAGCCTTTTGAACTCACTTTAGTTTATTTTACTACAGCTTTATTTTTGGAGTCTGAATTTTGTCAATTGCGTCAATGAGTATCCCACTAGTTTGTCTAACGAGGTGCAATCGCTTTTCCACGCCATCACCACGTTTGACACGTTTTTGGAGTGGTTTTGTTCCACCCGCCGTTGAGAAGTTTTCCAAAACCCATTTAGCGCCCAAGCCGTCACCTTAAAAATCTCTGCTTCAAGTACTCAAATCCAAAATAATCAATCTGAATAATGTCAGGAGACTCGTCAAGAGTAATTTAAGTTTAGAGTTTATTTCTGGAAAATTATTTTTCATACAGTTTTGACGAAGTTGCTTTCAAATTCTTGATGTAAGACGGCTTGGGGGCGTGCATCGGGTTCTCCTCCACGTTCTTCACATTAGATCAGAGTGAATGACCCTAAAAACTGTTGTCTGACTCACCCCCAACATTTCTTCATGCTTACCTGTAATGACGGATTTTTATTGCTGAAGAAATGTACATTCTTCTGCAAAGCGTCCTCAGACCTGACTTTGGTTGCCAATTAGTGGGGATAGAACTCCACCCGATACTACCACCGTCTTTATCTCCATGTCATTTACTGCACTGAGAATGTAGGTTTTACTGACGTGGAATCCATTTGTCGCCAGCTTCTTAACCACTTTTTATACAATAATTTATCTTTGGAAAACGCATTTATGAGTACTTGGGCTCCAGTGGGGTCGTGTGGGGGCATCTTGGTGCACAAGACAAAGGGGCATTTTGCAAACTGTTCCTGGACTATCTGGCTACGACGCGTGAAAATTTCGATAATCTCGGGTATTTCGAACGGTTGTTATCTCAAAAATCAAAGTGAGTTCAGAAGGCTGAATCACTCTCTGTAAAATAAGAAAGCTTACAGCGTTCGAAAAATTTTCATTTCGCTGAAAATTGTATTTAAAAACTCCTCCACTGGCGAATATATTTACGTGCATTAAAGAAAATTTAAAAAATTGTGCTGCCTCTTTCTTAGCGTGAATATTTAATTTAAAATTAGTCAGGTCCAAATTCGAGATAACTACCTCAGACCTTCTCCTTGTGAGAAGAACGCAATTTTCAAAACTTTTTATTTTGATTGCTCAAGTCTGAAAATATCCTAATCATCAATCCTTATTAATGAACCAAAATAAATATTTGTATGATAAGAAAGTACAAAGGCCAAATATGTATACTTGCATTTATTGTAATGTGTGAAACGAATCGTGAGAAGGTCTAGCAAATAGATAAGTTTCAGGCAACTAAAACTTGGAGTGATTAAGCCAAGTCTGTCCGTATCTGGTAGAACGTTTCTTGAAGGAACTTTTTACTTTATGAACAAGTTACCAAATTGTTAATTTCGATAAATTTCTGGAGTAGTCCAAGGCAAAAAATAGAATTATAAAAATAACTGACAATTACAAAAATGAAGACTTCATTGAAAATTCAGTACCTAACGTAATCCGCTGATCCTTTAATTTAATTTCCCTTGCGCACCACGCTGATTTTATAACTATATTTGTATGTACATTTGGCAAAAATCAAACCTATTCGAGAAGAAGGAATTCAAACACTGCATCTGGCAATTTTTTTAACGAAAAAATCAAACAAACCAAATTTTTGCGATACAGTTTTCCACAAAATCGCAGAGAAATTTGATTTTTTTAAACTCTAATGTCAAATTATAGCTAAATATCAATGGGTATTAATGAAGTCGTTTTCCCCTATTTTGGCTAATTTTTAATTGTTCAGAAATCAGAACATGGGAGCCATTGAAACTCATGCAAAAATAATAACAAATGAAAAAGAACTTTTAACCTACCAGCCAACTAGCTTACAATTGGAAGTAGAATTATCAGACCTCCATCATCCTGGAAATGTATTTTTTATAATATGTCTATTACCACATATCACACTTATTATTTCTTTTGTATATTTAAATCTTTATATTTTCGCTACCTAAATTATTTAGTTGATAATTTTTTTGTGTATCCCAAAGCTTACGCTTTAAATCTAGCAAATTGTTTGCCGATGTGCAGAAGACGTTATTGTTCGTATAATCGATACAAATATGGATACATAGTTTATAAAAAAATAAATATGCATTAGCGAAAGAAACCTAAGTTAAATTACATTGAAGAAATTCTGACAAAGCAAGCATTTAAAATACATTGATACTGCTAAAAATTGCATCACAGGGGCGCCGTCGATATCCAGCCCCTGTTACCAATTTCAAAGGTCGGGCGCTGTCTACCTATCCCTGGTTGAAATTATTGGCCATTTTATGCAGGAAATGTTAAGCCGAATCCTGCAGAAAAAATGTGCCTAAAATTGGCCCAATTTTGTGCAGAACTGTTTATGCATATCTATTTTATGCAGAATATATTATGCATAATTTATGTTGAAAGGTTTATGCACAATTTATTGGGACGGGTTTATGCAGACAATTAGTGCATTTTAAATCATGCCATAGTTCATGCATAAATTATTCAATTAAACAATTCATCAAGTACAATTAAAATTCATATTTATTATTTTTACTTGTAATAAATATAAGTATATAATTGTTTTAAATAACATTAATACCAGTTCCACGGCGTGACTTGCGATACTTCTCGGATAGTGACTTCTTGATTTCACGCTTAAGTACGTGTCTTCTTGCTTCACAATTTAGCCTCGGCTCTGGTGCAGTTATCTGGAGGATTTTCTACTCCTACCTTTTTAACACGCCATCTACAAGTTCGAAAAATATAGATTTTGTTAATTAGTGGCCTACAGAAAATATTAAATGTGGGACTTATCTTCGTAATCACTATCTGCGGCGCAGACTGCGGGTTATTCTGCTGCCTTCCAATGAGGTTTTTTCTCTTGGATCTTAATGTTCCGTCAACCCACGCACCAGTAGGTTTATTAACCCACTCGACTAAGAAATAACTGATCCTTTTTTTAATTTGCTATGAAAATATCGAAAAGTTTGGATAAAAGAGGGATTTAAAAGTAAAATGCGAAATCATTCAATGAAATGAATGAACCCATGCCGTCTCAATTCGAGTTACGCGCTATGAGACACTATGAGACACGTGTATAATTATGGGTACATATTTCTGCATAATAAACTCGACATAAGTTCTATGCATAATTATGCTTATAATTTTCTGCATAAGCTGGTCGGCATGATTGCTTTGTCAAATTGTGCATAAACATGCACCAAATTTTGTGCATAATGATTTATGCATAGGAGTTGTGGTTACTCCTGCAGAATTCGGCACAGACATTTCAACCAGGGATCCCCATAATCAAAAATACCCATCAAGGTCAAATGAGATGAGGACGGTCACGACCTATGTGTCAACAAATTAGGAGGATAATATAGCTCCGGCAGTCAAGTTAATAAAGCTCCAGCGCTGACTTATCGGGGGGGGGGGGGGGTGGGGTGGGGGGTGTCAGTGAAAATCTGGACAGACTGGCGAAGCTTTTTTTTTTTAGGGTCCCCCGTTTTCCGGGACAGGCTGTACTCCGGTTCCCGGGACAGACTCCGAAATCGAACCCACGATTGGAACTAAGGTAGCCACCAGTGGAACCCAAAGTACAGTTTGGACACATAGATTGAGAGAGAGCCCGATAGGATGTATTCTGCGTGAGGGTCCCCCTAAAACGGAAGTTCATTGTTAGAGATCAGTTGACTTGCAGTTTTCCTACATACAATGAGAGGAAATGATACTCCGCTAATATAATTCCTTACTTTGATCACTAAGATATATAGATAAATAATTTATATTTACTGAAGCTGGGCTCGGATCTGCTTCCTCTAAAAAGTCTTGTTTTGATGGGTTTTTAGCGTGCACGCACTCTTGCCTACTTTTGCACGGAGTCATGTGAAATTTTTAACTTTGTGTTAGAGATGCGAAATTTGGCATGCACATGCACAAACATATGACGCACCATAATATAACACCAATTCCCGTTCCGTTCGCTATAAATTTTTCAGGAAAAATCAAAAACCAAACGGATTAGGGGTGACATTTGGTTTTTGATTTTTCCTGAAAAATTTATAGCGAACGGAACGGGAATTGGTGTTATATTATGGTGCGTCATATGTTTGTGCATGTGCATGCCAAATTTCGCATCTCTAACACAAAGTTAAAAATTTCACATGACTCCGTGCAAAAGTAGGCAAGAGTGCGTGCACGCTCAAAATCCTTCAAAACAGGACTTTTTAGAGGAAGCAGATCCGAGCCCAGCTTCAGTACCACCTTCCGTTCGACACATTTCCTTCAAGGTGTTCATATTTCGATAAATAAAACAGAGTTCTTTCCCATGAAACAAATACATTTGTGACACAAAAATTGCGGTGCTCAGTACGCAGAAAACCATGACGAGCAGTACTGCGGCAGTGAGGGTAAATTCTGCATCCTTGCGATAACTGAGGACTTCCTTCGCCAAGATGTAGAGTAGGATGAGGTCAGCCACAACTAATAGTGCGGACAAGGTAATGAATACCTTTAGCTTTCTCAACGGGGTGACATTTGGCAACCATGTTTTCTTATCCCAAGTAATACGCTGTGCGTAAAAGGATTCACTAAGGACTGCGAAACGTTGGAGGGCCTGAAAAGGCGTGTGGCCCGGCATAGAAAAAGTTTTTAATCGTTCTGACAACATGGTATCCACAGCATCACGTACGAAATAGTACGAATTAATGCATCTGCAAAAGAAATTCATTACGGAGAATACCGTACAGTTTATGAGCTTTTTATATGCCAAAAAACTGTGATCAAATTTCCTAGGGTCTAGATGTTAATGCTAAACTTTATCGAGAGTTACAGCTTGACCCAGTGAACGATAGACTTATGCAATATCCAGACTAGTTATACTCGGCAAGTGTAGAGGCTCAAATTGAGCCGCTCAATTGATACCGCACCAAGTGAAATAATTTCCGTTTGAAGGATGTATAAACGGTTTAATAATAAATGACTCCAACAAAACTCTGTTACTGATTATTTGTGTAACTCAAGAAAACCAATAAATTTTATCTTGAGGAATTTTTCTCGAACCATGAAAAACATTTTGCAGCTTCCTTACTTATTTCTATATCGCTTTTGAACTTGAATAATATGACTACTCAAAGTATAAGGCATTGCAGTATGTCTGAAATTAGCTTTAAAGTAAATTTTCCTATTTTCTAGAGATAAAAAATTCATAATATCTTTCAATTGCAAAACCATACCTGTATTAAATTGAATTAAGGAAGTCCGGTTGTATAACTTTGTAATAAATTTTCCTTCGTATATTTGACGATAACGAATTTGCAATTATTTTTCTCTATCCTATTATTTTATAAATTTATTTTTCTTTCCTCAAGCTCAAAGTCTGGACACGTCTTATAAATTATTCCGTACAATCTCTTTCCGAAAAACAATGGTAACATTTTATCTATGGGTAGTTAGAATATGATTATTTTTCAGTTCGCCACAATTTAAGGCATAAAATATTACCTAATATTATAAATTATTATATAATATTATATAAGGTATTAAGTTAAAAACTGGTTTTCCATATTACAGCAAAGTTAGTTTTCTAATTTTAATAACACGACAAAGGTATACCGATTACCTCTCTTAATCAGAAAATTGAGGTCAATTTTTAAACGAATTGTTTGATTTTTTTCTTCTGTATGTTGAGCATTGAATTCAAATACATTTCATTTCATAAAATACCAGATTCTTCCCTCATAATATCAATATCAATATCGTAATATCATTTTTCTAATTCTTTCCGCTCACAGAATCTTCTGGAGTAATATATTAAATTAGGAAGTCGGCTTTGAGTATTTTAGGCACAAGATATAATATTGAATATATATTAAGGTTCATTTATGATAAATTAGTAAATAACTTAAATTTCTACTGGTGAATGTTCAGAATGAATACATGACATTTAGTTAGCGATTACGGAGAGCTTAACAATTTAGGTCCTCGGTATATATATATATTACTGGGAAATAGTAAACAAGTAAGCACATATATACATATATATGTGTCCATACTACCTGTGCAAACTATACATTATGTACCTACATATGTACCTAGTCGTATACACTCAAGTGTCAATAGCTGATTGCTAAAAACCTACGCCGCAAAATTAAAATCTGATAAGTGCATTAGATTCGTCATGCTGTTTACATTATGATTCACTATGGACTTTGTAATTTTTGAACATCTGGATAAATATATAGGAAATTGAAGGGAAGCGGGCGGCGATAGTTTTTCACAAAAAAAATCTAAGAAAAATAGTGAATTTGACATGTGTTGAAAAAGTCAAAGGTGTGCTTTAATTTAGCCCAACGGAGTATAAAAACGTTCATGGGGACCGAATCGACTAAGAACAGTCGAAGAAGAATTTTTTGAAAACCTCCAAAGACCACACCCATCGTGAAGCCTCTCAAGCCTGGAATCCGAAGAAATTCACGAAATTCCAACGGAAACCGGGCTCACTGCTGACAGTGTCAATGAAAATTATCCAATGAGTGCTCAAATTGTAGGTTAGGCTTAAGGCTTTGAAATGTGGTACTTGCCACATCTTGATCGTACCTCAAAGGAAAACCAGATTAAATAAATGCAGGCGTCACCTCAAGCGTTACGCTCCAAAAAAGTGAGCAGGATTCTTTTTACAAATGAGGAGATTTTCACATCGGAAAAATATTTTAACAAGTGAATTGTCCTAATCTGCGCAAAATCGGTCAGAGACATCCCCCAATATAGACAAAGGGTCAGAAAGTCACATTATCTAGGTTTTTTAATGATTTTGGCAGGTGGGAGCTAATTGGGCTAATTTCTCTACATTTTGCTGAAAATTGGGGGGAGGTGGGGGAATTAAATTTCTTAAAATACGTTTTTGAGTCCGTGGTACATCCCCTAAGTGAGATCCAATTCAATGGAATCGATAGGACCTCGCAGCAGGGCTCAACACGAATTTATAGTGCAAAAAATGACCCAAGCGTAGCTAAAAAAACAAATTCCGGTCTTTATCTACAATCAGAAATGGTCATCATCCTTGCTGGATTTGAATCACCGGAATATGAAAAATGGTCAAAGTTAGGAGCAAAGGTGTGTTCTAAACCCCGTAGAAGTACGGAGGCTTGGAAAAAATTTCTGACCCCCGAATGCCACAAAATGCCCCTGGAATCTGTGCGTAATTCCATCGAGGAGTGGTCATGTTTTCTTTAGCGTAGCATTGACGCAGGAGGAGGAAATTTTTAAGACTAAAAATTGTTTTTGAATTGAAATTTATCTGGCTTTTCGGTAAAATTAGTCAAAAATTGCTAAGTTGAGAACTACAAAGGTAATAAAGCTGTATGTCATTGACACTTGAGTGTAAACGACTAGGTATGTATGTATGTGTAAAATACACCGTATAAAGTAATACTTGATATACAATTTGTGTCGTAATAAATTCAAACTTGCATTAAGGGTATTCATGATTGCTTCGTATTCTTCGTATTCCTCGTAAGTTACGAAGTTAAGACTTGTAAAATTTTGCAATTAAAACTCGAATTAATAAGCATACGACTTTTACGGTGTTTAACCGCAGCTTTTTTCTTTAACTAATTTTGATGAATTTGAATGACACCCTTATGAATTAACACCCTTATTGTAAATCGTTCGTATCAGTTGACCCTAAATTCTGCAAAAACGATGCAAACATCGTATGTTAACTATTATCCTGAATGTTAGATACTACTATCCTGCGACGATGTAGAATGTATGTGTACATATGTTTATTAATTCACTACAAAGCATTATTATGCAACGTAAGGAGATATAATATATATAAACGTATGCTTATAAGTATTTCTATTTCGCTATATAATAATAATCTAACGGCTTTTCCCAATTACAAAAAAAAATATAAATCTTCATCCACCGAATGTGTATAATAATGATCGAATAGGGTTAATGTGTTAACGCTGACATACTAAACTGTCAGGACTTTGTTATTAGCACAATATTTTATATTCATATGTCTTTCACAAGAATTTTGATCCAGCGTACTTAATATATTATATAAATTCATCTTTTCGCAAGTTTCCACTCACTTTTTGCCGCGTTCAATGTGTCCAGAAACTGTTTAGCACTCTGGGTCACGTGATGATCGATCCCAAGACTGGCCTTGTATGTTAGATATGCGTCCCTAAATAGAACTCGAGCTTTCTTTCTTTCCCCTAGACCAACGTAACAAACAGCCAGGTCTCTCTTGGTGTTTAAAATATCCTCTATGGCGGCCATATCTTGCCCATAAGCTTCCAACTTTTGGGCTATAACTTCCTCCAACTTATCCTTAGCTTGGGCGTGTTTATCTTGAAGCAGCAACAATTTTGCGAGGTCCCCTTTCGTATTCAATGTTACAAAATGATTCTCTCCAAGGTTGATTTCACGCCAGTGCAAAACTTCATTGTAAACTTGTTCAGCTTCCAGGAAACGATCCAATTCAACTAAAAGGGATGCGATATAGCTTTTTGTAGCCATGATTGCACGATCATCCCGCAATTCTGAGGAAGATTCCTCCAGAAGGGCAAGATTCGCTTTAAAGGCTTCCAGGGCTTGGGAAGTTTTTCCACATCGTCCAAGATGGCAAGCAAACTGGGTGTTAATTTGTAGCAGGAAATCATCTCTCGAATCGTTAAAAATTTTGTCACATTTAATCTTTAATTTTGAATATGTTTCAAATTCCAAATCCAATTCTCCAGCGTGATCATGTAATTTTATGATCTGATACTCCAACTCCAAAGTTCGTTTATCATATTCTCCAAGTTCTTGGGTAGTATTTTTGATAATTCATGCAAGCTCGTATTATTGGTCCGTTGACAGAGTGAAACGACAAAATCAGCAAATTCTTCCACCACCTGTTTACTCTTGTTTGGGGTCATTAACCAAAAGAATTGGGAGTCCATAATAGCGGTTCGGGTTGAATTCGCAAGCCCTTGAAGGATTTTCATCCCATTAGAAGTTTCAACCTGAGAAAAATCTGGAAGAATCCTATCAATACGAAGAACACTCTGGAATATACTTTTCGCGGCTTCAACAAAATCTTCAGGTAAGACGACCAGGTCAAGATGGCGCAATAGTTGTAAAGCGGCGTCCAAATCATCTTGCTTCAAATTTGGGATAATTCCGTGACATAATTTTTGCACGGTGTTCAAACTGGTTCCAGTATTATCCACGCATTTTAAAATCTGTAAAATGGTGATGGCAGTTGTGGTGATGCCACTTGGATGGAGGCGGGAATTTTGAATAAGATAATGTATCGCTAACGCCATACTTGCAGCGTGCAAATATTCAAAATCACTCCATTCAAATGATTCTTCATGCTGTTTAATTTGAGCCAAAGTACGAATAAAATCATCAGCAATCTTTCCAATCCATTCAGATTTCTCATCTTCTTGCAGATTTTCTTGTAGAAATTTTAAAATTTTTGAAATTTTTGAGATTGCTGCAGGGTGATTTTCAGTTACGCGACAAATGGCGCTGAAATCCAGATATTCTTGACGACCAACGCATGCCAAGGAAAGACAACGTTTTGACTCTTCTTCCAAAAATGGGCCGATATTCACAATCGTATCTTCAGCCGCCTTGGCGAAATATTCACTATCGATTATGTAAATCGCGGGAACCTTGTTGGTATGCGTTATTCTCAAAATCCAATCTTCATCTGCTACAGAGTCAATGATAAATATAGTTTCAAAAATTGGATCGTAAGTTTCCATCATTTTTCTACAGATGTCGTTAAAAATATGTGCGGATTCCCGCACCACTGGAACGGGACTCGTAACTCTGGTGGCAACATCCAGTTCTAGGGCAAGTTCTTCAATTTCAGCGGTTAAACTTGAACTCGCCGTTGTCCTTGTGTTAATCCAGACCAAGTTTATGTTTGGTTGATTTTTGAGGTATTCCTTCACAAAGTGGGAAACTAATGCAGTTTTGCCCATACCGGGAAATTCGCTGGTTACTACGACTTTAAATGAGTAGCTAAAAATGGAAGAAATCTTTTCTAGCGCTTTTTCTCTGCCAGTAAAATTATTTGGACTCTGCGGCTCTTGAATTTTGGAAAAATGTACCGGCTGCTGAGTTAAGGTGCAAATTTCTGTAGCACTCGGCCTAGTCCCGGCGCTTCTCTCCAACATTCTTTTCACAACTTGTATTTGATTATGCAATAAAGATCCACAGAATATGAAATATTCTGCAGGAATATCTTGTGATCGAATAGTTCCAGTTTGTAAATTTGTAAAAAGGCGAATTTTTACGGCACGGTTTAAAAGTTGGGGGCAGATTAGTTCCAAGAATATGAGACCAAGGGAGAAAATGTCAGTTTTTTCCGTATATCCTTCCTGTACGCCCTCCAACATTTCTGGACTTCGATATGTTAATGTTCCTTTGATTGAGGGGTTTTCACGCAAATTTAAATCTTGCATGGATTCCCCAAGCAAATCGTCCACAAATATTGATTCGTCTTCGCCATAGCCTTGATTAACCACGGAAAGACCAAAATCAGCAATTTTGTAGTGAGTTTTTCCAGTGTAAGCGGATTTTGCACAGATGACGTTTGCTGGTTTTAAATCCCTGTGAATTATGTTCTGAGCATGGATTGCTTCCAAACCGCGGGATAGATGATCAAGAATTCTTGGCAAATCCTTGCTTCGTTTTTCGAATGTTTCATTCTCAAGTAGGAATTCCGTCAAGGGTTTGTAATTACAGAATTCCATGTGAATAAACAGGTTTAGGGTATCGTGACTATTGTCGTCATCAAGGTCATCCCAGCCAGAGCTGGAAGCTAATTAATATTAAATAATTAACTGTTTATATACATATTTAACTTTTTTGCACCATTTATAATTAAAGAATTAATTTACCTGTGGATGAGCTTGCGGTTGAAGAGTCAAATTCAGTGCGTTGCGTCTGAAGAGAGGATGGCGGATCGAGCACCTTTTTACCGCCAGATTCAAACCAAAATGTATAATACCGGAGGACAAAGGTGCTTTGAACTTTTCCATGATTTTCAACTTCTCGCTTGATTTTTTCAAATGTTGAAAAATGCTTCAGCGCCTTAGCAACATTGATTTGTTTCACGGCATAAACGTTTTCATCTTCAACATGCTGAGCTTTCCAAACAGAGCCAAATGAACCCGCTCCCAAGGGTTCCGTCCCCAGTACTTGAAGGCTATTATTCGTTTTCCAAGGGTTTGTCATTTTTACCTAGTCTTGCACGATTGCACCTAAACAAAATGAAATTTAGCAATGTTAATATATATATATTTACACGGAATACCAAAGGGTATGCCAAAGTATCAAGTGTATTTAGAAGACGTCCTATTAAATGAGACGTAATCTATACTGTGTTGTGTGAGATTAGGAATTTTTATAGGATTTTGAGATAAAATAATTAACTTTACAGAGTCGAATATGTTTGTGGTTAATTTAACTTTGCCACAATTTGGCAACAAATGAATACTACTGCAAGATTGTCAATGTAAATAATAGTTGAGGTTGTATAGTAAAATAGAAGATTATTTAAAATAAGTTTAAAAAATTTAAGTTCACAAAATTTGGAAACAACCAACGAAGGATTTACGTAATTGCGGATTTGAGATTTTTTAAACGAGTTGCATACTTACCAACTAAACCCTATTTAGCAGGACAAAGCTTGCGTAAATACTTTCGCTCGTCAGGTACATTCACGTGTTATAGTTCCTGCAAAATTCATACATATTTGTGCCATACATTATTAAAGACTGACTTAATTATTATGAATCATTTCATTATTATGAATCGTTGCATTATTATGAATATTATGTCATTAAACTCTAAGTAAAGCTTACGTATTTATGTATCACTTCTTTCTTTCCAATTTCTAAAGTATTTATCTAAATCATGTTAGAAAAATAACTTACTAAATGCTCAACAGTAGACGTTTCCTGAAATCGGACAGACTGGAACCTAAAACACTTAATTTACAGTTAACTATTCGGTAAAAAAACAGCTGCCGACTTTTATTTAATTACTGGCAGAGACATGGAACTGGTCAAAGCCGAGTCAGCCTGTGGATTAGTTTGGATTTTGTCTACCCTATCCATTCTGTACATATGTAACTTAACGATTAGCTCATGAATTAAGCTGTCATGGGTTTTGCTGGTGGACCAGATCTAAATTTACACAAGAGTATGCATGTATGTAGTTAAATATGGATGTATCTATTTGCATGATATGCATATTCATATGCCACTTGATGGATCATTTGCTTGTGAAAAAAACTCATTTCTGAGTTCCATCTATTTCACCCATGTGCTGGTAGTTATTGATTCGTTGAATACGTCAGTTTAAGTAACTAATTTAAGTTTGTCATGAATCATGACTCATGATGCATAAAGATGATTGTTACGTATGTAGGTTAGCTTTGCATAGCTTGTCAAATTTAAAGTTATTACATAATTATTTCATCGTCGACTTTTCCTTTTTGAATTTAGTGGTAACTAATCCTAAGTATGTCATACATACAGATTGCATACCGTTTTCCACTAAAACAAAGTGGCGATGGCAAATAAATTACATAAATAATCCCAAAATTCACCATTTCGTTTTCGTAATTTAAATAATTTTACAGTAACCGAATTACATAAATACATAATTTGACATTTTTCTGGCTAAAGGATATATTTACTTGAACATGGAGTTGTGGCGTTCCGCACGTCTGCAGTAATGCATATTAGACAAATTGCACAGTTAATAAATAAGTCGTTACCTTATAGTGAAAAACATAAATAAGTTAATATCTGTTTTATAAGAGTGCACACATACATATTTACATAAAGACCGACATAATTATGCTAACAAGACATATAAATAATTAATGAAGTGCATACAAACATTTGTACTAAATATGTTAAACTTAGTTTTTCGAATACCACATAATTCTAGAAATGCAAATTAGCATTACAATTAGTTCGCCAAAATTTTAGAAATCCTTAATAACTGACAATACTTCAAATACCATACGTTTAAATAGGAATTACATCATTCTAAGTTTTTGTTCAATTCATTTGTAGTCGAAAATGAGTATCTTTCTCCTTGGATATTGCATGCTCCACTTGTACATACATATTGTATAAATTTAGCAAGATTTTTTTTAAATTTCTCGCTAAGGTCTCATTCTAAAATCATTTCAGTAGGGACGTATCAAAAATCGCATTGTACTTAAACGAAGTACAATGTCACAGGGACATTTTCGCTTGCCATTTTCGACCACTCCCAGCGCCAACCAATAATAAACTTCTTCCTGCTAATATTATTTACTAAATATATCATTTGTTCATTTTTGGAATCAAACTTTATCAAGAATGCATTAAATTGTACGCCAAAGTCAAAGACAACTTATATAAATTTGTGATTGTTTAAGAATCTCAAAAAAATGAGAGGTTATCTGGGAGGGGTCGAAAACCTCGTCGTTGTGTGGTATTGGCTCTCAATGCGGCTTAAGCTTCCTTATGGAGTTAAATCGTCCAGGGCTCCTTTAGTCGTCCAGGTGTACTAAAGTAAAGCATCAATTAAAACCATGTTACACAACGCATACAAAAATCACTTTCGCGGTGCAATCCTCGCAACGCAGAGGTGCACCTTGTTCACGACATATTTCATCACTTGGAATCCCAAACTGAGACGGGCCATTGCTCTAGACAAACAATGGAACATGCGGGCTTTTCAAGGTCTCAATATCTTTGCTGCATCCATCATACTTCCCTCCTTGTTGGTGAGATGCGTCCAGTTGTCCAATTCTCCGAAGGGGGTTGACGACCAACTCACCCTTTATTTAACCTACTTGATCTGCTTCATACTACCGTCGTACTTGTGCTACGCGAGAATCCTCATGAGACCGGAGGGATCGAGGAAATTAATCCACGGCTTTGAAATCATGTTCACCTTGGAGGAAACACTGGAAGGTTGGTTAACTTTTGTTTGTTATTGACAAAATTAGTATTGACATAAAGTATAATTAATTAAGTAACAAATTGTATTTTGTATGTTGTTCAAAATTAGGAGATTGCGTGTTAAGGTTCGGACACTAAATTTTTGCGCCAACGTAAATTTGCCTTTAGCGAAGATGCTAACATTAGGTTTACAAGGTTATTGTGCGAATTAACGGAAGCGTATGTAAATATTCCATCGAAATTTGAAGTGTCTCATTCCATACCTAGAACCTTATTCTACACAAAAATTCGCTACTTACTGTACAGAATAAGAGATACCATTAATGAATTAAAGTTAACGTAAAGTCGGCATCGTCCAAACTTGGCGGGAATAACAGTTTAATGTTAACTTTAAAAGTTTAGGTTACTCGATAAACTCACAATCCCGGTAGTATAGCTCGATTTAAGCAAGGATTAGTTTATTTCTTAATCTTCGAACAATGTGTATGTGAAATTTTTCATACCAGTTCAAAACTCATTACTACATTTTTGCATCCTTACAATAGAAATGCTCCCCGACAACGACCACAAATACGGCGCCAAGGTGGACTCCGCCATTGAGAAAATGTCTCGAGTCTCCCGCTTGCTCCGCTTCCTGCTAGAAGGCGTGTCTCCTCTTCTGGTCACCATATTCGCAATATCTCCATGGAACCCGCTCTACACCCTGTTACGCGCCATCCACAACTTCGAACTGTACGGACCCCTGGTGTCATTATCAATTCAGGCAGTTCTCGGCTTCTTTTCCGCTACCGGTGTAACCCTCATGTTCGAAACGTTGGATCTCTGTCTTATCCTGATGGGCTACAGCATTGGGTGTCTCTACTTGTGGACCATGTTCCTAGTTCCGATCACTGGGAAGGATCTATCCTACAAACTTCGACCAGGATTAGGGTTCTTTTCCGCCGTAAAAATGTACAAGATGCTCCACGTCATGACGATCCTTGAAGAAGAACTGTTTCGCGAATTCGTAAATCCGTGTCTGCATCACTTCACGGCGGTTAGTCTATCGACCTACGGATTGTTCACGTTGTTGGCGCAAATATCGAATGATGCCGAAACGTAGGTATTTCTAATCGCGATTTGCATCGGGATTATCGTATTCTCGTTAGTTGTAGAGTTTGCGGTGATCTGTCTCGTTGCCAGAGCGGGGATGCTGTCAAAATTGTTCATTTCAAGGATGACGAGAATGCATGGGACGGACAAGTATAGAAGGGCCGTGTTGAGGTCGATGTTGCCGAATGCGATTAGTTTAGAATTTTTGAAAAGTGTGGATACAATGAAGAACGGGTTGGAGATGAACTACTTTTTGAATTATATCGATAGAGTGAGTAATATCACGGCAACGTTGCTTGTTGCTGGGTAAACGGACTAATTTATGTACAAGTTAGAGGAAAGTTGTAGCTGATTTACATAAATTCCTTAGTCTTTAGGCTTTCTAGCATCTTGACCCATCAAGCATTTCGTGAAGCTAAACCCAAAGTTAAAAATACAAGGGCTAATTTTGCAATAACAAGTACGAAAAAGTTGGCCAAAATATTCACTGCAGAAAATTTTTGGAAGTGCAGAAAAGTGCAAATAATGGCATAATAGAATAATACTTGTGGTATTTGTTAAATAAAACATTAATTACCACACTGTTTTTAATATACTAAAAACAGTCGCGTTCTCTGCAAAAAAGTAACTGGCCACACGTGACCATAAAACAGTCTGTCTGTCCAGGTGCAGTACAATTAAGGGTGGAGCCTGTCCATTTCAAGAAGATTTAAATGTCGTATACATAAATAAATACCGTAAAAACTCAAATAGTAGCCGTTGCTCTAATAGTAGCCGTGCTCAAATAGTAGCCGTGTCTATTTTCAAAATTTTGTAAATAGTAGCCCTGCTCAAATAGTAGCCCTGCTCAAATAGTAGCCTTATTCGAATATACGCGTCTCAATTTCCATACAACCACACTTCTTGCCAATTCATTGAGATAATTAAATTATAGTTCAATATAACCGCAGTTACGCCCTATCGAAGCTATCAGTCGATGACAAAACACGAATTTAGCTCATCGAAGGAATTGTTGAAGAGCAGGTCGAGCAGAATAATATTCTAATGGACTACGACTTTAAGGGCAAAATTGGTGTTGTTATTAAAATTTAATTTGAGCTTGGTTCAGGAAATAAAAATCAAAGTCGTATGCAAATAGTAGCCGTGTCAATCTTCATAATTTAGAAATAGAGACCTTGCCCAAATAGTAGCCTTGCTCAAATAGTAGCCGGGTCCCAGCCACCAATTTTATAAATAGTAGCCCCCGGCTACTATTTGAGTTTTTACGGTATGTCATATTTGACCGTCCAATTTGCCACAATTCTAATGTAACCGGTATTTATGACAAATTTGAAAATAAATGTCCGAAATATGGCAAATTTCAACATTGCAAATTTAAATGGTTCAATTTGTCCAATATTTAAATATCAAACAAATTGGACATTTATGATAATTTGAACTTCTTCAATTTCTTGACACGTATTACCCGTCGAGTATAATAATAACCTGATGTATGTATGTATAATCAATCACATGAATAATGATCCAGGACAGAGTAGCTTTGAATTTCACCAGTGTTGCCACACGAGTTTATACCAAACATCGCCTAAACAAACTTTATAATTACTCACAATCTAATTATTCAACCAAATAAATGATCAAACTATATTTAGCATCAATGCTGCCCTAGAACGGCTATTCGTACACTCGGAACTATTATTCATATTTTTTAGTTTCATATCTTCACATCTACATATGTTCTACCAGTTCTGATGTAAATGCAATTTCTCACGAGTACATATATATACATATACATATATTATAATATCTGTGCATTGACTACGAAGCTGAACATTAACATACTTATATACGTATGTACATACATATGTCCGTATACACATGCCAACGTTAATACTCCTCGACTGTGTATTAATCAATAATGTAATGTAGTGTGTAATAAGAAAACAATTACTACGGTGCTGAGTAAATATGCACAGTGGTAATATGGGTAGGTTACCATGGTACACATTTTGAATACAAAATATATATATTTATATTTATAAATTTAGATTAAATTATTTCTGTTTATTATAAGTTTTAAAGTATTATAAGTATTAATCGCCATAATTCCCAAAACTGCACTTCATTAATTTCAAGAAACAAATATGAACGTACTTCGCCATTTGTGATTTGACCCCAATTTATGACCGGATAAAGGTCTCTGTTTGTGCCGAAAGCTTGTCAATAAACTCAATTTCAAAAATATGTCCTCCAACGCCGATCTATCCAATTATATACCGTGTATTATACTTACACTAGTGTAGAAGCCCGTCATTCGACGTGCAAAATAGGACCGTCGATAAGCCCGTTACCCCAACATTAGTGAAGTTAGCCTCTCCTGTTCTCTCTGCAGAGTGAAGAGAGAAAAGGAGAGGCTAACTTCTCAACTAAGCCACCGACCCAGCAGCGACACACTTGCCTGCTTTATATAAATAGTTTAGATTTATATGCAAATATATATATTTATAATCGCTGGTTTTATGCATGGCTCTACTTGGTTACCGCATTACATCCGTGTGCACATTTGCATACTTCAGTTTTAAGATTACTTAAATAAGACCAATTTTCATCAACGTTATGTACATAACTCAACGCACCTTAATCCTCTCATGACTCATGGGCGTGAATAATGTATGTAAATAAAAAATTTCCAGGCAATGAACCAATTTATTCGTTCAATTCCATGCAAAAATGCAACTTGACCATGAACGAGAGTTCAAGTTCATTTTACATACTCCAATATCTCAATACATATGTAACCGCATTTCAATACAGGACTGGACACCACCTTTCATTCCAACATGCAGATAATTTTAGTTGCTACATATGTATGTATTTACGTATTTATGTGTTTAATAAATTACAAAAAGTCGTATTCGTCCCGTATCAAACAGCTCATACATACATAAGTATTTGCACTGATAAATGCATACAGTCATTATCAATTGATAATCATTTTACTTTGCACTATGGCCTCACAAACAACACATGACGATAGCTTGGTCCAGCTCAAGTTAAAAATTAGAGGTAAGTTTCCAAAGTTTCAAATTCCAAGCATAGGTTTGCATTTTATAATTACTCTTACTATTACAACATATAATTATTTTATAATTAATTACATTTATGTACTTGTATGTGCAATCATATTTTTTATTTAGAACATGACAAACTTGCCCCATTCTATGAAATTTTTGACGACCCGTTCCTTCTCGGGTTTCTGCAGGGGAAAAAGTTTCAAGTTGAGGTGGCCCTGAGTTGTGTAAGTTTGGGGGTATTCACGGCAAACACTTTCACTGAAAAAATTGCGACTGTATGTTGCACAAATTTTACAAAAATAATCAGCTGTCGTCATAAAGTTTACGTCACTCACGCAGAAACGACTGGTGGTACACTCTTAAAAATTCGATATGTTACAACGCAGATATTGATATACGGTATTACGTATCACTACCAGTTCTATGGAGTCACCGCTCGGTAGTAGTTTAACACTGGACCTCTAAGAGAGTACCCACCAATGAAAAGTGACATACAATTGACTGAAATTATATTTAGAAAATTTGTAAAGTTATTTAGGAGAATTTATGTGTGAGTCACACAGTGTGACATGAATACCTCTAATATTTCGTACATTTCAAATTATTTCTAACAAATATCAAGGCTCAAATAATCATATAATTTGTAATAGCTGGAAAAATACATGAACATGCGGACCGTCAAGTATAGGAAGGAAATGAGCCCTTTCCGACCCTCCAAGGTGGCCTTATTGGATACCGATTTCGCCCAAATGCTCCGCCACAAAGATCCGGAAGGGAGATATATTGCTGTCCTAAATACATGTAAGAAAACAAAACTTTCAGAAAATTAACCATTATTTTTTATTCATTTGATTACATTAATTACTACAGACTATTGCTACTATTACTACTGTTATCTGTAACAATTTGCATCAACTAATAAAGGAGGTCGCTTAACATACGCTCACAGGTTTTGACGAAAGTAGTGTCAATCAATGGATCACAAATTTAATTTGTTTGAACTCTGGAAACAGAACTATCTGCCAATTTGCAGGTTTGGCGGAGATATTTGCATCCGTAGTGGGGAAAAGTGCGCAGTATATTAGGAAAGTGTAAATTTTTCCCACGTTAGCGTCCATTTTCTCCGGTTTTAATATTTTTTACTTGTACCTTTGATAATGGTGACATTATTTTTAAGAGTGTACTCTAAACTATTCACATATTTTTCAATAATTTTTGAAACAGGCACTTGGACTCCAGCCTTTTGCTCTGTGGCGGAGTCCATCGCGGTCACGCACTTCGCTCTGGATGAGGGTTTACGCCGCTATTTCTACCTCAGTCCGGACGGCGTGGTCTTAATTCTTAATTTTAAAGACTTCCCCCTATCCAAGATGATGGCCTCGTTTCCATATCTGATGCAAACGGTCGACCTTGCTTTCGTAAGTAGACATAAATTATTTCGTCACATAATTTATGGATGGCCTCATAAAAATATAATTAATACGTGCTTTTTTTATCAGAAATGTCTCCCCGCGAGTCCAAAAGCGCTACATTTTGTGAACGAAAACGCACTTATTCACACCTTTTTACCCCTTTTTAGGAAGGTTATAAGCAACAAGATAGGAGGAAGGGTATGCAAATCATGTTATTCAAATTCTTCTTTATGACTTGACAGCGTGTGTATGTATCAGTAGGGCAGTTTTTAGATTCTTGTTCTAACTTGACACTGCCAACAGCATTTATAAAGTAGTTCCGAATTTGACTAGGTGCATCTTCACTCGACCCGACTGGAGTCGCTGCATGAGCACGTGCCACCAAATATTCTCCCAAAATCACTAGGTGGCACTCTGACCGATGCGGAGGCCTATGATAGCCACCTAATTGCTGGAGCGAAAGCGAATGATGCCTTTTATGATGGAATTTGGCCGTAGGTGATGCATACTTATATATACTTTAGTAATGAAGCGTTCCTTCATGGGATAATTTAATCTGTATGTAATTTGCAGATCACATGATAAAGGAAACGGTGTAGGGAAACATTGAATACTGTAGTTTCCAAATTACGAATATTACCCATAAGTATACAGGGTCAACTATTTCTATGCGTAGGTATGAATTACTTAACCTTTACTCGAAGTACAATTGTCCGATTACTTATATGCCACTAAAGGATTAAATAAATGAGGAAACAATTTTTAGCACCAAATAATCGATTTAATTATGTATCATCCAGTTTTATATATCATCCATTTTTTTAATTTGTCCTGTAATGAATAAATTTCATTATTTACATAATTTTCTGCAAAAAACAACGTAACCATGATCGAGTTGTTCCAAGTTGAGGTACATTTTACATACTCCAGTAAATACAGAACCACATCTTAACGTATGTAGGACTGACATTACATATCATTCCAGCATGCAAATTATTTTAGTTGCTACCTGCCTAATAAGTTTTACATAGTTCCAAAAAGTTGTATTTATTCGTCCTGTATCCTACAGTTGATAAGTATTTGTACTCATAAAGCCGTTATCAATTAATAACCAGTTGACTGTGCACGATGGCCTCGCAAACAACACATGACGATATTAAGGTCCAACTCAAGTTAAAAATTAGAGGTAACGAGCTACACCCCTTCCCGGCGCTTTGCGCCTCGCTATGATCGCGTACTGATTGCAACCACACCCCTTTTCCGGCAATGGGTGTGGTCGAAATATCTGCGCAAATTTATGACACCATATGGTGCACAAAGAATAGAAGAATATTGTTCCGTTCTAACTTTACATTGATTCTTATGATTTCTGTTTGACCACTCCCCCCCCTGACCAATGGTGATGTGGTTCCCAATTATTATTGTATTTCTTATAGTAGATCGAAAGAAAGCCTATTGGAAAATTATATTTTAAGTTATTCAGCAAATTTGATTTTAAGTTTTTACTGTAATTTTAATTTAAGCTTTTTACAATTCTAGTTTCAGCTTTTCTACAACTTTATTCTAAACCTTTTTTTGCAATTTTATTTAGGAATTTTTGCAATTTTACTTTAAGTTTTTTTACAACTTAATTTTCAGTTTTGTTGGAATTTTATTTTCAGTTTTTAAAATTTTATTTCATACCATTTTTGCAATTTAATTTTCTCCTTTTCTGCAATTTAATTTTCATTTTTTCCGGAATTTAATTTTATGCTTTATTTTCAGTTTTTTTGCAATTTCGTTTTATACTTTTTTCGGAATTTTATTTTCAGTTTTTTGGAATTTTATTTTTAGCTTATTTGCAATTACATTTTATACTTCTGAATTTAATTTTCAGTTTTTTCGGAATTTAATTTTAGCCTTTTTTGAAATTGTAAGTTAAGCGTTTTTGCAATTTTATTTTAAGCTTTATGCAACTTTTTTCGCAGTTTATTTTTCAGTTTTCTCGGAATTTTATTTTTAGATTATTTGCAAATTCATTTTATAGTTTTTTCGCAATTTAATTTTCAGTTTTTTTGGAATTTAATTTCGGGCTTTTTTGAAATTTTTTTTTCAGATTTTTTGCAATTTCATTTTATTCATTTTTTCGGAATTTAACTTTCAGTTTTTTCGGAATTTTATTTTAAGCTTTTTTTGCAATTTTAGTTTATACTTTTTTTGCAATTTAATTTTCAGTTTTGAAAGTTGGGATAGTATTTGTTGAGTAGTGTGGTCTATTTTTAACTAAAAAACTGTGCACTTGTATGTATAAGCCAGTCGCCGAACAGCATGAGTAGTACATGTATAGAAGGGAAGGGTACATACATATAGGCATGCTTGGGAATGGGCATACATATCCTACGGTGTAAAATGCATGGTTGCCATTGCCGACTGGGAGAGAGGGGAGAGCATGAATATGTTTTAAATTCATGGGAGAGAGGGAGAGAGAGCGAAAGAGAACGTGGCAACGTCGCACCCAACTTTACACGATGAGAATGAAAATAGGTAAGTAGATTGTCCTCTCAGGTTCTAAAACTAAATAGTTAAATTATGAAATATTTCACAATTAGGATTTAATTATAATCATAAGAATATTCTATTCAGCGCATGCCAAACTTTCGGTATTCTGTGACATTCTTGACGACCAATTCCTCCTTGGGTTTCTCCAAGGGAAAAAGTTTCAAATTGACTTGACCCTAAGCTGTGTAAGTTTGGGGGCATTCACGGCAAACATTTTGCCGCATAATGCTAATAAGGTGCCACATAGTTGCTGGTGTGCCACAAATTTTCCAAAAATATGTAACCAATTATCGTCATAAACTTTACGTCACTGATAAGTGACGTAGTTAGTAATCTGGTATGGTTAAGTTCATAGATGTTGATTTCACGGAATTAAGGTTACTACGTTTTGTATTAAAATCATACCTTCCGCATAAATTTTCTAGCGACATCATGTATCGACGATATGGTCAAACTTTAATACCGAGCCACTACACAATGAATATCGCTTGGTACTATTTTAATACTGGGTTTTTCAGAGTGTATGTATATACCAACGAACCTTGATATGCAATTAACGGAGATTATATTTCATAAGCACGTGCCATGCCACCTCCCACACTCTAAGAAATGGGCTTAACATATTTTTGGGTTAAAAACTAGTCAACCTTGGTCGAGGTAAATTCAATCCGTAGTGGAGTAAAATTCATAACCCTAAATCATATTGTATACAAAATAACCTCGATACAGGTAAAAGCCACCAATTTACTCGTGGGCGTATTACCGCAACCTCATATGGAGTTATGGTTATTTAGCTCGAGTAAAAAGTAGAGCGGGTATTTAGATTTCGCAAGCCAGACCACGCCGATGATTCAGTCTTTACGTAAGTATTTACGTCTCCTGCAGGACTTCGGAGAAAATATTTTGTTAATTATTTTAACTATTCAATTATTTGACATTTATCGATATGAATCAATCGGAGGTGCATAGAGTTCTCACGCAGTGTGGATTGGCCAAATATATCATTAAATTAGAAGGTAAGACAATTAAACCATTTTTACTTCAGTTATTTTGCAAATAATAATCAACGTTGGTAGTTAAATAATTGTGATTAATATTTTCTTCCAGAGCGTCATGTCACAGATGAAGATTTTCTGGAACAAGAGAGGACCTCGCAGAACTTATTACTATTATAAACTCAATTAAATAAAATATAAATTAATAATTAAAAAAGTTGATTTATTAGCATTTGGCGCATCTGGTATTGCAACCCATAAAAAAGTAACAGTGAACATAAAAAAGTGCCCGTATTAAAACTCTGCAGAGGTTCTGAGTAAAGTTTACCCGTAATAGGGCAAAACAGATTACCCCTTCTTAGGTTTATCGCCAACTCAACGTGAAGTAAAGTTGGTTACCCCTTTGCACTTCTGAGCTCGCTAACCCTGTACAGCGTCGTCGCTGTTTTTACCACACTACGAGTTGACTTTTACTCGGTATGGGCTTATTAGTTTTAAGTGTGCAGAATCGCTAGGTGGCACTTTGACCAATGTAGAGGCCTATGACAGCGACCTAATTGCAAGAGCAAAAAGGAAATATCTCGTGAAGAGGAAGATCTGATTCTTATGGAATAAAAATACTTCATTATATTTTTATTTGATTTCTTTATTTGAGTTTCACATTTGCAATAAACTCGTTTATAAAAAATTCGTGCATTTCATACATATATGATTTTGAAAGTTTATTTACTTATCCTAGAATAAAGACTACAATTAACACTAAATTATAAATATATTGTTACACGTAAGCTAGTTTTAATGAGTATCATCCTAATTATTTATTGCATGACCTTTGTGGTTACGTTTCTTTGCGAGAGTGTTTTTATTTGCTTTTTTAGCGACGGCATCTTTTCTAGATTCGGGGCATCTATATTCAGTGTATCCTCGGTCAAACCTTGAATCAACAAGCTCCGGTGCCAAGTCGTTGTCCCAAAAATATTCCATATTGATTTTCATAGTCTCCCATAGCTTATCTGTGTCATTACTGCGGGAAATTCTTTCTAGATGATATCCGACTGGTGTCCAAACAAAGAAATCGCACCACTGACGGTTTGTAACGTAAATTTGCATTATAACCTGGTAATAATACGCATGAGAACGTTTCAACCGGAGTTGTCCATCACGGTTTTCAAGGCAACTTGTTTTTGGTGAAAATGTGGGCCAGTCTTTTGGATCTTTATCACGAATAGAAGGGGGGCATTTTACTTCTAATAAACCGTCGTCATCCAGAACTCGGTCAGGACTTGCTGCGAAAATTCCGTTATTCAAATCAACAAAGAGTCCACATTTTTTAACTGATCCTGGGATCAATCCCTTTACCATCTCGTAAGCCTTTATAGCATTTTCTTCGTTATTCTTGCCATACTCCATCAACGGGATCAGACACTCTTTTCCCAAAGTGTTTATTCAGCGTGCAAGTATTGTCCGTTTTGCGGCCCAGTTTGCTAATTAAATGAGCATTTGATGCTGTTATTCGTTTTATTCTTTCAATCTGCCACCTCGAACTACCTGATTGATCTCTAGTCTGTTGTTCAATCTCTTGCTGTTGATATATATCAACTTGCAATGACTGTTTTAACAAGGCTATTGATGCCGCTAATACATCCTCTGACATATCTGGCTTGACTGGATTACACCCATAATTTTTGTCACCCCTTCCATTACTAGGCACCGGAAATACAAGTTTTCTAGCTGCCTTAGGTTTTTTAGATCGGCATCTTTCTCTGTACGAAACAGCATATCGTCTCCTCCATGGACTGGATGGAGGTTTGTTGAATAGTGTTGTATAAATTTTGGCAGGCCAGAATGAGCAGTTGTTATAAGAGAACACAGCTGCAAGCATTCTGTGTCGGTAAAGACCCTTCTGGCCAAGATTTTTTCTTTTTCCTTCCATAAACTTATTAGCAACTGACATAAAGCTCTCTGAAGCATTGCTTGTCTGGTTTTCCATCAAACTATAGCTCTCGTTGGCTATTTTCCTCAGGGCTGATTGTAAGGGTTCCCAAAAACTGCACGACATCATAGCCGTCACGCTGTCTGCTTCAACCGCTTTAGTAGAGTCATTGGGATCGCAAAAATATGATTCGCAATTGTGATGACGTCCAAAAATGTGGAACGGAATATTGAGGATATCGTGTTGTAGATTTTTCCAACAATCATTTGTTTTGTTTTGAAGATAATGCTTTACAGCCATTTTAATGGCTACTGGAATCCGAGGTAGATGTTTATTTAAATTGCGTCTCTCTTCTATGGAAATGTTTTTTGCATTTTTTCCTGTTATTTTGTTCATTGCCAGTGCCATGCATATCTTTGTTAAATTTTTGTACAAGTGGTTTTTACATTCAATTTTTTTTAGCTTTAATTCCTGGATACACGTCTTCAATATTTGCATGCACAGAAGAATCACCATCCCCAATAAATTTTCTATATACTAGTCCGTGTAGTCGACTTTGAGCAAACCCGGATTTTAAAATATGTGATTCCATCGCAGTAGCTGGACCTGACCAATTCTTAGGACAATCGTGGTCTTGATTTTCAATGTTACCTTTATCGCATACAATGCAGGTACTGCATCGAGTATCAGCAAATATTATTTTCTTCGTTTGCATTCCTATTATTACACCAATGCCACAATTAGCTGTGTACGAATGACCATAACTTCTTTTTGACCACCCGCCGTCAACACATACTGTTATTGCTGCATACCTAACTCCTTCAACTATAACAAAACTGTTTGCTTCTATAGCCAGCTCCCTTTCTCGGGCCAGGTTCTCCTTCATCTCTTGTGCAAACGCATCCTCCTTTAGGGCCTTGCAGTTTACCTCGGCTTTTTTAAATGTTCTATAATCTGGGCACGGGAGATCCATAGTTGTTAGTAACGACGTTCCAGCCGAAAACCCAACGGGAGAACATTCACACCCCCATGTAAAACTATCGTTAATTGACAGAGTATTGCAGTCTGAATCGCTGCAAATAACAGCAACCCAGCCACAGGCGCATTTAAAAACGCATTCCGTCGATAATCCTTTCCGCCTTTCTAAATCCAACGAAATTTTCGCAACGCTACAGCTGGAGCAATGAGACGATATGTCACTAATTCCATCAATCAAGCTCTTGAACGATAAAATTCTCCTTCCGGAAGTGTTTTTAACGTATATGCTTTCAAAATATTCAGCAGATTGCTGGTAGTTAATTATTACTTGTGGTTCAATTGTCCGCTCTGGTTCAACTGTCCGCTCTGGTTCAATTGTCCGCTCTGGTTCAATTGTCCGCCTTGTACGGCCAAGATGGCTGAGACGGCACAAAGAATTTTCTCTCCTGCTCATTTTTAACTTAGATATAGTAGGCATATTTTAAACTAACATAAACAAAACACGACAATATTTGTAACTTAACGTAAACTAATAATTGTGGAAATCTAAATAAATTAATTAAATAATAACTACAATTTATACTACAATCCAATTACTCGTAATAACTACAATTTATTACAGAGAATGTGTACGACATGATGAAGAGTCCCCCGCGTTGTACTTATTGATAACAATTCAAATGGAAATGCGAGAGGGACGACGTTGTCGTGGTTGACTAGAATCGAGACAAAAAGTAACAGTTAGTTGAAAGTTTGATAATAAATACGTGCTGGTGGCTTACGTATTGACAACAATTCAAATGGAAATGCGAGAGGGCCAACGTGGTCGTAGTTGACTAGAATTGAGACAAAAAGTAACAGTTAGTTGAAAGTTTGATAATAAACACGTGCTGGTGGCTTACGTATTGCCAACAATTCAAATGGAAATGCGAGAGGGACGACGTGGTCGTGGTTGACTAGAATCGAGACAAAAAGTAACAGTTAGTTGAAAGTTTGATAATAAACACGTGCTGGTGGCTTACGTATTGCCAACAATTCAAATGGAAATGCGAGAGGGACGACGTGGTCGTGGTTGACTAGAATCGAGACAAAAAGTAACAGTTAGTTGAAAGTTTGATAATAAATACGTGCTGGTGGCTTACGTATTGACAACAATTCAAATGGAAATGTGAGAGGGCCAACGTCGTCGTAGTTGACTAGAATTGAGACAAAAAGTAACAGTTAGTTGAAAGTTTGATAATAAATACGTGCTGGTGGCTTACGTATTGCCAACAATTCAAATGGAAATGCGAGAGGGACGACGTTGTCGTAGTTGACTAGAATCGAGACAAAAAGTAACAGTTAGTTGAAAGTTTGATAATAAATACGTGCTGGTGGCTTACGTATTGCCAACAATTCAAACGGTGAGACATACGATGATACGAACCAGCCCCCTGTGGTTAATAATTTTTTAACAATTAAATAAACTCACATTACAAAAATCTCGAGTACTTACCCCTTCCCTCTCAAATTCAGCCAACTGTAATGCACACCTCAATTCGAATAAAGTTTGCTACTCTTTATCGTGACCAAATATGGTCGTACCTATTGATAAGTCAGTTGGAACAGGAGAAAAAACTCAACGTATCAAGAACAACACGAAAAAAAACACCAAGAGACTTTTTATACATTTCGCGGTGTTGCACTTCACCCCATTTCGAGGAAAAAATATGAAAAATATGCGATTTCAAATGGCATCATCTCCGTGAGTTTAGCATTAAATTCAATTGTTTTTAGCAAAATGGAAACCTAATTTATTTGTTTATAAAACCTTGGTAGTTTCACTTTAATTTACTCAGTTTTCACTGAGATAGGCGAGCATTTGTTACTGAAAACTGATAAATGCTCGCATATCTCAGTGAAAACTGAATAAATCTAAGTGAAACTGCCAAGGTTTGATAAACCAATAAATTAGGTTTCCATTTTGCTAAAAAGAATTGAATTACATGCGATATTGACAGAGATGATGCGATTTTAAATCGCAATTTTAGTTTCCATGCATCTTTATGGACAGGGAGAGTTCACTGCTGAACAGGGGTGGAAGGAATTGCATCATCCTTCTCTGCCTTAAATGTATATAAACATATATTTTTTTAATTGGCATCGAGCTGGCCTAGAAACTTGTCATCCTAAATTTTAAAATAAGTTCCCAGAGCAGCGAAATTATTTAAAATGATCTGATTTAAATGATGACTTTCCCTTAAGATGTCAGTCTTTTATCAAACTATTTAACTACATAATTTCAGGCACAATCTGCGCTGAAGGCCGTTCGTCCGACCAACTTACTATTGACGGGACTGGGACTCAATTCTACTTCCAGAACGGATCTGACCCTTCTCACCTCATCGTTGTCCCGAACGACCGCACCCAAGCTTTAGCCGAGGGGTGGAGTAACAACAAGTGCTTCGTCGGCATGGGGGTGCACAATTGGTTCCAACAGGAAAAGTTCCAGGAAACGAATTGCAACTATTTTCGACCTGCCTTCCTTCTCTACAATTTGAGAAATAAATTGATCGGCTTCGGATTTCATCATGTCGGCAAATCCTTTTCCAACAGGGTCGAACATCCGCCAGCTGCCGTGGCTAAGGTGAGTTCACTTTTCTGAAGGAATGATTTTTTAATAAAATTTGCTTTAAGTACGGTGTTGATTTCATAATTATGTCCGATATCAACCAATTAGATTTCCATAAATTCATCTAGTTCCATATTTCAGAGATTTTTAGCGAAAAACTCAAAAAACTCAACAATTTTTTAACATTGATCGGTGTAGGGAAAATTACAAACGTTGGAAAAAAAATATCAAAATAGTCAAAATTTTATTATCGAATTTTCCACAAAATCTCAAAGAAATATTTTTTAAAAGAAATTTTGATGTCAGGGTAATTTATGCATGAATTATGGCCACTGATGTATTCATTTCTGCAGTTGGAGATTTTTTTAACCACATTTTTTAGTATTGAAACTTGATAAATTCTGAAATTTCTCAATTTGCAGTCGATCGTCGGATCCTCAGTTTCACAATGTCTGGTCGATTTGGCGTCTGATGGAGGTGTTGGTATCACAACGATGCACGTGTTCATGATTAAAAACCCACAATTGCAGAATTGTATCATATAAAAAATTAGTATGCCTTATTCCGTTACACAAGCAAAATGAAGAAGAAACAATAAATCTATTTATATAGTTGCAACCAAACTCACAATAACATCTTGAATTATTTTAATTTCGAAATTACACACTCTAAATAAAAATGCGTAAAATTTACCCAAGGTTGGGTAAAAAGGAGGATGACACAACAAAAAGGTAAAATTTACCCAACATTGGGCAAATTTTACGCAACTTTGGATAAATTTTGCACAACGTTGGACAAATTTTACCTTCTAGTTGTGTCATCCTCTTTTTTTACCCAACCTTGAGTAAATTTTACTCATTTTTATTTAGAGTGCATGAAAACTCGATATCATTAAATTTTGGCTAATTTGACAGCAAGCATGACTGAATAATTGTGTGTCAAATGTAGATAGAGGGGTAAGAAAAAGTATTGAGACACTTTGGAATGTTAATAGCGGGATGGGCAAAAACTAGCTTTTGAAATCTCAAATTATTGTGGAATAAGGTAAATATATCTGGCTACATGTGCCCAAAATTTCAGAAGTTTTCCTCGAAAGAAAAATTTCCTATACCATTTCAAAACGAGCAAGTCGAGAATCGAATTTTTTGTAAGTACCAAAATCTGAGCGAGAAAGACTCCAAGAAGGCCTGACTACATTTCAACGGGGAGGGGTGTGGCCGTATAAAAATTGAAACATGCATAAAAAGTATGGAGAATCCGAAAATGTAAACTTCAAATGACCACCATTTGAAAAAAACCATCATATCGACCCCTCAAAAGTTAAAAACGATTGAATCGTTTTTTGAAAATTGTCCATCCACGTCGGTGCCTGATGCCGCCATGAAGTCAAAGATAAATCCAAACTACTTGTATCATATTAAGGCCCATAAAATGGGGGTTAAAACATATGCAAAGAAATCTCCAGCAAAACATACGGGAACTGAAGAAAAAATAGTAATCGCACGACCTCCCAAGCTTTACAACAAAATCTCACCAAAAAAGTTGGTCACTGACGATTAATCATACGTTCTTAAAAACGTGGCACAAACTCCAGGAGGGCAATTTTCTTATGGGAAATATATCTCCCAACTGAAAACTGAAGAGAAATTAAAATGTTTTTCGAAATATCCCAAAAAATCTCAGGTTTGGCTGGCGTTCCGTCAATTTGGGCATGTTTCGGACCCCCCATTTCAGAAGGGCTGTGGGGACGCACAGGTTTGTTTTCGGAAATGTATGATAGACCGCCTGATTCCTTTCATCAATGAGTATCAAAAAATATAAAATGTAATTTTTCGGACCGAACTTGGACTAATCCACAATCGAACAACTATCAAGGGAGAATCGAAAAAAAAATTCGGTTTGACGTCGAAAAATGGAAACCCTATATACATCCCTCATCTTCGACCAATAAAAAAATGTCGGCTATGTGTAAGAAGGAATACTCCCAGCTTTGGGAAACAGTCGATGATTCAAAAAAGTTTTGGTTCCTGGGGCAGAAAATTAGCATTGAAGTTGCAAAGTCTTCCAAAAAAACAGTAATGACGGACGTGATGAAAAACGTTAAATATGAGATGGACAACATACTTTTGTCTTCTTTGTTGTCAGATATATTTATAATATTGTACCAAAATTTGAGACTTTTGGAATTATTTCTTGACCTTTTACGGGACAAAATATCCAAGTGTCTCAATACTTTTTCTTACCCCTCTATGTAACTACGCATTTAAATAAGGTGACTATTTGCTTTAATTTGTCCTCATCTTTACCTAGATAATTCTTGTTTCTCACATCTTGGCATTAAGTGTATGTACTCCCGTCAACCTTTGTTCGTACGCAATAAATATCCTGAGCAGATATATTTATTCAGTAATTAACGGTATGGGTTCCGGATTGATGGTCGACAAACGAGTTGTCGACACCTCATTGGTCGACAAACAACATGTCGCCAAACCAACTAGTCGCCAATCTCATCTTGTCGACAGAAGACTGGTCGGCCCAGTAGGTCGGTCGACATGTCATATTGGTCGCCAATTTCAATTTGTCGACAAAATATGTAGAGAGCAGAGACAAAGTATCAGGACACTAGGTAATTCGGCCTCAAAATGGTCAAAAATGATTTTTTGAAATTTCAATTTTTTGTAGGATGTTGTAAACATTACTGACGCTAGGGATCCGCGAAGAAACGAGACATTAATACATTACCCACTTCGTATTTAGTCTTTTTCGTCGCGCCCGCCATTTGTGCTTTTACGGAAGACTTTGCAACTTCATTGTTAATTTTCTCCCTCCGTAACCAAAATTTTCTTTAAGTTTCGACTGTTTCACAAAGCTAGGAGTATGTCTTCTTACCTACTAGGCCCAGGCAAGCTGAAAGTAGCTCTTTACTTCAAAACCGCTGGAGATAATAAAAATCTAATAAGTGCATTGGATTCGTCGTGCGATTTTCTATAAGAAATATAATTTCACTTTCAACTACTTGCAACGCATATCGGTAGGGAAAATCGTGAAAGGACGCAGGAGACAAAAATTTTCCACCTAAAAATTCGGAGGAGAAATACTCAATTTGAAAACTACTACAGAAATCGAAGATGAACTTTAATTTAGTCCAGAGGATCACAAAAATGTTCACTGGGATTGGGTTGACTAAGAACAGTCGAAGAAGTATTTTTTTAAAACTTCAAACGACCACACCCATTGGCAAGGCGCTGAAGGGTAGAATCCGAAAAAAATTACGGAATTTCACCGGAAACTAGCATTACAGCTGACAGTGTCGCTGCAGATTATCCAACGAGTGCTCAAACTGAACCTTGGACTTCAGGCTTCGAAACGTGGATCTTGCCATCTGATGATTATCCTCCAAAGGAAAACTAGATTTAAGAAATGAAGGGCCCCCCTGAGGCGGTGCGCTCCAAAAAAAGTGAAGTGGATTCTGTTAACAGATGAGGATATTTTGGCCGTGGAGCAATTTTTTAACAAACAAAACGACATTTTTACGCAAAATCTATCAAAGAGAGTTCCCAATAATTTACACGGAATTAATATGTACATAAGCGTACAGAATTAAGCTTGAAGAGGCTCACGCAAGACTAAAGGAAGAAGCTTTGAATGAGCACTTGCCCCCTTTAAAAATGGTCAACAAGGTAAAATCGATGTATCCAATTGATGTGATAAATTAATTATGACATAATTAACCCATAAAATTGAACTATCCTTATGCATTTGGGCAGTGGATGGAACCTTTGACATAATGACTAAACTTTATGGGCAACTGATGACGATACCCGGGATTACACCTGATGAAGTCGTAATCGTAATACCTTTGGTAATGGATAATGGACTCTGTGATAATGGATAAGGATAGGATTTTCTGACTTTTTTAACTGGAGTAGCCTATAACATGAATGGGACGAATTGTAAATGCCAGCGAAAATCTGCACGTGGCACAAAAGGAGGTGACCAGCCTGAATTTCAGGAAGCTTTAACACAAATTATTTTGTTGCCTGATTCTGATCCGGCACCATCTAAGCCATCCTCATCATTTGACCAACCATTCTCCTCACCTTTAATTACCTCTCGTCGTGGAAAACGACACATGCTTACTAATCCTAAGTCTGGTCGCAAAGCTAATTCGTTTAGCTTAAAAAGTGTAATATTTTTAAATTTCTGGATAATTGGTACCAAATCAAGTGTTTGCATATACAACTTCCCTTGCAAGTATTTCTTACAACTTTTAATTGGCGTCGACCAATTTATTGTCGACCAGTTAAGATTGGCGACCAATATGCCATGTCGACCGATGTACTGCGTCGACTTGTCGTCTGTCGACAAGTTGAGATTGGCGACTAGCTGTTTTGGCGACATGTTGTTTGTCGACCAATGAGGTGTCGACAACTCGTTTGTCGACCATCAGCCACCAACCCAAGAATGAATGATTTTATTGGAAAGATTTTACCGACGAAAACTTAAAAACTCGATTCATCTAAACTACATTATATTATAAATGTTATTAAAATTTATTCAATTCTTTAATAAATAGATACATACACTCCAATTTATACCTTTTGTTCCAATCAGATATATAAAAAATTCAATAAAAAATTTAAAAATGTAATTTAACAATTACAATTTCGAAAATCCAAGAAAACACAAATTTATGCAAATTTATTCTATTAATTTTACTGTCTGAGACACCTCCCCTTCACATAATTGATTACATGGATAACCAAAGTGAATCTCTCAGAGTTTTCGTCCGGTATTTCGCAATTGAATGTTTGCTCAACGGTGCTTATCAGATGGGCAAAATCGAGGGAATCTGCGCCTAAATCGTTGACGAAGGACCAATTATCTCTAATTTCTCCAATCTTGACACCAAATTGTTCAGAAATGATCCTTTTAACCGTCGAGGCTACATCTTCCTTCAAAGACTTAGGCTCTCGAAGCGATAAGACTGGGTTTTCGGGGTATGGTGAGATTTCACGGATTTGCCGCAAATCAAGATTCGTAACTAGGGTTGCCGCGGGTAGCGAAAATGCTACCCGTTACCCGACCCGCTACCCGCAGCACCACTACCCGTACCCGCACGGGTACCCGTGCGGGTTCCCGTTACCCGCTACCCGTTTTGAGAATTAAGTTAAGAAGTAACCATCCTTCAGAATAAATTTGATTTAATCAATTATTTGTTCATTTGGGCTGACAAGTAATTTGAGGTAATGCTATGCAAGTAACGAATGCCAGAATTTGGTAGATGTCATTAGATGTTTTTGCAACCAAGGTTTAAGCTTACAATGGATCCTTTTTTTAGCTATACGGGGATTTCTTATTGAAGTATATCAAAAAATCAAGCCAAAAATGAGGAATTACATATCACTTATCTTACTGTTGAATACCCCATTTGACGAAAACTATTGGGGGCAAAGTCCAAAGTCCACCATGGTTTTCGTCCAGTGGAGATCGCTAATATTTTTCTTCAAAGTGGCCATTCAGCGGAAAGTATCACGCTATTCCTAATTTTTGGCGATAAATTCGCTTGAGAATCTTCAGGATTGAATCTTTGTATAGCTTGAAAAAGGTTCAATTTAAGTTTGTTTTTTTGAAATTTTGATTTAAATGAAGTTTTCATGAAAAAATTGTCCACAAATGAAATTTTTACTTTCAATCGGATTTAGGTTTTTTACCTTCAAAGCACAAATTAAAATCTCGTCAGTCTTACAAAAGTACACACAAATCAGAGTATAGCGGGCTGCCCAAGTTTTTCGGGCATGCCCTGCCCAGCCCAGCCCACGTGGGCATGGGCCGGGCGGGCACAAAAGAGATGGGCTGGGCCGGGCTGGGCATTTTACTGCCCAAGAAATTCGGGCCGGGCTGGGCTGGGCATTGAAAAAGTGCAGCCCAGCTACTCTCTGACACAAATACAAGTCAAACCGATATTTGAGAGCAGACAAATGATGTTGAGAAAATTTGATTTCTCCGCATTTTCGGGAAGTGAAAAGCATTTTAGACTGGCGTAGGCTTCTGTGACCTCTGAAAAGACACACTCGCTGTCAACGCTAGTTGCTGGCAAATGGTAAATTTTGGAATGGAGAAATAATACATTGACGCTTTTGTTGGTAAATGGACTAACTTGCTACTAACTTCGTTTGTGAACTGATTTATGTAGAAAATTAAATAAAAACGGTAGTACCCGTTACCCGTGCGGGTAGTTCTCGCTACCCGCAGATAACGGGTACCCGCAAGAATCGTGCGGGTATGCGGGTAACGGGTACCCGACCCGTTACCCGCGGCAACCCTATTCGTAACTATTTTTTTATCTGACATTAAGCTTCGTCCATGTCGTGTGGCATCAATGTCTTCGAATTCAGGTTGGAATTGCGTCTGAAATTATTTTATTAAATATGTATCAGCAGTATTTAAGGAAAACTCTAATTTAAAAATTTTAATACGACGTATCGTTCATTCCAAAAAATCAACAAACTTAGTGCATATGGCACAAAGCCAAAATAAATTTTAAAAAATTAAACTTTTTTGATTTCTTTAAAATTATGTAGAACACAAATTATCTACTCAGGACAATTTACATACCTCATATCCCCCAGAATGCTTCGGTCTTCTCATTGTTGCAGTTAAGCCGGCCCCACTCGAATGACACAGGGTGGCAATCAGCTCAAGAATTATGAGGAGCAAAGTAATTCCGATATTATTGGGACGCATGGTACTAAATATGTTTCCAGAAATTTATTTCGAAAAAAATACCGAAGCTGAAAATATTTATGTATTTTATGTGGTAAAAACGAGGGAAAGTACAACTCATACCTGTGTAAGTTGGCTAAAGGTTGAACAAAGACTGCGAGAATGAATGGAGTGCCTGGGTTTTATAGGGACGCGTTTCCTTTTCACACAATTTTCACGCACTATGTGACAGAGTTAGTGTCATGTGATGAAAAGTTTCCAATTAAGGAAGAAAGACCTAATCGGACTGCAAATGCTAAAAACTGTAATTCTTAAGTAGTTTTTTTAAAAAGATTTTTCAAGCGGTTTTGATTTCTAAAAAAATATAGTTTTATTTACACTCGACCAAGCTTTCTATTAAAACGAATGTTGTCCTCATCAGGGTCACAAATACGTTTTGTTTTCTGACAGAACACTAATTTTTTGACTGTAAATTACAATCAATTTTCCTAGGAAATTATGGATTTGTTGTTAGGGGAAGAATATCTAGTTGGTAACCAAATAGGATTTATTTTCCTCCCATCCTTTAATTTTTTGATGATAAAATGACTTTCGATGACTTTTTTAAAATAATATGTCGAAAAGCAGCATTTTTTAAATATTTTTCCTATTATAATTTCCATACAAGAATCCTTGTAAAAATTAGATTTTTCGTGTCTACGGATAAAAATACTCCGAAATTAAGAACCGTTGAATTAGTTTCAATAAATTGTATAATGAATATTTCAGCTTTTATAAAAATACAAATTTTTACGTTACTACACACGTATGTATGTATGTATCATGTGTATGTACATAGAGACCAGAGAAAAAGTATTGAGATACTTTTGTATTTTGACGGGAAAGTAGTCAAACATACTTTTTTGAATTTGAAACTTTTGGGCAGCATTCGAAATATATTCACCGGCTTAAGTCCAAAATTTCAAAACTTTTAAATAAAACATAAATTTCCTACACCGTTTCAAAGCGACAAACTCGCGAAACGAGTTTTTCGTAAGCACCAAAACTTGGGTGACAAAGACTCGTGGAAGACTTAACTACATTTCAACGCCGAATGATGCGGTCCTGCAAGAATTAAGACCTGCATAAAAAAGTATGGAGAATCCGAAAATGTCATCTTCAAATAAGCATCATGAGAAAAAACCATCATATCGACCCCTCGAAATTCAAAAACGATTACATTTTTTTAAGAAAATTTTCCATCCAGGTCCATGCCTGATGCGGCCATGAAGTCAAAGATTAATACAAACTATTTGTACCATACTAAGGCCCATATATTGTGGGTCAAAGTGTACGAAAAAATATCTGCAGCAAAACATACAGAAGGTCAAGAAAAAATGGTAAACGCAACACTTTCCAAGCGTTACAACAAAATTTCACCAAAAAAGTTGGTTAGTGGCGATAAGTCCTACGTCCTTAAAAATGTGACAGAAACTCCGGGAATGGAATTTTTTCATGGCAAATATATGTCTCAAGTGAAAACCAAAGAGAAATTAAAGTATTATTCGAAATTGTCCAAGAAATTTCAGGTTTGGCTGACATCAAAATGCATGGTGATCAAATTGGAGTTTGATTTTGAAAAATGAAAACCTTCCAAGTTTCCGTTATCTTCTCCATATCGAAACATTTTGGACTCTATGTAAGAAGTTATACTCCCAGCTTCGTGAAACAGTCGAAACTTAAAGAAGATTTCGGTTCTGGGGGAAGCAAAATAACATTGAACTTGCAAAGTCTTCCGAAAGAGCAGTAATGGCGGGCGTGAAGAAGAACATTCAATACGAAGTGGACAATGCACTCAAGTCTTATTGGTTCCGGACCCTGAACGCTATATATATTTACAATATCCTACTCAAATTTAAGATTTCTAGAACAAGTTTTTGACCTTTTACAGGACAAAATTCTAAGTGTCTCAATACTTTTTCTCTGCTCTCTAATTGTCAAATTTATGTATGTATGTATATTGTACTCATTCAAGATAAATTTTATTAATACAAATTAGTTATACAAACAGAAATAATAAACGATTTAAAAATTCAAAATATATAGACATCGAAGAATTCGCTCTGTATGGATCCTCAGTTTTTAAGAGAACCTGGAATTCAGACGCTGGAGGTAAACATTTTTACAACAAGGGAAAACATAAATCTACATTTGACTGGGTCATTCTAAATAAAAAGGTTCGCTGCAAAATAATAAATACCTTTTTACGCGAACCCTTAGAAAACTGTCCCTTTTGACCTTGCTTGACACAGTACCCACTTTGCATTTGGTTTTTATAAGTAAGTATATGTAAAACAGAGAGGAATAAGGTCTTTTTGGAAAGTTTTTCTAGGGCAACTTTATGGAGCGTTAATTACTTAATAAATATTTTGTACATTTTGTATTTTTTATACGAATTTCTTAATATGTATCTCAGAACCACATACGTACATATGTATGAAGTACATATTTTCTTGCATTCTAAATATTCAGGTCATATGACGATGATGATTTGCACGAGATTGTCCAATATTAAAAAATGAATTAATTTGTTTGTATTGATTGGACATGCTCCTTCTGTCAAAAATGATGACACCGATCTGTTAAATAAGAACCTCGCTTATCGATGGATATAAATACATACGTGTTTACAGCTTGTGTCAAAAGTGTATGTATTTGCAGAAAATGCATGAAAGATTTACTTACTGCGAACTGATAACAAGAGGAATTGCAAATGCATGCCGATGCCGAAAGCTTACCGACTTCTGTTTAATAAACAACACCATAATTTTTCATAATGAAAACATTATTTACATATGAAAAACACGGGTTAAAAGCGTGGCTTGTTCATAAATAATGCGGAACACTCAGCATTTTCTCTGTGGAAGAAATATTTAGCCAGTATCCGCGACTATTTTCTTTTAATTTGCAGTATATTTACTTTGGGGTGAAGTGATAATTTATATAATATGTAAATATGTTCCGAACAACAATTCAACCGTGTTTTTTTAAGAAAAATATTTGTAAAGATATATATAGACCCAAGACGCCATTCACCTAAAGTATCAATCAGTACGACCCTTTATCAGAATTTTCACAATTTTATTCCAATTTGTTTAAATAAATTATGTAATAGACACAATCCAATTAATCTTTTATTTGACAAAATAAAAATAATTCAATCAAAAAATTCAAAGAAAAATTTAAAAAATCATAATTTAAAAAATCCCACAAACCTATAACACACGCCAAAATTTATGCCAACTGATTCTAAAAAATTACGGCGGTGAGATACATCCAGGATTATTCACAAAATTAACCAAATCGATAACCCTGTTTATTTTCTGGACATCGTCCTCTGACATGCCGCACCCGAATTCTTGCTCAATCGCCACTGCGATCTCGAGCATTTCAAGGGAATCTGCACCCAAGTCCTCAACCAGGGTCGCGTTATCGGTAACTTGTCCAACGTCGACGCCAAGTTTTTGGGCGATGATGTTTTTAACTTTTGAGGCTACATCTGAAACGGATTTCGGCTTTCGAAGCGATATGCTGATATCGGATTTGGGGAAGGATGAGATTGGGTCATCCACATCTACTCCCTGTATATTAATTTGTTCCATATCATAAATTTGTAGCGGTGGAAAATTCAATTATTTTTGAAATAGGGGTATTCATTCAATTATGTAAATACAAATAATTTTTTAACGTTTTAATTTTTTAAGGTAATTTTTTTACTTAATACTACTCTTGCAGATGAGATACTACTCTTGTTCGTAAATGAATCTGCAAGCCAAAGTTTTTAACGAAATTTGTTTGATTATTTTTAACTCGAAATGAATACCCCGAATCCAAAATAGAATTTGAGTTGTTTAGACCAAGTTACCGAATGCTTGGTAAAATGTTTTGGTGTTTCCCGTTCTGCAGGAATAACGGCCCCACTTGAATGTCCCAGGGTGGAAAACAGCTCAAGAATTATGTGAAGGAAGGTGAATCCTAATTTGTTTGGATGCATGGTGGCAGATATGTTTCCGGAAATTTATCCCGTCTGAAAATATTTGGGTTGAAAACATTTAAGACTGGAAAGTGCAAGAAGATACTTAAGTAAGTAATAGTTGGCCAAAGTTTTCCTATGTAGACTGTTAGGTATAGTCACGGGGGTATTGATTTCTCGGTAGTAAAGTTAGTACCACATGGTACCACAATTATACTGGTCGGTAAAAATTCGCCACCGACATGGTAAAACTTTCATTGCATACCGAGCCATTACTACACGGTATTACTTATCAATACCATTTTTGTAGAGTCATATATGAATACCGCTTGGTATTATTTTAATACTGGATTTCTAAGAGTGTAGACTCGCTTGTCATGCGCAACAGTTTATTTTTTATATGCGCGCGATATTTACCCCTTCGTTTAATAGAAATTATCTATATGCACAACATCAAATATTTACATACTTTCTGAGCAGGCTGTCTCCATCCAGTGGGATTGACTTCGACTTTGTATGAAACTGAAATTGGTGTGGCCACGAGAACTTCCGGAAGTTGGAGTCTTCCTGACGCCGAGTAGACGTCCATCTTTCCCATTTCGTTTGGAGCTCCAGTGACCGCGTGGCAGGCAAAAACTGAAATAAATATATTTCTAATTAACGGGACAATTACATATGTAATTGATTTGTTAAATACAGGGAAACATTTAATGCAAAAATTCGAACTTAAAATGATTGATATTCCGCAAAAATCAAGATAATGAGGAAATTTAAATACGCCGTCCTTTTTAACATTGTCAGTAAAGTCTATCAATTTCATTAATTTTCAAACTTTAAAAAACATGAATGTAAACGAGAAGTACCTCACAAAGTTTCGTGAACTTATTCAGATTAAGGGGGTCGTTTTGCAAAATTTTGTAGAATTATTTTACAAACTTTACAATCGAGTTTGGTCGAAAAATAAACAACTGAATAGACCATACATACCCAGTAAAATTAAGGGACCAATTAACCCAACAGAAATTTCCATGTTTCCGAGAACTTTAAATCTTGATGGTTTACAAATATTTATTTATGTATACGGCTGAGTTTAAGTTGTCAAATGTAAATCTCCAAGAATGAAGAACGACGGACCGCTCTGCGTCTTGTATTTATACCCATCTACATAAATACATAATTAGGCACGTTGTCCCATTAATTAATTTGTTCGTATTGATCGGACAATGTTCTTCTGTCAAAAATGATGACACTGATCTGTTTAATAAGATCCTCGCTTATGAATGGATATAAATATCTGTTTACAGCTTGTGTGAAAATTGTATGCATTTGCAGAAAATGCATGAAAGATTCATTTACTGGGGACTGATAAGAAGAGGAATTGCAAATGCATGCCGATGCAGAAAACTTATCGACCCCTGTTTAATAAACAACCCTATAATTTATACATAATGAAAGCATTATTTACATATATAAAACACGGGTTAAAAGCGTGGCTTGTGCATAAATAATGTGGAACACTCAGCATTTTCTTTGTGGATGAAATACAGATACTTATACATATATGTATGCATATCTACGGGAATATGTCCTCTTTGAGATTAGTCTTCTTATGTGTGTATAATATATACAATTATCCGATAAAAGGTGCATATGTATATGTCCTACATATGTTTATCCTAAATAACTGCATACAAAAGTAAATACATTATAGGTCCATGTCTTTCAACAAATTATAACTTATCCTGGTTACGACACATTCTTAGCTTGTTGTAAATGTTTCATAGAAATGCCCAAGAATTGGTCAATATCTCCTATGTAAGACTCCTGAATTGATGTATATGTATGCATAGCACAAATACGTGGGTGTTTTATTATTAATTTTCAAAATGTATGTTCCACACTGTTTCTGACCAAACTTTTGATGAAATAACAAACTTCAAATACTTTTAGAATGCTGTGATTTTTTTCAGTTCTGTAGGTTAACATTAACACTAGCAATAACTCATTAAAATTTACCTCGAAAATATGCCAAAATTTACGACTTGATTTCATTATCATCCGAAAACCGTTTTCCCCTGATGTTTTTCTTTAAGTTTCGAAACGAATAATAATCACTAAGGGTCAAGTCCGGACTGCACGGGGTGTGGTTTGTGCAGGTAAAGCGATTTTCGTCTGCACTAACCCTCGCAAAAAGCCAGGTATGAGGTGGCGCGTTGTCGTCTAAAAAAAGGCCAACTCTTTATTTTGACCCCACGTTTCTTTTCAACCAGAGGACGCAGCTCCTTCGGGGTTCCTGCATACACGGCCCCATTTATTGCAGTATTACCAGCAATAAATTTTATAAGGAGGGGACCTTTGGTATCCTTGAAAGTGGTCATCATCATTTTTTTGTCAGATTTTTGCACTTTTCAATTCACGGGCGGTGGCAACCCCTCGTGCTTCCATTGAGGGAATTATTATTTGGTCACCGGGTCATAATAGTAAACTCAGGTACCATATTTAGCTAATAAAATATTGAGCAGGTTCAGGTCTTCATTTAATAGGTTAAAATTGGCATTGCAAAAGTCGACTCGATCCTGTTTTTGAGATGCTGAAAGCAATTTTGGTACCCAACGGGCGGAAACCATCAGCGGAAACCAAGTCTTCAGTTAACATGGAACAAATTGCTGGTTTTGAAACACCCATCTCATCTGCTAAATAGGACAGTTTCAATCGCGGATCTCTCATTATTTGTTCCTCTAGTTTCCGGAGCCTTTCTGTGGAAGAAACGGATTTTGAGCGTCCTGGCGACTTTTTGCCCGAGACCTCGTTTCGCCATCATTTAAAATTATTGACCCAATTGAATTTGTGTTTTGTGTTGGGCAGTCTTCATCGTAAATTTTAAGGATTCGACCATAAATCTGCGACACGTATTGCCGATCCAGCATTAAAAATTAAATCACACTACGATATTTAATTTGCAAATCTAGCATTTTTTCCGTCGAGGTAAAGTTTGCCGATTTATTGCTAGTGTTTATGTTAACCCACAGAGCTGAAAAAAATCACAGCCTCCTAAATGTATTTGAAGTTTGTTATTTCATCAAAATTTTGGTCAGAAACAGTGCGGAACATACCTTTTGAAAATTAATAATAAAACACCTACGTAAATATATAAATCTCTATATGTGTGTGTACAGGAAACTTATAAAGTAAAATATATGTGTACACGCTAATTTATTCATCTTTGACTATATACATACATACTAACGACCTAGTCATGCAGCTAAACCAAGCTTTTGTTTAACGCAAATGTCGGAAATGAGGTGAATTCTAAATGTTTTTAAATTACAAACATTTCTTCATTACGAGTAGGTTTAGTATTAATAATAATAATTGATATGTATTTATAAGAATAGATACATATTTCAGGCCACCAACATATTTTAATCGTCTGCGAAACTAGGCACATGCCGGATGAGCGTATGTATGTAAGTGTGCATGGCGGTCCTGTAATGATAATTAATAAGAATATTTAAATGATAAAATAAGAGTTCCAGTGGCATATGCTAAATTTGATCGTTATATTGTTTCTCTATTTATGAGTGGATCACATATGTAAATGGACGTTTACGAACCAATCGTTCGTTGTCACGACAGGAAATTCGTCACAACTAATTGTTTCTCAAAATCCCGCCATAACACTTTTGCTTGTTACCTTTTCTGCCATTTGCTTCTAACTTATCGACACAAAACCACGAAGTGGACATAATTGTGTCCTATTTCTTACCATCATGTCGTCCCTTCTGTCCCTATTAAACCTTATTTCTCCACAAATATTGTCCTGCGTCATACGAATCAAATACTTCGATACCCAAGCACAAATCTCCCCATTTTTCGAGACACCAAAAATGCCTCTCAATTCCTACATGATCTTCTCCCCGACCTATTTCCCCCCCAGTTTGGACATCACCTCCCCCCTGACAACATCATTCCGTTCCCACGCAAGGGAAAGATGTGCCCTAAATTTCATTTTCTCAAACCACATCTCCAAGTTCATTCAATACTTTGAAAGAAACCGCGAGTATTATCACGGTCAAAATTTTGCCGCCTTTATTCAAACCTACTCTTCGCCCGCCAAATTCATATTCACAACTTCCGACCTAATTCCGAAGGCCGGGATGATGCCGACCAACCTGTTCTTCACTTTAGCCGTAAAACGTGCCGACACCTATACGTTTCACACCTTATACCACTGCAGTTACTGCACTTTTCCCGGTGTCCCGATTGATTTCCTACCCCCCGAAAAATTTCCAGTGTCACTTCATACTTTTAAGAAATCCTGGGCCCCCATTTCCTTCCGGGTGAAACGTTTTGCGCAAAAAATTCAGTCCCGCTACAACATTAGCTGTTCCTCCTCAATGGCGGCGTCTTTCCAGTTTGCCTGCCACTGGAGGGACAGATACTTGGACACGTTGAGTCACATGGTGAACATTACGTTCACCACCGCGAAATCCAAAGGGGCCAAGTCCTTCGGAAATATAATCCTCAACCGGGCCCGACTCCGTGATGGCTTTAACAAATTCGCAAACATAGAATTTGCCAATCTGGACTTCATTTACTGCGACTTTTACGACAGTTCGACCGACATGGCGCTTATTCCGTGGACCTCTCCGTACGAGGGGGACGTCTATGTCGGCCTGCTAATTGTATTTATTGCAATTATAGTTTTATTCATTATACAGAGGGTGTCCACCCTATCGCAACACAAGGGTCTACCCGTTTCCGACAGGGTTTGGGGCGTTACGTACATTTTTCTAAGACAGTCTTCAGATTCAGTTCAACAAGCCGACAAGGGACTATATCTCGCCCTGCTGTTTGCCATGCTATGTTTGCAATCTAATTATGAAAATTACTTCACCGCAAATTTGACCGTTCCTGCGAAAAGTGTCGTGTTTTCGACGTATCGGGAATTTGTGGAAAACGGGTACAAACTCGTGATAACTTCGGGAGGTGAATTCAGGGCACATGTGGAACATGATTTCCGACTTGAAAACGTCTCATCCAGCTTTAATAGAACCATTGCTACGAGGGGTATTTCATGGGAGGCCATCGGACAAGAAAAGTTTGCTCAACACGTCGAATCGGGCCTTGGACCGGCGATAATTCACATAATTCAAATGGTACTACTTCATTGGCGACGGGATTGCTATACCGGGAAGCATCTGGGAACTAAAAAAATTTGGGTGGATGAATTTCCTCCGGGGTATTTTAGCCAACTGGCTAAAATTTCGGAGAGGTTGAGGGAAACCGGATTTTTCCTAGTTTGGCGGGATTGGTACAGTTTTGGAGTCACATTTTCGAAAGTGGCGTATTACTCGATTCGTGGGGAGGATTCGCAAATTACGTTTGCAAATTTGATCCCAGGATTTGCCGTGTGGGCGGTGGGGTGTGGCGGGTCAATCGTGTTGTTTTTAATGAGAGAATCAAACAGAGCCAGAGGAAGCTTTTTGGGGCTGTTTTACAATCCGCGTGGATGGACATTCTACATTCTTAGAAATCCAGGATTAAAATAATACCATGCTATGTTCATTTATGTATGACTATTTATACATTTATACTGTTGTGGTATTGATAAGTAATAACGCGTAGTATTAGATCGGTATTAAGGCTTTACTATTTCGGTAGCAAATTTTTATGGGCCGGTATAAATAATTTTAACATCAAATCATAACAACTTTAATAGTGAAAAACTGGCAGGTGTTTCAATCATTTACCGAGGCGTATCATCCAATTTATTTATTTTTTCATTCACGGTAAATAATTAAAACAAAATTTATTAAAAAAGCATGACTAAGCACGGCACTACAATATCTTGGCAACCGAATTCCATTAGGATAGCGGTTTGAAACAATTCCTTTTCACATAATTGATCACGTCAAGAACCAATATGAAATCTTTGGCGGCTTGTTCCGAAACGTTGCAATCATTCTGGTCCGAAACCTTCACTGCAAGTGTGCCAAGCTCGATAGAATCGGCGCCCAGGTCGTCCGCCAGGTACGTGTTGTCCTTAACTTCACCAACGTCGACATTAAATTGCTCAGCGATGATTCTCGTAACTGTGGCGTCTACATCTTCCGCCCATCGTGGGACATATTGGGGCTCGAGGCGAAGCGATGGGATGACAGGGTTTTCGGGGTGGGGTGAGATTTCAGTGGCATGGGGCAAAGTAAGACTTTCGACATGGCCCGACATTAAGGTTTGTTCATTTCGTGTGTCGTCCAGGTATTTTAATTTCTGCTGGACTTGTCGCTGTAAATTATTTTATGGATTTTTACATGATTGTAACGTGGAGAAACGTGACTAAATTTTGTTTTAGTAATATAAACTATGCTCCGTTCAAAACAAAGTGAAACAAAAAAATGAGAGGTGTGTGGCAAATAATTTACATGAAACAAAAAAATTAAGTTTGGAATTTATGTTTCTATTTTTAGTTGCAGAATTATTTAGTGAAAAACTTACTGAATGTTTCCCAAAGTCCGGCGTGGAAAATAGCTCAAAAAGTATGTGGATGCAAGCAAGGTGGATGCGAACTTATTTGGGCGTATGGTCGCCGATATGTTTCCAGGGATTGAGTTTGTCTGCAAATATTTTGGTTAAAAATGTATGTAGGTTGCAAAAATTTGAGCAGGAAAGGTACAAACGGGTTAGTAAAAAGATAGCAAAATTTTGGATGGATTTATAGGGACGCCTTTAACATACTTCACAATTTTTACGACATTTGCGACCTCTTCCAATTCCATACCATAGTTATTCAAGTAAAATTAATAATTGTTCAATTATTAATTCTTAATTTTTCAAATACTTATTGAGAAAAATTGCAATATTATTATGTTACATGTTTTTACTATTTTGTTTTTGCATTTTCGTGCACTATTGATGGGTGTTAAGTATTAAAAGATTTTTTTTATGTAATTTACGTGCAGGTGTTTTCTTGCGGCAGAAACAGTGCATTTCATTTCGTTAAAAGCTAACGGGCATAAATACCGTTGATAAAATTTCGCCTACATTCTTGCCTTAAAATTAGAAAACTCTAATTTTCAACCAGCTACCACCCTATTTTAATGTGTGTTCTCAACTTTCACTTAAGAGAAACTGCATGGTATCCTGCATCATGATACCATGCAGTTTCTTACTTGTATGATATCAGATATTTACATACATACATACCTGCAAATTAGTCTGGTTCGATCCAGTGGGAGTAACTTTAATTTTGTATAAAAATGAAATCGGTGTCGCGAGAAACTCAGGAAGTTGGAGGCTTCCTGACAACGAATGGATTTGAGTCGTTCCCATTTCGTTGGGGGCTGCAGTGACTGCCTGGCTGGCAAAAACTGAAATAAATTCGACAATATTGTGCTTAATTTGTTAAATACGGCAGGATCAATGAAACAATTTAAACATAAAAGCATAACAAAAACTCGCAATAAATAATTCGGTGGGGGGGGGGGGGTCAACGTTTGTAAAAAAAGTTCGCAAGTTGGCAACAAGTTTTGCCTTGCAAATTCCTGAGCGAACTTGGTCACTCTGGTGTTCAGCTGGCAACTACAACAACTTATGCTGTACTGCGAATATGCGAGCTCGCAGTTAATACCCCTAATTGATCTCAAATGTGTAATTTTCGTCACGCTAAAAAAGTAACAATTATGAAGTAGACCATACCCAGTAAAATTAAGGTCCCACTTAACCCTACAGACAGTTCCATGTTTCCGAGACGTTTAATTCTTCGAAGAAATGTAAATATATATGTACAACTGGGTTTTAATTAGATAGTCAACCATGTAAATCTCCAAGAATGATGAAAGCGAATTACTCTGCGCCTTGTATTTATACCCACCCAAGTATGTAATGCATCATACGATTGTACATAAATACGATTCCAACCAATCAATTAATTTGATCGGACAGTATCATTCGGTAAGAAATGATGAAATGCTTACTTGCAAAATAAGCGGGTTGTTTATGGTTATAAACATAGAGATCTTGTGCTAAAAGCGCATGCATTTGCAGAAAATATGAATGAAACACACATTAATTTATTGAAAATTGGCCAGAATGAATTTATAAGAGTTGTAAATGCACACCGATGCAGAAAATTTATCTACTTTTGGTTAATAAACAACCTCATAATTTATACATAATGAAAGCATTATTTACAGAAAACATGACTTAAAAGCGTGGCCTTTCCATCCATACTCTTGAACACTTAATGTCAGCATTTCTTTGTGGAAGAAACACTATACTGTACTTAAGTTTAATTAGCAGCATTAATCACCCTACTATGTATATACATATGTATACTGTTGTATCATCCTCTTTTTTTACTAAATCTAACGTGAAGTTTAGACAAATTTATTATGAGTTTAGAAAAATATGAGATTTCATTAAAAAATGAAAATTCCTACAATGAATTGCATTTCATTCATTTATATGCATTTTTATTAATTTGTATTGGGTTTTTATGCATTTACATACATGCAGTCTTATAAGATTTGATTATATGTATTTGATCATGTACATGTACTTGATCATATGTATATGCACTATGAGTGCATTTATGTACATACGTATACAAGAAAAATAATATTGTGCCCACGAAAAGAAACACTGATGAATTGCTATTTTACTATATTTTACTATATTATAAGCTTGAAATGTTTGTCTGGAACGGAAGTGAAACTAATTTTCCGCGACGGAAGTGAAAGGGGAGAAAGTTAAGTTTCGAATGGCGTGAAAATTCAAAAATTTTAATTCAACACAAAATTATTTTTCGTTTACAACCACTCCCAAATAACCACCCACATTTAAAGACGATGATTCGATAAAATGTTTGTCACATGTATAAAAATATTTTATTTAAATACGTATTAAATATTTATTGTAGCTTAGTCATTCCAGGTCATTTTGTCAGAGCCTTTTCACGCTTAATCACAAATAAATTTGTTGCTCAATTGTATTTAACAACATATTATATTATTATTATTATATTATTATTATATTATTATTATATTATTTTGTTATTACGTTATTATTATATATTCCATCCAATTTTACAACGTTTTGTACTGTACAATATTTGGCACTCGATTATTATCCCCCCTCCTGGTAATATTTTCACCATCATTCATCACAATTTCTTCCCTTCTGCGAATCACATCCTTTTCCGCAACATTAATCCCACTCCGTTTCAAGTGTTTCCACACGAGCTCTTTGTACTCTTCCGGATATACTTTCATATGTCCAACGTGTGGCGTGTCGTTCCAAACTTTATGCTCACAAGTTATCCCTTGTCCCCTCCAACAGTCGATCATCCCTCTGTGCATACTTGGAGGGCTGATTGGGTCAAGTTCCGACGACAAAAATAAAGCTGGCGCATGCGTGACGGGTTTATTATAGAAAATGTCTATCGACTCCAAAAGAATTTTCGTCGAGCCGGAAAAAACTTTCAAATGTAGATCCACATAGTTGGAAAACACTTTTTGAAGTAGTGGACTTGTTACAAAGATGGTTTTGCTACTTCCTATCTTTAATGAGCTGATATCCGCCATACTGTCGTAAATTTGGGATTTGATCGTCCCTAGAAACTTCTCCCCATGAGGAGATAACTCAGCATGCTTCTGGATTCGGGTAAAGACGAATCCCCCGGCGGAAAAGGAGTGGACAATTTTTTCATCGTGATCTGAGCTCAATAAAGTTGCCAGGATTTCCCTCGTTATGATTGGTTCGTAAAGCGAGGGGAGAAAGAGGTGTGCCCCGCTCATGCCGATTGTTAGCACGTCGAATCCTGTAAATCGAGGGGATTTAATTAAAACAATTGTTAAACTTTGGATCATGAGAAATTTTACTCGTGAAAATTTAAAATTTGCATGCACTTGCATACTTAGGGTTGGTCATCCGATCCGATCCGATCGGATTATCCGAATTATTCGACCACTTACTATAACATGTATCCGATCCGGCCCAATTCGATCCGTCGGATCGGATCGGATACTATCCGACCATGTTGTAGCAAATGGTCGGATAAAAATATCCGATCCGATCCGACGGATCTGATATTATCGGATCGGATGGGACCAACCCTATGCATACTTACGCACCTTTGTCCAAGTAGACTTTTGCATATTTTTCCACCGCTTTCTTTTTGGCCATGAACCATGGGAGGATTATTGTGAGGGGTCGTCCCTCGCTGCGATATTTTGTGAGGGAAGGTCGATTTGAGAGAAGCCCGGTGGTGTTACCATTCGACATAAATGACACCCGAGGAGACAGGTGCGTCATGGATGTTAAGGTTCTAATTGGTTGGAGATTTGCTCCAGTGATTTGAATTGAATTTCGTATCATTTTGAGACTTGGAGACGAGAGCAGCGTCAATCCAGCTTTTCTAGACATTTTGACCTATGCAAATTTTAAGGATAAATAATTATATTTGATGAAAGTGAGCCCCACAATTAAATGAATTGGTGAACGTACAAAGTTTGCAAAATCAAATTATGCAAAAATTTTCCTAACATGAAAGTTGCGTCTTAATTTTGCAAAAATATGAATAGCTAACAACCATGAAAATCCAAACTATGTACAGTTCTTGGATATACAAATTTTTAACACTTACTGCTGAGTTTGTAAAAGTGCAAGCGTGATTGATAATTTAATTTGTGCTGCACACGCTCCACAAGTCGAACTGAGGAGCAAGTACTGGGTTTTTGCATGGTAACGACCAAGAACAACTTTGCAGGCGGTGAAAGCGTGATGCAAACATTGCAAAACCATACTTGAAGTTGACATTGGATGAAACTGGCACGATGCAGTGGTGCAATTGTGGCATGATCGTCCTATTGAAACGCAGAAATTGGTGAATCATAGTCACCTTGACGTATAACCTGTTCCCCACCACTGGTATAGTAACTGGATAAAAAAAACTGCATCTTATTTTCATTATGCATGTGTATGTACAAGTACCATTATCCATTACACTACACAATACATATGCATGTATACATATGCATGTATAAGTATGTATATATGCATTAAATATGTTACCACGTTTCCCGTTACATGATTCATCCAATCTTAACTTATTCATGTATTTGTGCATGTATTTACATACATATGTGCATATTTGATTAAGTTCTTAACTTTTTGAGGCAACCGGACCGTATTTACATATGTATATGATACAGATTGTAAGCATACTACCGTAATCTACAAAATTATCTGTGATAATTATGTAGAGCTACAAATACGTATTTAAAGATTCATGCTTCGGATGATCTTGAGTAGAAAAGTGTCCCATATGCAATGTATCGATCGAATCTACATATGTATTTATGTAGGGGTTGAATACAAAAAGAGGTACACATATTTAGTCTGTATCCCATCAGTTAGTATAACTTGTGATTACATATATGTACGTATTTTTATTAATTTTCTAGCCAATGGCCAATACTAAATACAAATATGTTACGCTACCTATTGTTACGTTACCTTTAAATGTGTATAAATACATACGTAAGAACATATCTATACAATTGTGATGATCAAATCTTCCGCATTCCAATTTCATATCCTTTGTGACATGAATTTTTGACACGACGCCGTCCATCGGAGCCTGTACGATCATTTCCATCTTCATTGCGGAAAGAACGACGAGTGCGGGACTTTTTCACCTTCAGCGACCTTCAGCTCGATCACTGACCCCGGAATCGGTGCTCCGACTTGACCTTAGATTCCTTTCTCTGCATTCGGATGGAAAGTATGTATGCTCCTAGAGAAAAATATTATAAAATTCATTACTTAAACTGAAAATGAAAAATCTAACCTTTGCCGCCCCTCGATCCCTGATAGAGACCGACATCAATTGTCCGTTGACCTTGTAAAAGACTTCCTTGCTTCCATGCTTATTCAAATCTACCGCCACCGCGAGTGTCTTGAACGACAGGGTTTTCTCTTTTTTAATCGTACACTCAAAATAAAAATTTGTCGAATCAACACCGCCGGTGTCAATATATGACTTAACCGCCTAGGTTACAATGTTGAATCCGAGTTATGATGATTTTGATACCGGTAGTTATAATGTTATGACCGGACGGAAAAAATGCATTACTACTCGGAATCACAATTGTAACCAAGACGGTTAAATCATAGTCATATATTGACACCGTTTTGTTTTGAGTGTACATAACTTCAAACTCCTCCCCAGTTTTTGGACCAACAAGGAATATCCTCCTCTCCAATTCACTTTCGAATCCGTTCTTAAGAAGTTTTGCGTGTTGTACAGCGCAGGTAAATTTATGGACCAGAAAGAATTATTCGTGATGCTCAACTTCTTTCAAGTTTCGGAAGTTTTGAAGTACAATCTCTTCCAATTTATGAAATCGAAGCTGGGCACGTTTATTGAGAGGACGCTCAGCTTTAGTAGTAAAATCGGAATGGGGATGATGTGGGTTCGACTTGTCACGGACCTTTATTGCTGCACCAAATTGTTGGCAGGCCCTAAACTGGGGGTGGGCAAGCAGGGCAATTGCCCGGGGCGCCAGAAGGTTAGGGGGCGCCGGTAGGCGCCCCGCTAAGCACTATATATAATTGAAAATTTGGGTGGTAGCAGAAAATAAGGACCTGACAATTACAACTTTCAATATTAATGATGCAGCATAACAATTATGAGCATGATTTCAAAAAATTAATGAATTCAAAAAATGGGAATGGCAATATTCATAATTTAATAATAATATGATACCGAATCGTATCATAATAATTTGATACTACCCATACATCCGACCATCATTAATATTTTCTTATAAATATTTCTTTTCACCAGGATAAAGTACTTCTTTGTTCATAATAAAGATTATTACTTGATTTTTCCATTTTCCATATAAATACACGTAGAATCACCTTCAAATCTGAAACTTAAAAAACTTTATAAACATTTCGATTTTTATTTAGTCAACCTCAAATGCATTAGAAGCATTTCATGCATTTCTTTCTGCATGACAAAAAACCTTGACACTTATCAGACTATTTGTGCTTAAGCATGATGTCCCTGCTGTGCAGCTTGGGTTCTTGCAACGTATCCTTCTTTTTGAAGAAAAATAATTTGCAAAGCTTGTTCTGCAATTGTATGAAGGCATGGGCCATTAGTTTCCGGTGAAAGTCTTGACATTTTTTGACTATAACAAAGTTGGTCCTTGAAATAACAAGCACAGTGGGCTAAATTTTTTCCAAAAACATACTCTGTCAAACTCAAAGCCATCGGATAGTTGAGACAGCTCACCTCATCCAGTGGCGTAATTCCGTACGCCCGCAAACCCATTTTTGGGATTACAATTTTAAAAATTTTAAAAACAAATAAATAATATTTTGCGCATAAATTTGAAGTTTCATCAAGATTAGAAAACTTTTCTTTTTTAAATGTTCAATTAACTGGATTACGACACTTAATTGCTGCCATTTAAGATTTAGATTTTTTTGTACATGCGCCACGTAAAAGCCTATTACACGTTTTATGATTCTTAAAATTTGAATTTCAAAAAAGGTTTTCATTTCCAGATGTCAATTTTTGTATATCTTTTTTTTTTTCGTGCTATTAAAAGATTGCGGCTTGGGGCGCATCAATAAGTTTGCCCACCCTCGTAGGTGGCCTAGTTTAGGCACTGATTGTTGGACAACTGGCCCCGTGAAGAGGAAACCCTGTTTTTACTCCGTTTCTTCCGAGACGCGGAGACAATTGGGGCAAACGTTAAAGGAATTTTGGGTAAGCCGAAGAAGTACGGCGTCCTGGTAAATGTGCTCGCACGGCTGGAAAATTTTGATGAAGACGAGTGGTACACTGACGGCGAGGATGTCGATGAATCTCAAATTCTTCCCAAATTTTGGGTTCCATTCGGGACAAGATTGGAAGCAAGAATTACGGCAATCGTGTATCCCGACATGGAAGAAGATTGTAAAGGACAAGGTGCCAATATTTTGGGTGATCTTGCCAATTATGGAAGTGATATCGTGGGGATTGAAATGCTAACTAAAATCCGAAAGATTCTGTCTAATAGTGTTGATGAAATAAAAAAGTAAATGTCAAAATCGAATGTTTATTATGAATTATTGGAGTATTTTAGTATTGGAAATAAATACGAGTCAAGTGTAAATAATTATTGTAATTATTTCTGACCACCTGAAGAAGGAAACAGTTGTTTTCCGGAAGCTTGTGTTTCAATAAACTACTACACAATGTCATATATCATTTAATATATGACATATTATTTGAAGAAATTGTACGGATAAGAAGACTTTCAGAGCAAAACTAATAAATCATATTTTAATTAAAGGTGCGAATACATTTTAATTATACTCGTTGTACATAATTCCAAAACCTATATATGACACTAAACTATAATAATTCCTGATTGTATAAATATTATCAAACTTCTACAATTATTTGACAATTATACACCAAACTTATGTGCTGTGAAATGCGAATATGTCAGGCATAACGAGCTTTGTAAAGAAGCAAGCTTGATTAATAAATATAAATATTATACTGGGATTTATGTATATACTTAAGTGCATATATAAATGTTCGACATCGTACTCACGGAAAATTTTGTGAGCGGGAAATTTTCCTTCATTTAAAGATTTTTATTATGCAATATCAAGGAAAATAGCCGGCCAATAATCAGCGATTATTAATCACGTTAAAAATAATTTCCCGTCAGTCGTGTTGTGCCCCAGACCAAGAACACGTTACCGAGTTCACATGTCATAAAAAAACGCCAATTTTTAGAGCCGTCACGCATTTCTCCTGCATCCTATTCATATTAACCTTAGGGAACGTCCACATATAGCGTCATCAAAAATTCTCGATTTTAGCACCCACCCACTCAACGTCTACATTACGGGATAGGTAATTTTAACATTGGAAAGATAGGAAGACTTAAATCACCCACCCACTAAAACGATGACATAATATATGGACGTTCGATTAACACGAATGATATATAGCCGACCCAAAACCACACACCTACCATTGTTCACTCATGACGTAGCATATGGACGTCCCCCTGAATGGAAACTTTCTCCCTTGAGTAGGAGTTTTATTAGAGACGTTGAGCGAGAGTACATGATTGTACTTTGCGATTGTAAACCCAGCGGGAAAATCAAATATTAGTCAGAATTTTAGTCAAACACAAAAATACAAATCTCCGTCTCCAACCAGCATTGTATTGTATGCGTTTCTAAACAGTCATCCAAAAATCACTGTTTCCCGAAAAAAATAATAAGTGAAAAAAATTGGTCAAAATATTTCTCATTGCTCTCTTTATATTTGAGTTGTAACGATTCATTGGAAGTGCAGAATATGGAACAATTACTTTCAGAGGTACTTGCTAATGGTTATTTATTTAATTCAACCCTATTTAAATATTCAATTATTAAATCGTTAGCAGGAAGAAGAGCGAAAACGAGACGACGCAGACGCTGCTGTTGCTGATGGGAGAAAGCAGAGGAAGAAACAATTTAGATGGAAATTGAATCATGACCTTGCCCTAGTTAAGGCTGTTTTGGCGCACACCCCATTCTCCTCAGTAAAACCGGGCGACGCATGGGCTACGATTGCGGGTTCTATAAATAAATTATTTGAATTATCACTGGACAAGCTCGCTGTCTATCGACGGTTTGATTTAGTTTTGGAAGCACACCGTAAGGAAGAAACAAAAAATAGATACAGGTGACAAATATTCAAACACATCAGAATAAAACCACTGGTTAGATATTTATTGACATTTTTTAACCAGGTCCGGAATTGAAGAAGAGGTTTGCGAAATAGTGCGGCTCTTAAACGACCTAATGTCCTTAATTGATGATCAGAAGCTATTGGAAAAAGGTCAGACAGAAGCAAAACAGAAAAAACTTGACGATAGTAAATTAAAGGCTGAAGAGATACGTGTTGCTGCTTGTACAACGATTAAGAGAAGTGGTAATGCTAATTTAATTTGTATTGGTGTTCTGTATTGTTCAAATGAATTATGCTGGATAGTAGGTGACATTTTTAACCTTGATTACTAGTTTCGAGCCCCGAAAATCCTGGCCCTGTTCCAAAGAAGCGTCCAACTGACTCTACTCTAATCGATTTGTGGAAAGAGAAACAGGAATCAGAACGCCAGCAAGAAATGAAAAGACTTGATGTCGAACAGCAACGTTATGACGCCGAGCGCGCTGAAAAAGTGGTCGACCGAGATCTAGAGAAGAAAAAATTAGACCTTCAACAGCAGCAATTCGAGTTGGAGAGGGACCGTTTTAATCATCAACGGGACAAAGATAAAGAAGAGTTTAAATTGCGAGAAAAAGAATTAATCCTTCGAGAGGAAGAACGCAAGAGTCAGATGGCAACTCAGACAGCCCTATTACAATTGCTCATGAAAAAATGTGAAATATAGCATTTTAAATAGCTTACATGCAATAAACTGATTTATTTCCATTCATTTCTAGAACATGTTTGTGATTAGTTTAGATTTTGATTTCTCAAATATTCCTCGAGTGTCGGAGGCTTAACCCCAAAATACTTCGATGTTTGACATTCATATAAACAATTTTGGCAATTCTTTAAAATGGTAGCTACAAAATAATATTTTGACACTGGTTGCAGTAATATTTTTAAGTTCTTTTTAAAATCAATAAATGTAAACTGTTTATCTATCTCACCAAACTCCCATTCTACACAAACCCGCAATTTGCTCATCGTTAAGTTAAATAACTTTTGCTGGTCTGAAAGTTGGTTTCCAATATGTGGAGTGATTAAGCTTCTGTGGAGTGGATATCCACTGTCGCCATACAAGTACATTTCTTGACCACCCAAATGAACTGCTAATTTGTCAAGTAACCCACTTTCATGTAGCATGTATGAGTCATGCCTTCGCCCTGGGATAGGTCCGTATAAATTTGCAACCATTCCATTTGGAGTCACAACCGATTGATATTTCAGTCCGTGCGACCGTTTATGACCGCTATAAACTTCTTGTTGGGATCGAGTGGGCCGACAAGTTTTGTGCAAGGTTCCTGGCAAATTAAATGCAGATCTTGTAAACATGTTAAATGTAAAATTTCATAATTCTGTTATTTGCCATAATTTACCATCTATAAACCCAATACAAGATGGAATTGGACACCCTTTCCTGACCAAAGCTCCCGAAAACTCTTTAAGATGTTCAAGAGATAACCACCATAACTGGAGAGATGTCAGAAGATGATAAAAATTGTCATAAACATGATTTATCATTGAGTTAAAAATGTAGGACAAATCTTGAGGCGAAAATCCGAAGTACTTTTGTAGATCTGAGAGTCGATTAGGATAAGCAAGGCGTCGTAGCATAACACACAAGCCTGAAATATATGGAAAGGACCCATAAAATTATTATCAATTACAAGTGTAATTATTATGTCAGGAAGGCTCACAAATTAGTCCGCTGAATTCTGTCCTATTAGGCATTTTTAACACATCTGGAACCCGTAACTCTGATTTCAATCGCAAAATGTCCGCTTTTTCAAATCTAAAATCCAACTTGAAACGAGAAACCTCGATTTCATCAAAACAGAAAAATGTAGATTTGTTAAATTTGTTAATCCGCTTTGCTGCAGCAGCCAACAAAAAGGCATCACAATCACCAGTGAGCACATCCAATTTAATTAAACTTGAACTTAAGGTGGACATTTTACTGTCTGTCACTTTTGGACTTGTAAACAATTGTTTATAATTTCAAATCTGCGGCAGAAATTAATCAGAAGTACAATCCTCCCATAAAATATTCTCGCTCAACCTCCGAAAGGTACAATCCAGGATTTTGATTGTGATTCTAAACTACAGTGAATTTTTTACAATCATGTACTCTCGCTCAACGTCTCTATTTACTTCGCAGCACATGGTGATCGAGAAATTATTTCACATTTTGTACGCGATCTTTGGCCGGCTTATTTTCCCGCATTTTCTCGCAGAAATTGAAGGTAATTTAGTTAATTATTTTGGAAATATCTAACAGTATTTTTACCTGTTCCATGTTTAGTATTTTATTTACATTTGTTTTGTTTCTTATCTGATTCTGATCGGCAAGCTAATTAATTTTCCGATATGCATATGTAAATTTAATTTGTCTTAACATAAATCTCTGTCATATTATATGACTCATAATACGAGTTATATATATGAGTCTCATACACATAACTATTATTTAATTAGATGGAGATTAACGACGAATCGTTTTCCTCGGGGTCATCCTACTCAAGGTCGTCTACATCCAGTTCGGACAATGACAAGGAGGCAGCACCATACAAAATTTCAAAATTGGAGTTGGAACACCCAATTAAGTTCAAACTTTTGAAATATATGGACCAATTTGCAGCCGCTGTTAAATCTGGGAATTTGTGGTCCGAGGAAAACCAAGCAATGTGCCGATAATTGGGCTGAGAATCATTGAGGTAATTTAAACATCTTTTCAAATAAAAAAAGCTATCTAGTCTGGGTTTACTTGCAATTTGTAATGTTTTTACAGAATGGGAAATTTGTTAGATTTCCATTACACGAGGACGAAGTGGTTATCGAGGAATTAGCAGCTTCGAAATTTGAGGTGAATTAGTTTACTATCAATTATCATATTTTAACCTTTGTTTAATTATGTAATTTACTATTTTTTGTAAAGATTATGAATACCGAGGACTGGTCGACATTCGAGAAATCTTTGTTAAGCGAAGTGAAGACAGGATTTGGTTTGAATGATATGGACTATCAAAAGAGTCATCATTCAGAAAGCCGGAGGCAAATTTCCAACCAATTTTGACGTCTTACTTTCTCCACCTGATGCAGTACGTATTAATGGCGAAAAATGCTTAGATTCGAAAAAACGAATATCTTTTGGCCATCTCGTCATCCAACTGCCGTCTCACTACACCGGAGGGTATTTCCGCTTCCGACATGAAGGAAACACCAAAGAATTTGACATGGCGACCAGCATGACGACCAGGGAGGGATGGACTGCACAATATCTCGCCTACTACTCTCATCTCAATCAGGATCATGACGAAATTTTGACCGGAGTACGATCCTGCATAATCTATAATTTGGAAATAGAGGTGGACAACGCCACCACGAAACCACAGCCCCCCACACTGCGAAACATCACACCCAGTTTCTTTCAAATAATTGAAGAATGGAAGAACAAGGGTAGTGACAAATCAGCTAAAGTCCTTCCTCTCACGGTCATTAACAAAGCCGTGAAGCCCACCCTTGTCTCGACGTTTCTCGGCCCCCTTCTCCGCGAAAACGGGATAACCTTATTTCATGGTACAAAAGACACCTTGGTGAGAGATTCAGACAATGAAAATGAAATGATCAACTTCATCAGCGGACTGAGAATCCTGACAAGTGCAGATGCTCAATTGGAGGTCACATTTGCCAGTTTTTTAAAGGGCGAAATAGACAATCGGGACGACATAGACGAAAATATTTGCACAACAGGCCTGGAATTTGACCTGCGACGAGATACAACAGAGAACTACGGGGGATTTGGTCAGGACGTTTACCTATTCTTCCACCCTGGCGATGATGACCACGACATTTTCGAGCATGAAGATTGGTTCAAGACACTTGAATTTTGGAGATTTAAGACTCACTTGTTCCTCACTAAATATGGGGATGCAAACTCACCAAGAACTTTGCATGCAGCCAACGCTCTCGTATCACTGGAAATCGATACAACTGACGACGGAGATTTGTTTAAAAACCTTGACCTTTTCAAGCATCTGCTCAATAAATTTCTCCAACTGGAGGATACCGTACTTGTGACGAAGCTTTTGCAAATTTGCCAAGAGAAATCTGATTTCAACAAGTTGTTTTTCGTCATTTTGGACTCCGGGATGGACTGGACCATTATGAGGGCAATTTTACATGACTTCTTCTCCATAGACGGGATCCAAGATGGGATGAAGTTTGCTAAAAAAGCTCAACAAATTTGCCTCCATATCCAAATTTTTGAGTTGCGAGAGGACAAAAAGCGTGGAGAATTGGAACTATATTTTGCGGCTTTCAAGCAAATCCTTCAAAAGTTTACTATGCTGTACAGCGCAGGTTTTATGGAGCAGAAAGAATTATTCGTGATGGTCAACTTCTTCCAAATTTCGGAGGTCTTAAAGTATGATCTTTTCCAATTTATGAAATCACAACCGGCCTCGGTTGTGAAGATGTTCCTCAGAGTGTCTAGCAGAATCGAAATGAGGAAAATGTGGGTGCGACTTGTCACCGATCTCTATTGTTGCACCAAATTGTTGGACAACTGGCCCCGTGAAGAGGAAACCCGGGTTTTACTCCATTTCTTCCGAAAAGCGGAGAAATTCGGGGCAGACATTAAAGGGATTTTGGGAGAGCCGAAAAGATACGGCGTGCTGGTGTTCTCGCACGGCTGGAAAATTTTAATGAAGACGAGTGGTACACTGACGACGAGGATGTCGATGAATGCCAAATTCTTCCCAAGTTTTGGGTTCCCTTCGCGAAGATGTTGGAAGCAAGGATTGCGGCAATCGTGTATTCAGACATGGAAACAGATGGTAAAGGAAAAGGTGCCAGCGTTGGTTATCATGGCAATGACGGAAATGATATCGTGGGGACTGAAATGCTTAATAAAATCCGAAAACTTCTGTCTAGTAGTGTTGATGAAATTAAAAAGTAAATGTCAAAAGCGAATGTTTGTTATGGATTATTGTAATTGGAAGTAAGTTTGTACGAGTTTATTTATTGTTTAGTTTGTACTGTTGGAATTGCCGTGCTAATTAAGTAATTTTTTAATATTGGAATTATTGTTGTCAGCTCATTTGCATAACTTACAAGCTTGCCAGCTTAAATAAACTTTCTCTCGGTAGTAAGTCAAAATATGTTATTTTAAGCACATAGTTGACTAGCAAAACAATATATAAATCGATGGTGAATAATACTCTTATATTGCTGCCTAAGTTATGTATAATATATTCACTAATAAGTAATTAATTATGATTCTGCAAGATGTTTCGTATTTGCATAGTACTTAATATATGGGAAGCTAAAATATGTAAGAATCTAGCCTATGTGTACATACATTTATTGATATAAAAATACATGCATTTGCGGAAAAAAGCAGGAAAGACTGATTTATTGAGGAGTGATTAAGAATAAGAATTGCAAATACCGTAAAAACTCAAATAGTAGCCGGGGGCTACAATTTAAAAAATCGGTGGCTGGGACCCGGCTACTATTTGAGCAAGGCTACTATTTGGGCAAGGTCACTATTTCTAAAATTATAAAGAGAGACACGGCTACTATTTGCATACAACTATTATTTTTATTTCCTGAATCAAGCTCAAACTAAATTTTAATAACAACACCAATTTTGCCCTTAGAGTCGTACAGGATGTTTACAGATTTTGTGGAAAGACAATTACATGTATTACTTTTGAACGCGTAATCCAATTTGCACCAAATTTGGCACACACAATCTCGAAGGTCACAACCACACCTGCCCAAAGTTTCAAATTTGTATCTTCAAAGATGGCCCCCAAAAGTTACCCCAAATTGGACGAACCGCGAAAGCGGTTTCCGAAGCAAATTTGGCCGCGAAAAGTGCCCAAACGATAATCCAAAAATTTGGAACCCATCTTATCGTGTCCCCCACATATAATTGTATCAATTTTGTAAGAAAACGCCAGTAACTAGTTTCATCCGACAAACGTATGCGACGAAATGCATACCACTCAAAACGATGAATTCTGCGACCCTGAAGAACATTGATCGCCACGATAGCAATCAGAATCCTGCAACCAAAAGACAGGTCATAATGCAATGCCAGGTGTCTCCTGGACACGTTAATCGTATTGTATAGCACAATTTTAAAAAAGCCGTGCAGAGGAAGGCGAAAGTCCGCGAACTTAAATTTACCCATTTGGTAAACAAAAAAAACTAACAGCCGGAGGCTGTTTGAAGGTCATGTTGGGAATAAAAATTTCGAATTTGTCGTCACATTGGACGGGACACTCTGCTGCATTCAAAACTTCAACAGGACAAAAATAATTTGCTACAAAACCGACCGAAAGCAGATTTCAAAGCATGCGTCTGAAAAGAAGGAAAAGTTGTCTGACTGATTCCTGGTGGTAGGTGCAATGACGTACCGTGGAGTGCGAACATTGATACCTGTTAGGTCTAATGCAAAAATAAACTCGAAGCACTTTATGGACAGTGTCTTACATAAGTTGTTCGAGGTTAAAATTGCAAAGAAGCAATTTGGGGAGCCTGAGAAGGTTTGCATCCATCACGACGCGACATTATCATATACGACCGTATTTTCCCAACCGGACGCCCAAGATTTAAAGGCAAACCCCGGAATGACCGGATGACTCGATATCTTTTTCCGGGGTACACTTTAAGTAACCTGACACCAGTCCGATGGAATTTTTTGGGTTTGGATGCTTAGAACAAAGCTTTTTCAATGGAAGAGATAAAAAATGTCTGTTGTTTGGAAACCCCTTTCACCGATTCCTCCACTTTGAGGTCACTTTTTGCGCTCATTTTTGAAGATAGAAATTTGAAACTTGGTACATGTGTGACCGTGATCTTGGGGATTGCGTGTTCGAAATTTAGCGCCAAAACTTTTAAAGGGTTCGCAGTTTACCCATAAAATTGTCTTTCCACAAAATCTGTAAACACCCTCTGTAGTCCATTAGAATATTACACTGCTCGACCTGCTTTTCAACGATTCATTTGATGAGCTAAATTCGTGTTTTGTCATCTACTCATCGCTTCGATAGTGCGTAACTGCGCTTATATTGAATTATAATTTAATTATCTCAACGAATTGACAAGAAGTGTGGTTGTATGGAAATGGAGACGCGACTATTCGAGTACTAGTAAGGCTACTATTTGGGTAGGGCCACTATTTGAGCACGGTCATTATTTACAAAACTATGAAAATACACAGGGCTACTATTTGAGCAAGGCTACTATTTGAGCAACGGCTACTATTTGAGTTTTTACGGTACATGCGAATGCAGAGGGATTATTGACTTAATAAACAACCTCATAATTAAGATACGCAGAATGAAATCATCTTTTACATAAAAGCATGGCTTATTCACAAATAATCTGGAATACTAATGGTCAGCATTTCTTTGTGGAAATAATATATAACAAGTGCCGAGTTATGGAAATGACTGTTCTTTTAATTTACAGCATAATCGATTTCCACATTTGCCGTGCAACAATTGTACCACGGTTCAGATAAAAACGTGACATCGGCATTAATAGCATTTGTTATTGTCCTTTCCATGAAATCATTTTACATATATTTATTTCGAAAAAGTTAAATGACCAGCGCCGTAAAGGGTGTTAATAAAGTCCGATCCCATTTTTCCTATAAAAAAGTGAAGGCTAGTATAAAAAAAACTACCCGTCATACTTACAAAAAATGTTCGACATATTTACCTTAGTATTTGGTCTTGTTACCATTTACTTTAACCATGCCCTCAACTCTTTGTTTAAGGCTCTGTGCTAATTTTTCCAATGTGTCTGTGGGAATCGAATTCCATACATCTTGAACTTTTTTTACTAGCTCTTCCCTCGTCCGGGGTTGTGGTTCTTTGTATACATTTTCCTTAAGTATGGACCACAGGTTCTCCAGGGGATTCAAATCTGGGCTGTTTCCGGGCCACACCCCCTTGCTCCAGACCGTTGAAACTTGCGTCTTGATGAGACTCAAACTCGCTTTTGCTGTATGGGCTGTAGCACCATCCTGCATGAAAACTATTTTTCTTTCATTCGGAAATATTTCCTTGTTCCCCATGCTATCGAAATAGATAGGTAATATTTTTTCCATATAATACTTTGCATTGACTGTTTGGCCTTTTGGTATGATATGTAGAGGAGTCACGCCACGTGCACAAAATCCACCCGCTACCATAACTTTAAGCCCGAATTTTGGGACTACTCTTGATGGTACATCCGATTTGTTTTCTGTCCTGTAACGAACATTTTGTTGGTTCAATTTTGGATATAGCTCAATAATAGATTCGTCAGTCCAAAGGATGTGACTGCGCAATTCTTCACCAAGTCTTTTTTCACTCAAATGGCCACTTTTCTGAAGGAGTTCTCCAAATTTCAGACGGTCATCGATATTTTTTTGTGACATGAGAGGTTTTTTGGTTAGTTTGTAAGCTGTGTGACCCCACCTCGTAGATTTCACAAATTTTTGCACGGTCACATAGTTAATTTGGGTCGCCCGGGTCGCTTTTTGTCGTGGACAAAATTTTTGTTCTTCCATTTCCAAACAGTTCTGCGGCTGCAGCCCAATTTTTGCACAATTTCTGCAGGTTTAAACCCCTGCTGATGCAATGTTTGTATCTTAACTCTAAGATGCTCATGACTTACACGTTTAGTTGTTCCTCCCATGGTAAAAATTTGAAATAAATAACTTCACTGGTTCAAAAGTTCCAGCTGAATTTGTAACAACCGCGCTCCAAAAAATTCATGGGATCGGACTTTATTAACACCCTTTACATTAGTGTCCCTATCTGGATATTAAAAAAATCTTCTAATTGTAGTCGTCCTAAAGTACTACACTGGAATATGTATGTTAACCTATTAAAGGATATACTTATTAATTCCGCAAAGCCTTGTATAACTTTAACGCGTGTAGGAAGTAAGGTGAATTCTTAATGTTGCGAAATTACGAACAATTCTTCATTTACCAGTATGTATTTATGTACGTTTAGTATTTATGACACCGGAATATTTCAGACCACCAAGCTATTTTAATGATTTGGGAAACTAGGTAAATACCTGATGAGTGCGGTATTAGTTATTGATTAGAATTGACAAATTTGTTGCAGTTAAACTTGTACAATAAGTTGTTTCTTTATAAATTTATGAGTGGAACAAAAGTAAGGACGGCTCACGAAATATGTAACACTAATTTATACATTATTTAAAAATCATAATCCATCCCCCATCTGCTAATGTTCATGCTACATATATATTTACGGGCTTCAGATTTCATTACATGAAAGTTTACCAGGCCTTTCTTCGTTACGTATTTTATGCACGTCCTTCTCTGCCAGTACGACGCATATATATTGAACAACATGGAACCAATCAGTACTTGCCACGACAGGAAATGTATTACAATAGTTTATCAAAATCCCGACATACTTACCACTTGTGCTTGTTACCTTTTGTGCAATTTTCTTTTTCTAACCGACTGACACAAAACCAGGAATATTAGAAATCGTACCCCCATTTCTTACCGTCATGTCGTCCCTTTTGACCCTACTAAACCTTATTTCCCCACAAATATTGTCCTGCGTCGTACGTATCAAATATTTCGAAACTCATCCACAAATTTTACAACTTTCCTCATTTTTTATAACACCAAAAATATCTCCTTATTCCTACATGATCTTCTTCCCGACCTATTTTCCCCCCAGTTTGGACACCACCTCCCCCCTGACAACTTCATTCCATTCACACGCAATGGAAAGATGTGCCATAAACTTCATACTTTCAAATGACATCTCCAACTTCATTCGGTACTATGAAAGGAACCGCGAGTATTATCGCGGTTAAAATTTTGCCGCCTTTATTCAAATGTATTCCTTACCCGCCAAATTCATAGCCACAACTTTCCACCGAATTCCAAAAAGCGGGAAGATGGCGACCAATCTGTTCTTCACTCTTGATTGATTGATTGATTGATTGAAGTTTTTATTAATGGTGTCGTACGAGCGTCAGCACAAGTGCTGGTTTTCAGCCCTGGACACCCAGCGACAATCTCAAATAAAATTTGAACTAATACAATGTTCTATAACTATAAACTAAATAATACATACAGTTGCTTTTACACTGTTTCACGAAGACTTAAAATATAATCTTTAACAGAGTCACAAAACGTTGAGTAAGTCATGTCTTTGAATGTCCAGGTTTTTGGGAGGGCATTCCATAATTTGTAGGTGCGATATGTGAGGGCCCGCTTACGGGACTCAGTCCTGTGCACAATAGGGTCAAGCTTCGGCATGGATAAATTCGAGGAAACTCTACTGTCGGAAAAAGAAAGCTTGCCTAGAGACCATCTCTTATAAGCATTTTTAAGAGTTACAAACTTCAGTCTCTCACTTAATGTCAAAAAGTTACAATCGTCACGAATCCGTGTCATTTCAGCCGAGTTGCGAATGCACGAGAAGGAAATACTTGTACTCTTTTTTGTTTTCTTAGCAACTCTCGAGTAAAAATAAATACATAGGTATTTATCGATTTTTGCTTGTAAGGTGTCAAGTTTAGTGTCATTATGTATGGCCCAAATGTCAAGGCAGTAATCAGTCAAAGAGTGTAGGTGTGCATTAACCATGGCTTTTAAGGCCTGCAGATTTAAGTATCTCTTGACACCATATAGGAATTTAACTCTACCGCACAATTTCTTGTAAATTGAGTCAAAATGTAAGTTAAAGTTCAGCGCTGGGTCGAGTAGAATGCCGAGATACTTAAAGCTATTGACCCGTTCAATTGTATGGTTTTGTACAATAAATGGGGTAATATTAGTTGGTACAGAGTCGTGTTCTTTACAAAATATCATGAACTTGGTTTTGTCAAAGTTTACATACATTTTGTTAGCATCAAACCAGGTACACATTTTATCGAAGCAGGCTACTAACGAGGATTTTATAATTTCGGTGTCACATCCATGGGTATAGATTACGATGTCGTCAGAATACATTAAAAATTGTATATCTATAATTTCAGAAATGTCATCAAGAAATAAACAAAAAATGAGACTCCCGAGAATCGAGCCTTGTCCAGAACCTGCATACATTTTATAATATTTCTCACCAGCAATAAATATATACGATTTACCATTCAGTGATTCAAATATTAGCCTAACTAAGTGAGGGTTTACATTAAATCTGTCTAAAAGTTTACGTACTAACAGATTGTGAGATATACATATAAACGCATCTTTCAAATCTATGAAAAGTGCAGCAACTTTTCCTTTTCTAACATCAAGATTTTCGTATACATAGTTGGTAAAATCGTACAGAGCTGTTTGGCATGATTTCTTTTTCCTGTACGCGTGTTGTTGATCGCATAGTTTTACTTGAGCCAGGAGTCTATTATATAGGAATCTTTCAAAAATTTTTGTATATGATTTCAGGAGAACAATGGGGCGGAAGCTTTTTGCCAATTTACGCAAGCCTCTGCCCTTGTAAAGTGGCCGTGAAAAACTCTGGCCGTGAAAAACGTTAACACCTACACGTTTCACACGTTATATCACTGCAGTTACTGCACCGTTCCCGGTGTCCCGATTGATTTCCTGCCCCCTGAAAATTTTCCAGTGTCACTGCACACTTTTAAAAAATCCTGGGCTCTCATTTCCTACCGGGTGGACAGTTTTTCACTAAAAATTACTTTCCCCTACAACACCAGCTGTGCCACCTCGATGGCGGCATCCTTCCCGTTCGACTGTCACTGGCGGGACATATACCTGGACACGCTGAGCCACGTGGTGAATATAACGTTTATTCCGCACACCGCGAAATTCAAAGGGGTAAAATCTTTCGGAAATCTAAACCTAAACAGGGCCCGATTCAGCGAAGACTTTAACACCTTCGCCAATCTAGAATTTAACAATTTCGACTTCATCTACTGCGACTTTTACGACAGTTCGGAAGACATGGCGCTTATCCCGTGGACTTCTCCGTACGAGGTGGACGTCTATGTCGCCCTCCTGGTCTCATTTGTGGCTATCACGGCATTATTTATTATACAGAGGGTGTCCACCCTATCGCGGCACAAGGGTCGACCCGTTTCCGACCGGGTTTGGGGCGTTACGTATATTTTTCTAAAACAGGCATCAGATTCTGTTCAACAAGCCGACAAAGGACTATATCTCGCCCTGCTTTTAGCCATGCTATGTTTGCAATCTAACTATGAAAATTACTTCACCGCAAATTTGACCGTTCCTGCGAAAAGTGTCGTGTTTTCGAAGTACCGGGAATTTGTGGATAACGGGTACAAACTCGTGATATTTTTGAAAGGTGAATTCAGGACAGATTTTGAACACGATTTCAAACTTGAAAACATCTCATCCGCCTTTAATAGGACCATTGTTACGGAGGGAATGTCAATTCATGGGATTTCATGGGAGGCCATTGGACAAGAAAAGGTTGCTCATCACGTCGAATCGGGCCTTGGGCCGGCGATAATTCACATAATTCAATTTGAAATACTTCATTGGAGGCGGGATTGTTATACCGCGAAGAATCTGGGAACTAAAAAAATTTGGGTGGATGAATTTCCACCGAGATATTTTAGGGAACTGACCAATGTTGCTGACCGGTTGAGAGAAGCCGGATTTCTATCGCTTTGGAGGGATTGGTACAGCTTTGAAGTCACTTTGTCGAAAGTGGTTTATTTCTCGAGTCGTGGGGAGGATTCGCAAATTTCGTTTGCAAATTTGATCCCTGGCTTTGACGTGTGGGCGGTGGGGTGTGGCGGGTCAATGGTGTTATTTTTAATGAGAGAATCAAGCATAACTAGAGGGAGCTTTAATACTGTATATATGGGGCTATTAAATTCTGTTTGACAATTGGGAATGTGAGGTGGTATTACATGTCGCGGTAAAATCACAAGTTGTGAAACGGAGTTACAATGCGCTTGGAATATTTACATATGGATGGACATCCAATATATGTACCATGGAGGATGGGGATTGTTCACATTTGAGCTAATGATGAGTTATTTACATACAATTTGCATACATATGTTCATTAAGATTGGAATTAAAGTTGTAAAATGTCGATTTTTTACGGACCGGTATAATCTTAATATCAAATAATAACAATTTTATTACCGAGAAATCGGAATGCTAGAGTTCTTCTAAAACAGGAAAACATATGTAAGCTTGACAGAACAATTTTATTCAGAGATGGAATTGAAATAAATATGGGATAAATAGTCGCCACATTTTCTATGGTAAATAAGTATGTATATACATGCTTATTTTCCCCAATATGTTTCCATAATTAGTGGACAGGTGCATACATACAATCCAATTTATTTATTTACTGTTATTCACCTTAAATAATTCAACCAATATTTATTAAAAATTCATAATTTTGACAGCCCCGCAAACCAAATATGCATAACAACACTACAATTTCTAGGTTAATTTAACCCATTACATTTAAAATTTGAAACAATTCAAATTCACAAAATTGATCACATCAAGAACCAATTTGAAGTTTTCGGCTTCTTCGTTTGTTACCTTGCAAGCGAACTTGTCCCAAATCGTCTGTGCAATATAGCGGAGCTCGATACCATTTGCGCCCAAGTCGTCGGCCAGGGCCGTGCTCTTGCTAACTTCTCCAACGGCGACTTGAAATTGTGCAGCGATCATTCTCTTAACCAAGTCATCGATATCTGCCTCCCATCCTGGTATATATTCTGGCTCAAGACGAAGCGATGGGGTGGCATTGCTTTCGGGGTAGGGTGACATTTTTTCACGGGTATGGGGCAAGGAAAGACTTTCTTGGTTGGACACAAAGGGTCGTGGGTCATCTATGTTATGTTGCACTTGCCCCTAAAATTTATTTTATTGAGTAACATATGGTATGAAAACACAGCAGAATTTTTTTAAATATTTTGTTCGTTCAAAATAATTAATAGCGACAACAAAAGTCTGAGATGTTATCTGGCCGAGTTTGTTAAAATCATGGGCTATCTATGTATGTATAATGTCACCGAAAGGTTTCGATTTTAGCACCCACCCACCCCACGTATACATTAAGGGATATGTAGGATATTTTAATATGGGGCAGATAGGAGGACGTAAACCACCCACTAAGTAAAATGTTGACGAATTATATGGACGTTCCCTCAAGCAAAAAATATTTGAAGTACCATGTTTTAAAGGATTTTGGTTTCTATTTTTTGTAACAGAATTATTTACGACAACTTACTGAATGTCTTAGAAAATCTTTTGGTCTTTCCAGCCTTGCAGGAATAAGGGCTCGACTCGAATTTCCAAGGGTGGAAAACAGTTCGAAAATTATATGGATCAAGGTGGATGCAAACTTATTGGGACGCACGGTGGCAGATATGTTTCCAGAAATTGATTCCATCTGTAAAGAGTCAGATTAAAAATTAAAAATATGTTCGTGCACTTTTCGTAGGTGTTATTAGACATTTTTGTAGACTAATTTCCTGCAGGTGTTTTTAACAGAAGAGCCACTGATCTTGACAATTTAATAGCGAACCAAAATAAAATAAAAAATTAAGTAATTTTTGGAAACGTATTTTTCTGTCAAGTGCAAGATATCTCGGGCCAATGGGAGTAATTTCGGCATGGTATGAAAATGACATCGGTGTCGCACCGAAAACCTCTGGAAGTTGCAGTCTTCCTGACGCCGAGTGGACGTGAGTCGTTTCCATTTCTTTGGGGGCTCCAGTGACCGCGTGGCTGCCAAAAACTGAAATAAAATTTTCAAATTAACTGGACAATGCTGTAATTAACTTGCAAAGCACGTCTCGCGATCATACTTAAAATTATTATTTTGTAATTAAAAAAAATATGACATAGGTAAATAAACAATTGAGTAGACCATACCCAGTAAAATTAATACCACAGAAACTTCCATGTTTCTGAGACCTTTAATTCTTCGAATATATGTATGTATGTATGGCTGGGTTTAATTACTCAATAAATCTCAATTAAAGAATGATGACAGGGAACTCCTCTGCGGCTTGTATTTATACTCATCTACATAATTCGGAATGTTGTTGATTCCAACCCATTAATTAATAGGTATGGACAATGTCCTTCTGTCATAAATAAATGATGTCTCATTTGCTAAATAAGCACCTCGCTTATGTAAAATTGTATGCATTTGCAGAAAATGCATGAATGCTTCATTTATTGAGAGCTAATTAGAGTAAAAGTTGCAAATGCATGCTAAGTAAGTTTATCGACTTTTGGTTCATAAACAACCTCATAATTTACTGAATGAAAGCATTATTTGCAAAAAGCACGTCTTAGAAGGGTGGCTTGTTGATTGCATGAATATTCTGGAATATGCAGTGAATGTCAGCATTTCTTTTTGGATTAAATATTTAACAAGTCTCGAGGTAAGAATGTCGACGACTATTTGCTTTAAGTTTGCAGCATATTTTACGCTTAAAAAATTACACACATTAAGCATTTTCGGGTAAAAACGTTAAAATTGATATATAATATGTATGATAATACACATTGGCTCGTATATCAAGTCATGAAATAATCGCTAATAAATATATTTTCAAATCAGTAAAGACGTCTGTATAACTGAATCTTAAGTTAATTTAACTGAATCTAAATCCATTTGGTATAATAGGAACATATGTATGTATGTATTTATGAAATTTCTTGAAAAAATACAATTCCCTGCGTGAATTTACATTTCATTCATTTGCTTGCATTTTGTGCACCATTAATGCAGACGTAAGAATAATATTTTGCACAAAAGAAGACGCTGATTCATTGTTACTGTACTTTTTGCTAACTACAAACTTATGCAAGAATGCACTTAATATTGACATCTGAACATATGTACAACTGTGTACATATGTAGATATGCACTTGGACATTGCGCTGGTCGTTTATGCAGTTTCATAAAGATATCAAATGATATATGTAGGTAACATGTAAAATGATAATAACATACACATTTAGTAATGCATTCTCTGCCAACAAATTTCTATACTTCATTAACAAATCAAACTACAAAGTTTGCTGTGCTTTGAATTTGCACATTATTATTTTACGTATATAATACGTAGCATATTACATACATACATACATGTACAGTTTGGTGTGCATGCGCACCAGCTCTGCAAAAAAGTAGATACAACTTGACCATCGAATGCGTAAGTTCATTGTGATATCGTCGCTGTTGATCCATAGCATGCCAAGTTGAAAACCAGTTGGGAACATAAAATGCCAAGTTGAAAACATGTTGGAACCATAACATGCCAATTGCACTACATTTCAAAGCAGTCTTGGCATGCTATGGTTCCGACATGTTTTCAACTTGGCATTTTTTTCTTCCAACTGGTTTTCAACTTGGCATGTTATGGATCTGCAGCGACGATATGCACCTGTTCATACCTATTTACATACATCATAAATGCATGTATGTACCTACGTATGTACATGCATACGTATGCATTTACTTACCTACCTATGTATGAGAATCTGTTTATGAATAATTTAAGTAAATAAGCAGTCCTCAGTTCATAGCCGTAATTTCTCAGTACAAATTCATGCTTGGCTTTCAGCACGCGACCCATCAGCGTAGTAAATTAGTAATCTAACAAATGCTAGAGCTTTTCACGTCTGCAAATTTTTTCAAAAATGTTTCACTTAATGATTTCCTTTATTTTACCCGGCATCATCAAATAATATACATATATGTACATACATACTCTATATGTATTTAATTAACGATGCTTGTTTTGAATAGATCAAGGCCCACGATTATTTGACACTTTAACTCAAAGTCAAGCAATCGTGGTCAAGGTCTTAAAATGTTCTTCTGCATGTACCTACGATATCCGATCTCCACGTGTCACCTTTAAATTTCTTCATTTTCCATATGGAGTGGGCGAATTAATTAAAACAAACATCCCCAGAAAATATGATCAGTCGCCACCAGGTAAATATTTACCACCAAAAGTGCTTCATTAATTTCCAATAACTATCGATCCTTTCACGCCAACTCCACAAGTAAATAATGATAACCAGGAAACCAAACCTTGTCACTAAGACAATCGATAATCGATTAATTACCCGGCGCGTGTATGAGAATTAATTATTAATCCGCATACCCAGCGCGTGCATGTATCGGCATGGAGGATCACTTATTTACAATAACTCTACGATTTAAACGCCGTATAATTCATATGCTGGTATGGCAACGCATGACAACATTTTCTAGGTCAAGCAAGTCCACAAAATTGCACAATAACTCGTCCTCCGCTCACTTTTTCTTTGTCACACTTTTGCCCTCAGTCTTGATTCATTCGTTGCCACGGCAACGTCCCCTGGCAAAATGCCCCCCCAAAATAATAATAATAATAATGAATTTGAAGAGTTTCCCTCCCCACCACGTGAGAAAAATATTGACAGGAGAAAATTAATTGGCACACCCCATCCCGCCGTGGTTCCTTTTACGTCCGCTCCCCCTTATTTAAAATTTAATCCGTACATAACGAACGGATACAGGAAAAATGTGGACAGATTTCATAGCTGTGTGAAAAGTGCGTTTTCCTGGAATAATGAGACGATCAATATATGGACGCATTTTGTGGGGTGGGCTGTATTTTTTGGTTTAACGGTGGGGGAATTGTTTAGTGGAGGGGGAGGAGCAGAGTGGGGGATTAGGTTAAGTGTTTTAGTTTGTTTTCAGGTATGTGATAAAATTTCATGGTGATTTTTTAAAGAAAAAAATAATTTGTTTTCATGGTTAAAAAAAGAATTTATCGTTTTCATGATTCAACAATTTATTATTGTTTCCATGATTTAAAAATAATAATACATTGTTTCCATGGTTACTTACAGGCATGCATGTTGCTATCGTCGTGTTATCATACGTTTTGTTGCTGCAGTGACAAAAGTTATCATCGTTGGTATGGATTTAAAGTTAATTAGTAATTAAATCCTTAATTAAAAATTAAATTATTCACATAGGTTACGAGCCGATTTACTTGGGGTATCGCTAAGTCTACTAGGAATTTACCTTAGTGGAATATATTTCGCGTATAAATGTGATCAGGTAAATGGATAAAATTAACTACAATTAATTAATTAATTACAATTAAAAATACTAATTAATTATAAATTAATATGTATCTAGTTCTGGCTCAAATTTTACACCTTTACCGTCCTCGCAATTTTGCTGATCGCCTTAGCCGCTCAACTTATCCCTGCCGACAGTGAGGGTGGTTTCCAGTGGAGATTATTTCTATTCGGGGCGTGGGCTGCGTACGGGGTCATTCCGACCGTTCAGTGGGTGTGGATGAGGGGTAGTGGCGGCAATTTCGAGTATTTGGGGAAATTGGTCCACTTTTTAGTATTCAATGGTAGTCATGACGATTTGGATCAGGAGGTCAAGGTGAGTTTCTTGATTGATGCATAGTTATGGTTGTCATGGTTACGAGGCATTCATAATAATCATTTTCTTTGTTGTTTTACACAGCACCTGCTTCCACGAATTATTACAATGTATCTCATCTCTAGTTTGGCGTTTGGATTTTATGTTTCCAAATTTCCTGAGGTATTTACGAAATCAACAAAATTTATAAAATGCAGGGTGGTTTACATGTCTCGTAGTATATACGAAGGAAAATTTCGTAAAGTGAAGACCCCATAAATCTCGATTATGTAGTTACGAGGATTTTGGATTTAAATTTTTATTGAGTCATTGCATGTCAACCTTTGTACGTCCTTAACTACGTAAACTTATCAAACGAAAGAGCTTTTGACGAAAATTAATCGTCTCTGAGAAAATTTTTGCATGCAAAAATTTAAGAGGATAAAAGCATGTTTTTGGTTCTTGTGTAAACTGATCTTGGTTAACTTATGTATGTACATACGTGGTTGCAGACATGCGAAAATTGTCATGAAATGCATAAGGGATTATTCAACTCAAAACTGACGAAATGACGTATGTAGTTGCCAAATTCACGAAATTTTCAATTTTTCCTTCTAAAATTTCCCATTGTACCGAGACATTTAAACCACCCTTTATTTCGAGGCACACACCCCCTAATAAAATTATTATATTTCCATACATTTGTAGCGACTGTATCCAGGCAAATTCAACTACATCTTAAGCTCCCACAATATTTGGCACATTTTAATCTTCACCGCGTTATACTATTGGTATCAATTCGTCGTCATGGAGACTGATATTTCCTGCTCAATCTAAAAATCGACCACGTCCTGGACCACCGCAGTTATTATCACAGCCTAAGAACTTATCAATGTCAAATCCCCGGTCAATTAAGCTCTGATCGACACCCAGGGTCCCAAAAATTTTATCTTCTGCCCCCAACAATCCTAAACTTAACCCCGTCCGAAATTTGATCGGAGGGAAAAAATGTATCCCCAAAATTTCCGAGGTACAAATGTAGCTTTTATTCTTAAAAGTGGGCAAGTTTGAGAACGACATTGTCCCCCGAGCACCATAATTAGCGAGGAGTTTTTGCAGAGGAGCGATCAATCCACCGATTAATTTATTTATGACTAAATTACACTCTTTGTTGCCATGGTTTCCATTATTTATATTTTTATTTAAGTTTTTGTTGTCAAATTCAATTAAACTGAAGCACGGATAAAATTGATTTTTTAGGTTAAAATCCAAGTAAGGTAGTTTAGCAAAGGGCGAAATTAACAAGAGTTGGCTCGGTAACGTGTCAAAGGTTGAGAGGAAACCGGATTTTATCTTATTTTCTATAAATTTCGTAATTGTTACATTTTCCACTTTACACTTCTTCTTAATGTCACTTAAGTCTAATTGAAATTCTTTAATTGTTTTCTTATTTTTTACTAAATCACCGTGAAATTCGTTATACTCGGTTAATATATTTTTTAACTGGGAACAGAAATAGTGTGGCGTTAGAAGCATAGTTTTTACCAAATTTACCGGAATGACCACACCCTCGAACGGGTTAATAAAATAATCACATTTATTTTCAAGTAACGTGGATAAAAAATTAATCCACGAAATTCCATCGCCGTAACAATGATGGAACATGAATAGTAAATAGTCATGGTGATTATTTTCCACAAAATAAATCCTCCATTGTGGCTGGTCGCTAGGCAACCGGGTATTTATTAACAATTCGGTAAATTCCTTAATATCAATATTTTCCACTTTAATTAAATGATTACTTAAATTTAATTCGTTAATTTCTTCATACACGTAAAAACCATATTTCTCTTTAATGATTAATTTTAACTTGGAAAAATTTTCATTTTTAATTGTCCTGGTTAATTTGGTGTTAAAATCACTATAAAAACTGTCGCTCGTTTTGTTAAGTTTAAATTTAAATATTATATTTGACGGGGAAATAGATTCATTCGCCCAACAGGAATCTAATGGGGGCAATATTTTGATATGTTTTCCAAGGAGACAGGATTTTAAAATTAATTTGTAAATATAACTTAGGATATAAGACAGCAGTAAAAATAGGAATAATACGTAGGAAAATATGTATATTATAAATTTTAAAATTGTTATGTAATTTCCTGGGTTACGTTTTTCTGGGATCGTTATTACTTCCATGGTTACTGTCTATGTAAGAATAAGCGTCTCTTGGTGACCACCAGACACGATCTGGTATACATATTTATTGGTAAAGTTAAACAAAGTAAAACGGCTCATGCTTACAAATATGTGTAGCGTAGCCATGGTTACTGTCTACGAATGTTGGTAATGAGACACCATCAGGTATGGGAACGTGCATATATTACGTCATCAAAAAGGTGGGTGGGTGAGTTTTGGTCACTTATCCTACTCACGTTAAGCTTACCATGAGTAGGATAGGGAACGGGTGGGTGTTATGGCCGTTTATTTTATAACTTAATGTATGCACGTTCCCTAGTCATATTTATTATCAAACTTGAACAAAATAAAGCGACTTTTGCGTATAGTGTAACGAATGGCGATGTGATAGTAAGAGAGTAAGATTGCGCAATGCATTTCATGCAACTGTAATTTTTAGGGTTAATTAAGGAAAATTACATAATTACACACGATGATCGATGATGACCTACTTCCTCTTTGTTATAAAGTAATAAAAATATGCATTCATTGATTAAATAAATTGGAAATAAGAGCCAACTTGTGCATTTGTCTATGTAAAGGGACCCGTTGTATGTACATTGTACATATGTAGTGGGGGAGTCTCTATAGGCATGGGAAAAATTGTCATCTCATGTTTTATTGAACAGGTTATCATATCACTGTTTACATTATTACGAGTGTTGCTGTTTTTTATATTGTATGTATTTATTAATAGTTGAAAATGGTAACAGTCGTATCATAAAATAATTGAGAGTGCATATGTACATCGTACACTCTAAATAAAAAGTAAGCAAATTGCTACCGGGCGGTGTCCATATATGACCTCACCGCGCACCGGTTTGGTAGCATTTCACCCCATCTTGTAGCATTTCCTTACCCCGCTGTAACGGTTAGTCAAAATATGGTAGCAAATTGACTACAGTTTCGTAGAAAATCGCTACCAAACCGGTGAGGTCATCTATAGACACCGCCCGGTAGCAATTTGCTTACCTTTTATTTAGAGTGTATGTATACATATGTGGCGATTTTCTTGAACTGCATTAAAAAAAATTATGCAAATATGTCGCTATGGAAAAGTCAGAAATAATTTTTACGGTGTAAAAAGCAGATATAATTACAAGCAACATTCAAATGCTGATGTTACATATATTTTTGCGGTAGTCCATTTATGTATGAGTAACATAACGTAGGGGGTGTAATTTTACTTTTTGGCGGAAGTGTGGTGCATGGGCTCAGGGCATAAAAAAGTAGGATTTCGTTCCAATTCCTGACCATTTTTTAATTCATCCAAGTAATTTAAATATGTATGACGGATTTTTAGACATCAATATGGAAACATGGAATATGTAATTACATATGTACTCTCCATCCACGGAGGATTGAACTTTTACAGAAATTGAGAATTCTGTGAAACTATGACACTGCCAGTCTCAATGTTCCCCGTCAGCATTATTTGAGGGAAGTTGAGACTGGCAGTGGCGTAGTTTCACAGAATTTTCAATGTCTGCAAAAGTTCAAAGTTGCGTGGATGGAGAGTAGATAGCATGGAAACTTTGAAATTGCCTCCGATATCGGTAATATTGTTATTACCAAAGCGTTGACATTGGAGGCTGAGCAGGATTTTTCCTCTGTATACATAGGTATGTATGTTATCCTTCTGTGATAAATTATTACTAAGGCGGTAGAATTACATATTTCAGGCGTGTCCAGGGTTAAGTTGGAAAAGGCGACTTTAAATCATACTCCGCAATTCGTCAAGATTTGTGTCCTGCTATACTATTTTTTGAGACGCAATTTCAAGGGAAACTGGCAGGTACAAAGCATTTTTTGTAAAAATGGTGAAATTCATTATGAATCTGGGTAAAAGTACAAGCCTCGCGAATCGAGTTTTTTCTAACCGTGAAAAACGTCGCTTGACGTGACTCGAACAAGACGTTGCAACACTTCAAAACGGAAGGATGTCTCAAAACGAGAGTCTACCTTTATATTTCGAAGTATAAGGATGCCAAAAAGTGTAATTTCAAAAACATTGAAGACCACCTCTCGTCATACCCACCCATTAAAAAGTTAAAGTCATTTAAAATTTCTTCAGCGCTAACTCGCCCCTGTCAAGTCGTGGCTCTACACGGATACTGAAAATTTTGAAAAGTTGGTTCCGCAATATTAAAGTACATAAACTGGGGGTCACAGAAAAAATAAAACGAAGTCTCCCAAAGTACGTTGAGCACCAAAAAATCACAGTCCAAAAATGTGGCAATAAATTGTGTCACCAAATGTCATTAAAAATTATCATCATTTATGACGAGGAGTACGACAAAGTTGATGGTTCAAAGACTTCGAAAAACACATTTTTGCACTCGGTCAACCCTGTGGGTGTAGACTATCAACGGAAGTTGTTCATGAAAACTATATTCCCTGAAAAATTAATAGTTAGTCATGCCACGGATAACATTGGGAAAGGCGTCCTTAAAACAGAAAACCCTCCAAATGCTCCTATTTCGGAGAAACCGACAAGTTTTGAGTCTAATGCAAAAGCAGGTAATCTAAGCTTCGCTATAAAGCGAAAAAGCTGGTTGGATTCGAACGTTAATGGCAAAAAATCAGCCAAGACCTCCCGCAATCGGGTGGAAAATCGCTAATTTGAGGGTTGGTGCGGAAAGTCAGATTAATGGCCAAGAAAGGGCTGCGACAAATCTTCCGCGACAAAACTTGGTTGGTATGGTTACCACCTACACTGTACCGAAGGTTTTATAAAAATTTTCTAATCAGGACGAATTCCACAAGTCATGATTCACATTCCAACTTAAGCCCGGACACCCTATAGTACCTCCACCGGTAACAAGAGTATCATCAAATTATTGAGAGTGTACGTACATATTATAGATATGCATATTTATTCACCAAGCTTAACGCGCAAATATTTTATGCACAATATTTTATAGCAGAATTATTGAAATTTACTCAATGCTACAAATAATCAGCTGTCGCGGAATCCTAAAAAACTCGTGAACTTATTTGGAAAATTAATGGTAATTTTTTTTCGAAAATAAATTTTAATAATCTTTTTGTGTCCCCTACTGCAGAACTATTTTATCTACAAGGTACAAGTGCCAAAATAATAAAATTATTGCGTTTTGGTTAGTTAAATTATTTCTGAAGTTCGACATCGAAAACGACGGGAACTTTTCCAAAAATTTTATAAGGTCTGATGAAAACTCAGTCCGTGGGGCATAACCACTTATCAAAATTTTGTCAAAAGTACTTACAGTGCAATATACTATATGTACCTTGGATAAAACCCACGTTAGGGATTTTTAGCATCAAAGTCGTAAAATGTGGGGCCTTAAAAGTGGAAGAGTTGCGTTAAAGAGCGCATTCCATTAGGACAAGTATGAAATTAGACTGCAAAACGGACTTAAAAGATAAGCATAAGGCAAAAGTGGTTTTATATAGTGAAAAGCATGCTAAGTCCACTGATAATAGTCGCAAAGACGATTTTTGCATCAGGACCTCAGAAAAAATATATTGCTCAACGCCATTTTATAAGAACACTGGTTTGGAAAACTAAAAAAGGACACCTCTCCAAATTTGACCTCGCCTCATTTCGCAGAGTACACAAAATCGGAAGCCAGATATGCTTACCTATAGTTTGAGACATGGGCTTTCAAATAAAAAAAGTTAGAAATCTCTACGACTAAAAACCACCCCGCAATTAAGGTATGAATTCGTCAAAACCATGTCCTAACGCCTTTTGTAACTCGGGTCCTTCTCTAAAACTGTTTATACAAAATCTTGACTGTTTGTTTTAATATTACTTAGGACACTTCCAGCTTTACCCTCAATCTTCATTTGACCCAGTCTGTCCGTTTTCAAGGTCAGCAGGTCAATTTCCCGGTGCACGGTCCGATTTATCACTTTTCATGGTAAAGTATCAGCGAAGATGGAGGCACAACGTTATGTAATTCATTGTGGATTCTTTTATTATTTCATGCAATGATTATCTAGGGTTGTAATATTAACAATCATCCTCCTCTGACCTCTTGGGTTATCATGCCCTATGAGTCATTCAGTTTGGAAAGTGTTTTTTTGGCTCCTTCCAACTCTGGGGGCACTAGAGGGGGCATTTTTGAAGCTATCGCCCTAAAATTTGAAACATATCTTTCTGAGAGTATGATCTTACAGCCTACAAAAAATCAGTTCAAAATTCAACTCTCCGCCAGAGATATTCATCCGCGAATTCGTCAAAACCATGTCCTAACGCCTTTTTCTTAGTGAGGCAAATACCTAACAACGAAAAAATTACTAAGTATGCATTTGACCCACCCCAAAAAAGTGACCATCTGCGATATCTCAGTCATTTTTCAACCGATTTTGATGAAATTTTGCACCGATTATTGTTACATAATATAGAAACGGGATCTGATCCGACTAAGGGATTACGTGATCTTGACCGGAATTATGGGCAAAAATGTAGCCTTAGAAACACATTTGTAATTATTGCTAGTTACTAGCAAACTTTATCAAAAGTTTGATACCCACGAATTGTAGGACAGTTTATCCCGAAAATTTTAAGTATAAATATATCAAAATCCGTTAAGAATTGGCTTAGTTATTCCAATTTGAAGTTCAGAAATTCCTGCTCGTGCTACGAATCATTGCCATTGACAACGACGCAAGACTAATAAATTGAAAACAAATTACATTCAAAACTGTAAACAGCATAACTAATTGTTTCTTTAACATGCTTGGTAAACTGCGTGAAATTGTTGTTGGTTTTGCACCTCCAGATCAGGTCTTTTGGTGTTTAGTAATCTAGGCCGGACATTTTGACCAAAATGATATAAATCGGTTAAGAAATAACGGATTTATTCAATTTTAAACACCCAGAATTTAATAAAATTATTCCGGATCAAACTACTGAAAAGGGGTAGTGCAATGCAGTCATCCAATGGACAATCTAATTCCCCAATTAAAAGTTATAAATAAACAAGGTCCCTAAAAAGGGGAAATCTTAGTGAGGGGGGGCAATCACAACTAATAAATAAAATTAGATTGGAGAATTTTTGCATCACCGCTCTCGGTACCATTTTTATTACTGGAAGCATTAATCGTTTAAATGGAACACTTGCTCCCTCAAACGGTTCGATGATTTTGCATAGAGTAGCCAAATTAATATATGAAGTTGAAATTTGTATATTTTTTTAAACAAATACGTTGCTCAGAATTATTTAGCCATTATATCTTACATCTCTACCTCAGTTAATTTAACCCACTTCTCGTTCACTACACAGTAAAAATGTATTCCTTCCTCAATTTATTCAATAAAACTAAGAATTCATGCGTATGCAAAGAAAAATTTATACTGCATCCAGTAAAAATGGTACAGAGCGGTGATGCAAAAATTCTCCAATCTAATTTTATTTATTAGTTGTGATTGCACTCCCTCACTAAGATTTCCCCTTTTTAGGGACCTTGTTTATGTACTCGAACAAGCATATTCTTAAAGACTGCATTCATCATGCCAACGTTCCAGATATTGATGTCATTCGCAGCGGTTATGACTTATCGGGGAGGTGAAAATTCAATGTGGGTATTACTCCTATGGATCTATTTCCTTACCTTGTGCACTTCTCTGCTCGTATTCTCCGCTGCAGCGCAGATCTATCGGATAAGTGAGGATTGGATTAAAAGTTGTAAATTTGGGAAGAGGAAAAGCTGGGAGAGGAAGTTTCATAAGTCTCTGATCCCACTGAGGTTACAGTTTGAAAATAACTTTGTCGAAGTGTTGACGCCTTTTGTCGTACAGGAGTTTTGTATCAGGCAGACAATCTCGTTTCTAATGGTGACTAAATGAGTTGTCTTTTTAGAATGAGCACAAGTAAAATACAACATTCTTCATTAGCATTAATAGAATAAAGTTTGGTTGAAGAATTTGTATAATATTCACGTAAATACTGATCCTCTAGTGGTGTCTGGGATGACTCGGCTGATTAGAAATTAGTGTAATTTTCCTCTAATCATGAACTTAATTAGTGTGAAATTTGCAAAACATGCAATCTAATCATGTCATACGTTTATCTTATTTTGATCATACTTTTGTAATTAAACATATTATGTAATTAAACATACCATATTAAATATGGTAGTTGTATAATAAAGAGCCGAAGAATGGAACGTTACATAACGATTTGTTATTTCCTATCGCATTCGCCTTAAGTTAACCCTCAGTGAGATTCGGCACGGATAATTGTCCTACATACTTAAGTACCACTCACTTGTGTGACACAAGTAGGCAAATCCCTTGAAAATTAAATTACTAAATAGATATAAGCTACATTTACCTATGTATATACATTAAAAGTCATGAATTGTATATAAAATCTATATAATATCCTGAATCTAAATATTTACACATTGACATTAGGCAGAAGTGGCGCAGAAATGTTTCTTAGTATTTACATTACACATCAGCATTATTGAATTGATATTTCCTCAACAATATTGACTAACATGGTCAAGAAAATAAATTACGTGGGGATAATATGGCTCTTAATTATTTCCTGAAAATCATTTCTAAATAGGGGGCATTCTCGTCGTCTGCTATAGATATCATGCCACTTTTCAATATTTTGATTCATTAGGTCTCACAATGGAGGTCTCCCAACGTATGCTCACAGATTTGGACGAAACTGGCGTCAATCGATTACGAGAATAATTAGAATTAAATTTGCAAATGGAACTATCTGCCAATGCTCAAGTTTAGCGAAGATATTTGCATAAAAACAGGAGAGAACGCACCCCCAAGGCTGGAAGTTTCTTATTTTCCAAATTTGCTGCGTATTTTTCCCGCTTTGGATGCAAATATCTCCGGGCAAACCTGGGCATTGGCAGATAGTTCCATTTGCAAATTTAATTCTAATTATTTTTGTGATAGATTGGCGCTAGTTTGGTCAAAATCTGTGAGCATACGTTGGGAGACCTCCACTGTCAGTAATAAATATGTATTAATATACATATTTACGTGTCCTTACAACTCCACGGTCGAACACGATTGTCGATGACTGTCAAATTTCTAACCGGCGGAAGTAATTCATGACTTAAGCAATATTGACAAAGTAAATACACTCTTTAGAAAAGTACGCTTAAATTATTACTAGCCGAAGTACACATGTGTGTACCGGACTTAACAGTCACGGTAGGTAATAAATAATGAGCATTACCGTGACTGTAGAATTTAGTATAAGGTTTCATAAGTAATGATATTCTGTATTTGTATGAAAATGCCTTTATTTCTTTGTATTGTAATTGAGTGTCTCATAACCCCGTAATTTTGAGTTTTCCGGTTCTTTTTGGGTTTGGGTCACTATTTTTTCTGTTGCTGTGTGAGTGAATATTTGTATGGATTATTCTTGGTTTTGAGTTGGTCATGAGAAGTTGTATAAAATTTATGCTCCAACAAATTAATTGATTCTAATTAAATAAAGTGGTTAGTAAATGTAATTAACTTTACTAGTTCCAGCTTTGATTTTGAGATAAGGAGTCGCAAGAATCATAAGTCACGAAGAGTTTTTAAAGTCATACACCGCATACTACTCGGCAATCTTTAAGTGAGGACTTATCTCCGGGTAGTAGGTTTGCTTCCTCCACAGTGACAATAAAGAATTTTATACCCAGAAACAAACCACTACCATCTGATAAGAAGTTATTACAAAAGAAATTCCACCGCATAGGTATGTGTGACTCTATCAGATTTTTAAGAGTGTTGTAGCGACGAAAATTACCTAGGAATACCTACATTACATAGATACATATTCAATAATCATATTTTGAACGCTACAGCTAAATTCTGTACTCTCTTCCAATTTCGTACTTTCTTCCCAATTGACTGAAAAATTTTACCAAAATAATTTCCATTTTTCTCATACATACATATAACGCTACCAAGAATATGAACAAGCTTTATCTTCTGGAAGGGAGAGTAAAGCGTCATCTAAAACATGGCAACTATTTCCACTGCATATATTCCAAATGGGACGATGATCTCGGACGGATTGTGAAAGTTACGAAAACCAGACAGAGATCTGTATTTAGCTTCACAATTCTGCAACTTATCGTCATCGCTCTTCGTGTTTGGTCAATTATTTCCAAGTCGTCAAGCTCCACGGATCGTATTATTGGCACTGCCGTGAAATGCCTAACATTGTCTGGGTTCCTTTTTCGCTGCAATCCATGGCCTGATTACGCTCAAATTGAATTCTTGAATTATATCCTGTCTTCACGAGGTATGTAAAGCCACGTAGGTACCTAAATCCGTTCAACTAATATGTACATACATTGAACGATGCTAAATTAAATTGCTGAAATTATTTGATGTTGAACGATACCTCGATCCAACTTAACGGATCTTCAGAAATAATTTAAGCAAATATACCAAATATATTGCTGACAATGTATGTATGTATCTCTCTCCTGTTGAGCGAGAGTTGATTGATTTTAAAAATTCGTCGATAAAATTGATAGAAATTTGCAAGGACAAAATTTGATCGTATTTATCTGGTTTGTTCAATTTTTTTTCTAACAAAACGTAGAACAGTTAGCACGCTAACTGTTCTGTACGCTGTATACGCTGTATGGTGTACGCTGTATACCATAAAATTATTCGCTTTACTTTTTATGTACATGTATTTCTTTTTAACTTTCTACTTTTCCTGTTTTCACTTCCGTTGATAGAAAATATTTCCAACTTTCTCAAAACAGCCAAATTTAAATTATTATTAGGCCAACAAACAGCCAAAGTCTTTCTATTGGCGTGCAGCGAAGTCAACTAAATGGATTTGATTTGCATTTCAACCCGCCTCCAATGTTAATCAAATTCGCACGTGATTTTAAGGGCATAGAAATTCTGTCCGGTTGACAGAGCCGCAACGCAATAGTTTTAACATAAAATTAGCCAAGAGGGTTCTATGGAGATACATACGCATTGGTGAATTAAAATTTTCTCTCTAGGTGAACGATACGGCAGGAAGGAAAATCTCTGCCTTACCTGCCTAATCTTATTAATGGACGCGCTTGAGCTTGGGTACTACAGCATTGCGACATTTATGTCCGTCGTGGCGATGCTGCTTCCCTGCCTGCCTGGCCTGGCGAGTTACATCCTCTGCTCAAGCAGCAAAATATTTTGCAGTAACAACTTCCTCCTGCGTATTGTCTTTGCCGCCTTGGAGTTCCTCATGTTCGTGCAAACCTCGATGGGTGCGGCACACTACATCGTGATCTTTCTCCTGACGGCTCTTGTCTTTCTGTGGATTGAGTGCGGAACCCTTATTTCAAAGGAAAAAGTCGACAAAATTGAGTATAGAAAGGTTCAAGTCTTGGAAAAGGTGTTGAACTCTTGTACGCGAAAAAGCATCTTTCTCCAGACTGCATTCATACTGCCAACGTTTCAAATACTCATGTCCTTCGCGGCTGTTATGATGTATCGCACAGGTCAAAATTCCATGTCAATAATATTCTTGTGGATCTATTTCCTTACCTTGTGCACTGCTCTGCTCGTCTTTTCCGCTGCGGCGCAGGTATACCGGATAAGTGAGGATTGGATTAAAAGTTGTAAATTTAGTAAGAGGAAAAGTTGGGAAAGGAAATTTGATAAGTCTCTGATCCCCTTGAGGTTACACTTTGGAAATAACTTTGTCGAAGTGTTGACTCCTTTGGTGGTACAGGAGTTTTGTATCAGGCAGACCGTTTCGTTTCTAATGGTTACCAATTGAATAGTCTATTTAGAATGAGCAGAAGTTGAAACAGAGTAAAATATACAACATAAGTACTTATGTAATTAACACTATCATTTTAATAAAGTGGAATTATCAATATAGCTTTATTCACGGTCACAATTTTTGCATATGTATGTACGTACATAAATAAATAAATTTGTCTTATTCGAACACGAACTAGTTCTAAAATTATTGACAAATATCTACAAACCTCAAATATACAAAATATTTAAATTTCCACATTTACGTACATATGTACATATGTCGCATCGGATTTTAATTTTTGTTATACAGAATTTCATCCTTCAGAAACTTTTTGACAAGAATGTTTTCATGAAAAATGTAATGATGTTCATCAAAAACCAGGGCAGGATGTTTTTTCATGAAAATAAATCTGAACGCACCCGAAACAATAAGATACAAAATACAGATATACATATGTAAATGTCCGTTACGTTTCAAGTTTTCTTCCTATTTACTGACTGAATATTTACATATCAATCTATTTGTATTCGTTTTGGATTTCTGATCCCTATTTTTTGGCACGGAACCGGTCACTAATAACAGCACGACGAAAGTAGATTTTAGTCATACAAGTTGACACAATATGATCCTGAGGTCAAGCGAGTGGCGGAGTTATGCACCTTACAGCATAGAAAACCATCGGAAATAAGTACTTCATAAAAACATAATAAGCACATCATAAATACTAGTATACCATCATAAATACCATCACAAATAAAGTTTTTATGGGTACATTTTAAGTAAAGTTTATACGGCACTACGTTTATGTGAAGGGAAGGGGTAGAAATAGTCTTCGGGTTGGGAAAGATGTGCATAAAAACTATTTAATTACCACTTGAGTTGCGCACGTGGCCAAATTACTTGAAAATTAAATTACTATATAAATACAACTTAACCTACATACATACATATTTACATTAAAAAGCATGAATTTTATATAAAATTGCAAATACTTACCATACATACATACATATGTATGTATATTTACACAATAACCAACCCTGGCGCAGAAATGCTTTATCTTATTTACCTTATCTGCCATAATTATTAATATTTCGTCAACAATGTTGGGTAACCTGGCAGGAAATAAATTAAGCCGAGATATCTAATACGGTTTTAAATTAACAACTTCACACTCAAACAGGAAACTTTGTTGGTTATATTTGCCAGCGAGTACCGAATTTTCAACCGGCGGAAGTAATACATGACTTGACCAATATTGACAAAGTAAATACACTCTTAGAAAACCAGGATTAAATTAGGACTGACCGGAGTACATACATACAAATGTGCATATTTATGTATATAGGACTTTACAGTCAATGTAATAACGAGCATTATCGTTCAGTAATGTTGTGATAATAGAAGATTTACCACTTAAAAACAAACCACCACCATCTGGTAGAAAGCTATATGGCAAAATGATGTCTGGTATTACAAAGTCAATTACAGTACACAAATACATATATGTATGTGTGTGTTACTCATATTTTTAACAGTGCAGAATTGACCACGCTTGTCTATCTAGGAATGTATATTCAATAATCATGTTTTCGACACTACAGTTATATAAATTCTCTTCTCCAATTCCGTACTTTCTTCACCATTCGCTTAAAAAATCTATCAAAATAGTTACCGTTCTGATATCATCTAAAGTTTCCAAGAATATGGACAAGCTTTCCATTTTGGAGGAGAGAGTAAGGCGTCATCTAAAACATGGAAACTATTTCCACTGCATATATTCCAAATGGGACGATAATCTTGGAAAAATTGTGCAAATTACGAAAAAAGACGGCGATCCGTATTTGACTTCACAATTCTGCAAGTTATCGTCATGGCTGTTCGTGTTTGGTCAATTCTTTTTAAGGCGACAAGTTCCAAGGAGCGTATTATTGGCACTGCCGTGACATCTGTGACATTAGCTGGATTTCTTTTTCGCTGCAATCCATGGCCGGATTACGCTCAAGTGGAATTCTTGAATTACATCTTTTCTTCGAGGGGTAAATCTGTTTAAATAAATTCAAATAATAGCATGCAGCGATACGTACATAATTAATTAAATCCCTAAAATTATTTGATGTTGAACTTTACTTTTACTTTCAACTCAACGCAACTTCAGAAAGATGTATTTTGAGAAAAGACAGGCTTACGGCTAACTAGTGTATAAGCCTGTCTGTCGTCTTTGCTCGGCGAGACCTGGTATGATTTTCAAAAATTCGCCTACGAAAGTGATAGGAATTTGCAAGGGCCTAAACTTGATCTCTTTTGTACAAACATTTTTAGCAAGACACAAAGTAGTCATCTGCCATGGGCTGGGAATTAAAATTATGTATTACACGTGTTTCTTATGAAGGATCGAACACAATTATAAAATATTGACTATAATAATAATACCATTCATAAACAGGGTCCATACACAAAATCTATCGTACCTATTAAAAAGGCAAGATCGAATATGAAAAGTGTAGCATATGGATTTTCTATTTTAACATCCGTTACCAGAAAGCATTTCCAGCCCGACTTTTCCAAAATGGCGGAGAAATAGTTGTACTGAATTTTAAAAAAATAAGCAGAGTTCTTTAGTGATTAATCATTAATTAAAATTCTCCCCACAGGTCAAAGATCCGGCAAAAAGGCAAATCTCTGTCTCACCTTCCTCATCTTATTAATGGACGCGCTTGAGCTCAAGTACTACAGCATTGCGACAATCATGTTCGCCTTAACGATCGCCCTTCCCTGTCTGTCTGGCCTGACGAGCTCCATATTCTGTTCACCCTGCAACCAAATATTCAACTTCCTCCTTCGTTTCGCCTTTGCCGCCTTGGAATTCTTCATTCTTCTGCAAACCTCAATGGGGGCGGCACACTACATCGTGATTTTTCTCCTCACGGCTCTTGTCTTTCTATGGATTGAGTGTGGGACCCTTATTTCAAAGGAAAAAGTCGACAAAATAAAGTATAGAAAGGTTCAAGTCTTGGAAAAAGTGTTGAACGCTTGTACGCGAAAAAGCATCTTTCTCCAGACTGCATTCATACTGCCAACGTTTCAAATACTCATGTCCTTTGCGGCTGTTATGATGTATCGCACAGGTCAAAATTCCATGTCAATAATATTCTTGTGGATCTATTTCCTTACCTTGTGCACTGCTCTGCTCGTCTTTTCCGCTGCAGCGCAGGTGTACCGGATAAGTGAGGATTGGATTAAAAGTTGTAAATTAAGTAAGAGGAAAAGTTGGGAAAGGAAATTTGATAAGTCTCTGATTCCACTGAGGTTACAGTTTGGTAATAACTTTGTCGAAGTGTTGACTCCTCTGGTGGTACAGGAGTTTTGTATCAGGCAGACCGTTTCGTTTCTAATGGTTACCAAATGAATAACTTGTTTAGAATGTGTAGAATAATTTGAATACTTAAAATATAAAAATTGAATAAATGTTATTAGAATTTGTCTTTGTTGAATAATTTGTATAATATACGCGTACATATTAGTAATATTTATGTCGGAGCAGACATGTAGATTTGTAACGTGTGTTCTCCTAACACTATGCTAAAATCGTGAATTAAATATGTATCAATGTAAATGTATGGTTCAAACTTTCATCGAGGATTCTTCAATATACATATATTGACGCATTCACCAAACTTCACGTGGAAATAATCAATTATTCACAATATTAGTCGAAAACCCGTCATGCTGATTAGCTTATATAAATATGCACATAAGTACCATAGTATATGTAGATATATATGCATAACTACCTTAGGCGACATATTTTAACCAATTTACTCAATAATATTAACCATTATGAAGTAAATTACGTGAAAATAATATCGCTCAAGAGTAATACGTGGAAACTCCGTTAGCTGCCAGAAATCGTGGCACGGGTATAAGAAAACGTATGTATGTATATTTGCATTTGACAGAATTTGACAGTACGTACATATCACAAACAGCCCACGATGAAATGTCTAACTTTGTATAACAAGATAAACAATTTTGAATCTTCATCATGACACGATTTACTGTTCCCAAGCTAACCTTGAAATGCCTATGAAACTACTTGCGTAAATATGGGTTCACAAAATGTGTCCCTTCGATCGGTGAAATGAATAAATATGATTCATATTAATGCGACACGGTCCATTCCATATTTACAAAGTACAATTGAAGAAGTCCGTCCGGGAAATGTGTATTCATTAAACCATGGATTCAATTTAATAGTTGAATAAGTACCTCCTCCAATTACTGACGGGATCATTAAGCCATTGATTAACACTTGCCTGTAAAAAAAGTATAAAATACTGACAATTCGGATCATCTCAAGGTAACAACCATGACTAAACTTTCCACTTTGGAAGGGAGGGTAAAGCGTCATCTAAAACATGGCAACAATTTCCACTGCATATACTCCAAATGGGACAATAATCTTGGAAAGATTGTGCGAGTTACGAAAACAAAACGGCGATCTGTACTTGGCTTCACAATTCTGCAACTTATCGTCATTGCTGTTCGTGTCTGGTCAATTATTTTTAAGTCGAAAAGTTCCACGGATCGAATTATTGGAACTGCTTTGACTTCTGTGACATTATTTGGCTTCATTTTTCGATGCGATCCATGGCCTGATTTCATTCAAATGGAGTTCTTGAATTATATATTTTGCTCGCGAGGTAAAGCTAAAATTTGAATCATAAAGCGACCCGTAGTTGGCCTGCAGGAATTAATGATTTCATGGCTTGTACGTTCAGAAATTAACTTTTCAAAAATGTTAACCCGACTAACCGGGATTTTAATTTTTCCAAAACAACAGATTGAAATTTCCTAATTTTCAGACAATATGTGCATGGTTATGATGAAAATGTCTTAATATATAGATGGATATCATGTTAAGTAGGCCCCCATTGAATTTATCTATTAAATAGGCAATCGAATTTGGTAATTGTATATAACACATGAATTTTCTACCTTCAATTGCTTTCATTTCCGCTATCAAAAAACATTCCGAGATTAAAATACTTTTCCAAGACTAACTTGACATTAGTTCAAATTTTGAAATATAATGAACAGGATTTTTAATACGTATTCCTTAATTAAAATTTTTCCCCACAGGAGAAAGATACGGCAAGAAAGAAAATCTATCCCTCACCTGCCTCATCTTATTATTGGATGCACTTGAGCTCAGCTACTACAGTGTGGCGGCCCTGATGGCCGCCTTGACCGTCATACTTCCTTGTCAGCCCGGCCTGACCAGTTCCATCCTCTGTTCAACCAATAAAATATCTCAATGCCCTCAAAGTTTCCTTCGTCTCGCCTTCACTGCCTTGGAGTTCCTAAATCTCGTCCAGACCGGAGTGGGTGCGGCCCATTACATAATACTCGTTCTTCTCACGGGGCTTATCTTCCTGTGGAATGAGTGCAGTATTTTTATTTCCAACTGTAAAAAGAATAACCTTGGAGTTCAAATTGAGTACAGAAAGGTGCAAATTTTGGAAAAGGTATTGAACGCTTGCACTCGAAGACGCATCTTCCTCCAGACTGCATTCATCCTGCCAACCTATCAAATCCTCATGTCTTTCGCGGCACTTATGATTTATCATGCAGATCAAAATTTCATGGGAGTTGTATTTTTATGGGCGTATGTCTTGACGATCATTGTCACTCTGCTGGTCTTCTCGGCTGCAGCGCAGGTCTACCGGATAAGTGAAGATTGGATTAAAAGTTGCAAATTTGGCAAGGGAAAAAGCTGGGAAAGGAAGTTTCATAAGTCTCTGATCCCACTGAGGTTACAGTTTGGAAATAATTTTGTCGAAGTGCTGACTCCTCTGGTCGTACAGGAGTTTTGTATCCGACAGACAATCTCGCTTCTGCTGATCACCAAATGAATATTTTTAAAATGGGCAAAATAAAATATAGGAAACTATTAAAAATTTAGTATTAAATAATACCAAGTGGTCTTCATACAGTAAGCAAAATATTACATAGATAGTACCTTTACGTACTTTTTATTACTATATTATCCCATGCACTTACATACGTATGTACATATTTAAAACTCTGCACGCCGTTGTATTTGTATGCATGTACACGTAATTCTTTTAAAACTTCGTTAACATTTTTAATATTCGGCAATTATATACATGTATATGTATGCATTTATCATATATCTATACATTATTTTATATTCAAGTGACCAAATGGTCTCCTCAACTATTTACAGTCCTATTCATTTGAAACATGGTTATTATATAAATACGTCGATTTTTCCCTATTATTTTAATATTATAAAATAATGTAATTACTAAATTCTGTGACACAAATTTCGTCGTTGAGTTTAAAGCCTTTAGAATTTAGTCAATTTTTCTTTAATATTTATGTACATAACTCCCAAACCCTTAAAAATATGTGTTACGTGCATATCTATACCAATAAAACACCAGTGCTTGTAAAGCATACCTAATCATAAGTACTATTAAATAATTTCCAATTTGGACTGTCCGAAGAATTCATATAACGATCGAAAACGAATTGAGACAACATGTCGTTAGGTTGTTATTTACGATTCCTAAAACAAAAATTTGTTTTTGTCTAACTGATCACTGATTTATGACAGCTACCGTTCATGTTACGAAGCCTGACGTACTTATAAAGACATGTACGTAACCGTCCCCGGTGAAATTGCATAATTTTTTTTTGCATAACGTAACTTAAGCAGCTCATAATTTTTTTCAGATGACGGTTAACCTTTAGAAGTAAACTTCCTGGGTCAAATTACCCAGTATATTTATAGCCAAGTAATTGGTTGGCACGTAAGACTTGTATAACATACTTGGAATGTCTATTTCTATGTATTTAAAATAATTTTTGTAGTTTGCATAAAGAGCTAAATATGCTTTTACCTACTTTTTCCTAATTGTACCTACTTACATATACATATGTACCTAGCTTTACACCTACTTTCCCCTGTAAGTGCTCTAATTTTTCCGTAAATGACCAAAAATAGAAGCACCAAGCTAGCAAGCGTGTTGTGTACCTAGTCCCTCTAGCTTTAAACTCGGGTCGAGATATGTTACATATACACTAATTACATAATGTATAATGCATAATGTATGCATAATAATTACAGGCTTTTCAAATATAAAAATTATGTGAACTAAATATGTCAATTATGCCGAAAATATTATGCACATTTCAAATACTCGCCTGGAATCAGGGTTGCAGAAATCTCATCTCACCTTCATAAATCTCATCTCACTGAGATATAGTGAGAAATAGTGAGACATGAGAAATATGAGAAATAGTGAGATTTATGAGCCATGCACTAGCGCCACCTAGCGGACGGGGTTATGAACTACAAGTTTATCTCATTATTTCTCATATTTCTCACTCAGCCCCAACTGAGATAAATGATATAAATCATTAAATCTCACTAAATCTCACTCAGTGATATATATCCCTTGTAACCCTGCCTGGAATAAGTGGTACAGTTACGGCTTGATGACGTTTTGGGTACCCCGTTAACGACGCAGTCTTTACCTTTAAAGCTAGGACTTTGCTTTGGTCATTTTTTTATTCTAAACGAAACATGCCTTCGGATACAGGGTTTATTAAAGAACATAAATTTTTGACAACTATATATTCCTAAAATTAAACATGCAATTGACAAATTATCTCGTAAAACTTTCCACATTTTGGAAACCCTTCTCCTCTAAATTTCAATCCCCCACTGTGTTTCAAGCGTTACAATGATTCGTAATTTTTCACATAAATTATACTCACAAACCTTAACGTGGGATCGCATATCTTGGAAACCTCGTAGGACGACGCCATGCCTAAGATTGATCCCCTGGTTGTGCTTATCCGCGATGACCATGGTTTTCACTGTGTTATATATCCACGTTATTTTCAGTCGAATCCTGTCAAACGTGAAGGACACCGACATCTCAGCCTCATTGGAATTTGTGATCATTTTTGCAACGATAGCACACATCCTTATCTGCAGAATAGTTATCACTTACGTTACTCAAGGTGACGAAATTCGTTTCGTTGTCGGAAATTTGCTCGATTTACAGAAATCTAATAGAAATTCTGGTAAGTATTCTGGTTGAAAATGGTACAGCGACAAAATGTAACATTTAAAAAATCAGCCCAAGATTTTACTACAAAATCCTGTATTAAAATAATATCAAACGGTATTCATATGTATATGACTATCAAAGTGGTATTGATAAGTAAAATGTTGTACGGTTTAATAGCTCGGCATTTAAGTTTTACCATATCGATAGCAAATTTTTAGCCAACCGGTATAATTTTAAAACCAAGCCGTAGCAGCTCGAGAAATCAATACCGACCAAACTACCTACACACCATATTTTTAACAGTGTCATATGTTTAAAGGTTCATCAAAGGACGAATATGTGGTCGCTCTTGTCCTCCATTTTCTCATTTTTCTCACCGCAACTCTCCCCTTCGCCACTGGAACCGTTCCATATCGACGCCACAATATTGACCCGACCTACGTCATTTTTCGAAATTTTACATTTCTGCCATTCCATGCTAAAATAATTATTCGCTGCATCCTCGTATTTTTTACCTCTTTGCACTTTGCCATCCTCGTCTTCGGATTCGCCATCCTCCACACGAACGTTTTATTCTGGATGTTGAAACCTTTACATGAAATGTGCACAGGGTCGAATCAATTTGCCCCAACATTTTTGAAATTCCGCCAACTCCAAATTATCAACCAAGTTTGGAACGAACTTTACCGTCGTGTCATGCTATTCGGTGTATTCAGCATTTTAATCATTCTCGTCATAATGGGGTATATTTTGATCAAGTTGACGTTCATTGTCCCGCTCTCGCTAACGTTCATGGCGGGCTCGCAGATTATCTGTGCGGGTTTAATGCTACATTTTGCGATGCCTTTAATGGTCCAAGTTACAAAGAGGTCGACAGATTTTGTGAGGTATTGGGAAATGCGGGGATGTTCATCGCACAGAAAAAGAAAATTGAGAAGCTGCTCCCCCTTGAAGGCTCAGGTGGGGGAATTATATTATGTAGAAAGGGAATCGAAAGTAAAGTTTGTATCTCGTTTTATGGATTACACTTTATCCTTGTCAATTTCGAATTAATTTAAATATAATTATACGCGTATGAAATTCCAAACTTTTCACTATGTGGGCATCCTTTGCGTGTCACTTATTCCCTGTAATGAGGAGTTTATGATACTGCATATAAATAAATGGGTCGCATTTAATGCAGGGTATTCCGACCCCGGGTTTTACTGGGTTAGGGTTTTGGGGTTTTACTCGGGTTTTACTAAGTTTTATCTAAAATTCAAATAGATAAGTCAATAGAATCAGTTTGCAGGTGAATATCTAACTCCAATTAAGTACTCTGATTAATATTCCGTAAATTTCTTTATTTATTTCGAATTTTTGTTTATGATCTAAAAATCATAATTTACAGCTTAACTTGGAGTTTGATCAAATTTGCATTTTTTGTGTTCCTGGCATTTTGAATTGAAGTTTTTGATAAATATTGATAAAATTCATTAATTTGAAGAAATTGACGTAACATTGTAAGTTTTATTACTTCACCCCAAACATTGAGTAAAACCCAGTAAAACCCAGTAAAACCCCAAAACCCAGTAAAACCCACTAAAACCCAGTAAAACCCCGGGGTAGTGGTTTTCAGAGTAAAACCCCGGGTTTTTCCGAACCCTGATTTAATGGCGACCCTAAGTGACTGAATGGGATACCCTAAGAACTAAACCCTACGGTGGACTGAATGGCCTACCCTAACAGGTCGAAAATAATAGCTAATAAACCGTAGTAACGTTAGAAGTAGCTCACCCTGTCATAATGATTTGTATATAACTTTCCACCAAAGGTACGGAATAAGCGGACAAAATAGATAATAACTCTCCTAGATTCTTGCACCAATTGTGCAATATAACCGGAAACATAATTTTGAAAACTTTGAAAAAATTGTCTGGTTCTTTCTCCCGACATTCTGCATCATTGGTGCGTAGGGCCTCCCTTCCCCAATTATTTATTATAAAATTTATATATTTTAGCGTCAATGGTGCAGAATAATCGAACAAATAGAACAGCATTCTGACATGATTTTTGGTGGGAAATAGATGGCCCAATTGTTACGCATCATTGATTTTTTGGAGGAAATAGATGACCTAATTGTTACGCATCATTGATTTTTGGGGAGAAATAGATCGCCCAATTGTTACGCATCATTTTTAATAACCAATTGCTCGGTACTAACGGTGCTACTTATTCCAAAATTGTAGTCATTTCTTGATCAATTTGCACAATTAATTCGCACCATTTGCGCCACGGCTTGTTCGATACCAATGGTGCTCCTCAGACCGGTAATAATGGAGCAAGGACTTATTAATTCGCATCAATTGATGCAAAAAACTCGTCAACAGACAGACGGACGGACGGACAAGAGGAATTCAATAGCTCTCATGCTACGCAGGGTGAGCTAATAATAACTGAATCTCGACCCTAAAGTTCTGATAGTTAAAAATCGCTGATTTACATAATTTTTTAGGTAATTACATCTCGATTAGCATTTGTTAAGACCATTTCTCAGAATTGATTCTTAAATTAGTAAAAAATTCGTCAACAACAAGGGCTCGCTTGCATTTCTTTGGGCTCCCTGGTCCACGTTTTATGCCAAGAGGTACATCATTTTTGCAAGTATCAGAGATATTAAAATCTCTGCAGATATATGCAAGTCTGATTAAATGCTCACAAATATGCTTTTTAAATATTTGAAAATTAAATAGAGAAATTAACTAATTTGATTCTTGTCCTTTTGACTGTACGTACGGATTACATATACTCTAAATCAAAATAAGTAAAATTTACTCAAGGTTGAGTACAAGAAAAGTGGATGACACAACCAAAAGGTAAAATTTATGCTACACTTGTGCAAAATTTTGTTCAAGGTAATGTACGTAAAATTTGTCCAACGGGTGGGTAAATTGTGTACAACGTTGGCTAATGTTCACCTTTTGGTAGTGTCATCCTTCTTTTTATTCAACTTTGAGTAAATTTTATTTATTTTTATTTAGTATGTATAATTTAGATAAATAAAATATATTGGGACGTTAGGGTAAAGTTTAAGATAAATAAGGATGGTTATTGGCAAGTTAGGCAAGGCTATTCAGTCCACCGTAGGGTTTAGTTCTTAGGGTATCCCATTCAGTCACTTAGGGTCACCATTAATATTTACCATAAATAAATATGTACTGTGCACATTATCGTGTGTCAAGTGTTTAACATTAAACTTACGATTAGGAGGAGAGGCCCTCCACACTTTAAGCTTTTCGACATGAAAAAATGATCCTTATAAAAATAAGCAAGAAATCTCTACATATGAAACCGGTTCACTGGTCACACATGAAAATTACAATGATGATAATTAGTTTAAGCCAGTCTCAACAACAATGCGATTTCAATTCTTACACTTGTCAAACTAACTCAGTAAGAAATTTCGTATTCCCGAATAGGTAAAATTGTTATATTAGAAATATGTCGTAATATTAGCAAAAATAAAGTTCGCATGATTCCATACATCTTAAATATGTACATCATGAAAATCTTATTTATTGGTCAGATCTAATCATTTTTGCAATCTTACCAACTTCTCTACGTATAAAGTTGGTTTGGCTAAATCGTTAAAATTACATCATACTTAAATTCAGATTTATACATTATTACAAAATAATTGTAATCCAGTTTAACTTTAATAAGCTTTTTTCCAGCTTATGGATTTTCCAACTGCCGAAATCCGTGCATACATTTCTTCACTCGTAATAATAAAAAAATAACAATTCTACATGTTACCCAAACTTGCGAAATTCTCATCAAATGAGACAAAAAGAAAGTGAAACATGATTAGCAAAAAATTGTAACTTGATCTCCAGACGAGGTGAAGATTAGTTTAGTGCAATGTACATATATGTTCTGAAGATGATTTATCTACATAGCTTTATGACCGCAACATATATCGCAACTCGGGGTGGCTACATTACGAATAAAGCAAATAAATGGTAATATAGGAGTAATTTGTGGTTACAAGTACACATATAAAACTCGTAATCTGTGTGGTTCCAGTTCGGTTACGTGGTATGGGATTGATAATTACTACAACAGTTCTGCGAGCGTTATCCCATTATCGGTAAGTATTGTGTAAACATACAATACTTACCCAGGGTTTCGTATAACGTGGTATTTATGTATCAGTGGTTCATCTGTATATTTAGATTTTGATACAAAAAGTGCAGCTATATAATATATAGCTGCATAATTATTGTGATGTATCTTGAGTAAAATATATATATTTCGCACGGGGTTAGGTACATAAGGAAGTGAAAATAAATTTGTATTCCTGAATTTAATTTTATTATATTCAGTATTTAAAATTTTACATATTTGTTTAAATTTATTTAAATACTGCTGGGATGAACGATAAGGTTTGCGTTTTTTTCTAAAGTGCTTAAGCATCTAATGTACATTTCTTGTAAATTTATTTGAAAATAAAATTTTAATTTCTGTTAGAGATTAACATTTGACATATTTTTAAGTACTTTTCGCACCTCACGAGGAACCCTGTCACTGACAGGGTGTCAGTAAGAAATGAAAGAAAGGATTGATGCTGAATTGAACTAACTGAATCAGTCTCACCAAGCAATCCATCATTCTCACCATTTGTCCTGGAAGGCCAAAATTTTTCATGCAAAATTAGTATATTTACATACGTTAATTCTTACAAGGAAATAATGGCCGTAAAAATTTCCAATGGTTGTAAGCGATATGCTGGAAGAGGAAATTTTGTGTTAAATCGGCTAAATATGGACGTCCGTCGTGGGGAAATGTACGTAAAAAATTATAGAGATTGTGTCCAAAATTGTGTCATTTATTATGCAATTATGTATTCTATGCATGTATATACTCACAGTTACGGCCTGCTTGGATCGAGCGGATGCGGGTAGGTTGACTAAATAGTTTATAATCAATTGAAATTACTTAATGATTTAGGTTAATAAATAATTAACTGGCTTGTTTGAAATTGTTAAAAATAAATAAATTTCGAACTCAGGAAAACAATCCTGCTATCATGCATTGTTGGATTGAAGAAGTTAGATGACGGCGATGTGGTCGTATTTAACCAAAGAAGGGAAGGAAGCTTGGGAAATTTGTGTGGATGGATGCCGCAGGTATTTTTACATACATACATAAACTAACATTTTGGAGTCTGGATTCTTTACGTATATAAATCAAAACTTGTCTAAAAAAAATGCATTTTATCCGAAGGTGAATCTGAATATGTGAAAGATTGGTTGTTCCTGTCTTCAGTTTTACAATTGGATAAGAAATTTATCCAGTTGGTATCGAAAATTGTGCAGAATAACTTTACAAACCTTTACAAAAGAAAAATATTCCCTTGATCTAGTTAAGTTTTCAAAAATTTGCAGGCTAATTTTCCTACGTACAAGGTATTTGTAAAAGTTTTTAAGAATACAAAATCTACGGGGTTAACAATGCTAGCACCACCTGCGTAGCGTGAACTGCCTCAAAATGTGTGAAATACATTGAGTAATTTTTAATAGTGAGATTATTTGAAATTATTTTTACGATAATTTAACTGCAAATTTTTGCCGGACTTTATGCAGTCGTAATCAAGATGAAATTTGCATGGGTGTATTTGTTTTGCTCCCTCATTTCCGTTACCACACGAAGATTGCATGATACATGAGTTGTCGTCAGTACCCTTAAAGTGCAAAGTATAACGGATTTGCCCATCCAATGTACAAATTTGTAAGCGTTTTTTAATAAATTTAGGATTTGTCACTCATGAATGCCTTATCAATTGGGGAAGTACTCCGTTATTTTGGGATGATTTATGGCATGACTTTGTCCGAAATTGAAAATGAGATAAGATTCTTGTCAGCATTTCTTGACCTTCCACCAACAAATAGGTCGATACGGGAGTTGAGGTGATTTATGCAAATTTTAAGCTATACAATAATTTTCAAAAATATAAATATTTCATATTTTTTGGACTTGCTCAATAGCGGCGGTCAGAAAAGGCGAGTATCCCTGGCCGTGGCTGTAATCCATAAGCCAGGTCTTCTCGTTTTAGACGAGCCAAGCGTTGGTCTAGATCCACTTCTTCGTCAACGGTATAAAATTAGGGGGTTTGCGATGTTACGTTCTTAAATTCTGTAACTCTTGCCTTATGTCTTTGAAGTTTGGAATAAAATTTAGGACACAATATGAAAAATTTTTACAAGGTTCCCCATAATAATTTCACCCTGAACTTTGAAAATCGTTACAAAATTTAAGAGAGTTACGGAAATTAAAAAAATAATGTCTCAAATGTCTACCAAAAGGATATTTGAGTCTGATATAATTATTATGACTATCCAAGATTTAAGCTGTAATTTACTAACCTTGTTGCAGTATTTGGGAACACCTCTTCGATATTTCACGACTTAATGACACCACAATAATTATCTCGACGCATTACTTAGAGGAGACGAAGCGTTGCGACAAGGTATTTACGAGATAGAAAGAATTCGACATTTGAAAAAAATTGGTCGGAAACTTATTTAGTAATATCTTAACAGATTGGCTTTATGAGAGGTGGAAAACTTTTAGTGGAAGATAGTCCGCAATCACTTTTAAATAAATTCGGATTTGAAACCTTGGAAGAAGTTGCGCTCGAGTTGTGTCGAAATGATGAAAGTTCGGAAAGGATGAAGAATTATTCGGATTTTAAAAGTTGTGAAGATAAGAAAGCTTACAATTTAGTTACCACCGGTATTCAAAGTAATCAGGGAATAGTATCGACTGCTGAGAGGAATCATGCCTCGATTTTAGGAGCCTTGGGAATGAAATGGTGGCTAAGAAGGAAGCGAGATTGGAGGTATGGAAATTTAAACCCGATCTGATTTCTGAATCCGATCCGAATTAAACCAATTTCCGAATCCGATCCGAATTGATCCGCTTTCCGGGTATTAATGAAATCGGATCTATGTTATACTAAATTGTCAGATGGCCCGGTCCAATCGGGGATCGGATTACCAACCCCAATAATATGAGGATTACATGAAAAAATCTTAATTTCAGATTTATTGCTATTGAATTCTGCATACCAATAATGGCCATCGTCCTCTTCCAAATTATTGTCGGCCCTACCCCGAAAGGTGTCAATGTCGCCGTTGTAATGCCTGATTACGACGTAAACATTGACTTGGAACAATATTGCAACTTTAATGAGAAAACTGAAGTAAAATGTTTAGAAAACGTGGGAATTTGCGATTTTATTGGGCAATTTGACAATGGAGAGTTTAATTGGGTAATCATTTAGTTATTATTAACACACTTTAAAACAAATTTAAATATTTTTACCATTTTTTACACAGATTCCAATAAACTCTTATACGCATGCGCTACAGAGCATTCAGCTCGGGAATACCATTGCACTCTTAGAATTCCGAGATGACTTTAGTAATCACACCAGGAACAGAATATTACATCGGAATTTTGCCAATAACGAGACCATCGCTGGATCAACGATATCCGTCCGAATGGATGAGTCAAGTACAAAGAATGGAAACAATATTTTCATGAAATGTAATTAAGAAAATAATTTACTTTTAAGGTCCGATAACCGCTTCTTGGCTAAAGAAAACTCTGGTGGAAAAATACGTTGCATTTATTGAAAGTATTGGGAAAGGGTGTTCTTTAAACGGAAGTGAAATTGTGCGACCTCCACTTAAGGTTCGTAATTTTGAAAAACCATATTGCAATTATTCGGTAATTAAAATTTGGAATCTGACAATTAGCCCTTAATTAGCAAAGGTTTCATTTATCCCACTGTTTGCTGATGTAGTTCCACGCCGTTTATGGAAATACCGACATCTACCGAATTATTTTGTACATGCAGCCTGGCATTTTCATTTTGTGAGTTTTCATTAAAAAAATATATATAATAAGTACACATTATTCTAATAATTTAACTATGCATAGGCTCTTGTTCATGCTGTCAAATGCGGGTGCCATCGTGACCTCGGAGGATAGACGATTTGGTCTCGAAGACCGGGATTACGTGGCCGGTGTCACGCTGGGACATCGCCTATTGGCTGATGTCGTGACACAGTCAATCATCAGCTGGGCACAGCTGGTCGTTTTCTTTTCACTTTTTCACCTCATTTATGGAATGGAAGTTCGAGGAATGTTTGAAATTGCGGTGGGATTAGCGTATCTAACAGCCATTGTGGGGCTAACCATTGGTAGGTTTGACAATTTTGGTGCGGGAAGTTCAAATTTCATAAATTTTAATACGCCATTCCCATTGGAGTCTTTAAACCAAGGATAATTCTTTCTAAAAGGTTGAGCTTTTAAACAATAATGCGGGCTGTTATGTACTAGTCTCTCGAAAAGTTTAGGAATAACTTCAAAATATTAACAAGAGTTACATTCAAGTGTGAACAAAAGATTGAACTGAATTCGGAAATTTTCAAGTGTGGGAATGAATATTTTTATCGGTTTTCATAGGCTGGATGATATCAAGTTTGCGGGATGATATGCTCGAAACGGTGTTAATCGTTCTCTTTGTAACGGTAACGCAATCATTTTCCTCAGGTACATATATTCAGGATCAATTTTTGAAATTTCACGCTTATTATTGAGATGTGTACATCTTTGTTGATAAATAGGAGCGCTTTTCTCCCTGGAAATGGCGACGCCGGTGTACCAAGTCCTGTCACAATTTCTGCCAACCACCCACATCGTGGATAGCTTCAGATCAATCTGCACGCGCGGATGGGGGCTGGAGCATCCCCACGTGACCAAAGGATTCCTGTCCGGCACAGGTTGGATCCTGGTTTCTGTAGCAGTCTGTGTTTTATCGGAGAGACGAAGATATAAGTGATATTTAAATTTTTGAACAAAATGCAACAAAACTTTCGAAAAAATGCAACTTATTTCTTAACGAAAGTTTCATATACAAAACATTACAATTTATGAAGGAAAAAATAAAATTCAAATGCTTCAAAAATATGTCATTTATTTTCAGGAAAGGAAATTTAATGGGATTGTCTGAATTTAAAAATATGGGAATAAAAAAGTCTGCCATGTGTCAATTTTAGTGAGTCGTTGCAGTTCAGAAGATTATTTTTTGTGCAAAAGTAGATTAAATAATTAAATAATCAATCATAATTTGCACGTATTTATTTAATTTTCTAAGACAAAAAAACAATCAAATTTAATATACTTATTTGCATATCTCTTTCCCAATACATTCATGTTTCCGATAATATTAAAAGCCGTCAGTTTTCCAAAATTTGTTCAAATCTTTCCCAGAACAATGTAACTGGTAAGACAGCCAAATTCTTGTTCGCCAAAGGATCCAAAGTTCTCGACAAGTTTGCACTTATCGTGCGTCACGCTAACCTTGTAATCCATCCCGTTTATTGATTTGATACTTTCCTCCTTCGCATTGACAGCATTTTTAGGCGCCCACTCGAGTTGGACATCGTCCACCAAGTCCTTATCGCTTAAAATTTGCATCTCAAATTCCATCCCGTTTGAATTTTCCGCCCCGACTTTGCACGATGTCAGTTCCCTCTCGAAGGCTACATCGTGATACACCAAACCTTCCGGACTAATCCAGGCTCTCGCGTGCGTCTCGAACTGGTCATTTTGAGAATTGTACCCGTTATAACGGTCCCGGTTGTTAAGTCGCAAATATTTCCCACCGATATTAAGACGAGGGAACCATAGTTGATCACTAGCTTCGGAAAATTCGACAAACTTAATCCCATCTGGGGCATCGTAGGCGAGGCGGGAATCCAAAAATTCGACGCCGATCTTCCCAGTTACCTTTAAACTGCCACAGCGGAGATTCGTATCGTTTAGGGCGGTGAGTTTCAAGAATTTTAAATTTATCCGGGTAATAGTCGGGTTGAGTTGGGTGTCGTCTTCGGACGTCTCATTTTCCCCGCGGGGTCGGAACTGAGCGTTGTAATCGTTACCGGAAGTAGAATAAGAGTAGCGGAAGTCGATTGGGAGAATGGAGGAAAAAATGGTGCGAATTTTTTCCTGGTTGTGACCAAGGCGAGGGTTGAGTTCGGGTTTCTTAGCTTTTTGCAGTGCGGCGAAACATTGTGTCGCTAACAAGACCGAAATTATGAAGAAATTGCGAAATTCCATTCCCAAAAAATTGAATGGTTAAGAAAAAATTGTTTAAAGGTATTGAATTCCGGTTATGGATACAACTATTCTCTTTTGCTGGTGCTTTTATACTAGATTTTTTAAAAAACAAGCGTATGTATCTCCACACGCCGGATATTTCCCTCATTCTATATACAATGTCATGGTTTTACGTCATTTATTTAGTAAATCCCTAATTAATCCAAATGTTTTGCAGCATTCCCTTCATCATGCGCAATTACATTTGTTTGGGGGATAATAGTTTCTGGATAAATACTTTGTGATATGTTGAACTTTATTATTTAGAAATTGTCCTGCTGTAAATATCCATTTGTTGAGTTTCCGTAAGAGTTTTTTTTCTAATACAGAATCGCGTGAGCATGAAGAGATTTACTAAATATACAGACAATTATACAAACTTTTTGTATACGTGTATGCCTGCAATTAAGAATGTGGGCGTATGTATGTAAATATGTTGTATGGAATACAAATATATTTTATAAATATTTGGAATATTTGAGTGACGAGTGGCATTAAAAAAAACTCTCAATAATCCCGTAAGAAGCCCATATCGTATGCATGACAATGCATACAATATTTGTATTAAATTTGTTACCGACCCATATTAAGTTTTTACCACGCTTGTAATAGCCGCAAGCTCATAATAAAAATTATCATAAATGTATATACTGACTTCTCATTCGGTGCAAACAATATTTGGTGCGACAGCATAAATAGAATCGTATTGAGATTAGTTAAATATGTAGTCACCACTTAAAAATTTGTTTAATTAGTGCTAAGATTATACATGTGTATACACAATTTCTAACAAAATGGAAATGTATGCATATGCATTTAATTCAAACCTGTATTTTCTAAGAATTTTGTAAATGTAGAATAAAACTGGTACACAATTTGTGACAATTATAAATTAGATATGCCATACACATTGGCGTCTGAAGCAAGAGGACATTGTCCCACTAGAAATTCAGTAAAATCGTAAGTTGATTACCATGTTAATAGATAATTCACTCCTCTTCTAATGCTAACGTCCCCCTGTGCCACCCCCAACTTCCGCGGCCACTGTGAGTATATTATCCCACAAAAAAATGAGATTCGGTCACCGTTGTAGCAGGACAAAGTATACAAATAAGCAGATGAAGGCTAACCCAGAGGATAAATCGAAGTCGTGCATAGAATACGTCATACATAAACTTGATAAAATACTTTCCACGTTCATTTTGCGAGACGAATTGATTAAGATGCATAATCATCAATTCAGCGTGAAAAAGATAGCTCATCCTTCCGCACATCCTTCGTGCACATCCCATCCTACAAATCAGCCAACCTTATCAATTGCCACTTATGTTTGTTTCACAGATAAATATGCGTCAATGTGAAACACACCTGTTGTGAGCTCAGTAATGTAACGGGCATCTGTTTGTGTTGGTGTTATTTTTCACGGAAATATTTATTTTTTAAAATAAATTTCATTTACTTTTAAAGACGTAAAAATCGTGCTGTAATATATGTACCTAATAAAAATATACGCATTTTCTAAGGAATTATGACCTCTAAAAATGTAGCATACTTTTTATCAGGTGAGACTTAATCAACTACCTTTTTATTTGTTTTTTACGCTAAAAATATTGTTACTAGATATTTTAGAAGTAAATGGACTCTGAATTTTATATTAAGTAAAGTACAAAAAAAATCCGGAGTAACGCTATGTAACTTGACAAAAAATAAAATTTAGTTTGCATTCTTAATTTTGAATTCAGACTCCGAATTTCAGACTCTGAATATCAGAGTGCATTTACTGTTCAAAAGGGTAACATTATTTTTAAGAGTGTACATACATATTTTTAAAAATGAATTTTTAAGATTTTGGTTGCACGTGTAAGTTAATTTTCTTGTTCCTATTCTGCAGTTGGCACAATCGGCCTCCTAATTTATGTCATGTACGGTCACGATCTCATCTTTTCGAAGCCACGCTTACCACTTTATTTAATTCGTGAAGAAACCGACCGTCTAAACAAGTTGCATGTGAGATGGGGAAACCACTCCGAAGGAAGAAACTACACGACGACGCTGGTGACCGCTTTCTTCGGCATGGAGAAGGCGAAACACAGTCTGGAAGAGTATAAAGTCTGGCTGAAAAATTTTCTCGGTCAGGTGGATACACCGATCGTGATATTTACTCAGCCCAAATTTAAAGGTATGTGGTTATCTTTCATTGCACGAATACGAAATAATCGCGGGCGAATGTGTATGTATGTATCTTGTACTTTTATAAATCCAGTATTAAAATAATACCAACCGGTATTCATATATGACTCTACCAAAGTGGTATTGAAAAGTAATACCGTGCCGTAATAGCTAATTGTTCAACTTTGATACATTGGAACAAAATTGTTACGGCTTACATATAGTTACGACTTACGTCTTAATATTACCAGGCGGTAGCAGCTTTAATATCGAGATACCAAACCTTGCGTGACTATACGAAATTTCTATCATTGTGGATTCCACGTGGACTCGATGGAAGTTCGCTGAAATCATCACATTTTTAATCATTTCTCGGCTCTGGGAGTTTATTGTATATAAAATTCCGGACAGTGAATTTTAGAACAAAAGTAGGTGATTGCTAATTTTCTATAAACTTTACTCTCCAGGTTGTGCAGGACGTCTCAAGTTTAAGAAACCTTCAGAAGGATTGGAGCTTTTCGAAACTGGGTTATCTTAAATTAAATGATCACCATGAATCAACTTAAGTGTTGGCTACAAATTCGTCGATTAGAATTGTAAAATAAATTCCTGGAGCTGAGAAATGCTTTAAAATGTGATGATTATCAGGGATGGACAATCCCAGGATTACTTTAATCAGATTAAGTAATCAGATTACATTGAATGTAATCCTTAATCCAGTAATCCACGAAAAATTCACATTTTAAAGTAATCCGTAGTCCGTAATCCTAACTAGGTCTGCTAATTATGTGTAATCCGTAATCCTCAATTTACGAGATTGGAAAATGTAATCAGATTACGGATTACTTTGTTGGATTACTTTGCTCCTGTAAACGGCATGACAGCTCCATCTTGCACCTTCTCCAGAGTCTGAGTCACTTGCTGAACTTGAGTGCTTAAACTACCTTCTGGATTCTTCAGCAGAGGCGCAAAGTTAAGAGAATTTGGGAACAATTAACAGGGGTTTATTTACTACAATACATTTTTGTCTGCCCTAAGAAACCGACTGTAGGATGAATCATTCAAAGCTCTTGCTTTTTAAACTAAGCATCATCATTTTGAAATATAAGTGTATCGCTATTCAGAATAAACCGTTGTAAACGAAATGTAGCAAACGGGTGGAGCGAGACGGTCACGCGGTCATGGCATGCCAAAACTATGTCTAGATTTTATTTTTGAAATCCCCGCCTAAAACTACGTCTAAAAGTATCAATACAAAAATTCGATATTTTCGACTATGGCGTCGTCAACACGGTCACTCGGTCATGTCACGTCCAAACTATGAAGATTTTTGTAATCCTCGCCCGAAACTACGTCTAAAACGGCAAAAAAATTCGACACGTTTGACCCGTGGCGTCGTCACCGTGGCGCTGTGACCTTATGACCTACAATTCCCATTTTCGAACTCATCCGTACCTCGAAAATTAGAAACCCGTTTGCGAAAACCCCATGTTGAAATTCGAAACCGTTGTAAAGTTACATATCGTGGATACAGACCGGCGGACAACACTTTTCCATAAAGGGATTTCGCTTCTCTTCACCCCTTAAGACATAAATATAGATTTTTGTAATCCAGATAATAATCCGTAATCTGATTACTGTAATCCGTAATCCACGTCATTAATTTATCCCAGTAATCCAACAAGTAATCCACATTATTTCAGGAACGAAGTAATCCCAATCCAGTAATCCCCTGATAGTTTTTAAATGAATTAATCTGTAATCCGTAATCCATCGAAATTGTTGGGATTGCCCATCCCTGATGATTATGACGATTTTGTCTCACCCTGCTTTAATTACCGAGGTACTCACTTCCCTCATAACTTTTTGTACGTAGATCTGATGGTCCAAGTTCGGAACGGCAGGCCGACACATTTCGTACTTTACAACGAAATTTGGGACGTCCCCTGGCTCCTTGAACCCCACTCTTTGCACGACGATTACCACAAAATGCATGCAATAGATCCGGAAAGATCTCGACATTCTCCCGAATTGTACGCCGTGTGGAACTCAAAACCCTGGTTTCTCCAGACCATGTCGGAACTTAATCCGTTCAATTCGACGTATTTTTACTGGATGGATGTCGGCTGTGTGAGAGAGTCGGACATTAAGTTAGGAAATTATCCAAATCTGGAAAGATCTCTGGAAGTCTTTGGAGAGGATGAGAGGTAGCTTTTTTAAAATTAATGTGGGATTATATTTACATCTTTATTAATTACATGTGTACGTAAATTGTGTAAATTGCTCGTATGTACTGGAGAAAGTTCTGACTAATGAGACTAAGGATGTGGAATTTATTTAATAGACTCAAATCCAAATATTGGCATCGTTTTACCGACAACGGAAGTTTCCCGATTGCTCTCCGCTTTTGACTAACAAGGGAACCTTAAGTACTGTCACCTCTCGATTTCCTTCGGAATAGCCTTAATCGACAGATAATTTAGTGAAACAAAAACTTTGTCATAGAACATGCGGTGCAAAATCGCGTTTTCGCGAAATATTTGGCGAGAGCTGCACCAAAACCTGCCATTTGCCCAAAGCTTTTAACATAGCCACCAGCCTTTCGAATGATGAAATGAACTTTATAGAATCTCAAAAAATTATATTTGTACCCGTCCGCGTAATTTCAGCCAGATCACGAATATGCAAAAAATGATGCAAAGATTCGCAAATTTTTTGCAAATTGCGAAAATATAAAAATATCCGCAAATTTGAATTTCTTCGTTTTTTTAATTCAACAAATTGATCAGTTTAACTGATATAAAATATACTTTTGTCATTGCAAAAAATTTGCACACATTTTCAAAAAATTGAACTTCGCAATTTTTCATGAAAATAAATTAAATAATCTATTTTTACGTGGTTTTCGTAATTATTTGTGGTATTTATTTTTACAAGTTGCAAAAACTTGGTGCAATTTTATAGTTCAATATGTAGAATTTTTTGCAATGTTAGCATGTTTTAATTGTTCAACAAATTAGCTTTTTTTATTCGCTCATACCAGCATATATGATAATTCTTAAGTTTCTATAAAAAGCAGAATTTAAAAATTGTAAACTTCAATTTTTTGCAAATTTTTGTAATTTTTTGGCAATCAGAAAAGTATACTTTATATCAGTTAAACTGATAAATTTGTTGAATTTAAAAAAAACGAAGAAATTCAAATTTGCGGATATTTGCATTTTTGCAATGTGCAAAAAATTTGCGAATCTTTGCATCATTTTTTGCATATTCGTGATCGGGCTGAAATTACGCGGACAGGTACAAATATAATTTATTGAGATTCTATAAAGTTCATTTCATCATTCGAAAGGCTGGTGGCTATGTTAAAAGCATTGGGCAAATGGCAGGTTTTGGTGCAGCTCTCGCCAAATATTTCGCGAAAACGCGATTTTGCACCGCATGTTCTATGACAAAGTTTTTGTTTCACTAAATTATCTGTCGAATAAGGCTATTCCGAAGGAAATCGAGAGGTGACAGTACTTAAGGTTCCCTTGTAAGTTTGAGTCCACTGATGACAAATTTAGTTAACATGAAATTTGCAATAAGTCGCGATCTGCAAATGCTCAGGTTTGGCGATAAGGTATATTTGCATTCAAAGTGGTAAAAAAGCCCAATAAAAGTCGAGCAATCTTACACTTTCTAACTTTCTGTGCGCTTTCTCCTCATTGGATGCAAATATCTCTGCCAAACTTGCAAATTGGGAGATCGTGTCTTTTGCAAATTTTATAGTGTGAAATTTGCAAATGCTACTTTTATTAATAGTTAAACAACACTGTTTCATACCAATTAAATTTGTGATCGATTGCCACTAGTTATATCAAAATCTGAGAGCATCCGCTGGGAGACTTCTATTGTGCCCTTTTTTAAAAATAATTTCCGTTAAAATTGTCAAAACTTTGAACCCTAAATAAATAAGTAATAATTACAAATTCATTATTTACCCCTGCAGATCGGAGAATTACAAGAAACTTAATATTTTTACGGTCGGAAGATTTCCCAACTACAAACCACCCCCGGACTCCAACACATTTGAGGAAATGGCAGAGATGGACTTCGTAATAGGGACGTTCTTTGGAGGAACGGTGTACTCAATTAATTGGTTCAGTAGAACATTTTACGCCATCCATGATGTTCAATTGAGCCTGGGCGAGTTTGTCGGGAAGGACCAAACGTTATACAACTGGATAGCGACGCAATACCCGGACCGATTTCGGGTAGTTTGTAGCTGTCAACAAATCCTATGGAATTGTAGGAGTGGGTGGTTCTACTTTCAAGAATGGTATGCCGGAGAGGACGTGGCAAACGAGGATTGCAGAAGTGCCCCTGTGTCAAATATGACGGATTTCTTACTGCTAGACGATGACTAAAAATGTTTATAAATATGTATTTATGACTTACCGTAAAACCTCTATTTATAGCCCTCTTCTAATTAAAGCCGATCTCCAAATATAGCCGGGTCTAGAGACCAAGATTTCAAAATTTTAGCCGGGTCTCTAATTATAGCCGGGTCCCCAATTATAGCCGGGTCTCTAATTATGACCTGTCTTGTCCTCTGTGTCCCTGTTCATAGTCCATTAAAGAAAAATGTTGCACATTATGCAAATCAACGAATAAGTTGAACTACTAATTTTTTCCTATTAATTTCAGGTTAATAATGGATATAATCATGACAGAAAATTTAAAAAAACCTGCTAAACTTCGTTTCAAGATGGTAATTAAAAGTGACTGGGTTACTTATGGCTTATCTTGCTAAATTAGAAAACTCAAATTGAGTCAAAATCAATTATATTTGATTTTGTAACACCTAAAATTTTTGGAGCAACAAAATTTAGCCGGGTCTCTAATTATGGCCGGTCTCTAATTTTAGCCGGGTCCGTGATCCTCCGTTTTGGATTTTAGCCCCGGCTATAAATAGAGGTTTTACGGTATGTTAATTTATAATATGCCTAATATAAATTTTCTGTTTACTTACTAATACATAGTTAAAAATAATGTTACCCGGTTTCAAAGAAAATTTGCTTTGAATTTATCATTTCTCCGCTAATTAACTATTGATATAATTAATAATTAAGTTCTCACACATACATACGTACATTAATATATCTGTATTGTCACGCTTAAAATATTCAGGAAAGAATTCTTAGGCAAAATATAAAATTATTGTACATAAAATCTATATATTTTTTACTGGATGAATACACCTATTTATATAACTAGAAGAATTTGCCTAAACTGATTAATTTTTACAGGAAAAATTGAGCAGTAATTTAATTCTCAGTTTCATTTTATGCACCCTTTTTAAATACCGCATTTCTAAAAATTATTATATTGAAACAATTAAATAGGTAGGTAGGTTTATTCAAGATTGATATAGCGCAAGCTTTTACAATCATCATCGTTCATTCATTACATACAAACCTTCAAAAATAAATATGTATGTAGCAGTATGGGTGTAGAGGAAAAACCGGAGATGGTTTCGGAAAACCTCTACATGTATTGGGAAGTTGGCCCAATACACCATTCGGCCCAATACTACTGGACACCAGGTAGGATAATGCATGGCAGGGATACATAGGCGGATTCCGTGGGGTTTTGGTGATATCCAAATGAGGGTGGCGCCTGCATGCGGAAGTAGACAGTTGAAGGTTGTTGGGCGGGGGCTGTCCACGGACCGCAGGATCTTGCCCACGTCCCCCATGGAAGCCGTAGCGGGGCCGACGACACCCCCACTTGCCCCTTCACCCATCACAACACAATCAGGTCATGGGACCCCCGTAGACCTGACTATGCCGCTCTCCGTCATGCACGACCCCCCCCCCCACTTTTCAAACAACCACTCCCCACGGTCACCACCCCGATATGCCAAACAAAAACCTACCTGGGGGAGTCCCTCCAAGGCGTAGATCCTCCTGTGCACTGGGTCCTGCGAATCCATCTTCGCCTGATGGCTCAGCTTGTCGTTGCTGGGACGGGTGTGGCAGGGGTTGTCACTAGGCACGCAGGTGGGGGGTGTGAGTGGACGAGGCTCACGTGGCGAAAAGCCCTTAGGACACACTTTACTTGCCCTGGCACACCCGCGACCCAGATGGAAGAGGATCCAGATGCAGAGCGAGAGAGAGATACGTGGTGCACGGAGGAAGCCAAAGAGGAGACTCTTGAAAGAATTAAATAAATATTATTGGATGTCGTCGCTAGCATAATAATTTATTGTCGTAAACTTGCATGCAATTCCATGTAAAAATGGAATGCAATCCAACGAGTATGTACATTACTTTGTTCATGCATTCATCACCGTCCTATAAGGGGCCATCCATATATTACGTTATCAAAAATCCTAGATTTTAGCACCCACCCATCCAACGTATACATACGTTAACGGATAGTGAATTTTAACATGGGACAGATAAGAAGTAGGAGTGGCAATCCGATCCGAGAAAATCCGATCCGATCCGAAATCCGCGGATTAGGATCGGATCGGATTGTATTTTTCCCTGATCCGATCCTAATCCGGTCGGATCGGATTGACTGCTTAATCCGATCGGATCAATCCGAAACTGGTCATCGAATCTCGGATCGGATTTCGGATTGGCGAATTTATTTCACATTCCCCCAAAATGTACACACTAGCACTGCGTATAAACTATGTCTCACTTCACTGGTTCATAATTCGATATTGTGATTTCTCGATGTAAACAGGATGGATTTTCTACACTCCAAGATCAAGTACCCATGATTAACAATAATGGCGGGTTGAAATAAAAATCAAATCTATCCTGTTTAGTCATAGAATCCACAATAGTTAGAACAATATCTTGCATGCGCATGTTTTACCCGTCGCGGAATTTTTAAATAATCATTGTAATTTTTCGAATTTTAACCAGGTTACAGAAATTAAACATGTTTGCTTAAAATTGCTTTTCTGAAATCATTTTAATAAGGTCTCATCTACAATTTGTTGCTTTTTAAGATAAAGGGCAGAAATTTTCAGGGTGTTTCTGAATATTGAAAGACGCACAAAATCCTAAATGGATTAACTTTAAAAGCTTATGCTAGGGTCTTTTTTTAAATGAATTAATTGTTTAATGTTATTTTAAAGTATCACTAAATAATCTAATTAGAGTCATAAATCGTTCATTGGTAGCAAATCATGGTCGGTATTATTTCTTTGTTACTTTATATTATAGACAGTAACTTCAATAGCAAATTTCGTGCCGAGCTGGTTGAGGAAAGTTGATAAATTTCAGTTCCAATTCAATGTTCCAATATGATTCATGAATTGCTTAAAAGTATGAATTACCTGGGCGGGGACCCGGTACTGACAATGCGATGGTGTGAAGTGTAACCCTCCGATTTGGTTGAAATTTCGAAATTATATGGTCCATGTCAATACAACCAACGTTTCTTCAGCCAGCTTGTGCGATGGTCAGAATTTGGCAAAATATCTTAGGTCAAAGTTCAAAAACGGGCGATTTTCACCTGGCGAAGGACGCAAACTCAACTTCCATTCTCTTCCAGTGCTCAAAATTGCACATTTTTCAACTTCCGCAAATATTTTTCAAAATTTTGACCATTGCACAAACTACCTGAAGAAACGTTGGTTGTATTGGCATGGACCACTTAATTTCGAAATTTCGACCAAATTGGAGGGTTACACTTCACACCATCGCATTGTGAGTTAAATGACTAAGCAAGGTATCAAGGTACCCGAAAAATTCATATATTTTATCAAATTATCGGATTACAATCCGATCCGATCCGAAATCCGACGGATCAATCCGAGTCGGATCGGATTGAGTGTTTAATCCGAATCGGATTGATCCGAAAACCTGCTAAATCCGAACCAGATCATTCCGAAGGCGTCATAATCCGATCCGATCCGACGGATTGCCACTCCTAATAAGAAGGAATAAACTACCCACCCACTAAAATCACGACGACGTAATATATGGACGTCCCTATACAGGCTCCACATTGTAGTCAGCTGTGTTTTCGCGGCTTGTAAACACAAAGTAAAATATTTTACACGTCTGTGAAGTTAGAACCGGTTATGAGCAAAATTGAGACTCGGAACAATACAGTATGCACACACATTATTAGCACCCCTCAAAATCGGCTAATATTTGATGCCGTAAATTAAGTAATAAAGGTCGCCATGCCTCCAGTGACCTAAAAATGACCTAAATCTGTCGCCATGCCTCCAATGACCTTAAAATGACCTAAATCTGTCGCCATGCCTCCAGTCACCTTAAAATGACCTAAATCTGTCGCCATGCCTCCAGTCACCTTAAAATGACCTAAATCTGTCGCCATGCCTCCAGTGACCTTAAAATGACCTAAATCTGTCGCCATGCCTCCAATGACCTTAAAATGACCTAAATCTGTCAACATGCCTCCAGTGACCTAAAAATGACCTAAATCTGTCGCCATGCCTCCAATGACCTTAAAATGACCTAAATCTGTCGCCATGCCTCCAGTCACCTTAAAATGACCTAAATCTGTCGCCATGCCTCCAGTCACCTTAAAATGACCTAAATCTGTCGCCATGCCTCCAGTGACCTTAAAATGACCTAAATCTGTCGCCATGCCTCCAATGACCTTAAAATGACCTAAATCTGTCAACATGCCTCCAGTGACCTTAAAATGACCTATATCTGTCGCCATGCCTCCAATGACCTTAAAATGACCTAAATCTGTCAACATGCCTCCAGTGACCTAAAAATGACCTAAATCTGTCGCCATGCCTCCAATGACCTTAAAATGACCTAAATCTGTCGCCATGCCTCCAGTCACCTTAAAATGACCTAAATCTGTCGCCATGCCTCCAGTCACCTTAAAATGACCTAAATCTGTCGCCATGCCTCCAGTCACCTTAAAATGACCTAAATCTGTCGCCATGCCTCCAGTGACCTTAAAATGACCTAAATCTGTCGCCATGCCTCCAATGACCTTAAAATGACCTAAATCTGTCAACATGCCTCCAGTGACCTTAAAATGACCTATATCTGTCGCCATGCCTCCAATGACCTTAAAATGACCTAAATCTGTCGCCATGCCTCCAGTGACCTTAAAATGACCTAAATCTGTCGCCATGCCTCCAGTCACCTTAAAATGACCTAAATCTGTCGCCATGCCTCCAGTGACCTTAAAATGACCTAAATCTGTCGCCATGCCTCCAATGACCTTAAAATGACCTAAATCTGTCAACATGCCTCCAGTGACCTTAAAATGACCTATATCTGTCGCCATGCCTCCAATGACCTTAAAATGACCTAAATCTGTCAACATGCCTCCAGTGACCTTAAAATGACCTATATCTGTCGCCATGCCTCCAATGACCTTAAAATTGCCTAAATCTGTCAACATGCCTCCAGTGACCTTAAAATGACCTATATCTGTCGCCATGCCTCCAATGACCTTAAAATGACCTAAATCTGTCGCCATGCCTCCAGTCACCTTAAAATGACCTAAATCTGTCGCCATGCCTCCAGTCACCTTAAAATGACCTAAATCTGTCGCCATGCCTCCAGTGACCTTAAAATGACCTAAATCTGTCGCCATGCCTCCAATGACCTTAAAATGACCTAAATCTGTCAACATGCCTCCAGTGACCTTAAAATGACCTATATCTGTCGCCATGCCTCCAATGACCTTAAAATGACCTAAATCTGTCGCCATGCCTCCAGTGACCTTAAAATGACCTAAACCTGTCACCATGCCTCCAATGACCTTAAAATGACCTAAATCTGTCGCCATGCCTCCAATGACCTTAAAATTGCCTAAATCTGTCAACATGGCTCCACTTGCCAATTTCTAGTCAATTTATGTCATGATTGGATTTTGACTTCCCCAGCGCGGCATTTGACTTACGGCATTCTTTGAAATCGAAAATAATGCACAATTACATGCTCCATAAGACTCCGCCGACCCGAATCCTGACAAAAAATTTCCCGCCCCGCACTTGTCAATTTCTAGTCAATTCATGTCATGATTGGATTTTGACTTCCCCAGCGCGGCATTTGACTTACGGCATTCTTTGAAATTTAAAATAATGCACAATTACATGCTCCATAAGACTCCGCCGACCCGCATCCGGACAAAAAATTTCCCGCCCCGCACTTGTCAATTTCTAGTCAATTCATGCCAAAATTGGGTTTTGACTTCCCCAGCGCGGCATTTCACTTACGGCATTCCTTGAAACCGAAAATAATGCACAATTTCATACTCCATAAGACTTCGCCGACCCGCATCCTGACAAAAAATTTCCCGCCCCGCACTTGTCAATTTCTAGTCAATTCATGTCATGATTGGATTTTGACTTCCCCAGCGCGGCATTTGACTTACGGCATTCTTTGAAATTTAAAAAATGCACAATTACATGCTCCATAAGACTCCGCCGACCCGCATCCTCACAAAAAATTTCCCGCCCCGCACTTGTCAATTTCTAGTCAATTCATGTCATAATTGGATTTTGACTTCCCCAGCGCGGCACTTGACTTACGGCATTCTTTGAAATTTAAAATAATGCACAATTACATGCTCCATAAGACTCCGCCGACCCGCATCCGGACAAAAAATTTCCCGCCCCGCACTTGTCAATTTCTATAGTCAATTCATGTCATAATTGGATTTTGACTTCCCCAGCGCGGCATTTGACTTACGGCATTCTTTGAAATTTAAAATAATGCACAATTACATGCTCCATAAGACTCCGCCGACCCGCATCCGGACAAAAAATTTCCCGCCCCGCACTTGTCAATTTCTAGTCAATTCATGTCAAATTGGTTTTGACTTCCCCAGCGCGGCATTTCACTTACGGCATTCCTTGAAATCGAAAATAATGCACAATTTCATACTCCATAAGACTTCGCCGACCCGCATCCTGACAAAAAATTTCCCGCCCCGCACTTGTCAATTTCTAGTCAATTCATGTCAAGATTGGTTTTGACTTCCCCAGCGCGGCATTTGACTTACGGCATTCCTTGAAATCGAAAATAATGCACAATTTCATACTCCATAAGACTCCGCCGACCCGCATCCGGACAAAAAATTTCCCGCCCCGCACTTGTCAATTTCTAGTCAATTCATGTCAATGATTGGATTTTGACTTCCCCAGCGCGGCATTTCACTTACGGCATTCCTTGAAATCGAAAATAATGCACAATTACATACTCCATAAGACTTCGCCGACCCGCATCCTGACAAAAAATTTCCCGCCCCGCACTTGTCAATTTCTAGTCAATTCTGTCATATTGGATTTTGACTTCCCCAGCGCGGCATTTGACTTACGGCATTCTTGAAATCGAAAATAATGCACAATTACATGCTCCATAAGACTCCGCCGACCGCATCCTGACAAAAATTTCCCGCCCCGCACTTGTCAATTTCTAGTCAATTCATGTCATAATTGGATTTTGACTTCCCCAGCGCGGCATTTGACTTACGGCATTCTTTGAAATTAAAATAATGCACAATTACATGCTCCATAAGACTCGCCGACCCGCATCCGGACAAAAAATTTCCCGCCCCGCACTTGTCAATTTCTAGTCAATTCATGCATGATTGGATTTTGACTTCCCCAGCGCGGCATTTGACTTACGGCATTCCTTGAAATCGAAAATAATGCACAATTCATCTCCATAAGACTCCGCCGACCCGCATCCGGACAAAAAATTTCCCGCCCCGCACTTGTCAATTTCTAGTCAATTCATGCCAAATTGGGTTTGACTTCCCCAGCGCGGCATTTCACTTACGGCATTCTTGAAATCGAAAATAATGCACAATTTCATCTCCATAAGACTCCGCCGACCCGCATCCGACAAAAAATTTCCCGCCCCGCACTTGTCAATTTCTAGTCAATTCATGTCATGATTGGATTTTGACTTCCCCAGCGCGGCATTTGACTTACGGCATTCCTTTGAAATCGAAAATAATGCACAATTACATGCTCCATAAGACTCGCCGACCCGCATCCTGACAAAAAATTCCCGCCCCGCACTTGTCAATTTCTAGTCAATTCATGTCAAATTGGATTTTGACTTCCCCAGCGCGGCATTTCACTTACGGCATTCCTTGAAATCGAAAATAATGCACAATTTCATACTCCATAAGACTTCGCCGACCCGCATCCTGACAAAAATTTCCCGCCCCGCACTTGTCAATTTCTAGTCAATTCATGTCATGATTGGATTTTGACTTCCCCAGCGCGGCATTTGACTTACGGCATTCTTTGAAATTTAAAATAATGCACAATTACATGCTCCATAAGACTCCGCCGACCCGCATCCGGACAAAAAATTTCCCGCCCCGCACTTGTCAATTTCTAGTCAATTCATGTCATGATTGGATTTTGACTTCCCCAGCGCGGCATTTGACTTACGGCATTCTTGAAATCGAAAATAATGCACAATTACATGCTCCATAAGACTCCGCCGACCCGCATCCTGACAAAAAATTTCCCGCCCCGCACTTGTCAATTTCTAGTCAATTCATGTCAAATTGGATTTTGACTTCCCCAGCGCGGCATTTCACTTACGGCATTCCTTGAAATCGAAAATAATGCACAATTTCATACTCCATAAGACTTCGCCGACCCGCATCCTGACAAAAAATTTCCCGCCCCGCACTTGTCAATTTCTAGTCAATTCATGTCATGATTGGATTTTGACTTCCCCAGCGCGGCATTTGACTTACGGCATTCTTTGAAATTTAAAATAATGCACAATTACATGCTCCATAAGACTCCGCCGACCCGCATCCGGACAAAAAATTTCCCGCCCCGCACTTGTCAATTCTAGTCAATTCATGTCATGATTGGATTTTGACTTCCCCAGCGCGGCATTTCACTTACGGCATTCTTGAAATCGAAAATAATGCACAATTTCATACTCCATAAGACTTCGCCGACCCGCATCCTGACAAAAAATTTCCCGCCCCGCACTTGTCAATTTCTAGTCAATTCATGTCATGATTGGATTTGACTTCCCCAGCGCGGCATTTCACTTACGGCATTCTTTGAAATCGAAAATAATGCACAATTACATGCTCCATAAGACTCCGCCGACCCGCATCCGGACAAAAAATTTCCCGCCCCGCACTTGTCAATTTCTAGTCAATTCATGTCATGATTGGATTTTGACTTCCCCAGCGCGGCATTTCACTTACGGCATTCCTTGAAATCGAAAATAATGCACAATTTCATACTCCATAAGACTCCGCCGACCCGCATCCGACAAAAAATTTCCCGCCCCGCACTTGTCAATTTCTAGTCAATTCATGTCATGATTGGATTTTGACTTCCCCAGCGCGGCATTTGACTTACGGCATTCTTTGAAATCGAAAATAATGCACAATTACATGCTCCATAAGACTCCGCCGACCCGCATCCTGACAAAAAATTTCCCGCCCCGCACTTGTCAATTTCTAGTCAATTCATGTCAAATTGGATTTTGACTTCCCCAGCGCGGCATTTCACTTACGGCATTCTTGAAATCGAAAATAATGCACAATTTCATCTCCATAAGACTCCGCCGACCCGCATCCTGACAAAAAATTTCCCGCCCCGCACTTGTCAATTTCTAGTCAATTCATGTCATGATTGGATTTTGACTTCCCCAGCGCGGCATTTGACTTACGGCATTCTTTGAAATTTAAAATAATGCACAATTACATGCTCCATAAGACTCCGCCGACCCGCATCCGACAAAAAATTTCCCGCCCCGCACTTGTCAATTTCTAGTCAATTCATGTCAGATTGGGTTTTGACTTCCCCAGCGCGGCATTTCACTTACGGCATTCCTTGAAATCGAAAATAATGCACAATTTCATACTCCATAAGACTTCGCCGACCCGCATCCTGACAAAAAAATTTCCCGCCCCGCACTTGTCAATTTCTAGTCAATTCATGTCATGATTGGATTTTGACTTCCCCAGCGCGGCATTTGACTTACGGCATTCTTTGAAATTTAAAATAATGCACAATTACATGCTCCATAAGACTCCGCCGACCCGCATCCGGACAAAAAATTTCCCGCCCCGCACTTGTCAATTTCTAGTCAATTCATGTCATGATTGGATTTGACTTCCCCAGCGCGGCATTGACTTACGGCATTCTTTGAAATTTAAAATAATGCACAATTACATGCTCCATAAGACTCCGCCGACCCGCATCCGGACAAAAAATTTCCCGCCCCGCACTTGTCAATTTCTAGTCAATTCATGTCATGATTGGATTTTGACTTCCCCAGCGCGGCATTTCACTTACGGCATTCCTTGAAATCGAAAATAATGCACAATTTCATACTCCATAAGACTTCGCCGACCCGCATCCTGACAAAAAATTTCCCGCCCCGCACTTGTCAATTTCTAGTCAATTCATGTCATGATTGGATTTTGACTTCCCCAGCGCGGCATTTGACTTACGGCATTCTTTGAAATTTAAAATAATGCACAATTACATGCTCCATAAGACTCCGCCGACCCGCATCCGACAAAAAATTTCCCGCCCCGCACTTGTCAATTTCTAGTCAATTCATGTCATGATTGGATTTTGACTTCCCCAGCGCGGCATTTCACTTACGGCATTCCTTGAAATCGAAAATAATGCACAATTTCATACTCCATAAGACTTCGCCGACCCGCATCCTGACAAAAAATTTCCCGCCCCGCACTTGTCAATTTCTAGTCAATTCATGTCATGATTGGATTTTGACTTCCCCAGCGCGGCATTTGACTTACGGCATTCTTTGAAATCGAAAATAATGCACAATTACATGCTCCATAAGACTCCGCCGACCCGCATCCTGACAAAAAATTTCCCGCCCCGCACTTGTCAATTTCTAGTCAATTCATGTCATAATTGGATTTTGACTTCCCCAGCGCGGCATTTCACTTACGGCATTCCTTGAAATCGAAAATAATGCACAATTTCATACTCCATAAGACTTCGCCGACCCGCATCCTGACAAAAAATTTCCCGCCCCGCACTTGTCAATTTCTAGTCAATTCATGTCATGATTGGATTTTGACTTCCCCAGCGCGGCATTTGACTTACGGCATTCTTTGAAATTTAAAATAATGCACAATTACATGCTCCATAAGACTCCGCCGACCCGCATCCTGACAAAAAATTTCCCGCCCCGCACTTGTCAATTTCTAGTCAATTCATGTCATAATTGGATTTTGACTTCCCCAGCGCGGCATTTCACTTACGGCATTCCTTGAAATCGAAAATAATGCACAATTTCATACTCCATAAGACTTCGCCGACCCGCATCCTGACAAAAAATTTCCCGCCCCGCACTTGTCAATTTCTAGTCAATTCATGTCATGATTGGATTTTGACTTCCCCAGCGCGGCATTTGACTTACGGCATTCTTTGAAATTTAAAATAATGCACAATTACATGCTCCATAAGACTCCGCCGACCCGCATCCGGACAAAAAATTTCCCGCCCCGCACTTGTCAATTTCTAGTCAATTCATGTCATAATTGGATTTTGACTTCCCCAGCGCGGCATTTGACTTACGGCATTCCTTGAAATCGAAAATAATGCACAATTCATACTCCATAAGACTTCCGCCGACCCGCATCCTGACAAAAAATTTCCCGCCCCGCACTTGTCAATTTCTAGTCAATTCATGTCATGATTGGATTTTGACTTCCCCAGCGCGGCATTTCACTTACGGCATTCCTTGAAATCGAAAATAATGCACAATTTCATACTCCATAAGACTTCGCCGACCCGCATCCTGACAAAAAATTTCCCGCCCCGCACTTGTCAATTTCTAGTCAATTCATGTCATGATTGGATTTTGACTTCCCCAGCGCGGCATTTGACTTACGGCATTCTTTGAAATTTAAAATAATGCACAATTACATGCTCCATAAGACTCCGCCGACCCGCATCCGGACAAAAAATTTCCCGCCCCGCACTTGTCAATTTCTAGTCAATTCATGTCATGATTGGATTTTGACTTCCCCAGCGCGGCATTTGACTTACGGCATTCCTTGAAATCGAAAATAATGCACAATTTCATACTCCATAAGACTTCGCCGACCCGCATCCTGACAAAAAATTTCCCGCCCCGCACTTGTCAATTTCTAGTCAATTCATGTCATGATTGGATTTTGACTTCCCCAGCGCGGCATTTGACTTACGGCATTCCTTGAAATCGAAAATAATGCACAATTCATGCTCCATAAGACTCGCCGACCCGCATCCTGACAAAAAATTTCCCGCCCCGCACTTGTCAATTTCTAGTCAATTCATGTCATAATTGGATTTTGACTTCCCCAGCGCGGCATTTGACTTACGGCATTCCTTGAAATCGAAAATAATGCACAATTACATACTCCATAAGACTTCGCCGACCCGCATCCTGACAAAAAATTTCCCGCCCCGCACTTGTCAATTTCTAGTCAATTCATGTCATGATTGGATTTTGACTTCCCCAGCGCGGCATTTCACTTACGGCATTCCTTGAAATCGAAAATAATGCACAATTTCATACTCCATAAGACTTCGCCGACCCGCATCCTGACAAAAAATTTCCCGCCCCGCACTTGTCAATTTCTAGTCAATTCATGTCATGATTGGATTTTGACTTCCCCAGCGCGGCATTTGACTTACGGCATTCTTTGAAATTTAAAATAATGCACAATTACATGCTCCATAAGACTCCGCCGACCCGCATCCCACAAAAAATTTCCCGCCCCGCACTTGTCAATTTCTAGTCAATTCATGTCATGATTGGATTTTGACTTCCCCAGCGCGGCATTTGACTTACGGCATTCCTTGAAATCGAAAATAATGCACAATTACATGCTCCATAAGACTCCGCCGACCCGCATCCTCACAAAAAATTTCCCGCCCCGCACTTGTCAATTTCTAGTCAATTCATGTCATAATTGGATTTTGACTTCCCCAGCGCGGCATTTCACTTACGGCATTCCTTGAAATCGAAAATAATGCACAATTTCATACTCCATAAGACTTCGCCGACCCGCATCCTGACAAAAAATTTCCCGCCCCGCACTTGTCAATTTCTAGTCAATTCATGTCATGATTGGATTTTGACTTCCCCAGCGCGGCATTTGACTTACGGCATTCTTTGAAATCGAAAATAATGCACAATTACATGCTCCATAAGACTCCGCCGACCCGCATCCGGACAAAAAATTTCCCGCCCCGCACTTGTCAATTTCTATAGTCAATTCATGTCATAATTGGATTTTGACTTCCCCAGCGCGGCATTTGACTTACGGCATTCCTTGAAATCGAAAATAATGCACAATTTCATACTCCATAAGACTTCGCCGACCCGCATCCTGACAAAAAATTTCCCGCCCCGCACTTGTCAATTTCTAGTCAATTCATGTCATGATTGGATTTTGACTTCCCCAGCGCGGCATTTGACTTACGGCATTCCTTGAAATCGAAAATAATGCACAATTTCATACTCCATAAGACTTCGCCGACCCGCATCCTGACAAAAAATTTCCCGCCCCGCACTTGTCAATTTCTAGTCAATTCATGTCATGATTGGATTTTGACTTCCCCAGCGCGGCATTTGACTTACGGCATTCCTTGAAATCGAAAATAATGCACAATTACATACTCCATAAGACTCGCCGACCCGCATCCTGACAAAAAATTTCCCGCCCCGCACTTGTCAATTTCTAGTCAATTCATGTCATGATTGGATTTTGACTTCCCCAGCGCGGCATTTGACTTACGGCATTCTTTGAAATTTAAAATAATGCACAATTACATGCTCCATAAGACTCCGCCGACCCGCATCCTGACAAAAAATTTCCCGCCCCGCACTTGTCAATTTCTAGTCAATTCATGTCATAATTGGATTTTGACTTCCCCAGCGCGGCATTTGACTTACGGCATTCTTTGAAATTTAAAATAATGCACAATTACATGCTCCATAAGACTCCGCCGACCCGCATCCTGACAAAAAATTTCCCGCCCCGCACTTGTCAATTTCTAGTCAATTCATGTCATGATTGGATTTTGACTTCCCCAGCGCGGCATTTCACTTACGGCATTCCTTGAAATCGAAAATAATGCACAATTCATACTCCATAAGACTTCGCCGACCCGCATCCTGACAAAAAATTTCCCGCCCCGCACTTGTCAATTTCTAGTCAATTCATGTCATGATTGGATTTTGACTTCCCCAGCGCGGCATTTGACTTACGGCATTCTTTGAAATTTAAAATAATGCACAATTACATGCTCCATAAGACTCCGCCGACCCGCATCCGGACAAAAAATTTCCCGCCCCGCACTTGTCAATTTCTAGTCAATTCATGTCATAATTGGATTTTGACTTCCCCAGCGCGGCATTTGACTTACGGCATTCTTTGAAATTTAAAATAATGCACAATTACATGCTCCATAAGACTCCGCCGACCCGCATCCGGACAAAAAATTTCCCGCCCCGCACTTGTCAATTTCTAGTCAATTCATGTCATGATTGGATTTTGACCTCCCCAGCGCGGCATTTCACTTACGGCATTCCTTGAAATCGAAAATAATGCACAATTTCATACTCCATAAGACTTCGCCGACCCGCATCCTCACAAAAAATTTCCCGCCCCGCACTTGTCAATTTCTAGTCAATTTCTGTCATGATTGGATTTTGACTTCCCCAGCGCGGCATTTGACTTACGGCATTCCTTGAAATCGAAAATAAAGCACAATTACATGCTCCATAAGACTCCGCCGACCAGCATCCTGACAAAAATTTCCCGCCCCGCACTTGTCAATTTCTAGTCAATTCATGTCAAAATTGGATTTTGACTTCCCCAGCGCGGCATTTCACTTACGGCATTCCTTGAAATCGAAAATAATGCACAATTTCATACTCCATAAGACTTCGCCGACCCGCATCCTGACAAAAAATTTCCCGCCCCGCACTTGTCAATTTCTATAGTCAATTTCTGTCATGATTGGATTTTGACTTCCCCAGCGCGGCATTTGACTTACGGCATTCTTTGAAATCGAAAATAATGCACAATTACATGCTCCATAAGCCTCCGCCGAGCAGCATCCTGACAAAAATTTCCCGCCCCGCACTTGTCAATTTCTAGTCAATTCATGTCATAATTGGATTTTGACTTCCCCAGCGCGGCATTTGACTTACGGCATTCTTTGAAATTTAAAATAATGCACAATTACATGCTCCATAAGACTACGCCGACCCGCATCCGGACAAAAAATTTCCCGCCCCGCACTTGTCAATTTCTAGTCAATTCATGTCATGATTGGATTTTGACTTCCCCAGCGCGGCATTTGACTTACGGCATTCTTTGAAATCGAAAATAATGCACAATTACATGCTCCATAAGACTCCGCCGACCCGCATCCGGACAAAAAATTTCCTGCCCAGGACTTGTATTTTTACAACGACAATTTGTACTCATCAGATTATAAATATTTATATGAGCAGAAGTTACGGAATCACTTGAAATAATAATGCGCAATGGTACCGTTAAGCACGTAGCGGTTGTTTTCTTCCTATCTTACAATACTTTTTTACTCCTTCAGTCTTTTCCTTTCCTCTTTTTTTCCCCATTCAACCACAAACCACCATGTGAACCAATCCTCTTCGTCGTCCTGAAGAAGACCCTTTGAGGTCGAAACGTTGACAAAAAGGCCTAATCCGGACCCCTTCAAGTCTACAAGTGAGCCCTTATCCTTTCACTTTTCCTAATATATATCCTCACCGCACAATTTACATATCAAAGAAATAAATGTGCTGATTTGGCGACCAGACATGCTCCTTTGCAATATTTGTAAAATTCGACAAAACAAATGTTGCATATAAAGGCCTGGATTGTATCATTTTTAATTTTGCATAATTAACAAACCTTAACAATAATTTGCAGACCATAACCTTTTACGAGGTCACGTTAAAATAGTCCATAGTGAGGAGCGACCACATGTCTGTGCCATTTGCGGACAAGCTTTCAAACTGAAGACTCACCTAGATCGACATGAACGTGGACACGCTAATCCCAATTGGAAACCAAGACCGAATTGTAAGCCTAAAACGTTTACTGCACCGAAGAAAGAGACAAAGAATCAAGAAACGGATCTGCCTCCAGAGCCATCGTCGTCAGCGTCGTGTGAAATGATGGACCACAGTTTGAAAGAAGAAAATGATAATAATGCAAACCCAACCTAGTTAATTTTATGAAATAGTTTATTAATCAAATCGACCCTGCAGTAAAAAAAATAGTATTCTATTATTAACAAAATTTCCCATTAGTTACAAAATTTCTACTTTTATAGAAACAGTTTCTCTGTAAGACGGGAAATAATCTTATGAAATTCTATATCAGATCAATCCTTACTGGAGGATTATTGATGTGAAATTCTTGTAAATGTTGCCCTTGGGAAAAGTGCTTAATACAGTCTGAATTTAAGTTGACTTTACTAAATTCAAATTATAAATAGTAAGTTTCACTCTGCATTTAGTATACCTTAGAGGACAACCCTTCACCGACAGAATCACCGATCTTGATGCCCTTTGGATATGTTGTAGTCCTAGGTGAGTCTAGCAAAAGTGAAGAAGGATTTCATTCCATGGCCCCATTTGCGCCCCCCACACCCACTCAAATTTGCGAAAATACCCTGTTTTCGTTCATTCAAAAAATCACCAAAAATCCAATTTTGATCGGATTTTCATAATTTAAGCGTTTTTGTGATCTTAGATAGTTGCTTTATCATATTCAATAGCAAACTCAATTTTTTTGAAATTTTGATTTTTTCGAAGGCATGGATATTTTCGAAAATACTCACAAAATTAAAAAAATTGAGTTTGCTATTGAATATGATAAAGCAACTATCTAAGATGACAAAAACGCTTAAATTATGAAAATCCGATCAAAATAGGATTTTTGGTGATTTTTTGAATGAACGAAAACGCTATTTTCGTACCTTTGAGTGGGTGTGGCGGGCGCAAATGGGGCCATGGAATGAAATCCTTTTTCACTTTTGCTAGACTCACCTAGGACTACAACATATCCAAAGGGCATCAAGATCGGTGATTCTGTCGGTGAAGGGTTGTCCTCCTAAGTTTAATTGTCCCAATCTAATTGTCCTAAGCTATTAATTAATTAATATAGAATTCAGAGTGTACTTATTTTTCAAAGGGGTAGCATTATTTAACGGTACACATCACCTCGTTATCATTATATACTTAACATTTTCGTACAAAAATACTTTGTAACCGATTTATATTTGAAAAAACATGTGAAATTAAAACATTTATTACTGTTATTTATCAAGTATTACATACGTATACTAGGTGTATGTACATACATACATACACTTAATGGTCATGAAATCAAATTTTATGTACTTATTTACATACATTGCTACATATGTACATAAGTAAGTTTAAGTTTTTTTCCCTGTAAGTTTTCCCATTTTGGCGTTACTTGAAACTTTAAAACTCTTCAAAAACTATTGCATATTTCGAGGTCTTAAACCTACTTATTTTTGTCAATATTTGAATATACTAATTCTTAAAGTAACACACCCGTCCACCTGAAAATCGTATAAGTTGATGATATTTACAAAGTATTTTATTTGAGAACTAATTTCCGAATTTGTTCGAAACAATCATATATATGTAATTTTATTAGAAATAACTAATTTCTGGTAAAAAAATACATTTTGAACTATTTATTAAGTAACAAGACGTTTGAGGCATGGTTGTCTCCGCGTAATTTGTTACATATTGAGTTTTACACAATTGTACTTGACAAAGTAAGGATTCTCTACACATATAAAAGTTTAGAAATATACAATTATTTAGTATTATTCTTGAAAATTCTTAATTCTAGTATTGTAGTCCTCCCGAAGGAGGACTACAAATATTTAGTACTCGTATACATATCGCTTGAATCTATGTATGTTTCAGCAATTTGAGTATTTCGAACAATCCAATTAAACATCCTACACACATTTCTCAGGGAAATTTTCTCTACACACCTTTAGCTACGATCTTCCCCCCACGGTTTTCCCCCCTTCAATAGTAAACACATCATAGCAAAACCAAGCCCTCTTCCCCGACCCGAAGACATAGTTTTCCCCCTCATTTTCAACATCAAACCCGTACTGAGCAAGGACTCCGTTCCGAATTTCTTGTCGAACCGCGTCCTGCCCGATTTTATCCAATTTCGAAAATTCATCTTGGTTAATCAAATTTTCGTACATTTTGTACATTATGGGAGCCATGGCTTCAAACTCTTCGGCACTGTATTGACAGCGATTGTGGCACAATTCTGAGCGCCCTACCACCAATTCATCTCTGTTCAAGATCTCCTCGATTTCCGTCATTTGAACCGCAATACTTTTTTGCCGCTTTAAAAATTGTTCTTCTCGCGAAATTGAGATCGGTTTGATGCCCATAACAGAAAGATAAAATGCACCCCAAGGTTTTAACAGGTATTCAAAGTTTTTGCACACCGTCTCAATGTCCGTAACCCATTGAAGCGTCATGTTGGACAGGATTAGGTCCACCTGTCCGGCGAGTCGGGTTAATTCGGGGGCAAGTTGATACCACGGCTGGGAAATGTCTTGACACACGTAGCTGATTGTTTCCGGAGTGGGGTTGTTATTTTCGGAAAACGTGACCATATTCGTGTCATTATCGATGCCGATGATGATGTCGTGCGGGATTAATTGGGCTATGAGACGAGTCAGATCTCCCGATCCGCAACCAATGTCCAGAATTACGGAGAATTTCCTGTGTAGATAAAATTACAGTGAGTTTATAAAAATCCGTTAAAAATTTATACCAAAAATCCTAAAACTCCTATAGATCAAAAAGCATACTTCTAAAAGAACTTCCATACGTTACTGCATCAAAAACGTCAATTTTTACATCACCCACTCGCTCTTTCGCTATCCAACACATGTTTGGATTAACAGGAATACGATAAATGTGCTACCCAACTTTTGATAACGTAATATATGGACGTTCCCTAATTGAACTCACAAAGATTTTTTCACAGAAAACAACGCATTATTTTAAAAAATTAGAAATTTGTCACCTCTACATTTTTTTAAAACAAAGTGCACCCTAAATAACGTTGGAAATTTTACACAACTGTATTTAGCCCATATTCCCATAAATTTTAACACGGGAATGTTACTACAACAACAGATTCAAATTCCTTTATTTCTGTATTTACCTTTGTCGGAAAATCGGATAAAATTTGTCCAATTAATTGTTTGCCCTCTAAAAACTGCATTGTATTACTCTGATCGTACCCCACCGATTGAATATTAATCTTGGCTCGCTAAATTTATCTTTGGCGATGTGATGCTCACTAATCTAATTAGGCGCATCCCCTTTATATAGCTGGCTGCTGGATAATTTATGCAAGTCTGGAAGAGACTAAATTTGTACCCAATGCAATCTAACTAACTCTTATGTACGTATCAAATAAGTAGTTCAAGGATTATTATCCAGTCTGTAAAAATTTGCGAAAAATCAGCAGACCTGCTGATAAAAATACCTGTAATTTTGTTCCGATATATCATTTATAATTACTTGCAGAACGGTTGCGCCAACTCATACATTAGGTACATAAATATACCAATCCAGTTTATATCCAGTTTACCATTTTTAAATAGGAAGAAATTCTGCAGACGGTTGGAAATTAACATACCTAAGTGTTCAAGGTTCAAGGTATATACATTCGGGTAGGTCCAGGTAAATATGTGGAGTGGACGTTATGTAAGAACATGTTATGCAACATTTTTGCCACACCTGCCAACCAGACGAAACAATAGGTATTTATTGGCTGCGAATTGAATGCAAGAAGAAAACCTGACCTAGTTAATTAATTATTGCAGCGACATTTTTACTCTTGACATTTTTACTATATTAGTAAAGTAAAAGACAAGGCCAAGTTGATACTTTGTACGTTACGATTACGTAAATATGTACATACATAGGAGAACTTGTCGGGGAATTTGTTGTCTGTCCATTATGCGCTGCTTAAAGTGCTTAAAGTTTTGCTGAAAGTGCAGACTCGTTTTTGTAGTATTTATATATTACAATTATACACCACATTATACAGATAATTACAACAATTTGTACATATGTGGCTATGCAATTTATCAGTCTGGGTAACGCCCGGTTTGTACCGTTGCCAAATATGTAACATGGTTGGGATAGCAACAATTACCTTATCCCACTTATGTTATTAAGCGGCGAACAGCGAAAGTTTAACCTGGGCGTATGATAGTCTTGACAGTGGTGATGGAAATGCTTTTCCGGAAATGTATGTATTTAGAACTCGAGTTTCTCTTTCGCCGATTGTGCAAATTCCTGTAGATCGAATTGTCAAGTGACTGAATTTTGTGGACGTTTTTTCTTAAATTGCTCGTAGTGGGGTTAAATATGAACAAGTGAATATTTCTGATTTTTTTCATTTTTTGAAGCGTTATGAATGTATTACATGAATTCTTATGCATATATAATCGCGACAAATTTAGTTTCATGATGATACAACTTTGTAAGTATAACTTGAACTTTTATGTACACTTTTACGTATGTAATGAAAAACATAAGAACGTCGGCATGCTTCCATAACTAAACGAGAACCCCGCCATTTTTATTGCCCTTGTATTTAGAGTTATCTTTAATCTTCTTGTTTAGAAACCATATTCACGTCAACCCTCGCACAAATTAAGCATAAGTTAATAATTTTGGCGAGATGTCGCAAATATTTTGCTTGAAAAATGTGAAACTATTTATATTTACCCAGCAATTGGGCACGCTGTTATGTAGATATTTCACAAAGTTTTTTCGCATTCTCATCATCAAGGGCAAGAGAAATTAGAAATATCAATGGGATAAATATCAAAATAGGTAGGTGTTTCTAATTAGATGACTTGCGAGATTGTCGAGATTTGCGAAGTCATATTTTACGAATCCTCCCACCATAAAGTTGTTTAACCGTGGCATGTTTTCTAAAAGCGTTGAGATACAAAATAAGAGGTTGTCGTGAGTGCGCTCTATGAATTATTAAAAATTGTGAATTGACACTCACGTTTTTTGTAGCTAGATTAACACATTTCTGAAAGTTTTTAGAACTTGAGGGAATTGATGAAATTTTTTTCTGATGCAGAATTTGTCAAGCTAAAATCCTCACCTTGTCGTAAAATCGGATAGACTTTTGAAATTAATTGTTACGTTCTTCAAACTGCATAAAGTGCGTTTTATTGTTCGTTTCTTGTGAAATATTCATCTTGGTTTGCAAAATAAAATTCAGCTCGTTCAATTTACCTTGTGGATATGGAATGTGGTCAGTAATTAAGGATGCTCCCTTTTTACATATATATGTAAATCTGCTGGCAGGGTATTGTGACACACGCTAGCAGTATGTAGGAATATCCCAGTTGATGTCAGGGACCGTCCATAAATTCGAAATTTATCAATGGGCGTATTCATGTTAACCTTTGCATACGAGCCTCATTCTTGTCTAAATTGAGCCAAGTTGTGAAGTTTTGCGATACACATTTCACAAAAGGAGGACGCACTCTTCTTATGAGAAAATCCCCCCCCCGTGATATTTGCCCAAAATTTTGATATGTTGTACACCTCGAGGTGCTGATCAAAAAATGTATTGGTCCCTAAGCCCTAAGTGACCTGGTTCGACCGGAAACAGGTCAAAGGTCAGTGCACTTTCTGGCTCGAAACCCCACAAACCGTATATTTTTGGAAAGCTACGGACCTCACGAGTCCGAATATACACCACAATAAGGTCCAGGGTCAACCCTAGACCTTTGGAGGTCAGGTATTTTGGGCAAGGTGACCTTTTTTGGACCTTACGGACCTCCGCTGCACTCCGGTCAGCCGAGTGCATGGCAACAAGTTTAGTCGACTCTATCGCTGTTGTGTGTGCAACTGTGTTGCAACAGCAAAATACATTTTGAACTTTTTTGCTTGACCTCGAAGGGTCAAGAGTTGACCTTTGACCCTATTTAGGTGTATATTCGGACTCATGAGGTCCGTAGCTTTCCAAAAATATACGGTTTGTGGGGTTTGGAGAGAAAAAGTGTACTGACCTTTTACCTCGGTTTCCGGTCGAGCCAGGTCACTTAGGGCTTAGGGACCAATACATTTTTTGATAAGCACCTCGAGGTGTACAACATATCAAAATTTGGGGCAAATATCACGGGGGGGGATTTTCTCATAAGAAGAGTGCGTCCTCCTTGTATGTTATAACATTTTAACAGTTAAATCAAATGAATTATTAAGGAGGTTATAAAAATTTGTTTGAAATAAGGAAAAATGCTTTATTAAAGGTACTTACTTACATATTCAACTATTTTGTAGCAAATGTGTTATTTGCAGGTTTCAGGAATGAAAACATTACGCATTTATGATAATAAACTTATTTAACACTCCGTAATGCCATTGCGAAAATTGACAACTTTGCCGAAATAATTTATTGCAGGTAAAGAATGCAAATCAATCTTGCTTTATTTACTTATTTGTGTTACATTATGTAACTTACATAAGTCTGTATATTTAGCACTTTGCAAATTTTTATAAATAGTCTGACATTTTAATCACAAGTTTTATCGTCATACATGCATAAAACTTGAATATTTCTGTTTATAAGGAATAGTAACTAACAACAGGTATTTTTCCTCTTTACTGCAAACTCGTCGTTAACGTATTCATTCATTAAAGACCAGTTACAGATCAGGGTTACGCAAATACAGTGTTACATATGTACACACGTACGTATCATGATTCGTACGTATGTACATACGTAACACTGTATTTACGTAACCCTCACTCACATAAATATTATGTAAGTATTATGAAACAGTTTTCCTTATTTCAAACAAATTTTTATAAACTGCATAATAATTCTGGAATTATTAGTTTAACACAAAGGTTAAAATTTGGAATTTTTTCCATCGAAGACTTACATAACTCCCAATTCTTCAGGAGGTTCACATATATAAAGCGGATAACTCTTGATTACTGACCACACTCCATATCCATAAGACAAATTGGACGAGCAAAATCTTACTTATTTCGTCAGCCAAGATGAATATTACACCAGAAGCGTACAAAAAGAGAAACTCAATGCAGTTTGAAGAAGGGAAACAATTAATTTCAAAAATTGTATCCCATTTTCCGACAAGGTAAGAAATTTTGGCGTGGCAAATCTTGCATTATGTATATACATATTTTATCAAAGTTCCCTAGTCGAAACTTTAAGAAATTTGTAAAACGAAGGGTCATGTAAAAATCAACAAACATATGAGTAAAAATCGTAACATTAGTAAAGTGATTTTCGCTAAAATAATCTTACGACGCTTACAAAATCTTATAAAGTTATTTTGCGATACGGGATATGAAGGAATTATAAATACCATCATTGAAAAATCATTCTTCAGTTATATGAGTTTTAACTAAGCTATATTTTATTAAGACACATTTTCCAAGAATTGTAAACTGTAAATGTGTGAATAGGAAATGTTAAGATAATTTTTTTAACTGTAAGTTTGTCTACAGGAAATTCCCCATAATCCTAGACATCGGTTCCGGATCGGGAAATCTGACCCATCTCATAGCCCAACTAATCCCACACGATACAATCTTCGGCATCGATAACGACCCCGGCATGATCGACTTTGCCGTAAACAACAACCCCATCCCGGAAACAATCCGCTACGTGTGCCAAGACATTTCCCAGCCGTGGGACCAACTTGCCCCGGAATTAACCCGACTCGCCGGCCAGGTGGACCTAATCCTGTCCAACATTGCGCTTCATTGGGTCACCGATCTTGACACGGCGTGCAAAAACATGGAAACCCTGTTGAAACCTGGGGGTGCATTTTATTTCAATATTTTTGCCAAAAAACTAATTTCATTTCCACGCGAAAAACAATTCTTGAAGCAAAAAAGTGTTTCGTCTCAAATTACTGAACTAGAGTGTATCTTAAATCGAGATGAATTGCGGGTAGTGTTTCGGTCAGAATTGCGGCACAATCGCTACCAATTCGGTGCAGAAGAGTTTGAAGTCCTGGCGCCGATAATGTTTAAAATGTACTACAACCTGATTAATGAAGAGGAATTCGCAAAATTGGATAAAATCGGGCAGGACAAGAAATTCGGGACGGGGTAACTGCTCAGTATGGATTTGATGTGGAAAACGAGGGGGAAATTTATGTCTTCGGGTCGGGAAAGAGGGCTTGGCTTTGTTACACTTTATTTACAATTGAAGGAGGAAAGAGGGAAGGGTGTAATAAAAAGTAGGGAATTGTACGAAGGGGTCGCTCATAAATTACGTAACGCGAGAGGGGAGGCGGGGGGAACTAAGGGTTGACAGTTATCGTGTGAAACATATTAAATTGCAGGGGGGGGGGCTTAAATTTTGCATTATGTAATTTATTCCCGGCCCCATTTGTATGCTAATTAATTAGTTAGATTTTCGCACAATATTAAAAAAGTGGACCTTGCCATGCCAATGAGCAAATTTTCTCTCACTCTAAAATTTTTTTTATGTACGGATACAATTATCGAAATTTTTCACACTTTATTTACAAAAAAAAGCCAATTCATGCTAGTCAGCATGGAATGTGATTAGCCTATGTAAAATCTAGATTCAGTATAAATACTCGCTTAATTAATGTCATTAGCAAGCGTCATTTGAATACTTGCGTCGTATCACAGTACATACTGCACTTACATAATTCAAACTTGTTGAGTTATTCATTTCATTAAATCTTGAATAACAAATATATTTACCTAAATAATTAAATAGAAAAGGGACAATTTACTTACACATGTACAAATTTATCGGAACTGTCTAACATAATAAACCAGACAATTATTAAATTGGCAAAATTTTGTAATGTGTAATAGCTTCAAAGAATATTTGCATACAACCAGAAACACATACACATTTTCTTATTTAATTCCTGGTAAACATTCCAGTCTCAAATTCGCTTCCATTCCCAACAACGTTGCCAAGCTCTTCTTTATAATTTTTCCAGCGTTGGTAAATAATGCTGCAGAGTTCCATGTTTATATCCACCACGATGTCGGAAGGTAGCTGGGAAAGCATTCTGTCATAATTTGTATACATTGATAAATATTTGAGTTGATGTATTTGACAAGAAGGCGATACAACGACTTGTGGAACGGTTTGGGTGGAAATAATTTGTGAAGTGGTGGAGCTAAGGATGCTGGAATTTGAGGTAGTTCGTCCCATCTGTAATTATTAATTCGAACTTAAATTGTCTTCTTCTTGTTCAGATATTTTTGTACACTTCGCGGCAATTCACAGAGTCCTTGGTACCATTGCAAAATCCGTAAATTCTCTTAGGAGGAATACCTCACTAGTTGCCACCCACAGATCTCGATGCCCTTTGGATATGTTGGAGCCACCCATGAGTGAACAACAACCCCCAAGTGGTTTGATGCCATGGCCACATTTGCGTCCGCCACACCCACTTAAAGGCGTCAAAAATACGAAAAAAGCCATGTTTTCACTCAATAAAACCCTCGCCAAAAATCCAATTTCTATAGGATTTGGAAAATAGTGCACCATTATACTCCCAGATAGTTGCATTATCATATCCAATGTCAAACTCAACTTTTTTGAAATTTTCATTTTTTCAAAGACGTACCCCTGGTCAGGAAATTTTCGAAAATATTAAAAAAATTAAAAAACATATTTTGGTGTCGGATATTATAAAACAACTATCGGGGAGTATACTGGTGCAAAATTTTGAAATTGTGGCCAAATTTGAATTTTTGGCGAGCGTTTGAAGATGCTGATTTTCGTGTTTTTGACGCCTTTAAGTGGGTGTGGCGGACGCAAATGTGGCCATGGCATCAAACCACTTGGGGGTTGTTGTTCACTCATGGGATGCTCCAACATATCCAAAGGGCATCAAGATCTGTGGGTGGCAACTAGTGAGGTATTCCTCCTTAGACTTTAAAAAATTGTAGAAATATTTATAAGAAAAAATTGCTCATAAATTTGTGTTAAGATCAAGGGCGTCTTTTCATTTTGCAAAAGTTTGTACACTTATTTTAGAAAAGTTACGGGTTTCACAAGTTTCAACTTAATGACTGCGGTAATTGTATCGTTAATTAAAAGAAAATTGGAGATATGTACATATGTACCTCATTCTGTCCTTGGCTTGATAGAGGTGTAATATCGGCCGGTTTTGGCAAGGTTTTGACCTGACCAGAGGAACAACTGGATGATCTAGTATCTGCTAATTGTGGGACAATCCGGGTAGAAGGGTTCCCCCCATAAGTGGGGACAACACTACTAGGGTTTTGTGGGATCCCTGAAGGGAGCCAACTTCTCCCAATTTCTGATGAGTCGATTAAATTTGGTTTGGATATCTACAGTGTCAATATATATATTGTATACAATTATGTATTTACATCAGACTTAATCACAAACCTATTTAAATATGTACACCCTTAAAAATAGTGTAACCCATTTGAAAGTCCAGTTAACTTAATAAATATTACAGTTTACACTGGATTTAGCATATTTTACTTAATATGAGATGACATTGAGAGCTCATTCACTTTTCAAAAGGATAACATTATTTTTAAGAGTGTACCGCTACCAAAAACATAAAATATGAATTACCCAATTTGGTGGAAAAAGAGGCTGCGGCTGCATACCTCTACCAAAGCATGGCCTAAAAATAGCGTTATCGCCATTACCCATTTGAGTTTTGTTACCCGATGTCGCCGATATATCAAGGCTGCGACCCCACGTGGGCTAAAGCATGAAGAAGGTAATACTTATTAATTTTTGCATTTTCTTTGCTTAAATCACAGATTTCAAGAAAATTCATAAAATTGCAACATACCGCAATATACTGTCCAAGAAGCGATCCAACACCACTAGAACTTACTTCCGGAATTGTAACAGGTTTCAAATTTTTACGGACCGAGAGAGCACCCTGCAAACAATTGGAAATTTGTTTAATAATTTTACATATTTTTTTTTGTTATCCTTAAACCTTTAGCAATATCTGACTTTGTGGCGACACCGCAAAGTTAATACCGTCCACCAAGTCTTGAATCTTTTTAAACATTTTTTCCGTTCCGGTCTGTTCTTGCAAACCCTTCCCAGCCGTTGTCACCAGGATGGAGAGACATTCCAGATTTGCGTCATCTTTTTCGACTAAAGGTTTATGAAAATTAAGTATTAAGTTAAAACTTATTATTAAATGGGCCCATGATTTAAATTCTTTACCCAACAGTTTTTTGACACATTGCATGACCACGTTACACGGGATATTGTTAAAGTTGAATAATTCCCCCATAAATTTGGCCAGACCCCGGAATTGTTTTCTACTCAGGGACTCATGTTCTTGAAATGATTCCAGGGTAGAATTCGGGTCAAAGGGTGGCTTGCTTATCAATGTGAACTTGGCGTTGTGGAGGAGAAACCTCTCCTTGCAGCAAGTTTGGATAAGTTTCTTAAAAGGGAGAGATGCTTTACTTTCTTGAGAACAAAATAGGTGGATCTGCAAATAAAATTAGAATATAAATTGACAAATTGTTGAAAATACAAGGTTTCAAAAAATTATGTCTATAAACTTTGCAAGTACCAAATTTGCATAACGCGTCGCCAACGAAGGCTTGAGGCCAATCTTGTCGAGCATAATGTCAACCACGATTTTCATGTCGGCTTCACCCTCAAAAAGGAGACTAGCAAATTCATGAACAATTCCAGTAATATTTGCTGCCTTAAGTTTATTCAAGATTTGGCGTGTCTTAACCGGCTGAAATAACAATTTGGGCATACATTTCATGAGAAAAAGTATATAATGCCATTAATTTACAAATATGTATAAGTATGTATCTACCAAGTTAACTTTTTCCGTCTGGATTGTTTCCGTCGCCGTTTCTGGAGCAATGTGTGCAACCTGGTTATCTAAATTGTCTCCTGTTGGAGAAGGATTTCCGCGAAGAAGTGTCAAAATTTCCTGGAACAGGAAGGAAACTAAATTATTCACTTAATTAAAAGAATGCATGCTAACTTGTACAGATTAACCATGCACATGTCAGACATGTTTCGCACGGATCTTCTTGAAACCAGCACTAAAATCTCAAGGAACTAAACACAAACAATAGTTAGTGTGACATTTGAGCACTTCAGCAGAATTCACGAAGTTATGAAGATTTTAAGTTGGCGAAAACGCGTATTTTCACCATGCGAAACTGTACGGAGTTCACCTCTCCGCTTTCCGATTTTCTCTTCCGCTTCTCTTCGCCAGGTCATCCGTTTTCACATTTCACTCAAAATTGAATTAATTATTTAATTTCCCAACCATTCGATTTTTTGCACTTGGCTTTTACATAATTAATTCAATTTTGAGTGAAATGTGAAAACGGATGACCTGGCGAAGAGAAGCGGAGGTGAAAATCGGAAAGCGGAGAGGTGAACTCCGTACAGTTTCGAAAGAAAATACGCGTTTTCGCCAATTTAAAATCTTCATAACTTCGTGAATTCTGCAGAAGTGCTCAAATGTCACACTAACTATTGTTTGTGTTTAGTTCCTTGAGATTTTAGTGCTGGTTTCAAGAAGATCCGTGCGAAACATGTCTGACATGTGCATTGTAAGTAGGTAATCTCACCGAAATGGCACATTGTGACTTTAGCGACAACTTATCCGACCTTTGGAGTAGGCCGAGTCGCTTATGAATTTTGTCTAAATCCGCTAAAAATGCATCTCTATAAGTCACTTCATTGACATCTGTCAGCAAAACCGCCGATTCTTTACATTTTTTCGCCTTATCGTTCAACTTGGGTCCAGCGATTCGCAGCAACGCGCAGAGAGTAGCGATATTGATGTCATCAGTCAAATCTACATAAATTTGCATATGCTATCCGATTTTGACTAAATTAATGGCACATATTTTGTAATATAAAATTTGCAAAACAAACTATGTATCTCATGATGTTCAAGTTTGGCCAGAGATCCGTGATTAATGAATTTTTTTGTGGGATTAAGGATTAAGGATTAATGTTATTCCGGGATTAGATTAGTCCAGGATTAATTAAATAATTCAATTTGCTGGGATTAAGGATTAAGGATTAATTCACAATGCTTTTGAATTCGGGATTAAGGATTAAGGATTAATTAATCCTGATTAATTCATGATTAAGGATTAATATAATTTTTATTTTCCTGTACAGAATTATCGACACAGCGATATTAATGTGTCAAATCTCAAATACTTACAAAACGTGCAATATATAGTAGTGTTGCGTTAAGTACGTAATAAAAATCAATGTTGGAATAATATCCCCGCCAATTACGGCAAGTTTTGGTGCACAAGCTATGCCCCTGGCCTTTACAGAGCCACAAGACTTGTCAAGTTCTTCGACATCAAAAAATGTGCCGGTCAAAACGAATGGCAAACCTTTCAGTTCAGTTAGATTCCTGTTCGCCATGATTAACGATTGAATCAGTACTTTTATGGAAGCAACAATATAAAGTTAAAAAATATAATGCATGCTACATAATTTCAGGAGAGGAAAGTAGAAAGAATGGAAAAATATCACATGGTTGAGAATAACTGTTACCTTGCTCATTCGCAGTATTAATCTCTCGTGAGAATTAATCCTAATCACGATTAAGGATTAATAATTTGGGCATGCTTCGTCGGGATTAAGCATTAAGGATTAATGGAGCAAAAATATTTCGTCGGGATTAAGGATTAAGGATTGATTTCACACATTTTTTTGTTGGGATTAAGCATTAAGGATTATTAATCCTTAATCCCAATCCTTAATCCGTTAATCACGATTAATTAATCACGGATCTCTGAGTTTGGCGAAGGTTTTTGCACCTTGAGAGGAGAAATCGCGCAGTCCACATTATTTGGAAAGTGTAAAAGTTATAAACTTCGAGGTCGCATTTTATCCTCCTCGCAAAGTGTGCATCTCTCCCAAACCTGCTTTTGGAGAGTATACGCGTCTTTTCTAAATTTCATGCTAATTAAATTTGCGATCAATTGATACTAATTTGGCCAAAACCGGAGAGCAAACGTTCGTAACTTTACATTGTCCAAATGATTTCGTTACCTAATAATATCTCAACACAGTTAATAATTACGGCTGGTCCCATCACTTTTTCATTGTACAATTCTCCCACAAATTGAGCAAGGGCAACGCCGTAATTACGACAGTTTGTCTTGACGGCGTTCAAATGGATTTTCAGTGGTTCACGAAGGTCAGGAGCGAGGCCAATAATTTTTGCGAGGTTTACGTTCCGTAAAAACTTGGCTTGCCAACTGTCTAGGAACTGCTTAACGAGTGTCGGCATTGTACTTTTTGCCGTAGAAATCTGTAAAATAATTAAGTATGCAATTATTAAGTATTAAATCGAGTATGTATATTTATAAAGGAGATATAAATAAATACCAATTTGGCATATAAATCACGAGCTTCCGGATGTCGGACAATCTTTTCCTGAATAACGGCAACCACGATGCGAATCTTGTTTTCTTCCACGTCCACAACCAGGAGATTAAAGACGTTAAAAATATGGTCGAAAGTGTCGGAGCTTAAAGCTCCAAGTAGTGAGGACAAGGTGGCTTCGAATTTAAGCAGCTAGATAATTAAAATGCTATTCGTAGTAAATGAATGTATTTTGGTGGAATATTTAGACCAGAAAATTTGCGTACTTCCTTGAGTTCGTCCATTTTGCTATCTTAGTAGGGATTAGATAGTTTAAAAATACAGAAAGCGAAGAACTGGGGCAACATTAAATAATTAATTAAAGTATTAATTAAAGCAACTTTTATAATTATTGCCACTACTTAAGCACCTTGTATACTTATGTATCTATTGAGTAAGAAGAGTTAATTAATGAACATATTTCTCGAATATTTAAAAACTTCTTAATAGTTACGGATAAACGTGGAAAGTTATAAAGTTAGGAAAATCACCTGTTCACCTGTCACCTGTAAAATAATTAAGCCTCTATGCCTGCATAATGCATAATGTCGGGTTTATGATGAATGTACATATCTACTTATCCACCACCGCCCCTGGTTAGTGTTGCGTGTTTTATGTATCCTGTGTTTTTATTTTGACATGACTTATAGTATGAACATTGCTATTTTTACTTGGAATACTTGTTTTTTTGTCATTTTATTTTACACACGAGATAACACGTTATCAAAATATGTTTCGATTTTGGATCTAAAGTTTTGATGATAAAATATGTATCATTTCAGGTTACGTCTTCATTCGAGTATTTTGTGTTTTTTTACGCACACTGTCAAATTCTTTGGCTTGCATGGAAAGTTTCTCTTTGTTCATACACAACATCCCTGCACTGCACATGTATGTACAGTGTATCCAACAATTGAGTACACGGTGTAACGGCTCTTCATTCCCATGCTGACAAATTATTCCAGAGCAATTAATAATGTTCAGAAAGTTTACTATATAATAGTAAATTTAATGCTGAATCCAATTCTGAAGAGCGTTTTTCGATATACCAGAGCGTTTGTGCAGAAATAAATTGACAACCCTAAAATCTGTAAATATGAAGTCAAACAAATGAGTACACGGTATGATAATGATGTGTTTTTATAAGTATAAAATTTAATCTAATAGTGTTATGAACCACTTTTGCCAATAATAACACCTTGAATTCGTTTGGGCATGGATTCCAACAATTTTTTGTAAAATCTGGGGCTATATCCTCCCATGGAGCCGCAATAATGGTCTTCATGCTTTCCTTACTAGATGGAGACCTGTTGGTAATTTTGTGTTCGACTTCTGACCATAAATGTTCCTTGGGACTTGGTCCGGTGATTGGACTACCCGGGAAAGTATTTTAATCTTCCTGTCTTGAAACCACATGGTCACCGTCTTCGCAGATGTTAGGGCTCCGAGTTTTGTTGAAAATAGTAATCGTCCCGAATTTTCAGGTTTCCAAGGGATGGGATCAAATTTTCCTTCAAACTGTCCAGAAAGACTTCCTTAGTCATAATTCCGTCGATAAAGTGTAATATGTCCACTCTTTTCAATATGGACCCTAAACCGTTGCGGAACCACCTCCGTGTGTTACTCTCTTATGGATGCATTCCGGCTTTAGTGCTTCATTAGTCTTTCTCCACAAACAAACAACTCAATCTGCACGAAACGACTTGAACTTGATGTCGTCGGTCCAACGGACATGTTTCCGATCGTTAATTGTCCAGGCCCTGTGATCCCTACCCCATTTTAGGCATCGGCGTTGATTACGGTTTGAAATGAATGGTTTCCCCCTTGTCCCTAGGGTATTTAAAAAGTGTTCCTGCAGTCTGTTCCTTACAGTTTGTGGATTAATGGAAAGGCTTAACCCTTAGTTAACTTCGGTAGACATTTTGGTCGCAGATATCCCCCTGCTTGACATCACTTTTTGACGATTCTTCTGTCCACACGAGCGAATTTTTTATCCTTTTTCGACCTTTCCCTTTCCGACTTACCACGGAGCCAATGGGATTCCATTTGGCGATAATTTTTGTAATCAAGGACTTGTGACGTTTTGTTTTTTTCACTAATTTTGTCGTAGCAAAGTCTTTCCTGGTGAATAGAAATAATTTTATTTGTTCTTTACGGCAAGGCTCGCGTCCCGCCATTTTCGCTAAACCCTGTCACCTAAATTATTGAAATACATAGCGAGAGTTTGTTCACTAGCAACAATAAACTATAGTGAATTATAAATTTTAGCTTACCGAAGACTGGACGTCAAGAAAATGAAAATGTTTACACTAAACTTGTAACGTATACTCAATTTTTTGATCCGAGGTTTTGTTTTTCTCGGACATATCTCACAGTTCACGCTGAAATAATTGGTTCACATGAAATTTGCTATGAAATTTAGATTCCGCATAACATTCTGAGTTACGTATGCGAATTTCATTGCCAAACTTTTAACAACGAAGAATTTATTCAATGTTGAACGAAGGGCCGTTGTACCGTGTACTCAATTGTTTGATACACTGTATGTCTGCATGTACTAAATATGTGACGAGGTTTCCTGCCCATGCACTACACATAGGAAAGTTTGGATTTATTATATTTCAATCCATTAAAATAATTATGAAACAAAGTGAAGTGAATATTTCTAGCATTATGGAAGCATTATTATTTTAATTAATAAATGTGGTTTTAAATATGTATCACTGTTAAAAATGTGGTGAAGTCACATATGTATACACTCCGTGATGGTATTGGTATTGGTATCACCAAACCAATACCACTTGGAACGAGATCGACGATGTCTTCTTTGGAAAGTTCCAAAACTGTGCAAACAGTGTTAGACATAATGTATCGAGTGGGGAATTCCCAGGGGGAAAAGTTAGGGTGATGATTAATTTTTATCAACCACACAGGATGGGTGTTGAAAATGGGAAAATATGGATAATGAAATAAATCGATTTTTAAGGCGACCAGAAAAGAAGAATCATTAAAGCTTGTTATTTTGGACATATTACTTACTTGATACATATTCGCATTCTCGATTTATTTTACACGCATGTATTTACATATTGCCAATTTCCATGCATAATACTCAAATCAATAAGTGCGTACGATTGAAATACTTAAGTAATACATAAGTAAGCAATCATCAAATACATTTTCTTAAGAACTAGTAAAATTCTAATATATTTTTCTCCTAGATTAACCAGTTAAATTTATGCCAAACTATTAGATATTTTCTACGATTGACTCTGAAATTTATCAACATTTTCCCAATTAACGTCATACCCCGCCATGTAAAGCCGGCCGACACTGTTCAACAAAGCGACGCGATCGTCGCCATCTTTCCGGGTTAGGGATGTCACAAAAGTATATTTATTCGCTGCTTGAGGATCATTATTTTGAATGATGTCTTTCACCATTTGGATCAGAATGGGGTGCGGTCCGACCTCTAAGAAGTGGGTGACGCCCTCCGCCAACGCGGACTCCACGGCGCCAATCGCGATCACCGGGCCAGTTAAGTGGTCCAGGAAATAGGTCGGGTTTAAAGTGTCCCACAATTTACCGTCCACGGTGGATATGAATTTAGCCTTCGCGGGGGAATATGAGATGGTGGATGTCGTTTCGAGGAAGGCGGGAATGATAGGCTTCGTGAGGGAGGAGTGGTATGGGTGGTACTCCTTGACCAAGTTTTTTATCCCGTGTTTTTTACAAGTTTCTGAAATTATAGCAATTTTGAAATCGGAAGTTCAAAAATTTTGAAGAGCACAAATTGTTGTAAAGGTAAAATTTTTAAATATCCCTCGTGCGACGTTCTTTCATCAAAATTGAATTTGGATTAGCTTTCGAGGTACATTGAGACTTCAAACTAATAGAAATATTATTCAGAAATATATGAAAAAGAAAATATTTACCTGAAAATTTATTAATATATTTCAAATGTCCCACGACGCATGTCTGTTTTGGCGAATTGACACCGGAAATGTCCAGCCACATGTCTTCCATGTCGACCTTGCATTCTTCCATTATCTCGGCGTATTTGACCGTGTCCATCTGAGCGACGCAGAAACCTTCTTCCTTAATGTTTTTGGTCATCAGTATGATTCTCGTCATGATGAGTTTGAACGCCTCCTCGATCGTAATCATGTCTGCAAGAAGTAAAAATATTATATGTATGTAATACTGCTATAAACGTGGTGTAGACTCACAAATATGATTTTATCGGTATTAAAAGTGTTAATGCTTGTTGTTATAATTATATCGCTCCTTAAAAATCTGTTCCTGATTTTTTAAAACTTTAAGCTAGCTACACACATATTAGATACTACGCCGTATTATTGATCAACATCACTTGGTAGAGTCATATATGAAGACTGCCTGGTCTTATTTTATGTCTGGATTTCTAAGCGTGACGCCATAATATGTAAAGTTTAGATAAAGGTAGAAGTTATAATATATGCAAAAATTGGTATTTTCGTTGAAAAATTTGCACAAAAATAACAAAAAGCAGTTTGACTGAACAACGTTTTTTTCCCTAACCATATTTAACATCATGAACTCCAGAATTTGAGTAAATAAATACATATACCTAAACCTGAATCTTTTTTTAAGAAGCTACCTGCGAAAACCGCCGCCCCATATTCCCCAAAGCTCAGCCCCAACACATAGTCTGGTTTAATCCCCCAGTTGTCCCATACTTTGAAGAGGGCGTACTGCAGGGCTAACAGGTACGGGAGGAAATTGATGGGTGACTCCATCCAGTCTGGAACCACGTTGGGGACAACCGCCCCCTCCAGAAAGGATTTGATATCGATGTCATACTCTTTCGCCACGTGGGCGGCACAGTAGTCGAAATGCTGGCGAAATATGGGGCTCACACGGTAAAGGCATTTCCCCATGGCGGGATAGTGCGTTCCTTGACACGTGATTAGGAAACATATTTTCGGTTTTTGGGCAGGAATTGGTTTCCGGGGAACTTGTGAGGCGACAAGCTCTTCAACCGTTTCGGATAAATCAGCCTTCGTCCGGTAGAGGATGGCTTGTCTAAATTCGGTTGAGTTTAAGACAGATTTTGAATTTGGCAGATTTTTTAGGGCTGCGATTAAGGCGCCGGAATCCGTGGAGCAGACTGGAATTAGTTTTACATCGTCCTTTGCTACGGATTCTTTTACTCTGGACAATCCTGGCGTGTCTGGATCCACGAATAATTTCAGATCCATAAAGTCCATCATTTCGTAGGTAATTCCTGAAGGATATTAAAATTTTCAGTGTGGAAATTATGCTAAAAATCAAAAACTGTGTCAATTTTGAGAATTGTTTACCTTCTAACTTGTCCATCTTGGTAAACCTTGTATTTACTCTGACCAGGAAATCTTGACCTTTTCTGGTGGGGTGCACCGAGTTCACTAAATGATTACCTATCATTACCCACTCTTAAATACTGTCTCGACACGTCTCATGACTCGTTGTTTTCTAATTCGGTACAGATCACGAGTTTTATTAAAGGTAAAACTTTATCTCTCCGACCCACGAGGAATGAGACGCGTGACGTATACAGACCCATTGTCCGAAATCGTTATATTGTGCAAGTAGGTAGATTGCACACGCGACCAGATCATGATACTTGCTCATCTGCAAAGTAACCCCGAACAAATCCATATTTACAATGCAGGCCCACAGATTGCAATTATTTGTGTGTTTACAAGCTTGAATAGTGACCAACGTTAGTCATACATATGTTGGCGGATCTGCTCTGGAAGTCTTTGCTATGGTAATATGTATACGTACAGAAAACACCGTTAATAAATTATATAAATTGTGTATGGTTTTTTCTTAATCGAAAGTGGAATCCTTCCTTACCTAGCTTACATCCGCCGGGAAAATATGAACAAGCGTTCATAAATTTGACGCCATTATTGCCTCATGTATTCTGGATTTCCTACAAGGTAAAAAATATTGTGTAAATAATTATTGTAATTATTTCTGACCACCTGAAGAAGGAAACAGTGGTTTCCCGAAAGCTTGTAAACCATTACACAATGTCATCCATACGATCTGTCAAATCACCTCTAAAAAAAGGCATGTATTCGATATCAATATGGTTTTGTATATTTCAGTTGTTTGAATTTCGCCACGGTCACGATTTTAGACCTCCGAACCGTCCTGGGCGAAAAATTCCTGTGGGCGTCAAAAAAAATCGTACACGGTCATACGATAGCTCATTTGTTTCGTTAGGCTTTGCCGCGTCCAATAAAAAATATTGGAAAGTCGAAAAAAATTATCCATGGAGTTTCATTTTTGGCCTCTCATTTTGAATCATTAAAAAATGCTGAACTTTGACCTGTGTGTGACATTAAAAATCGACGACGCGGAAATTGTCCGTTGATACTTTTGACATTGGTTCCCGAAGTTCGGAATTTTACAAATTGTGGGATCATATCGAAATAAAAAATATGTCGTTGCATCTACAATTTCGTGACGTAAAGATCGGTCACGATAGTATGACACTGCCCCGTCAAACCCGCGCTAGGCGGGAACACAGCGAAATTAAATTTTGAAAAAAATATTTTTGAATAGACCAAGTTATAAGCTTTCCATCGATATATGTCACCAATTATTGAGTCATGGTTAACACTCGAAAAGCTTGGGTTGAAAGGCAAGAGTTGGAAAAAGACGAATTGAGTTTCATAAAAATGAAGCAAACAGTGATTCCAAAACTGCTTGGCAATTTTTTAAAGAAGAAGGTATTTCTGAATCCAACCTCAACTCTTACATAAAAAAGTACGAGGAATCCAATGACGTCAAATTCAAAGTCCCCAGTAGTCGACCTGCAAAGCTATCGGCGACAAAAGTAAAAAATCGGATAAAAATTTTTTCAAAAATCATTCATCAACGGCAACGGCTGCCACGACAAGGAAGGTCAAGATTTCAAAAAGCTATCTGTTCACATTCAAAGTCCATAAACTAGGGATTATAGCCAGGGCAAAAAAACCAGCACCAAATTACAAACCAACACAAAAGGAAGGGATTCACGCTTGCTGGAAGAAATTGTTGAAGAAGATTCGGGGAAAAGTGGTCATCATGGACGATGAGCCCCACGTCACAGCTGACACTTCAAATCTTTCAGGAAGGCATTTTTTCCATAGTTCCAACCCCTGTGAAGTAAAATATGAAGACAAAGTCCAAAAGAAAGACCAATTCCCAAAAAAATGAAGAATTTGGCAACGCATGTCTAGCATTGGTCATGTTTCCGATCCCGTCATTTTGGAGGGCACTATAAACCAGGAGGTTTATCTTCAATTCTGCATTGAAGGGGGACTGGAATCGTTTATTACCAAAGATCATAAAAAAATAATGTTTTGCTTTGGCCTGACCTCGCAAGGTCCCATGACGCCAAAAAGGTCACTCAGTACCGACATCTGAAAAAATTTGAATTTGTGCAAAAAAATGGAAACCCACCAAATTTTCCTCAACTGCGACCAATTGAGAAATTCTGAGCGCGGACTATATCCAAATATTCTAAGCTTTCAGAAACGCCAGACACCTTAATTAAATTTAAGAGCGGATGGAGGAAAATCAGCTTGATAGTAGGTGCAGTCTATGGGCGGAATTTGATGCGAAATCTGAAGAAGAAAATGCAATCTGCAGCAGACAGCGGAATTGAATCATTAAAATTTGAACTGTATGGCAATCCAGACCCTTTGGTGAAAACATATGCAATTTTTTTGAAATTGCATTAACTGTGCGTAAAGTTATGAGCATTTTATTACATGAGTGTCATACTATCGTGACCGATCTTTACTGTACACTAAACTATTTGTATGAGTATGTTCATAGACTGCGATAAGATATTCTACGTTCCATAGCGATCCATCACGTGTTAAGGTAGGGCTCATCGTCAAATTTAGCCCATTTTTAACAATTTTTCAGCTCTAGGAATTTATTTTTAAATTCTTGATCATAAATATGTATGTATGTATTGAGTGAGTAGATTTTTCAACTTGAACTTTCAACAATTTTTTATAGTAGACTTTTACACAAAATCTAATAGCCGAGAAACATTATTGACTTTGACGATTAAGATGATGAGTCATTTAGTCCTTCATGCATTAATTCTGCCCAGGAGTGAAGAACTCAATGAGCAATTAAATGACATAGTACTTATTAAATGTAATGTTTAAACGTTTCTGACCGTATTTATCATACGTAAATATGTACACATATACATATGTACCCAAAGCTGCACCTGAAAACAGGAAATTTGTATCACTACATTCTACATTTACGTCGCATCATGAATTGTTGTTCAAGTATTAAGGGAGCGTGCATGTATTAGGTCACCAGAAAAGTGGGTGGGTCATGTTGGATCGTCTGGGTTACTCGTGTTAAGCCTAACATGAGTATGACAGGATGAAGGGGTGGTCACAAAATCGGCGTTTTTTCATGACGTAACGTGTGACAGTTACATGTAAGCGTAATAAATTAATAATGACCCTAGACAATTTTATTCTTAGAATAAAAAGAGAATGACCAATACTTCTTCTAGGAGGGTTAAGTCCAAAAAAATACGATATATGTACACATGTATAGTTACAGGAATACTTTGTTACAAAACCTAAATAAACTGAAAGACGACATGAGATTCCCGAAAAATGTGGAAACCCAACCGGACCGAACTACGAGGGGACCACGGAAAGTTCGTGACCGTTCGTGTCCGTTCTGACCTTGAAGGAGGGTCATTTTGCCCCACTTTTTTTTGTTGGCGTGAGAGATAAACTTATCTGCATCTCAGATGTAATGGCTTAAAAATTCACGATCACGGCCGAGTCGAGGAGATCGTCTGATGTGAATGGATTCACCGCGAAAGAGGCAAAACCGATGAAATTTATCCAAGGTTTGTTACGTAGATTTAGACCTTCAAAACGGAAACGTGTACTTCTTTTTGCATTTAGTCATTCATAACAAACGGAATATTATAAATTCCTGGTGTGCATATTTATGTACATACTTTGCTTGTAAAGAGATAATGGGGTTGGTTATTTCGTCCGTTTGAGTTGGTTAGATTTGGTACGACTTTAATGAATTTAATGAGTGCGTAACATTACATAGTGATGGTTGGAAGGAACAAATCATTGGAAAAAGCTTCTCGCAAAAAGTTAGTGTTTAACGGATTTGTACAGTTTTTGGTAAAATGTGTACTTCATAAATATTTATATTATATAAAAGAAAAATAACTTACATTTTTCCAAGTAATATTTAAGCATAACTAATGAAATCTTTAGTCAGTTGTTGAATTTAATACATACAATTGTGAAACACGAAATACATATATTCAAAATTCTAGGAACCCTGACGTACACACATAATTGGATAAATTCGGTACTTGTTCTCATATATAGCATGTTAGATATAATCTGTAATGAGGTACACAAAATTAAGACAAGCTACACCACTTCCTTTCTCTATTTCGTATCATCGTGACGTAATTTATTGCATGAAACAAGGTGAAGAAGTGTGTACGTGACACATTTATCCTAACCATTGAAAATTTTGGTTCTCGCGTACACGCGCTGGACGTTAGGTGGATGATTTGACATTTGTTTAATTGCAGCCACTTGTGTTTCAAGATGATAAGCATCTACTTATATTTTCACCGTTGGTAAAAGGAATTTACAATGCACACATAAGTAATTTGCGTATTGTGTACATATCTATTCCCCACCGACCGGAAACAATAGATGTTATGCCAGTCCGGAATTTGTGGTATAAGAAGTCTTGCTTTTGACCAGTTTAAACTAACTTTTCGAGCACCTATTCCCATCTTGACTACTAAAATCTACAATTATTTTTTGTAACAGTATTTCCTTTAAAATTTCGCCATGTACACGACCCAGTTTTTCCCCTTGTTAGTTCGTCATCTTCATTGTTGCCGCCTTTTCAAAGGGGTTCCATTCAAGTATGATAAAAACTTGAAGAAGCTTGTCCTCGTAGAGAACCCCAGGGACATCCAAATTTTTAGAGCACAATGCGTAATTATGCTGTTGTACGTGGTCGCTATGTTCCTTCACCTTTGCTTCGGACCACTCACGGTACAAAAAAAGTTTCAGGCCTTCTCCTTCTTCGCAATTTATCTGATCATGCACCTCGTCAAGTGGAACTATCGACTGGAACTCGCACCAATTCAAGTGATCAATTCGTGCATGAAATTTGAGAGAGAGCTGGTTAAAGGTGGGTTTGGAAGTTCGTTAACAATGCAAATTTATAAAGATAGATGCAAAACATTTACATCTAACAATGGAGATTTCCCAGCAAATGCTCCCCGAATTTGATCTTTTACAGGATCCGCTACTAACATGTGAACGCGGTCACTCTTGAATTGCTCCGAAACGGGTTGGAGTATCGGTTCCAAATTTTGAGCATAGCGACATGTGATTGTTGACTAGGGCTGAGCAAAAAATTAGCTCTCTAGATTCAAAAATGACCCTACCATTGACCTTAGAGTAAGAGGGTACCATAAAAACACTTTCCAAACTTAATTCTTCGTACACAGACATAATTAACTACTTCAAAACTCAAGGACAACAAGTTTCGAAAACAGGGATACATAGGGTACTGATAAATGAAGGTCAACAACGACAAGCTCGTACCAAAGGACAACCATCATGCCTCAAACCCGAGTCCGAAAAGTGCTAATTCGGCCAGTGCTTAAGAAAATTGACCTATTGACCTCTAAGGGCAACTCACCACCCGAGAGAGCAGTGGCACGTCTAACCAAAGTGTCATAGACTAGTGTGCGACGAGCAATTAAAATTTTGCAGAAGCAAAAAAGAAGAAAAATCCGAGTCCAACAGCTGACTGAGAAGCATAAAAAAAATCGTCGTCTGACCTGCAAAAAATTTTATATGAATTACCTGACAAAAGATAAAAGTGACTTTTTAGTGTCGTTGGATGAAGAATTATTTTCATTAAAGATACCAACGGTCAGAGAAAAATTTACTGTACAACCAAAGAAGAAAATAATTCCAGAAGATTGACCATCCCGCACGCGGAAAACTTTTGCAACAAGTTCATAGTGGTTAGTGCATTATCTGGTCGTGGTGTCCTCCCACTTATCAAAGTTTCTCAAAAAGTGAAGGTAACTGCGAAGTACTATATTGACTTTGTTTTAAAACCGCTTTTGGAGATTCATGTCCCAAAACCATATGGCAAGGACACAAAAAAATTGATAGTTCATCACGACGCAGCGTCATCACACACCGCCCTTTTGACCCAGGATTACGCCAAGGACCTGAAAGCTAGACTCGGGATAACAATCATCTCAAATAGTGAAATGCCTGTTAAGTCACTCTATGTAAGTCCCATGTATTTATTCGGCTTTGGATATCTGAAACAAAATCTTTTCTCCGTCACCCAAAAACTTTCGACGGAGTTTGGAAAGTTATGGGAGACGAGTGGTCTAAAGTTGACTTCGCCATGGTCAAATCAGTGTACAAAAGTTGAAATCGCCGATACCGACTTGTAGCTCGAGAAAAGGGCTTTCACATAAAAAATGTTCGGGACCTGCACTCCAAGCCGTTCAACCAGTAATTGAAGGTCATAAACGTTCACGTGTTAGCGGCGGAGCCTCCGTAAATCCAATTAATCTAAAATTATCAAATACAAAATCATAGTGATCACATGAGGATCGATTCGATCGATCACAAATTTAATTAACATTATGTTTGAAAAAAAACCACTGCATCCTCGAATGTACAGGTTTAATGGAGATTTTTTCACAGAGAAACGGGCCTTACGGTTGAAAATCAAAATTTACTGCGCCTTTTCTTCTTTTTTGATTCAACTATCTCCTTCAAACCTGCGAATTGGGAGATCGTGTTTTGCAAATTTCATATTAATCCTAAGTAATTAAATTTGTCATGGATGGACACTAATTTGGTCAAAATCGGACAACATGCACTGGGAGATCTCTATTATATATGTAGGCAGTTCAAAAATTAATACGATGTAAAATAAAATTATAAATACATATACATTTATAGCTGTAATAAGCGATTACTTGCATATTGAAATTTGTCTACAGGTGAGGAAGGCATGAAAATGTCTACCACAGCCAAAGTGATGGTCTGCTTCATGACAACGCTTCAGTACTCTGTTATCGGCTTTCCTGTCGGGATCTTCTGCCTTCTCGTCTTCGACCCCTGCTTTCCGCCCTTCCTCCTCTCAATGTCGACCAACTGTTCGGCCATAAAATGGACGAATTTTGGCCCGGAAATCCTTGTGCTCGTGTTCGAAACGTGGATGGCTGCGCAAGCAATCTACTCTGGATGCATTTGGGCATTCTACATCCTGTTCGTGGGAATTACTTGTGCTCTAAATTACCTTCAAGTTGTCCGCTGGTAGGTTGATAAGACGGTTGAGAAATATAATTTGTTGCTTCAAATTTTTCCCGCTTGGTTTTTGTTTAATCTCTTTCTTTAATCTTTAAACCAGCTTCAGAACGAATGGAGGCATGTATTTTGCAGTTTTTACCAAGCAATCAATTAGTCCTCCATCCTTCATTTTATTACATAGATCGTTCCCTCGTAAAGTCTGAGGAGATCCTTATTTCACCATAGCGTTTTGATATGGCGGGAAAAAATTTGGTTCGAATATGAATTCAATTATTCTGAATCTGGTCACCATATTACAAAAGGTGGTAGGAAACTACTCGTAGGAAACTGGGCAGGGTTACATTCTGAAAAATAATGCTACTTTTTTGAAAAGTGAATCCAGTTTGAATTCAATATTGAGTAAACTATACTAAATCCAGACTGAAGTTTACTATTTACCAAGTTAAAATTACTCTGGATTTAGCATCGTTTAGTTTAATATAAACAGTAAAACTGATAGTACATTTACTGTTAAAGAAGTAATATTATTTTTTGGTGTATATGTACAATCATTGGGCAACGATTTGTAACAATACCAGTGTCTCAATCTGTGTAATCCGAGATTACAAAAAATCTAAACTGTTTCTTCTTTTTTACTAGCAAAATGGCCCGTGCAAAAAAACTTGTTCAGCATAAACTATGCATTCGAACGTATCGACAGGTGCACATCGTGGAGAAAATGTTCAACGATTACCTCATGGCTCGAATTACCCCCGCCATAGTCATGGCCATTCCAGCGATTCAAATCGTTACACAATTCGTGTCTGTAACGATGCACGATCAAATCGCGATGCCAGGATTTCTCGTATTTCCCCTCTTCCTAGTGAATGGATTTATCAACAATGTCCTCGTCTTCACGCTGGCATCATGGATCAATTCTACGTCGAAGGAAATGCTGGAGAAGTTTGGTCGGCAAGTGGCTCACGTCGGTGGGAAGGGAAGAGCTTACTTGAGGAAGGAGGTGCAATCCTTGAATTGTATGAAGATTAAGTTCGGGACTAACTTTATCGATCGAGGAACACCGCTAGTCATACAGAATTTCTGCTTAGCGCAAACCATGTCACTGGTTTTGATAAGGTCGTCAAAAGCACATAAGTAGTAGTGGAATATTTGTATTTAATTAATAAGAAATTGGCTTATACACTGGATGACTGCTTCAAAAAATCATGCATCCAATTTTGTTTTGAAATGTATTTATATTATGTACTTAAAGTTCTTGACGGTGAATTTACATATCCTCAAAGAAATTGTATGCAATTTTTTAAACTGCAAATATGCATTATTCGTCCAATTGTATGCACGTTAGATATGGTAAAATAAATAAAATAAATTAAAAAATTAAAAAAAATAAAGACATACACGTGCAAATGTATTTAGAAATTGTGTACATACACACATGCTTGAGTAGAAATTTGTATTTGATTTATTCGTTTTTCTTCATCTTCTAAAAATTCGTAAATTTTGGTAAGCTTATTTACAAGATATCCATGTAAAAGAAAACGCAAATTTCCAATAGATTTGTGTCAGCATGGCGGATTTTAGTTCTCAGTTCTGTCTTAAATCCGGAAAACATTTCATGTGGGATAAATGAATACTTCACCATGTAGGTCGGCCCTGGAGTGACGATGGTTACGTTCTCGTTGATTATCTCCTTGCAGAAACCGCCAGGTATCGTGCAAATCTCAGCCCATAAAGTTCCCCATCTAATTGGGATACCTGTCAAAAAATAAATATACTGCAAGAAATTTTAATCGCGAAATTACAAAAAAAAAATGTTAAATTTTACTTAGCACAAAGTCTTGTTCCACTTCGTAAACTTGGCCAGGTTGTACTTGGCACTATCCTTCACAGTCGGACATCCTGGTTTCTATTGCAGTTCCCTTAACCATAAAAAATAAAATGCAACTGCCTCAATATGTTCTGTATTTTGTCGCATTATAAAAAAATAAACCATCAAGTCAAGCCTTATGACATCGTTATATCGTATATTGAAAGGCTAATAAAATTTACACCGTTCACCGACTACTGAAAGTTTTTTATAGTTACAACTCGCACAGAAAACATTTTACTTGAAAAACACAAAAAAGGTAAATCACACAGCCCTTAGTAACATTGTAAAACGATTAAATTCTATAAACTTAAAAGCTTTTACAAACTTTGACAAATATTTCAAATAAAAACTAGCCCACAAATTTCAGCAAACCTATTCAGGATGATACGTGTCTCAAATAAATTTGTCACAATCTTGGTAATAATTTCAGTACATAACTAACATAACTGTTGCCACAGTTACATTGACGACTCCGGCGTAAGCGACAGCAAGGCAGGAGAGAACAAGAAGTGTGGGAGATCTCATTTTGACCCAAATATAAAAAAATTGAGAGAAAGGGTTTTGAAGTATGTATCGCTGGTTGAAAATTTTGCCTGCTTTTATATGCAATTGGGTCAAATCATGAGCCGTGTTGGCGGGTTCACCGGATGAAGTCAGTGATTTGCGTAGTTAAATTGTTAATCACAAAAGATAAACTTACATATCGATACTTGTAAGAGAACGAACAAAAGAGTGTTTGAAGTTTTTGGTAGAAATTTGATACGTGAAAACTGCAGCACGTGCTCTACGCACGGTCCCAAGGGACAACATGATAATGACTCTTACATATAATTGATCACTCGCCAGGGCGGATGTGATCGTATTAGATTAAAAAGTTTACTGTCATGTGATACTGAAGTATTTGCGTCAATGGTGGCGAGCAACCCGTTCTCAGATTTAATTATCAAGGCAATTTATGTAACAGTTAAGTGGGCCAAAAAATAATCAAAACTGTGTAATAAAAGTATTTGTTTATCTATGTATCGTTGAGCAGGATGAGCAAAATGTATATATGAATATATACGCAGATAGTTTGATTACTCAAAGTGCAGTTGCAAGAAATAAACATAAAATCCGTAATTATCACTACAAGAAATTATGGTTAGTTTATTATATTCGAAGGCAACTTACATACTCTTGGAAGATTGGTAGTAAATCGTTATCGACCGGAGTACATAATTTATTCATACTGTATTTATGTAGATAGTCTATTTATCGCCCGGTCTAAAGACAACACTGATCTGGCTACAATTACTAACCGGGTATACTTGGAGACCCGGGTAATTTTTTCTTCGCTTATGCATACTTTGAGAATTTAAGAACATGCATTAATGCTAAAGTTACATAGAAACAAGTTTATTAAACAAACAAACACGCACTAAATATACAAAGTGTAAATGCAAATACAATCAACTATATAAAAAATCCGTAGAACAATGTATTTAGTCTAATGCGTTTTTAAAATTATGAAAAGTTACAATAACTGGGCAATTTTATAAATTAAATCTTTATTTTTTTACCGATAAGTTGTGCTGCACACTCATTTACATTTACATATTTACGCACATGTACATATTTACGAGTTAATTGATACATGCAATACAAACTTAAGTATATGCAAATGTACTAAAGGTCTTATTTATTCACACACATATGAGCGAAAAATTGTGTCCCAAGTATTTCATTTAATATTTAAAGGTTTTCCAAACTGGTAAAATTATGTATTGTTTTATAGGACATCAATATCACAAGAAACGCAAATCTCTACCACACCATTGTTCGGGTTAGCGATTTCTGCTCTTAATTGCACTGTCTGTCCGGACACGACGTCATTCGGGATGAGAGAATACCTCACCGTGTAGTGGGGTCCTGGTGCGACGGTGATCAAGTCCGCGTTGATAATCTCGACGCAGGTGCCGTCATGCAGGCAAATATTAACCTTTAATCTGAGAGATCCACTCCCCGAGCCGTCTGCCAAAGGATAAATATTGTAAGAAATTTTAACCACGATATGTAGAGCGTCCATATATTACATCATAAAAAACACCGATTTTTAGAGCCACCCCTCCCCTATCTTACTCATCGTTAAGTTCAACGCGGGTAAGTTAGGCGGCGAGAAACCACCCACTCACCTTTCTGATAACGTAATATATCGACGTTCCCAAAGCAAAATATGTATAGGGCTAAATTTTACATGGGATAAAATCTTGTTCGACTCGGTAAACTTGGCCAGGTTGTACTTGGCAGTATCCTTCGCAGTCGGATACCCTGGTTTCCCTATGGGTTCCCTTCAATACAGACAATAAGCATGGTTACATAAGCAAATGCGTGCATACATAATGAGCGTGTACTCATGTCACAGCTTTTTTATGCCTATGTTGTCATAGTTTTTAAAATTATTTTACAAAACGTACGGAAGTTAGATATGTACATTCTGATAGATGTGCGAATTGATTCATAATCCTGTTCAATAAACATCCTAGGAAAGTTTTACTGCATTATGGAAATTTTAAATTAAAACTAACATCCCACGAAATATTTATTACCACCGTGATCCCTCGTGGTAAACAATCGAGTATTATCGCCAATAATTATAACCAACCGGAAACAAATTGCTGGACTCAGTCACCAAGAATAATGTACACGGGAAATATTCTGTTACAATTATGGTTCAAAAATTTTGGAGATAAGTAACTAACCATTCCACCACAACGGGTCACGTTGACGACTCCGGCAGAGGCGACGGCAACGCAGGAGAGTGCTAGAAAAATGGCGATTCTCATTGTTACCCAACTTTACAAAATATTTACATAAAACAAGGGTAAGCGAGAAAAGCTTGGAGTATCGCTGGGTGGAAATTCTGCCTGCTTTTATACGCAATTGGGTCAAATCATGTGCCCTGTTATCGGGTTCGCCGGATCAATTTAACAATTTGCGTAGTCAAACTACTGGTCCAGAAAGATAACAGAACGAACATAAACGTGGTGTCAATTTTCGTGGAAATTTGGTACATAAAACCACCCCAAGATTCTTTACGTACGCTATGAACGGTCCCCATGCACATTGTCGAAATGTCTCTTAAATATAAATGATTACAGTAAACTTTTTAATCGAATATCATATTCAATTAGATAAAAAGCTTACTGTGATGATGTTCAAGTATTTGCGTCAATCGTGACGAACAACCCTTTTGTCGGATTTATTTATCAAGGCAGTTGTAATGTAGGAGTCAAGTGGGCCAAAAACAATTAAAACTATGTTTTCCGACAATTGATTTATCTACATTAAGACTACAGAATTTAAGAATTTATCTACAGTAAAACTGTTCTATTTTACGCATTGGCCACGATAACGGCTTGAAAATTTGCAAGGTGGTAGCCTAGCAGCACACGATGAGAAATGTAGCTTTGTTAGACCATATATTCCTTATCGTTTGGCCTAGAAGGACTATAGTTGGATACCGTTCCTGTTTTTGAAAAATGTCGAAAGGGTCATGCAGACTAGCATATTATGATGCCGGTTATAATTAGATTTGGTATTGTTTCGATAACCCTTGTGGAAATGGTGATGAAAAAATAGTTCGCCTTAAACTTATGCTCTTGACTGTAATCAAACATTTGCATAAAGGGATAATGTACACTCTCATATATAAGTCTGAGCGCAAGTTTGCATTTTATTTTGCTTACAATATATTTTTGTTGTTAGTAAATATATTTTTACTGAAATTGTAAAAAATGTATGTACATTTCTTCTACAAGACGTCAATATCACAAGAAACGCAAATTTGTACGCCACCCGTGTTCAGGTTAACGATTTCTGCTCTAATTTGTACCGTCTGTCCGGACACGACATCATTCGGGATGAGAGAATACTTCACCGTGTAGGCCGGCCCTGGAGCGACGGTGATCAAGTCCGCGCTGATAATCTGGACCCAGGTACCCGTGGAGTTAAGGAGAATATCAACAAATAAGGTGAGCGATCCACTCCCCGGGTTGTCTGTCAAATGATAAATATTGTTGGAAATAATACTTACGACACGGGGAGTCAATACATATATTACGTCATCAAAAAACTCCGATTTTTAGGGCCACCCCTTCCCTATCTTACTTATTTAACACGGCGAAGATAGGCGAATAAAAACCACCCACCCACCTTTTTGATGACGTAATATATGGACGATCGAAATGCGATGTACAGCGGCTAAATTTTACTTGTGACGAAGTCGTGTTCGACTTGGTAAACTTGGCCAGGTTGCACTTGACAGTATCCTTCGCAGTCCGATACCCTGGTTTCCCTATGGGCACCCTTAAATTTGAGCAATAACCAGAAATTAGGCATCATCGCTTTTTATCGTGTAAGAACTCGCTTAGAAAGTATTTGGTTTAAAAAATCGCTTCACGCAGTCATTGGTGACAATGAAAAATCACCACTCGAAACCATTTCCTTTTCGCGAACTCTGGCTTATTCCCAAATCTTTAAAACCTTTTTTTCCATCTCGGGCACAAGGCCCACACACGGACGATCAACCTCACTTCAGTTTTTCGGGCCTAACCCATACAAACACTACATTTTAAAAAAACTACTTAAAAAAATATATTAGTTGCATATCTAGACATAGTTAAAAAGTGCATTCCTGTCTAACACACGATAGTGTATCATACAGTATGCAGATTTTTTTTCTCTTCCTTCAGGTTTAGCTCATATACTAAATTATCTCTCTCCTAGGTGTCATTTTATACCTATATGTAAGCATATTCCACCAATAAAAATTGCTCGTACACCAGAGGCTTGCCTCAGTTGCACGAGACAATTTTTCTGGTTCCCGTGACCCCTCTTATAGATATATATAGGATAACGTAAGTTAGGGTATTTGAAAACTCATCGTAGAATTCTTTTTGCATTTTTTAAAAATATACATTACCCATAATTAGACAGACATTAGTCATTTTCAGTCCCTTAACTCAACCCTTCATAGCTACTTCTTATCTCCACGTCATTTCCTTACCCAAATTCAGTCTCCTTAACAATCAATATTTCAGGAACCAATTACTTGGCTCAGAAATTTGCTTGTTATATAGTTATACATTCTTCCTTAGTTATAAATACTAACCTTGAATTTAAAAAATTGACTACCAACCCTATCGGACATCCCCGAAGTCACCCCGAATTTCAAAAATTTGACAACCAACCCCATAGAACACCCCGAAGTCACCCCGAATTTCAAAAATTTGACTACCAACCCCATCGGACATCCCCGAAGTCACCCCGAATTTCCAAAAACTTGACAACCAACCCCATAGAACACCCCGGAGTCACCCCGAATTTCAAAAATTTGACTACCAACCCCATCGGACATCCCCGAAGTCACCCCGAATTTCCAAAAAACTTGATAACCAACCCCATAGAACACCCCGGAGCCACCCCGAATTTCAAACACTTGACTACCAACCCCATCGGACATCCCCGAAGTCACCCCGAATTTCCAAAAAACTTGATAACCAACCCCATAGAACACCCCGGAGCCACCCCGAATTTCAAATACTTGACTACCAACCCCGTGGAACACCCCGGAGTCACCCCGACTTTCAAAAACTTGACTACCAACCCCCCAAAACAACCCGGCGTCACCCCGACAGTTTCATATCAACGCTACAACCCGACAAACCGCTCCAACATCATGTCCCATTCGTATGCAATAGTTTTTACGGCCTCATCGCCACACGTCCCCATACGCCGCCGCATTATTGTCAAATATCGGTTTATATTGGTTAAGTGGTTTATTTTACCAATTAGTTTAATTTACCAACTCTGTTAAAATAACACTATTTTAAAATCGCTAATAATTGTAAACAACAATAATGCAGACCAAGCAAATCTCACATTTTATTTCTGGACCGGGGCCCGGTCTAGGAAAGCCGGTATTGTAAAGAACCGGATTATCTAGGTAGTTCTAATATTAGTATCAAATTTTTTGCGACGTAATATATGAACGTTCCCACTGAGAAATACAGTAGATAAATTCTAAATATGTACTTGGCATGAAGTCTTGTTGGAATTCGTAAACTTGGCCAGGTCGTACTTGGCAGTATCCTTCACAGCCGGATACCCTGGTTTGCAGAGGAGTTCCCTTAAAAGATAACAAGTTAAATAGCAAATGTATTGTAAGAGTTGACCCACGCCAAAGCTTTTGCCGTCCTTACAACTCGCTTAGGAAATGTTTAGCTTGGAAAAAATATAAAGGTACTTCATAAGTGCGTGAATTTCCTCATCTTGTTAAATATACCATGCTAATTTGGCGTACAAACCTCTCACAAAAAGTTTGCGAAATCTTGCAAATTTATAGCTTAACCAAAAGTTATCATAAAACTCCTCCTCTCTCCCACGAAATATTTTGTTGCCACCATTATGCAAAAATTCGTCCCATCGTGTTGAAAAATCTGATATTGTCGGTAATAAGTAAATATAACCATCTAATAACAAATTTTGACCAGTCTCAGCAACCAAGAGTACCGTACATGACATAAATTTGACACAACAATGGTTTAATTTTCGTAAATAACTAACCACGCCACCACAACGGGTTACATTGACGACTCCGGCAGAGGCGACGGCAACGCAGGAGAGAGCTATCAAAATGCCGAATCTCATTTTTCAATGAATTTTGTAAAATGTTTAAAACTGGAAAGAAAGAAAATGTTAGAGTATGTACAGCTGGACAGAAATTCTGCCTGCTTTATACGCAATTGGGGCAAATCGTTATCTGATTCGTCGGATCAATTTTACGATTTACGTAGCGTAGTCAAACTGCTAATCACGAAAGATAAGAGAACGAACAAAGGCATTGTATCAATTCTTGCGGAAATTTTGTAGATAAAACTACCCCAAAATGCAGCACGTGCTCTGTGCACGATCCCCAGGAACATTGTCAAAATGTCTCTAATAATTGATCACTTAACTAGGCCGGATGTGATCAGACCCGATTAAAAAGTTTGCTGTGATGGTGTTCAAGTGTTTGCATCAGGGGGGACGAGCAACCCATTGTCAAATTTAATTCTCAAGGCAGTTGTATGTATGTATCATTCAAGTAAGATAAAAACAATTAAAACTGTGTAATCAGGTTAGTTATTTATTTATTTTTCCATGTGTCGTTGAGTGGGCAATTAATTTGGTAATTTACTTATAACATGGAATACGGTTTCCCACCAGTTTCACTACAACATGCACACTACAAAAAACTTATAGTGTCACATCTAGTACTAATATGGACTTGGTAATGGCTTACTGTAACATTTTTAGTTGCATTGAAATTATAAATGCTAAATACATGTACACAAAGTGTTCATAGAGATTTTCCAACCCAATAATATAATAATTATTGGAATCAGAGCTGCAAATTAAAATATGCATACATATTTCAGTAAAGTTTAAACTCTCATTTAAATTTAATCCTTAATATGATTTCAATTATTTCATTCCAATTTTTTTTCAATATGAATAATGTATTATATACAAAAAATATGCATGTGTATTAAATATTTCTCTTACATATTTAGATACGAATAAAGATACATAGATATGTACATATTTCTGTAATTCAAATAAAGTTGAGAAAAATTAATTTACAAAATCTAAGTACACTCAAATTTTAAAGGTCAAACTCGTCCATGCACAATGTGGTGCATACGAGGGGAGGATCAATAAAAGTCAATCTATTGGGGTGGTATGGTAATTCTCAGAACTAATACTGGAAACTTTAAAATTTGTTAACATCTATATAAAAGTAAATTTGAGTTAGTAATTCATCATAGAAACTAACCATTGCATTCATTAAGGATGATATATACATACATAAATACAAATGTACTAGTTTGTAGTAAAAGACCATCAAGGCTTATACTAAAGGTATAATTATCTAAAGTATCATTCCGGGATTAATAAGCTTTCCCTTTCAAATTCCTCTAGCTCAAGCAACGAATTCAAAAGAAGTTCTAACGTCCGCTCAAGTGAACGATCGAACGCCTCCAGCTTCTCAATATTTGGCTTTTTCCTTTTAAACTCATAAACTAAAAATGCAATGTCAAGCCCAATGAATACCGGAGCCGTGGCAGCCGTTGCTATGCCAACTTTTGACACAACTTTTCCCACCGTTCCAAGCCCACGCAAAATTCGAAAGTTCGAGATAAATCGTACAGCAGAGAAAGTTTCAGACGCCGCAAATACAGTTCTTGCTGCGGCTCGTGTCCCAATGGAGGCCGCCGCTACGCGATGCACCTGTCAAGAAAGTACGATGAAAGTCCATGCGTCAAGGTATATACACGATGACGGGGTGAAGTGCTACTGATATTTTTTCTCCATACATATACGGTTCTAAGCGGGAATTTGTAAAATGAATTCAATTCCATTCAATACAAAGATTTCAGTTAAAGACAGCTTGTACCTATTGGGTAGGTAGGTAGGTAGGTAGGTAAATTTATTAGTGCTCGATTGATATGGCCACGGCCTTTACAATCATATATAAAGAAGTTTCATACATTTATTTAAATATATTGAGATATTACTATTTCGATATTTTTTAGCCTAGTTTAAGTATTAAATATTAGCATAATATTGCATCCGTATTATTGTAGGCTTCTCTCACTTCAGTAGCTTGAGTCAAATAATGCTTAATACATTTTAATTTAGTCTCATCTAAATCACCAAGAAAACTTACAAAATCATTTCTACTTGTAGGAAGACAGGTCAAGTTTGCTATTAAGCACTTTGCGGATTAAATTGTAGCATGGGCAAATACATATGAAATGATATAGGTCTTCAATTGCAGACTGGCATAGGTTACATAGAGGGGTTGTTTCTTTGTTATACATAATATTAATTCCATTTAATATTACAGATTTGTTTTTAATTGTAAATCTGGGGTACATTGCTCTTAATTGCATGCCCAACTTAACTAAATTCCATGACATATTTCCATTTAAGAAACCTTCAACCTGGACATGCAATTTAATGTGTTTAAAGTGACATAAAGAGTTTGAGCTTTGCATTCTAATTACATCTTCTTCTACTATTCTATTTCTAATCGTATTAGCTATTATATTTATATTGTTTCTTAAAATATTTATCGTATCTAAATTTACATTTTCCGGATCAAATGAAAATAAGTTTTCACATTCATACTTTTTTAAATAATCATTCAAGTCACGATACCAATTAAATTTCATTTTATTTTTTGAGAATGTACTAGTTTTAATTAGATTATTGAGGACTTGCCTCAATGCAGTACTGTACGGACGTTGCAGTATCTTCAGCACAAACTTCATAGCATTTTTAATTACACTTAATTGTATCGGGTAGCAGTTAGTTTCTAATCTCAGAAACCATAGAGGAGTATGATTAGGCAAGTAAAATAACTTTCGAAGAAATTTTGCTTGAAACATAATTAATTTATCTAACACTCCTAGGCCCCATATATGTGAACAGTAGAGTAGTACAGACTTGGTTAATGAATCAAACAGTTTCAGTCTTGTATCAAGTTTTGTTATATTGGCTTTATAAAATAAAATAAAAAGCTCATTTTCAGCTTGTTTTGCTTTTAATAGAAAAGAGTTACAAATGTCGGAGTAGTTCATCCTACTATTAAAGTTGACTCCCAAGTATTTGTATGATTCTGTGCATGCGATCTTGTCATTTCCCCAAAAAACGATTGGTTCTAATCTCTTAGGCTTGCCATTTCTAAAAATCATGAAATTAGTTTTTGAGAGATTAATTTGCATATCATTTCCTATTAAATAATCTCTCAAAATATTTATTTTTTCTTGCAAGTGAATGGCGTTTGTTGCTAACAAAATGATATCGTCCGCATAGCATAGCAAATGAATTTCAGCAGTTCCAATTCTTAAGATAGACAGCTCTATATTATTATGCATGAGGTCAAACAGGTCATTTGTATGAAAGTATACAATTTTGGACTGAGCGTTTCTCCTTGTAGTACAGCTTTTTTAAAGGGAAAGAAATTGCTTTCTCCGTGGCGCGTACGGACTTTTGCCTTCGCTTTGGCATAAATGTTCTTGATGGTATTCAGCATTTTGTCACTAATTCCTGCTAATTTTAACTTTTTCCAGAGCTGATCATGCTTGACTCGGTCAAAAGCTGAACTGAGGTCCACCAGTAATGCATATACCTTTCCCCTTTTATTTCTAATAATATGTTGCAAGATTGAGTTTAACATGAAAATATGATCTTCATAACCCATTCCCTTTCTGTATGCAGCCTGAAATTGTGATATTTTTTCATGTTTCTCACACCACTCATTTAAACGATTTGTCAAAAGCATAGTATACAATTTTAAACCGGTGTTTATTAGGGAAATAGGTCGATAATTTTTTGGATCAAGTTTATCGCCTTTTTTGTATATGGGTGAGATAATAATATCCGCCCATCCATCTGGGATTTGTTGACTCTCCCATAATAAGTTTATGCTATCTAGTAATATAAGTCTTTGCATGTCATTAAGTCCCTTCCATGCTTCATTTGGGATACTATCCGGCCCGGGCGCTTTTCCAGTACTTAATTTCTTGATAACAATATTTAGTTCTGCAGATGTGAAAGCTCCATCCGTATCGTCATTAATTATACTGAGTTCGTCATTTGGAAGTGTGTCCTTTTGTTCATTTGTGTCGAAAATTTTAGAAAAATGGTCATGAAATGCTACAGGAGTAATTGTTTGATCATTGTCGTAATTACCATTACAGTTCCGCTTTGACCTATAGTAATTAATCGCTTTCCAAAAGTCCGACGAGTTTTTAGCGTTACAAAGTGAACTTTGAATTGCATTGAAAAATTTTAATTTCTTCGCCTTCTTAAGATTGATATAAGTTCTCTTCTTCTGTAAGAAAATCAATTTTAATTGGTCTTTTTCTAATTCATTCCCAGCTTTACGAAAATTACGAAGACTACTATTGAAAAGCTTCTTCTCTAACAAGCATTTTTTATCGAACTATCTTGGTCCATACGTTATATTTTTTACTCCTAATATTCTTCTCTTCAACATTTCACATGAATCTATTCCTTTAAGCATGCCCTGTTGAAATTTATCAATTGTGATATTACTACTCTCGCAGTTTTCCAGGATGTTATCGAAATTGTCTTGAAATTGTCCGATTTTATGTACATCCCATTCTACCCTGACTATTTTTGTGAGAGTCTCAAAATGTGGTACTGCATTTAATTTTAGCATGATAGGGAAATGACAAGACTGCTCGCTGGACAAAACCTTGAATTCTTTCTTATCTGTTATTGATTGAGAGGTGATACACAAATCTACAACGCTTGAACCATTCTTATTAACAAAGGTGAAGTCACCGTCTGTACCATGCTCTCCGTTACCATTCAGCAAACTAAGATTATTTTCCTGTATTATTTTAATAAGCTTGGTGCCACGTAAATTAGTGACTTTGTCCTTGGATTTACTTGTATGATTTCCTGTTCTCGAATTAAAATCACCCATGTATATGCAAGAAATCTGTGCTGAATCTACTGCCTGAAATATCTCTTCTATTTCGATGTTACTATTAGGGGGTAAATAGCTAAAAATAATGATTACTTTCCTAAAATTATCGTTTAACTGTATGACGCTATATTCATTCTTCATACATATAACTTTACTAAAATTAACTATGCTATTTTTTATACCAATGTAGTAACCCATCGATGCTCTTCCTTTGATTTTTGATTTCACAGCTTTCATATCAAAAATTGTATATCTATTTGTAATTTTACTGTTTAACATATAGTCATCAACGTGCCATGTTTCACAAAGGAAGAATATCGTTGGGTTAAACTCGATTAATTCATTATAAAATAAGATATTTTTAGACCTTATACCTTCTATATTCCAGGAAATTATATTAAAGTTACTGATCCTTGATTGTTGTGTTAATTGTAGAGGCCGGCCGTATCGTCACGTCATTTGTTTTCCATCCTCCACAATTTGATTAGAGTCATTTATTGTGTACCAGGTTGTAGCTCCTTCCGTTGTAATTTTCACCCGTTTCTTGTAACATCGGAACAGCAGGTCCGGTTTTTCTTTCTTCATGTTTCTCGCAAATTCTCTCAGTTGGGAACGCATCTTTCTTTCCTTGGGTGCCAGATCTTCATCAATAAAAATATTGGTTCCGCTCAGTTTCATGCGAAGGGACAGGATTTGTGCTGCGTCGCGTTGAAGAGCAACGAATAGCTCTAGCTCAAGCAACGAATTCAAAAGAAGTTCTAACGTCCGCTCAAGTGAACGATCGAACGCCTCCAGCTTCTCAATATTTGGCTTTTTCCTTTTAAACTCATAAACTAAAAATGCAATGTCAAGCCCAATGAATACCGGAGCCGTGGCAGCCGTTGCTATGCCAACTTTTGACACAACTTTTCCCACCGTTCCAAGCCCACGCAAAATTCGAAAGTTCGAGATAAATCGTACAGCAGAGAAAGTTTCAGACGCCGCAAATACAGTTCTTGCTGCGGCTCGTGTCCCAATGGAGGCCGCCGCTACGCGATGCACCTGTCAAGAAAGTACGATGAAAGTCCATGCGTCAAGGTATATACACGATGACGGGGTGAAGTGCTACTGATATTTTTTCTCCATACATATACGGTTCTAAGCGGGAATTTGTAAAATGAATTCAATTCCATTCAATACAAAGATTTCAGTTAAAGACAGCTTGTACCTATTAGGTATAGGTATTACTTGCAATTAGATGTAATTTTTAGTATTATATACATATGTAATAGAGGTCAAACAGGTGCACCCGGTTAAATCCGACTTGCATGGAACCGACTATGTTTGTAGTAGTACATATACAAAAAAATTAACTACACTTTTAAGTACCGTAAATTAAGCAAATCTGAATCCTCGTGAAGAAACTGAATGGATTTTAGAAATTCCCTTGTAAAAATAGAGAAAGGGGTACGTTGAGATGAAAAATAAATGCATCAACGCGTCATCCTTTACCACCTTTACCGGCCGAGTTTAGTAGCTACCTATGTATTTGAGGTGACAAAACGACATTGTGTTTTAATTTTGACACCCTATTGCTTACCTGTTGTGATCTCGTCCACCCAAGTTTAAGCAGCATGGCGAAATGCTCGGAGTTATAATTGGCCAAGCTATATTTTCTTTCGCTGCCATGAGCCAATTGTTTCCTCGCACGTTTGACCGTTTCACTAACCGGAAGTTCTAGGCCGTGATAATTCCTTCGGCGCAATTCACGAAGGCCTTCTCCTTTAAGAAATTCCTTCATTTCCTTTAATTTTACGCCATCAACCCAAAAGTCCAGCACTTTAAGTTTAGAACCATCCAAGATACAAATCCCGTGATGTGTGCCCAAAAATTGCATGACAGGGTCCGACAGAGGTCGCATAATATAGTCACCCTCTCTAAATGTTATTACATATTTTAGTTATGTGGTGGTAAACAGAATTGATGTTACACAAATATTCACGGTTTCTGTTCTATGGGGCGGTTCATAAGTTATGTTAGGCAAGAAGAGGTTAGGTTTGGACGGTCGAAAGCTTGAATGATATCGTGTCTAAGCGAGACAGGTTAGATTTTGGGGCGAGGAGGGGTCTAGAAAATCGCGATTCCCTCGTTACATAATTTATGAACGCCAATTATTTAAATTTGATACGAATTACTTCAGTTGGTCAACCGTAACGTCTTCATCAGTTGGAAGGCAGTATTCTATCACAGAATCCATAAATTCGTACAAGTTCGGAAAACTGTTGAGAAATAAAGCATTATGTCAGCCAAAATTGAAAACTATTTACGTAATTACAAGTAGGAATTTGGTATTTTATGCGCAGAATAAAGATTATCAAATGTGTACAAATATAAGCGTAATAATATGTATAAATTTATCAATATTTGCAGTGAAGAGATCAAGAACTTATACGCATAATAAAAATTATTAATTTTTATCAAGTGTGCAAGAGATTCAGAAATAAGCCAATTGTTTTTCAACAACCTGACGCAACTTTATACTAGCAGCTAGACGATGTTTACAGATTTTTTGAAACCCATCCAGTTTTTTGGAATACAATACAAAAAACAAAAACTTGTTTGACATCAATTACCGCAGGTTAAAATAACAGAACCCTTTAACTCCTTACTCACCATTCTTTTCCATAATCTCCCAGCTCTTCTTGTAAAATTCCCACGACTTTTAGAAATTTAAGCGTTTCTTTGTTTAAAACTTCGAACAGTTTTTGTATTTCGTCCTTGTCGTCCTTCTCCAGGAGTCGGTCGACAAGTGTGGTCCCCAAATTGGTGGCTGCGCCCGCAATGGCTACGCCGGTGCCGACCGCCATGACGGGTAGCGCCACCACGGCGACGCCAAGTGTGGCAACGGCCGTCGCCACGGCGGCGACAGTTCCTCCCATGGCGGCTGCAACGGTTCCCACGGTGGACGAAATTAAGCAATTTTTCCCGTGTAATCGAGCACTTTGCAGAAGGGCCGTATTTTTATCGAATATACGTTGTACGACGGGAATGTAGTCATTTCTAAGGAAAATGATAATATTTCTGATTTCGGTATCCATTGGAGCAGAAAGTTCGTGGGGGGGTTGCCGGTTATGAAGTAAAAATGCGACTTATGTTCATAAGATGGACAAGTTGTGGTAGATCGACAAATAAAATCGTCGGTTGATCGTTTATTTGACTGTTGTGGATTAAAAGTAAATATGTATGAATGCCATAAATATTTGAACTGTTGTTAGTGATATTTTGGCGACGTAATATATGAACGTTCCACATGAGAAATACAGTAGATAAATTCTAAATATGTACTTGGCATGAAGTCTTGTTGGAATTCGTAAACTTGGCCAGGTCGTACTTGGCAGTATCCTTCACAGCCGGATACCCTGGTTTGCAGAGGAGTTCCCTTAAAAGATACAAGTTAAATAGCAAATGTATTGTAAGAGTTGACCCACGCCAAAGCTTTTGCCGTCCTTACAACTCGCTAGGAAATGTTTAGCTTGGAAAAATATAAAAGGTACTTCATAAGTGCGTGAATTTCCTCATCTTGTTAAATATACCATGCTAATTTGGCGTACAAAACCTCTCACAAAAAGTTTGCGAAATCTTGCAAATTTATAGCTTAACCAAAGTTATCATAAAACTCCTCCTCTCTCCCACGAAATATTTTGTTGCCACCATTATGCAAAAATTCGTCCCATCGTGTTGAAAAATCTGATATTGTCGGTAATAAGTAAATATAACCATCTAATAACAAATTTTGACCAGTCTCAGCAACCAAGAGTACCGTACATGACATAAATTTGACACAACAATGGTTTAATTTTCGTAAATAACTAACCACGCCACCACAACGGGTTACATTGACGACTCCGGCAGAGGCGACGGCAACGCAGGAGAGAGCTATCAAAATGCCGAATCTCATTTTTCAATGAATTTGTAAAATGTTTAAAACTGGAAAGAAAGAAAATGTTAGAGTATGTACAGCTGGACAGAAATTCTGCCTGTTTATACGCAATTGGGGCAAATCGTTATCTGATTCGTCGGATCAATTTTACGATTTACGTAGCGTAGTCAAACTGCTAATCACGAAAGATAAGAGAACGAACAAAGGCATGTATCAATTCTTGCGGAAATTTTGTAGATAAAACTACCCCAAAATGCAGCACGTGCTCTGTGCACGATCCCCAGGAACATTGTCAAAATGTCTCTAATAATTGATCACTTAACTAGGCCGGATGTGATCAGACCCGATTAAAAGTTTGCTGGATGGTGTTCAAGTGTTTGCATCAGGGGGACGAGCAACCCATTGTCAAATTTAATTCTCAAGGCAGTTGTATGTATGTATCATTCAAGTAAGATAAAAACAATTAAAACTGTGTAATCAGGTTAGTTATTTATTTATTTTTCCATGTGTCGTTGAGTGGGCAATTAATTTGGTAATTTACTTATAACATGGAATACGGTTTCCCACCAGTTTCACTACAACATGCACACTACAAAAAACTTATAGTGTCACATCTAGTACTAATATGGACTTGGTAATGGCTTACTGTAACTTACTGTAACGATTATACATTTTTAGTTGCATTGAAATTATAAATGCTAAATACATGTACACAAAGTGTTCATAGAGATTTTCCAACCCAATAATATAATAATTATTGGAATCAGAGCTGCAAATTAAAATATGCATACATATTTCAGTAAAGTTTAAACTCTCATTTAAATTTAATCCTTAATATGATTTCAATTATTTCATTCCAATTTTTTTTCAATATGAATAATGTATTTATACAAAAAATATGCATGTGTATTAAATATTTCTCTTACATATTTAGATACGAATAAAGATACATAGATATGTACATATTTCTGTAATTCAAATAAAGTTGAGAAAAATTAATTTACAAAATCTAAGTACACTCAAATTTTAAAGGTCAAACTCGTCCATGCACAATGTGGTGCATACGAGGGGAGGATCAATAAAAGTCAATCTATTGGGGTGGTATGGTAATCTCAGAACTAATACTGGAAACTTTAAAATTTGTTAACATCTATATAAAAGTAAATTTGAGTTAGTAATTCATCATAGAAACAAACCATTGCTTCATTAAGATGATATATACATACATAAATACAAATGTACTAGTTTGTAGTAAAAGACCATCAAGGCTTATACTAAAGGTATAATTATCTAAAGTATCATTCGGGATTAATAATCTTTCCCTTTCAAATTCCTCTAGCTCAAGCAACGAATTCAAAAGAAGTTTCTAGGAGTCATTGTTAGTTTCATTACACCATATTAGTTCTCGAAAACGCTCGGTTTTACCCCAGGAATCTGCGCTTGTGGCAACAGTTTCCCGTTTTCGCGAACTTGCAACGCTAAGAGCTTGCTGAATTTTCGTATCTGCTCAAGTGCGGCGCTAAATGCTGTTTCCAAAGAGTTGCTCTTTGAAACTTGTATGTATGTATTTTGGGAGGAGGGCTCCTCTTGTTGGAGGAGCCCAATGCTCAGATCATCCATCAGATCTATTGCATATTCTCTTACTTACACCGTATGACAGTGGCTATCTAGTTGCTCAGGTATAATCCCCATATCTATTGATGAGATATGGGGATCGAGAAACCATTTAAGGATAGTAAGACAGGAAGAGACGCCGGCTTGCCGTAAGCACCACCACTCACCCCTGCACTTACGGGGCCAGTCCCACTCCGCCTATCCTCTACCCACCACTGCCTATTCAATCTTAATGTATGCCTCTTTGGACGCGAATACTGCCACGGAAAGGCAGCATGCTCAGTCCACTCTACTGAGTGTCCAGCTACAATGTGTGTAACTGGCACCCAGGGAGGGCTGCCCCAGCTGCCGAGATATGTATCTTTGAAACTTACATAGATGGTCAAAAAATAATCTGGATTTAACATGGTTTTCGTCCCAATTGTCCGATCAAGGGCGTCTTTTTGTGTTGTACAAGGTTTTAATATTATTTTTCAAAACGTACGGAAGTTACTAAAAGAGGTATGAATTAATTCATAAACTTATTCAATAGACTATGCAAATTTTCCTATCAAGACCACAAAAAATTTTACCACCGCGATCGTGCCAAAAAATTGTCAATAATTATAACCACCCATTGTAACAAATGTTGAGCAGACTCAATCACCAAGAACAATGTGAATGGCAAATACTTTGTTACAAGATGGTTAAACTTATCGCAAATAACTAACCATGCCACCACAACGGGTCATGTTGACGACTCCGGCGGAAGCGATGGTAAGCCAGGAGAGAGCTAGAAAAATGGCGATTCTCATTTTTCAATCAATTTTGCAAAATGTTTAAAACAAGAGAGTAAGAGAGCAAGGAGAGGAAGGATTGGAGTATGAATCGCTGGCTAGAAATTTTGCCTGCTTTTATATGCAATTGGGTCAAATCATGTGCCGTGTTAACAGGTTCACCGGATGAAGTCAGTGATTTGCGTAGTCAAATTTCTGATCACGAAAGATAAGAGACAGCAGACATACATACATATGTACATAAATTATCTTGGTATCTGTTTTCGCGGAAACTTGGTACATAAAACCACCCCAAAATGCAACACGCGCTATGCACGGTCCCCATGCACATTGTCAAAATTTCTCTTGTAATTGATCATAGTAATCTTTTTAATCGAATATCATATTTCATTAAAAAGGTTAATGTGATGAGACTCAAGTATTGACGTCAATCGTGAAGAACAACCCCTTGTCGGAGTTACATAGTTATCAAGGCAGTTGTCCTGTAAGAGACAAGGGGGTCAAAAACAAATTAAAACTGTGTAATTAGACTATTTATTTATCAATTTACCGGCGAATGGGAAATTAATTAATTTGAAGTATGGAATGCAGTTTCACATTAGGTTTGGCGAAAAAATATGCATTGCAAAAAATCTTGTGGTGACGTTTACATACTTACATGCGCTCTTAGGAAACTGGTTGTAGATCATTACTTCCCGGAGTAAATACATATGTATTATGTCTGTACTTGACGTTTTTTTACTTTTGCACCATTCGTTGTATGACTTTTTATTTTGCTGTCTCATATCCCCCATGATTCAACAAATTTTGTGTAGCGTATGGTTGCTTAATATCAGGATAATAAAATTTCATGAATTATTGTCTCACCCTTCTTGAGGTACGGAAACTAGGAATATCTTATCACTACTTATTACTCACACCTTATTTACACAATACTTACAGAGTAAATTCATACATGCAAATGCATATTAAAAATATAATCAACACACGTGTCTATCAGCAGAAATTGTTTATTCCATTTATCAGTATTTAAGCAAATCTTTGATGGTTCTCGGAAAAAGAAAAAAGTTTAATTTATTTTTTCACAAGATTTTTTCACAAGAAACGCAAATCTCCAAAAGATTCGAGATTGAGTGAGCGAATCCTGCTCTCAGTTGTACCGTTTGTCCGGAAAGGATGTCATTAGGGATGAGAGCATAATTGGCGGTGTAGATGGGCCCTGGGGGCGCGATGGTGATCAAGTCCGCGTTGATTATCAGCATGCAGAAACCGTCATTCAGGCAAACCTCCACCGTTAATTTGACTCCATTCATCTGACTGCCTGTAAAAGGGTAAATATTCTAAGATAATTTAACCACGAAATGGGAGCGTCCACATGTTACGTCAAAAAACTCCGATTTTAAGACCACCCAGCCACCCCTTCTCTATCCTACTCATGTTAATGTTAACAAGAGCGAGATAGGCGACGGAAAATCACCAATCAAATTTTTTGCGACGTAATATATGAACGTTCCCACTGAGAAATACAGTAGATAAATTCTAAATATGTACTTGGCATGAAGTCTTGTTGGAATTCGTAAACTTGGCCAGGTCGTACTTGGCAGTATCCTTCACAGCCGGATACCCTGGTTTGCAGAGGAGTTCCCTTAAAAGATAACAAGTTAAATAGCAAATGTATTGTAAGAGTTGACCCACGCCAAAGCTTTTGCCGTCCTTACAACTCGCTTAGGAAATGTTTAGCTTGGAAAAAATATAAAGGTACTTCATAAGTGCGTGAATTTCCTCATCTTGTTAAATATACCATGCTAATTTGGCGTACAAACCTCTCACAAAAAGTTTGCGAAATCTTGCAAATTTATAGCTTAACCAAAAGTTATCATAAAACTCCTCCTCTCTCCCACGAAATATTTTGTTGCCACCATTATGCAAAAATTCGTCCCATCGTGTTGAAAAATCTGATATTGTCGGTAATAAGTAAATATAACCATCTAATAACAAATTTTGACCAGTCTCAGCAACCAAGAGTACCGTACATGACATAAATTTGACACAACAATGGTTTAATTTTCGTAAATAACTAACCACGCCACCACAACGGGTTACATTGACGACTCCGGCAGAGGCGACGGCAACGCAGGAGAGAGCTATCAAAATGCCGAATCTCATTTTTCAATGAATTTTGTAAAATGTTTAAAACTGGAAAGAAAGAAAATGTTAGAGTATGTACAGCTGGACAGAAATTCTGCCTGCTTTATACGCAATTGGGGCAAATCGTTATCTGATTCGTCGGATCAATTTTACGATTTACGTAGCGTAGTCAAACTGCTAATCACGAAAGATAAGAGAACGAACAAAGGCATTGTATCAATTCTTGCGGAAATTTTGTAGATAAAACTACCCCAAAATGCAGCACGTGCTCTGTGCACGATCCCCAGGAACATTGTCAAAATGTCTCTAATAATTGATCACTTAACTAGGCCGGATGTGATCAGACCCGATTAAAAAGTTTGCTGTGATGGTGTTCAAGTGTTTGCATCAGGGGGGACGAGCAACCCATTGTCAAATTTAATTCTCAAGGCAGTTGTATGTATGTATCATTCAAGTAAGATAAAAACAATTAAAACTGTGTAATCAGGTTAGTTATTTATTTATTTTTCCATGTGTCGTTGAGTGGGCAATTAATTTGGTAATTTACTTATAACATGGAATACGGTTTCCCACCAGTTTCACTACAACATGCACACTACAAAAAACTTATAGTGTCACATCTAGTACTAATATGGACTTGGTAATGGCTTACTGTAACTTACTGTAACGATTAGTACATTTTTAGTTGCATTGAAATTATAAATGCTAAATACATGTACACAAAGTGTTCATAGAGATTTTCCAACCCAATAATATAATAATTATTGGAATCAGAGCTGCAAATTAAAATATGCATACATATTTCAGTAAAGTTTAAACTCTCATTTAAATTTAATCCTTAATATGATTTCAATTATTTCATTCCAATTTTTTTTCAATATGAATAATGTATTATATACAAAAAATATGCATGTGTATTAAATATTTCTCTTACATATTTAGATACGAATAAAGATACATAGATATGTACATATTTCTGTAATTCAAATAAAGTTGAGAAAAATTAATTTACAAAATCTAAGTACACTCAAATTTTAAAGGTCAAACTCGTCCATGCACAATGTGGTGCATACGAGGGGAGGATCAATAAAAGTCAATCTATTGGGGTGGTATGGTAATTCTCAGAACTAATACTGGAAACTTTAAAATTTGTTAACATCTATATAAAAGTAAATTTGAGTTAGTAATTCATCATAGAAACAAACCATTGCGTTCATTAAGGATGATATATACATACATAAATACAAATGTACTAGTTTGTAGTAAAAGACCATCAAGGCTTATACTAAAGGTATAATTATCTAAAGTATCATTCCGGGATTAATAATCTTTCCCTTTCAAATTCCTCTAGCTCAAGCAACGAATTCAAAAGAAGTTCTAACGTCCGCTCAAGTGAACGATCGAACGCCTCCAGCTTCTCAATATTTGGCTTTTTCCTTTTAAACTCATAAACTAAAAATGCAATGTCAAGCCCAATGAATACCGGAGCCGTGGCAGCCGTTGCTATGCCAACTTTTGACACAACTTTTCCCACCGTTCCAAGCCCACGCAAAATTCGAAAGTTCGAGATAAATCGTACAGCAGAGAAAGTTTCAGACGCCGCAAATACAGTTCTTGCTGCGGCTCGTGTCCCAATGGAGGCCGCCGCTACGCGATGCACCTGTCAAGAAAGTACGATGAAAGTCCATGCGTCAAGGTATATACACGATGACGGGGTGAAGTGCTACTGATATTTTTTCTCCATACATATACGGTTCTAAGCGGGAATTTGTAAAATGAATTCAATTCCATTCAATACAAAGATTTCAGTTAAAGACAGCTTGTACCTATTAGGTATAGGTATTACTTGCAATTAGATGTAATTTTTAGTATTATATACATATGTAATAGAGGTCAAACAGGTGCACCCGGTTAAATCCGACTTGCATGGAACCGACTATGTTTGTAGTAGTACATATACAAAAAAATTAACTACACTTTTAAGTACCGTAAATTAAGCAAATCTGAATCCTCGTGAAGAAACTGAATGGATTTTAGAAATTCCCTTGTAAAAATAGAGAAAGGGGTACGTTGAGATGAAAAATAAATGCATCAACGCGTCATCCTTTACCACCTTTACCGGCCGAGTTTAGTAGCTACCTATGTATTTGAGGTGACAAAACGACATTGTGTTTTAATTTTGACACCCTATTGCTTACCTGTTGTGATCTCGTCCACCCAAGTTTAAGCAGCATGGCGAAATGCTCGGAGTTATAATTGGCCAAGCTATATTTTCTTTCGCTGCCATGAGCCAATTGTTTCCTCGCACGTTTGACCGTTTCACTAACCGGAAGTTCTAGGCCGTGATAATTCCTTCGGCGCAATTCACGAAGGCCTTCTCCTTTAAGAAATTCCTTCATTTCCTTTAATTTTACGCCATCAACCCAAAAGTCCAGCACTTTAAGTTTAGAACCATCCAAGATACAAATCCCGTGATGTGTGCCCAAAAATTGCATGACAGGGTCCGACAGAGGTCGCATAATATAGTCACCCTCTCTAAATGTTATTACATATTTTAGTTATGTGGTGGTAAACAGAATTGATGTTACACAAATATTCACGGTTTCTGTTCTATGGGGCGGTTCATAAGTTATGTTAGGCAAGAAGAGGTTAGGTTTGGACGGTCGAAAGCTTGAATGATATCGTGTCTAAGCGAGACAGGTTAGATTTTGGGGCGAGGAGGGGTCTAGAAAATCGCGATTCCCTCGTTACATAATTTATGAACGCCAATTATTTAAATTTGATACGAATTACTTCAGTTGGTCAACCGTAACGTCTTCATCAGTTGGAAGGCAGTATTCTATCACAGAATCCATAAATTCGTACAAGTTCGGAAAACTGTTGAGAAATAAAGCATTATGTCAGCCAAAATTGAAAACTATTTACGTAATTACAAGTAGGAATTTGGTATTTTATGCGCAGAATAAAGATTATCAAATGTGTACAAATATAAGCGTAATAATATGTATAAATTTATCAATATTTGCAGTGAAGAGATCAAGAACTTATACGCATAATAAAAATTATTAATTTTTATCAAGTGTGCAAGAGATTCAGAAATAAGCCAATTGTTTTTCAACAACCTGACGCAACTTTATACTAGCAGCTAGACGATGTTTACAGATTTTTTGAAACCCATCCAGTTTTTTGGAATACAATACAAAAAACAAAAACTTGTTTGACATCAATTACCGCAGGTTAAAATAACAGAACCCTTTAACTCCTTACTCACCATTCTTTTCCATAATCTCCCAGCTCTTCTTGTAAAATTCCCACGACTTTTAGAAATTTAAGCGTTTCTTTGTTTAAAACTTCGAACAGTTTTTGTATTTCGTCCTTGTCGTCCTTCTCCAGGAGTCGGTCGACAAGTGTGGTCCCCAAATTGGTGGCTGCGCCCGCAATGGCTACGCCGGTGCCGACCGCCATGACGGGTAGCGCCACCACGGCGACGCCAAGTGTGGCAACGGCCGTCGCCACGGCGGCGACAGTTCCTCCCATGGCGGCTGCAACGGTTCCCACGGTGGACGAAATTAAGCAATTTTTCCCGTGTAATCGAGCACTTTGCAGAAGGGCCGTATTTTTATCGAATATACGTTGTACGACGGGAATGTAGTCATTTCTAAGGAAAATGATAATATTTCTGATTTCGGTATCCATTGGAGCAGAAAGTTCGTGGGGGGTTGCCGGTTATGAAGTAAAAATGCGACTTATGTTCATAAGATGGACAAGTTGTGGTAGATCGACAAATAAAATCGTCGGTTGATCGTTTATTTGACTGTTGTGGATTAAAAGTAAATATGTATGAATGCCATAAATATTTGAACTGTTGTTAGTGATAAGATATTACAGATATATTTACTTATAAATGGACATTCATAATATGCAGTATCTTATGGCATATTACCTTAAATACTCTGTTTATTGCCGGGTCTAATGACAATCCAAATCCGGCTATAATTTCAAACCGGGTATAATTGGAGACCTAATAAGAGGAAGATGAGAATTAAACTCATTGAATTTTGAAAAGCCAATTAAACCAAGAATGAGAAAAAAGTTGCGAGCTGGCCGGAATCGAACCGGCAACCTTTCGTTCTGATCACTACCGGGTTGCCACTTGGTTGGGGAGTTGTACAGCATTTATATTCACCATAAATGCTCCATTATAAGTCAAAATATACTTTTTCCCGGCAAAATGAGCAAAATTATAATACAATATTTATCCAAAACTTTTATGATCATGAATGTTCACTTTCCTTTCCGCAGAAACGATTCTGAACAATTTATGCACATAATAAGAAAAGAGATCGCTGCCGCTCCCACGTTTGATGGCACCTTCCTACTCGGGGATTGGAATTTTGTAGTAGATTTAGATAGAGACAGATTTGGTAGCAGCGAAAGTAGGAAAGGGTTTGCAAAAGAATTTCAAAATTTTATTAGTTCGAAATGTTTTGTAGATGCATATCGTCATTTGTGCCCCCATGGTAAAGATGTTACTTTTGTGAGCCGAATGAATGGTACGTCTGCTAGACTAGACAGAATCTATATACATAGTTCCCAAATTCAAGACTTAGTCAGTCAGAATATTATTCCATTCATGGGCGACCACCTAGTTTTTTGTGTAACCCTGGCAATGAATAATAACAAGAGTAAATGTTTGTGGACATGTCCAATTTCACTTTTTAAAAATTCAGATTTTATTTTTACCATTGGATCGATATTAGATAAATTTTTATTGTCAGATTTTTCATTAGAAAGCTACGAAAAGCTTAAAAGTAAAATTATTCGGGTTGCCATGGAAACCGATTTGTACTCTAAAATGAATATAAAGAGATTAGTTCGTTCAACGTATAATAAAATGACTCGCACCCAAAATGTAGTGAGTTCAGAGATATTTAAAAATTTCATGGACAGTGTTGAAGGTGCCATCTGCGGTGAAGGGGTATGCAGTGATGTTCCTGACAGGAGAATTGCTACCGCTCGTGATGGGATCACAGTGGGCGAGGCGTTGACGGATTTGTCCAGAGATGAGCGATTAGAATACGTTGGTTCATTTTTTAGGGACAAGTTTTCTCACTCCTCAGTTGATTTATCCAACTTAAATGATTTTATGGATGGAATGCCTAAAATTGCATGCCCTGAAATCTTTAACCATGATTTCTCAGAAGAGGAGATTTTCGATTCTATTCTGAATTCTCCTAATGGTAGAGCCCCAGGTCTGGATGGTTTACCTTTTGAGTTTTATAAAGCCTTTTCTAGTAGATTTTCCAAAATTTTAGCATTAGTTGCCGAATTTTCGCGTGAAGAAGGAACTTTTCCAAAATCATGTCGAAGTTCGGTAGCCACATTAATTTTTAAAGCTGGTGACCCCAAAACTTTAAAAAACTACCGCACAATCTCGTTAACCAATACCGATTATAAAATAATTTCAAGTGCATTAAAAGCACGCTTAGACCCCACCCTCCCTTCCATCGTTGGTCCGTGGCAGACATGCGGTGTGAAAGGGAGGTCCATATTTGATAATTTGACATTCATGCGTGATGCATTTCAAAGTGGTGAGCTCAATGGACTTCTTTTTAGCCTTGACCAAGAGGCTGCATACGATCGAGTAAATCACGAGTATCTGTATCAAGTGTTACAAAATTTTGGATACCCTGAAAAATTAATCCAGTACGTAAAGTTGTTGCACACAGATTTCACGCTAGTGGTATCGGTGGGTAGTGACCTCACAGCCCCCATTGCTACAGAAGTCGGGTTAAAACAGGGTGACCCCAGCGCTGGTGCCCTATACTGCATTGCAATTGAACCTTTTTTATACAACTTGAACAAAAAGTTAAGGATTTCGGGTCCCAGTGCCTGGCGCAGGTACCCACATATTTATTTGTCGGGATACGCCGATGATACGAATACGTTTCTTGGCCATGAAAACCAAATTTCAACCGTTGTGTCGGAGTACAAAAAGTATTCTCAATTTTCCAATTCAAAATTAAATAGTAGTAAATCTGTGATACTAAAACTAGGAGTGTATAATCTTCATAGGCCGGTAGATTTCCCAGTAGTTTCAGATGGATTGAAAATCTTGGGAATTTATTTTGGCAGTGATGATTATATGGCTCAAAATTTTACTAGACTTATGGCCAAGTTTGATTCAAAGTTGGAATTTTATACTAAAAAATGTGCCCCAGTGAGTCATTTTTCACGCAGTAAAATAGTGAATACCTTCTTACTTCCTGTTTTCTGGTATTTTTTCAAAGTACTGGATCCCCCACAGAAATTTTAAATCAAATTTGCACAAAAATTGAAAATTACATTTGGTATAAATCGAAGAGATGGGTTGCCCGTTCGTTTTTGTACTTACCCTTGGTAAATGGGGGTCTTGGCGTGCGAAGTCCTGTAGCGCAAATCGCTACTTTTAGACTCACATTTTTACAAAAAGTTCTCGGTTTGTGTAGTGATAAATATTTTCTAAATGAATCAGTAAATCAAGTGACCAAAATTCTAAATGGTGATAATAAGTTAACAAAGTATTATGAGCAGATAATGATGGTGACCCAGGTGCTTGGAGTGAGACTTATTTCATGTGATAGGGAACGTCTTCACAGTATTCATATTAACAGCAAATTTATTTTTGGTGGTATTAGTCATAATTATCTTCGCAGGTGCAATATTTCTAAAATAGGAGATTTATTAAATGAGACTTATTTAGTAGGGTTAGAGTTGTTGCCAACGGCAACGCATAGGCATGTGTTGGCCGAAAGGCAGAAATATGTTCAGCTGGTTGCCATGGTTACAGAGTCTGAAAATACTCAACTCGCAATTTCCTCGCTTTTTCATTCACCCACTCTAGTCAATTTGTCTAAGAACACTAATTACCTACATAGTTTGAGATCTCATAAAAATATTAAATGTGAAAATTTAGATTCGGGTTTTTGCTCACTCTCGCAGTGGGAACCTTTAGTAGCCACTGCAGTGTCAAATCCGGAGAAAGATGTGGTTTTTAAAATGTGGCATGGCGTGGGGCTAACGCCGTCTCTTGCACTATCGATGAATTTTTATGATAACAATTGCTGCCCATATTGTAATATTGAAAGGCCAAAAGTCGGACATTATTTAGTTTGTGAGCATGTCACAGATTTGAAGCAAGCGGTTGCCAAGCTGTTGACCAAGGTAAAAATACACGCACGAGACTTCGAGGACGCCTTTCTTCATGGCACAAAGCATGCGGGTGCCAATATTTTGATCTTTTATGCTTACTATATTATTTATCAATGCTTTGTTCATAGGCTTAACAATTACTCTGGTTCCTTTAACCTAATCTCTTCATACCGCCACATGTTGTATGGACGCATAATTACAGAATTTCATGCATGTAATCTCAATAAGAGTTTGATATCCAAATTTTATGATAAGTGGGATAAATTTAAAATTTACGAAATTACAAATAGTAAAATTAATATTAATTTAGGGTTTTGATGCATTAACTTTCACTATTTGTGCATGACTAACCAAAGTAAAGTTAAGTTGTATGTTACTTTTTATATTGTAATTGCAACTATTCATGATATCTCTCACGTGGTCATCAAGATGAAGGAGAGGACAAAAATGCTTAGTTCCTACCCATGACGGCATTATGATATTGTCCTCTCAAGAAGAAAATCACCGCCATAATTCGTAGGCAAAATTTGTCGTAATATACAAAATTAATATTTTACCAATAATTAAAAAAAAAAAAAAAAACTATAATAATAATAATTTTATCATACCTCGATACAAATCATAGTTTTAGTTCTTTATTTAGTTATGTGATTTGTTTTGTACTCTCATGATTATTAATTGAATAAGAAGGTTGAAATACCTATGTTAAAAATTAAAAAAAAAGAAAAAAAACGACTTCAAAAATTGAATACAATTTGTGTTCAGAATTATGCCCCTGAAAATATAAAATTTCATTTTCAAAAATTTTTTTAATTTAATATTTTCAAGCCATTTCTGAGCTTTTAGAAATGAAAAAAAAACGATAATTTTTTTAAAATTAAAAAAATTTTGAAAATGAAATTTTATATTTTCAGGGAAGTAATTCTGAACCCAAATTGTATTCAATTTTTGAAATCGGGCTAAAATTCGAAAAGTTACAGCGTTTTTAAAAATCAGGATTTTGGCTGAAATTTTTTTTGAAAATTCCGCCACGGGCGTAAACATGCCCATTCAGGAAAACGAAAAAATACGGGTCCACTTATTTTTGAGCGTCAACAATTTAAAATTAGTCCGGTGGTTATCGGCGATAACCACCTCACACCTCCTCATTGTTAGTGGCTTCGCATGAAATAATATAAAGTCAAATATGAACAAAAATAACCAGAGGGGCACTAAGGGGTGACCCATACCGATTTCTAATATATTCAGCTATACTTTAGTGTGGAGTTGAAAAAATAACTTGGGATTAGAGTTTTGGAGGATTGAATTTTGAAATTTTATAATTGAAAATTGTATCAAACATGAGTTTACTAATCAACCCTGGTTCGGGCTAAGCAAAGCTGTACTGATAGGTTTTTATTATGCATACATACATACGTATTGACATCATCATTGAGCAAAGATAAACTAACCACATATGTACAAACGTTGCATACTTACCAAAGTAGGAATACAGGACATGGGAAGTTAATTTACGTATGAAAGTGAATATTTACAGAATTTGGGTCACTTTTTACATGTCAAAGACAATTAACAACACCAGAGGACATTCCTACTTGTTCACGGGAAGATTTAATTTGAAATACAAATATAAATTTGCTTCGTGATAATTATTACAATAAATTGTCCTAAAAATTTAGAAAAAAATTTATAGAGAATCTCTTCATTTCAGTAATTAATTTGTCTTAATTCATCGAATTTAAGAAACTGTTATGAACGATCAGCATTTTTAAGGTGACGAGAATCTCATTATGTGATGCCTTTCTGAGTCTTTATTCTGGCTAGAACGATTTGAGTATATAATTTCAGAATTTTAGATTAGATTCCTTTTAAAACTATAATTAAGTAGGAGGTAACATAAATATAACGTTTTTAATTGCGTATTCATAAGGATCGGATTCATAAGGCTTTTATGAACTTAATTACATATGTAAGTACACATGTATGTAATTTTCACAATCATTTTCATTATACACACTAAATAATTTTCCTCGCATCGGTGAATAGGAGACAATTTGCACCACACGATTCCACTATTGGCAAATCATCTTCATCAATTTTAAGTTATTTATTAGTATTTAACAAAGTGGTGTTAACGTATAGATATGTATTATTTTTATTTTACTTATCATTGCATACGCATTACACAAATTACACATCAGAAAAGCTGACTATGTACAAAGGAGTCGTACATTAAAAATCCCTAATCTGAATAAAAAACGAAGAAATCATTAACAAAGTCAAAATAAGTTACAAAATAAATTAAAAATAATACACCGTAGATTATGCATTTGTACTAGTTATCAATACACACACGTGCAACCTTGATATCAAGCACAGAACCGTCACACAAACCCCACCGGAAAAACAGTTCCAAAAATTTCCATTGTTTTTGCCGGCGATATCATACAAATCGATTAAGATAAGACAAATCATGAAGCTGATCAAGGCTGAATTCCATAACATTTGTGTGATATATGTACATAAGTTGCAAGTCCATTAGTTACTCATTAATACGGCCCAATTGGCAAATAATTTTTATCCTTAAATATATAATTTAAGGACATTATTCGGTTAAACGGACCGAAACGGGGACATTTTTTTCAAAGCCTGAAAAGGCCTTCCTCATAAAACTCAAAGCCAGCAGCAAGTGCAACGTATGTACCTTTTTAAAAAGTTGTGTATTTTGAGAATAATCATCATCACTAAATATAACAAACTCCACACTGTTATAGATCTGAGGTCACGCAGGTACTTATTTCTAGGAATTAAAGTTGCTATTGCTGACTGCTTGATAATGGCCTTTACAAATTTGCTACTAACATGCAAAAACTTCAATACCACGAGAAATTATCTACTTAGCAGTATTACTTATCACTACGACGTTTGTAGAATGTATGCATGAATACAGCTTGGTTTTACGTATCTTATTACTTTATTTCTATGTGTGTACCAAAATTATCCCCATGAAAAGATTTCCTAAATTTATTTAATTAACTAGCAATCAATTTCTCCTAAAAAATTAATCCTTTCAGCTTTAAATTTCCTCGTTCATAAATCCTTTCATATATCTTTTTTTCTCAGTTTCCGATACTCATTCCCAATGGAAGGAAAACAGGACCAAGAAGTTATCCAAATGTCGGCCAGCCCTTACGCCAATTTCGCTCCAGCTACCAATCCAACCGCGGCTGAGAAAAGTGAAGCTCAGGCCCTGGCGAAGGAACGCCGCGAAGCGCAACAAGCTTTCGCGAGCAGATGTGGCTTGGATAAATTCTGCAGATTGGCATGTACCTGCCTGGGTAGCATGATTTTGATCGGTGTCCTTCTCGCCGCCATATTAGCCCTGCCAATAGCAATGATTTACGTTGGTCGGAAATACAACGACCGATGTCCAGTTGAAGATTTGCCAAATATTTTGCTTTCCGGTGGAATCATATTCATCATCCAAGGATTCGTAGCGCCATGCTTTAATGTGAAGAAGGATGCGGCAAAATTTTTCAATGGATTGGTCGCACTAGCCGAATTGTGTTGGTTTATTGCTGCCGCGGTATTGGTTTACCGGTCGAATATTAGTGACAATTTGAACGATCCAAATTATTGTCATCCTGCCGTTTATAAGTTTGTCTGGTGGATTGTTACTGTAATCTTGGGCAGTTGTATTGTATCTATTTCAATTTGTTTAGGTGCAGTGTACCATGTGAGACGGAGGAGAAATAATTTCTGAGGTTTACGTTATGAATTATTGAGAAAAATTTTGAACATACTTAATACATTTTCCGGTAAATTCTATGCCATTAATTTGATTTTGTAAGTATGTAAGTATATATATATATTTCTTTCAAATGACTGACTGCACATCAAAAACAATAAAGATAGTTCGGCCTGATAAAGTGATTTGACTTAAAGCCATTATTAAGGGGTGAAAGCCCTTTATAAGATCGTTATGTCCGTCTGTCTGTCCGTCCGTCCGTCCATCCGTCCGTCCGTCCGTCTGTCTGTCCGTAGCTCCGATAACTTTTGAACGAAAAGACATAGACACTTGAAATTTTGAACGTAAACTCCTAACGTCAATAGAGAGGACGAGTTCGAAGATGGGCACTGTAGGTCACACCCATCAAGGTCAAAAGGTCATGAAATGTCATTTAAAGGTCAAATTGCATACATGCATCAATTTGAATTGAAATACGGATAACACACTTCTTTCACCCCTTGGTTACATTCGTTGTGACGGTTTATTATTATTATGTTTGCATACTTTTTAGAAAACACGTAGTCCTAATTTTAATTTAACATAATTTTTCAAATAATTCTTAATCGACCCATTTCATGTATCAATTGATGGATTCATGGGTTGCCAAAAGACTCGTAATTTTTGTTCTCTATAACCCGAATCGAGCGTTTTTTGAAATTGAAAAAACAAAATGGATACAAAATTAAAATTATCTGTAATTAAAAGTACCCGTCCTGAGGCGAGTACTGGAGTTTGAGTGAAACCTAGGCAATGGGACACGATGAAATTTCAATTCATCGTGTGTCAACACAGGTCCTAAAAAAGTTTAGTTTGAAATTTATGTAAATACCTTTCTCTAATCTACTTGTTCACAACACACTCTATAATAAAAAGTTCTTGAAAATACTGTTAGAGACGAGGCAGTTATATAAAATTGATTAAGTCTGTATGCACATAAAAATAATATCTTATTGCAAATTTAATCGTCTCGGTCGATAAATTTGATGTTACATAGTATGCTGTTTGGCTGACCGTATGATATTTTGAAGCTTTATTACCTAACTAATAAAGCCTTTAGTCTAATCAAGTTGTTATTTATCCTGGTAAAGTATGTACCAAGGCAAAATATTTCTTCGTAAGAAGTTTTGAGTATTTACTCAGAGTGTGCAAGGGCAAAAAGGCATGCCGTGCCTAAAATGCCTTTTTGCCTATTAGGCACGTGAATTTTGGCCATGCCCGATTGCCCCAAATGCCTTTTTATATTTTTGGTAAAATCGGGGCAATGTGATAATACGATCCCATGATTTGTTAGTTTTAATCTTTCACAATTCACAGGATTTATCATAACTTAATTATTCAGTGAATAATTAAGTTATGTTTATTAATCCGATTTGGATGATCGTCGTCACCACTAAAAAAATTATGCACATCTTGAGGTGTACAATTATTCACAAATACTCTAAATTATCATGATCATGAATGCGTATATAATGAAGTAATGTTGTGGATTAATTGTGCAGAAGTGTAAGTTTGGTAACGTTTTAGAACAACCGAAATGTAAAGCCAATTACATTGTTGTCACACTTTTTTGTCCATAGAAAGATTTGTAAAATGGTTCAGGCAATACCCAATAGAAACATACGCAAAAAGGCAAAAAGGCATCAAACGGGCAAAAAGGCGCGCAAAAAGGCAATTCGGCATTGAAACGGGCAAACCGGCAAAAAGGCATGAATTTTTTCCCAAAAAGGCGCCTTTTTGCATACTCTGTATTTACTCCTTTGCATACACTTAATAAAGATCTGACAATACTTTATGGAACTTTGAGATTGGGAAGTCATCTATTATTTAGAGCTTGTTCGTCCTTGCTCACACATGTCGAAAAACTACCGTCATTTACCTTAAGCTTGACATGAATGTATATCCTTTATATATGTATATACTTGTCAATTTCTTTAGCTTATACAGTTCTTAAGTTTATGCTAACTGGCATTTAGAGTTTCTTGACATGACTTGACTTTACAACAACAATATATCAATTCATCTCATCCATTTAACAATACGTGCAATGTTTCCTCAACCACCAGAAATTACCGAATTCTTCGGAGCTTTCCTCGCATACTCAGAAATAATGGAAAAGTCCCACATGTTTGGGAAATTCCCTCTCCACTGGGACGTTACGGCGTGTAGGCTCGTTCTGGACTTGGATTTTTCCAGAGATTACAAAGTCTTGATAAGATTGGGCACCTTTTTCATTGCATTTACCATCCCAGGGATTGGAATCTTACTGAGATCTTTGTCCAACAAGTTAGGATTCTTTTCCCATTTTAAGGACAGCGTGCCGCAGGACGTCATCGCTTTATATGCCGTCGCCTTTGTAGTTTTTCTGGGCATCTTTGCATTATTTTCTCCAATACTTTTTATATGGAAGATTTATACGGAGGACGAAATCGAACGTTCATTCGTCATGTTTCAGAGATTATCGAGAGGTAATTTTAACTATAATTTTATCCGTGTGAGGGCACTTCATACCCCACATTTCATTCCCCAAATATTTTTTTACTGAAATGTGTTGGGTACATGGTTGAATGAAATGTGGTGTTTATGAAATATGAAATTGATCAGGTATGAAATGTGAAAGGTATTGGGTATGAAATGTGAAAATTGTTTGGTATGAAATTTGAAATAATTGTTAAATCTTGCTCTTAATTTACATAACAACTTTATCTCGCCCCAGTGCGCCCCAAACACGAGAACGGTATTCAGATAAGCACCAAGCTTATCAAGGTGGCCAATTTCGTCGTACAATGCTATGCCAACGCTCCCCTAATTCTAGCCGCAATGTGCATACCGTTCAATCTGGATCCTCTCTACTACATTATGACGGAAATGCAATTCGTACCCGATAATCTACCCAATCTGCTGCTTCGAACCGTTCTTTTTGTCATATCCTGTACGGAAGCGTGTAGACTGGTCGCGATTGCAATATGCTTACTCCTGTGCGGCATTAACTTGGGGAAAAGAGAGATGTTCATGTGGGGCAATATCGCTAGGCGGAGCAACCTGAGGGGACATTCCTTATACCGGCAGATTTCCATTTTATACACTATCCGGCGAGGACCAGTCACGATCATTCTAAGTTTCGTTGTTATTGTGGGTTTTATTGCTGAGGTAATTTAATAATATTTCAAATAAATTTTTTGAAATAATTAAATTTAATCATTTTTAAAACATTTGTATAATGTTAAACAATTTTACGGAAGTAACTAAATATGTACCTGCTGACAAATTTGAACAGGTTTTTTGCAACTCTGCGACCATCGTAATGTTTGGCGTCGTCCCAATCTCGATTTACTGGGCGCTCCCATACATCGCATTTGTCGTGAGGACGCTTGTCAACCAAATTGTGGACATAGTTGCCCAAACGCATGAAAATTTTTCTTCAACTTTGAAATTGATGAGGAGAAAATGTGTTACCAGGAAGTCGTACATGTATCGAAAATTGAGGGCGTCGCCAAACCTTGGATTGCACATTTTTCTTGGTGCAAGTCCTCATTTGGTTAAAAATTCTTTTAAAATTGAGTACCGCTCTAATGTTCTTTATTATACGGTGTCACTTATAATGGCCACTTAATAAAAAGTAATAACGTGTTCTATTTATAGACTTTATTTCTCATTTCTGTATTTGAAAGGGAAACTTTTTAGATGCTCAGAGGTCTCATGAGAGGTCACAGCTCCAACGGTGAAAAGGTGTCGAACTTTTTGTATTGGTCGTTTTTGACGTAGTTTTGGGCTGGGATTTCAGAAATCACCATCATTTCAACGTGGGACGACCCCATGACTGTGTGGGCGGTGTCGAATTTCGAATAAAGACATGTGGGATATCTATTGAAAGGTACCATTTAAATACATGGCGTTGCTTCCGCCAGATAATGTTGCGCTTGAGTGAACGAAATCCTGTATTGAATTCTACGATTAGTGAATTTTATTAAATGCCGAGAACATTTGAAATAATTTTGCTAGCTATACTGATCCAAATAATGTCCGATGGATGAGGATAAGTAGGTTTTGCAGATAGATTATCAAACCCTTTGTTTTATTTGTGCAAATTGGACAAAGAATATTAGTAGTATAATTCATGTTAGGTTTCTCGTAAGAAAGCTAGATTTTTGCTGTGCTAATTTTAGATTTATATTTAGCAGTGTGTCAACTGCTCCATCCCACTGGTTCCCTCACTGCATCCGAACAAATTATTTGTTCTGCAACGACAAGTAGTATCTCCACAACCTGTCCGGGCAACAAGATGGATAAGGATTTAGCGCATCGCAATTAATTCCATTACTTCTTGTGCAGTCCTCATTTCGGATACACTGGAATTATTAAGTACACATGATGTTATTTCACGGCCCTACCACCATTACATTTTGCATCAAGGATAATTTTACTGGATTTTTATTTTTCAAAATTGAATAACATCGGGATGTCTTAACCGATTTCGATCAGCTTAATTTGAAAATGGTGACAAGGAATTAGTGCAACTTTAAAAAATAATTAAGCATTATGCGATGCTCCAAAATGGAACAATAGATATAAACTTGAATTGAAAGTTTTTAGCCAGCAAATTTTTGTAATCTTAGCCGGACCAAGAACGGCTTTCAACAATCCTTCATAATGACAAAATGATTTCATCAAAGTTGGTTTAGAATTGTCCGAGAATTCGAATTATAAGTTACTTTTTTGAGGTATGATATTAATAGATGTACAAGTACTTATTTACATTGGAAATGTTTTCAAGCTATAGCGCGATTGGGTGGCGAATTATATAAAAAAATATAGCCAAAAATTAGAAACTACAGAAAAATTATCTTTCCGTTGAATGTACCCTTTCAAGAAAATTAGTTTGGAAGCAAAGTTTTGCTGTTTCTTTTTGCCTCCACGGACGGTAATTAATAGGACCTGTAGCTCTGCCATTCAATACTTCCCTTCAAAGAAACCGTTCAATTTAAAGACAAGTGTCATATGATTCCTAATTTTGGGCTTGCTTTTTGATACAAATCGCCAGACAATCCCTGTTTAGCTTGAAAAAATGTTTAATTGTAAATTATTATCTTGTAGTTAGGTATTTGCGTCACTTCGAGAAATGTAAATTTTGATGCAAACCAATAGCTATTATACAAAAATTACACTCTCAATAAACCTGTTCCACAATTGTCACCATCAGAAGCACTCTGGAATTCTACCGCGTTGTAAAACTATAGTAGAAGCTGGTAGTATTACTAAAAACTTTACTCTACAGCGTTGAATTAGGCTGTGTACATATAGTTTTAGTTACCCTATGGTGACAAATTATTATCGACGCTATAGAATACTACCCTGCGGGTAACCATTGAATCACAAATTTACTGCGAGTATACCTTCTTCCCTTGCATTGTAATAATCAATAAAGTAATTGTTCGAACCGATTGCTGCGAGATACAAGCACAGGTCTCATCCCTTCGGCATGCTTTCTTCAACGTTCCAGGACATTCTGGGCAATCGGAGGCAGTGAAGCACTACAAATTGTTATACAAATGACCATAAAAATTCTTTAAACAAGGGGATCATATTAATCATCAAGTAGTACACGCTTAATATCGCAGTAACACCCAGTGTAGGTGTTGCATTTCCTGATTGGTGTATCAGTTGGACAGGCTAATTGAGTGCAATCGGAATCGGATGAACACTAAAATTAAAAATGGGTATGAATAAACTAGACATATGTATTTTGACAAATTTAATTTTTCGAACATTTTTGGCGCAAATGGTACATCTATCAAAGTTTCTGTTACAAATACTTTTCTCTCCTGCTGGGCACCTCTGTGTACATTCCTCATTAGTCGCGCACTACGACGAACATACTATTAGGATTAGTGAGCAAAAATAATATTTTCGAACGACTTACTCCACACAATGGCACACAAAAGCCACCACCGACATTACACAGACCTTCACGTCCTGCCGGACAAGGACAATCAGCATTCTGCCGACACTGGAAATTAAATCAAACTAAAAATTTACCCCTATCCTCATTAACCTTCTTATAATATGTATGTATGTTTACCCCTCGGTGTCTTTTCTTGCAGATGCACTGCTCGGTTCCGCACTCCTCCGCAAAGTAAGCTCCACCAAGTTGCCCGCAAATATTGTCGTACCGTTCAACATCTGCGTCGCTGACGAAGGCAGGACTACAATCTTTGCCGGAGCTACTCCCGCACTAAAATTATGATTGTATTAATAACCTAGTTACGTTACTAATGAGAGTCTTGAAGACCTCGGTACCCTTACATTTCCTTGTGGCATGCATTTGCAACTGCCCAGTGGGCAAAAACCCAACGAATCTGCGATATCGTAGCGATGCACCAGCATTGAATCGTAGAGAATCTCTATCGAATCGACGTCGAAAACTGAGCTAAATGACCACCGAATCTGTGCGAAAGAGCAGCGATTTCTTAGCGAATTTCGCAGCGACTTCGCGGTGCATCGTTGGGAATTCGAGATGCATTTTTATGACGAATTCGCTCTGAGTCGTATCGATTTCGATTCGTTTCGTCGTGATTTCGCTGCGAATTCAATGTCACCTTTTTTGTTCGTTTTTTCTTGTCGAAAGCAATGGAAGATTTATTAAAACGTAATATAAATACATAAATATTAAAGTACAAAATACAAACCAAAATATTAAATAACATTCGAATTTACAATACCCATGGGAGTATGATTTTCGATTGTTGAATTTTCTGTATTCACGCGTGTCAGGCTGGAATTGGGTTTTCTATAAAATAACGTCATGAAGTTTAGAACAATTTTGCACAATCCTACTATGTAAAATTTAAAATTGCTTACCATTTTTTTCCAATCTCTGCATTTTTCAAAAATTTTGGGAGAACGGCGTCCACGAATTTCTTCCTAACCGACAGGACACTTGGGTTCATTCACATACTCTACAAAATTTGAATTATTGGTAGATTTAGGTAACATTTTATACCTAATAAGGTTTTAACCAAACAAAACATGACTTATCTGGAAATAACTTTGCAAACACAGTTTCCCCAGTGAGCAAACCCACACTTTGTGAGTATCGCTAGACCATCTTCTAAAGACCCAAGAAGTATTCCCTTCTACAAATTACCAAATGCATAAGAAATATGTTAGGTTAAGTTAAGTGTGGTTATTTGTATTCAACTACCCACTTACCAAAAGATTTCAGCACCCGTGGATTTCACAAATTAAATCACTAATTTAATAATTATTAATTTACACTAGAGGAGGATTATTTATTAAGTTTTCCCCATTGTGATCGTTTACTTAAAAGATCCGCCGGTCGAAGGGCACGTGATCGAAAGGCGAGGAGTAGTTGCGATTTCGGTGTGAAATCGCTGCTAAAATTTTATACGGACAATAAAATTCTGAAGTCGTTCCGAATTCGTTGCGAATTCGCATGAACAATTCTTCCCTCGAAATGCCAGCGATTTTCCGTGATCGAATTCGTAGCGAATTGTCTTCGATTTTTCGACGAGAAATATATCGTGGCGAAGTCGTTGCGGGTTCTAGGCGAAATAGCCCTCGAAGTCGCAACGATTTTTCGCTGCAGCGAATTCGCTGTAAATTCGCTATGGTCGCAGAGAATTCGACCAACGAATTGCCTACTGGGTGGTCCCGTATTTATCAAAAACGCATTCCGGCGTATAGGATTCACGACAAATCGTTGAGTTGCAGTTTTTAAGGTGATTGTCACACTTGTAAAATACAGGGAATTTAAAATATGTAATTTTTCATCACATTATTGCCTTTGATTCTATAAACATTTACCTGATAATTGAGGCAGTAGCACTGTCGAGATGTGGCGTTGCAGGATGGAACAGTCTGGTCAGGTCCACAGCGAAGAAGAGATGACTCACAACCTCTCACGGTACACTAAAAGTGTTGGTGAATTTGAAAAATTAGTTTACCTAGTAAAATCAGCCTAACTATAATTATTTTATTGATTTACAGAAGGTGAGGTATTGTCACATCGACATTCGCCATTTATTCGGCACGTTTCCGCAAAATAATCTTGGCCACGATTAAGGCAAATTTGACTAAAGAGTCGCAGATCTGCTTCATTAACACCTCTTAAGCTGCACGTTATGTTCCTAGTGTTGCACTGAAATAAATAGTTTCAGCAATTACGGTGAAATTTGGTTGGTCCGTAAATTTTAAATATGTAAGAACAAAATTACGTAAGGTCCAGTTATTATCGGAATACATTTGCAACGAGTTCCATACATCCATTTGTTCAGGACGCATTCCGCCCTCTCAAATTCGCTGCATACGGTTGAGCCACAGCTTTTTTCCAGGTTATCGCACTTAAAAAATTGAGTTATATAAGGTGCTTTGGTTTTATGAGAGCCGTATATAATCGTCATGCTAGTTAAAAAAAATAGCTCCTTGGTTTTATGTATGTACAAGGAGTTTCCTACTGATTAAAAATTAATATGGCGCAGGCTCTTTTTTTAAATCAAGGAAGACTCGGTCATAGCTAGTTTACGAATTAGTGAAGTAATATATAAACTAACTGTAGTAGAGTTTGATAGTTAATGGTGTTAAAAATTTGGTTTTCCAGAACATTATTAAGGCTACTTCTCATGAGAGGAGGAGAAGTTTTGAGTTGGAGTAATGTCTTAGTCTCATCTTTCCCTCTCGCTTTGCGTAATGCGTTGTGGGACCTATCTCGAAGATCGCATCAACCTTGTGGGGGGGGGACTCGACATCAGGGTTCCGCATGCCCCAATGTTTTGCATTTCTTTTTCTACACCTGGTGGTTTTTTTACACTACGAATCAAACCACCCAAAATCTCTCATTGAATCTCTTCCGTACTGTCAAGCATTACGTATAAAAAAGATATGTTCCGATCCTGAAAATGCTGTGAAACAAATTGATATGTTATTCGGAAAATTTTCAAAACGGGGTTATCCTTTGAATGTACTACATAAATGTTTATTGAAAATTAATCAGATAAGCAGACATGATATTCTTAAGCCAAAAACTCAACTTGTGATAAAGCATTTAAAACATAATAATCCTACTGTGTTATGTAAATATACCAATGTCAACTTACATGAAAAAGAGATGCATGAAAAAGTGTTTATTGTCATGCCGTTCTACAAGAATATGTATGGTTTTAAGAAATTATTTATAGATTTTATTGTATGTGAAGCAAAGAAAGGTCAAAATGTAAAATATAAACAAATATTAACAAACCTTAATTTAATTATATCTTACAAAAAAACTACCCAACTAAAAAGGTACACTGGCCAGCAACATAAAACTGGATAACAGTATCAATTTGTACTCAACTCGAGGCGTAACATATGAAAAAAATATTTGCCCAAAAAAAGTTTAAGAAACTTGTAAACAACTTATAAACATTTTAAAAAAAAAACTATAACAAGTCACTCAGCAGGTAATTTTTGAAATTCTGTTACAAAACTTACTAAAGTCTTTAATTTTACCAGATTATTTAAGAACACAATTACACTTATTTTAATGGCGTGTGAATAAGCATGTGAATATGCATGTGCATATACATATGTATATACTTTTATATTCAAACTTAATTGGAAATTTAATTCACTTTATGTTATTTTATATTAATTATTTTGTAATTTTCTATAATTTCGTAGCCTGAAGAAGCTGTACTTTATGGCGAAACCGGTCGCAGCTGGTGAATAAATCAGATTATTTGTCAATCAGTTGGAAGTGTTTTCTTCACACCTTCAATGTTTTTGAACAGCAAAATCATTAAATTTTCGAAATGTGGCCATGAACTCGTGAAATAAGCATTAATAAATCCTGATCATAATCTCCAATCAGAGCGTAATTAAATCAACTCTTGTGTCGAATATTTACCCGATACTGGAGACAGTAGCATTGACCAGAATTGTAGTTGCACGATGGAACGGTATTATTTGGTTCACAGCGAAAAGTTGATGATTCACACCCATTGAACAAACACTGCAATAATGTCGGATAGTTGATAATGTAGTCGACAAATTATTCAATTTCAATTTAAGGACATGAGATGGAAGTGGGATTAGGTTCAAAAGCTGAGCAGCAGCCAATAATCCGGTCCCCCAGAAGGTGCCAAAAACCAGCAGAACTAATTCGAAGTGGAAGCAACGCCAATAAATTTGTTACAAACATATTAATACAAGATAAAACTAATTAGTATTGCGAATCAAATTTGAGTAATATAAACCGGGTAAAACTACTCGTTTTGAGTACTACGGTGCTCTAATAGCAAATCATGTTCTTAAATATTTCATTTTTTTAACGTTAGCTCCCCAAAATAATAATTAAATGCAGAGACAGATTGGCATTTCCAATATAAAATTAACTTCCATAAAATTTCTCACTCATTTCACCGTCTTTCCCAAGAGAACTTAGTGAAATTTAGTGAAGATCGGTAAATTTATTTATCTAAAAAATTACTAATAATTTGTCTTACATTGTGTTATACCGGGCAGTCCAATTCTAGTTGAGAAAACACTCAAGAAACAAGTGCCTTAAGACGCTAATTAAATTTAATAAAGTTGCTAGCTTGCCAAGGGAAGAACTGGTTGCTATGTAAAATTATTCATCGTATTTATTTAGGTGACCTTTGACCTTTATCTGCCTTATTTATGGTATCTGTGTTTTTGGTACCATTTTGTGTGCATTTCTTACGATTGATCAGGTCTCATTTAGATACGTATGTATGTACGTACAGAGACCAGATTCGTAATTTTGCATTTTTGATCATACGATGGTATGATTTTGCAATGAGTCTGAAGTTCAGATTCTGAGCATTGTTCACATCATGTTAAATATGCATTTGTAAGGATTAGGGTTGAACTTTGACACTGCGTCTCCAGATTGAACGAGCACGATATCACGATAATATTAATATTTGTATGTATCAAGTTGACATGCCATTCAGCGAAGAGCATGTGCAGTTAATTATTTTATAGCGTGTTGTTGGGTTAGGAGAAGATAAATTAAATAATTAGATAATACCAAATACCAACCATCCCCGTATACATACTCACCCTCGTAAGTTGGATGGCAAATAAATATAAATATGCATGCATAACCAAACAGCGAAACTTGCTCACATTGACGTAAATCATTGATAAATATATTGTAATCACAAATTACATTAATTATGTATAAATTACATTAATACATGAAATTTTAATGAAAAATGTATTAATAATGTATAATAATAATAATTAATTACTAAAAATGATTACATAAAAGTAATCATAAATTACATTGATAAATAGGGAGGAGTGTGTAGATGGCCTACAAATCTGTGTTTTTTATGACGTCATATATGGAAGTACGCAAATCAGAGCTCGACGCCGCCGATCTCACACCGCCGCGCCGCCATACGCCGATGCATTTTCCGCGCCGCCGCCGCCGAAAAATTTGATTTCCTACTCCTTTAACATTGCGACGCCGCGCCGCGCCGCCGACGCCGCCGAAAAATCACCAAAAACTTGCACCGCCGCCGCCGAAAATTTGTCGTCGTCGACCTCGACCGCAAATATATACTTATGTAGGTATGCGTATCAAGGTTCCTCATGTTTAACAATTCTAACAGATATTATTTTTTTGATTACATGATGTCATTTACATCTATGTACTTACATATGTACGAATGCTGCAATTTTTCAAATGTAGCAAATTTATCCACTCCCTTTCCCCAAAAAGTTACCTATTTGAGTTTATATCGCAAGCCATAATAACAAACAAAATAATTTATTTCTCGAGCGCTGGATAAAAATTCGCTCATAACTATATAGAAGGAAACCAATAAATACATATAATCATTGTCTGTGCTTCCTCTAAAATTTGTATCAAAATTGTTATTTACTTTGTAACTTGCTTATATAATTGCGGGATAATGGGTCGGACCGGTTTGGCAAAGAGAATATTTTCTATCAGGATAAATATTTGTTTCAGGTAGGATGAATCCTGGCAGATTAAAATAAAAACTGTATTTTGCTTATAAGCTTTTTATTCTACAAAATTGCTACCGGAATTTTTTAATGGATGAAGAAAACGCTAATTGACCACCAGTTTAGTCGTCAGCTTTAAAGTGACGCAGTTTAACTCGTGCACTTCAAAATGTATACCAAAAACTGCTTCAAAATAATAAAATTCGGGCTCAGCTTACCCTTTCGCCTTGGTTCAACCAGTATTGGAGTTGATGTTAAATCGGAAACATTTTCAACAAACAATTTACAAAGACGAAAATTTTTGAAAATTACCCTGATGCTTGTCTTGATTTCGATACTTTGTTGCTTGAAAACATACAAAATTTGGAGTTACGAAGGGGGAAATTCAAATAAATATTTTCACATTTGTTACACATATTCCTTCCTGACGGTAATAATTACGGGATCTTTCATATTTTTGAACTGGATGCCAGAAGATGTTTGCAATATGGCTAATCAGTTAGTCCGGTATTGCCGTTATACAACCCACGAACACGGCTCTTTAAAAAAAATTCACGCGCGACACGAAACACGACTTTGTCTGACAGAAAAATGCCCAACACGCACGGAAGATTTTTTAAAACGAAAAAACACGCACGACACGCATGGCACGCACGATGCGCACGACCAAAAAATTTCGGTTTATTTTGCATTTGAGCACTATCGTGTCGGGTATAACAACAGAATTGTTTGACACTATCATGAATAATTGTCACTTAACCGACATTTGCAATTTCCAGAGTGTAAAAATGCAATTATACGAAGAATTTAGCAACGCAATTTAGCAACGAATCTAGTAACTAATGTCCCGCTTCACAGCGTGCGTGTAGTGCTAAAAGTACCAACACGCACGATACGATAGTAGAGTCTGGTCTGGTAAGTAGACACTTACGGTACCCGGGTTTTTACTGCTACCGCAATTTAGCAGTAACAGTAAAAACCCGGGTACTGTAACTCTGCATAAGAACGCAGAGGACCACACCGCCGAAACCACCATCACCACCGACTAAACCGATGGCGGCGAAGACGCTGGCGCTGCTCCCGAGTCGCTGGGACCCACGCCACGGACTGAGGCGATGTCGTGGGCCGCGCCAGCGCCCTCGCCGTCGTCGTCGTCGCAATAAAACCTCCTCCGCCACCACCACTACCCAACCATCACGAAAACAATAATAATAGCAATAAAAACGATGATAATAATAATAAATATGTAATGCAGGTACTCACGAGTCAATCAGGAATCAGTCTTTTAATTTATTATTTCAGTCTTTTCTCTTCCCTGAACAAATAATAAATAAAATATATGTACACATTCATACTCATTCATCCTAGAAAATCAAATTAAAAAAAAAACATTCACACACATACACACACATACACACACAAAAAAAACAACACCACCATCACTAAAAATATTTAGTGGCCTGTGCCACGACCCGTCTCCAGTCGGTTCGTGGCAATCGAGGTGTCGATGGCGAGACGTGCGGGGGACAGGTTGATTATTTGGACTTCCTCCTCCTCGTTCAAAAACCTACAAAAAAGTAGTTAGTTAATTATTTAATTAACGTGTGACAACACTCTTAGAAATCCAGTCTTAAAAAACGAACCCAACGTACGGTACGGGTCGGTTGCGGCGACGACGACGACCAATTGCTTTCACCGTCACCACCGCCATTCCTCCAACGATCATGACGATGATGATTGTTGTTGCTGCGGTTATGATGACAATAACTGCAAAAAAAAGAGAAATATGTATTTAATATTTAGGAAAAAAAGCGTCAAAATATTTAAGATTAAATTGTGACACTTTTTGATCTTATAAAAATTAAAGAACACGCTCACAAAGTTTGATCGTCAGTCGTTATCAAATGAAAAACTTAAAAATGTTCCACTCACCAGACACTGATCCAGGCGCAGTCTGAGGTGAAGGGGTGGGGAATGTTGGAACTGTTGTTGCTGGTGTTGGGGTGATTGGGGGAGGAGGGTCACACCGACCAGACGGAGGGACAAACGAGGTGTTTGTAGGGCGGGAGGGGGTGCACCCCAAGGACGAGAAGAAACACCCGGCACGCACACACACAAGACAAGACTTGGTCACCGGGCAACCTGAAAAACAAATTTAAAAAATATTATTATCATTACTGCTATTATTATTATCATTACTGCTACTACTATTATTACCGAAAGTAAATCCAAACACTAGAAGAAGAAGAAAAAGCCGCATTTTAAAAAAAAGCGAGAGGAACAAAGAAAGAACTCGAGAACTCACAACAAAAGTGAGTGTTTGTGTGAGTAAATCGCGGTGTTAATATAAGTAATGCTCACTTTCCCCCAACAAATCATCTCAGTCATGATAAATAAATATATTTTACACAAATTTGATTTTAATACAACTTTATTACAGAAATCATGTGTAATACTTTTTGTAATAATCATTGATGAGGGCTGCAGACCGTATATCAATAAATAAATACTATACTACACGATACTATTAAAAAAATTATGAGAAACCAGTATTTACATAAATAAATGAACTACTTACAATATATAATATTTTTACACAAGAATTTCCTTCGAGAACAACTAGTCTGAGTACATTTAAATTTAGTACAAAGCTTGCGTTTCAAAGTTGCATAAAATGCAATCACAATCTGATCATTTTTTAATGTATTTCGATCAAATATTTTCATAAGGTGAGACATTGATACTCTACGCAGTCGGTGAAAAATGAAATAGAGACAGTACATACCACAAACATTACTATCCCAGTTTTGAATAGAACGTCTATTCTGAATCGGATGATTTTCTAGTATACAATTAAAATATTTTTTACTGTAAAATACTAAACCTTTTCCAAAACTATCAAATACTTCTATTTTATGTTCATTCATGGCATATATGAGAATCCAGTGTCCCATTACAATTTTTGAGGTACTCGGTAGCACGTTGCAAATAAAAATTTTAGGATAAATAGTAGACTTAAGTAATTCACGTTCTAGTTCATCAGATGATACCACACCAAAGACAGTAATTTTATAAGGTTTGACAATTAATTTCAAAGCACTGTACATTTGATTACTATTCATTTTATCGTAAAAGTCCTTGATTCTCAATTTCTACTTCCCTATACTTATTAATAGTCAAGAGATTCTGAGTCTGTGATAAAATTATAACAGTAACAGCAGCTGAAAGTTCTTGAGAAAAGTCTAATTCGAGTTTAAATGTACCGTTAGTAGGATAAAAACTAGTCTCACTCTGGAAACTCTGTAGTTGGAAAGCAAATAACGTGTTTCCGTCGGCAAAACTAGAGCGGTCTATCCCGATGGTCTTGTTTTCCAGACTCAAACCATCTATAAAACTTTGATAAGCTAACAAGTACCGTGTAGAGAAAGTCAAGTTCAAGGAACGATATTCTAGAGGAACATTATTAATCGAGACAACAAAACGTGACAGGTTGAAGTTAGCAAAGTTGAATGGGTTCTTGGAATATTTTCCACTAATTGAGTCTGTAACCAAAATTAAGTATAAATGTAGAAACTCTTATGTATTTGTAATTTATTGTGTAAGTACCTGTCTCAACCAAACCTATGACAATACGTTGGCGTAGTTGAACGGTTGAAAAAATATTTTCTGTTACAGGAATTTTGGAACCTTTTGCAACTGACACAGTTTTAATCTCATTCCTAACTAGTGGATACAAAGCTTTCTGTTTATCAAGAATTTTCTCATGTAGTTCCACGACTTTTGGTGACACAAGTTGATTTTTGATGTAGAATACAGCTTCGTCAATCGAGATTATATACTCTGTCGTGTCCACCGCTGAAGCTAAACTAAATCTAACCGGTGCTCGTCTCAGTTTGAGTTTAAAGTCAACCAGAGGAAGAATCCATCTAGGTTGAAGACAGACATCGTCCATGATCCGCCCACATAATTCCACCGACTGACTTTTAGCAAGATACGATTTTCTTGATGCGTAACCATCGTTGTCATCACTTTGCTCATCAGCGTTGGTGTCCCGAATATAAAGTGCGTTTTTTAATATTTCCTTCTTGTATACTTCACTATAGGAGAGGTGGTTTAACAAATATGCACAGTAGTGATAGAACGGTTTGGATGATATTAATTTTCCATTCATGTAGACTTCTACCATGTCAAATAACGAATGGAGTAAGTTATTTGTACAGCTAAGGTCGACTCCTGCAGCAAGATTTGTACCATCACTGTTTAAAACCCGAATATTTAGATACAAAAATGATTCCGCCAAGTCCTAATACACACCGGGAACGCCACTAACCTTGAGAGTATAATGTATATGCACATGTATTCAATAATTACTTTTACAAATCATTTAACTTACATTAAACTCTAGTGGCGCCGCTATTTCCTTTGTCGAAACTGTTGGGAAAACTGGAACATGATATGAATTTAAAGTGGACACGTCACTAGCGTTTAATGTGAACAAGTCCAAGTAGCTATTCACGGCTTTTATTGAAGTGTTTGCCATTATTTCTTCTTTTTCCTCTTTCCACCCTTCTTTGGTTTCTTCCTTTTACCTCCTTTACTCTTAGATTTTTATTTTCGTTTTGTTGAGGTTTTCTTTTTCTTTTTCTTTCCACCACAAATAGGACTCTTTGTTTTTCGCTTTCGTTTACCACCCTTTTTTACTAATCCCTCTCCTAATTGTGTAGACTTTTTTGTTTTGCGAACTCGTTTAGCTTTGGTTGATTTTAATCTCCAAACTCTCGTTTCTTGGATGAACTTTCCCCAAAATTGAAAGGAACGAGATACGAAGTTGTTTCACCAATTAATCCTTGAGTTGGCATTGTGTGAAACCCTTCCTATCCTTACAATGTTTTCAATTTTATATGGAGTAGACATGTAAACCCAGAAGTTTCGTCAAATTGAACACTCTGTCCTGCTTCGTTTGTGATGCAGAGTCGTATTCGATCCATGTTAGGTACGCATACGTTTACATATTGTAGAGGGTGGAAGGAGGAGCTCTGAAGACTTGCTGTGTTGTGAGGTTGCTCGAATACTTTGAGGATTTGTTTGTACTGGTTACCAAATAACTGAGGGGGAACTAAATCACAATGAACCAAATACAAATTGTTGTTTTGGAAAAGATCGATATTGCTCAACTCAATGTCTTGTCCACTCAGAGTGCGACTACTCATACCCAACATTGAAGAAATTCGCTTAGAAAATACAAGCTGGTACGAACCAGTGCTTGCATGAATTTTGTTAAAAACCGTACTTATTTCAACCCCATCTGAAGTTTCTTCACCAGTATGTATAACTCCAGCTGTTTCTAAAATAGTATTGACTTCGCTAACAAACCCAGCTACACTGAAAATACTAGGTTCTAAAATTGTATGTACACTTATGAGTCCAAGCTTTGATGATGCTATAGTTAGTAACGAGTCACTCTTGTCACCATTTCCAAAGAATGAATCGATTGGTTTAAACCAAGCAGTTGATAACGCAACCTCAAACTGATTCGATTCGAGATGTAATGGAGTATATAAAGTATTACAGAAATCTGAGGTAGACAGAGATTCACCAGAAATTGTTTTATTACTCGAAACGTAAATGAAATAAGAATCAGTTGACACACTTTCGATACTCATATTGTAACAAGGTGAACGACGTTATGGGTGAATGATGTGAAGCGAGGGAGAATTATCGAGCGACCGAGAAAACGGGGAGGAAAACGGAAATGAAGTGTTTGGTTGAACAGGTTGCTATGGTTACACCGCGATGACTCAGAACAGTCGGTTCGAGTTTTGCACATGCCATTACATTTGCTGAAAAACGTTTTTGACAGTCTATTCACTAGGACGTGGTACTTTGTAAAACGCTTCCGTCTCCTTTTTCTGATTCATGTACTGGAAGCAACTCTTGTTCATAATAAGTACCTGTTATGAAAGCAAAATATGAAACCATCGATCGTTTGACTACAAAATAATTATATTCCTACCAACAGGTTCGTTGTTAGCATCCAGAACAGCATATGTAACGGGGTCGGTTTGCTTGATTTCAGCAATATGTCCAATTTCCAATGACCAGCGAGTTGATTCCAGTAGACAAGTTTAGAACAGTCATATGAAGTATAATTATTCCAAATAAATCGATTTGGGGAATTTTGAATATTTAAACAATAATCTGACGTGCAGGTAAAATCAACAATAAAACCTTTGTAGGTTGAAAAAAATTGTCTACTTATACATCTATAATCAGGTGAGCCTAACGCAAACCACAAGGACTTAATAAATACAGTCTCCCCATACTCAATACATGACAAACACTGGTCAACAATTGTTGTATTATTATTATTGATAGCAAATGAAAACAAAAATAACTGAATAAAAATAAAAAAACTGAAAAAATTTATCCATTGGTTTCACTTTGGAGTTGAGCCACTCCAATCTTGACTCGTTTGACGAGTTCCTCCAAGAGATGTTGCAGTTCGTGGCAACTGAACCAAATGCGTTGTCCAGACTCTGTTCCTCGTGTCTTTAACAGAGCAAAAAGTATGGTTCGGTTGACTTCGGTGTACAAGACATCCACTGATCCGACAGGATAGATCATGTCACCCCCACCAAAATTTTCTTGTTGGTAGATTAATTTATCAACCAATTCATCCAACTTGACAGTTTCTGGTTGTCCAGTAATAACAAAGTCTCTGGATACTCCGAGGTAAAGGAAGTTGACTGGATCATAGAAGCAGGACTGTTGGTCAAATTGTAAATTGAACTCATCAGTTTTCTTGCCAGTTGCTGTCAACTCTGATATCTTGGTTGAGTAAATATATGAATAACTTGATGAGGATCTGAGCTTCAAACAAATTTATCCACACTGCTTGACCTTTAGTATTTCCAGAACGTTTGTATATTCCAATCATCGGACCTTCGTCACGATAATCAAAATATTCATAGGGAGACTCCTTGAAAATTGAGGTAACGAGAAGGCTGTTGATGGTTGTCTCTTCAAGCAATGGGTTGTTCCAAAATTCTAGTTGTTGATCAAGACGAGCCTTACTGATACTTTGTTTATCGACTTCTGATTCTTGAATCAGTCCTTTAAATTTCAGTCCAAATTTTTCAAGATCGAGTGGAACGAATTCGATACGAAATCTTGGTGGCGTATGGTGTAGTCCTTTCCACTGATTCTTCCGTTGTTTCAATCTTCGAGGAAGGGTCCCCTTAACTCGGCGCTGTTCCACCAAAGGATAAGTCTTGAACGTTTCCATTCCTGTAGTATCCAATTCGTCAATGAAAATTCTTTTGGTTTTCGAGTTGGAACTCATTTTCCCCTGGAATAACTACTACTTGTGCTACTACTTTTGTCTCTGACTGTTTTCTTTCTCAACTTGCCTAACAACTGAACCCAGAAAGAAACTAGTCAAACTTCAAATAGCGTTATTGTTAGCTCGAACTGCGCACTTGGCTCTAACCCTTCCTTTTCTTGTTCATCGATTTAATATAAACACGGTTGTTTATGAAGTATGCCCCATGCAAAGAATTTTTATGCAAAACAAATAAAATTATGTAAAACACAAAGTTGGTAAATATGAAACGTTATTACCTTCTAGTCATGCTTGGTCACGACCCTTCCATTCGGAGGTCCTGTTGTAGGGCCAGGTTTTTGGCCAATACGTGTTTCTGAAATTCATAAAATTAACATATTCGATGTATAATAAATCTTGGTAGCATTTAATATTAAAAAATAAAACATAAAATATACTAACAAGAATTCTGACTCTCTTTTACGATACACGTTGAATGGTTTGTTGCAACTCTCGTCGTGAATCTGTTGTTTAGTTTTGTCCTTGTATAAACAACGGATGCAGAAAATGGGAGGAAAGTGTACAGTTGGTTCCACTCGTGGTTGAAGTGGGAACATTGTGTCCCGCTCAAAGGAACGTCGGAATTTGATGTTGAATCTTTCAATATTTTCTTTCCCCTTCCCATCATACAGCGAACAAACATTAAAAAACTGAATTTTTTTGAAGTAGGTACAGGAATTGGTAGGGAGTTTGGGAGGGATCTCACTCAAAGCTTTTTTGATGAAGAACATCTAATCCTTAGTTGTGGCATAATCTTATCACTTCGACCACCGTCCACGTAGAATTTGGTGACAACTCTTGTACAGTCGTAACAACCTGTACAACCAGGATGGTGACACACTAAAGAAGTCCACATTGTGTCCATTTCCACAGTTTTAGCGTATGGTTGACTCACAGAAATACTTTTCAATATAGCATTTCTTTTGCTTTCTTTAGCTTGAATATGTTTCAACTTCTTCTTCTTGAGGGGAGGTGAAAGTACTACGTCCTGGAACGACTCCGTCACCTATAAAATAATTTTAAAAAATTCAAACAAATGCACAAAAATAAATAACAAGCAAACAACTAGTAGTCAAAATAGCAAGTAAGCAAGTAAATAGAATAAGCAGGAAATAAAATAAAACTATTTAAACTCCAATCTCTTTTGTAATTATTTATTTCGATCAACAAACGTTTCAAAAGTTATCCACTCCTTACAATTAGATGGTTCGTCAAAACTTAGCCTATCATATTTATCTAGCAACTTCACAAATTCGGAACTTAAATAATATAATAGAGCATTTGTATCCTTCAGAAATTGGATAAATAGTCCCATACCTGGCAATGCCAATTTTCTTAATTTACTGTGACAACTAGCAGCACTTAGTAAATCAATAATATTACTTTTTGGAATGGTTTGACCCAAGTATTCAATCTCACCATTTTTCTTCCACTTAAGATTATTGTTTTCTATAATAAAAGTAATCAACCGACTTGCTTTATTTCTCTGATTTTCTGGAATTGCAAGAAGTAACGTGTTTACTTCAGGATTATCTACAGATTTTGAGTCAACTTTCACTTTCTCACTGCTACTACCACCACCAATGGTTGAATTAGATAAAAAAGTTGACTGAAGGTTGGCTGGCGAAATATTTTCATGATTATTATTACTACTACTACTACTACTAACGTGTGTTTGTGGGTTGGAAATTAGAGAAAACTGATTATCTATCGGTGTTGGTGGAGGTGGGGGTGGAGTAGGTTCAAAAATACGTCGATACTGATCTAAACTAATAACTTTGAATATTCTAAAATTAGACATAATTACTCCTTTTCACCCTCGTTTAAAAATTTACAAAAAGCCCCCTCAGTAATTTTTGTGAGTACTGTCGATATAATTAATGGTAGAACTGAATTATACTTAACAAATAATTTTCGTACTAACTCTAATTTAACTCTTTTAAACTTAATTAAACATAGGAGTAGAGGTTTCACTTTCTTCAAATCTTTTTGTTCGTTTTTAGTGTAGGGAAACGAATTTATATTTACACACACTTCTACTAAAATCTTAATATTTTCCTCAGTTGTTGTCTTAATTAGAGATTTTCTTGCAGTAATATTTGCACTCATAATAGTTTCTAGAAAAGCTTTATTTTCTTCCACTCTTTCCATTATAGTGGCCTCAAAACCATCATATCTTCAGGGAACAAACTCGTCTTTACTCTAAATCTGTTGTTCTGAATCGGGGTGAGATCAATAGCTAAGTAACCGTGTGGAGATTTCGTTACAAAGTCATATGCGTCTTTTAAAAACGCTGTATTACCAGGAAATGTTTGACGCCCAACAGAAGTAATTGCAGACCGATCACGAGGAAAATTGAAAATCTTGGAGAAAGTAAAGAATTAAAATCATTTCAAGTTTATTTTGACAAGATTTTTTAACTTACAATAAGGTGATCAATTGATAGACCAGCTGTTCGTAAACCAGGAGTGTAAATATTGTGTAAAATTACAATAACAGAGACTCGAGCATGATGAACCTTCTTTGTTATTAAATCTATTCATTTAAAAATAAATACTTAAAAAAATAATTACTATTTTTAAAATTAATTACAAACCAGTTAGAAATGAGTTCATATGCTTGGAAAATGAATCTCCCATATCATCGTAAACAATAATCGATTCAGGTCGTAGAAACGTGTCATCCCACTGATTCGTTAATTCCAATGTTGGTAACTATTTTTTTATTTAGACAAATTTAGTATAAATTTATTCACCACGATGAAGCTTTCGTGACTCCTTTGCAAATTTACTATATTTTTTGAATTACTTGTTTTTTTAATACAGCAAATTCTGGTTGGTCTTGACCTGCAACGTAAACTAGATGACGAATATCCCCACACACTATTTCCTTGCGTCGGAGCAGAATAGACTCCACCAGATGACTTTTTCCTACCTTGGCCGGGCCTACATAGATGGAGAAAGCGAGTTGAAACGAGAAATACGGGTAGTAGCTAGTAGTGAATGTATGTAACTATGACAACCAAAGTGAACAAGGGAACGAGTTACCACAAACGAACATGCTAAAAGGATGAGTGAGACCAACCACCATCTCGTCCGAAGCTAACATTTTAACTGCATGGAAAGTGGAGAAAGTTTGAGTTTAGTTCACCACCAAACACATTCCTGCTCCGATCACTTCACATAATACTTGACTCGAAAGCAACAAAATGAGTAAAAAAGAATTAGCTCGACCAGGCAAATTTTTTGTTGGTGGTCACCGAAAAGTGTGCAATATTTGCAAAAAAATTGAATACACAAAAAGAAGTTTAGAAATACATAAACACAACGCACACGCGTGTCTACGTTGTGGTGACAAGACTATTGTTGACAAAAGTCGTCATCGTTGTCGTCGACCTCAATTTGGTGGTGCTGGTGGAATATCAAACAGTTTGCTAATTGAAACTACTGCATTTGAGGAAGTGCAATCTAGTCTCGCTGGAACATTTCGGAGATATGTTCTCAAACATAAAGTTGCAGTTCCTCTGTTACAAAAATATTACTACGAAATTTATGACGATTTCAATGTGTCTCTAAAAAAACTTTTGAGACTGCGATCTATCTATCCTGATGGTTTTAAACTGAGACTAGTGTTGGATGTAATTCTACATAAAACTAATTCAGACATTCGTGCGTCAAGTCACTTATCTTCCAGTTGTAAATGCTTGGTAAATAAATATGAAATTAGAACTAATTTGTTTGATATGGTGAATGAGCAGGTGGCTAATCTTGATGTGTACCAACGCAACGGTTCTAACTGGACTATTGTAGAAATTAAAAATCTTAATGTTTATATTTCTAAACCCAAGTCACTTCGAGGAGGGTCATATATACCAACACCAAAACGTTATGATGATAAAAGAGGACTAATCAAATTAAAAACAACAAATAACCAATGTTTTCAATATTGTTGCATTTCAAAATTACTTGGACATCGAAGCTTACAAAAAGCTGCCCCACTACAACAATACGAACAATTTCAAACACAGAACAAGGATAATAGTTTGATTAACTTTTCGTGCTTCGATTCTACCGCTGGAGTTAAAATTTCTCAACTATCAAGATTTGAGAAATTGAATCCTGATTTTTCTGTAAATGTGTACAATTACAGTCCAGAATGGAAATCTATTTATCTTATCTATAAAACAAAGAAGATGAAGAAATATCATGTAGATTTAATGAGACTTCAAAAAGAAATGAAATCACACTTTGTTCTAATTTCAAATTTTAGTAGATTTATGTGGGAACCTGGCTACAACAAGAAATATTTTTGTAGAGTTTGTCTACACGGATTTATAACAAAACATGGTAGAAATAAACACAGCAAATTGTGTAACCAGATAAATAAAACAGTTATACGATTCCCAACCATAGCATTACATAAGTATGGACAATATGTAGAAAACGAACCACCACCAGTGTATATAGTAGCAGATTTTGAAACGGTAGCCAGTAGGCCTGGGGAAGATGTGGACATAATGGATGGAGAAAGTGATGATGAGATGGGTGGTGGTGGGAGTGGTATTGACCACATTCTCCAACGGCGAGGGTTTGCATTCGTAACCATGAGTGGTGATGAACCTATAATAATAAAAACACACGTCGGTACTACCCCTGCCAAGAAATTTGTCATATATATGCTACGAATATCTGAACTCTACCAGGAGCGTGTAAGTGCATATGCAAAGATGATGAGAATGAACTCGGACGATTGGATCAATTTTGCTACAACTACTATTTGTTGTTTATGCAAAAGTAAGTCTGAGTACAAACCTAGATTTGAAATGTTAATAATTCTAATTGTTTTATTATTATTGCAGAACCGTTTTACTCCAAATTCTACGATAAAGTGGCTCACACCAACGAAAAGCGAGCAATGGATGCAGATTTGGACCAGTTCACAGTCCCCGACGTTCAGTACAGAAAGGTTCGACACCACTGTCATACCAAGGAACAAAATGTATTTCAGGACCGGGCGAAATACATCGGAGCCGCCCACGCTAACTGCAACTTAAATTGTAGAAATAGTCGGTATTGCACGATTATATTCCATAATTTAACTGGCTTTGACTCAAAATTATTAATTCTCGCAATCGCGGAGCTAGGACTCCCGTTGAGAACAATTTCAAAGACTAGTGAACGACATATTTATTTACTGGTAGGTCAACGTCTACGAATAATTGATAGTCTAGCACACTTGAACAGTTCACTTGACAACCTTGTACAGAATCTTAAATTAGATGGAGTAGATAAATTTAAAGTGACAACAAAATTATTTGAGAATGTGTTGGGTGTAGACCTACCACTAGTTTTTGGGAAATTGGCATTTCCTTACGACCATTTGACGATGCAAAATCTACACGAACAGATAGTGGAATTACCACCGATTGAGTGCTTTTACAATAAGTTGAAGGATAGTCCCTGTGAACCAGAGGAATACAAGAATGCGTGCACAATTTTTAAAAAGTGCAAATGTAAAACTCTCGCTGAATTTATGAGAGTCTATAATTTACTGGACTGCAGTTTACTGTGTGATGTATGGCGCTCACATAGAGAACATTGCTTAAATACTTATAAAACCGATCCCACCAATTACGTGTCACTAAGTAGTATGAGTTACAAGATAGCGCTGAGGGATGCAAATGCAACTCTACAATTTATTACCACCCCAGATCTTTATAATTTAACAAAAAAGGCTCAGGTGGGAGGAATCGTGAACGTGAGTAAACGTTACGGCAAAGCCAATGTTCCTGGTTTCCCTAATTATAATCCAAAGAAACCAACTAAATACATTATACAACTCGATGTAAATGGGCTGTATCCACACAGTATGTGTGAGAAATTACCTACAAGGGATTTTGTTAAAAAATCTAGTAAATTTATGAGGTCGTTTGACCCGACAAGATATTCCACGAAAGCGGATGTCGGGTTTCTTATCGAGTGTGACCTCGAGATATCGTCCGAGCACCACAATTGGTTTAAAGATTTACCACCATTCGCGGAGAAAAGAGTTGTCAACGAGAGTGACCTTTCAAAATCACAAAAGGATTATTTGAATAAAAATCCTAATTCGAAATCCAACCTGGGTGGAGAACAACTACTACTCACACTTCACAATAAAAATAACTATGTATTATTTCTACCAATGTTGAAAGTAGCACTTTCCCTCGGTGTGAAAGTGAAAAAATATCACACAATTTGGACTTTCAGTCAGAAAGCCTTTCTAAAAAATGGATATTAGAGAATGCATATTTACGTGTTGCTAAAACAATTGGAATGAACCAATTAATTAAACTTGTAATGAATAGTGTCTCTGGGTATTTCGGAATTGATCCAACTAAATTTAAGAATACGCAGCTTGTGTCTGAAATTGAACAAGCTAAACAACTTGTCGCAAAACACAATTTTTCTAACGCAAAAATGATTAATGAGTTTTTAGTCATGATTGAACACCATAAAGAAAGTGTAGTAATGAATAATCACATTCTTGTGAACGCTGCAATCCTAGATCACTCCAAAGCTTATTTTTATTCCCTAGTCTACCAGTTTAAAAAACATTTTGGAGATAGGATAACTATTTGTTATGTAGATACAGATAGTTTTTTAATGGAAATATATGTAGACGACTCGTGGAAAGAATTAAGTCAGGTGAAACACAATGGAAAACCAGTTATGGATTTCTCATTTCTCCCAAGAGACCATCCTTATTTTTCAACCGACTGTAAAGGTACGTTGGGACAATTGAAAGATGATAATATGAGTGGAGTTCTCAAATTTATCGAGGAGTACGTTATTCTAACTAAAAAATGTTATTTCCTAAAATTTTATTATCCTAACCCTACCGATAGAAAAGGAAACAAGAAATTAGACAAAAGAAAATTAAAAGGTATTGGTCGATCGTTTGTTAAAACGTGTGATGAAGACGCTTTCAAAGCTGCATTGTTCAACCAAACATCAAAGAAAGTAAAAACTAGAAATCTACGCAGTAAAAATTTTGAAATTCAATCTGTGAATTCTGATAAACTAGCTCTATCATGGGTGTGCAACTCACGATATTTACTGGGGGAACGTGGAATAAAAACCCTACCGTTCGGCACAAAGATATTGTATGAAACAGTCTACATGTAATTAAATTGTAAATAGAAATGTAATCAATGCAAATATGATAAAAAATACAACCAATTTGTACAATGTGTAAATTTTTGTCTGGGGTTAAATATTTATTTCACATCACAACACATGAAAAGTGAATATCTCCACAAGTACTCATCAGTAAATTGTTAAAATAGTTTTAAATATTTAATTTTGCATACAAAAACCAAATACACACACAAGCACACATCCTCATAAAATATAACTAGTACACATACAACAAACTCAACACGAAATCTAATACAATCATCAAAATAACAGTAAACTATTTAGGCAGTGGTGGTAACATCAGATTCTGCAAGAAATATATATTTTTTAAATTATTCATTGTCCCAACTCTTGCTTCAGCATTACATTCGTTATCAGTGAATCACCTTTGCATTAGCTTCCTCAAAGGAGAAACACACGTCACCAACTTGAGTCAACCAGTTAGAAAAATAATCGTCAGGATCCAAGATTATTTCCAAACATTCTTCACACGAACACCGAGTTCGCCAATCACACCAGAGATATCTTCCTTCAGAATCCTTTGGTGGAGCTGGAATCTGAGGTTTGCAACACCCTCGACACACAAGTCGGTGGTTGAACTCTGCATATTTATGTTCCCACGGGATGAAATCTGTACTTTTAAAGTTTATTGTAGGATTCTTGACCTGATGACACAAGATTAAAAAATTAAAAAGTAGCAGAATACTGAAATAACTGTCAAATATTCATACTACTTTGTAAACTTCTCACCTTCCACATACAAATTTTGCATACACACTGACTTTTGCGTTTGCAGTCCTTTATCAGTTTAAATCGGAGTAGCCACACATATTTGTTGAAATAAAAATCACTGGGGCGCAATGGGTAAGGTAAACAACCCATTGTACATTTTTTTATGGGAAACATTCCTTGATCATTCACACACTGTGGACATAACATGACATCTAACAAAGTCTCAAAAGTCTTGTTTGGTCTAATACCACTCATGATGTGAATTAGTTTACTACCGCAGTCTTTTCACGTGGTGTGTCATTATTATGAATAATTATTACCACGAAGCATTCCTGGTGGTGTTGTGGGAATAGTTTTAAAATTTTCTCCAGTCCAAAATTAAACGTTGTCGCTTCTGTGAGTAAGACAGGCTCCACTGTATTCATTTCCACTCGTGCCACGTGTTCTGGGAGATTTGTAGATAAGCGTTCAGTAGTAGTAGTCGTCGTGGTAGTAACCAAGGGGGAGAAAGTAGGGGGAGGTTGTTGTGTGACTGATGACGTTGGTAACAGTTGTGTCAGTAGTGTTGCTAGTGTGGGGCTGGGAGAAAGTGCGGAAGTCGACCGGTTGTGGGAAAGTTTTGGTGAGTCAATCGTTGTGTTAGTAGTCAACCCTGTATAGAATTTAAATCAGATCGTCTAATCTATTTAATCAAATCTCGACTTTATTCATCACGAACCATTCTCATGCAGAAGTCTGGGACACGTGTAGTAGTCGTGATTGCGTGCCCGCTTTCTCCGGAATAATTAGTAAAAGGCCGCTGAGTTGGAATGGTTGGTGGAGTTGTCAATATTTTTGGCGAGGGGGAAAGTGATGATTTTGATCGAGGTACTGTTAAATTGTAGGAAAATTTAGGTGGTGGTTGTGGGGTGTAGGTTGGTTGGCCTGGTGCCGAGATTGGTTGTACCGGAAGTCGAACAGAAGAAAGTGGTGGTGGTGCTACCGTTGATAAGAACCCCTTGTCTGAATAATAGAATAATATTACACAGTGTTCCTGAAATCCCAGTACTTCCATAAACTAACCATGATTTTTCTGCACACTCTTTCCGTCGGTTGGTGTTTTTGCTGGGTAGTGCGGTGGTGTTATCACTGAATCTATCAATAAAATAGAAAACTAGTGAATTTATAAACATCACTCGTTTTCATTTTCATTGATACAGTTTCTTACCAACTGGGCATTGACTCATGCGAGTGAAGACACGTGTCACTCGAGTCGTGTGAGTATCATAGGGCGGATATGTATGTACTTAAATTCCTCAAAATATGTATGTAATATGTACTTAAAAAACGCGAAAATATGCACGTAAAACATATTTTTCAACCGAAATTTTCTACTATATTTGCATTTAATTTTCTAAAAGTTTCAAATTTGTAACACTCTTATTAATGAATTATTATGTATTGTATTTTAATATTCATGTAATGACCCGTAACACGACATTAGCCATATTTAGAGATTTTCAGGGGCAATTTTATGACTTGAAAAATGGGGCAAAATGGATTTTCTAGTCGTTTACACGAATTAAACTCCGTTATCATGAAAGTATAATTTTTATCCAACTTTAACGTCTGAATGAAGAAAAATATTTTTTCCTCAGGAAATCCTGAAATATGCATTAAAATGTTTATTTTTAGAAAATGCTCGAAATATGTAGGAAAATATGCGTATTTACGAAAAAACCTCAAAATATGTATGAAAATATGTATATGTACGAAAACCCTAAAATATGTAAAATATGGAAAACCATGTTTGAATTTTTGAAATCATGCTTCGATAGGATGTGTGTATACGAAGTTATAGTAAGATCTGATTGGGAATGAAAAAGTTAGAAATACATACATATCCGCCCTCTGGTGAGTATCGTTGGCTGGTTTGCAAACAAATTTATTTCCATGACCAACAAAGTGGCAGCCGTTTTTGATACAAGTTTTACAGTTATCAATAACGGCACAGGACTGTGCACACGGTAGAAATAAAATTACAAACAATGTCACCTTCATTTTACTTTAAATTGGAAAAATGGGGAAATTGAGAGGCGGATGAGGGTGACTGATATGTGTCGTGTGAGAAGAATGAAATAAGAATGCAAAGTTGAGAATAATTTTCTCCAGCATGTTAAAAAAGAGAGCAAAAGATTCGCAAATTCCTATCTGCATAACACTGGTTGCTAAAAGTTGCTTATGTAAACATTGATCTGTAATTTAATACTAATTGTCTTGTTTTTGTTCAGCGAAAGAAGTTCGCATCATTTCTCAATCTTCTCAATATTAGATTACCGATTCCAGTATTTACATAAGTCACCACTCACATCTCCATGAGAAAAGTATGCATAACTATGTAGGAATAAATATTCCCCATCTTTCATTTCTAACAATCCCGTTCACACTATAATTAACCCTGATAAGAGTTTGTCGTTTCTCTAGTATTTTTATAGCTCGGTTCGACTGAAAACCTTACAATACCAAGATACTCCGACATCCCCTTTTACCTCTCCACTCACTTAAAATTAATAATGGTAAGCAGTTGCAAGCGTTAATCAATTGGTAGCAGTAATATTAAAACGAATTTACCTTTTTATTTGACCCAGCCATGATATCCAAGATTTATGTAAGAACAAGGTTGCACTTTTTATTCACTTTTTTGAAAGAATTGTTCAAGTTTTTGTCAACTATAACGAGTATTGTTCGCTTTTTAGACAATATTTTTCACGTATTGAAAAATATGTCGAGTTTTGACCACTTTTTCTGCAAGTTTTTTGTCACGTATTAAAAGATTTTCAAGTTTTGAACACTTTTTTCTAGTAGTTTTTGTCACGTATTAAAAGAATTTCGAGTTTTGACCACTTTTTCTGCAAGTTTTTTGTCACGTATTAAAAGAATTTCAAGTTTTGAGCAGTTTTTTCTTCAAATTTTTTCACATATTGACACCCGTTTCAAGTATTTTGAGTATTGATCACCTTTTTGCACGAGTTTTTGTCTATTAAAACTATTTAAGAGTCACCAATTAACTAAGAAAGTAGTCCACTTTACAAATAAACACCACAAGACTGCAAGCTGCACAATATTTTATGATTTTTTCCGTTAAAAAACCAAGCGTCACAAAATGTGAGGGAAAAACGTGGTCTTTTACCGGTTACCTTTCTCTTTTTTATTTTTACACAAAAGCAGGTAACCCCGTGCGCGAATTTCATAAGTTGATGAAGATGAGATTTCACCGGGTGACTTTTTCGGGATATTTTTTCATCACTCATCCTTTTCACTATCAACGATTTGACCACGACTGGGTGTGTGTACAATTTGTTTTTAAATTATTACACAAGTTCATACATACATATTTATTATTATTATCGTGGTCGTATTATTATTTGTGGTGGTGGTGACTCGACCAGTAATCTGTCGTCGTGGTCATCGTCGTGGTCGTGGTCATCTTGCATTGAGAAACTCGATTCACTGAACTCACTGTTCACTGAATTCACTGTGTCTGAGAATTCAGAATCCTCATTTGTACAACTCTGTCGACTCTCTTCCTGTGAACCATTGTCACTAATGTTAATACAAAAGTTAAAGTATTTCTCTAGTTCGTTGTCATTTCGTTGAGGTTGAGTCTTTAATCTTCCTTGTCGTCGTCGTACTATTATTATTTGTGGTGGTGGTGACTCGGACGGTAATCTGTCGTCGTGGTCGTCGTCGTCATATTATTTGTGGTGGTGGTTGTGGTATGGCTGTGGTGGTGTTTACAATTTTTTTGAAAATAATAATTAAATATTTGGCTGCTAGAAATTTAGTGAAAAGTAAACGTCCATCCCTGAATTACACAAAACTATGTGGAGTAGTATGTACATACATATTTATTATTGTTTTGGTGATGACTATGGTGGGAACAATTTTATTGATAATAATAATTTAAAAGACTGATTCCTGATTGACTCGTGAGTACCTGCATTACATATTTATTATTATTTGTCGTCGTTTTTATTGGTATTATTATTGTTTTCGTGATGGCTGGGTAGTGGTAGTGGCGGAGGAGGTTTTATTGTGACCACGACGACAGCGAGGGCGCTGGCGCGGCCCACGACATCGCCTCAGCCCGTGGCGTCGGTCCCAGCGACTAGGTAGCAGCGCCAGCGTCTTCGCCGCCATCAGTTTAGTCGGTGGTGATGGTGGTTTCGGCGGTGTGGTCCTCTGCGTTCTTATGCAGAGTTACAGTACCCGGGTTTTTACTGTTACTGCTAAATTGCGGTAGCAGTAAAAACCCGGGTACCGTAAGTGTCTACTTACCAGACCAGACTCTACTTACGATGATACTATTGGTCGCACGAAGTGTTTGAGTGAGGGTTACACGCACGGCACGACACGGCTCGCGTCGGCGCACGCACGACACGATGCACGATCGTGTCGTGCGTGTTCGTGTTAACACCAAAAAGTCGTGCGCACGGCTCATCTCTGGTGCTATATAATAATGAACAATGGAGGTCTCGCAGCGTATGGTCTCCGATTTTGGCCAAATTTGTGCTGACTGCTGATCGACGAAAAATATAACGTTTTCTGCAAGTTTCCTGTTCTTCGTATGCGAAATATCTCCGCCAAACCTAAACCTCGGAAGAGTGCATTTCGCAAACATGGTATAAATTAAACTTGTGCCAACCTTGAAATTAATTTGGTTAAAAATCTGAGAGCAGATGCTGAGAGACCTCTATTCTTAAGTCATTATCAAATTGTAATCGTTTTAAAAAATTATGTCGTGTGATTAATCAATTTGAATTTTGAGTTAAAACTCATTTTTATCTGTAAATATACAGAAAGATGGATGGTGAACTATGATCCGATGAAATTACTCCCTGGAGTATGGCTGGATTATGCAAACGTTCTTGCAATTACGTTATTTGGTCTATTTCCCCTCTCGAATACAATGTACTCTCTGTTATTTCCGGAAACTCCAATATTTTTCTTTTTCCATAGGAAATAGGAAATGGTTAAATAGGTCCTGCTCATCATGCTGTCAATACTGGCACAATGCATCTGGTTCATTGGTTTAGAGGTCACGGGAAGGATTGACTTGTATGGGAAAAGAGTTTTAAGATCGTGGAAATATATTGAGCACCAGAACAACGACGACAGAAAGTACATGAACAAGTTTAGAAAGGGATGTCGCCCACTCGCTTGGGGAGTCGAGGGTGTTTGGGTAGTGAAAAGATTGTCTGTTCTTAAGTTCTTGATGGCTGTGGTAAAAGGAACTTTTAGAGCGATACTGGCCCTCAAAACACAGTAGTTAATCCAAAAATAAGTGTAAACTTGTATACGAGGTTAATATATTAAATAGGTAGATACATACATATGTAATGAACATAGCATAAACAAAAATAAATACTAGTCAAGTTGGCCAGCGAATTGCTTTCGAATTCTGAAATGGCTAACCCAAAGTTTTTGCCGAATCGATGGAATTAGCTGAGATATTCATTAATATCAACGCAGTTTATCTTTTCCCATCCCGCGCTGGTATCCTTCCCATATTATTAATATGGTAGGGAAACGAACGCGGTTGCCAAATTTTGGGCAAAGTAAAACTGCCTTGATATTACACGCTTGCAATCTTGGTCGAACCGGGGCATGTTGGGTTCGAGCGAGATGACGTACATATGACCTAGGTATGTAAACCCAGTATACTCCGGTTCAACCAAAATTATAAGCCTCATCCATTATGCCAGATCTTGGGTTTGATCATCGATGCATACTTAATGATTTTTAAAGCCAGGTAGGTATGTAGTTAGAGTACATCCATAAGTAAGTGTATACTACTTTCTTATTTACGTACATAAGTCGTTACTCGTTGTGATAAATAATTATAAACCAGTGTTATTAACAAACTGATGGAACCGCTTATAATAGTGCTAAATAAGTCATTAATTTTGGCTGAGCATATTCCAGCGTCATGGAAAATTTTGAAAGAACATATATACCAATCTTACTAATACAGGTTTTGCATATTTAATGCTTTTAAATAATTGCTTTTTTACTGGACAGTTGAGAATCCAATCATGGAATATTCTTAATGTTTAAGTTAAACCTGAGTGAAAGAGATTAATTATTTATGGTTAGTGAGACATAAATAATAAGCTTTGGGTTAAAGAACTACCGAGGCATGCATAAAATAAAACTCTAGTGACATATTTGCCTTGCTATAAAGGACAAACGAAACCAGTTCGGCAAACCTTTAACCTTGCAAACATGTTCACCGAGATAATATTTCTTATATTTCTCATAATGGCAATGGCCAAATGTGAAAAAGATTCCATATCAGTTGTCCAGACTTATATAGCTCACTTTTTGGAAAATATAACAAATTGCGATCTACAAATTGTTCATGATGGATCGGATTTCGGGAATCAAAATATTCCCGTGAAAGTCATACGGGTATATTCATTAAGGTTGCCGCGGGTACCGGGTAGGTACCCGGCTACCCTGCTACCCGGCCAATTTATCTAAAAAAGCAGGGTATCCGGCTGAGCCGGGTATTGAGAATTACCCGCCCAGGTAGTTTTATTTTCCCATCTTTCGTTTTCTGGGGCATACTGTGACAGATTTTGGTGCGGTTTCTTCATTCGACTCAATAATTCAGTCCTGTGCACACCTGCTCGAATTGTTTCATGGATATAAATTTACAAATTCTATCTAATAATTAATAAACTCATGCTAACCTAACACTAAAAATCTCCAAAAATGTCGTCCTCACACGAGGTACCTTCGCCTTCAAGCTCCCAGGACGAAGTCAATTCAAACTCCCTTGGTGGCGAGCAGAATCAACAAGCCGGTTTGTTAAGTCTGCTGAGATCAGGAGAAAAAACGAGAGCTTCGGCGTTAAAACAAGAAGCACAAAAAGGTAACTATTTTAGCCATTTTGCTAATAAATTCGCTTTATTTCAGGAATCAAAAGAATAATTTCTATTCTAGGAACGAGACGGACAAGTGGGGCTTGGCTGTGGTTTAAAGATCATTCAACCAACCCATCTAAAGCGGTCTGCACTGTTTGTAATGGTGAGATAGCTTGTGGCATTGGAAAAAGCCGTAGCACTTCATCTCTAAAAAAACATTTAGAGGCCAAGCATCCTACTCACTATCAGCAGGCGTATTCAAATGATCCTGATGCGGTCGCCGTTTCAAGTGACGACGACAATTACGGCTCCACGACTCCAAAGAAAATGCGACTAACCCAGCCAACCCTAATCGAGAGTCTTGAATCTAAAAAGAAATGGAAAATCGATGATTTAGGGGCACAGAGTCTACATTACACATTAGGAGAGATGATAGCCGTTTATGTCCTACCGTACAGCTTTGTAGAGAAAATTGGATTCAGGAGATTATTAGCGGCTATGAAACCGCAATATCCGGTATGCTGATTCTAAATACACTCAATAAAAACGCCGGCGTGTTAAATTAATAAATAGATGATCCTTAACTAAACTTGTTTCAGGTCCCAGGGCGAACTTACATGACGGATACAATTATTCCCAAAATTTATGAAAGGACACGGAAAAAAATTTGGAGTCAAGTACAGGACGCTACCTGGATTTCGTTCACCAGTGACATTTGGACAAGCGAGCATAATAACTTTGGATTTATAAGTTTCACTGGGCATTTGATTGACGAGATATTTAAACATCGCCATGCTGTTCTTCAATGTAAACATTTTTCCGGTGAGCACAGCGGTCAGAAGATTTCTGAAGTGATACTTGATATGCTAAAAAGTTGGGATATTCCTACAAACAAAGTTCACACGTTAGTCCGGTAAGATCTTATTTTAATAAAAGAAACGCAAAAGCAACAAGCCGGATTGTTTTTTATGAATCTTTTCCTAAATAGCTCATTATATTTCAATTTCAGTGACAATGGTGCCAATATAGTCAAAGGTTTAAATGATGCTAATCTGAGCAACATCGGATGCTTCGCCCACACAATTCAGCTAGCATTCCATGATTCAGTCAAAGCAGTGAGCGTCAAAAATTTAATTGCGAAATCTCGGAAAATAGTCGCAAAGTTTACTCAGTCCCAGAAGAACTCAACCCTTCTCCTTAAAAAGCAGAAAGATATGGGCCTGACACCAAAGAAACTGATCCAAGATGTCGCGACAAGGTGGAACAGCACGTTCTATATGCTTGAAAGGCTTCAGGATCTAAAGGCAATCATAGCAAGTTTATCAACTGAAATTGATTTTGACAATTTGACCACAAATGAGTGGACACTTCTACCAGGCGTGATCGCTATTCTGAAGCCCTTGGAAGAAATTACGAAGCTTGTCAGCTTTAACTCTAGTATCGTATCTGAAGTGATACCAAATGTGGAAGCCCTCTTACGATACTTCAAAAAAACTGAAGGTCTAGATGCCGGATTGAAGACTTTGAAAAAAGAGTTTCTAAAGAATGTTGAAAAACGATTCGAGAAACTACCCGATGTGGATGAATATGCATTTGCAACTTGTCTAGACCCGCGGTATAAACAAATGTTCTTCTCTGACAACACTCGAGACCTGGTGAAGGCTAGATTACAGAATTTTATCCTACAAGAAGAGATGGGCATCCCTGACCCTGCCTCTCCCCTCGAACCTCAACGGCTTGTTTACATCTGAACCCGAACTCCCCCTTGTCAATTAGAAGGTCCTTTAACGTTAGCGGACCAGTTGCATGTCTCCTTCTGGAACTGTTACGATGAAGCCATTAAGCAATCTATGGAAATTTCGGAGGTGTCAGAAGAAAATATTGAAGCCGCTGCAGTTAAACGGACCTCAATTGTCGCCGAAATTAATTCGTATTGGAAAGCAGATCCAATTCCTATAAAAAGCAAGACTCTTACTTTGACGGATACTGGATTGAATGATCCCTTAAAATGGTGGAAGACTAACAAGGACAAATTTCCGACGCTTCAAAAATATGCAAAAAAGTTCTTATCAGCCCCTGCCACCAGCGTCTACAGCGAAAGGATGTTCTCTGAAGCTGGACAGATCTATGATAACCTCCGAACGCAGCTGACTCCTAATCATGCAGAAACCCTACTTTTCTTAAAACACAATCTGCCAATAATCAACTATCAGTACTAAAGCGTTTCCTTAAATCTATAATAATGTGGTAAATGTTTGGCTTTCTTTATAGAAGAAATTGCAGCTCTTAATAGTAAACTAGTTTATAATTTTATTAATTTACACTAACTAAAAACATGCCGGTATGTTCCTATTTTTGATGGACGTTTATTTAAAAAAAATAATCTTCACATTATTTTCTTAATGTCGTGAATGAATGTGCTGAATAAATTGATTATTTGTTACATAACATAATGACCAGGATTTACCATACATTTTAAGTCAAAACTATATAGTTCTTCCATTCCATATTGAAAAGCCGGGGCGGGTACCCTGCCGGGTAACCCAGCAGGGTACCCGCCGGGTCCGGGTAATTGGTAAATATTGGCCGGGTAGTACCCGGCCGGGTAGTGCAACTACCCGCGGCAACCTTAATATTCATACACGAGTTTGAAACCATAGGATTGATCATCTTCAGCTATAAATGTCTTATCTTCCCGAAGCCAGCAACATAAACTGAGTTTCCTTCTGTTAAAAGTACTGACTGGAACAAAATTTGTAAGCGATTTAGAAAAATGTTTCCCTCAAGGAGCTTGGATTGAAACCACGGTAGGCTACCATTTGTTCCATCTGGTAAGGGATGGCGAGAGAAACTCGAACAATTTGCTTAGCGACCAGACATGGCGACGGTTTTACCAATATTGCGACCACATGGTTGTAATTGTTATCACAACAAAGCAGGAGGTAGAATTGATTCGTTTCGTGCCGCCTTTGGTACTACCTAGAGATGTGCATAGGGTAGGGTTTACCCTTAAAAAACCCTACCCTGCCCTACCCTATAGGGCTTTGGGCGGGCGGGCTTTCATTATCACTACTTTTTAAGGGTAGGGTAGGGTAGGGCTTTTTTAAGTAGGGCATAGGGCCGGGCGGGCTTTTTTGCATGTACATAAATAGGCTGTCGGGCAGGGTAGGACTTTTTCTTTTTGTTTTTAAAAATAAAAAAATAGCGTAGTCAGTCATAGAGTGGGGCATCAGAAATGAGACGCGAGATTTGAAGTTAAATATTTTTCTTCCTTTGCATTTTTACTGCATATTTCACATTATCCGAATGATGTTCACTTATTTAACGTTTTGATGGGATTTCTCTTTAAAAATAAATAAATAATTTAAACTTCGCAAAGCTCAAAAGTCGCTGAGTTACTAATAATTCTCAATCTACATTGTGGCTCAATGCAATCTAAGGTAATTGGGGCGCCCCATACAGTTAATTTAATCACCAGCTGACATTTTTCGAACTTTTTTAGGATGTCGAATCAAAATATTGATTTTCCCATGAATGGGAAAATGAAGTGGAAAATACAGACAGCACACCATCCACCGAAACAGACATCGCCATCTTTAAAGTCGTGGATCCAGTGCTTGTAAAATCTGATATTGAAAAACTGATATCAAATAATAGTAAAAGAATTACATTTCATAAAAAATTAAAATCACAATCTTCTAAGTCAGATGTGTGGAATACTTTTGAGCAAGTTCTCGTGGACAACAAGCACACAGATGTAGTTCGATGTGTGTCATGTAAAAAATGCTTGACATACAGGCTAAAGGACGGGACGACGGCTCTTTCAAGACACCAAAATTCTGCATGCAGCGCTGCACCAAAATCGTCCAAAAGCTCAAGTAATAACCAGACGACATTAAATTTTGGTTTAAAAAACGTTCCATCGGGGGCAGTTGCAGCATTGAATGAAGACGTGGTGATAGGGTTGGCTCAAGACCTTCGTCCACTAAATTCAGTAGGTTCTAGAGGATTTCTAAAAATAGCAAAATCATTGATACATTTTGGCGCAATGTATGGAGATCAAGATCCAAAATCAATATTGAAGCATAGAACTACTTTAAAAAGAGAATTTCTTCCTAAACTAGTTGATGCGAAGCGAAATGATATTTCAATGCTAGTTGGTGCGGCACCGCAATTTCCATTCTTTGCTTTTACATCAGATATGTGGAGCGACAAATATCGACAGCGAAGCTTTCTATCACTGTCAATTCATTACATCAACAATAATTGGAAGCTGACATCGCATATGTTGGGGGTTGACGAATTTACTGAAGATCATAAAACAACGATTAACATCCGACAACAATGTCGTCAAATTTTATCTAAGTTTTTTGGCAACAACGTCGACGACGTTATGACAAACTCTTGGATTGTCACAGATTCCGGTTCTAATATGCTGCATATTTTTTTAAAAAAGAGAGCCATGTCTTTGTCATCGTCTAAATACGTGTGTGGAGTGGATGTTCAATAAAAAACCCACGCCAACAGCTACACAAGTAGCTAATGCCGAAAAGAATGGCCGAGAAATTCATCCCAAAAAATTTTTTTCGTTCAAGGAAAGTTGTCCGCGATTCCACGTACGCATTTTTATCAAAACTTGTCATTTGGAGTGTTAGAATAATCTACAATTTCAGTTTTATTTTAGGGCGCCCTAGTGTCAATTAAAGATGTGGTAACCTACTTCAAGCAGTCTTCGCTGAACTCCAAACTAACATCCACACTTAAGCAAGAAGTTGCCACTAGATGGAATAGAGAGTTAATTATGTTGGAGTCATATCTAAAGGCAGCTAGCGAAGTACAAAATTTACTTCTACAGAACGGGAAAATAAACAAGTTAAGCACCATCGACAACGAAAGTGTTAAAGAATTAGTGGATTTCTTAGGGCCGTTTGAAGAGTGCACAAAGGTTTTCAGCCAGGATAGTCAGCCAACTCTATATCAAATTGCACCCTGGTTCCATAAGCTACATCAACACTTGGAGATAAACGAGGATGATTCGGATGAATTGAAACTGCTCAAAGGACAGGCTATGATTTGTTTTGCTGAATACTGTAAAACCTCTACTATGCACTATGTTGCAGCTTTATTGAACCCAAAGTAAGCCATCAAATGTAGCATAACATACAGTGGGGCGCCCCAATAATATGTCCGATTTTGTAAAGGTTTCGCAAACTTAAATTCGCGTCTGAAGAAAAAAAAGCGGAAGCCCGGAAGGAAATGAAGCAACTCATAATGGGAGAAATCGAGAAAGAAAGAGATCAGGCTGGCAAAGACGCAGGTCATTCTGAGAAACCAAGACCTACTGACCCCGGACCAGAAGCAAAAAAGTCTCGGTTCGCGGATATAGAAGACTCTGATACGGAAGAAAACAGTACTGAAATTGGGTTAGCTAGTAGCAGTGACCTAGCTATAGCTGAGATGAACAAGTATCTTGACGCTAAGCTTACGGAGTTAAATATTGATTCCTTTCTTATCAGTGGTAAGATATTTGGCAAAATCCATTTGAACTTATTCTTAACAAATATTCTTATATTCTTATATTCTTTTTCGTTTTTAAGAAATTAGCGACAAGGAAAAAGAATCTCAAGTCCACTTTGACATTCTCGGATTTTGGTGTGGCGCCACAAAGTTTCCTCATTTGCAGAAAATTGCCCAAAGACTGCTTGCAATTCCTGCGTCACAATCTACAGATGAACGAGTATTTCCAAGCACATGGGCAACAAGTACGCCAAGAAGGACGTTGTTGTCGGCTGGAACCTTATCAGAATTAACTTTCATTCACAAAAATTATTGAACCATTCTTGTCAAATGCTTTAATGTCACTTTCAAATTTTATTGATATTAAATATTTCAGTTGTTATATAATATATATCATTGCATTAAACGATTTATATAAATAATCATTAAATAGGGCCTGGGCCCGAAGCCCTATAGGGTAGGGTAGGGCTTTTATTGGTTAAAAAAATCTAGGGTAGGGCTTGGGCGGGCTTTATTTTTTCCGGGTAGGGCAGGCCCGGTTTTCGATTATACCCTACCCTATAGGGCAGGGTAGGGTAGGGCTTTTTCAAGTAGGGTATTGGGTAGGGCGGGCTTTGAAAAATGTCGGCCCTGCACATCTCTAGTACTACCTCAACTTTACAATATGTACACCCTTATAATATCATACCTTACGAACGACAACCATACGAAGGAGATTTGTGGAATGCAAATACTTCCTCAAAGCGCAAGGTGGGCAGACTGCCGCAAAATTAGTGGAACAGTCGATTAGATGTCGTCGATACATGGTCAAATCTATGGAACTTTGCTAGTCAGGGGATGTCGCGGTGGAGCAATGTTTCTCCATCACGAACAAATGCAAATAAACCAATAAATCCATTTGATCGTAAAGAACACTACACTATGGAGGACTGGACAGATTTGGCAATATCAATAGCGAACGTGACAGTGAAGCACACTATTGCAGGATTCCACGAACTACAAATTCCCCAGTTACAATTTGGTTACAAGCTGGGAAGCGAAGGCTTTCTTTCCTCATATAAATATGGATTTGTTCACCATATAAAGCCATTTGTTCCAGTAATTACCAGAACTACCGGACTGCAGTATGTAACATGCTACCGGGAACGTTACCGGACATTCGAAATTTATATTGCCCCATTTCAACCCGAACTGTGGTTGTCATTATTGACGACGTTGTTACTTGTGATTGCTTTGGCATCTATTTATAAATATTTCACAAATACATCATTTTGTGCGTGGATGTTCATATTGGCTACACTATTCGAAGAGACGGGACACGTCCCCCAAAAATTGAACAAGATAAGCATATCTGTCTAACCTTTGGATTTTGGTGTTTAATGTCCGTTATTTTGACAAACTGTTACAATGGTTTAATGATTACTGAACTCAATGCTCCACTTCCATGGTTTGAACCTAAGACATTCAATGATCTAGTTTGCAGTAAACTATCTCTTAATGAAACAGACATTTTATATACTACGATAAAAAGTATGAAGGGTTTAGGACACAAAAATTCCAAGAGTAGCCATTCCCAAATAAACTGGTATTTAACGTGGTTACTTAAACCTGTATTGAATGAAAAGGACAATTAATACAAACATGTAAACTGCTTCAACCTTTATTCTAACCCTACAAATATACCGTTTGCAATGTTCAGTGATGCTTACCCCGAATTCCTTGGCTAACTATATCGTACAGCGTTCATTTTTGATAATTCGAATTGGCTTGAAAGCTCGTATCTTAGGAAACACATCAATCTTGCACTAAACTTATTTCTACCAATACATTCACACCACCCTAGAAATTTCAATTTCACAAGAAATACAACCATAAACGATACACGCATACAAATAGAACAAGAACTCGTTGAATGTGGTAACACCGTGTTCATAGCAAGTTCTGATTACATCGAAGCGGAGTATCAATTCCTCACGAAGAACTACCCATGGCATAAATTTTACAAAGGCAAAGAAGTATTGCGTGAATGCGCGTATGGAGTGGTCTTTAGGTCTGCGGGAAACTCTAAATTACCATCTTACTATAGATCTCTGGTTGAGACTGGTATTCAAGGGCGTGTCGAGGAGGAATTGAACAGCCGGCTGAATCTGTTTCGGGATCCCGGGGCCCCTGAATATATAAACAAATATGCAGACGTTGAATTTGGCGATGCTATTGGATTTGACTGACAAGGGAACCTTACGTACTGTCACCTCTCGATTTCCTTTGGAATAGCCTTATTCGACAGATAATTTAGTGAAACTAAAACTTTGTCATAGAACATGCGGTGCAAAATCGCGTTTTCGCGAAATATTTGGCGAGAGCTGCACCAAAACCTGCCATTTGCCCAATGCTTTTAACATAGCCACCAGCCTTTCGAATGATGAAATGAACTTTATAGAATCTCAATAAATTATATTTGTACCTGTCCGCGTAATTTCAGCCCGATCACGAATATGCAAAAAATGATGCGAAGATTCGCAAATTTTTTGCACATTGCAAAAATGCAAATATCCGCAAATTTGAATTTCTTCGTTTTTTTTAAATTCAACAAATTTATCAGTTTAACTGATATAAAGTATACTTTTCTGATTGCCAAAAAATTACAAAAATTTGCAAAAGATTGAAGTTTACAATTTTTAAATTCTGCTTTTTATAGAAACTTAAGAATTATCATATATGCTGGTATGAGCGAATAAAAAAAGCTAATTTGTTGAACAATTAAAACATGCTAACATTGCAAAAAATTCTACATATTGAACTATAAAATTGCACCAAGTTTTTGCAACTTGTAAAAATAAATACCACAAATAATTACGAAAACCACGTAAAAATAGATTATTTAATTTATTTTCATGAAAAATTGCGAAGTTCAATTTTTTGAAAATGTGTGCAAATTTTTTGCAATGACAAAAGTATATTTTATATCAGTTAAACTGATCAATTTGTTGAATTAAAAAAACGAAGAAATTCAAATTTGCGGATATTTTTATATTTTCGCAATTTGCAAAAAATTTGCGAATCTTTGCATCATTTTTTGCATATTCGTGATCTGGCTGAAATTACGCGGACGGGTACAAATATAATTTATTGAGATTCTATAAAGTTCATTTCATCATTCGAAAGGCTGGTGGCTATGTTAAAAGCTTTGGGCAAATGGCAGGTTTTGGTGCAGCTCTCGCCAAATATTTCGCGAAAATGCGATTTTGCACCGCATGTTCTATGACAAAGTTTTTGTTTCACTAAATTATCTGTCGATTAAGGCTATTCCGAAGGAAATCGAGAGGTGACAGTACTTAAGGTTCCCTTGTGAGCCTTTTCGACATTTTTCATAGTTTGGGGTGCCGCTGTTGCTGTTAGTTTACTTGCATATACGTCTGAAGTGCGTCAAGCTATTTATAGTGGAATTATTTTCATATTTTGTTATGCGCATATTAAGTTTAATTGGTACTGGAATTCAATAACTTTGTGGACAAGTAAGTAATTATAATTAGAACTTGATTATCTACTTGCCTTCAATTGAGTCTTAAGTAATTAATTACCTAAGACAATTAATAACTCGTAAGTAAAGTTTGAAAGCTTATTGTACGAAAGCAATGATTTTAACGATCTTGAAATTTGAGTTGCTGGAATATACATTCATTATCATTTTCATTTTCAATGACAATTTTTTGGTACATTCATCTTTATTAGGGATTCCAATCCCGGAAGATTTTTTAAATCCCGGGAATCGGGAATCCCGGTTTTAGCCGTGCAAAATCCCTGGATTTTTTCCCGAAATTCACGCAGCACCCGATTAGGGAAGAAAGTCAAATTTGGGCATACAAATAGGTACATGACTTTAAAAAAGACAGCATATGCATATTCATAATACTGATGGACCTATGTACTTATGTTTTTTCGGGATCTATGCATCCATAATTATTACCAAAGGGCGCTTTTCCTGGTGGTGACGAATTTGTCGTTGAATAACCCCGGAACGGTTTGTCGTAGCGGGTCAAAATTTTTAACAGAGGAGCATATTATTCTCAGATAGTTGTGTGCAAAAATTCAACTATCTACTTTCAAAAATGCCTCCCCCACAGCCCCCAGAAGTTGAGACACGCATAAAAACTGTTTCCAAACTTAAATACTCGTACAGCCGAATAAAAAAACATCATAAAATTGAAGGGAAAACGGTTTCGAAATCTGGAATCAATAAGGTATTGAAAAATATAGGTGAAAAGCGAGAAATTCTAAGTAGAGGGCAACCACCACCCCCTAGAAGAAGGCAAAAAAAGTGTCAATTCCGACGGTGTTGAGGGAAATTGACCTATTGACCTCAAAAGATATTCCACCGACCCAAAAGGAAATTTCCCGTAAGGTTGGGGTCTCTAAGCGTTCAGTGGAACGAGAAATTACGATTTTGAAAAAACGACTTGGTCGGAAAACTCGTGTGCATCAGCTGGCCAAAAACCAGGAAAAAAATCGCGCCTGTGTTTACAAATAAAATTATTTGAATTTTCGGTCAAGGAATCACAGTGAGTTATTGGTGACATTTGACGAAGCACTAATTTCTCTACAAGTTACTAATTGGGTTCCAAGAGCTTACTACACGACAAATGCCGCAAACAATTCACGCAAGTTGGTGCTTCCGCGTAAGGAGAACTTTTTATAACAGTTTATGCTGATGGGTGCAATGTCAGGTCCTGGTATCCTCCCACTTATCAAAGTCCCTCAAAAAGTGAAGATATCTGCAAGGTATGATGTGGACCGTGTATTGAAACCACTTTTAGAATAACACTTTCCTAAATTGTACGGTAAAGAAATAAATAAGGTGATTTTTCATAATGACTCAGCGTCTTCCCAGACGGAAAAGTTGACTCAAGATTATGCAAAGGACCTTGAAGCTAGATTGGGGATAAAAATCATTTCGAATAGTGAAATACCTGTATAATCCCCTGATATAAGTCAAATGACCTTGTTTTGGTTCGGATACTGGAAAAGAAAATCCTTTCTGCGGAGACCGAATTTTTTAGACGGAGTTTGGAAAGAGTTGGAATGAGTGTCTCAACTTCTGGGGGCTGTGGGGGAGGCAATTTTGAAAGTAGGGAGTTGAATTTTTGCACACCTCTATCTGAGAATAACATGCTCTTCGGTTAAAAATTTTGACCCGCTACGACAAACCATTCCGGGGTTATTCAACGACAAATTCGTCACCACCAGCGAATGCGCCCTTTGGTATTATAAGGTATAGAATTTTCTGGCCTTCTCAAAATACATATGATAGCAGTACAAATTAGCGATTATATTGTTTTGCCTGCTATGGTAAATATAAAATTTCGGTGTAATGTGGTAGCCTAATTTTTCGCCCTCTGTCTTGGAGAGGTGTCAAGAAAAAGTTTAATAATTTCATTCCAGAAAACTTATGGGTAAATAAGTAATCAACAATTTGCCAGCATTTTAACCTGAAATGAATAAATTTACGCCTTTATTTTTTGGAAACTATTATACAAAAACAATTGTACACAAAATTTGGCAATTCAAAAATTTCAAGTTCACATATATGAACAACCTCGTTCAGAAAGCCTTTCATTCTGCCTTTCATTCTGCCTTAAATTGATCGTTTAAAATTCGAAATTATGAACTTCTAACATGTTAGCTTTTTTGAGTACAACTGATTTCAGATTCTATAATTATACCCAGGGTAAGGTTTCTATCTTCCTTAAAGGTTAAATCTGACATCAAAATTAGTAAAATTTTAAGTTCCATTTTATATTTAAATTTTTACTTGCGAACTAGAAGATTTGAATATATTTATGTACGACGTATAAAAAAATGTGTCTTCGCATGAGGTTTAAAGCTTAATCTTGCAGTTTAGAATGAATTTGGACAGGTTATCCTCGTCGAAACTTTTTCTTACCATTACTATAACCCCAAATTATGTAAAACCGCTAATAAAAGTCAAATAGAAGGGCATTTTCAATCTTGAATGATAAATTGAAAAATCCCGAAATCCCGGGATTTCAATTTTTCAATTCCCGGGAATTCCCGGGAATAAAATCCCGGGACTGGGACCCCTAATCTTTATGATTATGTAAAGAAATGTAATTAATTTTTAATGGAGTTATTGATTTTTAATTACACTAGGAATCTATTACGTATGTTACATGTATGCAAGTTTCCTGAACGATATGGTCCGTCGATGTTATGTAAATCGTTATGTAATACGAAAATAAACTATGGTGCATCTAAAAAGTATTGAGCATCGGCCAATGTTAATAAATCCAAAAGGCTAAATGGCCGACCTCTCCATAAGCTATAACATGTAAAGTTTCGAAATTAATTGCACGGTCATTTCTTAATGGATTTTCAAAATGGGACCGTTTTGGAAACCTTGGACCTTGGGGAGAAATATAGATTTTCAGATTTTTCAAATTCGGCCCCACCCCCTCGAAATCAAGGTCACAAGGTCAAAAAACAAGTAACATTTCTTTATCGCATTTTAAAATTTTACGACTGGATTCGACGGACCTGGGGGAAAATTCTTGGCGGAAATAGGCAGGTCATCATATTCAGCGACTAGTAGGCCGCACCCCCTGCTTTGGAGTCATTGTGGGGGTGGTCAAATATCAAATCAACACACTTAATGTAGTAAAAAATTTCCCCCCACCGTAGTTTCCGAATTTCAACGTCGCCAATACCCGTAATCTTACCAAGACCCCCTATGTGAACAACATTCCATTGTCGTAGACCCCATGGCGACAGGGTGTGTGGTTATCGGCGCTTCTGCCAATACCCTACCAATGAACGCCATGCGACATATCATTTTTCTCAGCCCGGTAAGGAGATTTCAGTGGCATATTTTAAACTTTAATATGCCACACCCCCTGTGGGTGTGGCTATCGGTATCCAAGGGATAAATTTAAACCTGGTCATGTGACATGTCAATTTTCTAAGCTCGCCAAGGGGATTTCAGCAATGTAGTTAAGATTTAGTAAACCACACCCCCTGTGGGTGTGGGCGTTGCTATGCAGTGAATCAACTTATACCTAGTCATGCGACATATCAATCTTCTTAGGACGTAAAGTGGATTTCATTGACGTAGTTAAAATTTAAAAAGCCACACCCCCTGCGGGTGTGGTTATAAGTATTCGGTGAATCTACCTAAACCTGGTCATGGGTCATCTCATGGCTGTTGTCTCAGCTCGCCAAGGCGACCGGGACCGGAGGCTTAATATATGCTAAACCACGCCCCCTGTAGGTGTGGTTGTTAGCTTCCGGCGGATTTTGCGAAACTATGTCATGTGATCTGCAAATTTTCTCACCTCCTCAGTTCGATCAAAGTTAAAAAAACCACGCCCACAATGGGTGTGGTTTGAACACGTGCAAATCTTGGAAACCAGGTAATGCGAATTCATCTCCAAGGTAACCACCCAAGTGCAGAGACGATGACCACAACCCCTGGTGGTGTGGTTTCCATTTTAAGTTTTCTTGAAAGTGATGACCATGGAGTTATAAAAATGACGCTTTATTATGAGTCATCCGAAATAGTTTCGTCAATCTCGAAAAGTCGTTGCCATCAACACCCAGGGACGCGGTTCGCTAATGTTAATTATTCTGCAGAATGATGGAGATGCTGCATTAAATATAAAAAAATGGCTTTTCACATCGGTTGGTTTTGTAAAACTCGAGCAATCCAGCCCAATTGGAGGTGTGACTATGAATTACATAACTTTGATCCCCGTAACGAGCTTGGAAAACTTACACGCCACGCGTAAAACCACATCTCTACAGGGGGAGTGGTTTTACATGTTTTAATCATTTCGTCGTGGTCACCTTGGCGAGCTGACAAAATTGATATGCCGCATGGCCCAGTTGGAGTAGATTCCCTGGATACTGATAGCCACACCCGCAGGGGGTGTGGCTTTTTAAATTTTAAGTATACCACTGAAATCTAGCTAACGTCCTAAGAAGATTGATATGCCACATGCCCCGGTTTAAGTAGATTCACAGGATACTTTTAACCACACCCACAGGGGGTGGGTCTTTTTAAATTTAAACTACGTCAATGAAATCTGCTTAACGTCCTAAGAAGTTTGATATGTTGCACGACCAGGTTTAAGTTGCTTCACTGCATACCAACGGCCACACCTTCAGGGGGTGTGGTTTACTAAATTTTCACTACGTCAGTGATATTCCACCCGGCGAGCTGAGAAAATTGATATGTCACATGACCAGGTTTAGAGAGATCACCGAATACTTATTACCACACCAACAGGGGGTGTGGCTTTTTAAATTTCAACTATACCACCGAATTCTAGCTAACGTCCTAAGAAGATTGATATGTCGCATGACCAGGTTTAAGCTGATTCACCGCATACTAACGGCCACACCCACAGGGGGTGTGGTTTACTAAATCTTAACTACATTGCTGAAATCCCCTTGGCGAGCTGAGAAAATTGATATGTCACATGACCAGGTTTAAATTTATCCCTTGGATACCGATAGCCACACCCACAGGGGGTGTGGCATATTTAAATCTGAAATAAGCCACTGAAATCTCCTTACCAGCCTGAGAAAAATGATATATCGCATGACGTGCATTGGTAAGGTATTGGCAGAAGCACCGATAACCACACCCCCTGTCGCCATGGGGTCTACGACAATGGAATGTCGTTCACATAGGGGGTCTTGGTAAGATTACGGGTATTGGCGACGTTGAATTTCGGAAACTACGTCAGTGCAGCGCTGCTTTAAACCATTTCCGTAACATTAATTCCTCAAGATTTTGTCTATTGTGGACGCTTCAACAAAAAATTAACTTCACATTTTTGCACTGGAGAGTTATTAACGAAACTTTGAGTAAAAGTGTGTACCGTTTATAAGTTTCCGATCAGTTTTAACTAATATAACGTTGAAATTTTTGCTACAAAATCAGGCCGGTTGTACCACGTGAATTTTGAGAAAACCAAGTTTTCCGTTGTGACCGTATTTCCCTCGGTGGAGAATAACTTTGGAACTTTTATGTTACCATTTGATACTACGACATGGATTCTAATAGTTATTTCCTCCGTTATGATATCAATTTTAGTACGGATTTCAGTTTCCGATTCTGGGTTTGGTTATCGATTTACTTTGAAGGAACACATTTCCCACGACCTTTACGACGTTGGCGCACTGCTTCTGGGGCATGGTGGGAGTGACGATTTTTCAAAGATATTTGCAAACCGACGCGTCGCCGTGGTTATTTCGACCGTCTGGTTTTTTGGGTGTTATATTCTCATGGCAAATTTATATAAGGGATCAATCTTTTCATTCTTAACGGTTCCCGTGTTACCAAATGTACCGGAAACGATAGAACAGCTACTATCCTCTAATATTCCAATCTTAACGACAACCTCATCTGGATCTTATCTCGTTTCCCTGAACAGATCGACCCCCACCATTAAGGACGACTCGACCCTTAGAAGTATCATAATACCCCAATTGAAAGCAGTAATGGCGGCAAATTCTTCTTATTCAAAATCAATCGCTTCTTTAGACCAGAGGCTGACTTACGTCAATCACTTTGAAAACTCTATTAAGGAAATTGTTCTAAACATTTCAAGCTCAAAGCCTATCCAAAATAAGTTCAAGACAAGTACAACTTTTGCATTAATGAATGACGCGAATGATTTAAAACATTTTACAGAGCCAATCAAATTTTTGGGGAAGCGATTCGTCATCGATTCTTCAGATGACACTGGGTTCCAGACAATTACGGTGATGTATGGGACAAGAAATTTCATATTTCCCCGATTTTACCTGGTATACAGGAGATTAGTTGAATCGGGGTTGGTTGAGATATGGTCGTGACTGTTTAAATCTTCTCTTCATGTGAGGAGAATGAGGATGTATGGAAAGAAGCTGTATAAAGAGTATTATGCCCAAGTAAATAGTGGGGTCCACTTTCAGCCAGAGTTTCATGAGTGTACCCCAGTATCAATGGTAGCTTTAAGGTATATGTTTGCAATTTGTGCGGCATTATTAAGTCTGGCAGGGTTAATTACGTTGATAGAGTGCAAAGAAAGAGCTGTAGTGTTTGCGAGACGTATAAAATTTTGTGTGTATGGTAATATTTCTAAAAGTATTTTTCGTTTTTGGAAAAACAATTATCAATAGATTAGCCTCCAAAGCCCATATTTCTTCGTTCTTACGAAGGATTTCTATTATATCAGGAATGAGTCTAAGTTAACGTGAAAATGTTTTTGCTGCGAAGATGTAAAATCAGTGCTAATTTGGCAAGAAAATAATTGTCATTGTATTGTCATTGATTCGTTATGTAATGCTTATACATATGCACATCTATGATTGTAAATTTATAGGAGTAACACCTAAAAAGGTGGTTATAATAAACTCAAATAAATTCATATTTACATATGTACATATATTTACGTCAAATCAATTCAGCGTCGCATTTATTCAGTAAATGAAAGGAATGGTTTTATAAATAATTGGAATGTCTTAATGGTAATAAATTGTACATCTATACAGCTATCTACAAAGAATAAATAGAGGGTGCGAGGTTTTCCTTTTTTAAATTATGTTCACAGCATGGAAACCATGTAATGATTTCATTATGATGAAAACATTACGTCATTGGTGGTCAGTTTTTCCGACATTTAATATTATGATTGTGTGTATAACGATATTTACATAATATAAATTGATTATCTGATTAAATCATTTATTACGCCAAGTAAAAAATTGTAATTATTTATAACAACATTAGTTTAATTCAGGTGCACCAATTTTCGTTAGGTACGTATGTATGTATGCATACCTACATACATATATATATTACGAGTTACAAAACGACGATACAAAATTGTTTAAGCAAAAGTACATAAAAACCTATCAAAATTTCGATGATTATTATTACTTCTAAAAAAATTAGTAAATTTACGGGTTAATCATACAAATACGTACGCATAAATAACTAACTAGATATTGCAATATTTACCGATGAGGGGATGACGAAAAATTGCCACGTGACCTTATCCCAATTTCAACCCCCGCTTGTAAGCGTGATCAACCTGTTTCGCCAGCTCACTAAATTCATCGCGCAAATATCCAGCGACCCGATCCATACCCGCCTGATCGGGGACAATGTCTCGATTAGCGTACAAGGTAATACTCGCCAAGTCGGCGTGGGTATACACAGCGGTGGCAAAAGCTACGTAAAAACATATATTAATTAATTACCGCGTATGGACAGATTTTATTATTGATCTGCTTATTGTCCAAGTAAGTAATTACTTTGTCAATAATAAATATAAATTTCTTAAGTGGAGTAAATTTAATGAATTTTGAGATAAATTGTTGATAATTTAGTGTTAATTTAATTTTTGGTATAACAGAACCATAGATTATAAAAATTGCCCATTTTTCATAACGAAATTCCTCAAAAATGATTTAGCAATTTTTTGCTTATCGAAAGTTGTGTAGTACCAAAAATTAACTTAGGAGGACAACCCTTCACCGACAGAATCACCGATCTTAACGCCCTTTGGATATGTTGTAGTCCTAGGTGAGTCTAGCAAAAGTGAAGAAGGATTTCATTCAATGGCCCCATTTGCGCCCGCCACACCCACTCAAAGGTGCGAAGAACACGAAAAATACCCTGTTTTCGTTCATTCAAAAAATCACCAAAAATCCAATTTTGATCGGATTTTCATAATTTAAGCATTTTTGTGATCCTAGATAGTTGCTTTATCATATACAATAGCTAACTCAATTTTTTTGAAATTTTGATTTTTTCGAAGGCATACCCCTGGTCAGGAAAGTTTCGAAAATACTCAAAAAATTAAAAAAATTGAGTTTGCTATTGGATATGATAAAGCAACTATCTAGGATCACAAAAATGCTTAAATTATGAAAATCCGATCAAAATTGGATTTTTGGTGATTTTTTGAATGAACGAAAACAGGATATTTTTCGTGTTCTTCGCACCTTTGAGTGGGTGTGGCGGGCGCGAATGGGGCCATTGAATGAAATCCTTCTTCACTTTTGCTAGACTCACCTAGGACCACAACATATCCAAAGGGCGTTAAGATCGGTGATTCTGTCGGTGAAGGGTTGTCCTCCTTAATTAAAGTTAACACTATAGCATGGAAAGTTATGGTACGAGGCCATAAATCAAATTTCATAAATTATGTCACGCAAAAATTGCTAATAAATAGACCCCCCCTCCCCCTTTAACATTTGTCACATAGGCACGATATCATTGGAGCCTTAGACCCTCTCCCACCACTCGGGTTACATAATTTATGAACCAGCCGTTATCTCAAACTTTATGAAATCGGTGTTATTTTAGAAATTTGGATTTCAATAGATTGAATACGTAGGGGTCTGGTGCAATTACAAATCAATGATGAATTTATTCTACGTTAGAACCAACAGAAAAATCTATTACCTGACTGTTTCCACTGTAATCCGAAAACTTTTCCCATGCTTTGTACCGTCACACCGTCAAATTTGACCCGCTCACTTATCGCGGGAACGCTCGTGAATCCCATTGAGGTTCCAAAATTCAAACCAAAGAACTTTTTCAACACGACGTTCGGCGCCCAACCCAGGACACGCATGAGCACGTGGAGCAACTCGTCATATCCTTGACCCGTGTATGACTTGAAATGTTCCTCCGTTTTTATTAATCTCTCGAGTGGGTCAGCCAGGGTGGGAATTTTGAAAAGTCCGACGCCCCAATGATTAACCAGTTTTGTGAGGGGATGGCCCGGTTTTGGGAGGGCATGCATTATCCCGACAAGTTTAGGTAGATAAGATTCAAGCTCGGTGGGAGTCATGGTTTCTGCATGGAAGCGACGTAACGCTCCGATCATCAACGACCTAATTAATTTAGGTGTAATTAATTAGTTAGTAATTTAACTAAATGGATTAGACGTAATAATACATAGGTATGCATGCACGCCTTAATTACTAAAATCGGATTTCCGGTTCAATTAAAAAAAATAGAGACAACCGTTCGCAAACAGATAACTTTGGTTAAATTAATTTTTTTCTTTACAAATCCTGCCAGATAACGTATCAGATTTTTTGTCTCTGGTTTTTTTAATAAGGAATCATAATAAATTAAATGATGGATTTAAATGTAATAATAAATATACGCACATTCCGATCGAAGCAAAATGTGTATCAGTTTTCCTTCTGATCATCTTATACGTGGATAAGGGCAGCGTTGCCATGGCGATGACACCGGAAGTTGCCCTTTTCGGACAGGTGTATATATTCGTGGGGGCAGCGAGCGCTTCTTGATAGAGGGTGGCCATCATCCTCGTACTCCTCAGGAGGAGGGAGAGCTACGATAAAAATATTTTTTTTTTAATTTAAATCTCGCGTTTTTTTCAAAAATTTTTAAATTTTCACAATTTTTTTTTAAATTGAAAAACTCTTACACTATCTCTCCACCCCTCGTTCTTCTTCGGCTTGACGAAATACCCACTCCTCACACCCAGTAGACAATCCACCAAATAATTTTGCGAGTACCCATCCGCATACGTGTGATGAATCCGGATCACAAGCACCGATCCGCCACATTTATACCCGGGTAGTAGCGTCACATTCCAGAGGGGTGAACCTTCCCGAAAAGGGGCAATCATTTCTCCACTCAAAAATCTATTTAGCACCCCATCATGCTCCTCCTCCTCCAACAAAGGGTCAAATCTTGCCCCCATTCTGACATGATCTTCCACCCGGACGTTGGACACTTCACTCCAGTAAAAATATCCACCAAAATTCACCATTTTCTGTCTTAATTTCGAAAAATTGTCCAATTTTATAAGCTCTTCAACCTTCGCCACGACTTTTTCAAGGGTTATCTCCCCCTCAAAAAAGAGCAGCGTAACGTTCGCCCCGTGCGGATGGGTGACATCGTCCACGGCGAAAATGGCGTCGTACGCGGTTAACTGGGTTCCCAACCGGCGTCGGGTTAAGAGGCGGAAAAAGGTCACGATTGCTTTGTAGGTTCGGAGCGGGATGGATATCGAGAGGTAGAGGAAGAGGAAGAAGAGGGCGAGAAGGCAGGTTTTTATGGGGGACATCTTATTTGTAAACTGTGTAAAATAATTTAATTGCAAAAAATTGCAAAAAAATTGCAGAAAATCTTGCACTCAGCAATTCACCCGTTTATGTATTAAGAAAGCTATTCAATTGTGAATAAGCATAAAACTGCACATAATCTGGCTCTCACTTTGTCCTTTAGTATATTAAATAAACTATTTATTTTTTTTTGTAAACTGCATAAAAAGTTTAATTGCACAAGATCACAAAATTTCAGAAAATATGGCTCCCAGTAATTCGTCCGTTAATGTAAACTATTTAAGTTCACAAAAATCTGGCTCCCACTTTGTCCGTTAGCGTATTAAACTACGCATGTAAAGAACTGTGTAGGGTTTTTCCACGCAGGACGCGGACAGAAATAGACGGCGTGAAAGTTTCCTGATTCTTGGAATTTCTGTGTACTTCACTTGACGGTGCTCCTAACACCACTGCAGTGCTGGACATGGCAATGGACAATCACCCAACCAAAAATAAAGTTCGGTATGTGAACGTATTAATGATGGTATGCACTTCATTGTTACAATACTAATTGCATACCAAGCGTATGTACAATGGAACTACTTGTGTATGCAAGTTTCCTTTAAATTACTTAAAATAAGTATGTACATGTGTACATTTACGAGTAAATATCTACCTGCCTACACCAACACCTGCTCCTCTTTTCCGTCTTATCACTGGATTTAATATCTCCTTTAACCATCTCAAAATGGGGAGATGTACTTGTATGCATCCATCATTCTGTGTTCGTCGAATGGGAAAAAAATATTTTTTGCGCACTCTTAAAAATAATGTGACACTTTTGGAAAGTATGTACGTGATTTCTAAATTCTGTATTAAGATACTGTACTAAATCCACACTAATTTTAACTTCATTAGGAAGGGGTAAACCTTACTTTGGATTTATGTATATAGCATAGTTTATTTAATTTGGAATTCAGAGTTCATTTACTTTTCAAATGCGTAACATTATTTATAAGAGTGTGGAATGGGTTTTTACACAACTTCAGACATTGTCATGTTTAAGTGCATAGAAATGTGGTAAAATTTTCTCTAAGGTAATTGGTATGGTGTTACCATCTAAATGACAAGAATTTTTTTAAATTCAAATTTCAAAATTTCGTTGATAATTTTTTTCTATTTCTGAATTATAGCAAAACAACAGAGTTAAAAAGCAATAAAACAAAGTACACTTTGCATGCGTTATTTCAGTTCTTAATGTTTTACTGCACACTGTACATAACCCGGCCATGCATTCTGAGCAAGTAAATTGCTACGTTTTTTATTAAGTTGGGCCACGCTTGGTGGAGATTATTTGGTCGAGCGTGGCTTTTAATTCGAGTGCTGCATACATCCATGGGCAACCTTGGTCTGTACATAGTGAGATGTATTTATTATGTAGATCGTTGTAAGTAAGCATTGTTTTTAAGATATATTTAATCACAAGTCATCCTTTTTTACTTATTATACAATTTGGGTTTTCCGGCTTATGTAAGTCAAACTTTTGTTGGATAATTTCTGGGTACGTACATATAAATGTAGATGTGAAGCCCCCTCAGGTATTAGTCTCGGATGAGATGAATACATTTGTGTCCATGTGCATACATCTCTTCCAACGCATTTAATGTAGGTAGGTATGTATGTGATTTGTACAATATATGTATTTACCGCGGGTGGTTTAAATGTATAAATATGTACATTTAAACTTATTTTCCATATTGACAATATACCAATTTATATATATATATATATATATATATATATATTTATATGCCACTACGGAAAATTGTATGAATATGAAAAATTCGTCAACTTCCATTGTCTCAGAAGTCTTGGCTGTGAAATTCACAATTTTATGTAGGAACTTTGTCGCTATGTTCAATCAGTCTTCTCATTAGATTTGAATAATTTATAAAAGTGGCAATCCCAAAGCCTCGTAACTGTTGGAGATTCATGAGCTTTTCCATTTGCAATATTGTCCATTGTAATGTGGCAGTAAAATCACATTGCATGTATTTATTTATATTATATGTACATACGTAAGTATATATGTCTGATATCTTACTATAAGTTATGTTCCGCACTTGTACTCCTCAGTTAATTAAGCACTAAAGAATCTTATTTTTCCTGGCATCGATTACACCACCGGAAACGGAAAAATATGTAACTACTCGGGTTGAGTTAGTTATCAGGCCAAAACAAATTTGGGTATTCATTACGAGTTCGCATTCTTAGAAAAAATAAAGTTCACAAACTAAATTGGTTTGGCGTTCCAAAACTTGTGCGTCTTCCAGGATAGTATTTATCTCGTATTTTCTTCGAAATTATGTTCCGATGCTAAATTTCGAACATGCGAACTCGTATTGAATACCCCTATAATTTAGTCATATTTTCTATTACCCTTTTTGGTGTAGTTAGGATTACAGGGTATTGTTCCCAACTGCCCTTCGTGTCCTGGGTACCTACAATGTTTTTGCAAAAGATGCAAATGAGTAATAAGTGCAAGTATTGTAAACAAATTATTTTTCTAATAATTTGAATTAAAAATTTTGAATTTTTCCAAAATTTTAACACTCATTTCTTTAATACTTTAAAGCTAGATTTTTATAAAAACTGTCCAGAGTTTCGCGAAATTTTTACAGATGTTTAACAAATATTTATTAAGTATTATTTATGCATATTATACATAATCAACATATGCAAATATTATCTGAATAACAATGCTAAATAATTAAAATTCAGAAATTAAATAATAACACCAGGTGTGCAGATATTTTATTTCTGGTTATATAACTTTCACTCATTTTACGTACGTACGTACCTACTCGAACCTACCTCAATCAACCTCAAACCTTGAACACTTCAATTTCCTAATTGACCACCATAATTTTTCTTCTTCTTATTATACACTGGTCTTTAGCAAATAATTATTTACGTAACCCTCGCATTAGTTTGCTTTTTATTTTATACTGGTCATTGGGTCCGTTTAGCACAAAATAACATTATAATACGTATTTATTTATGTAACCCTCTCATAAATAAGTATGCACATATATTCTTTAGACATACATAAATATATCTGCCTATTTCAGATACATTTTTATAAACTGGATAATTACATCTTATCTCAGATTTGTCATCAATCTTCGCGACATTTCTTGGTAATGAGATCAATGTGTAAACATGTGTACTACTCATGTACTAATGGCACTGGAATAAATGCGTCAACTAAATTAACTCCTCAATTACTTAATTGATAAGGAGGCGTCTCTCATTTGGTAAATATTTTCTCTTCCAGAATTGAATAAATTAGCCATTATGAGATTCGTGTATATAAAGAGGATACTCCGAAGTACTGGACATTAAATCGCAAAAGATAAATTGAACGAGCATACATATATAGCAGATGTAAAACAATCCTTCATTTTATACGTAAACCAAGATGGACATTACGCAAGAAGCCTGCAGTAATAGAAATTCAATGCGGTTTGAAGAAGGCAAACAATTAATAGGACAAATTTTATCCGATTTTCCGACCAGGTAAGGGAATTGCCGTTTCCATGTTAAAACCTTCAAGAACAAATTTTGTATAAAATTATAGAGGGTGAAAGGATAACTGGGTACAATATATTTGCACTGTTAAAACCAATGTTACCTTTTTGAAAAGTAAATGCATTCCCAATTCTATCAACCATACTTACTCCAGAGTAAATTTCAGTTCAAATTGTTCAAATTTACTCAAATTTTGTACCGTTTACTTAAAATAATTACTTAATAATTTTGTATATGATTTGTAATAGAAAAAATCCAATATGTTAAGATTTCAAGTGGTCAAACAGATTTAAATTTTCAAAAAATTCAAGGTTGTTTTATACACTTTGTAAACTACCCTTTTGAACAGGAAATTCCCCATAATTCTGGACATTGGTTGCGGATCTGGAAATCTGACCCATGTCATGGCCAAATTACTCCTACACGAGACCATCTTCGGCATCGATAGCGACCCGGATATGGTCACGGTTTGCCAAAATAGCAACTCCACCACGGGAACAATCAAGTACTTATGTCAAGACATTTCTCAGCCGTGGGACCAACTTGCCCCGGAATTAACTCAACTCGCCGGACAAGTGGACCTAATCGTGTCCAATATGACACTCCATTGGGTCACTGATCTTGACACGGCGTGCAAAAACATGGAAACCCTGTTAAAACCTGGGGGCGCATTTTATTTTAATATTTTCGGGATAAACCCCATTTCAATTTCACAGCAACAATATCTAAAGCACAAAAGCGTTGCGAATCAAATTTTTGAAATGGTGGGTATTTTACACCGAAATGAATTGGAGGTGGGACGAGCAGAGTTATTTTACAATCGCTGGCCATATGCTGGGAAAGAGTTTGATGTCCTGGCCCCAATCATGTACAAAATGTACTACAATTTGATTGATGAAGCGGAATTTTCAAAATTGGATAAAATCGGGCAGGACGAAGTTCGACAAGAAATTCGGAACGGAGTACATGCCGCGTATGCATTCGATGTGGAGAACGAGGCGAAAAACTATGTCGTCGGTTCCGGAGATTCATTTTGTTTTTGTTATTATGCGTTCACAATTCAAGGAGGAAAGATGGTCTGAGGAAGTGAAAAATAAAACGAGGGGATTGCAAATATGTATTTAAATACTTTGGATAAGCTAGATTAATCAAAATATTAATTTGTAAGCAATTGAGTAACTAATATTTAAGTGATTTATTTTTTGGCATAAAGTTGCCAAATATTTTGGTATATGTAAGTTCCTACCAATAATTATGGTCGAGGCATTATTAATAAGAAATACATTATTAATACGAACATTTCAACGTATATAAGTAATGCATTTAAAAATGTCGCTTTTATTCCTTGACCATAGTTTTACCTATCTAATTTAACGATTTTACAACTATCAATAATATGTAGGTAACCATTCATGACTACGCAAAAGCTGGTTGGTTTATAGACAATGTTGAATATGACGTAATAAATCCATTCTTGTTAAATTAATACGTTGAAATGTTCTTAATCTTTTTTTGTGTGTCATGCTTCCCCATCGAAGCTATGGCTTTGGTGATGCCAAGTAGTAACTACATAATTTAGGAAACTAGAGTTGATCAATATCTATTCTGCAGAGATTGAGAAATTAGGGATGAAACAATAACGAATAAATAATAACCTAAAGAAATTGCCTATACATAAATAAATCATTAAAGTTTTATGTATGTACTTAGCAACCGGTTGAGTGCGTTTGGCCAAGGAAAATAAGGCTGTAGGGTCGTTTGGTCTAAATCAATTTCAGTCTAGCCAATTTTTTATCATCGAGACACCACACATTAGTAAACCGTAATACTGGTTATTACCTTGCTGGTAGACTCGAATCAGTAGTCATTTAATAGCAGTTGCCTAAGAGTTAATCTATTTGCATGACAAGATGACACGGGATAAAAATATCGTAAATTAAATAAGTACTTATTATTGGTTCAGGTGTGTTCCTCACATCGCTAATACATATGTACATGTGTTGTTGCAAATACATATGTTGGATCTGTCCAAAAATGTTGTATAACATGACGGATCGTAATTCCTGTTCAGGCCAGATGGGTTTTAAGTATTTCAAAAGTATTTAAATAGTATGTGTGAGAATTTTACTAACTATGTACCTCAATTTTAGTTAATATATGCACTCAAAATAAAAATTTGTCGAATCAACACCGCCGGTGTCAGTATATGACTTAACCGCATTGGTTACAATGTTGAATCCGAGTTATGATAATTTTGATACCGGTAGTTATAATGTTATGACCGGACGGAACAAATTCATTACTACTCGGAATCACAATTGTAACCAAGACGGTTAAGTCATATATTGACACCGTTTTGTTTTGAGTGTGTAAATACCTAGTTACTTTACACTACAAGTGATTAAGTAATTATTATCTATAAGTAATTATTAAGGGGTGAAAGCCCTCTATAAGATCGTTATGTCCGTCCGTCCGTATTTCTGTCTGTCTGTGTGTTTGTCCATACCTCTGATAACTTTTGAACGGAAATACATAGGACTTGAAATTTTGAACCTAAACACTTAACGTCAAAGGAAGTCATGGAGTCAGTCCTATCAATCACCCCCCTCGAGATCAGGAGGCCTCCGGTTGCTTTGCATAATTTATTTTGCATAATACCCATATCCCATAATGGGAATTTGCCTAATTTCAAATTATGCAAAATAACAATTTCGCATAACTAGTATTTGCATAATCTTAGCTTTCGTTTGATTTGTACAAACTTTGGTTCTGTCCAGCATTTTTGAAAAATAGTTAGAAAGGGGATAAGTATTCCATGCAGTATTCCATGAATTCCAACTTAATGCTGAATGAAATGGTCAGATTCTGACAATTTCAATTATATTTAAGTTCACTTCATAAGTTCCTATAGCGTAGAGAGGCGCTCTCAATCGGTCTGCGTCAGGAATTATCCTTCTTACATACTTTGTGAATAAAGAGATCGAGTTGTTACATCTACAGGGTGTTAATAAAGTCCGATCCCATTTTTCCTGTAAAAAAGTGAAGGCTAGTATAAAAAAAAACTACCCGTGATACTTACAAAAAATGTTCGACATATTTACCTTAGTATTTGGTCTTGTTACCATTTACTTTAACCATGCCCTCAACTCTTTGTTTAAGGCTCTGTGCTAATTTTTCCAATGTGCCTCTGGAAATCGAATTCCATACATCTTGAACTTTTTTTTACTAGCTCTTCCCTCGTCCGGGGTTGTGGCTCTTTGTATACATTTTCCTTAAGTATGGACCACTGGTTCTTCAGGGGATTCAAATCTGGGCCGTTAGCGGCCCACACCCCCTTGCTCCAGACCGTTGAAACTTGCGTCTTGATGAGACTCAAACTCGCTTTTGCTGTATGGGCTATAGCACCATCCTGCATGAAAACTATTTTTCTTTCATTCGGAAATATTTCCTTGTTCCCCATGCTATCGAAATAGATAGGTAATATTTTTTCCATATAATGCTTTGCATTGACTGATTTGCCTTTTGGTATGATATGTAGAGGGGTCACGCAACGTGCACAAAATCCACCCGCTACCATAACTTTAAGCCCGAATTTTGGGATCGCTCTTGATGGTACATCCGATTTGTTTTCTGTCCTGTAACGAACATTTTGTTGGTTCAATTTTGGATATAGTTCAATAATAGATTCGTCAGTCCAAAGGATGTGACTGCGCAATTCTTCACCAAGTCTTTTTTCACTCAAATGGGCACTTTTCTGAAGGAGTTCTTCAAATTTCAGACGGTCATCGATATATTTTTGTGACATGAGAGGTTTTTTTGGTTAGTTTGTAAGCTGTGTGACCCCACTTCGTAGTTTTCACAAATTTTTGCACGGTCACACAGTTAATTTGCTTCTTCTTCTCTTTATAGCGTTTTGAGTCATTTAACTCCCTTGCTCAATTACGTAATGAACTACCGGTTTTCTTGCAAAGTCTGTTTTTAATCATTCTTTTTGTGGTAGGTGACACCTTTCTGGGTCGCCCTGGTCGCTTTTTGTCGTGGACAAAATTTTTATTCTTCCATTTCCAAACAGTTCTGCGGCTGCAGCCCAATTTTTGCACAATTTCTGTAGGTTTAAGCCCCTGCTGATGCAATGTTTGTATCTCAACTCTAAGATGCTCATGACTTACACGTTTAGTTGTTCCTCCCATGGTAAAAATTTGAAATAAATAACTTCACTGGTTCAAAAGTTCCAGCTGAATTTGTAACAACCACGCTCCAAAAAATGCATGGGATCGGACTTTATTAACACCCTTTATGTAACAACTCGATTCATTGGATATTGCGGTGTGCATGCACGAGTATATTCAATCCTAAAATTATGCGATATCCAATTATGTAAAAAGTACTGTTATGTGAAAAAGTGTTTATTCAAAAAGGATTAGACAATATGACTCTTATGCAAAATAACTTTATGCAAATCAACCCAGAACCGATCAGGAGATGCAGTCACATATTTTTGGGGGAATTACTCGTTGCTCCGGTTCAATTCAATAAAATGTATTTTACTATGTAAAACAACTCTAACCTGTTACATAAGTTTCACTTAATTTTACTTACCTACCTACGCGAACGTACCTCAGTCTACCTCAAGTCTAAAGCACTTTAATATTTCCAGACTTGCCAAGGTAATTTGTAATGGTACACAAGTCTTTAGTATATGTGTACATATGTAATACATGTGTAAACATTTACGTAACCCTCGCATATGTTTGTCTGTAAGTTTTCAATTATCTCGATATAAAAATGTTCCACTATTTTTGTAAACTGGATAATAATATCCTTCTTATCTCCGTTGAATCAACACTTTTCGAATGGTTTCTTGGAATTGAGATCAATGGGTATATTATGTATGTACGAATGCCACTTGAGCAAATGCTTGAACTAAATTATGTAAGTCTTCGATTAGTTGACAATAGGTCCATTTCTGATAAAAGTTTTGTCTCTCAGAATTGCATAAATTAGCGAGTGGATTCACGCACATATGTATATAAAGGGGGCACTCCGAATTACTCACAACCACATCCCATAAGATCAAGCGTACGATTATATAGAATTTCAATTTACGAGAAAGTGCTTCATTCACGTAAATACAAAATATAAATCAAGATGGATAAGCTTACTTCAGAGACCTGCAATAAGAGAAATTCCATGCGGTTTGAAGAAGGCAAACAATTAATACTACAAATTTTATCCGATTTTCCGACAAGGTAAGGCAATTTTCAAAATCCAGTTTTTAACATTGGTCGGAATTAGGGAAATTTCAATATTTGGGGAAAAAATATCTAAAATAAAATTAACTTTTTACTATCGAGTTTTCCACAAAATACGAAACAAATGCTCCTTTTTAACAGGAGTTCATGTGTCAAGGTAATTTATGTATGCAGTACACAAATTTTTAACACTTATGGGGAATCCTTACGTGTTACATAATGCGTAGTTTCCCATAAAAAATCGGTAAAATTATGATTCAACTATATACGTGGGTGTTTTATTATTAATTTTCAAAAGGTATGTTCCGCACTGTTTCTCGCCAAAATTTTGATGAAAGAACAAACTTCAAATACATTTAGGAGGCTGTGATTTTTTTCAGTTCTGTAGGTTAACATTAACACTAGCAATAACCCATTAAAATTTACCTCGAAAATATGCCAAAATTTACGACTTCATATCACTATCATCCGAAAACCGTTTTCCCCTGATGTCTTTCTTTAAGTTTCGAAACGAATAATAATCACTAAGGGTCAAGTCTGAACTGCTCGGGGTGTGGTTTGTGCAGGTAAAGCGATTTTCGTCTGCACTATCCCTCGCAAAAAGCCAGGTATGAGGAGGAGCGTTGTCGTCTAAAAAAAGGCCAACTCTATATTTTGACCCCACGTTTCTTTTCAACCGGAGGACGCAGCTCCTTCTGGGTACCTGCATACGCGGCCCCATTTATTGTAGTATTTCCAGCAATAAATTTTATAAGGAGGGGACCTTTGATATCCTTGAAAATGGTCATCATCATCAATTTTTTGTCAGATTTTTGCACATTTCAATTCTCGGGCGGTGGCAACCCCTCCTGCTTCCATTGAGGGAATTATTATTTGGTCACCGGGTCATAATAGTAAACTCAGGTACCATATTTAGCTAATAAAATATTGAGCAGGTTCAAGTTTTCATTTAATAGGTTAAAATTGGCATTGCAAAAGTCGACTCGATCCTGTTTGTTAGATGCCGAAAGAAATTTTGGTACCCAACGGACGGAAACCATTTTCATACCTAAGTCTTCAGTTAACATGGAACAAATTGCTGGTTTTGGAACACCCATCTCATCTGCTATATAGGACAGTTTCAATCGCGGATCTCTCATTATTGGTTCCTCTAGTTTCCGGAGCCTTTCTGTGGAAGAAGCGGATTTTGAGCGTCCTTGCGACTTTTTGCCCGAGACCTCGTTTCGCCATCATTAAAAATTATTGACCCAATTGAATTTGTGTTTTGTGTTGGGCAGTTTTCATTGTACATTTTAAGCATTCAACCATAAATCTGCGACACGTATTGCCCATCCAGCATTAAAAATTAAATCACACTACGATATTTAATTTGCAAATCTAGCATTTTTTCCGTCGAGGTAAAGTTTGCCGATTTATTGCTAGTGTTTATGTTAACCCACAGAGTTGAAAAAAATCACAGCCTCCTAAATGTATTTCAAGTTTGTTATTTCATCACAATTTTGGTCAGAAACAGTGCGGAACATACCTTTTGAAAATTAATAATAAAACACCTACGTATGTATATGATTTTTCAATGAGGAAATTTATGAATTTTGAGATTGATGTCTGACAAATATAAATTTTAAAGGAGTTTTAAATTTTCATAACTACACTGAAAATTTCTGAACAGGAAATTCTCCGTAATTCTGGACGTTGGATGCGGATCAGGAAGTCTGACTCGTCTCATGGCCCAATTAATCCCCCACGAGACAATCTTCGGTATCGCCAGCGACCCGAATATAGTCTCGTTTTCCAAAAGTAGCAACCCCACCCCGGAAACAATCAAGTATGTTGCTCAAGATATCTCCAAACCTATAAGGTGGACTTAATCCTGTCGAACATGACGCTCCATTGGGTGAAGGATATTGGCACAGGATGCAAAAATATGGAAACCCTGTTGAAACCTGGGGGAGCATTTTATTTCAATATTTTCGCCATAAAACAAATTTCAATTTCCCTCGAAAAACAATACTTAAAACAAAAAAGCGTTGCGGATGAAATTTTTGAAATGGTTGGTATTTTGGAGCGACATGACTTGCACGTAAGTCGGTCAGAATTATTTTACAATCGCTGGCCGTACACTGGACAACAATTCGAAGACCTGGTCCCTATGTTGTACAAAATGTACTACAGCAGGATTAACGATGCAGAATTTTCAAAATTGGATACACTCGAGCAAGAAAAGCTTCGACAAGAAATTCGGAACGGAGTACATGCCGCGTACTCGACCGATGTGGAAAAAGAGGCGAAAAATTATGTTGTCGATTCCGGAGACCCGTTCTGCTTTTGTTATCACGCATTTACAAATCAAGAAGGAAAGCTTGTTGCGGAAAAGTAAAATTGAAAAAGAGGGAATTGTATTTATGTTAGTTAGTGGATTATTGAAAATATTAAATTTGGGTAACCAATTTTTTTTAAAGTTTGTAGTTACAACTTGTCTCAAAATAAGTATAAATATTTATGTGCCAATTGTAAGAAAGATTCCTTCAGCATTCACGCGAGCATTGTGGGGAAAGTGAGAAATTGCTAGTGATGAGAAACACCCTGGGTTTCGGTTCGAATCCGGCCAGGTCACAAATTTTTCTTATATGTAAATAGACTAGGTACATATAAGAAAAAGTTTTGTGAATCCAATTGAACCAACAATGCGAAGACGCCAGCGGTATCGCTTCTATTTTGATGAAACCACGATAATTATGTAGCCTTACATAAATAATTGAATACATGTTTCGGGATTTTTCATAATGCTCAGTTTAAACAAAGTTATGATGGTATGTGTAAGTGTCCGAAAATTCGCATTTTTCTCCCTCAAAAACAAAAAAAGAAAAACTTCACGAGAAAAATGCGAATTTTCGGACACTTATACCATCATAACTTTGTTTAAACTGAGCATTATGAAAAATCCCGAAACATGTGTTCATTTATTTACCTAAGGCTACATAATTATCGTGGTTTCATTAAAATCGGAGCGAGACCGATGGCGTCATCGCACTGCAAGTATGTGCTACATATGTAGCATGGTTCAATAGGATTAAAAAAAACGGAATTTCCTTTTCATCTTCCTCGTGCACATACAAATATGTACACCCCGACCGGTAATGATTTAACAGTAGTCTGAGGAAAGAGTGCTCAGATAAGTATTTACATTGGAAGAGGACGTAGACAGCCAATAAATAAAATTGTCGTTAAAATAGTTATGCACAACATAGGTCAGGTTTGTTGTCTACATCGCTCAAACACGTTTTGTTGGAAATACACATGTTGTGTCTGTGTAAAAAAGTTGATTAACAAGTTGGATCATAATTCTTGTTGGGATCGGAGTTGCTTTAAATACCTATAAAGTGTGTAAGTAATGTATGTATATATAAATTGTGTGTGGTGATAAATGTGAGTAGTTTTTAAAAAATGCTAAACTGCAAATTATTTCTTTAAATTTTGAATTTCATTAAAATTATAATTCGAATTTGTTTAATTTTTCAAATGTTTTAAAGACTGATTTGGCTAAAAACTGTTTAATTTTGTCACATTTCATGAAAATCGGTAGTTCACACGGCGAACCCAACTGGCTATTTTTATTTGGAGTGGGCCAGAAAGGGTTCGCGGAAAGTGCATAAGGAAAAACGCATCGATAGAGGGTTCATTTCTCCCCCTTAATCGGTAGTATTAACGCAGCACGTGGTGGCTGCTGCCGCACCAAGCAGTGCGTGCTTCGCCCCACGACCGTGGTGCACCACCGTCTCACCCCCACCACCACCAATCCCAACATATCCTGGCATCAAAAAATTACGTTGAAGTCACATAAGTGGCGTGGGCACCCCTATTTCTGCACCAGACCCAGCATCGTAGAACCTAAAATTAGGGGAGACGCGACTCCGAAATTGGTGGTGCAGCCGCCGCCTATGTGCCTTCAACGTCATTTTTGAAGCCAGGATATGTGGGGACGAGCGGTGTTGGCGGTGAGAGTTGCAGCCACCACGTTTGGCAGCTGGAACGAAATCGTGTGTGCTCCCAAAATCTCACTTTTTCATCTGTTTTGCGGTGGCTGTTTTTCAAATACACTTTCCAGGAACTCTAACTGTGCTTCAGTTAGAGTCCTCGCAGGAACTAGAAAATCGGTGTATCACTATTGTTATGGCAAAAACTTCTAAACTATTTAGGAGTTGTGCATTATCTTAACATGTTCAATTAGTGTTTACTATTGTAATATTGTTTGGATTATTATGCAGACTTAATTCCTAAGCATCTTCCAATATTTACAGAAGGTCTTAAACACTAATTGGTCTCATAGATTTTAAATCACTGAAGTATTTATTTCAACATTAAATGCTACTTATTTATTAAAATAGTGACCGCGGTGAAGTTCAGAGAATTGAAATACACATACAAATGCGTATAAATGGGGAATATGCATTTGTATGTAGGTATATGTATATATTTCAATTATTTGAATTTCGTCTAGGTCAGGATTTTAGACCCTAAAAACCTGTTTTGTCGAAAAATTCTTGTCGGTGCCAATAAGATCGTACACGGTTATGCGATAGCTTATTTTGCTTGCCTAATGTATAGAATCAAATAAAAATATGGCACATTACAGACAAAGTTATTCATAGAATATTATTTTTGACCACTCATCTTAAATATTAAAAATTCTGACCTTCGTAACCTTAAAAATCGTCAACGAGGAAATTATCCGTAGAAGCGTGAGTTTTGCATACGAAGTTGTAAAGTCTAAATATTACATCATTTCTACATATAACAGAAAGTTTCATTGCAACTTCAACTTTGTGGTAGCGGATACTATGCATAGTTGAAATTGAGTATTTCGAGTATAATATTAAATACTAAATCTGTACTACTAGTTTATAAATACCAGTTTTATAACAAGTTCTTACATAACTTTCACCATAATTTACATTTGCACGTACCTTACTCACGAACCTACCTAAATCTACCTCAAACAAATCTTGAACACTTTAATCAACAAATTGGTCACTTCAATTTTTTCCCCTTTTAATGGCACACTGGTCTTTAGTTGATATGTACATATTACTAGTAGTACAAGTGTAATACAGATGTAAACATTTATGTAACCATCCCATAAGGATTCCATTATATTAACATCAAACTTCTTTCGTAGACAAGTTGAGCAAATTTTTATAACATCTTATCTTGGGTTTGTCAAACTTCTCCTCGTGGTTTCTTGGTATTAAGATCATTGGATACACATTTTATATATAAACTTGAATAAATTATTGAATTGAATTAATTAATTCTTCAATTAACTAAAGAGACATTTGACATTTGTAAAAATCTTGTCTTCATGACTTGCATAAATTAGCGAGCAGATTCACATACATAAATAGGATGGTCTGAATTACTGACTACCACATTCCCAAAACTAATTTGAACGAGCATGTATGTATAGAATTTCATTTTGCAAGCCAAGATGGATAAGGTTACACTGGAGGATTACGATAAGAGAAACTCAATGCGGTTTGAAGAAGGCAAACAATTAATTGGACAAATCATATCCGATTTTCCTACAGGGTAAGAGAATTTTCATATGGAAAATCTTTCCTACTTTATTGTGCTAAGTAATTTTAAACTTGTTTAAAACATTTGCCGGTGACACCCTATAATTCTTTAATTTCGAACAAATAATCAATGCAAATTTAAAATTACGATTTAATTGTGTCATTATTAATTGCAACTTTGCAAAAATTTTAAGATTTTTATTTTTCAAGTAAATTATACATTTATAAATGAATTTTTAAAATACTTAAACTTTTGTACAGGATATTCCCCATAATTCTAGACGTTGGTTGCGGATCGGGAAATTTGTCTCGTGCCATGGCTAGGTTAATCCCACACGACACCATCTTCGGCATCGATAGCGACCTGGGCCTCGTTACACTTTCCGAAAATAAAAACTCCACCCCGGAAACAATCAGCTACGTGAGTCAAGACATTTCTCAGCCGTGGGACCAACTTGCCCCGGAATTAACCCGACTCGCCGGACATGTGGACTTAATCCTGTCGAATATAACGCTCCATTGGGTGACAGATATTGCAACAGCGTGTAAAAATTTTGAACACCTGCTAAAACCTGGGGGCGTATTTTACTTCAATATTTTGGGCATAAAAACAATTCCAATTTCCCCGAAGCTACAATGCTTACCGCAAAAAAGGATTGTGTCGCAAATTACTGAAATGGTGAGTATTTTGTACCGAAATGAATTGGAAGTACGTCGGTCAGAACTATTTCAGAATCGCTGGCTCTATAGTGGGGAAGAGCTTTACTCACTAATCCCCATAATGTACAAAATGTGCTACAATTTGATTAATGAATCGGAATTCTTGAAATTCGATGAAATTGAACAGGAGAAAGTGAGAGAAGAAATTCGGAACGGAGTACATGCTGCGTATGTTTTTGATTTGGAAAACGTAGAGGAAAACTATGTCGTTGCTTCTGGAGAGCAGTTTTGGTTTCGTTACGATTCCTTTACAATGTAAGGAGGAAAGATGGTGGAGGAAAGTTAGAAATAGAACGGAGGCAAATGTGACTCGTTTGATTTTTCGAAATATTAATATTTGTAAAATACAATTAGTAAATAGACCAATTTTTATGAAATATGGTTACATCCTGCCTGAAAATTTATTTAAATACTTATGTATGTAGTAGCTCAAAATTATTTTTCGTCAAAAATCCATTGCCTTGTGACAGCTTATACATACGTAGTGCATAAATGGGCATAAAAGGCACATCCTTGCAAAAACAACCATCATTCATTTTTCGTGATTATGAGAAATGTATTTATAATGCATGTATTGCTACATATATAATTACACTGTACTAGTAACTATTATTTTCTGCAATTTACTTGTTTATAACCGGACATGAGCTTAGGTAATGTAATAAATTAATCCATTTGAATAAATTACATAAAGTTATAATTATAAAAACTATAATAATTTAATTTATTTTCTTCTCGAGTTGCCCAATTTGGGAAAGTTGCAAGTTGAATCCAGTTTGCAAATTATAATACAGTAAAGTTCCTAATTATGTAATTAATTGCGTTGCGTTTCCCACATCTTTGTCCAGAGAAACGCATCAAACCAACGAATTGAAGTGCGATGTAATGATGTTGACATTAGAGGTGCGTCGGGTTAATGTTTTTGAAACCCGACATACTAAATCCTTCCTAATATTGGATAATGCTATTTAACTCAACCCGACAATTTTCAATTCCCAACCCATTTAGATGGGCTGGGTACGTAGGGTGACCATATTTGTCCTGACTAAAACCGGGACATTTTTTGGCCAAAAAATTTTGAATAATATCTAGTGCTTGGCCAAAAAATTTTGAATAATATCTAGTGCTTGGCAGTTCAGATATCACCGAATTTTTAGAAAAAACTAGGAAAGCCAATTAAATAAATATTACCTGCAAGTTACTGGTATTTATGTGCTAAATCTACTTTTTCATCAATAGTTTGGCGAAAAAGTGAGATAATTTAGTTTTTTCCTACGATTTTAAAAACCGGGACACTTTGTCAAAACCGGACATTTTCGGAACGCCGCGACAGGTTTTGAAAACCGGGACATGTCCCGGCTAAACCGGGACGTATGGTCACTCTATGGGTACGGGTCAAGTCGGGAGGCCCGGCTCACCTCTAGTACAAATGCAAATATTATTCTGCTATTTCCTCACATAAAACAAATATTATGCAGTTCAACACTCCTTGAGCTGTCATTATTCAAGTGTTTACTCAAACTTTGAAATTTCATTAAGATAATTGAAGATGTCCTTTTGCACCTGCATGTTCCAGAAAATAAACCAGCACACGAATAAACTCGCTTTCACTTGCTCTGTATATTTATTGTGTAAAGACAACTTCCCAACTTCGTAATAAACACTGGTTTAATTAATTGTGTGGTCACCTCCTTGAAAATAGACAGCCTGAACCTGAATAAATATAAGCAGTTTGTTCATACCAAGTAAAATTCGCGCTTATCCTCTACACAGATTCACTTGTTGTGTTAGCATTCGAATTTGAAGTTATCCATAGATTTGTATTTGTCATTATTATTGAAAAATGGGTCTGAGGCATAGTAAAGGGGTCCCTTTACCCCTTCGAGTTCAACAAGAAGACGATCCTGCTTGTCAAGGAAACCAAATTGATAAATCTAGCGAATCTGAGGTCCAATATCTCGTGGTGTTTTTCAAATTCGCATATTTCCTGAACATTTTACCATTACGGATTCAGATGTCGTATGACCTCGACGGAACCAAAACTGGGTATAGCATCCATTCCAATAAGTTCCAAAAGGTAAGGCTTACCAGATTTGTACATATTAAAACGTGTAAATTAATAATTGATTAGCGCTTAGTTTAACTTCTGTATATAGGTGACTTGTTATCTCAACATGTGTATTGGTGGGGTTTATTACACGCTAAAATTTCGCCAACATTACACCACGACTTGGTACAAGAATCCCGCAATGTACTTCAATTCGGCTAATTACCTGTGCGACACGCTTCTGATGGTGGTCGTGTTTGTCATTTTGGCAAAGAAAGCGGTCCAACAGGTACGTCTGCTGAATATGATAGATTTTCACGAGAATTCTAACAATCCGCAGAATGACTCAGCCAAAAATAAGGTATGTCCACGTATGTATTAACGGCATTCGTTACACGCTTAAAAATAATGTTACCGTTTTAATTCACCCTCAATCTAATGTATCCAACGGGAACTTTACTCAATGTTAACTTAGCATCATACTTGATTTATAAATCAAGTAATAGTATTATAATACCATTACTGATACTTAATATGTATGTCGAATCATCGAGGGTGCATTTAAATACATACTTTTCAAAAATATAACACTATTTTTAAGAGTGTACGAGTACGAATTTTGGTATAGTTGAGTAATTTTTGACGAAATTGCGAGCTAAATATCCTGCACAAGTTCGCAACTGAATTTTCAAGTTTAATTGTTTCGAAGCTGGAAAACTGTGTTTTTTGCTAACTTTGTTAATGATGCGAACTCGTAACGAATACCCTCATTATTTTGTTCTTAATTTAGCAAAAAGCTACCATTAAAAACTTGTTCATCCCCTAACACAGATTTTTCTAACACCTGGTCTTCAATCCAACGCCCTGTGTTGTCTCGCTCTGTCCACCGTGGGGCTTTATCTTTTGGAAATAAATCTCGATAATTCCAGTCTTTGGCAGTACTTTTACGCCGATGCGGCCAACGTATTCTTCATGATGCCACATGGCTGCGACATTCTGAACAATGTTCTAGCATTCATCGCACTTTACGCGAATTGCCTGCACCGAATCCTCAACGCTTTTGGCGATATCCTCTTCGTCTTGGTCGTTCTTCTGGTTCGCCGATTGGTGGCAACGTTTACGGCCAAATTGAAACCCACTGATGAACACGGGGAGACAAGATCGACTAGTTATTGCCCTTTAGAGGTAAATACATCGTTAGAAATCTGATATTAAAATAATACCAAGCGGTATTCATATGTATGCAGTATGCATAGGGTGCTTACCACAGTGGTACTGATAATTTATACCGCGTGGTAATAGCCTAGTATTAAAGTTTTACCATTTTGGTAGCAAATTTTTACGGACCAGTACAATTTTAATACCAATGCTTTGGCAATTTTAGTACCGATAAATCAATATCTGAGTGACTGGAACAGATTTTGTCGCAGTGCAATTTATGTAAAGTAAAACATTGCGATGTTTATTCTTTAAGGTGCTAACTCACTTCCGCTGGCTGAAACATGTCATGACAGAAATTAATTCAAGTATGAGTCTAGTCCTGGGGGCGTTTGTCGTCGGAAATCTGCCATTTTATGCGACTAATTTATTGGAAACTTTTCGTGACACGTCAAACCCATGGATGCGGTTGAGGTACTCCGTCTACTGCTCGTACTTCTTTCCTTCCTTGTTTCTTGCGGCCAGGGCGGCCAAAAAGGTAGAGAATCCAGGAAAACATATATTAAATGTACTCCTTCTTCTTTCGTATCTTTAGTATTCGTTGTATGGTAACTTAATTTGCGACGGTTACTAAATTTAATAAGTCGTACGATTTTATCGTCACAAATTGACTGACTAAGGTTATGATTTTTATAAAGTTTGCCCCTTATTATTTTGTAACTATTTGACGATAAATGCTAAGAATATGAAGACAATTATGAGTATCCTCATTACGTTTTTTTACAATTTTAAAAATATAATTTTACCTTAAACTATAGGCCGAAACGGTGCGCTGTTGGGCGTACAAAAACGAGAACCACCGTCACCTTGATCCCTTACAGGTGTCCATCGTACTCCACGAGGTTAGCGGTCAACCCATCGCGTTGTCATCGTTTGGATGCTTGACGATCAACTACGGATTATTTGGGAGTGTAGGTTGATACAAAATTTGGCTTATTTTTTGATGATACAGAACACGTTTTCTTTGTAGGTGGTGAGCATTATTGTGACGTATGCTTTACTCAAAACGCAATTCTACGCGTATCCAGATCAACGATTATTTCCACCAAATAACACGATTATAGCGTCCTTTGCATAGTCGATGGAATCGGTCTATGCAAAGGATGCTATATTTAGAAGGATTTCAGAAGGAATTTAGAAGGTTTAAGTCGTCTATAAATTCTGAGGATGGAAGTTTGTCAACTATTTCAGTACAGAAAGGCATCTCGATTTTGGAAATTTTGGCGATTTTTTGCCCAGAATTGTTAATGTTGTTTTATTATACTTGCGACAAAATTCTACGATTTTCCAGCAAAAGTTTTACGACGTCATGCAAATTTCGCAAAACTTTGCGAGATGCTAAATTTTTGAAGTTTGACGTGGATGTGCTTAAGATAAGGTTAGAAACTAGTTGGACACGTGTTTAACGTTTTTACAAATACTATTTATGTATTATTTTCTTCAAGTAATTACTACATACTTATCATCCAAAATTATCCATAATAAATACAGACAGTTGAACAATAGAATCAACATCGTACAAAGATAATCACATACATAATCATGTACCGGGTGGTTTAAATGTCACGCTACAATGGAAAATTTTTCAATGGGAAAACATCCAAAATCGCCATTAGTTACATACATGATTTTGGATTTAGATTTTTATATTTAATTATGTATTATCAAAACTGATGACGAAATTCTAAAAATGTTGAATTTTAGAGACAAAATTTCGATAACTAATGGAAATTTACGAATTTTTCCCATCGAAAAGTTTTCCATTGTATGTAGCCTGACATTTTAACCCCTTTGTGACCGAAATAATTGAAATTTGCTTTCCTTTGGGGACCAGAATTTTATCAGTTAGTTGTTGCTACATAACCAATTTAATTTTACCAATAGTGTAGCTACGTCACCAAAATGATTTTAAAGTAAGCGTAGTTACGTCACCGATTTCACAGTGGGTGTGCAAACCATAAAGGACCGAATTTATTTCGGCAACTTTTGATGATTTTATTTAACATTAAGCATTTATTTATGCATATTAGTAAAAATTATCTGCAGTTCATTACAATAATATTAAGTTATTGATTCATACATTTTGATAGTTTAGCAAGGTCCAAGTGGTTTTCACTGAGATTGACCGGACTTAGTTTTTAATTGTTCATGCTCAGAAATAAGCGGACCCGTATTTTTTCGTTCTCTAAAATGGACATGTTTTCGCCCGTGGTGGAATTAAAAAAATCAGCCAAAGTCAGGATTTTTAAAACGCTGTAACCATTCGAATTTTAATCCGATTTCAAAAATTAAACACAATTTTTGCTCAGAATTACTACCCTGAAAATATAAAACCTACAGTGCAGACTTGATATAGCCCGAGTCAGGCCAAGTTGTGCTTATCACTCAATCCGACTTTTTGCATGAAATTTTATCGCAAATGCATATCAATAAATTAAAAAATTAAATTTGATTTTTCCAAATTAAATTCATATTCTTCTATTAGTAACAATTACCATCCTGTGTAACAAATTTCAGGATCCGAAGATTACAAAAAAAAGTATGGGTTACCCAATAGGGTGTCTCTCTATGGGAAAATTGTACCTTTTTAATTAATATTCTTCTATTACCAACTTTTCTACCAAACTTCAGCTCGATTTGATCAATTTTAAAAATCGGTATGGGTCACCCCCTCGGGTCCCTCCAGACGAAAATTTTTGAAATTTTACTTTGTATTCCTTCATTATAAACCATTAGCAACCTCTATGCCAAATTTCAGCTTTCTAACACAATTTTGAAATTTTGGTGCGTAATACCCCACCCACTCCGATGACCCCCACCGGTCAACCACTTGACCTATTTCACCCATCTTCGAACTCAACTCCTCATTTGACCCATACTATATGTGTGCAAAATTTCAAGTCGATAGGATTAGTTTTACGGCAGTTATCGCAAACCAGACAGACAGACAGACGGACAGACAGACGGACATGACGGGTACATAAGCCCTGACTCGGGATAAAAAATCAATTAAAAAAAAACTTTTAATTTTCAAAAAATTATCGTTTTTTGCTTCTTTAAAAATTAAGTTTATTTTAAATTCCGCCACGGGCGAAAACATGTCTATTCTGGAAAACTCCAAAATACGCTTATTTCTGAGCGTGAACAATTTAAAATTAGTCTTACAATGCATTGCAGCGAACTACAGTTGTAGTTTTTGCAGATATATAGTTTTTGGTAATGTGCATAAATAAATGGTTCGTGTTAAAATTTTGTAAAATAAAATTTTGACTTGTATGCATGTGTGTATTTGGTCTTGAAAATTTTTCCGCAGTACACAAATGTGTGTAGTTGGTCCCCAACGTAACGGGGAAATAGTACACAAATATGTGTACTTGGTCCTCTACGGAAAGAAAAAAACTACACAAATATGTGTAGTTGGTCCCCAACGTAACTACAAAATAGTACACAAATGTGTGTACTTGATCCTTAACGGAAAGCAAAAAAGTACACATATTTGTGTACTTGGTCCCCGAGGGAAAGCAAAAAACTACACAAATATGTGTAGTTGGTCCCTAACGGGTTAACCACCCTGTACTTAGGTATAACCCTAATTTTGTAGTAATCATTTCCTCCATGCATTCGGTTTGCTTCTCCCCATTTGAACTTGGGCTCCCATGAATAGCTCAAATTGTGATAAGAGTGGTAATTTCTCTTCAAATTCTGCCAAAACTTGGTGCACGATCGGCTTCAATGCTTCCAGTTTAGAGTGACAAACGGTTGGAAACAGATGATGCATGGGATGTTGCCCAAATGTTGTTAAAATAGAGAGCAATGGTTTGTGAAAGTTGTCAGACTTTCCATGAGTAGCGTCGAGTTGACAAAGTCTGCAAAAATTTTATTTAAAGGGTGCAGAAAATGTAAAAACAAGTTTGTTTTATATGAATTACCCAAAATCAGGGTCCGGTCTGGCTTCATCGCCGTCATGGAAAGAATTTGGATGGTGGTGAGCAAATCCGACAAACACGAACCAGAACGAACCCACCATCACAATTGTTAAGGATGCAGTGAGTCCAGCCTTAATGGTTTTTGAGAATAATGATATTATATTCATTTCGAGTTTGCATTATTAGCATACCCTAATAGATGGTTAATCATGATAATTGTACAGTTATGTACCCAATATGTTTCCGACAACATGAAAATGATTCCAAATTCAACAAAGATTATGAAGTTTTCTGGTCTGACAGCCTGTTTTCCTAGGACAATAGAACGAATCCGACCTATCAGCTGCGTCAGGGTGAAGATGGCGTACAACCCGTAGAAATAGATGGGTGCTAAATATTTTTGCACAAAGTTTTTCGACGGAGAAGGCAGCCATTGTATCAGCGGTTCGGCAGTTTGAACCTCAAAGTCCTGGATAAATGTTCAGGAATTTATTTTTTAATTAAGTAGCACAAATTTTTACTCACCAAAATGGTGTTCGGAAACATATGATGGGACATGTGATGCGTCAAGCGAAACTCGAAGGATGACAAGGGGCTTAAATCAAAATAGTATTGACGCCAATTGTCCGCCTTGTGGAGGAAGTTGTGTCCCCCGATGGAACACATTCCAAGCAGGATTCCGGCTAAAATTTGCAACAACTTCGACCCACTCCAAACTCCGAGTAGGGCGAAGGTCACATATCCGAGAGCTAATGAGTCTTGAAGACGTAAAATTTCTGGGGAGAAACCAGTTCCAATTTCCTATGCAAAAGAATGAAATTTCAAAAAATAGTTTCCAAAAAATTAATTTGCAAAAAAAGGCTTCAATATGGTATAGTCAGCCGGGTATTAAAGCTGCTATAAACTAGCATTAAAATTATACCAGCCAATAAAAATTTGATACCGATATGGAAAAAATTTTAATACAACTTTTGTGTAGTCATATATGAATCCCATTGGTATTATTTGACCCTGAATTTCTAAGAGAGGTTAAAATCTTTTTAATGTATTTAATTTCGAAAAAGTTTTTCTTACCTTCAGGACTGGTTCCACTCTTCGTTTAAGTGTTTTGTAAAATCCATCCTCCTTAAAAGTGAAGGGACTATTTCTCTTAAAGTTGACGTCTTTCACGTAATACTTGGCCAAAATCTGGTTGACTTTTCCCCCTCCGATAACATGCGCCGATTCGAACGCTTCCGTGATATCCATTCCCTTCGAGTATCTTAGCCAATCAGGGCCACCTGGATGTTTGGCGATAAATTCGTCCAAGTCGTACAATTTGTCATGAACTCGCCAGTAAGGGCCGACATTGTCGTCGCGTTTCTTGACTAATTTTTTTTTTTGAAGTAAAGAATGAAATTACACTCTGAAAATCATGCTATCTTTTTGAAAAGTAACGCACTTTAAATTCTATATTAAGTAAATCTACTAAACCCAGAGTAACGTAAACGTGATAATGAGTAAATTTTACCATGGATTACGTATGTATAGAATTCATAGTGCATTTACTCTTCAAATATGTAACATTATTTTTATCATTGTAATATTTGAAATATAGTGCTAATAATTTAATGACCTTCCAGCCAGTCGAAAATATTAGGGAAAGGTTTCCCCCTTTGTCCAGAAGATTGTAAACCTGGGTATGAGGATTTAATGTAGCCCAAATTTGAATTGGCATCAATTCTGCCATTATTTCCTGGTTTCTTCGAACTGGGTGCCATTTTTTCTTTTTTGACAATTTCGGGAAATTATGTAAATATGTATAAGAACGAATTATTCACAGACTAATTGCCAACCCGAGTCTGATCAAGTAATTGGGTTGTAGAGGAATGTACAATGTATGTAATTGAGTACGGCATATCTGATAACAAGTGGTGATAAGACCACACAAATTGCCTAATGTTGCGAAATGGATGGAAACCTGAAGCGTGCAATTAATTTAGCAGGTGAGCATGTTGGACTTTGTCTTAAGTGGATTACATACAATTGATGCGGACAAGTGCTTCATACAACACTTGAGTCATTTGATGTTATGCATATGAATTGATTTATTATCGATGATTGTGGAAAGAAATTTGCACAATTTATGTACTCAAGTAAAATCGAATAAGAATAAATAGTGTTCGATCAATAAAATCGAGACGAAAGTATTTCAATTTTTAGAAATTTAATTTTTTAAGCGTAGCAAACTTCAATACACAGTGATTTTTTTTGTCTCAATGGTTTTTATTGAATTGGTATATATTTTTTTATTCTTACTAAAATTTACAAATATGCTTCGCTGCATTCTCAAACCAAAGCAGATATGTATAACTTGAACATTGAATGCATAAAATTGAGCAAGGTTTGCGGTAAATGTATAAATTTACCTCAACCACTCCCGAAATCTCTTTATTATACACATTCCATGGGCAGGTATTTTTTTTACAGTAAAAATTTACTAACGGAATGTTTCTTATGCAAAAAAACTTTACTATTAACAATTTCAATATTATATATATATTTACATAATTTATTAGAATAGCAGTTCACTTCCTCCATCTCCTATTGTAATATTCGAATAACTATAATTGCTAAAATTAAATATTAACTGACCGTAACTTATATGCAGAACAAAGAGAACAATTAAGCATAAAAAGTTTAAAATTACTCCCGGCGTGGCCATATCCTTAATTCTTAATTCTCCCGCGGCAAAGCAGATCGCATTCGAGGGGTTCGATGTCGGGAGGACGAACGCGTATTGAGACACGATCACGGCAGCGAAGGAGACATAGAGCGGGTGAATGTCTAACCGGCGGGATAGCGAAAACAGGATGGGCGTCAGGAGGCTGACAGTGCCCGAATTTGAGGTGAATTCCGTCAAGACGGAGACAATTAGGAGGATGATGAAAAGTAGGACGGGATGCGGAAGTGAGGAAAGGCCCTCGAGTTGTTGGCCGACCCATTCGGACAGACCGGAAACTTGGGCGCCGTCCGAGATGGCGAAACCTCCGCCGAGAAGGAGAAGCACGCTCCAGGGAAAATTGGACTGAAGATGAGACCATGTCATTAATGTTTCGGTGGATGAGCCTGGCACAATAGGGGGAAAGTTATCAAAATAGTGAAATATTTAACGTAGGACTAGACGAAGCAGGCCTAAAACCGTCATGATCAGCACATTTGTATCATTTATCCTTTCTTAAATTCTGGACGATATGTTTGTAGTCGTTGCCAATTTAACAAAATACCCAGTCCAGATTTTTAAGGAAATTTCAAGTTAAGAGGTCATCAGTAAAATTTTAGCAATTTGAAACTAGCTTATCTCACTTAATTTAAAAAAAACTCTATTCTATTAATTAAATTACGGACTACAAATTTGTGGTCGAAATTTAAAAAGAAATTCCCAGAGCTGAGAAATAATTAAAAATGTCTTGATCTTTACGATTTTGGTGATAAGCCATCGAGTCCTACATAATATAGATATGTACCGTGAACGAAATTAGGAATTTTTGCGCATACCTAACTTCTTCCATTTCAAGATAACCTTGGGGTCCTTGGGAATCGTGAACATTACAAACACCATAATTATGGCGACGGACGAATCTCCTATTTTAATTTGTCCAGAGGGAAATAGTACTTCCTGCCACCCGGGGAAGACTTGAGGGTCCCTCGTGAACCAGAGGAGTACAGTAAGCCCAAAAATTACAGAAATGGCCTTCTCATGGAAACTCAAGGGCCCTAAATCTTTCAACTTTTGGGACAGATTTTTCCTCACAGTGTGTGCATCCGTATCTTGAGAAATGTCGTCGTCCACATCGTCTGGCAAGGATTTCTTTCCTCTTAAGTGAATAAAGCCAAGGACACCCCACACAATGAGGATGTTGACGAGGGCGATGGGAACGCCGAAGGCGGCCCACGTGGCGAAATTTATGTCGCGATATTTACCATTTTGACCAATGTTTTCTCTGTTGTGAAAAATAGGATATTTCTGTAAATTAAGGGGTGGATTTTCATAAATAAATAACGGGTCCTATTTAACTGATCATAATTTAATACTACTTCCGACCATAATTAATACTTTTATCCCAAATACTTTCTTTCATCATAATGGAGTCTAATTTGACCATAACTAGAATACTGACTTATTCATAATAAATCCTCCGTCTACCATAACCAAGTTATTGGCGAATACTCTTCAGTTTTTTATGCCAGAGCGAGGATTATACAAGTATTGAGGAAAAATATATCTTTGTTAAACATAGTAGGGTCAGTGCGGATTAGTCTGGCCACTTTTTTCCGAATCTGCGTTCTTCAGTGAAACAAAAAATGGTTCCGAGTCAAAAATACTTATTTTGAACATCATGCATTATAAACTAACTATTTCGCTTTAGTTTATGATCAAAAAAAGTTTTAAAATATAATTGGAAGTAATATTTATCAATTATTTAAAATAAATAAAACAAGTGTGCACATTAACCCACCAAATGGGGTAAGTGGGGCCAGTGGAGGGGTTAGTGTGGACACGCATATGTTTTAGTGCAAATATATTTGCATATTAAAATGCTTTTCGAATTTAAACATTTTCGAATTCATGCCAGATTATACAAATATTGCGTAATTGCGTATATTTTTTAAAGACGGAATTTGAAAATATTCGAATATAAATTTGGACAATTTACGGACAAGATATCTGCCGAGAATAATTACCGCTGCAAATTGTCCAAATTATGCAGTAAGGATTAGAATCCAATTACTAAAATCATTCACACATATCCACTGTGGGAAGCAAGCGATAGAAAAAGTTGATACATAAAACGTTACTTAAAATGCTGCGTTTAAGGAATGATTGCCGCTACATATGTTTTTCAAAAAAGCATTTAAAATCTTCCAACGCTGGTCTCAATTACTCAATTATCGATCAAATTAAAGGTTTCGCAGCCTCCACAAGACACTAAATGTATACCCATTGAAGAGAAATGCAAGCGTGGTACACCAGAAAAACCTTCCAAGAAATTTGTAATTGACTAAAAATCGAAAAGTTTGTAAAGTTTTTTAAAGTTTCATATTTTAAAGCGATTTTAAAGTGTATTTTTACTTATGGTAAAATCAAGTAATTATTATACACAAGGAAGCACTTTATTATGGTGAGAGATAGTATTCGGGGGAAAAGTATTAATTATGGTCAAAAGTAGTATTAAATTATGATCGGTTAAATATTATCCATAAATAACTACGCAGTTCTACCCTTATGTTTGTGCACGGATTTACACTCTTGAAAATAATGTAATCCTTTTGAAAAGTAAATAAATGCGTTTTAAATTCTATATTAAGTAAACTATTCGATTTCAGTACAGATTAAGCTTTGCTCTGTATCAAACTAACGTTACCCTGAATTCAGTATACTTAAGCGATTATAAAGTCGAGGTGATTGGCCATCATATAAATGAACGCTTATCACACCTAGATAAGCACTTAATGTACAGACATATGTATGTACATACATAATTGTTAATCTGTATGTTACATGTATTCCGCATTTCCTCATTATTTAAGCTCTCACACGATAAATGAATAATTGGAAGGTTTTACATATGTACAAACTGCATGCTTACAGTGCGACAAGATCCCGGAAAATGAGATTGGCACTGGACCCAATGATGACCGCTGTTCCGCCAACATTCGCCCCATATCCGGCCGCCAGGAAGAATAAAATCCTCAACTTTTTTCTCTCCTTGTCGGAAACATTGAACGCTTCGACCAATCCGGAAACGATGGGGACTGCCATGGCTGCTGCCGTCGTGCTGACAACCCAACAAGACAAAAACGAGGTTGTTAGTAAGACTCCTGAAAAATGTGAAATTAAAAGAATGAAAATGTCATCAATTTCAAAAACTCGTCAGATGCGTCAATTTTAACAGATTTTGAACACGAATATAAATATGTACATAATACTCATTTTGCTCTGTGGCACACTGACCGTTTGAACAGTGTTCAATCTCTGAATTAAAATGTGTCAGCTTTAAAAGATTTTCAAAACACGCCTATACGAAATATGCTAATTATTCGAATGCAAAGTTTCACAAACTGATTGTATGCGGTATGTTTAGCAGTTTATGAAAGAAAAAATGCTTTGTTCATTTCACCTTGCTAATACCGTAAATACTCTATTTATAGCCGGGGCTAAAATCCAAAATTGAGTGTCACAGACCCGGTTATAATTGGAGACCGGCTATAAATAGAGACCCGGCTAAATTTTGCTTTGGTTCTAATTTGGATTTCAAATTTCAAATTTTGAAACAATATAAGTGCAGCCAACACAATTTGAGTAATGATTTTCCAGTTTAAGCAATTAAAAATAGATCCTATAAGTACGCCGATAGACTTTGTAAGAAGACTTTGTAATCTAAAATTTTAAAATCCGGGTCTCTGGACCCGGCTATATTTGGAGACCGGCTATAATTAGAATAGGGCTATAAATAGAGGTTTTACGGTACATACATAATCTGCCTGACAGCTTAACATATAAATAGTTAGTGAACATGAGAATGCATGTACATATATATGTATAACATACATAAATCAGTAATTAATTACACGACATATGGAACCACAATAGTTCACCCGCATGGCACATGATTTCTGCGAGATTGCAACTAAATGCTTGCACATGTTGACATACATATGTCCTTACCAAAAAGCAATCTCCACGGGCTGGTCCCTATGACGAGTAGGGTTTTGAGGGCGAGGCGTTTATGCAGACCGCAATGTGATATCCCCAATGCTAATGAAATCCCTCCTAAAAACATCATCCCCGACTCTTTCATGTAATTTCCGACAACCTGAGCTAAAAGAGACAGAATTTAAAATATGCTAAAAAGGTAAATTTGTCTAAATAATTTTACAAGTGCTCTGAAGTCCCAGCAGCGGAAAGAGGGCTACAGGTAAAAGTGACGTGATAGGAATTGGGAGCGCTTCCAGCACCCAGAACAACGCCATGAGAAGAATCACGTAGGAACATTTTAGCTAAAAAATGGTTAAAATTCTTAATTAAATATTAATAAACTCCGGTATTAAAATGATATCAAGCGGTATTAATATTCATATGCCACTAATAAATTTCTTTTGCCAAGAAATAGCTCGGCATTAAAGTTTTTTCATTTAGCAGTAAATTTTTACCAGTGTAATTTTAATACTAAGCGGTATCAACTTTAATACCATGAAATTAATATTTGCCTGACTACACCATATTTCTAACAGTTTATTAAAATCGACAATATTTTACCATAGGTTTTGACTCCTCATTTCCAAAAATTAGGAATGGACAGAGTAAAATAGGAAGTAAAATGCACCACCAAAATTTCCAATTAATCGCCATTTTAATACACAAGATATGATGCACGTTTCACTACGTGAGTGATACTGCATCACATCTTTTACGACAAGGCATTGACTCGTGATTTATATATTTTTTGCCACGAGTGAAACGAATGTGATTCGGAAAATCCAGTTGTAATCAGATAAAAGCTGAACTATGCAAAAATGTAACCACAACTGGTAAATCAATATGTAGACAAGCGGGATGTTCCCCTTATCACGTAAATATTTAACGTGAATCACATTGTTTGCCAGTGATGCAAAGTCCAAGGTGGATCCATAGCCCAAACAAATGTCATGGTTATTGGTTATCTCCAGGGTATTCCGACCCAGGGTTTTATTGGGTTGGGTTTTTTGGGTTTTAATGGGTTTTAATGGGTTGTTAACGAATAAAACCCATTGAGTTTTACCATGTTAAATGGGTTTTATTTGGGTTTTAATGGGTTTTATTCGGGTTTTAATGGGTTTTAACTGTGTTTCAGCTTAAAACTATATTCTAAAAGCTGAAAACAGCTGTCATACGTTAGACGAAGTTGTTTGATGGCAGCTAAGCAGTTTATTTGATTAATACTGTAAGTTTTGAAAACCAGGAATAAATCAGCGAGTGCCACTACAGGTTTCAAGTGACAAAAAATATAAAAAAATAATTTCGAAACGAGGTATGTTTAACTGAGCATACATAATTTAATTACATTTAATTTAGATTTTGCTGTCATAATTAATGCTTTTTTCCCGAATACTTCCTCTCATCTCAGCGAATAAATTAAACAAAACACTATAGTATTTCTTTAATTTATAAAGTTTTTTGAAATGTTTAAAGGCGATCTTAATTATCACCTCCGGAAAAATCGAGTACTTATTCTCGAACATAATACATACGTACTTTCGTTGTTCATAAGTACTCGATTTTTTTCCAGAATTGATAATACACGTTAAGGTCCCATTGAAATATTTAATTTTAAAAACTTTTAAACAACTTGCATTTCATTATGATGAGAGGAAGTGTTCGAGAAAAAGGTAATATATGTAATTATGGTCTCATAAAGTATTAAACTATGCTCAGTTTAATAGGACCCTTTCGAAAAGGATACAAATTCTAACATGGACAAGGAGGATTTGCATATTAACTGAAATTGGATTGCAATAGTAGTGAAAATTGTTGTTCAATGTATTACTTATGTAAAACCTAATAAAACCCAATAAAACCCATAAAACCCAAAAAACCCATTAAAACCCATTAAAACCCGTTACTTGGGTCGTTACTTTTTGATTAAAACCCTGGGTTTTTCCGAACCCTGTTGTAAATTGAAGAACTCAAAATTGTGCTGTTTGCGTATGCACGTATTACTTTGATATTCTCGACGTATTCAGTTACTGCATTTTGTGCAGTCTTTTCGTCAATCGCCACTACTAACTTATAAGATCCGGTACTATCTAAGGAAATACTTGCAACGAATGCAGACAAAAGAACGATTGACGGTCAGTTTGGCGAAAGCCAGTTTGGCGAAAATTTTTTTTTCGCCAATGTGGTAAAAAATTGTCATGAAAGTACTAAATGGCGAAATTATTGTCACATTTGGCGAAAGTGGAAAACTCGTAAAAGTACATTTGGCGAAATTTAAATTTCGCATTTATGTATGTCAAATCGCTCAAAATCACAAAATCCTCGTTTTCGCCAAATGCGACATTATTTTCGCCAAAATGTACTTTAAATAAAATAAAACTAACGTACGGTGAAATGCATGAAATTTGTTTTTCGCCAAATGGGATTATTTTTTGGCGAAAGTTTTTCGCCAACAGTGTTTTCGCCAAACTGACCGACTACGGCAACATCACGATTGGTTTCCTTTTTGCACATATATTTTCAAATGAAATTATTATTACATTAATATTGACATATCTACACTAGCCAAAACACCCCCTTTTCCAGCCTTCCAACAGACGCTGCACCGTGCTACGTGCCTTGCGTAGGTAACTGCGAAGTTGCCGCATAATGGCTCTTGCGGTTGCTATCAGACTCCTTTTGATCTCATGCCTGCACTCAACCAACAATGTTCCGACCGCCACCGCGATAATCGTGGCACATAAAACTAGGACATAATACAGCGCGGGAAACGCTTTCTGCTGAGAATTATTGATTTGGATACTTTCCTGTCTAAAATTTGACATAAGCTTTAGAAATAATTTCTTGTTCAATCCTTGATCAACACTAAGCATGAAATCTAATTGCTCCCACATAGCTTCGAGTAATTCCCATCTCCCACTAATCCCCGATTCCGTTAGTCTTGAAATTACTGTATAAATTGCCGGAGCAATATAATTTTGCCTGCCGAAAGTTATCGTGTTATATCGGAAAGGCGTATCTTGCAAGCTATCGATGACAAACTGCTTTCCAATTGTTCTTAGTGCCGCAGTGAGTTTGGCATGGACAATGGTTTTTTCCATAATTGCGAACATATCTCTTGTCTGAATCTCGTAATTGTTGAGATAGAAAATCTCTGATTTTGAAATTATTTTCGTAATATCAATGATATCGTATTGCAATGACGAAATGAAGACTATCCGTTGTAAAACGTTTGACAGAAGTGAGGCAAATTTGACGTCATCGGTGGTTCTAATAAGTGGTAGTAGAAGTATTTCAAGTAGGTATTCACGCCGGTTGGATCCGGTAACAACTCGGCTGGTCGTAATTATTGTGAGGTTGGATTTAACCAAGTCTTGCAAACTTCTAGAAACCACGGGGACAGGTATAACCGTCAGATCTGACGTGATTGATCCCTGGTACAAATTTTACATGAGGACGTTACATCCAAAAAACCACACGGTAAGCAGGGGAACAGCTTTCCTGTGCTTTTGTAACCAATTCGCTACATCGCTACCATACTGACTGAGCAAAATGGATGTAAATGTTATAAAATCACGAATGAATATGACACTATACTCTGCCTTGTTTTTAGGGAGATTGCGCATATCCCGGTAAAATTGAATTAGAAGAGTTGTTACAATACAAAAAGTTGAGACTAATCCTAAGGTCCACGTCCAGATATCAAAAGGGGTAAAAACATTCCCAAAACTACTTTCGGCTCTAGGAAATTGCGTGACTATTGAAAATTCGTACTTTTCAAACGTTAATTGGGTGAAAAACATTTTATCTCTGTTTCTGTGAAATAAGTCCCAATCATAATCCGTTAAAACGGATCTGAAACCAATAACCGTTATGGGTCTACGTCTAGAATGTATAAAACTGTGGGGCAATGCGGTCATATTGATGCGCATTCCGATCGTATAACTCACACAGTATGGTGCAGACTCCGAAGCGGGGAAGTTACTTAGGCCAATGCCGCAAGAAGGTGGCTTGTCGTAAACCATATCATCCTCCATAGAGTTTAGGGTAAGCAAAACATTTCCCTGCATGTTTGTATGATATTGGATCCAAATTGAGTTGACCAAGTCGAACGAAAATTTGTTGATTAACGTTCCATTACCACAGGGAAAGCACGGAACGAAAATATCATCTTTTACGAAAAATATTATTTTGGACAACTCAATAACAAATGCAATTTTCTGAAAGCGAAATGAGCGAGAGGGAAAAGCCATTATGTATTCCGTGTTTAATTTGACGTTGACGTTTGAGAATAATATTAATAATGGATCTGAAGTAAGTAAAATTTCTGGACGAGCGGATCGTTTTCAGGAAGGAAGTATTTTTTATGGGATGATTAAAATTTCGTATAGTTTTAATACTTTGTCGGTACGAAAGTGGTAGGAAATTTTGTATTCTATATTCCCAAATATCCTTTTCCCCTTTGTCCACTATGATATCAAGGTCAAACTTATCTAGCGCCATTATGGTTATCATTCCTAAAGCTAGGAAAAGTAATATCGAGAAGGGATACATTTTTATGATGGGGTTAAATATGTGGATTTCTTTCAATCTCCGATTTTGTGTTTTAAGACGCGAGTCGAATGTAACTAAAATATTGACGTCAGGTCGCTGCGGAGAAACCATGTCGTTCAAGGCTAGGATGGGGAATCAATATATTATTAGTACAAATGTGTTATAACTACAATGCATGTATAACACGCACTCTTAGAAATGCGGGGAATAAAGTACATAACGAATCCTTGTCATTAAAATTTCCGTGAATCTAAATGATTTGTTCTAGAAGAGAGGATTGTGAAAAATATACTTTATGTATTAAATATGTGAAAAAGGTTTTAAATAGAGAATCTCCCATTGTAGTGATAAATGAATGTTTACTGTTTACTCTAGTTTCTTCACCTGTCGCGAATCATATGTTATACACTCTTTTTCAGATCAAGACACAATCGACGAAATATGTATATATTGTAATAATTATATACATACATAAGTTAAGCAATTTATGAAATTAGTTGTACTATTATCATTATTATTTTGTTTAGTTTATTTGACCAGTGATGAACTTGCAGAAATTAGTTGTACTATTATCATTATTATTTGTACTAATATTATCATGTGTTGTGGTCATGCTTTTCAGTTTAGTTTATTTGGCCAGTGATGAACTTGCAATGTAATTATTAGAGAAATGTATCGGAAAGGTCAGATTCAAACATTGGTTTGCATTTTTACAACCTCAAACTAAGCTAATGTAAATATTAGAATTATAAAATAATGGAAACATTTGAAACATAAAAAACATTTGTATTTATGCAATTTTATAATAATATGTACATATACATATATGTAAATATGTATGTATCCGTTTAAAAATACAATTGTAAATAAACACGGTTTATTAATAAAGAGAAGAATTTGAGCGAAAATAGGCAGTACCGTGATTTGGCTGCGTTAACTTTTTAATCTCATTAAACAAAGTAAATTCCGCTTGTACAAACCACGAAAGAAATACATACACAACTATTCAATTTTACGCAAAAAATGAAAGGCTATGTACATAAATCCGACTAGAGGTAATATGAGTTTTTACTGTAATTCTTTTTTTCTCTCGATGGTTATGCAATATTAATTTTATCAGTTTCAATAATTTTGTTGACTGCGACAGATTTAATGAAGCATTACATTATTGTGAAATCGGTCACAACTTGTGAGTATTTAAATGCATCCAAACATTGGGTAAAAGTGTTTTTCTTTTCATAAAAGTCGTAACATTTTACCAGTTAGTGAAAATTGGTAACCGTTAAGGTAAAACTATTATTGCGACAGGTGTATTTGGCCATAAGGTACTAGATAGGTATATAAAAATATGTATTAGTATACTAAATACAATGGAAGGGTAATTCGTATCATAGCACACGGTACCATTTTAATTTTAATACTCAATTTCTTAGATTTTACTCACCCAGTTGGATTTTAAACGGGCACTCTTTGGAACTATGTAAAAGTAGATTACTTTTGCATGTTTATGTCGGCCAAAAAAATGGTAAATTTTAAGGTAGGCGTAACTAATTTTTTAAAAGCATATTTATGTAGATTCGTGATAACGGCGAAACACAATTTCAAACCATTTTGCCGTACGTAAATATACTCAGATATGTATTTATCTCTCGCTATGTTTCTGATCTGAGTCGAAATTGCATGAAATATTAATCTTAGTTTGTTCATGCAGAACACAACATTAAGGCTAATGCTACCCTTTATATAAACATCTAAACTACGTACATATATTATATACTTCCCGACTAAACTTTGCTCTTGATAAAGTTATGTAGCGTAGCTCTGGATTTATCTATGTACTACATATGTATATGTGATTTTCTTCATATAGAATTGAGATTACGTTTAATTAATAATTATGCAAAGGGTTAAATTATTTTTAAGAGTGTACCCGGGAAAGGGCTAGTTTTCTCAAAGTTGACGTGGATACCCACCGAAAGGAAAAATACTTGAGTAATGCCTCCTTCATGTTTGCCAAATCTGCTTGCAACATGATGAAAACGTGCGTTAGATGAATTATGGCGGGTAGTGCTCTTGACGAGCATACATATGTACGTATGTAGTTATGTAGCTGGAATTTCATAATTCCTTGGGTTGGAGGGTTCCGGGTGGGTCTATCCTAAGGCGGGGAGAGTCCTCCTTAGTCGCGCTTAAAAAAACGTGGGTCACCAAACACTGAGCAAAATCGGGGAGAAACGATGACGCCCATTGAGTTTAATTTGACCCCTGGGGTTTCAACAGATTCTTTAAATTCGGACAGCCCGTTCCTGGAATAATTCCTTAGGTATGTGGGCACATAAAAAAATCACGTTTGAACGGATCGCCCGGGATTTGGTCTTTGTACAACTCGGAACGGTCCCGAAAACGTTGAAATTTTGGAAAATTTGTAAAGACAAACAGATGACCCCCAGCTCGGGGTCACACTGCATCTGGCTCATTTCTCTGGAGACAACTTCTGGATACCATAGGCAAATTTTGGTCACCATTTGCCCGCGAAATTCGACAACAATTTTTTCAAGGTTTCAAACATCTAAGGGGTACCCCTTAGGACTTTTGAGGGTGAAAAATTAAAGTATTGAAATGTGCCAATTTCTGTCTGGAATATTATGTAGACCCAAAAAATAGGTGATTCGGGTGGGTGTGACCCATCAAAAACGTTTGGCATGTGCTCCAAATTTGCCAAAAACTGACATTTTTCCCAATTTCTAGGCATATCAAAGCATCAACATCAACATCTTGTCGACAGGATTTTATGTATTTTTCGTAATATTCAATCAAGATCATGTTACCTCTGCCCAGATTTCGACAAAATTTCAATTTCGCGCCGTCTTTACAATTTGGTCGTTAGCATGCCTTACTTTGACGGATCACTATCTCGGAGTTGCAATAAGCGACTTAACCGCACCACTGGAGGCCACGTCCGTTTCAAGGTTTGCACAGTTGACCAAACCATTTTGCAATCCGAATAAGGATAAAAAATGTTTGCAAAAATCGTACGCATATTTTGCGTTTGACCGGAAAAAGAAGGCATCTTTTCGTAATGATTCCAACCAGCTTAGAAAATTTGATGGGAAATCGGATTTCAAAATATATTCATACTTGATAACGAATGAAATGGATAAAAATTCAATCCACTCTTACACAGTTCATCGATTCTTGAGAAACCACGTGCACGATAAATACATGAAAATTAGATTTCAGAAACTTTCGAAAATTCTCCCTAAAAATTTGACCCAAGTTGAAATAGCCTTAGTTAATTTGTATAATCCGCAACATATCAATATCCCGGGAGATTTGGGGAAGGACAATAATGTTGAAAATGAGATCGAGGGGGTCATCACTAATTGTGGGAGGACCGCTTTAATGGAAAAGACAAGTTTGGTGTTAGCGGAACGAAACCATTTGGCTAGATTCTACCCGGGTGTGTTTACCCTTTCGGGGGAAACGGTGCAGCCTGAACAACACGGATGGTCTTTCCAACCTCCGGGTTTTTCTGGGATTCCAACCTTTCTACATTGGCTCACGGAAGCGGGAATGGCACAATTGTTGAGAAGGTATCAGACCGAGCTTACCTATCAGGTGAGGAGAATCTCTAGCAGGAAGAGGGCAAGGAAGGAGAGTGGGAATAATCAGATTGAGGGAAGCATTCACTAGATTTTTTTGCTATGGGCACACTCACAGAAAAATCGACACCGAATTGACACCATGCCGGTGTCTATATATGACTCTACCGGTTTGGTGTCAAACTGACACGGCGTGGTGTCAATTTCGTTGCACACCGGTGTCAAACTAACATACCGTTGTGACAATACCAACAACGCGAATTGAGAAGTGGTTGTGCGCAGTTATGTTGATTCGATACTGCTAGGTAACAATATATGCGCATTTTAATATATGCATGTCACCATCTGGTGAAAAATCGTCCCCGCATTGTGACAACTGAACTGCAACTTTTAGTGACAAATATTTTATTTTCCATTCAATAATATTAAGCACTTCAACATTAAACACATATTTAAAACATATTCACAATTAACAAATTATTCACTCGCACAAATTAAATAATATTTGTTTTACTTCATACCTTATGCACTTTTACAGAAAAAGCTTATATGTATGTATTTAACACGGTGATGATCTTAAATATGAGTAAATCTTTAAGTTAAATTAAATTTGCAACAAGAGATTTAATAATAATTAAATAGGTTGCCGGGCGGACAAATCCTTATCCGTCAATTTTGGCTCCCTCGTGAGGTCCAGCGACGAATTTTAGCTTTACTGGAAACAATAGGTTTTCTAAAATAAAAATGCACACAGTAAAATAATTTTAATTAAATGAGGGCAAATTAATTTGTGTTACACAATAAGATAAGCTCAGCTGCACAATAATATATTTGAGTTCTAAGTTATTCCAGTTTTTTAAGAAGAGTCAAAATTAATTGTTATAATATTAATTAACTAATCATTAATCTTAATTATTCATTGTAAGTAAATGTATGAACATGCAAATATGGGCTTCATAAGTATGCATTCATAGTTGCCTTCAAAAACATACGATAATACTTCATACGTTAATAATATTTGGTTGTAGTAATCATCAGCTTATATGAAAAACATGCCACGGGCTTTTTACTAAATGGTCCACTCCACCTACATAGCTAAGTTCGTTTAGTTTGTATTGTTAAATAGATAGTTGTGGCTATCATAAATACTTTTACAACACGTGGATGGATGTTTAAATCACAATAGAAGAAATTGCTTTATTAAACGCCCATGTCTTCAGAAGTATAAGCTCAGTAAAGCATAATATTCGAAGGCACAGTGAATGTGGGTCGCAACCCACAAGATACATATTATTAAGATGCCGTGTAAATAACTTCCTATCATTATAGACATAGCTAGACAATTGAACATGTTTAAGTGGCTAAGTTTTCGTTCCCATTAATTTGAGTTATTTACACAATACGTGGTTATTGTGTGTATATGTATGTATGGTGTAAGTAAGTACAAAACGTTCAAAAGTTTACTAAATTATATATAACACTTACGTATGTATATATTAAGTACATATGTATACAAGGTACACATCATGACACACTCTTATTTTATTCTCTACCTTGTGCGCTGAAATTCATATATGGCTACTTTCCATTTTTTTCGTACTGATGCGCCAGTTTTCTCATTGCAAGGAAGGCGTTTCCCAATCACCATTGTTGGACTATTTAGTTAACAACTAGGGAAAACCGCCCGAGATTAAAAGCCCATATTATTTAAATACTATAGTACGGAAATGTTAACTTCAAAATTTTCTTCCTCAATTATGCCCATTTTGCTACTTGCCACGAATCTTTTCCCGAGTTACACAATATGTGGTTTCATTCCGGAAACTGTACCTATTAAGTTGGAAATTCTAATGTCCTACGAGCTAGACATTACTGGGTACTTAAAGTCCTTCGAAAACTGTATATCTATAATTTACACTCCGCCAAACATTTCTGTACGAACATTTCAATCCAGAAATTTTCTACCAATTATGCTTCTCACGTATTCCCCCAATAAGACTTCAGTAACTGGAAAACTGATTGGAAAGACGTTTTCCATGCAGAGACGGCGAAATCAATCTCTAAATTGCTGGGCAACTTTTGCCATTCTGCCTGAAAAAGAACCAACCTTTAACTTTAAGTATACTTACTACAGTTTCGTTTCAAAAAGTTGCTTCATCGAGACTCATTTCTCGTCTCAATATTTTGTTTGGGTTACAAATACCAAGTCGTTTATCAAACGCGACATTACAAAGGTCAACTACGGGGACAGCTTTTCTTTAAGGGAGGTCATAATTCTAGATGTAAACCGTTTAATTGGAACGTTGGCCATGCTACATCTTCAGATGGAGTATTACAATATTTATCATCTTAGCAAACCCATCACTGGCATTTCAGCCACTGTAGAATGGTACGAAATAGAAGGTTTTCCATCCGATTGTTTTCACCAGTTAAACCTTCTAGTTAAAAATGTTTCCCGGTTAAATAAATATTTCTGGGTTGCGGGAGGAACTTTTAGTCAAGATATTCCCGACATTCGCAAACTTTACGGTCGGATTGATTTCAAATCCATGCAGCTTTCTCGTAAAGGGTATCATAATGTCGCCCTTTTAACCAATTTTAATGGGTTTGTCGCCTTCGGGTTGTTACAAGATGTGCTTCACTATGACTATAAAAGCTTGTCCCCTCACCACTTAGTTCCTCCAATTCAGCGGCTTCCCCGCCCTTCTAACACATGGCCAAGATTTTCATTTGTTCCATACGACGTGCAAAAATTTAGTTTTGTATCCTGTTACAAAGTGAGATCTACGTATTCAACACTAACCGCGCTAACAAGTCCGTTCGACTGGGAAATCTGGCTCTTTCTGGTGATTTGTTTTATATCGATTTCTATTATTTTGACCATACTACGCAAAAGACTATCTTCTGATGGGATGCTACTTATAATTGGGATATCCCTAGAAAATTCAGTCCTAAGTTCCCTATCGATTTACGATCTTAAAAAATTGTCTTGTAACCTGGATCTCCCAAGAATTCGTGCTATCATCGGGATCTGGACCATTTTGGTTGGGACAATATTAACCAATTGGTACAAGACGTACTTCACCATGGAGATGATCGTCCCCACAAAGTACGAGTCACCCTGGAAAAGTGTAATGGACGTCGAGGACATTCAAGTACTAATGCCTTTCAATCTTTTAGACGAGTTTGAATCAAACCTCTATAAATTTATAGGATTTGTTCTTCACGGCGATTTTTTTCGTCATCAACAATTCTTCAGTGAAATCCTCGTCCGGTCTGAACCAATCGCAAAGGGATATGTAGGATACAAACGAAACGTAGTTTTCCAGAAAATGGCGCGTCGTTTGGTTAAAATTATTATTCCTTATTTTGGAATTGGGACAGATGGGAGGTATTATAGAAATGGGACATTTTCGATGTACGAATTTAAGTTTAATCAACCACTCTACAATAAAAGTACGTTAAGTGAGTCCCCACTCCAGCCAGTTTCATATCGGGAGCGAGACAATAAAGTTGTGAAAAGACTATCAACTTGCGGGAAGGTTGCTTTGATGGATACAAAAGAGAATATTGCGGCGATTACGGCGTTTTTAAACGATAATTCGGAAAATATAAAGTATCTTCGAGGGGAGGACACATATTTTACGGCGATTCGAGGTTGGCCGATACCTCCTGTGCGAAATAGTTATGTGGAGCAGCGACTCAAATTAATGATCACATCGGGAATTTTTTCACATTGGGAAACTTTGTACAAATTATGGAAACCTGTCAAGGTTTTGGGACATTATGCAAATTGGACGCATCCAAGATTCGATGCGGTATCAAAGTTGGACTTCAATTCGAAAGTTATAACAGGATTTTATATTGGTGGAATTTGTTTGGCGATATGTAGTTTCACCTTTGTTCTGGAATTTTGCTGGTTTAATGTAAGCATTATGCAAAATTTTACTCTTTTGTAATTTACCTTACTCTTTGGCTACCTCAAGTGAAATATGCGTATATGCGTCGCACCCTGAAACGGTTAGGAAAATATATTTATATTACATTATTTTCGTGTTACAAATTCATTATAAATATTGTTCAAGATAAAATTTGATATAAAATTCATAATTATAATTAGTTAAAACCGAAGTTTAAAATTAATTTTATCATCAAAACTTAACATTATACTTACTAAAACGTTTTTACTAAAAACATGTTATCACCAATCTCATATGCAACCCTCATACAAATCTCATAATCTTATATAATTTTATTTAAAGAGATTCTCTTTAAGAGAAGGTATTAAATAAGATTCAGCCGAGAATAAACTCAAGGTTAATTTAATGCCTTTTATGGTTTTTATACATATGCCAAATTAATTTTTAACAGGTTGAACCGATTGAGGAAACCTTGACACTTACAATATGCGGGCACCTCTTGCACTCCACGCAGATACATATTGATTTGGTAGTAACTTCTAACCGGAGCATTTCATTACCACCACTAAATACTAAACCGTATTGCACATTATGTAAATATGCACATATATATTTACTTAAATGATCCTATAGAGTTACATTGTACATATTTACTCCGGCAAGTAATGATTTAATACCAGTTATGTATGCAACATTGTATGTACGTGGGTGTTTTATTATTAATTTTCAAAAGGTATGTTCCGCACTGTTTCTCGCCAAAATTTTGATGAAAGAACAAACTTCAAATACATTTAGGAGGCTGTGATTTTTTTCAGTTCTGTAGGTTAACATTAACACTAGCAATAACCCATTAAAATTTACCTCGAAAATATGCCAAAATTTACGACTTCATATCACTATCATCCGAAAACCGTTTTCCCCTGATGTCTTTCTTTAAGTTTCGAAACGAATAATAATCACTAAGGGTCAAGTCTGAACTGCACGGGGTGTGGTTTGTGCAGGTAAAGCGATTTTCGTCTGCACTATCCCTCGCAAAAAGCCAGGTATGAGGAGGAGCGTTGTCGTCTAAAAAAAGGCCAACTCTATATTTTGACCCCACGTTTCTTTTCAACCGGAGGACGCAGCTCCTTCTGGGTACCTGCATACGCGGCCCCATTTATTGTAGTATTTCCAGCAATAAATTTTATAAGGAGGGGACCTTTGATATCCTTGAAAATGGTCATCATCAATTTTTTGTCAGATTTTTGCACATTTCAATTCTCGGGCGGTGGCAACCCCTCCTGCTTCCATTGAGGGAATTATTATTTGGTCACCGGGTCATAATAGTAAACTCAGGTACCATATTTAGCTAATAAAATATTGAGCAGGTTCAGGTCTTCATTTAATAGGTTAAAATTGGCATTGCAAAAGTCGACTCGATCATGTTTTTGAGATGCCGAAAGCAATTTTGGTACCCAACGGACGGAAACCATTTTCATACCTAAGTCTTCACTTAACATGGAACAAATTGCTGGTTTTGGAACACCCATCTCATCTGCTATATAGGACAGTTTCAATCGCAGATCTCTGATTATTTGTTCCTCTAGTTTCCGGAGCCTTTCTGTGGAAGAAGCGGATTTTGAGCGTCCTGGCGACTTTTTGCCCGAGACCTCGTTTCGCCATCATTAAAAATTATTGACCCAATTGAATTTGTGTTTTGTGTTGGGCAGTTTTCATTGTACATTTTAAGCATTCAACCATAAATCTGCGACACGTATTGCCCATCCAGCATTAAAAATTAAATCACACTACGATATTTAATTTGCAAATCTAGCATTTTTTCCGTCGAGGTAAAGTTTGCCGATTTATTGCTAGTGTTTATGTTAACCCACAGAGTTGAAAAAAATCACAGCCTCCTAAATGTATTTCAAGTTTGTTATTTCATCACAATTTTGGTCAGAAACAGTGCGGAACATACCTTTTGAAAATTAATAATAAAACACCTACGTATGTAATGCATAATGCGTGTATATAAATTGAGGGCAATTGAGTGATGATATGTGTCATAACTTTGAGCAGATAAGTCACTATCAATTAATTTTTTCGTGTACTGACTACCTTCTAAATGTAATCAGTACACGAAAAAATTAATTGAAATCTGACTTACATTGTAATCACAATGAACATTGGAATCCAAAACGTGTGCAAATAAAGAACATGTCCCAATTCTCATTCAGTCCAATATCAAGCTTTATTTATTCAACAGTATAACACCATAATTTGTCTCTGCATCTTAATTAAAAAATTCGCAACGTTAATCCAAATCCAAAAATAAAATGGAGGGTCAAGCCGAAAATAATTTGGTTTCGATAAGCCTAGAAAATGAGAAAGAACCCGAGTGTCTAAAAATCGTACGAGACATGATGGCAGGTGAGCAAGTGTAATAAAATTTGAGGCATTCCCATCCATTACATTTTTGTGATAATAAAGCAATTCATGCAGTAACTATAAAATTTTGGAAATTTATAAAATTTTATAAATATTTTTTACAATGGAACCGCTTTTCAAGCTACACCGGGATCGACTAGCGAGTTACGCCAAAAAAATCAAGCTAAAAATTAGGAGTCACGTGGCACTTATCTTTCCGTTGAATGGCCCCTTTGAAGAAAAATATTGGCGGTTAAGTTCAATTTTTGAGCAAATTTTCTCTTGCTGTTTCCTCCACGGAGCGAAAACCAAGGCGCTCGTGTGAACTTTGACCTCTAATATTTTCTTCAAAAGGGCTACTCAACGGAAAGATAAACGTCTTGTGACTCCTAATTTTTGGCTTAATTTTTTGACATAAATCGCTAGTCGATCCCGGTGTAGCTTGAAAAAAAGGTTCCATTGTTAGTAGCTTCCAAATTTTTACGCTTGCCCAGAGCAAGGTCGCCTTTTTATTTATTTTGCAAAAGTTTGTAAGCTTGCCTTACAAAAATTACGAGTTTGCCAAATTACAAAATTGATAAAAATATATTTCACAGACAGTGAGAAATTGAAGCCATTGATGCAGTTCTGGCCAGAAAAATTGCTCCTTATGTTCATCCGTACGTACGATTTCAACCCGACAAACATCTTGAGAGTGGTAGGTTTAAATTATATTAGAAACAGTGGCCTCGGAAGCCATGAGGACATCTGGGGAAATTACCAATCTAGGACACGACTTTTGTAATTGATGGAGAAATCGAATAACCGTGACAAGCTTTTCCCTGTGTTCGCACTTTTCCGCGGCCATTTGTCACTAATAAAGATTATTTTTCAGTTCTTATTATTAGTAATATGTACTAATTAAATACACTTGTTCCTAATCCGCAGATAAATTCCTTGCACAATGGCATAACGGAAATGTACCCTGACTTGTTCGGACTTATAAATCTGTCCGAACTAAAGCCGATTTTGGACAAGAAAATGTTCAGGCTGGTGAAGCATGCAAGTCCAAAGAATCCTGGCGTTGTAATGTTTCACTTTAGTACGGGAATTTTGAAAAAAAATTACATTTACATACATATAAATAAATGAGGCAATTAACACGGTCCTATGCAATATTGCAAAATGTGTAAGTGTTGTAATTTTAAAAATTATTTGAATAATTTTAAATACATTTACAAACTAAGGAGACGCAGTTGATTGGAGTAAGTTTAAAAAAGGTGTAAGCAAATTCCCCTTATAAATATTTGTAAGATTTCTTATAAGTTTTTAAGTTTGAAGAATCCAGTCAATTTGCAATGTTTCTAAGATCTGCGTGAATTGTCTAATATTTATATTTATCATTCATACCTACATATTTAAATAACTCTTATAAAAATTAATAGAAAATTGGAAACCGTCCGAAATCCCGATCGAGCAATTAATCGCTGTCGGAACCGTGTACTACTACCAACTTGGCCGGGAGTCCAAAGATATTCAGAAAAACGGAATTATCATTTTGGTAGACGCTGACGGACTTGGGTTCAGTCATGCCCGCCAACTTTCGTACGATTTGGTCAAGAAGCTTCTATACTGTATGGTATACACGTCCCCGGTCCGAGTTACCGGTTACATTGTGTACAATAGCTCCTACCTCATGGAAAAGATTTACAGCGTGGTCAAATACGCGGTGCCGGAACGGGCGAGGAAAGATGTGAGGAGGGAACGTTCATATATTACGTCACCAAAAAAGGCCCATTATTAGACCACCCACTTTACCCTTACATATCCTACTCAATTTAAACTTAACACGAGTAAGATAGACGATCCAAAACCAACCAGCCAATTTTGCAATGACGTAATATACGAACGTTCTACAGAGACTTAAAACTAATGTTACTCGTTTGATAAGTAAATGCACTATGAATTTTAGCTTAAGTAAACTAAATCCTAAGTAACGTTAACTTGATAAAAAGTAAAGTTTTACTCGGGATTTAGTATAATTCACTTAATATTTCATTCAGAGTGAACTAATTGTAAGTTTTAAAAAAGTTAACATTATAGAGTGTGCATATATTTAGCGATAACTTGTACAAATGTGTGGATTTTTTGTTGTATTATTTTGTTATTTAATTTTCGTAGATATACCTCCTCAAAAAAGACCTAACCGTGCTGCACAGGATGGTTCCGGATAAACAGTTTTTGCCCACTTGCGTCGGGGGAGAAGTCCCGAATGACGACGCGTTTCAAGAAGACGCTGAGGAAGCAGCGTTTGAGGACCTCACGATACAAAATCTTGTGACAGACCTGCAAAGAGAGGTCGGCCTGGGGAAGAAGTGATGTAAAGACGATATAATATTTTATGTATTTAATACCTAAGTAAAATTGAAATTTAGTAAAATTGAAATATGTAATAAGTACACAAATACATGGGTGGGTCACATTTTTCCCTACAAACAGGGTGGTTTAAATAACACACAGCAATGGGAAATTTTTCCAAGAGAAAAGCCCATAAATCTTCACTAGTTAGAAATTTGGGATTGAGATTTTTGTTGATTCTTAACAACGCTAATGATAAAAATTCTTAAAATATTGAATTTCAGAAAAAAATTTCGGTAACTAATGGAAATTCACAAATTTTACATGCTGCCGTTACATTAAAACCACTTTGTACGATGTAAGATTTTTCAACGGGACAAATCATAAATTTCCATTAAGTTTTACCTCTAAAATTCACCATTTTACGAACTTTCTCATTATATACTCCATTAGTTTTACATTAGGGTTGAATAGTCAGGAAAAATCTCAATTCCAAAACCGCACAACTAATGGAAATTTATGGCCTCTTACATTTGAAAAATTTTCCATTTGTAGCGACATATTTAGGCAAACCAATCTTTGCATATTTGTTATTTCCAAAATGTACTTATTTCTCTATCCATTATGTTAAATTCTGTCTTACGGTCTTCTCATTAATCCATCGCGCAATCAATACATAAATTATTCAAGTTAAGTGAGCACACACTATTTGAAGACTTACTTATATCACACACGCTCAGCTCTTAGCAGAGCCAAATTTCTTGGAATATTCCTGCCTATTCTCAGTTTTGGTCAAAGTTCATACTAATTAAAATACGTGTATAAATACGTTTCTGAGTATTAAACTTAAATATTTTAGTAAGACTGTTTTGATCACGATCACACTTGTATTATCGGCAAGATTTGTACCTCTGTAGCGAAATCCCGAAAAATTGAATTGTATTATAGTAAGAACGATGACGAAATCAAATCACCCTCGCTCCACATTACTGGCACTTTATTACACTGTAAATTTTATTTTTATCGAAACCAAGATTACATTACCCGCTATAAATTTGGCGTCTGTTCTATCGCCCCACGCCTCTTGTCGATATCACCTCGTCTTCAACAATATTTCCACTTCAAACTTACCAACCACCCGTAACGTGCCACTGACCCTGACGAAACGATCCTTTCCGGACAATTCTATTACTTCATGGTTAGCGAGCCCACCAACCGATATCACCCCTCGCCTTGATATCCTTAAAAATCCGGGCTGGCTTTGCGAAATCGTCATCTTGTTTGCCTCAATAAATTCACCAAATTATTCAAAATCACACCAAAGGTCGCTAGGATATTGGATTACTACTCAAAGTAAATACTATGTCAGATTAAGCATGGAAGCCGAGTTTAATGAGATTTATCCCGATTCTTTTTATTTTATCCTAATTCCAAGTAACCCCAAAATATTGGAATCCTATCAGTTCCCTCTCTACACACAACCAATCGAGTATGACCAGTTACTACCCGTGAAATTTGCGGTGTTACTATTTCTCCCAGAAAATAGGGTGACATCCTGTTACCAAACAAGTTTAAATCCAATTCTACAGAATTTCGTATGGACTGCTACAACTTTGAATAAAAATACAATTTTAATGACTCCGTCAAACTACCCGACAAGATCGGAGAAGCACTGGGCCCACAGAGAGTTAACCATGAGCGACCCAATATCTGAAATCTTATTTGAAACAGCCTTGAATAAACTTAATGCATCCCGATCCTACCGCAGTGATGGTATGGACTGCTACCTGGATCTCACCGAAGCCTGCTTCTACCCGAAGTATCACTACGACTACGAAGGTAATTGGATGACACCCCTGTTTCTAGTCAACAGCCAAATTATTATCACAAGTTTCCCCGGCCTGTCATTTATCTCTTGCTCCATGTTTCCGAGGGGAGTTTCGTTTTCCCTGTATTTCGCACCTTACGATCCGATCGTCTGGCTCGTCACTGTTATCACGCTGCTCTTATCAAGTTTCCTCATTTCGTTAGGATTTTACCTTTTTAACAGAGAATTCTACCCGCTTCAACTGTTCTTTTACTTTTTCGGTCTCCTCGTCGATGAGGTGGAGAAGTTGCCTACAAAATTGAGTAATTTCCTACCCTTCCGATTCTTAAGTATTCCCTCCCTCCTGGTCGGCATGTTGCTAAGCACGTGCTACCTTAGTAGTTTCATAATTAATTTAAACTCACCGCTTCCCGGGGAACGAGGTGATACGTATGAACAAATTTTGTGTCCAGAGAAACCGCAAACAATGATAAATTACAATACGCTCCTCGACAGATGTAATTCAGTTTCTGGCATGGACCGTTACAACAAAAAGGATTTGACAGCTGCTAAGGTTGCGAGGAATTTGGGGGGATTCTGCTACACAATTTTGTCTGAATACCCATCACACTCAAAAATTTATAAATTAGCAGACTATTTAAGTGACAAAGTTTGCCTCGATGTCTCTCTTTCGAAATACCCGCCACATCTGCTTCGATTACTGCATTCCATTATGAGCCCAAGGATTCGCTGGTATCCGGAGAAATTGAGCCTTTTAGATAAGAAGGCAGCCTTTTACGGAGTGAATCGGATGATTGAGGAGGAGCTATTGCAGTGCGACAGATCAGCTTTTGCGGGACTATCAAGTGATGTGGATACCTACTATGACTATCTGAGGAGAAATTATCCCGCCAAACAATTGTACCGCGGGAAGAAAACAATTTTTGAAACTGCGACTGGTTTTATTTTTCTAGTTTGGCGGGAATCACGCATGCTGCAATACCTTAAGACGTTTTTGAGTTCAGGAATTTACAACCAGGTTTCTCGTCAGGTTAGCCTAAATGCGACGATATTACGCGAAAGGGAGGTCAAAAGTAACAGATTTCGGTATGAAACAACCTTATTTCGCGTGGTCAGGCTGGGCGACAATATTCAAACTGTTTTCATTCTGCTCGTCACCTGTCTAGCGGAATGTTTCGGCTTGTTCGTGATCGAGTATATCAAACACAATAGGACAAATATCGCGAAGAAGGTTAGATTAATTTGGGAACGATTTATTAAAATTTTGCAATTCATTCGGTACAAGAAAACACGATGTAGGATTAATTTGCGGCGCAGTAATCCAAGACGGAATAATTTTCAAAGTATGACCAAATCGATCACGTCCAACGTAAAGATTCCAACTTGTGATGGATAATGGAATAAAGTAATCGGTTTTTAGTGCGTGGAATAGTTCCTTCTTCAGTTCACGGCAATTTTTAGCGGCCGCTTTGTGATTTTATCAAATTGGACTTTGAGCAAGAATTATACGATTTGACAACAACATTCAACGACAATTCTTAAGTGGTGTTTATGCTTCACGTCACTGTCACGTCCTCCTCCAAATCCGATTTTTTGATTGGTTAAAATTTTTAATTGTGGTAGTGACAATTTCGCTCAGCCAATCAAAAAATCGGATTTTGAGGAGGACATAACGATAACGTGAAGCATAAACGCACCTTTAAGGTATACTTTCAGTATATTGATAAGTCACATTGGTAGGAAAAAGTTGTTGAGACTTTCGGGTGTCGGGTAACCCCAGTGAGGGTAATGGTCGGTCATATGTGCCTTCGATGAGGGTCGTACGGGGAAATTCATAGAAAATAAAACGGTAGGTACTTTTTCAAAGATGGAGGTGTTTTGCATTCATGAATGCCATGCCTCGACAGCTTTTTCGAGTTGTCTAGAAATTTCAGTTTTCAATTTTTTTTAAATCACTGACATTTTGAGTTGTTTCTCACCAAAAAAGTTGGGCTATGTTATTCTTCGGATAATGGAACATTAGGGAGTGCTTTTACTTCCCACAAAGTACTTATAGTCTGAATGTAAATATGTGCGTGACGCTGCAATAAATATATACACATTTACATACATTTGTGCATACATATACAAGTATCGATTTGGTAATAACTTCATACGAGATTTGGTAACATTTTGCTTCTGACGGGTAAATTTTCCATTACCACAACATTATTAAACGGTAATGTACATCATGCATACAATGCCAATAGAATGATTTATGGGCTGACATGATTTATGTAATACCAGTTGTCCAAGGGTTTATTTATGTATGGATATATCTATGTATGCAATAATGGGATGATGTAACAACATGATTTTAGTTTTCATTAATCAGAAGTTACCGATTTCTTTTTTTACAATTTATGAGAAAATGTATTATGAAAAGTGGTGGTTTATACTTTTATGGAACGAAAATTCTGCAATACAACGGTTATGGAAACGGGAGTATTTATACAGAGTGACCGGAGACGAATCAGGTAAGTTAAGCAGATAAGTCACTATCAATTAATTTTTGTGTTTACTGACTACGCTGACAACCTGTAAACGTAATCAGAACATACACGAAAAAATTGATTGAAATCGGAATCGCATTATACATAACTCACAATTCTACTCTGACCATCGGAATGCAAACGTGTACAAATAAAGAACATGTCCCAACTCTTTTCAGTCCGGTATCAATCATCATTCAGTTCACAGCATTAAGTAATAATTTTTCCCTGGATTATAACTAAAATTTTTGCAATTTAAACCAAACTTTAAAAATACAAGGGTGGATCAAGCTGAAAATAATTTGGTGGTGATAAGCTTAGAGAATGACAAGGAAACGGAGTGTCTAAAAACCGTTCGTGATTTGATGGCAGGTATTCAAGTACAATTGCAATTAATAAGTTTCCAGTTTTATTATTTTTTTTGCATTTTTGAATAATGATATAATATAAATATATAAAAACCCTCTGCCAGAAAATGAAAAATTGAAGCCAACGACGAAATTCTGGCCGGACAATTTACTTCTTATGCTCATCCGGACAGACGATTTCAACACTACAAACGTCTTGAGAGTGGTGGGTTTAAAATTAAATCACTAGCAAAATGTAATTTGCGAGGTTCAAAAAAGCATGTTTGCATTTTTTTTTAAATATGCACATATATTTTTCTTAAACCTAATCAAACCTTACATCCATGATTAATTTTGTATGGGGGATGGGAATATTCATCACTCGTTCACATTCTTAAAAACATAAGCAAAAAATCACAAATAATTTTGGTTTGCAAATTATTTCCTTTAAGAAATTTATTTTATTTTCAAAGTTGTTTTTAACAAAATATTTATATTGTGATGCGAATTTGTTATGAATATGCTGATTGATTTTTCTTAGCTGATTAACTAAATTTATTACTAACCCACAGGTAATGTCTTTGCAAAATTGCATAATTGAAAAGTATCCTGACTTATTTGGACTTATAAATCCGTCCGAGTTGAAACCGTTTTTAGACAAGAAAATTTTCAGGCTGGTGAAGCACGCTAGTCCAAATAATCCTGGTGTTGCAACGTTTGAATTTAGTAAGGAAATTTTATTTGATTTACGTTGATATCTAAATTAACAATGACAATTCACGCAAAGATTGGTAACTTGTGAAATCTATGATTTGGATTGATTAGCTAAAATTGATAAAGTCACTGGCTAATTGGCAAGTTTGCAAATTAATGTTGCATACATTTTACAAAATTAGAAGACTCCCTTGATCTGATTAAGTCTGATTACGACAACGTCTTATTTCGCCTCGCAAATCATTTAGCAAATTTGCGGAGGCCACAATATTTCTGTCGTGAGGGGATTTGCAAAATACGACGTTACAAATCTCGCCAATCTGTAAAATCTATTAAAAAACACCCATTTTGACATCGAAATTGACATTTTGACATTCATATCGTTTCCATGGATTTCTGTAGTTTCTCCTGGTGGGGACAAGTATGCGAAATAGTTTTGCGAAATAAGATCATTCCCAAATTGGGAATCCCAATTCCTAGAAAAATTTGCGTAAAAAACCAATGGTTTTAAAACAAGATTTTCAGAAATTTTTTAAAAAGATTTTTAGATTTGAATTACATACCAAAATATTTACATCACACCTGCATATTTAAATAATTCGTTTAAAAATTAACAGAAAGTTGGAAACCATCCGAAATCCCGGTAGACCACTTGATCGCCGTTGCAACGGTGTACGGTCTTCAACTAGGACAAAGTTCCAAAGATATCCAAAGAAATGGGATTATCGTAGCCTTGGACGCTGACGGACTTGGGTTTAGCCATGCCCGCCAAATTTCATACGATGTGGTGAAAAAGCTTCTGTACTGCATGGTGTACACATCCCCCATCCGAATTATTGGTTACGTCGTGTACAACAGTTCCTACCTGATGGAAAAGCTTTACAGCGTGGTCAAATATGCGGTGCCGGAGAGGGCGAGGAAAGATGTAAGGGGGAGATATATTTTTTTCGCGATAATTTTCGCAAATACTTTAGGATATTCACGTCAACTTCGTAAAAGCGGAAAACATCACTCCGCACAATACCTTTGCAACTTTTCAATTTTTGTCACAAGATTCCACAACTAATCAGATTGCTTAGAACAGTCATCGTAAACTAGTTTTTCGTAAATGCGCGTTAAAAATTTATTTTCATTCTCTTCTCATTTTCAGTTTATGTACATGTTTTCATTTAAACTCACTCGTTTTTATATGGCACTGATCTCGCAAACACGGCAAAGTTGCATGGATATATTGAGGGTATTCAATTTTTCAGTGTACCTTTAGTAGAGTAGCTTAGGAGGAAAAAACAAGGGGTCAAGTTTGGAAAAAGTAGTAATCTTAAGTATCTATGTAGTAAGGAGAGTTTAGAAGACAAAATCTTACGACGCTTACAAAATCTTGCACCCGTCGTACCTAAATTAATGATGCGAATAAAAAATTAATACCCTCATTGTGAGATGACGTTTTTGGGTAAAGCCTATTATAAAATGTTTGAATTTCTTTCTTGAATATTTTATTTTTGTAGGTTTATGTTCTTAAAAAAGACCTGACCGCGCTGCACGCGTTGGTTCCGGATAAACAGTTTTTGCCCACTTCCATCGGCGGAGAGGTTCCGAACGACCTGGCGTTTCAGGAGGACGCTGAGGAAGCAGCGCTCGACGACCTCACGATAAAAAATCTTCTGACCGATCTGCAAAGAGAGTTTGGAGTGGGGAAGAAGTGATGTATTTAGCAATTTATTTTCATATATATAATATATAACTCAGGTTCAAGTTGGTAAAATAATGAAAGTTATTAAACGGTCACAAATGTTGTGCTCATTTTTACATAAAGTTACATCCATGTTTACTTATGCATATACATATTTATGTGCAAATACCGGTGGGACTACATATGTGTAAGGAATAAATGTGATAAATGTACTAGAAATGAGGGAGCTTTTCAGATTATGAGTCTCACACAGTGACCGTGGAAGTGGAGGAAATGTCCAATCGATTATACGATTTTCCCATCCTCCCGATTTCCCGCGGCCACTGGTAGTAAAATTATTTAAAAAAAGTGAACATTTTAACTGACAATAGGGTTTTCTTTACATGGCAGTATTGAATTTTTTAAATCATGACGTAACATGTGCTTGGTGCATGAGTTTCTGGCTAATCTCCACATGGTGACTAAACCTCTCCTAAATCATTACCAAAAAATAGAGCACTATAGTACCTCCATCGGGTGACGATTTGTCTCCAAATTATTTTAGTGTAGTTAAAGTACAACATTAGAAAAAATTATATGAATTGCTTTCACTAACTTCCTAATTGGTGTATGTATGTATGCACACACTCATAGCCAGACCACCCGGTAACGGCATGGAAACATCCCATCACCATCATGGTAAAAACAAAAACCCCGATCATCAAAGCCACGCTTATCACCGGACTTCTTCAGTGTATGTACATATACTCGTAGCGAGAGAGAAATGCATATTCACACATTCATTCATCCATTCAAAGATAAGTCAATGACAATTATATAATCATGCACGTCATGACGATGAGCAGATGTAAGAGCGTATTTATGTAATGATTTATGCATGTAGTACAAGTTGTCTAATTATATAAACCCATCATTACGTAAGTATTTACATTCTATCTTATGTATTAATGCGTAAGTTAAATCGAGGGAAATTATACAACCATGGGACGTTGAGCAGATAAGTATGCACAAGCAATTAATTTATTCGTGTCCTGATAACATTTACAGTGTAGTTCTGACCACCGCAATATCTGCAAAGTTGCACACATAACTAAGAAATTTCCCCAATTTCTATTCAGACAGATATCAGGCATTGTTCATTTAACATTATATACATACATAACTAAATCAAAATTTTGCAATTTTTTAATGGTTGATCAAGCTGGAAATAGTTTAAGTTTAGAAAATGAGAAGGAAACAGAATATCTAAAAATCGTGCGTGACATGATGGCTGGTATGCAAGTGTTATTTACATAAATACAATTATAAAGATAATTGTCCTCACACTCTAAATAAGTTGGAGACAAATGTTCATCTGTGGAGGTGCTCTATTTTTGGTTAATGATTAAGGAGACGTTTTGGCATCAAGGGGAAATAAGTCATGAGCTCGTGTAAAAGACCACTGACGTCATTAATTAAATATAAAAAATCAGTATTTTTGCGTAAAAAATCTTAGATACATTACAAAAATCCACTTAATCTTACATTAAAAAACTTACGACGCCGCGGACGGTGTTTCATACCTGAGCCTTTGATTGGTTTCCCGTTGGTGAGAAACCGTTTCCTCAATCATTGCCCACAACTAGAGAACTTACGTAAGAACGTGACGATTTATCCCCAAATTATTTAGAGTGCAGTATTTTGTAAGAAAGGCAAAACATAAAAATACATTTTACAGGAAGCGAGAAATTGAGACCAATGATGCCATTCTGGCCGGACAAGTTACTCCTTATGATCATCAGAACGTACGATTTCAACCAAACCTCCGTCATGAGAGTGGTGGGTTTAAAATTGCATGGCTTAAAAAAAGTATTCGTGTCCATTAAAAAATATAACCCTTTAAAGCTTATGTACATTGGTTAACTAACCTAAACTAAGGGTTATACGAGGAGAATTCATTACTATTTCGCATAATTATCAATGTCGACTAAAAAAAAGTTGACAAGTTTCCATAAAAGTTTGGGTCGAAAATTCATTTGCGGACTCCATGACTAGAATTTAGTTGACATTTTTTTCAAAATTATGTAGATTTCTATTTGAACTGATTACGCTCACTCAGTACTACAAATGTATAAAATTATTATAAAATATTTTTATTTAATTTGTTGAGATGCGAATCCTTTATGAAAACCTCGATTAAGTTTTTGGTGACTAGATAAATTCCTTGCAAAATTGCATAACGGAAACTTACCCGGACTTATTTCGGCTTCTAAATCTGACCGACTTGAAGCCGATTTTGGACAAGAAACTTTTCACCCTGGTGAAGCACTCGAGTCCAAGGAATCCGGGGATTTTAATTTTTCATTTTAGTAAGGGAATTTTCAACAATTTACTTTACTCATACATAAATGAAGCAATTCACGCAGTCCTACATACATACATAAATGTGTAATATTTGTACAACAATGTTACAAAATTAATAGGCGCCCCTAATTTAACCGAATAAAGTTACAAAAATTAGTTAGTCAATTTTCCTTCGAAATATTTGCAAAAGTTTGCAAGTTTGTGGATTTTCAAGGATTGCGCGAATTACTCCACATTTATGTATACTTATTTAAATAATTCCTTTAAAATTTAACAGAAAATTGGGAACCATCCGAAGTCTCCACAGACCAATTGATCGCTGTCGGAATCGTGTACTACTACCAACTCGTGCGAAATTCGAAGGACATCCAGAGGAATGGGATTCTCTTTTTGATGGACACTGATGGCCTTGGGTTTAATCATGCTCGGCAACTTTCATACGATTTTGTCAAAAAGCTTTTTGCCGTCATGGTCTACTCGTCCCCGATCCGATTTGTTTGCTACGTTTTGTACAATAGTTCCTACCTGATGGAGAAGATTTACAGCGTGGTCAAATATGCGATCCCGGAAAGGGCGAGGAAAGATGTGAGGATGTGATTTACATATACTTTTAAAAATTAAATGCACTCTCAATAATACATATACAGGGTGGTTTTTAATATCACGCTTCAACTGAAAATTTGTCAATAGAAAAAATTCGCAAATTTGCATTAGTTACCAAATTTTGTGTACCAAATTCAACATTTTGGGAATTTGTCATCAGTTTTCCCTCGGTTTAAGAAAAATCTCAATCCCAAATCTTGCAAATAATGGGGATCGAGGGGCTCTCCTCATTGAAAAATTATCCATTGTAGTATCAACGCAGTTTATCTTTTCCCATCCCGCGCTGGTATGGTGGGGATACTAAAGCGGGAACCAAATTTTGGGTAAGGTAAAACTGCGTTGATATTAGCGTGGCATTTAAACCACCCTTCGCATACATATGTAGGTATACATACACATTTAATTTGTGCAAATCTGACAAAATGTGTGAATTTATTTTTGTAGGTTTATGTCATAAAAAAAGACCTAACCGTGATTCACGGGATGGTTCCGGATAAACAATTTTTGCCCACTTGCATCGGCGGAGATATTCAAAATGATGTGACGTTTCAGGACGATGCAGAGCAAGCAGCGTTTGAGGACCTCACACTACAAAATCTTGCGACAGACCTGCAAAGAGAGTTCGGAGTGGGAAAGAAGTGATGTAATGGTGTTATTGTAATTTATTTAAGTAGCCAGGTGAAAAATTAGTAAAATAATTTAAAAAAACGATGAAAAGTTCGTTAATATGAAAATGAATGTATCGGTTCGCATTTTCTTTTAGATCGAGTCCAGTTTTTTTAAATGCATACAATATAAAAATAATTACATTTTAATGCAGCACTTTTACATAGCATACGTATTTATGCATATTTACATACATAAGCACTTTCGCCCAACAAATATACACTCTCAATAATTTTTTGACGATATTGTTACCGGCGGAGGTACTATGCAACTCTACCGCTCGGGTAATAATTTATCACCGAAGGGTAGCATATATACAGAGGCTAAATCCTGCTCAGCCCCTATGTCAACGCTCAGGTAACAAAAATATTACCGATACCGGAGGCAACTTCTTACCCTCAGAAGACAATTTGTTACTATAGTGTTACCACGCGGTAGAGTTGTATAGTATCTCCACCGGTAACAATTTTATCAAAAAATTATTAAGAGTGTAGTTTTTTCATGGTGAAGATAACGCCAAGGCCAAAATCATGCTCGCAGAGAAATAAGTGCATGCACAAATAAACCACGATAAAATTCATAAGGTATGGGAAACAAAGTAATAAATGGTCTCATTTATACATACATACATATTGCATGTATTTACATACATACACTGTGTATACACACATATGTAAGTATGTACGTGGATTTGAGTGTATGCATGTAAAGTTGTTAAGTTGAATCTATTTATTTCCAAACGATTTTATGTCTTTAAATAATTTGCTATTGGTACCAGCAGCACTGCAGTACAATTTAAATACATACATACACTCTTAATAATTCGGTAAAGTCACGCAGGTAATGATTTCTCGGTAATAAATTTCGTAATAATATTTTACCAGGTAGTAAAAATTCGTTACCATGATGGTGAAACTTTATTACCAAGTCATTACCACACGGTACAACTTATCATTACCACTTTGATAGAGTCATATACTTGTGCCTTTCGGTAATGTTTATTACCAGATTATTTACAGTGTACAATCGAACCACAACAAATCTCAAACTCTCAATTATCCAAACTATCTACTTTAATAGATATCCTAGACGGTTATGTACGTGGGTGTTTTATTATTGATTTTCAAAATGTATGTTCCGCACTGTTTCTGGCCAAACTTTTGATGAAATAACAAACTTCAAATACATTTAGGATGCTGTGATTTTTTTCAGTTCTGTAAGTTATCATTAACGCTAGCAACAACTCATCAAAATTTACCTCGAAAATATGCCAAAATTTACGACTTGATTTCATTATCATCCGAATACCGTTTATCCCTGATGTCTTTCTTTAAGTTTCGATACGAATAATAATCACTAAGGGTCAAGTCTGGACTGCACGGGGTGTGGTTTGTGCAGGTAAAGAGATTTTCGTCTGCAGCAGCCCTCTAAAACAGCCAGGTATTTGGTGGTGCGTTGTCGTCTAAAAAAAGGCCAACTCTTTATTTTGACCCCACGTTTCTTTTTAACCGCAGGACGCAGCACCATCGGGGTTCCTGCACACACAGCCCCATTTATTGTAGTATTTCCAGCAATAAATTTTATAAGGAGGAGACCTTTGGTATCCTTGAAAATGGTCATCATCAATTTTTTGTCAGATTTTTGCACTTTTCAATTCACGGGCGGTGGCAACCCCTCGTGCTACCACTGAATGAGTTATTATTTGGTCACCGGGTCATAATAGTATACCCAAGTACCATATCCAGCTAATAAAATATTGAGCAGATTCAAGTCTTTATTTAATAGGCTAAAATTGGCATTGCAAAAGTCGACTCGGTCCTGTTTGTGAGATGCCGAAAGCAATTTTGGTACCCAAAGGACGGAAACCATTTTTATACCGAAGTCTTCAGTTAACATGGAACAAATTGTTGTTTTTGAAACACCCATCTCATCTGCTAAATAGGACAGTTTCAATCACGGATCTCTCATTATTTGTTCCTCTAGTTTCCGGAGCCTTTCTGTGGAAGAAACGGATTTTGAGCGTCCTGGCGACTTTTTGTCCGAGATCTCTTTTCGCCATCATTTAAAATTATTGACCCAATTGAATTTGTGTTTTGTGTTGGGCAGTTTTCATCGTAAATTTTAAGCATTCGATCATAAATCTGCGACACGTATTACCCATCCAGCATTAAAAATTAAATCACACTACGATATTTAATTTGCAAATCTGACATTTTTTCCGCCGAGGTAAAGTTTGCCGATTTATTGCCAGCGTTTATGTTAACCCACAGGGATGAAAAAAATCACAGCCTCCTAAATGTATTCGAAGTTTATTATTTCATCAAAACTTTGGTCAGAAACAGTGCGGAACATACCTTTTGAAAATCAATAATAAAACACCTACGTACATGTCACTTTGCATAATGCATTTTGCATACAACACTATTTCCATTTAACCTAAAGGGCGTAAATTTAATGAATCACCACCATTCTAGAGTATGACGATGAATGTGTTTCTCCAATTCCGAAAAGAAGACAAACTGTTTCTGGCAGAAGTAGCATTCTCGTCGTCTCGCGGGATTGTGACGCCTCGAGTGTTGGGCTAAATTTCCTTTCGAGTGGCTTTTGTACTCGCATTTGTCACATGAATGAATCTTCTCCGCATTCGTGGGATGTCTCGCTTCCACGTGATTTTTCATATTGGTTGGTGTCGAGAATCTCTTGTCACAAAATGTGCACGAATGATTCCTCCGATTTTCATGCATAATTTGGACATGCCTTTGTAAGTCAGCTTTACGTGAAGAAATGTGAGGGCTAAGTTCACACATGAAAATCCTTCGGGTAGATTTTTCCAAATGTATGATCTGTAAATTATGTAAATAAATAAGTATGTATATCTGAATTTCCTTCTTATTACATACGTAGCCTGATACCTATCTATTTATTAGCAGGGTAAGGAAAACTCCGGGGTTTTACATGGGTTTTGCACTTTTGCGGGTAGTCGGGGTTTTCGGGACAAATTGAGTCAGTGTCGCATGTATTATGTTGTGAAACAATTTACTTGTTCAGTAATTTCGCGACAAAACTGCTTACAATGCAAGTCTTTCACGTGTACAACTCGTATCTGGTTAGGACCAATTTTATTTTGTTCACCACAAAAAATAAGCATACCCATATTTTTTAATTTTTCATAATGCGCTAATTTGAGCGCGTGGCGTGAATTTTAAAACATTTTTCAGCCAAAAACTCGGTTTTTAAAAACTCTGTAAATTTTCGAACTTTGGCGCGAATCCAAAAATTCGAAAACATGTCTCTTCAGAATGACTTATTTGACTTATAAAAATCCAAATGCATTAATGTTTGAAAAATTGAAAATTTGGAAGAGTTTATAATTTTAATGAATTTTAGAAACTGGCAAAAAATTTGAAATTCAAATTTCGAGACAACTAGATTCTTCGTAAGTCAGGTAAGTCATTCTGAAGAGACATGTTCTCGAATTTTTGGATTATCACTAAAATCCGAAAATTTACAGAATTTTTTAAAAACCGAGGTTTTGGCTGAAAAATGTTTTAAAATTCGCGCCACGCGCTCAAATTAGCGCATTAGAAAAAATGAAAAAATGCGAGTGTGCTTATTTTTTTGTGGTGAACAAAATAAAATTGGTCCCAACCAGATCCGAGTTGTACACGTGAAAGACTTGCATTGTTAGTAATTTAATTTTTATACCTAATAATTTTGTGGAATTTTTACTTGGCAATGCCGTGTTATCAGTTTATTAAATTTAAAAGCATCGACTCCCCTAACTAGCCGTGGGTATTGCTAAAATTTGCTACCCTAAAACCCAGAGTAGCATACCCTGCTTATAAGGACTATTCATTCCTACCTCGTGAGTTTTCATTGTCGTATGGCTAGCGAATCTCCTCCCACAAGTGGAACAAGTGTACGCTTTCTCCGTCGTGTGGGTGGAAATGTGTGACTCAAGTTCTCGTCTGGTCTTGAATTCTTTACAGCAAAGTGTGCACGGAAATCGGGTCGGGTTTTCGGCATGTTCAGATTTTATGTGCATCGAGACATCTCTCTTGTTCAGGTAGGTTTTTTCACATCCAGGAAATCCGCATGGCAACCGAGGTCGTTTGATTGTGCTGTGGACGGTATCCATATGTCTTTGTAAATTTCCAGGTGTGAAAAATACTCGATGGCAAATGTCGCAACTGGGTCGGTCCAGGTTCGTGTGAACCGTTTTTATATGTTTGTGTAAGGTTGGTGGATTTTTCAACATTTTTGCGCAGATCAGATGTATTTAATGAGTAAAGTGGAAATTGATGTATTTAAGCGGTTGGTTGAATGTTAAAAGTAGTATAATTCTGGAAATATGTATGATTACTTACCTCACATTTCACTTTCGCTTGAGGATCGTGCGTGACCATGTGACGCTTTAAGTTTTGTTTTGTGCTGAACGTTTTTAAGCACGTGGAGCACGTCCATCCATTTTCACTACTTGGATCCATTCGAAATCCTTCAGTCTTACGTGGAAAAATAATTGAGCAAATATGCAAAGCCGAACTGCACTTTTCTTACATTCACTAATTGGTTGAGATTCTCCCAGCGTTTCGCACCGTATCGGTAATACATATGTAAATGTGTGTGTTAATTTATTCTGTACTTTAATGAACCAATGTTCCAATGCTGGAATGGGGACCTTTACACTATCCCCTCCGCCAGGTTGAACGTTTAAACCCAAACTTCTGTAAATAGGTTTTCTTCTATCTGTTAATTTCAGACCAAGTGTATTTTTAGAAGAGGGTACTGGTATGAAGCTTGAGGCGAGTAAAGATATGAATGGCCTGCATGCAAAAGGGTAGGGTGACTTGAAGGAATATATTTACCAGCATGTAAGGCATCGCTTGTTTTGGTTGTAAAAATAAGGTTAACCTCTTAACGACTAACAATGCCATGGTGTGAAGTGTAACCCTCTGATTTGGTTGAAATTTCGAAATTATGTGGTCCAGGTCAATACAACCAACATTTCTTCAGTCAGTTTCTGCGATGGTCCGAATTTGGCAAAATATTTGGTAGTTGGATTTGCTGAAACATTAGAATTAAGGTGATATTGCAGTTGAGTTTGGGATTCGAATTTTTAATGTGCACAACTTTCCCTCGGTCCACGTACATGTTATTCCAATGACGATTTTTAAACCTGCTCAACTACATTTTAAAACGTGAAGATCTGTATTTAAAAATGGATCATTTTTTCGTTTATTATTTGTTATCAACGTTCTGGGAATATTTGAAGTATGAACAGAAGTACACGTAAATTTTAGCTGGGCGTAGTAAGCTAAATATGCTCATATCGCATGGTAAATAATTACATCAGACAAGAGCCACAACAAATTTTCTGTAGTATCTCTGTTCTCGAGTATGACGACGACACAATTTACAATAATCTCTAAATAACCATGGGTCTCCTCAGACACGCGAAAAAATCGTCGCTTCGAATTTAGCCTTGTTTTTCGCTTATCAATAGCATGGCAAAAATTATGAAAACTGCAAAATTTTATTCCAACTCCAGCTAACCGACCTTAACTCCACTTCCGAGTTTAGTTTCTGCTCGCTTATCCCAGAGCTCGCTTATCAGGAAGTAAGCGAAAAACGAAGCGAAATTCGAAGCGACAATTTTTTCGTGTGTCGGAGGAGGCCCTATATTAATTTAATTATCGAGATATGTGTACATATATTTGCACAGCATATGCAACACATATATGAACTGACGTATGCATTACCTTTGATGTTATCTTTGGCATAAGCCAAAGTATGAAAGACGAAATAGTGAAATTAGTGGATTGGGGATTACTAAGACAAGAATGATTCTGACCGAGTTACGCTAAAGTGTCTCAACAACTCAACTAGAAAACTGTTTTGCCCATCATCGCTCACGAACCATCCACCAATTGTTTCCTTTGAAGCACTCCAGGCACTGGCAAGCAACAATTCAGTAAGTAAGTAATAAATTGTCTCATATAAATACACATTGTATGCATGAAAATTTCAGCAAAGCTGAATCTATGTATTTATTTGCAAGCAATTTCCTAAGTTTCAAGTTCAAGTGTTCTTTTATTCAAGTGTCAATAGATATCAGCTAATTACAAACTGGTTTACAAACCATGACACAAAATACATATACTCTAAATAGCAACTAGACTATGTAAATAATATCTATAAGGTAGACAAAATATAAATGAATAACTAACAATAAGTGGAATTTCTTCTACCAATAATAAACTCTCGACATTGTGTAACAAATTTTGGGTATGTAATGTTACACTGGGAGTGAGTTCCACAACTTCGACGCACTTACATACTATTAAGCAATTGAGGCCCAGCGCTGTGCGGTATCGAGGTACTACAAATAGGGGCCATAAGCGTTGTGGTGTACTGCTAGCCGTGGGATTTTTGCTTAAATATGCGGAACGCATATTTAAGCAAAAATAGATCACGCCGCTCCAGTATTGTAAATAAATTAAATTACATTATTAAATTACATTAAATTAGTTTCAATAATTTGCTATTAGTACCAGCCAAAATTTTGTTAGTGTGCAAATCCCAATTATATTTATTAAATACTTACATAGATACCCTAGACAAACGTAAATTTTCTGGGTTCTAGAGTATGCCGACCAAAGTGTCTCACCAATCCCGAGAAGTAAACAAACCGCTTCTGGCAGAAGTAACACTCTTGTGGATTCGGTGGATTGTGACGCTTCACGTGTCGGTCTAAATTTTCTTTCAAGTGACTTTTGTACTCGCATTGGTCACAAGAATGAATTTTCTCCGTATTCGTGGGGTGTCTCGCCTCCACGTGAAGTCTCACCTTGCCTTGTGTCGAGAATCTTTTGTCACAAAAGGTGCACGGATGGTTCCTGCGATTTTCATGCACAACTTGGCCATGCCTTTGTAAGGCTGTTTTACTTAAGAAAGTTGCAGGACAAAGTGCACACTTGAAAATCCTTCGGGTCGATTTTTCCAAATGTGTAACCTGTAAATAAATATATATGAATTTCCTTCCTGTTACGTAGCCTAATATTTATTTAAATAAGAGGACTATTTATTCCTACCTCATGAGTTTTCATGGCTGTCTGGCTAGCGAATCTCCTCCCACAAGTGGAACAAGTATACGCTTTCTCCGTCGTGTGGGTGGAAATGTGCCTCTCAAGTTTGCTCCTGACTTTAAATTCTTTACCGCAAAGGGTGCACGGAAATCGGGTCGGGTTTTCGACATGTTCAGTTTTTACGTGGTGTGACAAATCATCCCTACGCAAGTAGGTTTTTTCACATCCAGGATATCCGCATGGCAAACGAGGTCGTTCGATTTTGCTGTGAACGGTGTCCATATGTCTACGAAGAGTTGCATGTTTTAAAAATACTCGATGGAAAATGTCACAACTGGGTCGGTCCCGGTTCGAGTGGAGCCATTTTACGTGGTTGTGTAAGGTTGCTGGAGTTTTCAACATTTTCTCGCAGATCTAAGGAGTAAAGTGGAAATTGATGTATTTAAGCGGTTGGTTGAATGTTAAATGTTACAAATAGTTTGAATTTTGATGATTACCTCACATTGCACTTTCGCATCAGAGTCGTGTATGACCATGTGGTGTTTTGTGCTGAACGTTTTTAAGTATGTGGGAGACGCCCGTGTATTTTTTGGGCGTGGATATTCAAAATCTGCCAGTCTTACAAAAAGAATTGAGCAAATAAGTTCAAATTGCACTTTCCTTTGCTGAATTGGTTAAAATTATCCCTTTGTTTCCCACCGAATTGGTAATCAGTGTTTCGCTTGGCAAAAACCAGATTGGCCAGACCGCCGGTCAAAAGCGGCCAAAAGTGGCTTTTGACCACTTACCAGAATAGGTGGCAAATGGTCAAAAGTGGTCAAAACTGGCCAAAAGTGGCCAAAATGCAAAAATGGGGCATTGTGCGACAATGAAGAATGATAAATTAATGATTTGACATTCAGGATTTCATCAGGATCTAGCAGAGCAAGTTGAAGGCTACTTATCTATGTTTGATTGGATCTAAAATTTTAAAATTGGTTATTAACTATACAAATAAGCAATAAATTACACATTGCATCATTAATAATTGACACAGGAATAGTTATGAATTGACCAATTAAATGAGCAATTAAAATATTCAAGTATCGAGCAAATGTATAAATTACTTACTACATTTGTCCACGTTGAATTTATTAGATTGGTAATTATTACAGAATATTTCAATTACTTTGTAAGAACTATGATTATTCTTTGTGCAAAGAATAAATAATACTGGCCGAGAGTCTGTTTAACCCCGCCGCGCAAACAATTAGCCAATAGAATACTTTTGACCACTTTTGACCACTTTCTACCATTTTGGCCATTTTCGACCACTTTTGACCACTTTTGACCACTGGCCAACAAAAAACGATTTTAGCCGGCAAAAGCGAAACACTGTTGGTAATATGTAAATATGTATCTATGTGTCTACTTACATATTGAGTATGTCCGTTTTGAAACGGAAAAATGTGGAATGGTGACGAAGTTTACAACCTCTGCCAGGTTGAAAGTCTTAAACCAAACTTCTCAAGGGTTACATATTTACATCCACATATTGTATAAATCTCAGAACTAATGTATTTTTAGAAAAGGAGGATAAAGAATGTTGGTGAGAAGCCTGAGGGGTAAATGGTCTCACGCGATGGCAAAGGGTAGTAACTTGAAGCGACATTTTTTCACCATTCAAGGCATCCCTTCCCTTGGGTTTAAATAACATGATTACCTGAACAATTAAGGATGTTGGTTCAAGCCCGAGGGCGAGTAAGTGTGGCCTGGAATGTGTAGGCAAGTGTCATATGTACATGCTCTACATCCACGAAGGATTGAACTTTTACAGAAATTGAGAAGCTGACCCACTTTAAGTCTCAAATTCCCCTCTCAGCATAACTAAAATTCATCTGAGACTAACAATATGGCGTAGTTTCTCAGAATTCTCAATTTCTGAAAGAGTTCAATCCTGCCTGGAAGGAAAGTATGTACGTACGTACTCTCCATTGATGCACAGTTCAATTTATACAGAAATTGAGAGAATTCTGAGAAACTGCACTACGCTCAGGATCAGTCTCAAAGTCACCTGTCAACGTAAATTTAGGGAATTTGAGATTGACTGGCTTAATTTCTCGGAATTTCTGTAAAAGTTCAACTTTATGTAAATGTAGAGTATGTACATGCTGTGCCTCTCTTACGGCTGATGATTGCTCCTTGAACCTGTCAAGCGGTATGGACACTTCATTTCTAAGGTTAAGTACACGGTGAGACATTCTATTTTCAGCAAATAATTACTGATTTAATCAAAGATACAGAGGTTATAATGCTTTTAACATTTAAGTAGAATTCTCGAAATCTTGAATATCCTTAATGAATAGAAATATCGGCACAATTTCTGTAAAACTGTCCATTCTCGGCGGCCCATTCCCATTGAAGTACACACCGGTCACAGCTGAGTCCTTGGGGTAGTTGGATTTGTAGGCTGGTGACACCTTGCCGGTCAATCTCGTACACTCGAAGGGAACCGTCCCCGAAACGGAGTGGGTTTGCTCGGAAACAAGTCTCGCTCTCGTACCCGGTCCGGCTGTAGTCGCAAAGACGGAATTCGTGCCAACCACCGTGCACGGCTTGCCAGTGGATTTGAACGTCGACGGTTTGTCCAACAGTGTAGTTTCGAACGATCAGACCGCGCTCGTGTTCACCGCCGATTTCGTGACGCCTAGGAAGCGCTTGGGTGATTGGGTCGCCACAGAAGCCGCATGCGTTTATGTTTGGATAGGAGACCTAGGACAAAAGTACTTTAATTGTAGTTTTGAATAAACAGAAATAAATGCTAAAACATAAATTTAATTTAAATACAAAAAAAAATTATAACTAAAAAGATAAAAAATAAATTTACTATCATAAATTTAAAAAATAAGAAATTAATTTGAGTAAAATTTGAAATGACACAACGGTTGAGTACATAAAATTACTTTAAAATTACACGATCATACCTGTTCACATTCATTTATTCACTTAGGAATGAGTAAATTATTCATTCATTATTTCATAAATTTCTAAATAATGGGGGAGAATTTTTTCAAAATTTTTGAATGAATACATATTGAATAAATTTTCATTTCATGTTCATGAAGAATGAATGACTAATTTTATTCATAATTCTTATTTCACTTTAAATTCGAAATGCATGGAATTAAATCATTCTAATACGACAATTTGAGATAAAATGAGGAATATTGAATACCAAAATAAATATTTGCTTTAAAATTTTGACTATATAAGACATGCATGAATATTTTTTTCTAATTTTTAAATTGAATGAATTTTGAGTGAAGAAATATATATTTTTTGAACAGGTATGGGTCATAATTATTTACACGTCTATCTTACCTGTTCACCACCACAATGCAGTTCCGTGTCGTCCGCAATGTGTCCCGGGTTAGCCCAGGCGTACTCAGGATGTCGCCATAATGTTCCGCGATGAGGGGGATCATCAATTCGACCGTGCCCCAGGCAACCAACAACAAACAAGGTCAGGGCGAGAATACGTTTCGACATGATTAATGGCTGCTGGTTATGGACAGACTGCTGCCCCGTAATCGAAGCGAAGATGCTTTTATATACAAACAATAAACAGATAAGTGGATTTGCCCATCAGGAAAATGATTGGCAGCGCCTCATGAAATTAATTTTACGGCGTAATAATAAAATGTAAGTGTTCTGTGCACCAAATCGGTGCATACATATTTGTGGGATGAGTCCTTTCACAATGCATACCATGGATGAATTAAAGTCAATAGCTGTCATCAAAAACAGTGATTGATTGACTTGCATGTGACAATGTGCCTCATTCAGCGTGATGAGTCGAACCCTAAATTTGTTGGGTGCATGCACTCTAAAAAATGGAGTAACTCAAAGGGGTAACTCAGTTACCCCTTTGAGAAATAAATCAATTCTCAATTGATTTATTATCTTTATTGATTTATAATATTTTTATAAATCAATTCCAAACGAGTATATATGCGCTTGCACGTTTAAAGTCATTGATTTTTGCCGCGGTGACGATTTTAGAGCTTCAAACCTTTCTCTAAACAAATTCGGATACGGTTCGTATGTACAGTAGCTCATTCTTTACACGGGACTTTCTACCATACAATAAAAAAATATTGGAAAGGATGTAAAAAAGCAGGCCGTTTTGTTTTCGTAGTCGTTTTGAAGATGTAAAAAATTTTGACATTTTTAACCGGGCGCTGGGGATCAGAAAAATCGGCGACTCATTGACGAATCGTCAATGAGCTAATACATACAACTGCGTGCAGAAGTTCGAAGCTCAAGTAAGTACACGAGACAATATCGCAAGTATAAATACCTACATAAAGGTGTCCTCATTATTTTATTGCTTTCGATTTAGAATATTAATTTAGAGAAAAATTACCATTCAATATTTTAAGAGTGTGGCAATTAATTTTGTTGTCATGCTTAACAAACACCTCGTGATCATAGAGTGATTTGCGTCTTTTCAAATTAATTCATTAATTGATGACCATATAAATAAAATACGCTGTCATATTTAATTGGTTGGAAAGAATGCGGGTGATAAAAACTGATTGATAGGTAGCAAGTCCCATTTTCATTGTGATTGTCTTTGAAGTGTTTGAAGAGTTATTTATGTTGACATCGCTTGGACATTTGTTTGGATATAAATATAACTGTCCTGTCTCAATTGAGGTTTATTAATTCGCCTCGCTTGGAAGCAGAACCATGTCGAAACTTTTGTTCGTGTTGGCCACGGTGATTGGGTGTCTGTCGGCTGTCGCCATTGACCACACCCCTTGTCCCCTCGCCCCACCTGTGATAACTCCTTTAACCGAAACAAATCCAGGGGCACTTCAAATGGCTGGGGTGGAACGTTGTGGTAAAAATTTAAAGATATGCATTTATTTACAAGTTAAATACCTAACTGATTTAATAATTATTTGAAATCCCTAAAAATACATTATTCTTCCCGAAGATATTTTTACTCATAATTTTAAAAATTCTTAAGCTAAATATAACTATGGTTATATTATAAAAAATATTTGATTATATTAAACATACGATTGCATGGCAAAATAAACATTTTGAAATTGTCTGCTTTCTCACAGTAAATATACATAAATAATTGAAAATATCGTTGGTATCCTATTTGCACGGTTTTGGCGGAAATTTCTTTCAAATTTATTGACAACTTTTGGTTCTTCTTGATCCTTCTGTAAGTCAATTGATTGGATGAATCAATATACAAAAATAAATCTTACTATTATATTTCCCAGCACATACATAAAATAATCATTTAAGTTCACAAGTTTGAATAATTTTTTACGACGCTAGTCTTAGTTTTTTTGAGTAATGATTTACAATGGTATGGTGCAAATAAAATTGTATACTCCAGTGAATAAATCTGGTTGAGAATAAATTACTATTTGTTATATTAAACTAAATTTTACCCCAATTCTATATGCAATTTTAGGTGACGGGGTTCTTCTTGATGTCCGATTGGACGGATGTACAACCGCGCCTTGCACTTTTCGTCGAGGACAATACTACAACATTGGGGTCGACTTTATAAATCGTAATAAATAAATATATTTATGTTAATGTAAATATGTATATTTATACGTTTAATGAGTATAATTAACTTGTAATTTATATATTCTATAAATACAGCTGAGAGCGGGGACTATGGGAACGTGTTCTTCAAAGCGCTGACTTACAGAGCTAATGAAGTTCAGATTATCGCGCCAGATTTGTACCTGGAAGGTGTGAGGATAAACTCTAATACACAATACCGGTTCGACTATGACATCTACATTCCGCCCACGGGCTTCACTGGCGTAAGCAAAAAACATTAAATACACATTTAGAAAAGAGATTAAGGAAGATATAGATAGACAAATTTCAAAATTCAGTTTCGATTTTAAATTCTATCGAAATTCAGAAAGATATGTAGCTCGATCTTCTCTTAAGTATTCACCAACGTCAAAAATTTAAACGAAAAAAAGATTTTCTCTCAATTGAAGGAGAATTTGATTTTTGAGAAGGCTTCGTCGGAATACATGGAATTTGATTTTTTTTAGTGTAATTGAAATTTTGTGATAAATGAGAACAAATTGCTGATTGACTTGACAATTAATTTATGTAATTATTTAATCGCAGGACAATTCCGAACTCCGGTTTACGGTTTACCAGAACATGAGGAGGCCACTCTGTGTCGTTATTCCAGCCATAATTGTTTGATTATACCATCCAAACGTGCGGACTTTATTCGAATACTTGATTAAAATTCTATTAGAATTACCTTGAAAGCTTTTTACTAAAGTTCCAAAATTTATAATAAAGTGCAATATATGAAATCATTGCTTCCGAAATAAGTAGCGAAGTTGTATGATTTTATCAACCCATAAATTTAATCAAAGTTACTATAGCATTTTTCGTAAATATGGTTCCATGGCTATTTTCATAATTTGTCTCTATAATTTTACGATTTATAGCAGACCAACCGCTATATATTATCTAAGGCAGAACTAAAATTAAATTTTAATCCCACTACATATGCCATTATTTATGCATGCAATTTAGTTTCATTTGACGTACCAAACATATTAATTTCAGCTTTATCAATAAGGCGATTTTATGTTTCATGTTCTTTTAATTTTAGGAGAGACTCAACTCTGTGTCTCATTTACATACACTCTAAATAAATAAATAAATACTCCGGGTTGAATTTAAAAAATCAAAGGACCAAGCGACAAAAATCTAACCTACCAACCTACGTGCAAATTTCACAACCTTGATAAATTTTATACAAGGGTTAAATAAATTTTATCTCTATTTTACTCAACGTGAAGTAAATGTTACTTACTTTATTTAGAGTGTAGTTCAACCGTTTTAAGAAGATGATTGTGATTGCCACTGGCTTTGTGAATTGGAAGACTGATATTGAAAAGATTTCCAGTTGAATTTCATACCGTTCATATTATTCAAACTGGGCATTGGTTTAAACTGATATCCCTTAAAATCATGTCCGATCTCATTATTGCTGTTAATCCTACTCCCGAACGAGTTAGCTGTCTGGATTATCCAATCATGATATTTTGCTATATTTGTATACGTCGTAGCCATAGTTCCACTGCAGACGTCCTCACCCATTACAACAATTCCGTACAGTACGCCGTTGCAGATAAGCGGCCCTAAAAATTTGAGATTATTGCTTATTTATAATGGTTTAGTGCGAAATTGGGGACTACGAGATAAATACTGAGAGTATTCATTTCGAGTTCGAATCGTTAGCAATGTTCGCAAAAAAATAAATTTCGCAAGTTGGCAAAATATTTTGACTTAAAAATTGAACTTGCCATGGCAATTAGTTCGCAAAATATTTTTTCTACAAATATGGAAAATTATGCAATGGGAAAAGTCTTTAAATCTCTATTAGGTACCATAGTTTTGCTGTATAAAAGTTGTGAAAAATTTCATACACCAGATTCTGCGAACTGTCATTTCGGTTTCATTTTTGCGAAATGTTTCTATTTGGAAAAATTAGCAATTTCGAAAAACTTGCGATGTTGCGATGAAAACATGTGAACTCGTAATGAATACCGTCACTAATGTAAAATTAGATTAAGTAATCCCAAATTGGGTAAACAGAGTTGCGTCGCTATAATTTTTTTGTAATGTTCTTATTACCTCCAGAATCTCCACCGCAACTGTTTCCTTCTCCAAGCAGTCCACCAGCACATACCATCGTATTCGCGTCCCAGGTTCTAGCATTTATTGCCCTGCACACCGTTCCACTTCGGATTCTGACTGTGACTTCTTTCAAACTTGTACTACTATCCTTTTGGCTGTTACAAAAAATATATGAAAATTGTGTAACCTTACGATACTATAATTTATTTGGCCGTGAAGGATCGCTCACCCAAATCCTGCCAGAATGCACTTGGTTCCTATTTAGTCAGACTTTTGATTACTTTTTTTGTATAAATTAAAAGTATTTGGGAGTCTCCCGAATTAATTACGAGTTCGCATCGTTAAGAACGCTAGAAAAAAGTTCGCGAAAGTTTTTTTTCTGATAATTCATTTGAGAATTTGTGCACCTCTAAGGGTAGAATTTAGTTCGCAATTTTTTTGCAAAGATTGTGTCGCTATGCGAATAGGCAAACTCGTAATGAATACCCCTTTTGTTTCTTAACCTGGTTGGAAATAGACTCCATTCTCGGCAATTCGAACCGGCTGGATTTTCGTGCCGAGTTGAAACGGTTGGGTTAATTTTATCAAGGCGATGTCATGCAAGCCGCCCCGATTGACAAAGTTTGGCGCGATCACGTAACTTGAGGCTGTTCTCATTTCTCCTTTGAACTGTTCGACCGAGCCGGCATAGATAAGAAGGTCACTGGCCGATCTGAGTTTCCCAGTGCCATCATAAATGCTGGATTAATAAGGTGGCAGGGTTTAGTGTTACTAAATAAATTTAAATTTTTTAAATTTTTTAGAAAATATTAACCAATGGGCGGCAGTAATGACGACGATTTCGCTGTAGAGGACGCCCCCACAAAGCAAGCCTGCCGTACTGATGCTAACTTGATAGGGAAGGTGACCAGGTGCAACGTACACGCCGGGGCCAACGGTCGCTGTATTATGTGTGAATTTGTAAAAATAATGAGGGGCCGTCCATAAATTATGTACATGTTTAAGGGGTAGCCTAGGTCTAGAAAATCGCGATTTTAGCGTTAAGTAATTTATGAACGGCCCCGGAGGGTCTTCACGTCACCTTCATAACTGTCCTAAACACCATAAATTTACCATATCTAAGAAAATGCTATTCTTACGAAGCTTCGTAAATATGCCCAAGGTTTAGGCGACTTTTTCGTTCCTAAAACAATTTAGCAAAAATAAACCGTAGTAACGTTAGAAGTAGCTCACCCTGTCATAATGATTTGCATATAACTTTCCACCAAAGGTAGGGAATAAGCGGACAAAATAGATTATAACTTTCCTAGATTCTTGCATCAATTGTGCAATATAACCGGAAACATAATTTTGGTGCGTAGGGCGTCCCTTCCCCAATTATTTATTATAAAATTTATATATTTAGCGTCAATGGTGCAGAATAATCGAACAAATAGAACAGCATTCTGACATGATTTTTGGTGGGAAAAAGATGGCCCAATTGTTACGCATCATTGATTTTTGGGGAGAAATAGATCGCCCAATTGTTACGCATCATTTTTAATAACCAATTGCTCGGTACTAACGGTGCTACTTATTCCAAAATTATAGTCCTATCTCGATCTATCTGCTGAATTAATGTGCACCATTTGCGTCAACGATTGTTTGATACCACTGGTGCTCCTTAGTCCTTTAATAATGGAGCAGGGACTTATTAATCAGCATCAATTGATGCAAAAAGGTCGTTAACATACAGACGGATGGACAAGAGGAATTCAATAGCTCTCGTGCTACGCAGGGTGAGCTAATAAATAAATAAAATCATGATATTTCATGCACTATACATATGTAGTTACCGACGATATTGGCAAGAAAGAAATAACAATTTTTACGAAATATTTTTGAATAACTTAATTTTTTGGGCTTTCACGTCAAGCCTTTGTAAGTGACGTACAGAAATTTATGAATATTTTTGTTTACGAATACACAGTTACCACATTTATGAAAACCCACAACCACACCCACCGAAAAACAGCTTTCTAAACTAAGTAATTTAAGTGAATTATATTTAACCCAGAGTAACATTAACTTGATAAAAACGGAATTTGACCCTGGATTTATGATAGCTTGCCTTAATAAAACGGAATTTGGAGTGGATTTAAACATGCTTTTCAAACATATGAAATTCTTCTTAAGAGTGTATGGACAACTTCATGAAGAAGTTAAAAAATATCGAAACTTAACTCAACTCACCGTTAGCTTGTTGAAAGGATTTTATTACCAAGATGAGAGAATACAAGAACAAATTGCGAATTGGCGACATCTTTAAATGAGATTCGTTCTAATTCCGTCTGGAGAATCAAATGAAATCAGTTGAATATTTAGTGCTAGTCTGATTGCAAAGTGAAGTTCTATGTATGTACATACCATTTTTAAGCTTAAATTGACGCTAATTTTTTTGGCCCCGTTGTAAACTTGAAATTACGTAATTATGACGACCTTGTCACTTCGACATATTAGGGTTATATACATACATATGTAAATAATAATGTATGCATTTGTAATGATAATGGTGTGAATATAGATTTTAGAAATATTTATCTACCACTTTGCTAACATACGAGTATTTGCTCATGTTCTTTAGTTTGCAACGAGTACAAATTAGGTCTGAATAGAAGCAATATGCAACACACATTTTTACAAATCTAGTATTAAACTAGTACCAAAAAATATTCATGTATGTGATGTTAATAATGAAAAGTATATATTAAAGTTGTATGCATTTATCATATTGTAGCAAATTTTTCGGGTTCTGCATATGCAATTTTTTAGTACCAAACGGTAGAAATTTTAATGCAGGGAAATGAATACCACTTTTAGGGTCCGTTTTGAGAGAGAATTTTCCGGGATTTTCGACCCCTCGTTTTCCGGTAGTAAATCGAACTCACGGGTCGATCCAACAGTTACGCAATGCGATGGAGCAAAGGGGACAAATTGATCGTGGTGGAGTGGAGATCCGTTTTCACTCGTTTCACATCTGCTGGAAGAATAGAGCAAAAAGTAAATACGGGTTAATCCAACTTGGGAGATTTCACGTCAAGTTTGTAACTAGATAAGTAACCGGGCAAGGTACACTCTTGATGTGAGTTGAGTTTGTAAACATTTTTGTCTCGTGCATAGACGTACCTTATGTATAGCAATCTTTATTTCAACTGAAAAAGCAAATAGGTATTCAACACTCGAACTTTTTACGAGCCTTTATTTACGAAGTAAAAACATCCTACTGTAGTTCGTAAATTTCGTAAAATTTCATAAGTCAAATTTCCGAAGAGATGTGTGTAAAAGTTTATAGTTTACAAACCTTACGAAAGTTATGTACGTACTTGAGTTCCCTCATTAATTACAAGTTGTACTTAAACGTGTACCCGGCGTACCTCTTGACATTTACTTACTTGCTGTCAATTAACGAGAACGGGGCTAATGTTGGAGGTAAGTTATTTAAAAGACAAGAATTGTTTTTGACATTATAAAATCATTACATTAAATTGTATAATTATTTATATTTAAAAAAATTATTAAAAAAATTATATTAATTTTTTTTAAATCACTCAGAATATTCTGTATTATTTTTTAAAGTATGGAACATTACATATTTTTAGCAAGGACATTTTACGACAGTTACCGAAGATGTAACTGGCCCCAATGGAAGTCTTGATTATGACGTAATAAAATTCTTTTCCTCATTTACATTTTTATGCAGTTATTTAATCTCCAAATTTTTCCCACTACTCGGTACATGCATATTTACAAAGTCTTTTGCGCACCCGTGCACTGTAAATAAAGTTGTGTAAAATTGCCACCAAAGCAACTATTGAGTAAAATTTACCCTGACAAAGGTAAAACTTACTCAAGGTTGAGCAAAAATTTTTCAACGTTGAGTAAATTTTACCTATGTCAGAGTAAATTTTACTAAATAGTTGCTTTGGTAGCAATTTTACTCAAAGTAGAGTAAATTTTAATCAAATTTATTTAGAGTGTGCATAATTTGAATTCAAAGATACATCTAATTGGCCACGTTTGCAAATTCCTTTTAAAAAAATCCTACCTTTTTCAGCTAAATTTCACAAATTCAGCATGTTCTGCTCAATTTTCTAGATATACGAAGTTTGACGCAAGTAAAGGGAAAATTTTTTTTGAATAAAATATTTCTATTCTAAAGGTAATTGGTCACGTGTGCAAATTCTTGGCCACCTCAGACATCAAGAAGTGTCGGCTTGTCTCCTCTTCTTGGAATTATCAATGTACCCCCGTTCTTAGAGCCAGGACACGAATACGAATTGACCTATCGCCTGGATATGATGATGATTGCGAACGTTTGGAAAGCTGGGACCTGTCCTACTTCACGGATAGGATTAACCTCTCCCCGGTCAATATTGATCTGTTTATTCCATCTTCCCACAGTTACAATCTGACACCCCTGGATTTCTCCGCAATTCTTTTATTCAAAAATTTAAAATCATTTATTGTCCATTACCCCGCCAAGCTTGAGTTTCTTTGGATGAAGGAATTATCCACGAACATTGTTTCCTCGTCGTCCACGACGTTGGAGGAATTGGAATTCGAGTGGTTAGAAGACGAGGCTTCCTTAGATTTCGGATCCCTTGGAGGGATCGTTTTTACAAAATTGGTGAAATTAAGGGTCGACAGTAACTTCTTCACGAATGGGCCTGTTCAACCCATTGGGCAAGTTTTGTTTGCAGCATTCCCAAACGTAAAGGATCTCGCAATGAATTGTTTCTACTTGGCACAAATTTCAAAGGAGGGCCTACTACCAAATTTCACACGGTAAGTTTCATAGAATTGCTCGATACAGATTTAAAATTGAACGGGTCATTTTTATTTAATCAATAATTTTGAGTAAATTAGTTGCAATCACAAATTGGTTGGTCAAAATAAGGTTGATAAGTAAATGCTGAAAGAACCAATGCAAGGTTTTGTCAAGAATTCGGAATTTTGTTAATATTGCGAAATTTTGTTAATGCCGCGTCGAGTTGTTTAAGATACTAAGAAATAACGAATACCCTCCATGTCTTTTGCAAATTTTACTCTATCTAATTAAATTTTTAATCGAATTACACAAAATCGGAGATGTCCAATGTATATCATACATATGTAACTTATTCAAATTGATTTTAGGTCCCTCAGTTCCTTATCGGTGGTTGGAGAATTCGACGCCACTAGGCTGGAATGTCTTCTAAAAATTCCCACCAGTTTGAAGAAACTTGAGATCGGGCCTGCTGAGTCCTCTCTGAAAATTGACCATCGGGTGGATGAGCTGCCAACAATTTTGCACCAAATATTAAGCAAACACGCCACCACGTTGGAGGAACTATTTATCCACGTGGAATGGTTACAAGGAGGGAAGAACCTGGAGTGGAAATTTCCAGCGTTTCCCATCTTGAAGAAACTTTGGATCATGAATTGTGATACATTTACCACAATTGTTTTCGAAACCGGCCCGGGATCAGGATGTTTTGAACCGATTAACTACCCCAAATGTTTCCCAGAATTGGAAATCTTGAAAATTTTCAGTCATACGGGCAAGTCGGCCAGAGTGGAGACATTCCTTCCGGAGAAAATGGATCGTCAAGTCGTCGAGTCCGTGAGACAGGTTGATGTCAGCATTTATGAATACAGATTTCGTGTTATAGAAGAAGCCGCTGTTTTGGAAGAGGTTAAAATATATCTGCGACTTTTGTCTCTTTTTCCTAACACGAGAGATTCTGTTATACAGAATTTAGAGAGAGTACTTGTGTACGCTGGTGGAAAAAACTTGGTATCCAGGTATTCAGGATACCGGGAAATTTTGCGGGCGCCGAAGGCGGCCGCAAATTTTTTTTGTCGCCAGAACAAACGGGAAAAAAAACGAGAAGAAAAAAAAAATTGACGAAAAAAATACGAAGCGGAAAGAAAAAATGGGAAGGAGGGAGAAACAAGGGCGAAAAAATACGAAGCGGGAAGGAAAAAAACGGGAAGGAGGGAGAAACAAGGGCGAAAAAATACGAAGCGGGAAGGAAAAAACGGGAAGGAGGAAGAAAAAGGGGCGAAAAAATACGAAGCGGGAAGGAAATAAACGGGAAGGAGGGAGAAAAAAGGGCGAAAAAATACGAAGCGGGAAGGAAAAAAGGGGAAGGAGGGAGAAAAAAATGCGAGAAAATACGAACCGGGGAGGAAAAAAACGGGAAGGAGGGAAAAAAATTAAAGAAAGAATACGAAGCCGGAAGGAAAAAAACGGGAAAGAGGGAAAAAAATTAAAGAAAAAAATACGACCGAAAAAAATACGAAGCAGGGATAATAAATTGCGAGGGAGTAAAACGACCGATAAAAAGACGACGCGGGCAGAAAAAAATTTCGAGGGAGGAAAAACGGACGAAAATGAGGAAGCCGGAAGGAAGATGAGAGAAAATCAGGGTTGGGTAAAATACTATTTGAAATACAAAATACAAATTACAAAATAAAAAATACTATTTTGCATTTTGTATTTTGAGGGCCATGGTTCAGTATTTTGTATTTTGAAGCTAGCCGGGTATTTTGTATTTTGTATTTTCTAATTTTTCGGTCGGTCAATGTATTTTAAATACAAAAATACTTTACAAAATAAATTTTGCAAATATGAGACGAGCTCATGAGAAGAACATGGCTGTGTCAGAATACTACAAAAAATATGTCATATTTATGCAGATGATTAATTTTTAATTTTTAAATTTCTCTCAAGTGTTATGATGGGTATTAAAACTTATTTTTACTTCCTTATCGACACTTTATCGTACGAGAATGTCTTTTTGTAGTGCGAGAAAGATTAAAATTACTTAGATTGAAATTATGTAGGGCTTATAATCTTCGTATCATTTTTTAGATAACAAATGACCTCAAGCATACCCGGAAAAATAATTACTAACTTCCAAATAATGCTGTGAACTAAAATGAGTTTGAAATTTGAACTTGACTTGCATTTTCAGGGTCAAATCTGGCAATAGTATTTTGTATTTTGGAATGTATTTTAAATACGTATTTTGTATTTTTAGATTTCGACGATTTTGGCCAAAAGTATTTTGTATCTTGTATTTTGAAAAATTTGAAGCGTAAAGGAAACCCCGTTTTTCTCTCCCGTTTCTTTTAGGTAAGTTTTTAACAAATCTAGGAATAAATGGAAAGCTGAATGGAGAAGCGCAAGGAGTTGAACAACCGATGAAAAATACGAGGCAGGAGGATAAAATATGAATTCGCAATTTTTCAGTTGACGGGAAAGAAAAAAACGGGTGAGGCGGAGAAGTTACACAACGGGAGGAAAAAGCCGACGGAAAACAGAAAGTAGGAAGAAAATCGGACGAAAAGGATTTGAAACACGGATAATACGAACCGACGTCAAGACTATAAACCGGGAATTGTCAAATTTGCGTTAGGTTAGCATAGTCCGACCTATAAAATGCGTTAGTCGCATCCAGTACAAATACCCCAGAATTATTTATGGGGTTCCTGCTTTTTGGAGGCTATTAGTTGTTTTGCTATGAGTTGTTGACTAATCTTATGCAGCCACTCTCACCATCGTCCGTGAAAGACATTATGCCAAGTTTGATAGTATTTGGGAATAGGTTTTTGAGTTAGGCACCGTAAATACTCTATTTATAGCCGGGGCTAAAATCCAAAACTGGGGGTCACAGACCCGGCTACAATTAGAGACCGGCTATAATTAGAGACCCGGCTAAATTTTGTTCCGCCCTAATTTTAGTCATTATAAAATTAGCGAATAATTTATGTTGACTCGATTTGAGTTATTTTATTTAGCAAAATATGACATCAGCTAAATATTCACTTTAAATCTACTTCTTTTGACGAGGTTTTGTAGTTTTTAAAAACTGTCGTGATTAAATATATGCATTATGTTTAAGATCTTAACACGTAATTCTGTAAATTTTGACCTTATTCGTTGATTAACCGGATGTTCAGTATTTTCGTAGGATTGGGTATGAACAGGGATACAGCGAAAAATACAGGCCATAATTAGAGACCCGGTCATAATTGGGGACCCGGCTATAATTAGAGACCCGGCTAAAATTTTGAAATCTTGGTCTCCAGACCCGGCTATATTTGGAGACCGGCTATAATTAGAATAGGGCTATAAATAGAGGTTTTACGGTACGTATGCTTCTAATGAAGAATTATTTAGCGATCTACATACAACAAAGCGTAGCAGTAAAATTATCTGGGTGGCGGAGATGTGGGGAGCTTGTTTAGTACTTTTAAGTGCACTTCCTCACCTTAGGATTAGAACCATTTACTTTTTCAAGCTATATTTTATTAAATATGAATTCCTATCGGATATCAATATTTTTGTTTAATTGAGAACTCCGGCTTGAGGAGTTGTATGCACAGTGTGCTAAAACTAGCTAGAATCTTTCAGATCGTTGGAGATAATAAAAATATGATAAATGCATTTCAAATTTGAATAAATACCGCAAGTCAATTTTTAAATATTATAAGGCAAATTATGTAGTGTGTAAGATCTTGAAAGGAAGCTGGGGTTTATAACATCCGAAATGGAAATTTGAATGGCGAAACATAAAATTGTTAAGGGAGTTGAAAGTAAGATTCAGTCTAGTCTCCAATAAAATAAACCCGAAAAAACGAGAATCTTATGTGAGAGTAAGTGTAACGGAAAGTTTAAAACAAAACTATTAAAATGATAATCAATTATTTGTATCACCACCCGCTGTATGTTTGATACCACTAAAAAGTTTTAGAAGTTTTTCGTCACATTTTTCGAATTCGTAACAATTTGAAATTATTCGTCGAAATGTGTTTCACCCGATGAGCAGATTTGCTGCCCGTCTTGAACTTAGAGAGCAAAAACCTGTGAAGTGTTGTGCATTGTATATTAACTAAGTTTTAATTGAATAAATATAATTATTGAGTATTTGTTGCAATTTATCTATGTGGTATCAAAAATACGGCGGGCGGTGACGCACATATGTATGTACTATTCACCTAAGAATCTCGTTTGTTTGATTTATTTTATTTTGCAACTTTTTTAATTTTTCCTTTATTCATCAATTAACAGGGGTGCATGGCATAATGATTTGCTGGCATTATTACCACAACAGCGCCCAATGCTGGAAAACTTCCAACCGACTTATCTCAGCCATTTGATTACCGATTTTGTTACTCGCGGAAGCAAAAATATAGCAATAAACATACGAAATAATTTTGCAAGAATTTTCAAAGAAGGTCTATACATCAATGCTGAAGAAACAGCCATGAATCAAAAAGATGGAATGATAATCAACCCGATTTGGACATCTGCTTTATTACATTTACTGTAACCAAACAACCTAATATTATGACTCATAATCTTTTACTGATACAGGCACAAAAACAAAAAATATTTTTTACTTCTCTTCTGTTTTTATTCTCCCCTGAAGAAGACAATAGTTAATTGTCGAAATATTGGGACAATAAATTGTTTTAAAAGTCAACCCACAATGTCCGTCTCAACTAATTTAAAATACGAAATAATATTTTTTATGTCTGAATATGGTTAGAGTTCTGGTTCACAAAATTACTCTATCGAAATTGTTTTGGGAGGAATCCTCTAAGAAACATCCTCCTGGAGGGTGTTTTTGGCCCATAAGTCGGAAATAATCATCTACTTAAAAATGGAGTCGTCAAAAATGGCCTACTCCCTATCCCCAATAGTATGCAAAATTTGAGCAAAATCAGTTGGAAGTTTTTCTTATGACATATTTTTCAAGGTGACCTGTAAACGCACACTTCTGCAGGTTATCAAATGACCTATTTCTGTGATTGTTTTGCCAAGCGTGAGCTGGTTAGCTATAGTTCCCATAAATCTACTTTATCGAAAAGAGGTAGAAGATAAATGCGTCAAATAACTTATGCATCACATTACATATGCTATAAGATTCTTGAATTCAATGGGTGCTTCCACCGAGAACTGGCTCTGTGGGTCTCGCCTTCAACGATGCATAAATGGGGGGAAAACACTTTCGAAAAATTGATTTCAAATCGGAAGCTAACTGGTCGTCAAGATCAACCAGAAATTTGTAACATGAGAACTCATGCAGTTACGCGGTTCATTCCTCGTATATACAGTTAGCTCTGCCATACTGTCTACAAAATTCTTCTTCTCAAAAATACAGAAAGCATTAGTTTGGTAGTAGTTTCTACCCTTTACTACACTCAATTAAATTCTAAAATCTCCTATTTATCTATGGACATGCAGTGTTGATCTGCTCTTTCCCGGGACTGAAGATCAACGCTGAAAAATATAACAAAACTTCCTGCTTCTTATTCCCACAAATGAATATACGTGGCATCAAATGCAGTGTAATAATAGAAGCGCATGGTAATTACAATTAGTAAACCAACCACCAAGCAGGGCTTTCTAATTATCCACTTTTCTAATTAATTAGCAATTAGTAATTAGTTCCGAAAATTTTGATCTAATTAATTGTTTAATTAGTAATTACCTCTGAACAAGCAAACTAATTAATTTTTAATTAGCTAATTAATTACTTCCAATTACTGAATAATTAAGTTTGTCATATTCATAGCTTTGCATGAATTAATTTCACAACATTTCAGCATGGCTAATACCTCGAATAAGTCGTCTTTCAGCGAATGTAAAATGTTGAATTATTTTTAAATTCAAAACAAATTTCGCTCTACTTTGAGATGGCTGTGGAAATTAGAGCTGACCTTAGTTGTGCCGGTAATCGCTTTATTTGGACAAAATTTACAAGCAGTCGTTACTTTGTCGCTGTCAACTTTTTTAAAAGTATACCATCCATTCACATTATCAAACAAGTTTTTAAGGTTCTGTGCAAGGGAGTCCATTATATTCAAAAATATATTGCTATCTCGTTGTTCCAATACAAAGGTTTAAAGTTGCGACTACAAGTGTAAAAAAAGCTAAGAAGTTGATAAGACACGCATGGTATATTTGCTGCAGCCAAGAAAATTTTTTAAGAGCTAAACGAGAAATATGTATTAAAAAATTAATTTTGTTTAGAAAAAACAAATTAATTAGTAATTGGTTTGTCGATAATTTTAATTAATTAGTAATTTTAATTAGGCAGTATTCTACTAATTAACTTTAGTTAGTAATTAGCCAGACATTGCTATTTAATTAGCTAATTAATTAGATTGACTAATTAATTAGAAAGCCCTGCCACCAAGTAATTAGCTAAGTACTATTGTATTGTCCAAAGCGTTTGTGAGAATAATTACTGTAAAGGTCACTAAATCGGGAAATTTTTGCGACCGGGAAATTTTTTGGAAATGTTGGATATTTGGAAATGTGAATGGGGAAGAAAAAGTTTTTTCCACCAGCGCTTGTGTAAGATTGGATGGGTGAATTCGGCAGAAAATTTTTTGTAAGCTGTGTTATCATTTAAAAAAATTATTAATTAGTTGAATCTCTAGTGAAATGTCGTAATTTATGCGAAATTGTGATTAATTTGTCTCATTAAGTTACTTAATTTAAGTATCTATATGTACAAAACTCTGTAAAAAATGTAGTATCAGGCTGGGCAAATAAATAAATCTATTTGTTAATTCATTAATAAATAAAATCTCATTTCCAACCAAATTCAGTACAAAATTTCATGCAATTTTGCAGACGCGACGGCATAAATGAGACAAAGTGATGGATTGCGAGAAAACCTTTACCTTGCCATCGTTCTTTTCATCGGCTGGAAGAATAATCAAAGAATAAATAAAAAAATAAAAACTTCAAAAAAATACTACCAATAATTGCCAGTTGTAATTAAAATTGAACCCCTCGTGCATACCTTGGTATTTACCTTCATAATTTTGTTGCTGCTGTAATTACGTCGGCCGAGAAGGGACCCATGTTGGAGGTAAGTTATTTAGAAAAGAAAAAAGAAACGAACAAAAAATTTGGTAATTTTAAAATAATTAATTATTGCCTATTTTTTCAGCAAGAAGATTTTACGATTACGACGATCACGGCCAGCGGGGATGCTGCCCCCCACGGAAGTCTTGATCAGGACGTAATACAAAATTATTTTGCTCATTAATGTATTTAGATTTACTAAATTCTTTATTTTCGCAAAAAAGTGTAATTTACCTGTACGACAATATCTTATTTCCCGTCGCAACTCATTTAGTAAACTTGCAAGGCTGTAAGAATATGTGTAGTCGCAAAATATGACAAATCTCGCGAATTTACTTTTAAAATGATCCATTTTTTCTTGCATTTAATGACTATGTAATTTTAATTTCTCTCGCTGGTGATGGCGAGGATGACTTTGCAAAATACAAACTTGCAAATAATCCTATCAGTTTCTAGTAAAAGTTTAGCTAAATTCCGAAACTTCATTGCTCAATTTCCAAGATATCCAAAGGTTGACGGAAGTATGCTCATAATTTAAAATATACATTTAAAATATTTATTCCTCAGGTGATTGGTCAAGTTTGCAAATTCCTTGCCACCTCAGACATCAAGAATTGTCGGCTTGTCTCGTCTTCCTGGAATTATGAATGTACTCCTGTTCTTAAAGCAAGGACGAGAACAAGACTCGACCTATCGCCCGGATATGATGAGAATGGTCATTATTTTGAATTCGGTTTGTGCGACTGGGACATTTTGGACGTCGTGAAGAAGATGAAGTTCTGTCCGGTCAATGTTTACCTGGGGGTTCCATCTGCCCACCATTACGTTCTGCCTGACGTGGATTTCGCCATATTTCCGTCCATCAACAATTTAAAATCAATCATTGTACAGTTTCCCGCCCGGCATGAGTTTCCTTGGCAGATGAAGTTATCCACAAATGTTATCATGTCGTCGTCCACGACTTTGGAAGAATTGGAATTTGACTGGATGGAAGATGAAAGATCCCAGGATTTCCCGTCACTTCGCGGAATCGTGTTTCCGAAATTGATGAATTTAATGGTCAAAAGTAACTTCAATTCTTTTCGTGACAATCCTGTCCAACGAATTGGCCAAGCTATTGTGGCATCATTCCCAAACCTGAAATATCTCGAGATCAATTGTGACTACTTAGAGGACGGACTATTGCCAAATTTTCCAAGGTAATTTTAACATTCTATCTGACAATCGAGGTCTCCCGACATTTGTTCATAAACCATTCCACGACTCGTGATTTCCCGACCACACGAGCCTGTTATTCTTCTGCTCTTTTCCTGCAGCGTTGAAATCGCCAATCGTGAAACGTAACGTGTTGAGCGAAGTAGTGCCGATTTTGTCGCAAATTTTGTATTGCATTGGGGTATTTGCATCCGACGAGGAGAAAATACACAATAAATTTGAAGAGTCGAATTTGTCAAATTAACCGGAATTTTTTCCTCTTCGTATGCAAATATATCCGCCAAACGTGACCACTGGCCCTACCCCTGTCTTTCCTAATTAAATTTATCCATCGTAAATATGTAATTTTGATTAAATTGGTTTCAGGTCCCTGACTGGTTTACAGGTGATCGGATATTTCGACACGGCTAAGCTTGAATGCCTCTTGAAAATTCCGGCCACTTTGAAGAAATTTGTCCTCGGGAATTGTGACACTTATCTGTAAATTGACGATCGAGTGGATGAGCTATAGCTCATTGTTGGTATACCAACAATATTGTACGAATTATTAAGCAAGCACGCCGCCACGTTGGAAGAACTAGAAGTCCGCATGGAATGGTTGAATGAAGAGAGAAAAATACTGGAATGAAATTTCCAGTATTTCCCGTCTTGAAGAAACTCCACATGGATAATTGTGAAACATTGTCAAAAATCGTGTTCGAAACGTACCCGGGATCAGGATATTTTGGACCGATTACTTACGCTAAAGGTTTCCCGGTCTTGGAAATTTTGAAGATTTGCGGTGATAAGGGGGAGCCGTCCAGAGTGGAGTCATTCCTTCCGCCGAAGGTTCCTCGTCAAGTGGTCGAGTCTGTGGAGGAGGTTGATGCAGGGTTTGGAAAACCCCGGGGTTTTTGTAGAAAAACCCAACCCCTGGGGGTTTTCCGGGGTTTTTGGGGTTTTTGTGGGTTTTTGGGTTTTTGTGGGTTTTTGTGGGTTTTTGTAGATTTTGGGGCAGGTTGAACCAGAATTCCTAAAATTATATATTAGAGATAAACTAATTTTATATACAATTTTAACATGCAATTTTAACCGTTATCATTGATTTGGACTGTTACATCGAAAATTTATGTTTGACATGTAAATCTGGATATATGCAATGATATTTGGAAATTCAAGTCGCAAATGAAGATTCTCAAAATTTCAAGATGAAGTAGAAAAGTTAATTAGCATTGATCTACGTTGTAGTTTAAGGGATTTTGTTTCAATCTACCTCAAAATCCTACAAAAACCCCGGAAAAACCCACAAAAACCCACAAAAACCCGCAAAAACCCCATTAAGCATTAGGGTTTTTCCGGAGATTTGATACCCCAAAAACCCACAAAAACCCCAAAAACCCCAACCCACAAAAACCCGGGGTAGCGAACCCTGGGTTGATGTCAACTTTTTTGGTTATTGGACAGAAGATTCAGACACAGTGGAACAGGCTCAGATATTCGTGCGACTTTTGACGCTTTTTCCTAATTCGAGAGATTCTGTTATCCAACGTTTAGAGGAGATACTTCAAATTAATTGAGCTGAAAATTATTGGAAACTGTGCTATTGAAAAAATTGGGAATGGATATTTAGAATTGTGTAGTTTAATTAAGCAGGAAATTGTGGGAAGTGTGTTTAAAAGTCATTTAAAATAATTGGGCTGGGTATTTATTAATTATATACAAATTTCTGGTGCAGGGTCGTAATTTATTCGAAATTCTATTTATTTTGTCTCATTAAGTAATAATATGGATGTGTAAAAATGAAGTATCGAATGGAGCAAATAAATACATGGGTAAAAATTTTGAAAAAATAGCGACAAAACAGAGGAAATTGCTGTATTGTTCCGTGCCCTGACGATTCATAAGCTTTCTAGACCCACCTCCCCCTTCAACATATATTTGCAAATACCATTAAAGGCTTAGCCACCCCTTCTCCCCCTCTCGCATTACATAGTTTACGAACGGCCTATTAAATATATAAATGCGACCTTCCACAGTGCACAAACAGTCGGGTCATTCATCAAATTTTATTTTACATAATATGCATCAGAATTAATACAAATTTAGCAATTTTGCCCTCTTATTAATTTTACACCAATCCATAATTTGATCATTGTTGTAGTATTCTCTGAGTGAAGACGGCCTTGAAAGGGTACGGCTTAATGGAGAAGCCGAGCCTCAAGTCTAATCTTGGCTTAGGTTCACCTTCCAAACTCGAGATTTTGTACCGCTGCAACATCAAGGTCAGGAGACTGAAGGATACAAATTTGGAGTGAATTTCTCCCGGACATGCCCGTTTTCCTGATTGTACATGCAAATTAAAATGTATATTCAAATTAAAATTTAACACTATGCAAATTCTTCGGAAGCATACCCAACTGTGCAAACTTTGCAAAATTATTATTATGACAAACTGCCTCGTCTTTCTTATCTAAAGTTTACATACTTACGGAAGAAATTTTCTTCACCGTAATTACTGAATGAGAAGGAAATAATATTTTTCGTATTAACAATTTCGCCAGCTTGGTTGATAAATCGTTCGGGCCTGAACACTTCGGGATGGCCCCAAACTTTCTTGCCCTCGTAGTACAGCCGCATATCGATCAGGATCACGGTGTCCTGAGAAGCTCACAAATTAAATACGTGTAATTTACACGGTGTAGTAAAGGTACTTATGTGAATATGTAAATTATTTACTACCTATGGGTACGCTTAATGATGCAAAGATGGGGCAATCTATTGAAAACTCGATGACCGACCCAGGACTTAACACTGGCATTTTATGTACATACACTGGAGAGCAGATGTGAACGCCCAAGAGAAAGCTCACCATTTAAATGCTAATAACTTTTTAAAGATAACAAATTTTCCGGAATTTTTTTTTGCATTTTGTATACAATTTAATATTCAATGAATAAGTATCAAATAGTCTACATCAAAATGTATAGTTTTCGTCACAAGTTCGTAGTTTTGAAAAAAAGTGAAAACAGAGGGTGCATAAGTGATCGCCAAAATGAAAACAACATATAATATTTCAACAGTTTTCAATTTTAACCGAAAGAATTGACAATTAATATGCTGTTGGACCTCCATTCGACAATATAACAGCCTGACAGCGACGTTGCATGGACGCAACCAATGTCTTAGTGACGTCAGGGTCGACGGTACTGAACGCCGCGGAGATTTTTTCTTTCAGCTCAGCTTTGCTCGAAATTTTGTGTTTTCGGATCTCTCTTTCGATGTGGTCCCACAAATGCTCAATAGGATTGAGATCCGGGCTTTGTGGAGGCCATTCAAGAACTTTAATTTTGTTAGTTCTAAAGAATTCCCAAGTGGACTTGGCCGTGTGCTTAGGATCGCGGTCCTGCTGAAAGGTGTAGCGTCTTCCAAGGCTAAGTTTGGCTGCTAATTGTTTCACGTTTCTCTTCAGTATTTCTTGGTACACAAATTGGTTCATGGTAGTGTTGATGAATTCGTGCGTACCGGTCCCAGCGGAACTGAAACAGCCCCATATCATGACACTTCCTCCGCCATGCTTCACTGTAGCGTTGAGATTTCTCAGTTTAAGAGATTCTCCGACCTTTCTCCATACCCTAGCCCTGCCATCCGACCCGAAAACATTAAATTTACTCTCATCGGACCACAAGATTGATTCCCAAAATTTTGAATCACTGTTTACATGCTGTCTTGCGAAAGCCAATCTTTTCTTCTGGTTCGTTTTTGATATGTAGGGCTTCCTCCTGGCTCTAAAATTTTTTAGGCCACTACTTTTCAAAACTCTCGAGATTGTCCAACGACTAGATACTTTTCCAACATCATTTTCCATTTCACCGTAGACCATCGGAGACGACAGTTTTGGATTTCTGGTCACTTTTCGAACAATCATTTTCTTCTCGCTTGCGTTGAAGGTTGGTGGTCTTCCTCCTCGTTTTCTATTCTCGATAGATCCCGTTAATTTGTAACGTAAAATGATGTCACGGACGGTTGAGCGAGATTTTTTGACCAAATCAGCAATTTCTCGTTGCGTCTTCCCCCCATTTTCGTAGTGCTGAATGACCAGATCCCGAATGGCGATTGTTGTTTCTTTTCTTGGAGTTTTTCTTCTCGGAGACATTGTATTATCTGGGGTGGAATTATTTAAAATATAAGTCAATAGTAGGTGTAATAAAAAGTTAAAAAAAATGTTATCTTACTTTCGTAATTTTAAAACTGCAATTACTTGAATTGTTTTGGCGATGACTTTTGCACCGCTCCTCGTTTCTTAATTTGGCGTCACAGGTGCGTTCAGAGCGAAAAATAATCATACACCAATTTTTCTGTGGTGAATGTTTATGTATTAATTTGTCTTCAAAATGAGATAACCACCTTTCAAAAATCCCCCGCACTTATTGAGAAACTATGATCTAAATTGTGCTCGTGGTTTTGGGCGTTCACATCTGCTCTCCAGTGTAGATATATTCATGTAAACTAAACGTGTTTGACTTGTTTGAAGATGGCAATGACGGCGTGCTTGTAGCAGTTGTCGATTTTACGCTGTACCGAAAAATATGAAATGCACATTAAATACTTATTGAGGGTACTCAAGCATTGAGGGCATTACTACGTATCCTTAGTAACATAAAATAGTTTACTTAGGGAAAAGTAGGGGTCAAACTTGACAAAAATCGTGACCTTACGGATGCGATTTTTGATGATTACATCTTTGTGATCAAGATTTTATACCCGCCGTAACTTGCATATCTTACGATACGAAGAATACTAAGGATACGGAGAAATGGTGAATACTCTCATGGCTTATCTATTTGTACACAAGCACATACCTATTTAATTAGTGGTACTAATTAGATAAAATGCGATTAAAGTAGTACTTCAAATAGATGAACCAGCTTAGTAACTTTTTATTTATTTTAGACGTACAAACAAAAATGTTTGTCTTTATTTTGCAAGGGTTAAGCACGAACAGAATTTTTTTCTATGCAAAGCGGACTGAACAAGTCGGCGTCCCTTTCTATTTAATGGGCCATCCAAACATTCTATGGTTTCGATGCAATAGATGCTTGTCAGAAGCTTGTTTCTTCTCGAACGCTTAGCTACAAATTCGTGCTACTTATATAAAAAATAATCAATTGCGATTATCAGATACATAAGGTTAGGTGTAAAAATGATAACATGTGCTTTGCACGCTGTGTCGCCTTTTACTTATTTTTAGGCCGGAATTTGGCCTCAGGTTTGAAGGTGAGAATAGAATACTGGGAATGAGCATAGACCAAGAAAAGGTTCATGCAAAGGCAGACTTACATAATTACATATGTAAAGAATCTTAATCATATGCATGTAAATGTCACATGTCTCTTACAGTGGCCGCGGAAGCTGTGGGGATATGTGGGGACATTAACATTGTAGGATAGGGGAGGGGTTTGCATACCATGGACATATAATGGGGACATCGAATAACCGTGGGGACATTGTCCCTCTGTCCCCTTCGGTCGGCGGAAAGTACAAACCCGCTCAATACAAACCCGGATCATTACAAACCTCGCTCATTACAAACCCTGATCATTATAAACCCAGGGCACATAATCCCAAACATTAAGTTCGTAAAATGTCTAAATATTCAAAGAAGTGTTCCCAATGTTTTTTTAAATAGGATTTCATGAATTCATTTTAAAAATTTGATTTTAGACTTCTCAAAGCATCCGATTTGTAAAAACATATTTTGAATATTTGATTATTTTAGAACTCACCACCTTTTCGGGTTTATAGTGTCCAGGGTTTGTAATGCGCAGGGTTTGTAGTGAGCAAGGTTTGTAATAAGCGGTTTGTAAGGAGCCGGGTTTGAAAGGAGCGGTTTGTAATGCGGGGTTTGTAATGAGCGGTTTGTACTTTCCTACAATCGTCCCCTTCAGCTTCCGCGGCCACTGGTCTCTTATCATTTAGCTGTCTCACTCAGACAGGTTCGTTCACCTCGTTAATACTAATACCTACCAGCATTAGCGACGACCTACTCTCCATCCATGTAGGATTGAACTTTTACAGAAATTGAGAATTCTGAGAAACTATGCCACTTCCAGTCTCAAATTCCCTCAAATAATGCTGACGAGGAACTTTGAGACTGGGAGTGGCATAGTTTCTCAGAATTCTCAATTTCTGTAAAAGTTCAATCCTGCCTGGATGTAGAGTATGTACGTATATAAATGAGACAACGTGGTGGTGGTGGCGGATTGCGGGAGAACTTTTACTTTGTCCGTTTCATCATTTGCTGGGATAATTAATCACAAAGAGAAATATAATTTATTTAAACTTAAAAAAATACTACAAATTGCTAGTTGTAATTAAAATTGAACCACTCGTGCACACCTTGATCCTTACCTTCATAATTTTGTTGCTGCTATAATTATTCCGCGGAAAAAGGACCCATGTTGGAGGTAAGTTATGCATGGAAAAAAGAACACACATTTTTATCATTTTAAAATAATTACTGAATATTTTTTAATAGCAAGGAGATTTCATGGCCGGCGGGATGATAATGTAGTTCCTGCCCCCCACGGAAGGCTTGATGGCGACGTAATAAATAAAATTATTTTGCTTATTAAAAAAAATTTACAAAAAAAAATTTACAAGTTTTTTTACACTTTCTTACATACTTACATTCTCGCAGGTAATTGGTTACGTTTGCAAATTTCTCACGGTCAAAGACATCAAGAAGGCTCGACTTGTCTGCTGATTTTGGAATTATAAATGTATTCCTATTCTAAAAGCCAGGACGAAAACAAGACTCAACTTATCGCCTGGCGTTTCCGGTTTGGGCGGCTGGAGTATTTCAGAGGTCAAGGACAAGATGAAGTTCAAGCCGGCCAATATTTATCTGGGGATTCCATCTCTCCATCGTTGCCCCATATCACCCAAGGATTACGCCGAATTTCCTCCAATCACCAATTTAAAATCGATCATTGTCCAGTATCCAGCCCAGCCTGCGTCTCTTTGGCAGAGAGACTTATCTGCAAATATTATCTCGTCGTCGTCCAGGACTTTGGAAGACTTGGAATTTGACTGGATGGGAGGTGAGAAGCTCCTAGATTTCCCGGCACTTGGAGGAACCGTCTTTCCAAAATTGGCCAAGTTAAAGGTCACACGTTATTTTGATCCTGATAACGGGGCTGTCCAACGAATTGGTCACGCTATCGTGGCTTCATTCCCTAACCTGGAATATCTCGTGATCAATTGTGACTACTTAGCCATCTTTTCCGTGGCTGGACAATTGCCAAATTTCCCGAGGTAAGTGACACATTCTAAGATGTAAAAAACGGAACGATTTTTTCCCTAAGAATGGCAAGTGCTCCACGATTTTGAGTATCAATCGATTTTATCGATCACAAATTTAATTTCTGCAAAAAAACACGATCTGCAAATGCATATAAAGTTGCATCCGGAGAGGAAAAAATGCAAATTTGGAAAGTAACATTTGCCAACTTAACTTTACGACGAGTTTTCTGCTCTTTGGAATCCAAAGTTTGGATACAAACATCTCCGCGAAATGTGACCAATTTGAGATCTCATCTTCCGAAAAATTGATACTACTTAAATTTCCGATCGATTGACACTAATTTGCTCAAAATCTGGGAGCACACGCTGGGTAACCTGCTCCTCTATAACTTCAAAATTTGAATTTGCATATTTCAGGTCCCTCAATGTCTTAAAAGTGACTGGAAATTTCGACACGGCTAAGCTTGCATGCCTTTCCACAATTCCGGCCACTTTGAGAACACTTTTCCTCGGGGATGGCGACACTGAGCTGGAAATTGACGATCGAGTGGATGACGTACCAACAATTTTGTACGAATTATTAAACCAGCAGTCCGCCACGTTGGAAGAGCTACAAGTCAGCATTGAATTGTTGAACGAAGAGAGAATACTGGAGTGGACATTTCCTGTATTTCCAGCCTTAAGGAAACTTTGCATCCCTAATTGTGAAATATTTAGCAGAATTCTGTTCGAGACGGGCCCCGGATCAGGAAATTTTGGACCGATTAATTACGCCATAGGTTTCCCTGTCTTGCAAGTTTTGAAAATTAACACTCATTCCGGGAATTCTGCCAGAGTGCGGTCATTCATTCCGCCGAAGGTTCCTCGTCAAGTGGTCGAGTCGGTGAGGGAGGCTGATATCAGAATTTTTGATCATGCTATAACACAAGATGCACATGTTGTTAAACAGGCCAGGATATATGCCCGACTTTTAGCTCTTTTTCCTAATTCGAGAGATTCTGTAATCGAACGTTTAGAGGTGATACTTCAGATCTGAGCAGAAAATTATTGGAAATGGAATTATTGGAATTCTTGGAATTATTGTGTTGTCATTGAAAGAAAATTGGAATGGATATTTATTTATTATGTATGTATACTAAAATTTCTGGTGAAGGGTCGTAATTTATAAGAAATTATATTTATTTTGTCTCATTAAGTAATTAATATGTGTGTAATGTGAAAATGAAGTGTAAAACGGAGCAAATAAATAAATGGGTACAAATTTTGAAAAAATAGCGACAAAACAGAGGAAATTGCTGTATTGTTCCGTGCCTGACGATTCATGTGCTTTCTTGACCCACCTCCCCCTTGAACATACATATGCAAATACCTTTGGAGGATTAGACACCCCTTCTCCCCCTCTCGTATTACATAGTTTATGAACGGTCCCAAATATATGTACCTATGCGACCTTCCACTTGGGCACAAACAATCTGGACATTGGTCAGATTTTATTGTGCATAATATTCATCATAATTAATACAAATTTTAGCAATTTTGTCCTACTACTAATTTTACACGAATCCATGATCATTGTTGTAGTATTCTCTGAGTGAAGACGGCCTTGAAAGGGTACGGCTTAATGGAGAAGCCGAGCCTCAAGTCTAATCTCGGCTTAGGTTCACCTTCCAAACTCGAGATTTTATACCGCTGCAACATCAAGGTCAGGAGACTGAAGGAGACAAAAGTTGTGTGAACTTCGCCCGGACATGCTCGTTTTCCTGGTGAATGTACGAATATATGTAAATTAAAATGCGGAATTATGTAAATTCTTGACGTAGTGTAAACTTGTACATAAACTTTGTAGTAAATACTAGGTTTACAAAATTATTACCATAATTCACCTCAAAAGCATTTGATGAGTACTTTAGTTTTGCCAAGTTTACACAATTACGGAAGCTGTATAATACTTATTTCCTTAAACGAAATTACCAAATGAGAAGGAAATTATGTTTTTCGTATTAACAATTTCGCCAGCTTGGTTGATAAATCGTTCCGGCCTGAACACTTCGGGATCGCCCCAAACCTTCTTGTCCTCGTAGTGCAGACGCATATCGATCAGGATCACGGTCAGGGTAAGGAAAACCCCCGGGTTTTTCCAATGGAAAACCCATACCCCGGGGTTTTACCTTGGTTTTGGGGGTAGTCGGGGTTTTTGGGGTAGTCGGGGTAGTCGGGGTTTTGGGGCAACCTAAGCCAGGAAAGGTGTGTTAAATTAAGAGACTATTATGCACTTTCAATATCATTTATAAAACGTTTTCTAAATTTACTTTATTTTTTTGGTGCGTTTTATTTATTAAGAAAACTTAAATCTCAGCATACATTTAATGCATCGTTGGAACTATAAGTTGAGACGTCGAAACTTTTAGTTTTATACTAGTAGAAATTATGGGTTATCTAATTAAATTGGCCCTAATATTTTAGTATAATTTACTCAGGTTTTCTAGCTAACCTTTGAGAATTCAATACACGGTAAATCATACATAATTTACTTGCCTTTTCAATTCCAATTCTATTTCTAGTTTCAGTCATAATGGACCCCATTGTAGAGAAACATCTTTCCATGGGACTCGTCGATGCGGGCAGAAGCATTAATTCGCTGGCCAATTTAGAAAATCCAATAGGTAGCTTGGTACCAAGTAATACCCCCATGTGCTCCCACCATTGAGCCCCAGATAGAGATATATCCCCTCGTAAAATTTCTTTTTTCATGAGACGAGCATCATAAAATTTGTCGTCATTTAGTGCCAACTTGATCTGCGCGGACACGTACAACGGATTTTTGTCACCCAGCCAGGTTTGACCTTTCTCTCGGAAGTTGTTGGGTAACCCCTCACCTTAAATATATAAAAGTAAAATTAACAATATATGCACATATGTGTGCGAGAAATGTATGCGTTAGTTGAAAATAAGGTCACAACTGAGGTTTGCGGGTAAAAGTTTTGGGTGACAGAAAGGGTTGTAAAGCATGACAAGGAAGAGGAGGGTCTAAAAATTCATTTTTGCGTGACAAAATTTCGCGATGTTTAATTACCTCTATAATATGGATCTAATAAATAAGCTGCGCATACGACCGGCGTTAGTGCCGATTCCATTCGTTCAAAAAATTTGCATCCAGCAACCCCTTCGAGTCCACAATTGTCCTTGATATTTATCCAGTGATGAACTGCATAACTAACCGTGGCGCTCTCGTGCTGTAACTGTAATAAAAAAATTGAAACTTACACTTCAATTATCATAAATATGACAAACCAAGGAACTAACTTTTGAAATTGCATCAACAATCGGTAGCATGGCCTCCATCACGGTTTCCGCAGATTTATAGAAACATAGATCAGTTAGTGTGGCAGAAATCTCCTTATTGACTCCACATTTCGGGTGTTTAATAATATCCAAATATTTAGAGTGATTTTTGATAAAATTTTGTAAGCAATAGAATTGTGTGTTCCATCTTGTTTCACATGGAAGTACAGGTTGTAGGCCGTCAGATATCTTAAGAGTTTCTCGTGGATATTGTTTGTCGCGAAAAAAGTGTTGAACTTCCTTCACTTTTTTTAGCATATCAATTGATACAACCTCCTTCCCTACGAGATTCAAGTAATGCGTGTTGCACCCATATGTCCAAATTCCTGGTCGAAGTTCCTCAATATTTCTTCTCGTGGATAGCATGGTGGCACAGTTATCAGTTATTACAGCTCCAATATGACATTCAAATTTTTCTTCAGCTATTTCAATTGCTTCAATGGCAAGCTGTGCACAATACTTAGCGTCCTTGGTTTCGGTTTTCGTGGCCACTGCATTTACGTAAATTGACTCTGTTGCTTCAACATTTATGCAATGGGAAATTATGGGGGATTGCTGAATAGCACTCCAACCATCTTGCATGAGTGTTGCAAATTTTGATTTCGCAGTTAGTTTTGACTTTTCTGAAATTTCGGAATAAACTCTGTCCAGAAGTGATCCACCAATTGTTTTCGCTGTTGGAGGTTTAGGCTTCAATAAGTAAGTCAGTTTCACAAATTCCGGATGATCTACAATCGAAAAAGGAAGATTACATGCGTAGACAAATCTTGCCACTTGCATGTCGATTTTATCTTTTTCGTTAGTCAATTTTGTAAACAATGCCGGTAGTTTTTGTTGCGTTTTTACTTCGGTTGATACACTTGGATTTTCCGAGTCGTGTAGGAAAAAAGGCATGTCGTTTTGATGAGTCGAAGGAATTTGTTGATTCACAGGCGTATCTGTTTGTTTGTTACAAACATGCAAATGTTTCTTAAGTCTTTCTACTTTAGCCCACTCAAATGTCTCCCCACATTTTTTACAAGACGCACTTATTTTGTTGTTTAATTTTGTTGTAGAGAAGCATCCCCATACATCATCTTTCTGCTTTCCCCCCTTCTTTTTTACCTGCAATTAGGACCAGAGATTAGTTGCTGAGCATAATAAATTTAATTTGATTTATGTGTGAAAATAGTTATTTTGAAAATTGACGAGAGCAGCAATAATCAAAACCAAGAGAGAACAAAAATCGATTTTGTTCGGAAGATTTGCACAACTTGTAGAGCGCCACATTTCTAATAATATGATTCTGCTCCGCCTTGTGCCTGAACGGGAGAGACTGAAAGTCGCAAACGATTTTTAACTGCCATAAGATTCGTGGCTTTTTCTCAACAGCTTTTTTCAAGAGCATTTTTCGAAATAAATATACAAATTTAAGCTTAAAAAATTAATCTTCTCGAAGTATTAAAAAAATGTTTTCGAATTACGAAAATCTTGTACATGTATTGGTTATAAAGAACTAAATTATTAGAACGGTCGCAATCACAAAAATCATCTCTTCAAACTGTGCAAATCATGCGATTGTGCAAATCATGCGAACAAAAGCGATTTTTTTGTCTCTCGAACTTCCGGTTTGGATTTTTGATTACTGTTACTTACCGAAGCCGGTTTAGATTTCTTTGGGAGAGAAGGTTCATCCGCAGTTTCTTCGTCATCCGATATTTCAATTGCAGGGTGGTCCGGATCAATCTTTTCTTGCTATAGGAAAGATGCTGGCTGGTAGCTTGAATCACTGGGTATTTCTTTATCTGTCGAATCTTAAAAAAATAATGAGCCAATTTAGTCAATTATTCGGGTCGTACTATTAAAATTCCAACATACCATCCTTATTTACATTCCCAACGTCCTCAAGGTCTTCATCTACTCCGCTTTGAATCGTTTGGTCTAAAAATTTATTAACGTGTTTATTTACATGCGATATGATTTAGTAATTTATTTATTTATTAAGATATTCTACCAGGTGAAACCAATCCCAAAGTGAATTGGCTAATTGGTAGGATGTCAATTGTATCGTCAATTTCAAGCGGCCCTTGCTCATCCACATTTTGCGATTCTAGTTAAAATTTTATTTAGTTAAACGATAGATATTTTGAAATAGAATTATTTAAATGTATTTATAAAATGCTGACCTTCCAACACCTCCACAATTTGAGAGGCAGTTAACTTATCATTTGACGAAATTTTTCGTTTCCGAGGCATGTTTAATAACAATTGAGAATACGTAAATAATTAAAAATTAAAATAAACACGGAAAACAACAGCCGGTGATGAACAAAGTTAGCGGCAATATTATTTCAGCATCTAGTCGCTTTGTTAGGTTGAAAACCCCGACTACCCCGACTACCCGTGGGTATTGCTCATATTTGCTACCCCAAAACCCACCAAAACCCCAATACCCCAAAAACCCGGGGTAGCATACCCTGATCACGGTGTCCTGCCAAGATAACAAATTAAATGTGTACACTCTTAAAAATAATGGTACCCTTCTGAAAAGTAAATGCACTCTAAATTTATACTAAATCCGGAGTAACTCTAATTTGATAAAGATTACTCTGGATTTACTATAAATATAAGTAGAAATATAATTCAGGGTGTATTTATGTACTTTTCAAAAAGCTAGCCTTATTTTTATGAGTGCGCATAAAATTAAATATTTTTATAATTTATGTAAATCATATTATTTATTTACCACCTTTTTAATCGTGTAATTCTTGTATTTTATGTCCCAAAGTGCCTTGCGTGGAACGGTGGTCTGTTGAGTCCTCGCGTTCCTGTGCGCTCGAGGAAGAACGCTTGCGTGTAGTACATAATTGGAAATATAATTAATTACCTTAAAATGCATAATACAGTGACAATTTGGGGTTGTGCAAAATGAATGTCACAGATTTTACGTTGTGTATGTACTTTTGTCGATCCGAAAACTTGAGCGGTCTCCCGTCCGGTGCGACGCGTAATATTTCCTGGTACACTTTTTCCTGCACGTGCGGATAAGACACTACAAATAGATAGAGGACGCACGCTTCCATGAAAGTGCTCGTGGTTTCCGTCCCGGCTAAAATCAGGTCCATGAAGATCAACTGGAAGTTGGAACCTGTATTCAGAGAAATGGCGAAGGATTTTGACTACATTTTTTCATATACTCTTAAAAATAATGTGAAAAGGATTAGGAGTATTTCTAAAAGTGCATAAGGTGAAGTAAATATTTTGCTTATTTATTCTCTTACGATTAAATACGTTACTCGGCTCAGTTACACAGTTTTGAACAAAGGCGTCCACCATGTTTGTAGCTGGTTCGGTGTCAGGACTTGATTTTAGTTTGAGTTCGGATTCAGCATACAGATTCTGAAAATTTGAAGGTATCTATTATTGAGGAGGTAATTACCGTAGTATTTTTTTCGCAAAATAACCTGCAAAATATTTTGGGTGTCTCTTTGTTAATTATTGGAAGTAAATTTTCGCGTCTCCTAAATATTCGTAAAATGTCTCATAAATAATATACAAGTTGCCTACATGTAAAACGTCTCCTAAATGAAAAAAAATGTCTCATAAGTATTTACATTTGTCTCATAATTGAGTAAAACCAATTCTTATCATTTTCTACCTTCATATGGTATATGTGCCGCACATCAATTCCATCGAACAGCATCCAAAATACTCCCAGTTTGTTGCCAAAGGTTTTATTTAGATTTTCAAATTAAAGTGACGTCCCAACTGCTCCGATTTGAATCCGGTGACAGCGAGTCGAACGCTGAACATAATCCAAGGAGGAAAGGAAAATCGGTGAGTGGGAGGTGCTCAAGGAGTAAATTTGAAGCCCAGAATTACTTATAGGAGCAAAAAGAGTTGAGATATGTGAACCAATATTCTTCAGAAGGAGAACAAATTTTTAAATATGTGTGTGAAGGATTGTCCTCCCCAAGGATTCAGTCGAAAGCATTAGACAGAGTTTGGAAAGAGTTAAAATGACTGTCTCGACTTCTGGAGGCTGTGGGGGAGGCATTTTTGATAGTATAGAGTTGAATTTTTGCACACACCTATCTGAGGATAACATGATCCTCTGTTCAAATTTTGACCCGCTACTACAAACGGTTCCGGGGTTTATGCAAGGCCAAATTCGTTTACAGTTAAATGGCCAACTCATCTGTATTTACACTCACAGAAAAAACGACACCGAATTGACACCATGCCGGTGTCTATATATGACTCTACCGGTTTGGTGTCAAATTGACATAACGTGGTGTCAATTATGTTGCACACCGTCGCGGTGTCGACCCAACATACCGTTGTAACAATGCCAACACCGCGAACGGATTAGAGGTTGTGCTCAGTTATGTTGCTTTGAGACTACTAGGTAACGATATATGTGCATTTTAATATATGTATGTCACCAGCCGGTGGCAAATCGTCCCCGGATTGTGACAACTGAAATATAACTTTTAACAACAAATATTTTATTTTACATTTAAAAATATTAAGCACTTAAAAAATTAAACAAGTATTTCAAACATATTCACAAGTAACAAGTTATTGTACTCGCACAAATTAAATAATATTTTTTTTCTCCATACCGTATGTACTTTTATAGATAAAAGATTACATTTATCTAACACGGTGATCTAAAATATGCGTAAATCTTCAAATTCAATGAGCTTGGCAACAAGAGATTTAATCATAATTAAATAGGCTGTCGGGTGGACAAATCCTTACTCGTCGGTTTCCTCGTTGGGTTCAGCGTTGAGTTTTAGCTTGCTGGAAACAATAAGTTTTCAAAATAAAAATACACACAGTAAAATAATGTTAATTAAATGAGGGAAAATTAATATATGTTACAGATTTTAACTCACCTAAAGTCAAGAAAGTGGTAGTAGTTCTTAAACGTTTTAAAAACACAATTTTTTCGAAATTAATTGAACACACCAATTAATTTATCCACTTTGTTGATGTTTTTGTGGAGAAGAAGGACAATGGCCGCCAAGCAGAACCGAGCACACAAGGAAAAGACTGACACAATTTTGTGTTAAGCCCAAGTCTTGCTTACTGCGGTAACATCGCATCGTGTCAATTCGACACCATTGCCGGAATATCGCTGAAACCGGTACCGTGTCAACGCGTTTTTTTCGCTCGGTGTCACTTTTACACAACGGTTTGACACTATTTAGTGGAGTTGAGGTTGACACCGAGGGTTGGTGTCAACAAAATTCTTGGTTTTGTTACCAAGTTGCTAAGAGTGTAGAGATACACAAAAGGCTATCTGACATGATCTCTACAAAATATCTGAATTACCAAACGGTTTTTGGTTAGAGAGATTTCTAATGGTTTCTATGTAAAAGCCCATCTCTCAAACTATAGGTGAACATATCTGGCTTCCATTTTAGTGCACTCTGGCAAATTATATGGAGTCAAATTTGGAAGGATATCATTTTTTAATTCCCCAAACCAATGTTCTTATAATAATGGTGTCCAACAAAGGATTTTTTCGGAGGGCCTAGTGCAGAAATAGCCTTCGCGACTATTATCGAGGGACTTAGAATGCTTTTCACTATATAAAACCACTTTTGTCTCATGCTTATCTTTTAAGTCCATTTTGCAGTCTAATTTCGTACTTGCCAAAGTGGATGGCGCTCGGGCATACAACTTATCCACTTTTAAGGCCCCTACATTTTACGACTTTGATGCTAAAAATACTAACGTTTTTTTAAAAATAGTATATTGCACTTTAAGAAACAAAAATAAATCAAACAAGGCTTTGTTAAAACTGTAAATCTGCTAATTATATGAAATAAAGGCAGTTTTTTTATAAAACAGTTTAGGAGTTACTTATGGATTTATATGAGACCGCAAAAATAATATTAGGAGACGTTTTGCATGTAGGCAACTTGTATATTACTTATGAGACATTTTACCATTTTTTAGGAGACGCGTTAATTGCATACCTTAATTATTTTGCGAAGGTTGCTTAGCTAACGGGCGTACACTTTTGGTACGAAAATCTGAACGACTTTCCTGCAGAATATTCGCCGGAGCGAGATATGGGGTAAAAATTATCAAATATTAATGGGGGCTCATTTCAGCAACTTCTGAACATGGGGCAATATCAAAACATTTAAGGGGTCGTTTAATTACATCACTAGGAAAAGCAAGATTTAACCAATTTTGACTGTACAGAGCAAATTAATATCTTTAAACAACTCTTTACAACTAAAACTTTTTGATATATTACTCACCTCGGCGATCTCATGGGAGACAGTGAAAAACGCCATCTGCACATTGTATCCAGTCCAACGAGGAAAAATGTGTCGTAACACGGGGAACGCGGTGACCAATCCGGCAGCAAAGGCGCTGCTGAGAACGAATTTGTTAATATTTTCGGACAAAACGTTAATGAGGGGTTCATCCGCTTTGGAAATCCGACCGACCATTAATTGCCACATGATGGAGAGAATCGCAGGGCTGAAAAGCAATTCGACCTCAACCGCACCTTCCGTCCCCATTTTCTTGTCAATCTCGGTAAATAATGGTTCGAAGATTTCTAAATTTAGCGTGAAATTGAAAAAAAAATGTTAAAATCTACAATACGACAGCCTCAACTTTCTAAATAGACACAAACTTAGGTTGACGGAAAATTATTAACATTGGACTCGATATCTCATCAAAATCATCAAAATCGGAAAATTGATACATAATAACTTACTGCTCTAGAAATTTATTCTTAAATTTTAGATAACGAATTTAAGTCCGTAAATAAATTAATGGCAGCGATATTTATAAAGTTAGGGTCCATAAAAAATTAATTTCATGAGTTCCAATTTTCTGAAGGCTTCTTAAACTAGAAATATATTCTCTCAAAAACGGTCAAAATCCGGAGTGTATATTTTTTAAATTTGAAACGTCCTGCTCGACAAATCAGTCGGCCAGAATTTTAAAATAAATTCTCTGAGCTTAGAAGCGATAACAAAATTGTATGATTTTGAAGATTTTTCTAATTGTAAGTGATGAGTCATAAATAGAGCTCTCCGTTAAACAAATCTTTTATCAAAATATGTGTGGCTTTTACCAACTTACTTGCACATAACCTTCCACTTCTGCAGATTTTCCAAAACCGAGATTTTTTAAAGTTTTGAATGTCCAAATTCTCGATTTTTCCCAAATTTCCCCCTGCGCCGTAACAATGCCCAGATTTTTATTAAAACAGCGCTCCCCCAACATTCCTGACACATCTCGGCCGTAACTCCCCTCTTCCGTGAGCACCGTTTGCATGGCCTCCTTCGACGCTAACACGACTGAAATTATGTGAAAATGGGAAATTAGACATTACTTTTTGCCCAGTTAGAAATTCTCTTACACGGTCAGAAATCTAGTATTAGAAATATTGTACGCAGGTATTGAATTCTCGGTATTAAAGCTGCTACGGTTTGGTATTATAATTATATTTTTCTCTAAAATTTGCTACTGACACGGTAAAACTTAAATACCGAGCTGTTACTACGCGAAATTATTCATCAATACAACTTGGTAATATGGAAAGAATACCCTTGGTATTGTTTTAATATTGGATTTCTTGGAGTGTAGCGCGTGGTAAATATGCATTTGTGTATGTACCTGTTTTTTTAAGTCCCATTTTCACTGTAAATATTTCGCCCCATTTTTCCGACAAAACTCCAAACGTTTTGGTCATGTCGTCCGAAGCTCGAGCCAAATCCAGCAAATTTCCCAATATTGGCAAAGCTCTGGGTCCTGAGATGTCACATTTTCATTTAGATAAATATACATTTTTTTGCACAGTTTGCAAAATATTATACAGTTTTACCTGGAGGTTCATCTTTCGCTTGGTTGTTGTCTTTTATTAAATAACAATATGCCAATAATACCGCTACAACGGATACGACGAGGACCAGAAACATTGCAATTTCGGAATTAAATCAGGAAGAGTGACGATTGACGATGAGTTGGAAATGAAGGATAAGCTTTGTCGGAAATAAAACATTTCGTGTTGCCAATAAAACTTGAACAGAGTTTTATCTGTTTAACATTGAACGGGTGTTGTATTAATTACTTAATAAAATATTTAAATTTCATACCATTTTCCTGGATGTAAAATTTAATTCTATATATTTATTTGCTGTAAGTGATTCATAACAAAGGGCATAAAATCGATTTTTGGCCAACTCAAAGGGAAATCTGAGCAATATTGTTAACTCATTAAGCTAAAGTTGAAGAAATAACCGTGCGGAATTAATTTCCGTTTATTGGGTAAATTAACAGCGGAAGATTTTATAATTTATTGCGATGAGGAAAATGTTATGAGTGTTGTGTACGTGATTGTACATTTGTACACGAAGATAGATATGTATACTTCTTGAAGGAAAGTATAATTTTGTACAATTTTGTATAATAGCCACTTTAATACTTAACTTTATGCACATTTAGATATATGTATACTTACATAAATATGCTCAAAATCGTCTTTCCGTATTAAATTTCCACTGCTTTATGCATATTAAACATGCGCGGAGAATTTGTCTACGTGTACCTCTGGGCTAACCCCCGTTTTCTTCCGCCGCGGTATATGGTCTGGGAATGATTTGGTAACCGACAAATGGGTGAAAATATTAAAAATTTTAATTTTAATTTCAATAAAATGCCCATCTTCTACTGCAAAAATCGTCTCATCGAATTTTATTGTACGTAATGTGCATCATAACGATGTAATTAATATAAATTTTACAATTTTGACTACTGATTTATTTTATTACACTAAGGATAAGCTGCATTCAATTTCATCCTTGTTGCATCGGTCTCTTAGTGAAGACGGCCTTGAAAGGGTACGGCTTAATGGAAAAGCCAAGCCTTAAGTCCAATCTGGGTTTAGGTTCACCTTCCAAACTCGAGATTTTATACCGTTGCAACATCAAGGTTAGGAGACTGAAGGACACAAAAGTGGAATGAATTTCTCCCGGACATACCCGTTTTCCTGGTGAATGTAAATTAAAATGTACATAGAAATTAAAATAATAAAATGTATGTAACACTATGCAAATTCTTCGGAAGCATACCCAACTTTGCAAACTTTGCAAAATTATTACCATTACGATAAACTGATTGGTCTTTCTCATCCAAAGTTTACACAATTACGAAAGCAATATTTCCTTAACAGTTATTACCAAATGAGAAGGAAATTATATTTTTCGTATTAACAATTTCGCCAGCTTGGTTGATAAATCGTTCCGGTCTGAACACTTCGGGATCGCCCCAAACTTTCTTGTCCTCGAAGTGTAGGCGCATATCAATTAGGATCACGGTATTCTGTTAAGATCACTAATTAAATGTGTAAAGGTGCTTAGATGTGTAAATTGCCTACCTTTTTAATTGTATAGTTCTTGTATTTTATGTCCCAAAGTGCTTTACATGGAACTGTGGTTTGTTGAGTTCTCGCGTTTCTGTGCGCTTCGAGGAAGAAGGCTTGCGTGTAGGGCATGCTATTTGAAAAAATCGTTAAATAAAAACGTGAAAATGCATACATATGTGGCGTAAGTTCCCTTGGCACCGGAATACGAAAATGTGTCGTATTGACCCTTGACAACGGAAACGACTATGTGGCGTATTTTCCGTTCCCACCGGCATACGACTATGTGTCGTATCCAGAAAAAAATAGGTCATTGCTCTGCCAAGTATAGTTTTGAGTCAACAATCCGCCATTTGGGCGGGAAGATGAATTGCCTCTTCGGAACCAAAGTTATTAAGGGAGGTAAAGACAATTTAGAGCCAACTGGCTATTTCTAGTTAACACGCCCAGTTTTGAAAACTGCTGTTGCATGAAATTTTCGTCCCATATTTCAACAGCGCTTTCAGATAAAATTAGTGAAATTGTTTTCTCGGATTTAGAACGTCCCAACGACATTTTTGGCGGGAAAACTAACCACTGCAGCCGATGAAATCTCGTTGGGCGGGAAAATTAAGAGATTGTCTGGAAAGTAGCATATAAGTTTCCCGTTAAAATTGAGTTATATTCAAAATGCGCTAGAGTATGGTTTCGAACAGTTGATGCTATAATTATTCATCACCACTGCTGTCAATTTAAAGTCACTGTAAGAAACCGTTTGTTTTCCCGTCCTAAGTATGCGTAAATTCTATGCATGTTAAATCTACAAGAAGCAATTTTTACACATTTTAGTCTAATTACAAAATTATTTATAGCCAATGTCATGAATTGAAAGCCATATTTGCTATGTTTAATTTTCCCGCCCAAATCGGCTTCTGGGGCGCTTGGGGCGCGATAATCGATTTTTGCGAATATATATGTACTATTATGCACGTATTAATCAATGTTTGTGCAACTTTCCATGCAATTACAATCATTTTTAAATTCGGCGTGTTGGCTATTTTCGGCTATAAACATTAGTGTTTCGCAAAAATGCACAAAGGCAAATTACAACTCAAAATCCTTTCCCAAATGGTTATTCGCAACAACTTTCATAAAAAAGTGTCCTGAATAATTCCGGTGGGAACACCGTTTTTTAATTGATCTCCCAGTAATTAACGTCCTGCAGTAGGTGAAAATTTCGGGGTCAAGGGAAGAAAAATTCGCCGTTACTAGGGGTGAAAGGTATGAAAATATTCTTCTCTCAGGATTGAAGTGGTTAACAATTTTTTCCTTTTTATGGTAAACTGGTCTTAAATGCGTCTACACACGTGTACGTAACAGTTTATTTATGTACTTATGCAAGTGCATATGTATGTTAGGATTGCATAATGCAACCCTTGCATACACAACATAAGGATTCTAAAACAATTTTCCTTATTTCAAGCAAATTTTTGTAAACTGCATAATACATAATTCTGAATTTATTTATTGGACAAATGCAAACATTTGGTAAAAATGTGTTACCATCCTAGACTTTAATAAATTAGGCAACAGAGTCACATACATATATAAGGGGCACTCTTAATTCCTGACCATCACATTCCAAAAGATAGCTAGAACGAGCATATAGAATTATATTTTGCAAGCCAAGATGAATATCCGACCAGAAGCTTACGATAAAAGGAACACAATGCAGTTTGTAGAGGGCAAAGCATTAATTCGACAAATTTTATCCGATTTCCCGACAAGGTAAGGGTATTTTAATATCATTCCAATTTTCAGCTTCCGCGTTTTATTAATCATCCAGTGGTTCAACTAAAAAAAATCTGCTATGAAAGTTGTTTATCATTCACGGAAGATTTAGTAAGATAGGGAATAACACAACATAAGTCTCATACAAAAGTATGTATGTATGTATTCCGGTCATGACATAATGTCAGTTTTCTAAGGGTGCGTGGTTTTCTATAAACAAAATCAATATGTGATTTTAAATTGAGAAAATCAAGAATTCCAACGTTTTTGGTGGACATTTTAAAAGTATTTTAAGGAACATATTGTAATTTTTAGGAAGTTTCCCATAATTCTGGACATTGGTTGCGGATCAGGAAATCTGACTCGTTTCATGGCCAAATTACTTCCACACGACGTCATCCTTGGCATCGACAACGACCCGGATATGGTCAAATTTTCCGAAATTAATTACCCCACCCCAGAAACAATCAGCTACATGTGTCAAGACATTTGCCTACCGTGGGATCAACTTGCCCCGGAATTAACCCGACTCGCCGGACAGGTGGACTTAATCCTATCGAATATGACGCTCCATTGGGTCACCGATGTTGGGAAAGCCTGCAAAAACTTTGAGCACCTGCTAAAACCCGGGGGCGCATTTTACTTCACGGTGATGGGCGTAAAACCGATTTCAATTTCTCGGGAAAAACAATGTTTAAAGCGACAAAAAAGTGTTTCGGGGCAAATGACCGAAATCGAGGGTATTTTGAACCGAGATGAATTGCTGGTAGGGCGATCAGAACTGCGGCATCATCGCTGTCAATACAGTGCCGAAGAGTTTGACGTCCTCGCCCCCGTGATGTACAAAATGTACTACAACTTGATTAATAAAGTGGAATTCTCAAAATTGGGTAAAATCGGGCAGGACGCGGTTCGGCAAGAAATTCGGGACGGAGTCCTTGCTCAGTACGGGTTCGATGTGGAAAACGAGGGGGAAAATTATGTATTCGGTTCGGGAAAGGGGGCTTGGTTTTGTTACGATGTGTATACAATTCAAGGAAGTAAGAAAGTTGGGGAAATTTCTGAATAGATAAAAATAGGGAAATTTAAAAATTAGTAGCTTTGTTAATAATTGTTAAATAGATAGATTAAACTTACTTAAACATATAGTTCATTTTTGCATAAGCACTATCTGCGGCTCTGTTGTGGATTACGATTGTAATTTTTAAAAATTGGTCGCTAAAAGAATTTCCGAAGGGTTGGTCATGAATAATATTCATGATAAACTTTTTAGTTTTTAAATACATATCTACTTCAGAGGATTAATTACATATTACGTAATTAATCGTCTGAAATCTGTTATCTGTTAGCTTAAAGGGTGCCAAATAAGGGTGCCAATTAAACCACCCAAGAAAAATATTGTTTCTTCCAAAGAAAATTAATATTTTGTTCCAATTGTAGATCTTGCAATTAATTATTTTTTTATTCCAAGATTTTTAGAATAAATTCCAAACAAATACTAAAAATCTCAATGCATTAAATACAAGATTTAAAATATATATCGTTGGTAATTGAAATTAAATTTCAAGTTAATATTCTTTATCAAGGCGTTATGGTGCGAACATTAAAGGAAGAGTACAATTTTTGCTAGCCAGGGACCAGTCCTTCGAACCCAGGGTTCGCCACCCCGAGTTTTTGGGGGTTTTTGTGGGTTGGGGTTTTTGGGGTATCAAATCCTCAGAAAAACCCTAATGCTTAACGGGGTTTTCGCGGGTTTTCGCGGGTTTTTCCAGGGTTTATGTAAAAATTTGGGGCGGATTGAAAAAAATCCAAATTAACCCACAAAAACGCCCAAGAACCCGGAAAAATTCCCGGGGTTGGGTTTTTAAGAACCCTGTATCGTACAAGCCATCACATTGATTAGGGTATTCAGTTTTGAAGTAATTTAGAAAACCTACTCCAAGCAACTTTGTGGGTCATTTTAAGATGGCATTAATGCCATCTTGGTAGTTAATGACAACACATTTGGGTGGAAAAGACCCCCACTGGCCAACCACTTTGCCGATAATTCACATCTTCGAACTCAGCCTTACTTTTGACCCGAAGATCTAGTATACAAAATTTCAAGTCGATAAAATGTGTTTAAAGAGAGTTATTGTGCGTAGACAGACGGACGGACAGACAGATCTATAAGGCCATCTTAAAAGGCCTAAAAACCTTTTGCAAATTTCAAATTCAGCACCACTTTCAACTAGCTGCATTGAACAAAGTTGGCCTAATGATCGAATTGGTGGCCCTTGTGTTTTTTCTCAGCGTAGACAAATAATTATTTAGCTGGACGTTTAAGGGAATCTCATGGTATATGGTTCTCATCTCATATGGTTTGGTTTGTACATGTGGTCAAAGCATATCATGCAAATTTAGGCTTGTCTGATAACTAAATTATTAAATAAAGCTCGAATTATTCATCATTGAATATTTTACTATTTCTTTGGAATGTTTTATATTTTATTTGGAGAAAAAAATTAACTCGATTGCAGATTTCATGATTGCAGAAAATTATTAATCTTCTTTGGAACAAAATATTATTTTCTTGGGCGCAATAAATTTGACCCTTAAGAATTTAGCATATCAATTACTTAATTAAATTATAAATTATAAATGCTGGAAAAATTACACAAAAACAACAACCAAATTTTGAAATACAAGCCAATTAAGAAATTTTGATTCCTTAACCAACATAGGGGATAGAATCCACGTGGTAATTCTGATTTTACAAACACACTAAAATAAAGATTTAAGAATACACTTTTCGACTGGAACGGTTGACGATTTGCGGATCTCTCCTACAAATGATTCCCTACCCATGAACTTCTATCCATTATTCCCTACCCGCAATTATCTCCCACCCATGAACTCCTATCTATTATCTCCTACCCGTGATCATCTCCCGATCGGGTCCCGAGTCGTACAAGAGTAAGTCTGCTCCCCCTTTCGACTTCTGAAACGAGACAGGTAAAACAATATCCTCGCGCCGATGAGGCTGGACAAGGGATCCTGAGCCAGCAGCACGTACATCTCTGATTGTTCTTTTCAGATTTTGTTTTAGAGGAAGGACCCCTCCCTTGAACTGCTGCTGACACATGTTCCACGTTTCAAGAAATTATGCTTGCTGGTTGATCATTAGTATGTAGAACTGGCGTCGTGACGGATCTTTGTTCGAATTTGACGAAGCTCGACATCGATGGAACTTGCAGGGTGATTGTGAGTTCCCATTTCACAAATGAGGGTCACGTTATCCAGGCAGGTCGACGTGTGCGTCCTGGCGGGACATTTTCCTTCGCGATGACGTTCACAAACCCAAATCCGTTTGTCGACACCGGATTTATTGAAAACGAAGGAGTATCCATTTACACAGGCAACAGGTTTTCCCCGAATTGATTCCGATATCGTAATGTTTGCCATTTCTGGTTAATAATAACAGTGAAATCAATTATAATAAAATATTTCTTCTGTAAATATTTCTTCAAGTGGAAAATTATTTTGTATACGGAAACCTATAAAGTGGCCTAACATCATCCCCGAAAATCGAAATTTTATTCAGATTTGGAAGAAATTTACATTTTTGTGATCCCAGATAGTTGATACATCATATCCAATATCAATCTCAGCTTTTGTTAAATTTTCAATATTTTTGAAAATTTTCTGTATGTACATATTAAAACATTTGAAACAATTCAAAAAAGTTGAGTTGGCTGTTGGGTATGATATTTTATTTAAATCCAGGAGAAGGGATCCTTCGAAGGGTGTAAGAATTTACCTGCTTCAAGCCACTACTATGTATGTATGTACCCTTGCATACATAAACAGGTACCTCCACTTGTTTCAGCCCTACCACCAGAATGCTTTACCTTTCTCATCCTAAAAATAAACTGGGTCTGATATTTATTTATGAGACAAACAAAGCTTGCGAGAGTTTAGTTGTGGACTTTGAAGTTGGCAGAGGACGTAAACTTGCAGCCTCGTTACCATTACGGTATTGGTTATTAACAATATTATTAATAATGGAAAAATACGAAGATAAAATAAACACATATATACATATTTCATACATACCTACATATCTATTCCCCCGAAGAATGTTTACCAAACGAAAAAGCGTTAAGTGCCCAACATTCGATTTCCACATAGAATGGATCCACCGCAAATATATGGACTAGCGTGTTCCACATGCTTGAAAGCTTTCACCACTAAAAAACAGTTAAACCGTCACATGTCCACGCATGACGTCGATGCGAAGGTGAAATGTGAGGTAATTGATACCAATAAGAGCAAATATGTACATACGTGTAAAATTAAACCAACCAAACCACATATGTAAATGCTCTTCTTTCATCATGATCTTTAGATCTGCAGGAAAATCTTTAAAAATCCAGTATACTTATCCATCCACATAAAAATGCTTCACACTCCGCGGGACCGGCCCAGTTGCGACACTTGTCACCGTACATTTTACACACCTGCAACTTTGCGGAGGCACATTGCTTCCGTCCACAACACGAAGGAACGGCCTCGGTTCCCATGTGGGTTTCCCCGCTGCGACAAATCCTACCTGTCGAAAAACATTGTATCGCAACACGTAAAAACTGAACATACCGAAAATGCGGTCCGATTTCCTTGCCCGCTTTGCGGTAAAGAGTTCAAGAATAGATACAAGCTTGAGAGGCACATTTCCACCCACACGAAGGAGAAAGCGTACAGTTGTTCCACTTGTGGGAGGAGTTTCGCGGAATTAACAGATGTGAAATGTCACGAGGTACGAATAAGTCATATGCCTCGTAAATATATTGTTAGATAAAATCAAGGAAAAAATTCAGCCATTTATAAATATATCTTTGTATATTTTCAGGCTACACATTTGGAAAAATCGACCCGTTGGATTTTCAAGTGTGAACTTTGTGGTCAGGCTTTCTTCTATAAATCTCATTTACAAAGCCATATCCAAGTTGTACATGAGAATCAGAGGAATCATCCGTGCACAATTTGCGACAAAAGATTCTCGACCTCGGGAAATATGAGAGATCACGTGATGGCCGTACATTTCGCGTGTGAGGAGAAGACTCATTCCTGCGACAAATGTGAATACAGAAGCCACTCCAAGGCAAATTTAGCCAATCACGCGAGACGTCACAATCCTGCGACTCGACGAGAATGTTACTTCTGCAGGAAGAAGTTTGTCTGGTTTTCGAGTTTAGTGAGACATTTACGTCGTCATACGATCGAATCCATTTAGATAATTTTTGACGTTCGACTTGTGACAAGATCAACGACAAATTATGTATGTAGACAAGGCTCTTGTTTATATAATTTTATTATTAGGCCAATAATAATGTGTTCACACTTATGATATTAAATATGTACATACACCTATGTAACTCAAATAAAATTTAATACAATACTTTGTTATACTGCCTTATTTAATAACACAATATTTCAATAGCATAATTTATTTCTGTCCAATGTATGGAATAAGTCGTCTTACAAATCTGTTCCTTATTAGTAGAAGGGTTATTTCTGGAAAAATGCGCCCTTGATTTCACCAACATTCACCTCGCAGAACTCCTACCAGGCACAGTTCGTCCCTTGGACCTTCTAAATATCTAAAAATATACGTATTGTTCAGGCAGACAGGTTCGTGCTGAGTCTACGAATAAGCTCCATTCCATTCCACCTACTTGACTACTATGTCGTGCATTATAAAATCAGACACTCCGGTCTATTTTCTCCTCAGTCATAAAATTCTGAGAGGAATTAGTCCGATATGCGGATAACAGATACATTTCAACACACTGGCTCACTCAGGAGTAATCAAGTAAAAGTGCAGTTTTGCTTAGAATTTCATAATTTAATTTAAACCTCGACGGGTCTGAATTACAGGCTCTGAAATTGAAATTAAAATGGGCTCAACAAAAGAAAACGTTTGGAAATGTTCCACCTGCGCAAAAACTTTTCCAAGGAAACGGAACTTAATCAGGCATAACTTAACACACGACGATTCCGAGCCAAAGGCGGAATGTCCGGTAAACATTTAACTTTACAACATTGACACAAATTTTACAATTTCGACCACCTCGCATCACACATGTCATGATTTTCATTATAATTATAACTGCAGATTTGCAAGAAAATCTTGAAAAACGCACCAACTTTGTCGGTCCACATGATAATGCTTCACACGAACCGGAAACGACCAAGTTGCGACACCTGTCATAAAATATTTTCAACATCTGCAAATTTACGGAGACACGTTGCTATTTATCACGGAACGAAGAAACGGCCTCGTTATCCATGCGGGTTTCCTGACTGTGAGAAATCCTATTTGAAGAAAAGTAGTGTAGCGCAACACATAAGAAATGAGCATACCGAGAATCCGACCCGATTTCCGTGCACACTTTGTGGTAAAGAATTTAAATTCAGAACAAACCTTGAGGCCCACATTTCCATTTCCAAAGTTTCACGACGGAGAAGGCGTACCGGTGTACCACCTGTGGGAGGCGTTTCTCATTTGCAAACAACTTAACAAGACACGAGGTACAAATGCATAAATGCATTGTGAAGAACTTGAAATGAAGAAACAATTTAGGTATGTAGCCACTCATATTTACATAAACATTTCGTTATTTTAAAGGTTACACATTTGGAAAAATTTCGTCAGAGGATTTTCAAGTGTGAACTTTGTGCTCAGACTTTCTTCCATAAAGCTCACTTACAAAGGCATATCCAAGTTGTGCATGAAAATCAGAGGAATCATCCGTGCACATTTTGTGGCAAGAGATTCTCGACAGCAACTAATATGAGAATCCACGTGGAGGCGACGCACACCGGAAATGCGGAGAAGATTCATTCCTGCCACAAATGTGGCTACAAGACCCATTCGAAAGGAACCTTAGCTAACCACGCGATACGTCACAATCCGGCGAATCGACGAGAATGCTACTTCTGCAAGAAGCAGTTTTTCTACTTTTCGAAATTAGTGATACATACACTGCCGTCGTCACACTCAAGAACAATTATAATGCAGGAAATTTGTTTGTCTGGTGTGATTTTATTATTAGGCCTGCGATACGTACATATACATAAGTATGTACATATGTACCAACCAGTAACCCATCGTTCCCACGGTGGACAGCTTGGACAGCTTGTAGGATTACGATATTTTTCTATCGAGACCAATAAAGCATTCTCATCTTTAGCAACATCCTCCTGAAAATTCTCGATGTGATCATTCTCATATAATTGAATCTCATCCTCCATATGTATTTATTTAATCAGATTTATCCTTTTCATATTATTCTCAGACGGGGATTGTTGTAATAAAAATAAATGTCATGCTTTAGTCCATTTTGAGTCATATTTGTATGCATTGAACTTAATACAATTAACTTATGTATGTAAGTATGTAAAAGAAAACTTAATTTGTCATATTCAAATGCTTTAGGTATTTGCACGATTAATGACCAGAATATTAATGTTTATCAAAATCGGGAAGACGTAAACGATGGTGAGCCCAAGCCTCGGTCCCTTCGCTATTTCAATCGAGCAGGAAGGGCCGAGTGGTGATTAGAATTTATTTCTGGTAATGAGGGTCGCCCCACGTCGCTAGAATCGAGAGGACATACATATGCCACTAACCTCCACTCGCCTGGGGGTTTAACGAGCATTCCTAATTGCTAAGAATTCGTAACCATGATTTTTCAACCCAGGAGAAGGGAGGTGATAAAAATGTTGAAACTTCACTTCACAACCCTTTCGTGGAGACCATTTCAGGCCTTAGACGAAAATTTTGTACCCTTCACTTCCTAAAAATAAACTTGGTCTGAAAGTGACACGGTAATAACGAACCTACATACGCAAGTCGAGCTTCATGCATTGAAGTTAGCAGAAGATGCAACGTTCTCCATAATAAATGCATTGGTTTAAATTAAATTTTGATAGAAATATCCGGTTCGTGGAATAATTTCAACAAGATTATCAAGGAAAAGTGCGGTTTTTCTCTAAGGTAAATTTGTGCATTCCTTGCTCTACATAAGCCAGATTTTGGATGGATCCGACACGAGAAAATGGTTTCAAATGCTCCACATGCTTTAAAACCTTCCGCACTAAATACCGCTTAAAGTGTCACATGGGCACACATAACGCCGTTGTGAAGCTAAAATGTGAGGTAATCGTCCAAATTTGAATATAATATTGTCAAAATTTTAAAATTCAACCAGCCAACGATATACTCATATTAGTGACATTGTTTAGATTTGCGGTAACATCTTCAAAACTCCGAGAACCTTGTCCACTCACATAAAAATGCATCACACCAGCCGGGACCGACCCAGTTGCGACATTTGTCACCGTGTATTTTACACATCCGAAACTTTACGAAGACACATTGATGCCATTCACAGCACGATCGACCGGCCTCGGTTTCCATGCGGGTTTCCTGATTGTGATAAATTCTACCTAACGAAGGATGATGTTTCGGCTCACATAAAAACTCAACATTCCGAGACACCGATCCGATTTCCTTGCACACTCTGCGGAAAAGAATTTAAAACAAGAGCCGAACTTGAGAAACACATTTCCATCCATACGAAGGAGAAGTCCTACGTTTGTTCCACTTGTGAGAGGAGATTCCCAAGCCTGAGCAATTTAAGAAGCCACGAGGTATAAATAATATTTAAGACCCCGTAAATATTTTTTTTAAGTGAAGGAAAAATTCAGCTATTCATAAATGTTTCTTTATGTTTAGGTTACACATTTGGAAAAATCGGCCCGAAGGATTTTCAAGTGTTGCCTTTGTCCCCAGATGTCCTTAACTAGAGCTAACTTACAAAAACATGTCCAAGTTGTACATGAAAATCAGGGGAATTATCATTGCTCATTTTGCGACAAGAGATTCTCGACATTGGGCAACATGAGACTTCACGTGGACGTGAAACATCCCCCGAATCGGGAGAAAATCCATTCCTGCGACAAATGCGAGTACAGGAGTCACTCGAAAGTATATTTAGCCCAACACGTGAAGCGTCACAATCCTGCGAATCGAGGGTGTTACTTCTGCCAGAAAATGTTCGGAAATTTTTCAGGATTAGTGAGACACTGTCGTCTGCATACTTTAGAGGGATAATCCTGGAAATTTGTTGTTGTAATCTTCTGATTATAATATATATTGTGAAAGTAGGCCGACTATGGTTATTTGCAGTGATTTCATTACTAAAATTAAAAAATTAAATTAAAAATTATAATTATTATTACTACAATAAAAATTTAAAAATTCAAGCCATAACATTAATCACAATAAACAATGGTTTGAAATCTGTTACCAGCTAATGAAAGATTACATTGTTCAATTCATTTCCTGTCGATTTACATGGGAATATCCCAAATACAGGTTGTTACTGATAAGATTATGCTCCTAAAAATTTCCAAACAAAGCCCACTGCGTACATAGTTCACTTAATTTTTATACCATAATTTGTACACCTTCATCCTTAACATGCCTCCAACTGTTTTAACAAAGATATTCAGCATCGTGTTAAAAAGGTGCTCATGCTAACGTAAATTTACACATGCCACATTTGCGAGGAGACCTTTTACCTTCATTCACTATAGGATTACATATTTATGTACCACCATCATTCTTCAACCTTCTCTTTCCAAAAATAAAACTGGTCTCATATTTCGAAAAGAAACTTTAAACAAGTTTAGTTTGATTTTAGACTTTCAAGTTAGCTGACGATTTAAGCTTGAAGCTTCGCCACAATTGGGACATTTTGTCACAAAAAACGGAAAAAATAAATAATTACCTACCACAAATTCGGTGCGAAATTTTGGATGAATTTTAACTAAATCCTTTACTAACAAGGCAGTCCGATTAATCTGTTAATTGTTTTTTTTCAAGTAGGACTTCGAATGGATACACGGCGAGGAAATGAATTGGCATGTTCCACGTGCTAAAAACCGTTCGGCAATAAGAACGACCTCAAACGTCACATGTTCACGCATGACCCTGATGCGAAGGTGAAATGTGAGGTAATCGTTCAAACTTATACGCAACATTAATAAAAATAACTTTAAAATTCAGCTAAGCAAATTCATAATTTTCATTCAACCATTTAGATCTGCGGGAAAATTTTGAAAAACCCACTAACCTTATTCATCCACGTAAGAATTCTTCTCACCAAGCGACACCAACCCAGATGTGACACGTGTCACCGCGTATTTTTCACATCCACAAGTTTATGAAGTTTATGAGTTTCGGTACATAAAAAAACTGAACACAGCAAAAATCCGGCCCGATTTCCGTGCACCCTTTGCGGTAAAGAATTTAAAATCAGAAAAGACCTTGAGACACACATTTCCATGCATACGACGGAGAAGGCCTACGTTTGTTCCACTTGTGGGAGGAGCTTCTCACATGCAAACAGTTTAAAACGGCATGAGGTATCAATTAGTAAACATTTTGTGGGGTGAAATTAGAATTTAGCTTTTCGCCAAAACGCGTTTGTCTCACAGGCTACACATTTGGAAAAGTCCATCAGGAAGGTGTTCAACTGCGAATTTTGTCCTCAGGATTTTTCCTTTCGAACTAGTTTACAAAGACATGTCCAGCTTGTGCATGAAAATCAGAGGAATCATCCGTGCACATTTTGCGACGAAAGGTTCTCGACATCGACCAATATGAAACGTCACGTGGAGGCGAGACATCCCGCGAATATGGAGAAGATTCATTCCTGCGACAAATGTGAATTTGCGACTCATTCGAACGCAAATTTAGCTCACCACGTCAGGCGGTACAACCCTGCGAATCGACGAGAATGCTATTTCTGCCAGAAGCAATTTTTCTATTCTTCGAAATTGATGAGACACTTGAGACGCCATACTCTAGAGCATTAAGGACTGAGGGAGTTTATCTCTGGTCCTGTCTGATTTTATTATTGGGCCGGCTGTGCTTGTCTTGTAATTTAAATTTGAATGCGACAAATATTTGCAAAACGTTAATCATAAATACACCTGTAATTAATAATCGTCCGAAATCTGTTAACAGCTTTTCAAAAATGATGTTCTTATTAAATTGATATTTTGTGCCTTTATGTGCATGCAGGTGAATATCCCCAACGCGTGTTCAAGTAATTATTTATGTAATTGATATTCAAAACTCTTGAATAAAGCGGGTTAGTTAATTGTTAGTGCACTGTGTAACGATAAATTTTTACAACGCAACCACTTTGTGTTTACATTATCGTGCTTACACTAATCGACCCCAACGATGCTTATTTTTAGGCCTGTGACGTCACAAGCGATGAGTCACCTAATCCAACGTTAATGTAACGCAGCCATGATGTCGAAATTTTCATCTTCTAGACGAAAGAAACCAATTTTGTAGAACGGTTTTGAATGAAGGCTTCACTTTCTCCAAAGTTCAACCTGATGCTATGACAGGTTGGATGAATACCGAGGTTGAATCGGTAACACGTGAACGTTTTTGACCTTAAATTACTGGTTGAACGGCTTGGAGTGGAGGTCCCGAACATTTTTTATGTGAAAGCCCTATTCTCGAGCTACAAGTCGGCATCGGTGATTTCAACTTTTGTACACTGATTTGACCATGGTGAGGTCAACTTTAGACTACTAGTCTCTCAAAACTTTCCAAACTCCGTCAAAAGTTTTTGGGTGGCGGAGAAAAGATTTTATTTCAGATATCCAAAGCCGAAAAAATCCTTGGGACTTACATAGAGTGACTTAACAGGTATTTCACTATTTTGGATGATTGTTATCCCGAGTCTAGCTTTTAAGTCCTTGGCGTAATCCTGGGTCAAAAGGGCGGTGTGCGATGACGCTGCGTCGTGATGAACTATCACTTTTATGGTGTCCTGGCCATTTAGTTTTGAGACATAAATCTCCAAAAGCGGTTTTAAAACAAAGTCAATATAGTACTTCGTAGTTACCTTCACTTTTTGTGGAACTTTGATAAGTGGGAGGACACCACGATCAGATAATGCACCTACCACCATGAACTTGTTGCAAAAGTTTTCCGTGTGCGGCATGGGCAATCTTCTGGAATTATTTTCTCCTTTGGTTGTATAGTAAATTTTTCTCTGACTGTTGGTATCTTGTAAGGAAAATAATTCTTCATCCAACGACACTAAAAAGCCACTTTTATCTTTTGTCAGGTAATTCACATAAATTTTTTTTGCAGGTCAGACGACGATTTTGTTTATGCTTCTCAGTCAGCTGATTGACTTGGATTTTTCTTCTTTTTGGCTGCCCCAAAATTTTAATTGCTCGACGCACACTAGTCTCTGACACTTTGGTTAGACGTGCCACTGCTCTCTGGGGTGGTGAGTTGCCCTTAGAGGTCAATAGGTCAATTTTCTTAAGCACGGGCCTAATTAGCACTTTTCGGACTCGTGTTTGAGGCATCATGGTTTTCCTTTGGTACGAGCTTGTCGTTATTGACCTTCATTTTTAAGTACCTTATGTATCTGGCCTTTCGAAACTTGTTGTCCTTGAGTTTTGAAGTGGTTACTTATGTATGTGTACGAAGAATTAGGTTTGGAAAGTGTTTTTATGGTACCCTCTTACTCTAAAGTCAATGGTCGGGTCATTTTTGAATCTAGAGAGCTAATTTTTTGCTCAGCCCTTGTCAACAATCACATGTCGTTATGCTCAAAATTTGGAACCGAAACTCCAACCCGTTTCGGAGCAATTCAAGATCGCCCGCGTTCACGTGTTACCGATTCATCCTGTAATTTTGTTAAATTGTACATTTTTATAATCCTGATACTTGTACATGTAATTGCAAATCGTCTGTTTGAAATTTCTTTCGACATGACATTTTACCTAACCCAATAAAAAAAAATTAAAATCGATGTGAGCGAAAGTTTTCTGGGTTTGGCAAACTCGATTCACGAGCGCCTCCCTTTGGACTGTGATATCTTTTGAACCATTAATTGCACAAATGTGCTACTTATACCTACATGATTCTATTGAAATTGCCCTTCAGAAAAAAACTTCGTTCATTAGCTATTGCTGCTCGTTTCACTAAAAATCCCTACACCTTTATCTAACGCTCAAAAAACGGCCTCATAGATATACTACTAGGGCATCCAGACCCGGTTTTTCCGATTTTGTAAAACCGGTTAAAAGCCGGTTTTCGATTTACCCGAAAACCGGTTAAAAGCCGGTTTTCGATTTACCCGAAAACCGGTTTTATCATTTTCCAAAAAACCGGTTTTGTAAAAAACCGGTACAATTAAGTCAATTACGTGTACTTGTCTCAATTATTTTTGCTGCTGTAGCCTTATTTCAAGATTAGCGCTGACCGTAAAAACCGCAACATCGTGCACTACGAACACCATGATAGGATTTTAAAAAGTATTATATGCTTACTTAATCAAATTAAATCTATCATGCGCAACATTTAGTTTCTTGACAATAAGGCATTCCGAAGCACTCAATTACAAATTCCTATATAAAGGGGAGTATTGAGACAAAATGTCATATTTATGCAATTTGTCCGTCGTATTTGTCATAAATGTCGGACATATTTATTGGAGGTGTGACAAATCGGACAAATTAACAAATATGTCATGTATGACAAATATGGCATATATTCGCTTGACACGGACAATATCCACCCTTATTAATATTACATAAACAAATTGCATCACACGGCCGCCGTTGCGATCTTGCCCCGGTTACCAATTTCCAAGATCGGGCACTGCTACCACCCCCGTCAGCATTGACACTATTTATGAACATGCTACACATTATGTGACACCGGCTATGCTTTGAAATACATACAGACATATGTATGTATGCTGTCTGGACTGGAGTATGCATGGTATCAGTAAAGGAACTCTGCACAGGTAGTTTTCCTTAAAGCCATTGAACTCGTACAATTCATTACACGGATATAAATAGACCAAGGGAGATGGTTCATTTGTTTGGAAAGTTCGGCTGGTCAGTCCCCTTCAAGGTTTACACTGGTTCTGGCAACTTGTAGATCATAATATATTTTTATAATTGTTATAATAATAAGTAATTACAGTGTAAGTTATAGTAAAATAATAAGTTGTTATATAACAGTGTTGAAAAAACTCAATAATTTTGAATAATGAATTCCAACAACTCATCGGCGTCTGGACTACCTGACCTTGACTCATACAAAGGTACGGAATTTATTGAAAAAAATGGTTTGTATAATGGAAGTGTGATCTATCATGGAACGAACTTGACTATCAAGATTTTTCACTTACGAGGAGATTTTATAAAATGCACTAAAATGATTGCAGATCCGCACTCTCTATCTTTTAGTAGTTTAACGCGGATCTCTCACTCATTTAAATTAAAAAATGTGTTGCTTGGAAAATAAAATGCACCGCTTCGTTGATATGAAAGAAACTATGAATCATTTTTGGTGCGGGGGTAACGTCACGTTTTAAAATCGTTACAAGTTTATCGTGCTTAAATTTTCAAACTACCCTCACAATCTGTACGTAGAATACTTGGACAATTTAGATAAATTGCCCTAATTTCATTAACTTCTTGTCTACCAAAGTACACACACTTGTGCAGCATTTTACTTCCCGTCAACGACCAAGTACACAAATATGTATGTGTACTGTAAAATTTCCTTAACACCAAAATATCTCAAAAAATAATATTTCTTCCGTATTTTATAAAAAAAACTCTATGGTGAATTTTTTCAAAATTTTTCTTCAAAAATTATGAAATTTTCTCTGTATGTACTAACCAATGTTGAAAAGTAAATTTTTTGTGTTCTTCGCGAATAAACTCGAAAATTGGAAACTGGGTTCGGACTTCTGTAACTTTTTACATGGAACTTATCTTCATTCGTCGGTTGATGAAATTCATCTGCTTTTTCAAAATTTCGGAGGAAAGTTTTATCCTTTCTGTACCCTAATTTCGTGGTACGGGTGGCAATCGTTAATTGGTGTGGACGCCTTTGCAAGAGGAGGGGATGATGAACCACAACGATCAATTTCGTCAAAATTTATTACTCATAAAATTCGAATAGGGAATGTTTTTGTCTCGAATTCGGTCAACTCTGAGATAAATAATAATCATGATAATACTTACAATGCGATGGTGTGAGGTGGTTATCGCCGATATCCACCGGACTAATTTTTAATTGTTCACGCTCAAAAATAAGTGGACCCGTATTTTTTCGTTTTCCTGAATGGGCATGTTTACGCCCTTGGCGGAATTTTCAAAAAAAATTTAGCCAAAATTCGGATTTTTAAAAACGCTGTAACTTTTCGAATTTCAACCCGATTTCAAAAAATAAATCCATTTTTTGTTCAGAATTACATACCTGAAAACATAAAAATTCATTTTTAAAAACCTTGTAATTTTCAAAAAATTATCTTTTTTTGGGTTTCTAAAAATTCAGAAATCGCATGAAAATATCAAATTTTTAAAATTTTTTTAAATGAATTTTTACATTTTCAGAGATGTAATTCTGAACAAAAATTGGGTTTGATATTGGATTGCAGAAAGCAACTATCTGGGAGTGTAATGGTGAAAGAAATTTCAAAATCCGAGTAAAATTGGATTTTTGGCGTGGATTTGAATGAGTGAAAACTGGAGTGAAAGCGTTTTTTGGACATTTTTGAGTGGGTGTGGCGGGCGCAAATGGGGCCATGGAGTCAAACCACTTCAGGGTTTTAGTTCACTCATGGGACCCTACCACATATCCAAAGGGCATCAAGATCTGTTATTATCAACCTCGCAAGCTCCCCTCCTAAGTTAAGTTAGCAGGCACACGTAATTTGTTCAATTTAATTAAATCTTTAGTTCTAGCATGACGGTGAAAATTACATTACTTGCCAAGAATAAATCTGACTTTCGTTCGGCACCACGCGAAGCCAAAAATTCGCAACCCGGGTAACAGATTAAAAAAGACTAGATTAAGAGAAATTTAATAATTTAATCAGAACAAATTATTTTTTATTCGACCAAATTAGTATGCACAAAAGCATGAATCGCAGGAATATTTTAAAAATCATGTATTTTGGCTAGCATGTCAAGGAGCCCACAATTTTATTAAAAATTATTTACCAGGCAAACAAAGAAATTTTGCGGAATCACGTGCAAAAATTAATGAAGGCCTTAAAGTGCCTTTTTCGTTTATGTCTACATTACCTACGTACATATGTAGCTGCTTAACCACTTGCTCCTGGTTTCGCAAACTACTTGGAACATGAGTATATACATATGTATATGCATATTTATATATACATATTTTTCGGGCAATTCCCAGCGCGAGCTCAACTTCGTGCGTTTTTGCGAACTTGCGGCGCCCATAACGTGCTGAAATTTGCGCATGTGGGCAAGTGCCAAGCCAAATGTTGTTTCTAAAGACTTTCTCTTCCAAACTAACATGGTCAAAAAATTATCTGCGCTGAACATGGTTTGCGCCTCCATTGTTAGTAATTTTTTTCGTTGTTAGGTATTTGCCTCACTAACAATGCGATGGTGTGAAGTGTAACCCTCCGATTTGGCTTAAATTTTAAAATTAGGTGGTCCAAGCCAATACAACTAACGTTTCTTCAGGCAGTTTGTGCGATGGTGAGAGTTACTCAAAATATTTGAGGTCAAAGTTCAAAAAACGGGCGACTTTTTTCAGGCGGAGTGAGAAAACTCCACTTCCAGTCTCTTCCCTTCGCTTTGATTTTCCCTCCGAAAAATAATTCATTTCAACAATTTTAAATTTAATTTTTTTTGTAGAAAAATATTAATTATTCATTGTACATGTGACCATATGATTATTTTCATAAAAGTCCACAAAACAATACGATAAACTGCACCAGCTGAATTTGATGAATGTGGGATTGCCACAATTCAGGTCGCAACTAATATTTTTTTTCTCTAAAACAAACGTCGTTTACATTTTTAAACTCGGGCTTTTCGTCATCACCCCATAATCCGCTCGAGTACCAACAATATCGAATCATTGGAACAAACACAGGAGCACTTAAAATACAAATTAATTGGAATAACCAACGCGTTCGAAATGGAAAGCAAGTTACGTTTTTCCATGTTTATGTAAATTTGTACTAGAAATAAGTAAAAATCGCACTTATTTAATTATGAATTAAATTATGTAGAATGCGTATTAATTGCTTTTTAAGCTGTAGTTAATAATTTTTATTTTTTATTATTTTGCATCAAAGCCTGTGCTTGTGCATGAAGGCGTATGCGTGAGCGAGACACCTGCAAATCAAAGCGAGGGGAAGAGACTGGAAGTGGAGTTTTCTCACTCCGCCTGAAAAAATCGGCCGTTTTTTGAACTTTGACCTCAAATATTTTGAGTAACTCTCACCATCGCACAAACTGCCTGAAGAAACGTTAGTTGTATTGGCTTGGACCACCTAATTTTAAAATTTAAGCCAAATCGGAGGGTTACACTTCACACCATCGCATTGTAAGAAAAACTTGAACATGCAGCCAATCCGACCCGATTCCCGTGCACGCTTTGCGGTAAAGAATTCAAGGGTAGAGGCAAACTTGAGATGCACATTCTCACCCACACGACGGAGAAGGCCAACAGTTGTCCAACTTGTGGGAGACGCTTCTCACATATTACCAGTTTACATAGGCATGAGGTAGAAAGAAATATTCCTCGGAAATATTTTGTTGGGCAAAAAATTTAGGAACAATTAAGCTATCCATTTGGAAATGTTTATTTTTTTACAGGCTACACATTTGGAAAACCAACCTCCGGGTCTACCCGGAGGCGCTTCAAGTGTGAACTTTGTCCTCGAATCTCCTTAAGTAGAGCTGACTTACAAAAGCATGTCCAAGTTGTACATGAAAATCAGAGAAATCATCCGTGCACGTTTTGTGACAAAAGATTTTCAACATCGTCTAATATGAGACGCCACGTGGACGCGAGACATTCCGGGAATAACGAAAAGATCCATTCGTGCGACAAATGCGAATCCAGGAGCAACTGGAAAGAAAATTTGGCACACCACGCGAGGCGTCACAATCCTGTGAAACGACTAGAATGCTACTTCTGTAAGATACAATTTGCCCACTTTTCAAAACTGGTAACACACAGTCGTGGTCATACTCTGGAACATTGATAATCCCGGAAATTTTTTGTTGCTTTTGGCCGATTTTATTATTTGGCCGGCGATTAGCTTACATCAAAATTCCACAAATATTCCTAAAACGTTGATCATAATAAATAACCGTCTAAAATCTGTTGACAGCTTTGGAATGTCCATTTATGGGAAAAAAATATCTGTAAATTTAATTAAGGATGTAATTGTGTTTCTCAAAATCTTGTGCATAAAACGGAATAAGTAGTTAATTAATTACTATAAATATTTCAACCTCTATTTCCAATATATGTACATAAAAGCTCCTGGTACCATACAAATGCTACAATTTTAATTTGATTTAAAGGGTTGGCCCCAGAAATTGTGGCAAGAACCATAAAAACAATAAATTTCAGATTAATATAATACCATTGAAATTCCCCGAAATGCATGTTTTTTAGTTTCGTGATTTTTGTTTGCTCTGAACTATTTATGAGGCCTGAAAATAATTTATTCATGCCAAGAATATGGAGAAAATTAATGCATGGGATAAATGCGAGTACTTGAGTTACGCGAAAAACAATTTAGCATGGCACGCGAGGCGTCACAATCCTGCGAATCGACGAGAATGTTACTTCTGCAAGAAGGAGTTTTTCTACTTTTCGAAATTGGTGTTACACGTCCGTCGTCACACCTTGGAATATTGATTATTCAGCAAATTTGTTATTTCTCATGTCTTTTATTATTATTAGGTTTCTTAAACCTTGTATGTACCTATTTAGTTATGTATCTTATTGCGCCCTATTAAATATTTAAAAATTCAACAAGTACTTCTAAACCGGTGATCATAATATGTAAATCGTCATTTGATATCTGTAAACAACTTAATGCTTTAAAATACTACATATGTGTGCAAAATTACAAGTCGAAACACAATTTAGCCCAACACGCGAGGCGCCACAATCCTGTGAATCGAGAAGAATGTTACTTCTGCAAGGAGCAGTTTGCCTACTTTTCGAATTTTATGAAACACTGTTGTCGTCACACTTTAGAACAAATTTAATCGTTAAGCTTGTTGTTGGTCTTATCCGATATTTTAATTAGGCAGGCGATATGTACATACGCATGTAGGTACTTCTCTTACTTACAACAAATTAAAATTTAAAAATTTCTGCAAAACTTAACTATTTCTAAAACCTTAATCAAAATAAATGCTCGTCTGAAATCTGTCTACAACTTCTGAAAAATGACATTTCTAACATGAATTTCATGCCATTGATTTATCTACACGGGAATATGAATTTCCGAACATCCCAATCACTTCCATGTAATTATTGATGATAAATGTGTATCTAAATGTATTGATAATGTTATGTATGTAGGTAATTTCTCGAAGTTTTAAACCTTTATACCACTAGGTCTCATATAAATTCTCGCCTGAATTTAAAAAGTGTCCACCCCTACGAACATTGCACAGCTTTAGTCCCCTAGTGACTATTACCCATTTCGACAAAGACCTCAGGGGGAGGAGATATTCAATGATTAATGAATTTAGAGCAGTAGTTTCGATTTTAGTTTTTTACCCCAATTTTTTGCGTATTGGAAAATTAAGCACGTTAAGACACAATTATGCAGAAAAGGATTCATTGCCTTGGTTGGTGGCTGGTGGCGTATACTTGAACGGTTTCATCGCTATTTCCGTCCAGGGGGAAGGGAGAATATGTCAACTTTGTGTGCGAATTTTTTTATTGGAGTTATTTGGGGCCGCTACAATTGAGTGTCTACATAACTGACCAGCACTCGCTTGAGAATTTTAACCAATAATGTTAATTATTAAGAATTCTTAACAATTGTATTTAAAGCCAAGGGTAAGGATGATTTCAGTGATGGCATACATTTGGCAAGTCCTTCACTCGCCTCAGGATTCCCACCAACACACAATAGGCCAGGAGCTGCGACGGTGCGGACAAAGGAAAGGGGGGATAACGAGTTCTTCTCTAATTCCTCTACCAAAAAACAGTCCAAAAAATGTAGATTATTTTTAATATAACAACTGTGTCATTTCGTCTGCCCCCCTTTGAGATATTTGAGTTCAAAGTTTGTTTACTTTTTCCAAGGTGAGCCAATAAAAAGTTCACAATACCCCAAGTCATATGGTGGCAGCCGGAATAATACTTTTTTGGCTCGCCTTGGAAAAAGTAAACAAACTTTGAACTCAGTCTCCCGATGTGATTCTGATTGTCCGGGTTGAGAAAAGAGGAACTGATGGGAAACCACTCGTCGAAAAACGAGCTTGTCAAAAGTTCGGAAGAAGTTTTGGCAGCCATATAGAAAAGCGTTATAAAGAAACTTGTGGAATCCATTCCACGGCCAATTTATGCTCTTATTGCGTCGAGGGGAGGTGCCACGTAACATTAGAAGCAGTGTGACGTAATAAAATTGGCCATTCTTTGATTTCTGATTTTATAAGTTATAGGGTGCCAATACTTTTTGCGGGTTAATTTTACATATTTTCCAACAAATTATTTAAAAACTGTGTTTATCCAATTTTAATCAATAAAACATGATTATAATCGAACACTACATTAGATTTGCTAAATGTGTACAAAGTTTAATGCTAATTTGATAATGCATTCCAAAGTTATAGGCAATTTTATGTAGCTTGCGTGGGTGGTGCCTATACTTGTTCCATTGACTGTAGATCTGCGGGAAAATTTCGAAAAATCCACTGCTCTTATCCGTCCACATGAAAATGCTTCACACCAACCGGGACCGACCAAGTTTTGACATTTGTCACCGGGTATTTTCCAGTTAACAAGCTTTACGAAGGCACATCGGTGTGGTCCACACCGCGTTGAAACGACCTCGTTTTCCATGTGGTTTTCCTGGATGCGGGAAAACCTACTTGAACAGGCACCATGTCTTCCGACACAGAAAAACTGAACATACCAAAAATCCGACTCTGTTCCCGTGCACACTTTGCGAGAAAGAATTCAAAAACAGGCAAGACCTTGAGAGCCACATTCCCACCCACACGACGGAGAAGGCCCACGTTTGTTCCACTTGTGGGAGGAGCTTCGCCCAACGGTCAGCAATGAAACGTCACGAGGTACGAAGAAATTTAATTCATAAATTTTGTCGGATAAAATGAAAAATTATTAGCTAATTATTAACAGCATTCATGAATGTGTCATTGATTCGCAGGTTACACATTTGACAAAATCTACCCGCAGGATTTTCCAGTGTGAACTTTGTCCTCAGATGTCCTTAAGTAGGACTGCCTTACAAAGACATGTAAAAATTGTGCATGAAAATTGGAAGAATCATCGGTGCACATTTTGTGACAAAGGATTCTCGTCATCGGGCAATCTGAGACAACACGTGGAGGCGAGACATCCCGCGACTAGGGAGAAGATTCATTCCTTGTGTGAATTTAGGACGCACTCGAAATTAAATTTAGCCCTTCACGCGAGGCGTCACAATCCTGCGAATCGACGAAAATGTTACTTCTGCAAGAAGCATTATTTCCACTTTTCGAAATTGGTGGAACACTGTCGTCTTCATACTTTGGAATATTGCTAATCCTGGAAAATGTTGCTGTTTTTTCTGATTTGATTAATGTTTTTAATGCACGTATGTGTGCAAATACATACGTACATAAACACATACCTACATATCTTATTACGCAAAATAAAAAAATTTCAATTGGATTAATGTGTCCAAAGCGTTACTTATAGTAATGTAGGCAGGGCCCGGGCTGGGTATATTTGCGCCCTAGGCAAAATTTTTCTTGCGCCCCTAACTTTCCTCATGAGATAAATTCCCTGTTAAAAATTTACAATTATATACTATACATTTCAACAGCAATTTACATTATTTTATTGTTGCTCAACAATTATTTTATTGTTAAAACCTATACTCGAACTGAAAGTGTAAATGATTAATCTCGCGGAAATGCAAATTTGTATCCAAAAGGTTCAAAACTTGAAAGAACCAAGAAATTAAACCAAACATTACCAGAACTTCACTCAGAATACGATACTTTGAAGTGTGATACTCCGATTTTGTTGAAATCTTGAAATTGTACAGTTCAAATCAATACAACGAACTAACGTGATTAATGTAACTAGCTATAGTCTTCCCTCAGGGCTTGATATTAAAGTTGAGGGATTTACTCGGGAAGTACATGACCAATTAAAAGAAACAAATATGGATAACTATAAATAATTGATAAGTGGCTACGGCTTTTCCGATGTGGATGGTTTAATTCGCATTCGAATTTAAATTTAAAAATTTCTGAATTGTTAAAAAAACAATTTTCTCCAAAAAGTAAATATAAAAAAATACGAAGAATCCAGTGGGGTTTGAACCCACCTGAGTTTCAAATTTTTGTTTTGAACGTTGGAGTTGGCGCAGTGTTTCTATTTCTTGCAGGGTACAGAAAAACCGAGGGTTTCAATAAAAATAACAAGGGGGTTTAATTGGTTTTGATAGGTTTTTTGGGTTTCATTAGGTTTTCAAGGAACTAAGGTAATAAACTCAACAAAATAATCCTAACATGAAAGACCACATTTGAGAAAATTAATTTGATTTTTGACACCTGTACTTTCGAAGAAAGAGATTCATTTTCGTATCACGCTTAAATACGAAGGCATTGTCCAAAAACCCGAGTTTGTTGGAAAACCCGATGCCTGGGGCTTTCTCTGAGACTCTCGTGTGCTTTTACAATATTTTTTTTCGGGGGAGGGAGTCAACAAACTTTCTGAAAATAGATACAGTATGTAGCATATTTAGTGCTACGATGACATAATTTTTATATCGCCATCATCTTGCTACTTGTAAAATTTCAAGCTCAATTTCAAGCTGTGCAAAAATCTCAAAAGCATATACGGACAATTTGCTCGTCGCCAATTCTTAATATCGCAGACAGGTAAAAGGTCACGATTATTTTCCTGAACGAATTTGAGACGTCGAAAAAACAACCTCGTGGATATTTTTTTAAAACTTTTTTAGTATTGTTCTAATATTTTTTATCGGATCCGAAGGAAAATCCGATATTGAAAATCCGATCCGATTTGATAGAAAATGAGCTTTGGTTGGACCGTGTAAGATTTTTTTGACACGCACAGGAATTTTTCGCCAAGGACAGGTGTGAGGTCTAAAATCGCCACCGCGACGAAAATTCGAAAACTTAAATATAAGTTTGAATACAGACAGGCTGGATATACAAATGTATGTTTCAGTTTTCGAGTTTTCGCCGCGGTGGCGATTTTAGACCTCACACCTGTCCTTGGCGAAAAATCCTGTGCGCGTCAAAAAAATCGTACACGGTCCAACCAAAGCTCATTTTCCTTCAAAACGCATGTCGGATGCAATAAAAAATATTAGAAAGTTAAAAAAAATATCCACGAAGTTTTATTTTGACGCCTCAGATTTTTTAGAATAAGAATAGTGGCCTTTCACCTGTCTCCAAAATTAAAAATTGGCAACGAGGAAATTGTATAAGTACTTTTGAGATTTTTGGAAGGAGTTTGCAATTTTACAAATAGTGAGATCATGGCGATATACAAATTATGTCATCGTAGCATTAAGTGTGTTACATACTGTATAATGTGCATGATATTAAAAATGTTGATACAAAGTTCTACAAATACCTAGATGGGCCACTTAACTTGTGAAATTTCCAACAATTTTTCTTAGCCACAAATGAATTTTTTTATGATAATTAATTTGCTCGATACGATGCCCCTTAGTCTCAGCTTCAAGTCTGAACCGCTTTTTCCTTGATGAAAACATCTCCAGCCACTTTTGAGGAATTATTTTTAACCACTAGTCCTGAAAAAAGTCCATCTCAAGTAGTAGCTAATTCGTACATTTTCTCCACGACGTACAACAAACTGACCTTGTCGCGTTCAGGTCATCTACCCTGAACAAAGCTTGGTCGATTGTGACCACAGGTTCGTCCCTACCTCCAGCAAGGTGGTTCTTGCACAGCTTTTTTTGCAAAAAGTATGTAGCAATTAGTGATGTGACGCACGTTTAACTCAGGTAGTTTTATTTTCTGTTTCTGTTTATCTGTTTCATTTTGTCCAAATCTCTTTTAATGACCCTTCGAATAGTTGTGAAATTCGATTTTAGTAGTTTGCCCAACCTACGAAAGCTTTTTGGGGTTTCCTAGTCAATCAAATGGTTGAGCTTCGTTTATAGCTCTTTTGCCATAATTGTAGGGAGCGTTTTTTAAGGGGTGTAGGCAATACCTGATTAATTGCTTGCTTTCTCACGCATTCTCTACTTAATATTCAATGAATTGAGGCCACAGAAATTTTAAGTCCACGTGCATGGACCCTTTTTTGATCGCACTTCCGGTGCAACCCTGGCTGGAAAACTTTGTCACTAGTACATACCTCCACTTAAAATGATCAGGGAGGAGCAGTTTTTCAGATTTTCAAGTAGAAAAAAATTACAGTTTGATCTAATTGGTTTGCATATCAAACAGTGTAGGCCGGGTTTATTTAAGTTTTGCCAGTTTGTTCGCGCGAGCGTTTGAAAATTTCTCAAGTTAAGTGGCCCACCCTCTGTAATACGAAGTCCTCAAAAAACTCTCGAAAAAAGTTGTAAGGACAAAAATTAGGAAATACATGGCAAAAACCGTTGTCAAAAATATTGACTCGCCTTTGAGTTGCAAATCGCAGACGGGAGCGATTTTTCCAACTTTCGTTTTCTCCCACTGCTTGAAGTGGCCGAAAGAAATTGAAACGAAATTTGAGGTGTGAAATGATTCCGGTTTTTATTATTGTCACTCATGATACCAATTTTATTTTCTACAGGCAAAAAAATACACATGCTCAGGTCCTTTTCAAATTTTATTATACTATATGTACATGTTCCTTCAGAAAATTTAGTACATAGTTCACAGGAGTGTGTACTGCTGGCAGAAACTGATCAAAAGTCCTCACTTTGAAATTTCGTGACATTTTAATTTTTAATAAATCAGTTATGTTTTTCATAGACAACGCCCGATCATGCCCATATGTTTGCTGGGGCATTATCGTGACGGCGCTCATCTGATGTAATTTTTCATTCAATACATAAATATTTCGAATGCTTTCCGTGCCAGAATTGTTGCAAGGGGAATTTAGATCAATAAAGTTTTCTGGACAAATGTAGATTATTTTACTATCCATGCTAAAATTCAAGATTACACTCACCAGGGGTGTTTCGCAGGGAACCAGAGGCGATGTAAAGTAGGACATCAAAACTAAGAATATTTTTCTAATCGAATTTCGATTATTTCGATTTTTTAAATATTGAAATAATCAGGTTTCATTCTGTGAAAAAGGGGTATTTAACCTCGCGAATTACACTAACAATAAATTAACTCTCTAATTTTTTGAAGACTGAAATAAATGTGCGTGTATATGTATGTATGTAAACCTTCGGATGCCTCGCGGCACCTAAAAGTTGCCCTCTCCAATTTTGGGGCCTGTTAATGGAATCATTTTTTCGCATCTTTGAACTCACGCTAACGTTCCAAAAGTTCAGGTCTATGAGAACTCCAGGTTTTGTCCGGAAAACTGTTAAAGTTCGTGCCTCACTCTCATATGTTATCAGCATACGTCGGATATGAATGAAAAATGAGTTTTTCCATTTATCGACCTACAGTCGCCAAACTTTCTGAGAATGTTTATGGTCACTAGTAGGTCACGTATGTCAAAACATATTTTCTCATATTGGTCATATTTTCGGGTTTTGGGACATATTCATATTCCCGATCATATTTCGGGGTTTTTTCGTTCATTTTATCATTTTTGACCAAATTCTAAGATTTGGCAACCAAATCGACAGAAAATGACAAGAAATTAAGTTTTCTCACAATGATGAGAAACTTTCAGAAATTGACGTTCACTTTCGCCTAAGGTGATATAATTCATTGGGAATGAATTAAATCACTCCAGAACTTGTTTAATTGATAGAAATTGAGCATTACAAGAAAATATATCAAAAATTAAGCCAAACATTCAAAAAATAGAGTCATTTTTGTTGTCATATTTTGGAGATTTTTAAGGTCATTTTTCATTCATATTTTGAGGTTTTATCATTCATTCATATCCGACGTCTGGTTATCAGCAGCGCCTCAGCGCCCTGGGCAACTGTTCCCTCACGGGCCCAGTAAGAACTCCATGAATTAACTTATTTGTATATGTGCTCCGAAAAGCTTTTGGGATAAGAGATACATTTCTGTGAACTTTTAAACCTGTTTTTACAGTTTGCATATAAATTTGGACTAGTTTGGTTAACATCAATTTATTTCTGAATACAGGAATCCTTTGTGCGCCTTTGTATAAACAAGTACCTTAGGGCGCCTAGGGGCGCCCTCAGAATTTGACGTTCTGAGCAATTGCCCTCTTCCAAATTTCGGGGCCTGCCTGTAGATGACAATATTTGTTTGTCAAAAACTATGTGATGCAAAAAATTAAGCTAAAAAGTTTATCAAATAGTCCTCAGACCGTTTCACATTTTTTAGAAGTTTTTCTACTGACCATTCTATCTTCACGAATATAAGAAAATCATTTATTAATTTTCCCAAATGTCGTTTTTATCTAGTGTACAGCCGGGCGCCTCACGGCGCCCTTGAGGATTTGGCGCCCTAGGCAGTTGCCTAGGTCGCCTTACCCTTAAACGGGCCCTGAATGTAGGCAGCGTACAACCTCGACGATCATGAGGGTTGAGGATACTATCGTTCATTTGGAAATATGCTATAATAATCTCCCCCATTGTGCTGAGAAGAACGATATGTCACTCGACATGGTTTTGTTAGAATTGGTAAGTCGCTGATGACCACACCCACTGGGGGTGTGGTTTCCAAATTTTAATTATGCTATAATAATCCCCCCATTGTGCTGAGAAGAACGATATGTCACTCGACATGGTTTCGTTAGAATTGGTAAGTCGCTGATGACCACTCCCACTGGGGGTGTGGTTTCCAAATTTCAATTATGCGGTTGAGATCCCCTCACTAAGCTGACAAGAATGATATGTCGCATGACGTACTTTAGTTGGGAATTCGCAGAAGCGCCAATGGCCACACCCCTTTGTCGCCAGGGGGTCAACGATAACATCCTGTCGTTCGGATGGGGTGCATCATCAATATTATGTCTAATGGCGATCTTGAATTCCGAAAATCACAGCGCTAGGAATTTTTTTCTACTTTAAGTGGTTGAATTTGTCCTTTGACCACTCCCACTTTGACTTGTAATGAGGGGGTGCGGCCAGATAATCGCTGGATACGATGACCTGACTATCCGCCAAGAATTGTATCCAGATCTTTCGAAACCCGACGTAGAATTTCGAAATTCGATACCAAAGTGTCACTTCATTTTTTTGACCTGGTGACCTGGATAACCGGTGGGTGGGGTCAAATTTCAAAAATCTGAAAATATATATTTCGCGCAAGGGTCCAAGGTTTCCAAAACGGGCGCCATTTTGAAAATCCATCAACAACTGACCGAGCAATTAATTTCGAAACTTCACATGTTATTACTTATGGAGAGGTCGGCCATTTAGCCTTTCATCTTTATTAACATTGGCCGATGTTCTACCTTTTCCAAATGGACCATAGCACGAGCTATCGTTCCCACTTCGCATGGTTGGGATACGAACGCGGGAAGCAAATTTTGGTCGAGGTTGTACGCTGACCAAAATTAATATTCATCCGACATCTGTTAGCACCTTCTGTAGAGTGATATCAATTACATGAATTTATTGCGTAATACCCAGGAACATCAATTTTTATGTACTTGTTATTATTAATGAAACTATATCTACTTCTCAAAATTCGTGATGCATCAAGCGGTTTATTCCAGTGATATCATTTTTAAAGCTCTATTTTAAAATTCCAAGTGCTTGGTGTTATAAAAAGGGTCCCCATTGACGAACATCTAAACCATGTGATACATATATATGCACTTGGATCACCGAGTGGAGTGGGTGGAAAGAATGTGTTACTTGACAGAAGGGTTGATTCTAGAAAAAAGTTCACTTGATTTCAAGTGCGCTATTTATAGTCTCGCATGGCTTTTACAAGCCACGTTTCATCCCTGAGCCTTATTCGACTAAAATATATTTATTGTGCAGGTAGAGAGCAGCTTGTGTTCAGTCAATGAGTAAGTCTCCGTAAGAATTATAATAAATATTGCATGGCGGTCCATTTTCTCGTCAGTTTTGAAATTTTAGGAGCAGAATAAGCTTGACAATCGGATAAAGGGCAAATTTCCCTGCACTGGTACGGAATCCAGAAAAGTATAGTTTTACTCCTTCCTTTACGCCTCGATACTTCTAAATTACAGGTTCGGAACCCAAATTGAAATGAGTCTACCAACAGCCAAGGTTCGGAAATGTTCCACCTGCTCAAAATCATTCAAAAGAAAGACGGACTTGGCCCGGCACATTATAACCCACGACCCGGAAGCCAAGGTGAAATGTCAGGTAACAATTTAAATTTAAGACGTATTATTAGCTCGCCCTACGTAGCACGGGAGCTATTGAATTCCTCTTGTCCGTCCGTCCGTCTGGTTGTTAACGACTTTTTTGTACCAATTGATGCTAATTAAACAGCCCCTTGACCAATATTGGATAAGTTGGGCGCACCATTGGTATCAAACAATCCGTGGTGCAAATGGTGCGAAATAATTGGGGGAATCGATGTATTCCGCACCAATGGTTAAAATTATCTGAAAGTTCTTGTTAGTCGTAGCAGACACATCTTAACCTCGAAATAATGTCAAAATTGTATCTCAATTTTACTCATTTCGGCCGCACCAATGGTGCAAAATTTTATCAAATTTCTGTTATTCCCCGCTAATTCTGTACCATTGGTGCAAAATTATATGAAAATTATGTATCTTTTTTGTCGGCTAATTCTGCACCTTTGGCGCAAAGTTATGTACAACTCATTAGAACAGGGTGAGCTACTTCTAACGTTACAACGGTTTATTCAATTTATGATTAATTTTACGATTCTGACCACCCAGTCACCCATGCTTTACCATTTCCTAATATTTAGATTTGCGGGCAAATTATGAAAAATCCACAAAGCTTACACGTTCACATGAGAGTGTCTCACACCAACCGGGAACGACCAAGTTGCGATATTTGTCATCGGGTGTGCTCTTCACATGCAAATTTACGAAGACACATTAGTTCCGTTCACAGCGCGATGAAACGACCTCGTCTTCCATGTGATTTTCCCGGATGTGGAAAAACCTGCCAGAACAGGGATGCCTTATCGAAACACTTAAGAAGTGAACATGCCGAAAATCCGACCCGATTTCCGTGCACGCTTTGTGGTAGAAAACTAAAAACCGCACAAAAATTTGAGGAGCACATTTCCACCCACACGACGGAAAAGGCCTACACTTGTTCCACTTGTGGGAGGAGTGGGTTCACCCAACAAAACGCCATGAAAAAACACGAGGTAGGAGTCAATTTTTCTCGCTAATATTTTGTCGGATAAAATAAAACGGCTAAAAATTTAGCAACTTATAAACACTGGCTTATTTTACAGGACACGCATTTGGAAATTTCGACCCGGAGGATTTTCCAGTGTGAACTTTGTCCTCAGATTTTCTTGAGTGGAGCGGCCTTAGTAAAACATGTGCAAGTTTGCATGAAAATCGGAGGAATTATCCGTGCACATTTTGTGACAAAAGATTGACGACATCAGTCAGTTTGAAACGACACGTGGAGAGAAAACATTCCGCCAGGATTCATTCCTGCGACCATGTGAATTCGCGAGTCACTCGAAAGCAGGTTTATCCCAGCACGCAAGGCATCACAATCCTGCGAATCGACGCGACTGTTACTTCTGCAGGAAGCCGTTGTGCACTTTTCCAATCTGGTGACACATTGTCGTCGTCATACCCTTGAAGGGTGAATATGTAATAAATTATTGTTGCTGTTATTGGATTTTATTGTGAGGTCAGTTAAATATACATATAAATACATACATATATAGTTATCTTATTACGCCAAATTTAATTTTTGAAATTTCAGCAAGTGTTTCCAAATGGTCATCTATATTATAAGCTGGAAATGTTTGTCTGCAACGGAAGTGAAACTAATTTGTCCGCAACGGAAGTAAAAGTGGAGAAAGTCAAGTTTCAAATGGCGCGAAAATTCGAATTAAATTTTTAATTAAAAAAAATAAATACCCCCCAGGTAACCACCGTCTGACAAGCACCCCCAGATAACTACCTCCTGACAACCACTCCCAGATAACCATCTAAGATAATCACCCCCAGATAACCATCTAAGATAACCACCCCCAGATAACCATCTAAGATAACCACCCCCAGATAACCATCTAAGATAATCACCCCAGATGTACGCATAGCACAATACTGTTGTGACCTGAAACAACTCATCGATCTGTGATGAAGTTGTCGGTGCTGAGCTGTGCGCACAGCACAGGGTCGAAGAGTTATGTCATGTTTGAAGTGGGACTATTAAGCTTTGATGTGCTGTTCTGGGCTGTGCGCACAGCACAGGGTCGAAGAGTTGTGTCACGTTAGCAATGAGGCTATTGTGCTGTGACGTGGCACAACTCATCTGTGATTTGTTGTCTGATAGTGGTTATCTGGGAATGGTTGTCTGACGATGGTTCTTTAGGAATGATTATCGTGAGCGGTTGTCTAATAATAGTTATATTGGTTATCATGGACCCTGTACTTTAAAGTGAGGTAAAATTTGGTGGATGTCACTTTTGCTTCCATCGCGTGGAACAGTTACTTTCACTTTTCTTTCCAATATACATGTTCAGTTAATAAGAGGTATAATAAAAAAAATAATTCTGCGGAATTATGAACAAAATCCCACTCAATTTTCATGAAAATCAGTTGAGCTCTCGCCCGGCGGGAGACGGGCTTATACGCTAGTGTTAAATAAATAAATAAACCCCATGTTAAATAATCGTTTAAAATCTCTTTACTGGCCCTAAAAAGTTGTATTCCTCCCGTGTATTTTCTGCGCATGTGCGGGGGAATATCACTAACATGCACGCATTAACAATTAGATAAGGAGTACTTGACACTCACACATTGCATTTCAAATGAGAAAGTATGAGAGGAAGATGATCTGACTGATTTGATTGCATACATATTTATGTAATATCCGATTCGGTCCATTCATATTGCTATTTCTGTCCAAGGGAGAGAAAAGGTTGAGTGGTTGTAGGAATGTGCTCAGTGTCAGAAGGGTCGTTTCTAGAAGAAGGTGCACTTGCCTCAAAGGGTTTCTGCCAGGCACAGTTCATCCTTTTGACCTTTCTCTTCCTATAAATAAGTCAAGTAGAGAGGGGTTTGTGTTAAGTGCGTGAATAAGTCAATTTTCCACGGACATAAAATCAGGCATTTCAGTACATTTTCTCCGCAGTTTTGAAATTCTAGGAGAAGAATTGGGTTTATTTTTGGATAACAGAAACTTTGATACCCTGCTTCGTAACCCAGGAAAAGTGACGTTTTGCTTAGAAACTCTTTTGCGTAAACTTGGCACGTATGAATTGCATAGAAGTTGGAAAATTTGGAATTAAAATGGGCTCAACGCAAGAAAACGATTATAATTGTTCCACCTGCTCAACTAAGAAGCAATTAAGCAATCACATTTTAACGCACGACCCAGGAGCGAAGTTGAAATGTCAGGTAATCATGTAAATTTGTTAGACTAATTATAAAATTTCTACCGTTCAAAATTTCACATTTTATACCTTTCGTGCTGCATGCAGGTGTGTGGGAAAGTTTCGAAAAGCTCAAAAGCCTTGTCAAGACACGTGTCAATGTATCACGCCAACCGGGAACGACCAAGTTGCGACATTTGTCTCCGTGTATTTTCCACGGCAAAACATTTACGGACGCACATTGCTACCGTTCACAGCACGCTGAAACGACCATCGTTTTCCATGCGGGTTTCCTGATTGTGACAAATCCTATCTGTCGAAACGCCATGTTTCGAAACACGTTAAAACTGAACACACCGAGAATCCGACCCGATTTCCGTGCACACTTTGCGGTAAAGAATTCAAGACCAGAGAAAATCTTTCAGAATACGATACTCAGAATACGATACTTTGAAGTGTGATACTCCGATTTTGTTGAAATCTTGAAATTGTACAGTTCAAATCAATACAACGAACTAACGTGATTAATGTAACTAGCTATAGTCTTCCCTCAGGGCTTGATATTAAAGTTGAGGGATTTACTCGGGAAGTACATGACCAATTAAAAGAAACAAATATGGATAACTATAAATAATTGATAAGTGGCTACGGCTTTTCCGATGTGGATGGTTTAATTCGCATTCGAATTTAAATTTAAAAATTTCTGAATTGTTAAAAAAACAATTTTCTCCAAAAAGTAAATATAAAAAAATACGAAGAATCCAGTGGGGTTTGAACCCACCTGAGTTTCAAATTTTTGTTTTGAACGTTGGAGTTGGCGCAGTGTTTCTATTTCTTGCAGGGTACAGAAAAACCGAGGGTTTCAATAAAAATAACAAGGGGGTTTAATTGGTTTTGATAGGTTTTTTGGGTTTCATTAGGTTTTCAAGGAACTAAGGTAATAAACTCAACAAAATAATCCTAACATGAAAGACCACATTTGAGAAAATTAATTTGATTTTTGACACCTGTACTTTCGAAGAAAGAGATTCATTTTCGTATCACGCTTAAATACGAAGGCATTGTCCAAAAACCCGAGTTTGTTGGAAAACCCGATGCCTGGGGCTTTCTCTGAGACTCTCGTGTGCTTTTACAATATTTTTTTTCGGGGGAGGGAGTCAACAAACTTTCTGAAAATAGATACAGTATGTAGCATATTTAGTGCTACGATGACATAATTTTTATATCGCCATCATCTTGCTACTTGTAAAATTTCAAGCTCAATTTCAAGCTGTGCAAAAATCTCAAAAGCATATACGGACAATTTGCTCGTCGCCAATTCTTAATATCGCAGACAGGTAAAAGGTCACGATTATTTTCCTGAACGAATTTGAGACGTCGAAAAAACAACCTCGTGGATATTTTTTTAAAACTTTTTTAGTATTGTTCTAATATTTTTTATCGGATCCGAAGGAAAATCCGATATTGAAAATCCGATCCGATTTGATAGAAAATGAGCTTTGGTTGGACCGTGTAAGATTTTTTTGACACGCACAGGAATTTTTCGCCAAGGACAGGTGTGAGGTCTAAAATCGCCACCGCGACGAAAATTCGAAAACTTAAATATAAGTTTGAATACAGACAGGCTGGATATACAAATGTATGTTTCAGTTTTCGAGTTTTCGCCGCGGTGGCGATTTTAGACCTCACACCTGTCCTTGGCGAAAAATCCTGTGCGCGTCAAAAAAATCGTACACGGTCCAACCAAAGCTCATTTTCCTTCAAAACGCATGTCGGATGCAATAAAAAATATTAGAAAGTTAAAAAAAATATCCACGAAGTTTTATTTTGACGCCTCAGATTTTTTAGAATAAGAATAGTGGCCTTTCACCTGTCTCCAAAATTAAAAATTGGCAACGAGGAAATTGTATAAGTACTTTTGAGATTTTTGGAAGGAGTTTGCAATTTTACAAATAGTGAGATCATGGCGATATACAAATTATGTCATCGTAGCATTAAGTGTGTTACATACTGTATAATGTGCATGATATTAAAAATGTTGATACAAAGTTCTACAAATACCTAGATGGGCCACTTAACTTGTGAAATTTCCAACAATTTTTCTTAGCCACAAATGAATTTTTTTATGATAATTAATTTGCTCGATACGATGCCCCTTAGTCTCAGCTTCAAGTCTGAACCGCTTTTTCCTTGATGAAAACATCTCCAGCCACTTTTGAGGAATTATTTTTAACCACTAGTCCTGAAAAAAGTCCATCTCAAGTAGTAGCTAATTCGTACATTTTCTCCACGACGTACAACAAACTGACCTTGTCGCGTTCAGGTCATCTACCCTGAACAAAGCTTGGTCGATTGTGACCACAGGTTCGTCCCTACCTCCAGCAAGGTGGTTCTTGCACAGCTTTTTTTGCAAAAAGTATGTAGCAATTAGTGATGTGACGCACGTTTAACTCAGGTAGTTTTATTTTCTGTTTCTGTTTATCTGTTTCATTTTGTCCAAATCTCTTTTAATGACCCTTCGAATAGTTGTGAAATTCGATTTTAGTAGTTTGCCCAACCTACGAAAGCTTTTTGGGGTTTCCTAGTCAATCAAATGGTTGAGCTTCGTTTATAGCTCTTTTGCCATAATTGTAGGGAGCGTTTTTTAAGGGGTGTAGGCAATACCTGATTAATTGCTTGCTTTCTCACGCATTCTCTACTTAATATTCAATGAATTGAGGCCACAGAAATTTTAAGTCCACGTGCATGGACCCTTTTTTGATCGCACTTCCGGTGCAACCCTGGCTGGAAAACTTTGTCACTAGTACATACCTCCACTTAAAATGATCAGGGAGGAGCAGTTTTTCAGATTTTCAAGTAGAAAAAAATTACAGTTTGATCTAATTGGTTTGCATATCAAACAGTGTAGGCCGGGTTTATTTAAGTTTTGCCAGTTTGTTCGCGCGAGCGTTTGAAAATTTCTCAAGTTAAGTGGCCCACCCTCTGTAATACGAAGTCCTCAAAAAACTCTCGAAAAAAGTTGTAAGGACAAAAATTAGGAAATACATGGCAAAAACCGTTGTCAAAAATATTGACTCGCCTTTGAGTTGCAAATCGCAGACGGGAGCGATTTTTCCAACTTTCGTTTTCTCCCACTGCTTGAAGTGGCCGAAAGAAATTGAAACGAAATTTGAGGTGTGAAATGATTCCGGTTTTTATTATTGTCACTCATGATACCAATTTTATTTTCTACAGGCAAAAAAATACACATGCTCAGGTCCTTTTCAAATTTTATTATACTATATGTACATGTTCCTTCAGAAAATTTAGTACATAGTTCACAGGAGTGTGTACTGCTGGCAGAAACTGATCAAAAGTCCTCACTTTGAAATTTCGTGACATTTTAATTTTTAATAAATCAGTTATGTTTTTCATAGACAACGCCCGATCATGCCCATATGTTTGCTGGGGCATTATCGTGACGGCGCTCATCTGATGTAATTTTTCATTCAATACATAAATATTTCGAATGCTTTCCGTGCCAGAATTGTTGCAAGGGGAATTTAGATCAATAAAGTTTTCTGGACAAATGTAGATTATTTTACTATCCATGCTAAAATTCAAGATTACACTCACCAGGGGTGTTTCGCAGGGAACCAGAGGCGATGTAAAGTAGGACATCAAAACTAAGAATATTTTTCTAATCGAATTTCGATTATTTCGATTTTTTAAATATTGAAATAATCAGGTTTCATTCTGTGAAAAAGGGGTATTTAACCTCGCGAATTACACTAACAATAAATTAACTCTCTAATTTTTTGAAGACTGAAATAAATGTGCGTGTATATGTATGTATGTAAACCTTCGGATGCCTCGCGGCACCTAAAAGTTGCCCTCTCCAATTTTGGGGCCTGTTAATGGAATCATTTTTTCGCATCTTTGAACTCACGCTAACGTTCCAAAAGTTCAGGTCTATGAGAACTCCAGGTTTTGTCCGGAAAACTGTTAAAGTTCGTGCCTCACTCTCATATGTTATCAGCATACGTCGGATATGAATGAAAAATGAGTTTTTCCATTTATCGACCTACAGTCGCCAAACTTTCTGAGAATGTTTATGGTCACTAGTAGGTCACGTATGTCAAAACATATTTTCTCATATTGGTCATATTTTCGGGTTTTGGGACATATTCATATTCCCGATCATATTTCGGGGTTTTTTCGTTCATTTTATCATTTTTGACCAAATTCTAAGATTTGGCAACCAAATCGACAGAAAATGACAAGAAATTAAGTTTTCTCACAATGATGAGAAACTTTCAGAAATTGACGTTCACTTTCGCCTAAGGTGATATAATTCATTGGGAATGAATTAAATCACTCCAGAACTTGTTTAATTGATAGAAATTGAGCATTACAAGAAAATATATCAAAAATTAAGCCAAACATTCAAAAAATAGAGTCATTTTTGTTGTCATATTTTGGAGATTTTTAAGGTCATTTTTCATTCATATTTTGAGGTTTTATCATTCATTCATATCCGACGTCTGGTTATCAGCAGCGCCTCAGCGCCCTGGGCAACTGTTCCCTCACGGGCCCAGTAAGAACTCCATGAATTAACTTATTTGTATATGTGCTCCGAAAAGCTTTTGGGATAAGAGATACATTTCTGTGAACTTTTAAACCTGTTTTTACAGTTTGCATATAAATTTGGACTAGTTTGGTTAACATCAATTTATTTCTGAATACAGGAATCCTTTGTGCGCCTTTGTATAAACAAGTACCTTAGGGCGCCTAGGGGCGCCCTCAGAATTTGACGTTCTGAGCAATTGCCCTCTTCCAAATTTCGGGGCCTGCCTGTAGATGACAATATTTGTTTGTCAAAAACTATGTGATGCAAAAAATTAAGCTAAAAAGTTTATCAAATAGTCCTCAGACCGTTTCACATTTTTTAGAAGTTTTTCTACTGACCATTCTATCTTCACGAATATAAGAAAATCATTTATTAATTTTCCCAAATGTCGTTTTTATCTAGTGTACAGCCGGGCGCCTCACGGCGCCCTTGAGGATTTGGCACCCTAGGCAGTTGCCTAGGTCGCCTTACCCTTAAACGGGCCCTGGGTGGAGGGAGCTTGTTTAATACTTTTAAGTGCACTTCCTCACCTTAGAACTTTTTACTTTTTCAAGCTATATTTTATTACAAATGAGGAGATTTTCACATCGGGAAAATATTTTAACAAACAAGTTGACCCGATCTACGCCAAATCGGTCAAATATATCCTCTGATATAGACAAAAGGTCAAAAAGTCACATTATCCAGGTTTTGTTATGGTTTTGGCAGGTGAGAGCTAATTTGGGTAATTCCTGCACATTTTGTTGAAAATGGGGGGAAGGTGAAGGAATAAAATTTCTCAAAATATATTTTTAAGTCCGTAGTACATCCCTTAAGTGAGATCCTATTCAATGAATTCGACCGGAGCTTGCAGCAGGACTCAGCACCAGTGCATAGGGCAAAAAATGATGTCAGCGTGGCTAAAAAATCAAATTCCGAACTTTATCTCCGCTTGGAAATTGTCATCCTCCAGTACCGTACCAACAGTGGTATATGGTGGCAGCAAATACCAGGCCCGGGGCCCGCAGGGGCCCGGGCTCGGTCGCTAGCTTTCCACTAGGTATAATGGACCTTTTGTCTATTGAAGATTAAAAAAAAGGTTTTGTTTAGATGTACCTAACATTAAACTGCTAGATATTATTTGTATTTCATGGGTAATTATTTTTGTATGAATTTGAGCAGACATACTGGACAATTTTTAATTTTAATAGCCTGACTTTCGAATCTTAAATTAATATGCAAAATCGTCATCTTAGCTGAACCTTCATGTTTTTTGGCAACTTGAAATGTGCCTTGCTAGGGAGCAAATTTACCATAAGCCAGGGACAAACTTTGGTATAAACTTAGGTCTCGCTCCGATTTTGACGAAACCACGATAATTATGTAACCTTAGACAAATAATTGAACACGTGTTTCAGGATTTTTCATAATGCTCAGCTTAAATGAAATTATGACGGAATCCGTGAGCGAGAATTTCTATTTTTACCGTGATATTTTCATGCGAGGGAGAAAAATACAGATTCTCGCATACTAATTCCATGCATGATAATTCGTTTAAGGTTAAAATGGGTCGGCATGAAGTGGTTTCCTCAAATTTTGACCCGACCAATTTTAAATTGCTCACGCACCCAAATAACCCGAACGGTAATTTTCATGTTCCTGAATGTTCGTGTTTTCGGTTGTGGAAGAAGTTTTGAATACATTGTCAGCCAAAGCAGGATTTTTCAAAACGTTGTTAATTTTAAAATTTTAACTCTATTTCAACAAGCAAGTAACATGTTTGCTAAAAAATTACCTCAATAAAATTATAAAAATTGTTTTTGGAAAAACTTTTAATGTTTGAAATTTTGATGCTATTTCGAAATCTTGAAAAAATGTTACAGACCAGAAAATTCGAAATTTTTTTTGAATTGTGGAAGTTTCTTAAACTCAATGTAATTCTGTGCAATAAAGTGCTTTAATTTTTTGAAATGGGGTAAAAATTTATTACTTTGAAAAACCCTGATTTGGCTTAAAATGTATTCACAAATTCTGGCACAACCGAAAACACGAACATTCAGGAAAACGAAAATTATGGTTCGAGTTATTTCGGTGTCTGAGCAATTTAAAATTACAATTTAATTGTCACTATTTTCCCTTGGATCTGGGAAAATAGTGTGCTCTAAATAGGTAAAATATTACTTCGTTCCTAAATACTACTAGTATTCTGGAGCGAAAACGATTGCGTAATATCGAATATATTTAACATGAAGGGCCCGGCACTGAAGCTCATACCAGGCCTGAAAATTTCACGGTACGGCTCTGTCATCCTCCTTGTTGGATTTGAATCTCTGGACTATGAAAAATGGTCAAAGTTATGGGCAAATGTGTGCTCTAAGCCTCGTAAAAGCCTGAAAGCTGTAAAAAATTCTTTGACCACGAAATGGAACAATTAGACTACGGATTCCGAGCGTGCTCCAATCGAGGGCTGTTGGCCGCGTCTTCAGCTCTGCATTAATGTTAGGGGTGGAAATTTCGAATACCAAAAATTGTTTTCCACTTAGAAATTAACTGGCTTTCCATTAAAATTTACTAGAAATTTGTAACACATAAACTGTTGAAGCTACAGCGTTTCAACTTACTAACACTTTACTTAGGCCACCTAGTATTATATTGCTGGTTGAATATTAAAATTACCGTTAATGTTATAAATTCAGGTAATTACCTCACATTTCACCTTCTCATTGAGGTCATGGGTGACAATGTGAAGCTTCAAGCCTTGTTTCGTGTTGACCGTTTTTAAGCACATGTAGCATTCAAATCCATTGCCTCGCCGTGGATCCTCTCAGTCTAACCAGAAAAATAATTTAAACAATAAACCTGAAATGCACTCCTAAATAATTTGATTGTAATTCTTCAAGGATGTCGCACCTGTTCAAAAATATTTCAGCATTTATTTCCTCCGATTTTAATTAACCAATATCGTAATGGTGTCGAGGCTAATGTCTTCTGCTGTCTCTAACCACTAAAGCCAAACTACTTTAACCTTTTTAGTCGCATATTTCGGACCAAGTGTATTTTTAGAAGGAGAAGGGTAAAGAATGTTGGTAAGGGTCCTGAGGCAAATGATCTGAACGCCAGGGTGGTGACGTGAAACAACTGTTCAATTCAAGGCAATCCTTCCCCTTAATTTAAATAACATGGACATCTAATTTGAATTTGAATTTTTGATTGGTCGAAATTTTTGGTTGTCGTGGTGGTTGGTTAGATTAATAGATCCAATCAAAAACTCGGATCAGGGTAACAAGTGACAGTGAAGTTAAACATCGGGACAATTTTGACCCCCTCCGCCCCTGGTGAGCGGTGGTAATAGATTCACCCCCCGACCACGTGAAAGGAAATCACATGATGCTACTTGACTTGTAGTGATATTATGGGCAACTTCGCACCACCACACAACTTTGTTGAGAATATGAACTGCACAATTGGTATTTTCGGGGTCAGGAAAATCGCAATTTTTGCGTTACATAATTTATAAATGTGTCATACAGATTGTGATGTCTGTTGCGATTGAGAGACCACGATTTAATCGAAAATCGGAGAATACTTTTATTACACCAAATGCTTACATATGTATGTACTTGAATGTTAAGAATAGTGGTGTAAAATTTGGACTATCGCATCGGCTTTATTCAAAAAAGTTTTGATCAGCACAATTTCATCAGCACTTACATACCTATACATGTACAGAGATTTCTCTTCAAACGAGCCTGAAATTTATACTATTTTTCAGCAATTATTAACAGAATGTAGACTATTATTTATTTATAATCAACTTTTGGGAATATTTGTCAGATTTTTTATTTTAAAATAATTCGATATCAAACACATACACATCGCCGGTCTAAAAATACAACCAGAAAAGTATACCAACAAATTTCCTGAATTAACACATTTCTAGAGTATGAAGAAGACAGTGTGTCACCAATTTCGAAAAGTAGAAAAACTCCTTCTGGCAGAAGTAGCATTCTCGTCGATTCGCGGGATTGTGGCGCCTCGCATGATGAGCTAAATTTCGGCTCGAATAGGTGATAAACTGGCAGTTATCGCAGGAATGAATCTTCTCCTTATTCGCGGGCACAGAACTATACTATTCTATTCGCGGGATGTATCGCTTCCACGTGATGCCTCATAGTGGTCGATGTCGAGAACTTTTTGTCACAAAATGTGCACGGATAATTCCTCTGGTTTTCATGCACAGCTTGGATATGCATTTGCAAGTCAGCCTTACTTAAGGAAGTGTGAGGACAAAGGCAACACTTGAAAATCCTTCGGGTCGATTTTTCCAAATGTGTCACCTGTAAATTAACAAATATTTCTGAATTGCTATGTTTTTCCTTCGTTTTTCCCAACGAAACATTTGAAGGATTTATTTGTACCTGGCACTACCTGGTGCTGTCTTAAATTTCACGAGAAGTTCTTCCCACAAGTTGAGCAATTGTATGTTTTCTCGGTCGTGTGGTAGGATCTGGTTTTGAATTCCTTACTGCAAAGCGTTCACTGAAATCGGGTAGGATTCTCGGAATGTTCAGTTTTTATGTGTTTCGATAAACCATTCTTGTTGGAGTAGGTTTTTATACATCCGGGAAATCCACATGGGAAGCGAGGTCGTTCAATCTCGCTGTGAAGAGTGGCAATATGTTGACGCAAGCAGTAAAGAGTAGAGCACACCCGCTGACAAGTTGGTCGTTTCCGATCAGTGTGAAGTACTGACATGTGAGTTGATAAGGTTCTAGAATTTTTCAAAATTTTCTTGCAAACCTAATTATCAGGAAACGAAAAATATGGGAGACTATGTGATCAACAACACACGCCTGCACTTACGTCGTTTTCGAATTAATACGACGTTATGCATCTTCCCGTTTTGAGTATTTCATCAACGAATAAAATCAAGGGAAACAATCAAATTTAAAAATCGCAGGCCTTCAATTGTTTTCCAAATGCATATTCTGAAATTTCAGATTTTTTCCCCACCTAAAATAGTCTCGAAAATTGGATTGATTGTGGACACCTCTTGACACCACATAATTGTATGTTGACAATATATGCTCACAAATTATTTAAATTAACCAGGACGCTTTATTCATTAAAAATTTTCAGAAATATAATTTCATCAGTAATTGCAAGTGCATGCGCAGGGAATATTTCCTGGTAAACACATATGCAGATATATTTAGAAAACCCGCGTCAAAAATATTCAGAACCTAATAACAGATCTTAGACGATTAATTTTTACTAACAGATATGATCAACCGCTCAGAAAAGTTTGTCAAATCTGTGTATTTTATGTAATTTGTGTAATAAGATAACTACAAATCGGCGGCCTAAATTCAATCAGACAAGACCAGAAAACAAATTTCCTTATTTCTCATTGTTCGAGAGTGTGACGACAAAAGTGTGCCACCAATTTTGTAAAGTATAAAAAAGTTCTGGAAAATTTTGGAAAGTAGAAAAACTGCTTCTGGCAGAAATAGCACTCTCGTCGATTCGCCGGATTGTGACGCCTCGCGTGATGGGCTAAATTTCCTTTCGAGTGGGTTATGAATTCACACTTGTCGCAGGAGTGAATATTTTCACCGTTTGCGGGATGTCTCGCGTCCAGGTGACGTCTCATGTTTGCACGTGTCGAGAATCTTTTGTCACAAAATGTGCACGGGTAATTCCTCCGATTTTCATGCACAACTTGGATATGTCTTTGTAAATCACCTCTCCGTAATGAAGTGTGAGGACAAAGCTTACACTTGAAAATACATCGAGTGGACTTTTCCAAATGTATAACCTGTAAAATATACATATGTAAAAAATATTTATTCATCGTTATATTTATTTCACACATTTAAGAAACTTATTTATTTATACCTCGTGACTTTTCATGGCCTACAGTTGGCCGAAGCTCCTCCCACAAGTGGAACAAACGTAGGCCTTTTCCGTCGTGTGGGTTGTAACGTGAATCTCAAGGGTTTGCCTGTATTTGAATTCTCTACCACAAAGTGTGCACGGGAATCGCACCGGATTTTCGGCATGTTCAGTTCTTATGTGTCTTGAAACATCTTCTTTCGTTAGGTAGAATTTATCACAGCCAGGAAACCCACATTGAAGACGAGAACGGTTTGTCGTGTTGTGGACGGCACCAATGTGTCTTCGTAAAGTAGCAGATGTGAAAAATACACGGTGACAGATGTCGCAACTGGGTCGGTCCCGGTTGATGTGAAGCAATGTCACGTGGGTGGATAAACTTAATGAGTTTTTGAAGATTTTCCCGCAGATCTGAAAAGCAGGACGAAAACGTAAGTGTGTAGTTGAATGAATTTTAAAATAACTGTCCATGTTATAAATAAATTTGGAGGATTACCTCGCATTTCACCTTCGCATCGACGCCATGTGTGACGATGTGGAGCTTTAGGCTTCCTTTTCTGCTGAACGGTTTTGAGCACATGTAGCATGCCAACCCAATTTCTCGACGAGCACCCATCGTAGTTTACTGCCTCCATTTATTCAGTAAGTTTGAGAAATAATGCCATCACTAATTACATGTCAAAGCGTTGGCTACATTCCGCCATACACTTGTCGGAATATTCCTCTGCTGTTTACAGATTACAGATGATTATAAATTATAAATTACTTAGATTATTTATTATACTTATGATCACCGTTTTGGAAATATTAAAATAACAATAAATCCTCTCCTTTCTCACAGTTCGAGAGTATGACGACGACAGTGTGTCACCAAATTCGAAAAGGAGGAAATCTGCTCCTTGCAGAAGTAGCATTCTCGTCGATGCGTATTATTGTGCCTCAATACGTGCCGGTCTAAATTTCTTTTCGAGTGGCTCTTATACCCGCATTTGTCGCAGGAATGAATCTTCTCCGAACTCGTGGGATGTCTCGCCTCCACGTGTTGTCTCAAGTGGGATGATCTCGAGAACATTTTGTCGCAAAATGTGCACCTATGATTCCTCAGATTTTCATGCACAGCTTGCACATGCCTTTGTAAGTCAGCCTTAGATAAGGACATTTGAGGACAAAGTTCACACTTGAAAATCCTACGGGTAGAATTTTCTAAATGCGTGACCTGTGAATAAGAAATAACGGTGTAAATTCTGCCCTGAAGAAGACAATACAAAATTGCCAAGTGCTGGGATAATTATTTTTTTAAAGTCGACCCACAATATCTGTCTCAACAATTAGAAATAAATTTTTACTTCATTTTACCCAATAAAATATTTATGGTGCGCATTGATTCGTACCTCATGTCTTTTTAAGCTGGATGAATGTGCAAACCTCCTCCCACAAGTGGAACAAATGAAGGCCTTCTCCGTCGTGTGGGTGGAAAGATTTTCTCTGGTCTTGAATTCTTTACCGCAAAGTGTGCACGGAAATCGGGTCGGATTCTCGGTGTGTTCAGTTTTAACGTGTTTCGAAACATGGCGTTTCGACAGATAGGATTTGTCACAATCAGGAAACCCGCATGGAAAACGATGGTCGTTTCAGCGTGCTGTGAACGGTAGCAATGTGCGTCCGTAAATGTTTTGCCGTGGAAAATACACGGAGACAAATGTCGCAACTTGGTCGTTCCCGGTTGGCGTGATACATTGACACGTGTCTTGACAAGGCTTTTGAGCTTTTCGAAACTTTCCCACACACCTGCATGCAGCACGAAAGGTATAAAATGTGAAATTTTGAACGGTAGAAATTTTATAATTAGTCTAACAAATTTACATGATTACCTGACATTTCAACTTCGCTCCTGGGTCGTGCGTTAAAATGTGATTGCTTAATTGCTTCTTAGTTGAGCAGGTGGAACAATTATAATCGTTTTCTTGCGTTGAGCCCATTTTAATTCCAAATTTTCCAACTTCTATGCAATTCATACGTGCCAAGTTTACGCAAAAGAGTTTCTAAGCAAAACGTCACTTTTCCTGGGTTACGAAGCAGGGTATCAAAGTTTCTGTTATCCAAAAATAAACCCAATTCTTCTCCTAGAATTTCAAAACTGCGGAGAAAATGTACTGAAATGCCTGATTTTATGTCCGTGGAAAATTGACTTATTCACGCACTTAACACAAACCCCTCTCTACTTGACTTATTTATAGGAAGAGAAAGGTCAAAAGGATGAACTGTGCCTGGCAGAAACCCTTTGAGGCAAGTGCACCTTCTTCTAGAAACGACCCTTCTGACACTGAGCACATTCCTACAACCACTCAACCTTTTCTCTCCCTTGGACAGAAATAGCAATATGAATGGACCGAATCGGATATTACATAAATATGTATGCAATCAAATCAGTCAGATCATCTTCCTCTCATACTTTCTCATTTGAAATGCAATGTGTGAGTGTCAAGTACTCCTTATCTAATTGTTAATGCGTGCATGTTAGTGATATTCCCCCGCACATGCGCAGAAAATACACGGGAGGAATACAACTTTTTAGGGCCAGTAAAGAGATTTTAAACGATTATTTAACATGGGGTTTATTTATTTATTTAACACTAGCGTATAAGCCCGTCTCCCGCCGGGCGAGAGCTCAACTGATTTTCATGAAAATTGAGTGGGATTTTGTTCATAATTCCGCAGAATTATTTTTTTTATTATACCTCTTATTAACTGAACATGTATATTGGAAAGAAAAGTGAAAGTAACTGTTCCACGCGATGGAAGCAAAAGTGACATCCACCAAATTTTACCTCACTTTAAAGTACAGGGTCCATGATAACCAATATAACTATTATTAGACAACCGCTCACGATAATCATTCCTAAAGAACCATCGTCAGACAACCATTCCCAGATAACCACTATCAGACAACAAATCACAGATGAGTTGTGCCACGTCACAGCACAATAGCCTCATTGCTAACGTGACACAACTCTTCGACCCTGTGCTGTGCGCACAGCCCAGAACAGCACATCAAAGCTTAATAGTCCCACTTCAAACATGACATAACTCTTCGACCCTGTGCTGTGCGCACAGCTCAGCACCGACAACTTCATCACAGATCGATGAGTTGTTTCAGGTCACAACAGTATTGTGCTATGCGTACATCTGGGGTGATTATCTTAGATGGTTATCTGGGGGTGGTTATCTTAGATGGTTATCTGGGGGTGGTTATCTTAGATGGTTATCTGGGGGTGATTATCTTAGATGGTTATCTGGGAGTGGTTGTCAGGAGGTAGTTATCTGGGGGTGCTTGTCAGACGGTGGTTACCTGGGGGGTATTTATTTTTTTAATTAAAAATTTAATTCGAATTTTCGCGCCATTTGAAACTTGACTTTCTCCACTTTTACTTCCGTTGCGGACAAATTAGTTTCACTTCCGTTGCAGACAAACATTTCCAGCTTATAATATAGATGACCATTTGGAAACACTTGCTGAAATTTCAAAAATTAAATTTGGCGTAATAAGATAACTATATATGTATGTATTTATATGTATATTTAACTGACCTCACAATAAAATCCAATAACAGCAACAATAATTTATTACATATTCACCCTTCAAGGGTATGACGACGACAATGTGTCACCAGATTGGAAAAGTGCACAACGGCTTCCTGCAGAAGTAACAGTCGCGTCGATTCGCAGGATTGTGATGCCTTGCGTGCTGGGATAAACCTGCTTTCGAGTGACTCGCGAATTCACATGGTCGCAGGAATGAATCCTGGCGGAATGTTTTCTCTCCACGTGTCGTTTCAAACTGACTGATGTCGTCAATCTTTTGTCACAAAATGTGCACGGATAATTCCTCCGATTTTCATGCAAACTTGCACATGTTTTACTAAGGCCGCTCCACTCAAGAAAATCTGAGGACAAAGTTCACACTGGAAAATCCTCCGGGTCGAAATTTCCAAATGCGTGTCCTGTAAAATAAGCCAGTGTTTATAAGTTGCTAAATTTTTAGCCGTTTTATTTTATCCGACAAAATATTAGCGAGAAAAATTGACTCCTACCTCGTGTTTTTTCATGGCGTTTTGTTGGGTGAACCCACTCCTCCCACAAGTGGAACAAGTGTAGGCCTTTTCCGTCGTGTGGGTGGAAATGTGCTCCTCAAATTTTTGTGCGGTTTTTAGTTTTCTACCACAAAGCGTGCACGGAAATCGGGTCGGATTTTCGGCATGTTCACTTCTTAAGTGTTTCGATAAGGCATCCCTGTTCTGGCAGGTTTTTCCACATCCGGGAAAATCACATGGAAGACGAGGTCGTTTCATCGCGCTGTGAACGGAACTAATGTGTCTTCGTAAATTTGCATGTGAAGAGCACACCCGATGACAAATATCGCAACTTGGTCGTTCCCGGTTGGTGTGAGACACTCTCATGTGAACGTGTAAGCTTTGTGGATTTTTCATAATTTGCCCGCAAATCTAAATATTAGGAAATGGTAAAGCATGGGTGACTGGGTGGTCAGAATCGTAAAATTAATCATAAATTGAATAAACCGTTGTAACGTTAGAAGTAGCTCACCCTGTTCTAATGAGTTGTACATAACTTTGCGCCAAAGGTGCAGAATTAGCCGACAAAAAAGATACATAATTTTCATATAATTTTGCACCAATGGTACAGAATTAGCGGGGAATAACAGAAATTTGATAAAATTTTGCACCATTGGTGCGGCCGAAATGAGTAAAATTGAGATACAATTTTGACATTATTTCGAGGTTAAGATGTGTCTGCTACGACTAACAAGAACTTTCAGATAATTTTAACCATTGGTGCGGAATACATCGATTCCCCCAATTATTTCGCACCATTTGCACCACGGATTGTTTGATACCAATGGTGCGCCCAACTTATCCAATATTGGTCAAGGGGCTGTTTAATTAGCATCAATTGGTACAAAAAAGTCGTTAACAACCAGACGGACGGACGGACAAGAGGAATTCAATAGCTCCCGTGCTACGTAGGGCGAGCTAATAATACGTCTTAAATTTAAATTGTTACCTGACATTTCACCTTGGCTTCCGGGTCGTGGGTTATAATGTGCCGGGCCAAGTCCGTCTTTCTTTTGAATGATTTTGAGCAGGTGGAACATTTCCGAACCTTGGCTGTTGGTAGACTCATTTCAATTTGGGTTCCGAACCTGTAATTTAGAAGTATCGAGGCGTAAAGGAAGGAGTAAAACTATACTTTTCTGGATTCCGTACCAGTGCAGGGAAATTTGCCCTTTATCCGATTGTCAAGCTTATTCTGCTCCTAAAATTTCAAAACTGACGAGAAAATGGACCGCCATGCAATATTTATTATAATTCTTACGGAGACTTACTCATTGACTGAACACAAGCTGCTCTCTACCTGCACAATAAATATATTTTAGTCGAATAAGGCTCAGGGATGAAACGTGGCTTGTAAAAGCCATGCGAGACTATAAATAGCGCACTTGAAATCAAGTGAACTTTTTTCTAGAATCAACCCTTCTGTCAAGTAACACATTCTTTCCACCCACTCCACTCGGTGATCCAAGTGCATATATATGTATCACATGGTTTAGATGTTCGTCAATGGGGACCCTTTTTATAACACCAAGCACTTGGAATTTTAAAATAGAGCTTTAAAAATGATATCACTGGAATAAACCGCTTGATGCATCACGAATTTTGAGAAGTAGATATAGTTTCATTAATAATAACAAGTACATAAAAATTGATGTTCCTGGGTATTACGCAATAAATTCATGTAATTGATATCACTCTACAGAAGGTGCTAACAGATGTCGGATGAATATTAATTTTGGTCAGCGTACAACCTCGACCAAAATTTGCTTCCCGCGTTCGTATCCCAACCATGCGAAGTGGGAACGATAGCTCGTGCTATGGTCCATTTGGAAAAGGTAGAACATCGGCCAATGTTAATAAAGATGAAAGGCTAAATGGCCGACCTCTCCATAAGTAATAACATGTGAAGTTTCGAAATTAATTGCTCGGTCAGTTGTTGATGGATTTTCAAAATGGCGCCCGTTTTGGAAACCTTGGACCCTTGCGCGAAATATATATTTTCAGATTTTTGAAATTTGACCCCACCCACCGGTTATCCAGGTCACCAGGTCAAAAAAATGAAGTGACACTTTGGTATCGAATTTCGAAATTCTACGTCGGGTTTCGAAAGATCTGGATACAATTCTTGGCGGATAGTCAGGTCATCGTATCCAGCGATTATCTGGCCGCACCCCCTCATTACAAGTCAAAGTGGGAGTGGTCAAAGGACAAATTCAACCACTTAAAGTAGAAAAAAATTCCTAGCGCTGTGATTTTCGGAATTCAAGATCGCCATTAGACATAATATTGATGATGCACCCCATCCGAACGACAGGATGTTATCGTTGACCCCCTGGCGACAAAGGGGTGTGGCCATTGGCGCTTCTGCGAATTCCCAACTAAAGTACGTCATGCGACATATCATTCTTGTCAGCTTAGTGAGGGGATCTCAACCGCATAATTGAAATTTGGAAACCACACCCCCAGTGGGAGTGGTCATCAGCGACTTACCAATTCTAACGAAACCATGTCGAGTGACATATCGTTCTTCTCAGCACAATGGGGGGATTATTATAGCATAATTAAAATTTGGAAACCACACCCCCAGTGGGTGTGGTCATCAGCGACTTACCAATTCTAACAAAACCATGTCGAGTGACATATCGTTCTTCTCAGCACAATGGGGGAGATTATTATAGCATATTTCCAAATGAACGATAGTATCCTCAACCCTCATGATCGTCGAGGTTGTACGCTGCCTACATTCAGGGCCCGTTTAAGGGTAAGGCGACCTAGGCAACTGCCTAGGGCGCCAAATCCTCAAGGGCGCCGTGAGGCGCCCGGCTGTACACTAGATAAAAACGACATTTGGGAAAATTAATAAATGATTTTCTTATATTCGTGAAGATAGAATGGTCAGTAGAAAAACTTCTAAAAAATGTGAAACGGTCTGAGGACTATTTGATAAACTTTTTAGCTTAATTTTTTGCATCACATAGTTTTTGACAAACAAATATTGTCATCTACAGGCAGGCCCCGAAATTTGGAAGAGGGCAATTGCTCAGAACGTCAAATTCTGAGGGCGCCCCTAGGCGCCCTAAGGTACTTGTTTATACAAAGGCGCACAAAGGATTCCTGTATTCAGAAATAAATTGATGTTAACCAAACTAGTCCAAATTTATATGCAAACTGTAAAAACAGGTTTAAAAGTTCACAGAAATGTATCTCTTATCCCAAAAGCTTTTCGGAGCACATATACAAATAAGTTAATTCATGGAGTTCTTACTGGGCCCGTGAGGGAACAGTTGCCCAGGGCGCTGAGGCGCTGCTGATAACCAGACGTCGGATATGAATGAATGATAAAACCTCAAAATATGAATGAAAAATGACCTTAAAAATCTCCAAAATATGACAACAAAAATGACTCTATTTTTTGAATGTTTGGCTTAATTTTTGATATATTTTCTTGTAATGCTCAATTTCTATCAATTAAACAAGTTCTGGAGTGATTTAATTCATTCGAGAATGCTACTTCTGCCAGAAGGAGTTTTTCTACTTTTCGAAATTGGTGACACACTGTCTTCTTCATACTCTAGAAATGTGTTAATTCAGGAAATTTGTTGGTATACTTTTCTGGTTGTATTTTTAGACCGGCGATGTGTATGTGTTTGATATCGAATTATTTTAAAATAAAAAATCTGACAAATATTCCCAAAAGTTGATTATAAATAAATAATAGTCTACATTCTGTTAATAATTGCTGAAAAATAGTATAAATTTCAGGCTCGTTTGAAGAGAAATCTCTGTACATGTATAGGTATGTAAGTGCTGATGAAATTGTGCTGATCAAAACTTTTTTGAATAAAGCCGATGCGATAGTCCAAATTTTACACCACTATTCTTAACATTCAAGTACATACATATGTAAGCATTTGGTGTAATAAAAGTATTCTCCGATTTTCGATTAAATCGTGGTCTCTCAATCGCAACAGACATCACAATCTGTATGACACATTTATAAATTATGTAACGCAAAAATTGCGATTTTCCTGACCCCGAAAATACCAATTGTGCAGTTCATATTCTCAACAAAGTTGTGTGGTGGTGCGAAGTTGCCCATAATATCACTACAAGTCAAGTAGCATCATGTGATTTCCTTTCACGTGGTCGGGGGGTGAATCTATTACCACCGCTCACCAGGGGCGGAGGGGGTCAAAATTGTCCCGATGTTTAACTTCACTGTCACTTGTTACCCTGATCCGAGTTTTTGATTGGATCTATTAATCTAACCAACCACCACGACAACCAAAAATTTCGACCAATCAAAAATTCAAATTCAAATTAGATGTCCATGTTATTTAAATTAAGGGGAAGGATTGCCTTGAATTGAACAGTTGTTTCACGTCACCACCCTGGCGTTCAGATCATTTGCCTCAGGACCCTTACCAACATTCTTTACCCTTCTCCTTCTAAAAATACACTTGGTCCGAAATATGCGACTAAAAAGGTTAAAGTAGTTTGGCTTTAGTGGTTAGAGACAGCAGAAGACATTAGCCTCGACACCATTACGATATTGGTTAATTAAAATCGGAGGAAATAAATGCTGAAATATTTTTGAACAGGTGCGACATCCTTGAAGAATTACAATCAAATTATTTAGGAGTGCATTTCAGGTTTATTGTTTAAATTATTTTTCTGGTTAGACTGAGAGGATCCACGGCGAGGCAATGGATTTGAATGCTACATGTGCTTAAAAACGGTCAACACGAAACAAGGCTTGAAGCTTCACATTGTCACCCATGACCTCAATAAGAAGGTGAAATGTGAGGTAATTACCTGAATTTATAACATTAACGGTAATTTTAATATTCAACCAGCAATATAATACTAGGTGGCCTAAGTAAAGTGTTAGTAAGTTGAAAGGCTGTAGCTTCAACAGTTTATGTGTTACAAATTTCTAGTAAATTTTAATGGAAAGCCAGTTAATTTCTAAGTGGAAAACAATTTTTGGTATTCGAAATTTCCACCCCTAACATTAATGCAGAGCTGAAGACGCGGCCAACAGCCCTCGATTGGAGCACGCTCGGAATCCGTAGTCTAATTGTTCCATTTCGTGGTCAAAGAATTTTTTACAGCTTTCAGGCTTTTACGAGGCTTAGAGCACACATTTGCCCATAACTTTGACCATTTTTCATAGTCCAGAGATTCAAATCCAACAAGGAGGATGACAGAGCCGTACCGTGAAATTTTCAGGCCTGGTATGAGCTTCAGTGCCGGGCCCTTCATGTTAAATATATTCGATATTACGCAATCGTTTTCGCTCCAGAATACTAGTAGTATTTAGGAACGAAGTAATATTTTACCTATTTAGAGCACACTATTTTCCCAGATCCAAGGGAAAATAGTGACAATTAAATTGTAATTTTAAATTGCTCAGACACCGAAATAACTCGAACCATAATTTTCGTTTTCCTGAATGTTCGTGTTTTCGGTTGTGCCAGAATTTGTGAATACATTTTAAGCCAAATCAGGGTTTTTCAAAGTAATAAATTTTTACCCCATTTCAAAAAATTAAAGCACTTTATTGCACAGAATTACATTGAGTTTAAGAAACTTCCACAATTCAAAAAAAATTTCGAATTTTCTGGTCTGTAACATTTTTTCAAGATTTCGAAATAGCATCAAAATTTCAAACATTAAAAGTTTTTCCAAAAACAATTTTTATAATTTTATTGAGGTAATTTTTTAGCAAACATGTTACTTGCTTGTTGAAATAGAGTTAAAATTTTAAAATTAACAACGTTTTGAAAAATCCTGCTTTGGCTGACAATGTATTCAAAACTTCTTCCACAACCGAAAACACGAACATTCAGGAACATGAAAATTACCGTTCGGGTTATTTGGGTGCGTGAGCAATTTAAAATTGGTCGGGTCAAAATTTGAGGAAACCACTTCATGCCGACCCATTTTAACCTTAAACGAATTATCATGCATGGAATTAGTATGCGAGAATCTGTATTTTTCTCCCTCGCATGAAAATATCACGGTAAAAATAGAAATTCTCGCTCACGGATTCCGTCATAATTTCATTTAAGCTGAGCATTATGAAAAATCCTGAAACACGTGTTCAATTATTTGTCTAAGGTTACATAATTATCGTGGTTTCGTCAAAATCGGAGCGAGACCTAAGTTTATACCAAAGTTTGTCCCTGGCTTATGGTAAATTTGCTCCCTAGCAAGGCACATTTCAAGTTGCCAAAAAACATGAAGGTTCAGCTAAGATGACGATTTTGCATATTAATTTAAGATTCGAAAGTCAGGCTATTAAAATTAAAAATTGTCCAGTATGTCTGCTCAAATTCATACAAAAATAATTACCCATGAAATACAAATAATATCTAGCAGTTTAATGTTAGGTACATCTAAACAAAACCTTTTTTTTAATCTTCAATAGACAAAAGGTCCATTATACCTAGTGGAAAGCTAGCGACCGAGCCCGGGCCCCTGCGGGCCCCGGGCCTGGTATTTGCTGCCACCATATACCACTGTTGGTACGGTACTGGAGGATGACAATTTCCAAGCGGAGATAAAGTTCGGAATTTGATTTTTTAGCCACGCTGACATCATTTTTTGCCCTATGCACTGGTGCTGAGTCCTGCTGCAAGCTCCGGTCGAATTCATTGAATAGGATCTCACTTAAGGGATGTACTACGGACTTAAAAATATATTTTGAGAAATTTTATTCCTTCACCTTCCCCCCATTTTCAACAAAATGTGCAGGAATTACCCAAATTAGCTCTCACCTGCCAAAACCATAACAAAACCTGGATAATGTGACTTTTTGACCTTTTGTCTATATCAGAGGATATATTTGACCGATTTGGCGTAGATCGGGTCAACTTGTTTGTTAAAATATGTTCCCGATGTGAAAATCTCCTCATTTGTAATAAAATATAGCTTGAAAAAGTAAAAAGTTCTAAGGTGAGGAAGTGCACTTAAAAGTATTAAACAAGCTCCCTCCACCCAGGGCCCGTTTAAGGGTAAGGCGACCTAGGCAACTGCCTAGGGTGCCAAATCCTCAAGGGCGCCGTGAGGCGCCCGGCTGTACACTAGATAAAAACGACATTTGGGAAAATTAATAAATGATTTTCTTATATTCGTGAAGATAGAATGGTCAGTAGAAAAACTTCTAAAAAATGTTGTGAAACGGTCTGAGAACTATTTGATAAACTTTTTAGCTTAATTTTTTGCATCACATAGTTTTTGACAAACAAATATTGTCATCTACAGGCAGGCCCCGAAATTTGGAAGAGGGCAATTGCTCAGAACGTCAAATTCTGAGGGCGCCCCTAGGCGCCCTAAGGTACTTGTTTATACAAAGGCGCACAAAGGATTCCTGTATTCAGAAATAAATTGATGTTAACCAAACTAGTCCAAATTTATATGCAAACTGTAAAAACAGGTTTAAAAGTTCACAGAAATGTATCTCTTATCCCAAAAGCTTTTCGGAGCACATATACAAATAAGTTAATTCATGGAGTTCTTACTGGGCCCGTGAGGGAACAGTTGCCCAGGGCGCTGAGGCGCTGCTGATAACCAGACGTCGGATATGAATGAATGATAAAACCTCAAAATATGAATGAAAAATGACCTTAAAAATCTCCAAAATATGACAACAAAAATGACTCTATTTTTTGAATGTTTGGCTTAATTTTTGATATATTTTCTTGTAATGCTCAATTTCTATCAATTAAACAAGTTCTGGAGTGATTTAATTCATTCCCAATGAATTATATCACCTTAGGCGAAAGTGAACGTCAATTTCTGAAAGTTTCTCATCATTGTGAGAAAACTTAATTTCTTGTCATTTTCTGTCGATTTGGTTGCCAAATCTTAGAATTTGGTCAAAAATGATAAAATGAACGAAAAAACCCCGAAATATGATCGGGAATATGAATATGTCCCAAAACCCGAAAATATGACCAATATGAGAAAATATGTTTTGACATACGTGACCTACTAGTGACCATAAACATTCTCAGAAAGTTTGGCGACTGTAGGTCGATAAATGGAAAAACTCATTTTTCATTCATATCCGACGTATGCTGATAACATATGAGAGTGAGGCACGAACTTTAACAGTTTTCCGGACAAAACCTGGAGTTCTCATAGACCTGAACTTTTGGAACGTTAGCGTGAGTTCAAAGATGCGAAAAAATGATTCCATTAACAGGCCCCAAAATTGGAGAGGGCAACTTTTAGGTGCCGCGAGGCATCCGAAGGTTTACATACATACATATACACGCACATTTATTTCAGTCTTCAAAAAATTAGAGAGTTAATTTATTGTTAGTGTAATTCGCGAGGTTAAATACCCCTTTTTCACAGAATGAAACCTGATTATTTCAATATTTAAAAAATCGAAATAATCGAAATTCGATTAGAAAAATATTCTTAGTTTTGATGTCCTACTTTACATCGCCTCTGGTTCCCTGCGAAACACCCCTGGTGAGTGTAATCTTGAATTTTAGCATGGATAGTAAAATAATCTACATTTGTCCAGAAAACTTTATTGATCTAAATTCCCCTTGCAACAATTCTGGCACGGAAAGCATTCGAAATATTTATGTATTGAATGAAAAATTACATCAGATGAGCGCCGTCACGATAATGCCCCAGCAAACATATGGGCATGATCGGGCGTTGTCTATGAAAAACATAACTGATTTATTAAAAATTAAAATGTCACGAAATTTCAAAGTGAGGACTTTTGATCAGTTTCTGCCAGCAGTACACACTCCTGTGAACTATGTACTAAATTTTCTGAAGGAACATGTACATATAGTATAATAAAATTTGAAAAGGACCTGAGCATGTGTATTTTTTTGCCTGTAGAAAATAAAATTGGTATCATGAGTGACAATAATAAAAACCGGAATCATTTCACACCTCAAATTTCGTTTCAATTTCTTTCGGCCACTTCAAGCAGTGGGAGAAAACGAAAGTTGGAAAAATCGCTCCCGTCTGCGATTTGCAACTCAAAGGCGAGTCAATATTTTTGACAACGGTTTTTGCCATGTATTTCCTAATTTTTGTCCTTACAACTTTTTTCGAGAGTTTTTTGAGGACTTCGTATTACAGAGGGTGGGCCACTTAACTTGAGAAATTTTCAAACGCTCGCGCGAACAAACTGGCAAAACTTAAATAAACCCGGCCTACACTGTTTGATATGCAAACCAATTAGATCAAACTGTAATTTTTTTCTACTTGAAAATCTGAAAAACTGCTCCTCCCTGATCATTTTAAGTGGAGGTATGTACTAGTGACAAAGTTTTCCAGCCAGGGTTGCACCGGAAGTGCGATCAAAAAAGGGTCCATGCACGTGGACTTAAAATTTCTGTGGCCTCAATTCATTGAATATTAAGTAGAGAATGCGTGAGAAAGCAAGCAATTAATCAGGTATTGCCTACACCCCTTAAAAAACGCTCCCTACAATTATGGCAAAAGAGCTATAAACGAAGCTCAACCATTTGATTGACTAGGAAACCCCAAAAAGCTTTCGTAGGTTGGGCAAACTACTAAAATCGAATTTCACAACTATTCGAAGGGTCATTAAAAGAGATTTGGACAAAATGAAACAGATAAACAGAAACAGAAAATAAAACTACCTGAGTTAAACGTGCGTCACATCACTAATTGCTACATACTTTTTGCAAAAAAAGCTGTGCAAGAACCACCTTGCTGGAGGTAGGGACGAACCTGTGGTCACAATCGACCAAGCTTTGTTCAGGGTAGATGACCTGAACGCGACAAGGTCAGTTTGTTGTACGTCGTGGAGAAAATGTACGAATTAGCTACTACTTGAGATGGACTTTTTTCAGGACTAGTGGTTAAAAATAATTCCTCAAAAGTGGCTGGAGATGTTTTCATCAAGGAAAAAGCGGTTCAGACTTGAAGCTGAGACTAAGGGGCATCGTATCGAGCAAATTAATTATCATAAAAAAATTCATTTGTGGCTAAGAAAAATTGTTGGAAATTTCACAAGTTAAGTGGCCCATCTAGGTATTTGTAGAACTTTGTATCAACATTTTTAATATCATGCACATTATACAGTATGTAACACACTTAATGCTACGATGACATAATTTGTATATCGCCATGATCTCACTATTTGTAAAATTGCAAACTCCTTCCAAAAATCTCAAAAGTACTTATACAATTTCCTCGTTGCCAATTTTTAATTTTGGAGACAGGTGAAAGGCCACTATTCTTATTCTAAAAAATCTGAGGCGTCAAAATAAAACTTCGTGGATATTTTTTTTAACTTTCTAATATTTTTTATTGCATCCGACATGCGTTTTGAAGGAAAATGAGCTTTGGTTGGACCGTGTACGATTTTTTTGACGCGCACAGGATTTTTCGCCAAGGACAGGTGTGAGGTCTAAAATCGCCACCGCGGCGAAAACTCGAAAACTGAAACATACATTTGTATATCCAGCCTGTCTGTATTCAAACTTATATTTAAGTTTTCGAATTTTCGTCGCGGTGGCGATTTTAGACCTCACACCTGTCCTTGGCGAAAAATTCCTGTGCGTGTCAAAAAAATCTTACACGGTCCAACCAAAGCTCATTTTCTATCAAATCGGATCGGATTTTCAATATCGGATTTTCCTTCGGATCCGATAAAAAATATTAGAACAATACTAAAAAAGTTTTAAAAAAATATCCACGAGGTTGTTTTTTCGACGTCTCAAATTCGTTCAGGAAAATAATCGTGACCTTTTACCTGTCTGCGATATTAAGAATTGGCGACGAGCAAATTGTCCGTATATGCTTTTGAGATTTTTGCACAGCTTGAAATTGAGCTTGAAATTTTACAAGTAGCAAGATGATGGCGATATAAAAATTATGTCATCGTAGCACTAAATATGCTACATACTGTATCTATTTTCAGAAAGTTTGTTGACTCCCTCCCCCGAAAAAAAATATTGTAAAAGCACACGAGAGTCTCAGAGAAAGCCCCAGGCATCGGGTTTTCCAACAAACTCGGGTTTTTGGACAATGCCTTCGTATTTAAGCGTGATACGAAAATGAATCTCTTTCTTCGAAAGTACAGGTGTCAAAAATCAAATTAATTTTCTCAAATGTGGTCTTTCATGTTAGGATTATTTTGTTGAGTTTATTACCTTAGTTCCTTGAAAACCTAATGAAACCCAAAAAACCTATCAAAACCAATTAAACCCCCTTGTTATTTTTATTGAAACCCTCGGTTTTTCTGTACCCTGCAAGAAATAGAAACACTGCGCCAACTCCAACGTTCAAAACAAAAATTTGAAACTCAGGTGGGTTCAAACCCCACTGGATTCTTCGTATTTTTTTATATTTACTTTTTGGAGAAAATTGTTTTTTTAACAATTCAGAAATTTTTAAATTTAAATTCGAATGCGAATTAAACCATCCACATCGGAAAAGCCGTAGCCACTTATCAATTATTTATAGTTATCCATATTTGTTTCTTTTAATTGGTCATGTACTTCCCGAGTAAATCCCTCAACTTTAATATCAAGCCCTGAGGGAAGACTATAGCTAGTTACATTAATCACGTTAGTTCGTTGTATTGATTTGAACTGTACAATTTCAAGATTTCAACAAAATCGGAGTATCACACTTCAAAGTATCGTATTCTGAGTGAAGTTCTGGTAATGTTTGGTTTAATTTCTTGGTTCTTTCAAGTTTTGAACCTTTTGGATACAAATTTGCATTTCCGCGAGATTAATCATTTACACTTTCAGTTCGAGTATAGGTTTTAACAATAAAATAATTGTTGAGCAACAATAAAATAATGTAAATTGCTGTTGAAATGTATAGTATATAATTGTAAATTTTTAACAGGGAATTTATCTCATGAGGAAAGTTAGGGGCGCAAGAAAAATTTTGCCTAGGGCGCAAATATACCCAGCCCGGGCCCTGCCTCCACCACCCAGATAATTTTACTTCGCCTAGGCTGTCTGTCGCATGCAAAATATCTGTTGTAAATTAAAATATGCAGGTCATAAAAAAGTCGCTCATAGAGTCACCTAACAAATCTAAAAACAATGGTGGTCTTGCATTGCATAATATCGTTGAATATAATATAGTTTATAATATAGTTTAAAATATAATTAAAATATAGTTTATATAATAGTTTAAAATATAATTTAAATATAAAAAAATTAAATATAGTTTAAAATTTCGGTTTATCAGTACAACGAGCACGATGTCGAGCTAGTTATACAAATAATTAATAAATATTTAGGGACGGATGAACCATATGTTAATTAGTACCAAATTATCATAATAGCTAATAATAATAATGATACCCTTACCACCCAGCAATGTTGATCTGGATATTAACCAATTCAAAAGTTAACTTTGGATCAAAAAATTAATTCTATTCTTATTTTCTTACGTGACGCCGAAACATTATTGTCGATATTTTGCATGCGACAGACAACCTAGGCGAAGTAAAATTATCTGGGTGGTGGAGGGAGCTTGTTTAATACTTTTAAGTACACTTCCTCACCTTAGAACTTTTTACTTTTTCAAGCTATATTTTATTTAATTCTTTTTTAGGTTTGAATTTTAAAAGCAAATATAGAACATAACCATTATTACACGCTATTTGCAACGAAACATTTACACTGTTAGTCTTGCGCATATCGTAGCCAATTTTTTAAAAGTGCCAGTTGATAGGTGTCAGTTCCAATATGCCTAACCGACTCAAATTTGCTCTTCGACTTAGAAAACCATATGTGACAATTTCTAAAAGGTATGGGTGACTTCAAAGGGTCCCTCCACATAAAAATGTTCCCAATTTCAGTTCATATTCTTCCATTAGGTGCGACTAGAAAACGCTGTACCAAATTACAACTCGATTGGATGAGTTTCAAAAATCGGTATGGGTCATCCCCTATGGTCCGTCCAGATGAAAATTTTACAATTTTACTTCATATTATTTCATTAGAAACCATTATCAACCTGTGTACCAAATTTCAGCTTTGTATAATAATTTTGAAATCTGGTGCATAGCACCCCTCACTTAGATGACCCCTACGGGTTTACCATTTGACCGATTTCTCCCACCATCGAACTCGTTTCCTAGATTTGTCCGATATGCACATGGTAAAATTGTTTCACGGACGGGCATGACGGTCCCATTAGTCCGGGCACGGGCTAAGAGTATAAATTACTCCATGGCGAGGGTGTAACTATATAGTTACTATATAGCAACCGCTCGGAAATTTTCGTTATAAGGAAAAGTCGCTGGTTTCTCAACCAATCGACCCAATTCTTGTTTCCCCTTATAGTATAGTGGGGGCGATCTTTCATAAATTTAGATACCCAGCTATGTAGGTAGTCTCCTTCATACTTAAACTACGAAACGCAACCATTCACTACCATCAAAACTTTTTTCTGGGAGGTCATATCGAAAATTCCCTTAGGATAGCACTAGATTATGTCCGTAATTGATTTTTCGGTCTCTTTATTTTTTTCTCTAAAACGCACCCCCTTGGCTGTAGGAGGCGGTCAAGGTTTTCGAAGGGGGGGGGGGGGGTGAATGCATACTAAGGTGTAAATGTAACCATAGTTTTTTTACCTCACCTTAGAAAAAGAATACTCTTCACTTTTTTGGCGCGTACCGCTTGAGGAGGGCCCTTCATTTCTTTAGTAGGGCTTTCTTTCTGGGTATTATCCAGAGGTGGCAAGTACTACATTTTAAAGCCCTAAGCCTAAGCTTCAGTTTGAGCACTTATTGGATAATCTGCGTCAACAAGGTCAGCTCTGAGGGTATTTTCCGTTGGAATTTCGCGGATTTCCTTGGTTTCTATCCTTCAGCGCCTTTACGATGGGCGTGGTCCTTAGAGGTTGTCCAAAAATCTTTCTTCGACTGTTCTTAGTCGATCCGGTCCCAATAAAGGCTTTTATAGTCAGTTGGGCTAAATTCAAGTGCACGTTTGACTCCTATCACATTTTTCAAATTCGCTATTTATCTTCCCATTTTTTTGGTGACAAATTACCGTCACCCGTGTCCTTTCTTGATTTTCTCTGCCGATATGCTTTGCAAACAGTTAAAAACTGACTGATGGTATTTATGCAAAATCGCACGAGGAATCCAACGCAGTTATCAGATTTTCATTATCTCCAGCGGTTTTAAAGTTATTAGCTACTAACACTTAGCCTGGGCCCAGTAGGTAACACAACATAATGCACATACTTCCTCCTACTCCTTAGATTTGCGTGAAAAGTTCAAAAAATCCAGCCTTAAGCAACCACATGAAAATGCTTCGCACCAAGCGGGACCCACCCACCTGCCACCAGGCATTTTACACGGAACAAAGCATAAGGAGTCACATTTCCACCATACACACAACGATAAACCGACCTCGTCACCCATGCGGATATCCCGGATGTGGAAAAACATATTTGAGCAAGGAAGCTGTATGCCACCACGTGAAAACTGAACACGCCGAGAATCCGACTCGATTTCCATGCACACTTTGCGGTAGAGAATTCAAGGCCAGATACCACCTTGAGACGCACATTCGCACCCACACCACGGAGAAGGCCTACCTCTGTTGACCTGTGGGAGGAGGTTTTCAGAGGGGAGCAATTTAAAAAGGCATCAGGTACAAATAAATACTGTATGCCTCGTTACTATTTTCTTGGGTAGAATAATGGAAAACAATAACAAAACTTAAATAAATAAATACTTCTTTCATATTTTACAGCTTACACATTTGGAAAAATCTACCCGAAGGATTTTCAAGTGTGAACTTTGTCCTCGGATCTCCATGAGTAGAGATGACTTAGGAAAGCATGTCCAGTCTGTGCATGACAATCAAAGAAATCATCCGTGCACATTTTGTGACAAAACATTCTCGACAAAACGCAATATGAAACGTCACGTGGAGACGAGACATCCGGCGAATCCGGAGAAGGCCTATTCTTGCGACAAATGTGAATTCAAGACCCACGCGAAAGTAAATTTAGTTCAGCACGCGAGGCGTCACAATCCAGCGAATCGATGGGAATGTTATTTCTGCCAGAAGGAGCTGTTCTATTTTGGGGAAATGGTGTCACACTTCCGTCGTCACACTATGGAATATTGATCCTACAGCAAATTAAAATTTAAAAAGTCGACAATTTTTTTCGGAAAGGTCGATCATAAATACACCTGTAATTAATATCGTCTATTATTTACATTGAGATTCTCACTTTGAGAAGCAGCATTGAAACTATTTGTTAGAAATTTTTTGATGGATGAACAAGGTATTAATAGTGTTTAGAAATCATACTTTCATAATATGTAATGGTCTGAAATCTATGAGAAGTTTGTGAGAAATGACGTGCATTCATGTCCGTTTTTATGTCTCACTACCGCATGTATATAGTTATTGATGAAATTATATTTCCAGCATTAATTAATAAAGTAACGTAATTTTACAACATTTTTTGACAAGTGCATATCCATGGAAACGAGATCAGGATACTTATTTACATAAGCAGCTTTACGACATTTGCGAAATACATACATAATATGCAAATATCCTTACGAAGGACGCAATTTTTTGATCTTCTTAAGTTTGCTAAATGGGTTTTGAGGCTAAATATGAACTTGAACCGCTAAAATTCGATAGCTAAAAAAGTGAAGTTCTTATATTCTTTAACTTTTTACCGAGAAGCGATTATTATTGAATTATTATTATTAAATTATTATTATAACTTTTTACCTACAATTTTATTACTTACGTGAAACTACGTTTTCCCGGGGAATTGAACACGGGCAGGTACTTACGTATAGGGAGAAATCTAGACTGCCTCGAAACCGTTACACTTGGACGGTCCCATCTCTATTTCGGTCCACAAGGAAGGGTAGTCTGGTGGAATGTGCGTATTGTCACAAGCGTAAATACTATTCACTAAATACAAAGCGTGTTGCAAGATACAAAACTCACTTTTATTTTTGAGACAACAAATGTTAGAGACAACTGGGGTTATTGAAATTTGCATGTGTCGTACCCAGATACTCAAGGAACAGTTTGCAAAATAACTCTTAGTTCTATACAGCAACATGCCGCCACACCCCTCCATGGAGTGCGAGGTAGGCGTAAAATAGTTTTCCAAAGATGAATTGTACCATAAAAAATTATTATGAAACTGGCGACAACTGAATTCAACGCCAGTCGAACCCTTATTGTTACCAGTGAATTAAATGACGCTAGCAAAAAGAGGCAGGTATCATTGGCTGGAGTCCAAGATCAGCCAGCATCGAGGACGAGTTACGCTAGGTTGCAAATTTCGCCAACAAGAAAAATCCGTCACCACTGATAAATATGCAAAATGTTGGGGGTGAGTCAGGCAACAGTTTTTAGGGTCATTCACTCTCGCCTAGTTAGACTAACGCGTAGGAGGACCCAGTGTACGCCCTCAAGCCGTCTTATGTACATCAAGAATTTCGAAGTAACTTCGAGATAACTGTATGAGAAATACTTTTCCAGAATTAAATTTTATACTGTAAGAACTCTTGACGAGTCGCTTGACATTATTCCGAAAGATTATTTTGGATTTGGGTACTTGAAGCAGAGATTTTCAATCGGACGGCTCAGGCGTTAAATGTGTTTTGGAAAATTTTGCATTGGTGGGTGGAACAAAATCACTCCAAAAAAGTGTCAAACGTGATGATGGCGTTCTATCATTTTACAATTAGCCGGCCTAATTGAGGCCGGCTGCATGCATATGCTTATCTTTTTACACCCATTATAAGTTTCGACAAATATTACAAAAACGTTCAGCTTATTTATATAATCAATAATAATAACTTGAAATCTATTAATGATTGCGAAAATTGATTTTAATCGCATGAATTGCCCCTCCATTTAAGGAGGAATATCTGTACGTGTACATAACTAGCGTAAAATGTAAGTTCGCTAAATTCAATCAATAAAATAGAGTAGTATATTCCCATAAATTTTTCAACCTCAGATTTCAACTTGCAAGCCCTTGGTGTCATAAAAATTCTCAGATTTCCACCTTTATTGTCAACATGGAACCACGTGGTGCCACAAACAATTTGAAGATCTGTTTTTGTAGCGTCCCAATCTAAAGTCCAGTTTTCGTGATTTCTTCTGCTGCGTCAAAAGCTGGAATTTGAGTTGTAAATTAGTTGTAACAAATTGGATTTTTATAATTTTTAAATAATACTTATAAATATACAGGGTGTTAATAAAGTCCGATCCCATTTTTCCTGTAAAAAAGTGAAGGCTAGTATAAAAAAAAACTACCCGTGATACTTACAAAAAATGTTCGACATATTTACCTTAGTATTTGGTCTTGTTACCATTTACTTTAACCATGCCCTCAACTCTTTGTTTAAGGCTCTGTGCGAATTTTTCCAATGTGCCTCTGGAAATCGAATTCTATACATCTTGAACTTTTTTTTACTAGCTCTTCCCTCGTCCGGGGTTGTGGCTCTTTGTATACATTTTCCTTAAGTATGGACCACTGGTTCTTCAGGGGATTCAAATCTGGGCCGTTAGCGGCCCACACCCCCTTGCTCCAGACCGTTGAAACTTGCGTCTTGATGAGACTCAAACTCGCTTTTGCTGTATGGGCTATAGCACCATCCTGCATGAAAACTATTTTTCTTTCATTCGGAAATATTTCCTTGTTCCCCATGCTATCGAAATAGATAGGTAATATTTTTTCCATATAATGCTTTGCATTGACTGATTTGCCTTTTGGTATGATATGTAGAGGGGTCACGCAACGTGCACAAAATCCACCCGCTACCATAACTTTAAGCCCGAATTTTGGGATCGCTCTTGATGGTACATCCGATTTGTTTTCTGTCCTGTAACGAACATTTTGTTGGTTCAATTTTGGATATAGTTCAATAATAGATTCGTCAGTCCAAAGGATGTGACTGCGCAATTCTTCACCAAGTCTTTTTTCACTCAAATGGGCACTTTTCTGAAGGAGTTCTTCAAATTTCAGACGGTCATCGATATATTTTTGTGACATGAGAGGTTTTTTTGGTTAGTTTGTAAGCTGTGTGACCCCACTTCGTAGTTTTCACAAATTTTTGCACGGTCACACAGTTAATTTGCTTCTTCTTCTCTTTATAGCGTTTTGAGTCATTTAACTCCCTTGCTCAATTACGTAATGAACTACCGGTTTTCTTGCAAAGTCTGTTTTTAATCATTCTTTTTGTGGTAGGTGACACCTTTCTGGGTCGCCCTGGTCGCTTTTTGTCGTGGACAAAATTTTTATTCTTCCATTTCCAAACAGTTCTGCGGCTGCAGCCCAATTTTTGCACAATTTCTGTAGGTTTAAGCCCCTGCTGATGCAATGTTTGTATCTCAACTCTAAGATGCTCATGACTTACACGTTTAGTTGTTCCTCCCATGGTAAAAATTTGAAATAAATAACTTCACTGGTTCAAAAGTTCCAGCTGAATTTGTAACAACCACGCTCCAAAAAATGCATGGGATCGGACTTTATTAACACCCTTTATACTTTTATAATAATTGTAACCTAAATTGTTTGCCAGAAAATTAAACACGGGAAGGTGTGCATGTACGTATGCAAAGAAGAAAATGATGATGGGTTTTTTATATGAAGGTATTTTAGGTCACAATCATGAGAAGTCATGAGGTACAAATGTGTGTCAACATAAGCGACACATTTGAAGCGGGGGAGTGGGAGGGTGGGTCGATATCTGTAAAACCACGAATTTTGAGTGAAATAATTTCCGAACGTTCCACAGTGAGGGTTGCTTTAAGTGTCTGCAAATTGTGTGAATATCTGCATTGCAGTTGACAGTTGGCCCACAGCGTAACATTCCTAATAAACTTTACGATGTTATTTAAACACCGAGGAAGGGTTGCTTTGAATGGTGGTCAACATTTTGGGTCTTTCAGGGCACTGTGCTTGTGTGAAGACCTCGTGCCTTCACTCGCTTTAGGACTTTCACGAGTTCTGTACCCTTCTCTTTCTAAAAATAGACTTGGTCTGAAATTTGTAAGAAAAAAAATCTACAGCAGTTTGGGTTTAGACTTTTACGTTGGAAGGCGATTTAAACTTGAAATTTCGTCAACAATACGAAATCAATTCATTAAATTATTTACGCAAGAAATAAATATTGCCATTTCCTGTAAGTATTTTAACTAAAAAGTGCAGGGAGTACAGTTTATTTACTAAATTCCTTTAAAACTAATGGTAAGATTAAGAATAATGGATCCATGTTGAGGAGACGGATTTACCTGTTCCACGTGTGTAAAGTCGTTCAACACTAAACGACACTTAACAGGTCACATGGTCACGCACGACACCGATGCCAAGGTGAACTGTGATGTAATTGATCTATTTATACCACTATGAAGCAATTTTAAAACTCGACCAATTATACACATAATTTTTGGACAACTTCTTAGTTCTGTGGATAAATTCGAAAAATCCACGAGGCGTAGCAATCCACACGAACATACTTCACTAAGCGGGACCGACCCAGTTGCGGCATTTGTCACCGCATATTATTTGCTCCTTCAACTTTAAGGAGTCACATTGTTACTATTTGTTACCGAGCACAGGACGATGAAACACGTATTCCATGCGGATTTTCCGCCTGTGGAAAAACGTACTCGAGCAGGAATGGTCTATCAAGACACATAAAAACTGAACACGCCGAAAATCCTACCCGATTTCCGTGCGCGGAAGAGAATTCAAACTCAGAACAAACCTTGAGAGACACATTTCCACCCACACGACGGGGAAGGCCTACATTTTTCCACTTGTGGGAAGAGTTTCGGCCATCGGGCAACCATGAGGAGTCACGAGGTAAAAATAAATATTTGTGTGTTCCATGTGCGCGAGGAGATTCTAAGGTACAAAAAATTGGACCTCGTAAATAGTTTGTTTAAATGAAGGAAAATGCAGGAAAAACTCAGCGATGCATAAATGTTCCTCCATTTGCAGGCGACACATTTGGAAAAATCTGTCCGAAGGATTTTCAAGTGTGAACTTTGTACCCAGATGTCCTTGAGTAAACCTGACTTACAAAAGCATGTTCAAGTTGTACATGAAAATCAGAGGAAGTATCAGTGCGCATTTTGTGACAAAAGATTTTCGAAATCGGGCAATATGAGACTCCACTTGGACGCGAAACATCCCACGAATCGGGAGAAAGTCCATTCCTGCGACCAATGCGAATTCAGGAGTCATTCGAAAGTATATTTAGTCCAACACGTGAAGCGTCACAGTCCTGCGAATTAGGGGTGTTACTTCTGCCAGAAACTGTTTGGCAGTTTTTCAGGATTAGTGAGACACTGTCGTCGGCACACTTTAGAACAGTGAATATCTTGAGATATCTCTCTCTCTCTTATCAGTGAAATTTGTTGTGCGTATTTTTTGATTTTAATATACCAATTTGTATTTATATTATGAGTGTAGGACGACTATAAATGCATATGCGTATACTTATTTTATTACTGCCAATTCAAATTTTAAAATTCGATTCACACATACTTGTCAATTTATTGCGGAATGTCTGAACTTGTCTGTAATTAGTAATTACTAGGGATGTGCCGTCATGACATGTCATTGACAAATTGACATATTGACATGTCATAAATGTCCAATTTGTCAGACATTTAAAATTTGCGACAAATATGACAAATATGACACATATGACAAATTCAAAATATCATAAATGTCCAATTTGTCCGACATTTAAATCTCAGACAAATTAGACACTTATGACAAATTGAATTTCACAAATGAACAATTGTCAGTGTGATCGACATTTATTTTAAGCAGTAAACTAAACTTTTTTGAATTTTTTCAAATAAATCTGGAATGTCCCGTAATTTCGAAAATTTCAAAAAAGTTGAGTCTACTGGATATGGTCACACAAATATCTGGGATCACAAAAATATAAATTTTATCAATATTCGAACAAAATTGGATTTTGGTGAATATTTGAAGTTGGTAACTTCTGCAGCTCTTATCACTTTGAGGGGGTGTGGCGGACGCAAATGTGGCCGTCCTACATTAGATTAGAGGCATCACATATTCAAAGGGCATCAAGATCTAAAGAGGGGCATGTAGAGGGTCTCTCCTATTGAGTCAGTGTGTGCAAAAAGGCAGCCTTTTTACTTTTTGTAAATGCTTTTTTGCCTTGTTGCCTTTTTCAATGACCTTTTGCCTTTTTGCGTGCCTTTTTGATGCCTTTTTGCCTCTTTCCTGCCTTTTTGCTCGATTTTTGGGAACTGAACCCGATTTATTGTCGTTTATATCTTATTATATGTTTTTAAAATTGTATTTGAGAGTTCTGACTTTTATCAATACTTCAAATTAGTTTAATACTTTTCCCTACATATCTTCAGCGTTGTTTCTACATCGCCATCAGCTTAATTAATCAAATTTTGACTGAAAGGTCATATTTGCGAAAAGTATAAAAAACGCAATGAGTAACTTTCACTTTAATTTTATCACGGGGTTTACGTCTCATCTCGCCCCAAATTAGCAAAAGGGCAAAAAGGCAAAGAGGCAGGCAAAAAGGCACTGCCTGCCTTTTTGCTCTGCACACCCTGTATTGAGTACACATAAGAATTTTTTTATTCAAACATTTGTCTGTAAACAATGGCTTATGTATATCCAGAATTAATACCATTGATAAAATAGTTAAATAGTAATTGGTAAACTTGGAAACAATTGATAAGTAGTATCATAGGTAAATTAATTAAATCAATTACTTAAGTGCACTTGTCTCGTTTACTTTTGCTGTTGTACCCTTATTTGAAGATTTAAGCAACTCCTGCCTTAAAATCTGCAATATCTTACTCTACGAACTCCATCGTAGGGTTTTAAAATTTTCCGTAGCTTAATTAATCGAATTAAATCAATGTATATACCAATGTTTATTTTCTTGATAAGGAGGCATTCCAAAAGACTCAATTACAAATTCTAAAATAAATGGGGAATATTGAGACAAAATGTCATATTTGTCCAATTTGTCCAATTTGTCCGTCATATTTGTCATAAATGTCGGACATATTGAAATCGTGACAAATTGGACGGACAAATTGACAAATATGACATTTATGACAAATATGACATTTATGACAAATATGACAAATATGACATATATTCGCTTGACACGGACAAGCTCCATCCTTAGTAATTACAGAGCATTTTTCATCAGTAATTATTAATTACTGATGAAAAATGCTTTGGAGAATTTTAGTAAGTAAGTCAAAGTTGCAATTTTTAACGAAATGACTAAATAAAAATCACTGTAATTTTTTAATCCTTATTTCCAATATGCAACCACTTAACTGCTGCAGTGTCATAAGAATTACCGGATTTGCATTTAACATGTGCATTAATAACCAACATATGCATAAATAAATACATATGCCAGTTTTACTCTGGTCTGGTGAATGCAGAGAAATTACAAATAAAAGTACTTGTACATTGCGACAATAACCTGAAATATCTGTACATTCGGTAGCTAAAAAGTAAAAAGTTATCATTTTTATATAAGTTGTACGTCAAAACAAAAATAAAGTGGTGTTAAATAAGGATAATATTTAACTGATCATAATTTAATACTACTTTTGACCATAATTAATACTTTTTCCCCGAATACTATTTCTCACCATAATAAAGTGCTTCCTTGTGTATAATAATTACTCGATTTTACCATAAGTAAAAATACACTTTAAAATCGCTTTAAAATATGAAACTTTAAAAAACTTTACAAACTTTTCGATTTTTAGGCAATCATTCCTTAAACGTTTTAAGTAACGTTTTAATATCATGGAACTTTTTCTTTTCCCTTCCCGCGCGGTATCCTTCCTATACTATTAGTATGGTAGGGATACGAACGCGGGAGGGTAAAGAAAAAGTTCCTTGATATTATGTATCAACTTTTTCTAATCGCTTGCTTCCCACAGTGGATAGGTGTGAATGATTTTAGTAATTCAATTCTAATCCTTGAATGTAATTGGATTCTAATCCTGCATAATTTGGACAATTTGCAGGGGTAATTATTCTTCGCAGATATCTTGTCCGTATATTGTCCAAATTTATATTCGAATATTTTCAAATTCCATCTTTAAAAAATATAGTTTGTATAATCCTCGATCTGGCATGAATTCAAACATTTTTTTAAATTAAAAAATGTTAATTGTTGCATTTTAATATGCAAATATATTTGCATTAAAACATATGCGTGTCCACACTAACCCCTCCACTGGCCCCACTTACCCCATTTGGTGGGGTTACTGTGTACACCTGTTTGATTTATTTTAAATAATTGATAAATATTACTTCCAATTATATTTTAAAACTTTTTTTGATCATAAACTAAAGCGAAATAGTTGGTTGATAATGCATGTGTTCAAAATAAGTATTTTTGACTCGGAAGCATCTTTAGTTTCACTGAAGAACGCAGATTCGGAAAAAACGTGGCCCCACTAACCCACACTGCCCCTACTATGTTTAACAAAGATATATTTTTACTCAATACTTGTATAATCCTCGCTCTGGCATAAAAAACTAAAGAGTATTTGCCAATAATTTGGTTATGGTAGACGGAGGATTTATTATGTATAAGTCAGTATTCTAGTTATGGTCAAATTAGATTCCATTATGATGAAAGAAAGAATTTGGGACAAAAGTATTAATTATGGTCAGAAGTAGTATTAAATTATGATCAGTTAAATAGGACCCGTTAAATAATATTTAGTGTAGCCCTCCGCGCTCCCAACCAAATAACCTTGTTTCCTCCGCCAGCCCGAAATCTAGTTCCACCGAAATCCCTTGTTTTCTGCATTGTTCGTGGTGACTGAGTTTAAAAAAATTGGCACACATATGGTACACATTGTCAACTTCCAATTCCCAGCGCAACCCGACTCCTCACTGGATTAAGGTACTAATTTTTTTGATACGTAATATCTGGGTGACCCTGTGATGGATCGCCCATCTCCTTTTACGCCTGACTTTTAGTTGCCTGCTGACAGTAAGTACCTGCAATTTAGTGTTTGTACATATATAAACTTACTAGCGTATAGCCCGGCCAAGGCCGGGTTCTAGGGTTCCAGTGGGGGGTGTGCCCAAAGCGAAAAATCCGTCATACTATACTTTAAATAATTCCCAGTGGAGGCTTTCTCATACCACATACGTACATCAGAGTGAGGGTTTGCCCAAGTCATGCTGCATTTTAATTAATCTCGTCCGCTGGTGGAAAAAACTTTTTCTTCCCGGTATCCAACATTGCCAAAAAATTTCCCGGTCCCAAAAATTTCCCGATTTAGTGACCTTTATAGTAATTCTTCTCACAAACGCTTTGGACAATACAATAGTACTTAGCTAATTACTTGGTGGTTGGTTTACTAATTGTAATTAACATGCGTTTCTATTATTACACTGCATTTGATGCTACGTATATTCATTTGTGGGAATAAGAAGCAGGAAGTTTTGTTATATTTTTCAGCGTTGATCTTCAGTCCCGCGAAAGATCAGATCAACACTGCGTGTACATAGATAGGAGATTTTAGAATTTAATTGAGTGTAGTAAGGAGTAGAAACTACTACCAAACTAATGCTTTCAGTATTTTTGATAAGAAGTATTTTGTATACAGTATGGTAAAGCTAACTGTATATACGAGGAATGAATCGCGTAACTGCAAGAGTTCTCATGTTACAAATTTCTGGTTGATCTTGAGGATCAGTAAGCTTCCGATTTGAAATCAATTTTTCGAAAGTGTTTTCCCCCATTTATGCATCGTTGAAGGCGAGACCCACAGAGCCAGTTCTCGGTGGAAGCACCCACTAAATTCAAGAACCTTATACCATACATAATGTGATGCATAAGTTATTTGACGCATTTATCTTCTACCTCTTTTCGATAAATTAGATTTATGGGAACTATAGCCAACCAGCTCACGCTTGCCAAAACAATCACAGAAATAGGTCATTTGCTTTCTAGCGACCCGTAGCATCGGGGAGTCCAACATTTGTTAAAGATGGCTATCTTTCAGGGAATAATTAGTATTACAGTGTCATGTTGCAAAGTCTTCAACAAAATGTTCGATTTGAGTGATTCGATTTGAGTGTCTGCCTTGTCACATTAACCTATATGTATGTAGCTAGGTTTCGAGGGTTCTTTGTGGATTGCTTCGAATTGAAGCCTTCAGGGCATTCTTCTTGGCTGGGGTTTTGTGGGTTTCGAAAATGTCTTTTTCGACCGTTCCTTGTCAACCTAAATAGTCTCCAGGAATCCTTTTCTAAGGTCATGCAAATTAATGGCTGTTGGCTGTAGCCAAGGAACAAATAACCTTCCGAAGTGTGCGTTTACAGGTCACCTCGAAAAATATATCATAAGAAAAACTTTGTCAATTTCCAACTGATTTTGCTCAAATTTTGCACACTATTGGGAATAGGAAGAACGCCATTTTTGACGACTCCATTTTTAAGTAGATGATTTTTTTCCGACTTATGGGCCAAAAACACCCTCCAGGAGGATGTTTCTTGGAGGATTCCTCCCAAAACAATTTCGATAGAGTAATTTTGTGAACCAGAACTCAAAATTCAGACATAAAAAATATTATTTCGTATATCTATTGCTATATTTTTGCTTCCGCGAGTAACAAAATCGGTTATCAAATGGCTGAGATAAGTCGGTTGAAAATTTGCCCAGCATTGCTTCACTGGGGGATGTTGTGGTAATAATGCCAGTTAATCATTATGCCATGCACCCCTGTTAATTGATGAATAAAGGAACAATTTAAAAAGTTGCAAAATAAAAAAAGAGATGCTTAGATGAATAGTACATATATAAGTGCAACCAAAAGTTTAAAATAAAATAATTAAAACGATAATAAAGTTACCTATGTGCGTCACCGCCCGCCGTATTTTTGATACCACATAGATAAATTGCAACAAATACTCAATAATTATATTTATTCAATTAAAACTTAGTTAATATTCAATTCACGATACTTTACACGTTTTGGCTCTCTAAGTTCAAGACGGGCCGCAAATCCGCTCATCGGGTGAAACACATTTCGACGAATAATTTCAAATTGTTACGAATTCGAAAAATGTGACGAAAAACTTCTAAAACTTTTTAGTGGTATCAAACATACAGCGGGTGGTGATGCAAATAATTGATTATCATTTTAATAGTTTTGTTTTAAACTTTCCGTTGCACTTACTCTTCACATAAGAATCTCGTTTTTTCGGGTTTATTTTATTGGAGACTAGACTGAATGTTACTTTCAACTCCCTTAACAATTTTATATTTCGCCATTCAAATTTCTATTTTGGATGTTAGAAACCCCCGCTTCCTTTCAAGATTTTACACACTAATTTGCCTTATAATATTTAAAAATTGACTTGCGGTATTTATTCAAATTTTAAATGCATTTATCAGATTTTTATTATCTCCAACGATCTGAAAGCCTCTAGTTTTACCACATTGTGCATACAACTCCTCGAGACGGAGTTCTCAATTAAACAAAAACATTGATATCCGGTAGGAATTCATATTCAATAAAATATAGCTTGAAAAAGTAAATTGTTCTAATCATAAGGTGTGGAAGTGCACTTAAAAGTACTAAACAAGCTCCCCACATCTCCGCCACCCAGATAATTTTACTGCTACGCTATGTTGTATTTAGATCGCTAAATGATTTTTCATGAGAAGCATATATACCTAACTCCGTGCACATATATACCTAAAACCTATTCCCAAATAATATACAACTTGGCATAATGTCTTTCACGGACGATGGTGAGAGTGGGATTAGTCAAAACAACTTATAGCAAAACAACTAATAGCCTCCAAAAAGCAGGAACCCCATAAATAATTCTGGGGTATTTGTACTGGATGCGACTAACGCATTTTATAGGTCGGACTATGCTAACTAGGGCTGACAGATCCGGATACTCCGAATTCGAAAAATCCGGATTTTTCGGATTTTGGATACTTCGAAATCCGGATTTCCCTAACTTAAAGATTCATATTCATTTACGATGTAAAGATTCAAATCTTGGCAAGAAGTGTGAATTAAAAATAAATTGGCATGCTATTCATTTCAAATATACTTAGTTTATAATATCGGACATCAAACTCACTTTTTTGAAATTCTACATTTTTTCAGTTCATGAACTGATAAAAATGCCTGGAAATTACATGAGTCGTCAGAAAATTTTCTAAAATATTGAAACTTCTAAAAAAGCTGCGATTGCAATTGAAATTAATAATTCTATCTGATATCTATCTGATTCGTTCAAATATCAAGGAAATAAATAATAACAATAAATAAGTCCAATCCGGATTTAAATCCGGTCTTAAGGAAAACGGATAACCCGAAACCCGGATTTGAAAATTGGGAACGTATTTGTCAGCCCTAATGATAACGCAGATTTGACAATTCCCGCTTTATAGTCTTGACGTCGGTTCGTATTATCCGTGTTTCAAATCCTTTTCGTCCGATTTTCTTCCCACTTTCGGTTTTCCGTCCGCTTTTTCCTCCCGTTGTGTAACTTCTCCGCCTCACCCGTTTTTTTCTTTCCCGTCAATTGAAAAATTGCGAACTCATATCTTATCCTCCTGGATCGTATTTTTCATCGGTTGTTCAACTCCTTGCGCTTCTCCATTCAGCTTTCCACTTTTTCCTGGATTTGTTAAAAACTTACCTAAAAGAAACAGGACAGAAAAACGGGTTTTCCTTTACGCTTCAAATTTTTCGGTAGGTTTTCGATTCCCGCTTTGTATTTCTGTCTTCCATTTTCTCTCATCTTCCTTCCAGTTTCCTCTTTTTCGTCCGTTTTTCCTCCCTCGCAATTTTTTTCTGCCCGCGTCGTCTTTTTTTCGGTCGTTTTTCTCCCTCGCAATTTTTTTCTTTCCGCTTCGTATTTTTTCGCCCTTTTTTATCTCCTTCCCGTTTTTTTCCTTCCCGCTTCGTATTTTTTCTTTAATTTTTCTACCGCTTTCCCGTTTTTTTTCCTTCCCGCTTCGTATTTTTTTCTTTAATTTTTTTCCCTCCTTCCCGTTTGTTTCCTCCCCGCTTCATATTTTTTCGCCCTTTTTTCTCCCTCCTCCCCGCTTCGTATTTTTTTGCTCTTTTTTCTCCCTCCTTCCCGTTTTTGTCCTTCCCGCTTCGTATTTTTTCTTTAATTCTTCTACCCTTTTCCCGTTTTTTTTCCTTCCCGCTTCGTATTTTTTTATTTCCTCCTTCCCATTTTTTCCCTCCCCGCTTAGTATTTTTTCGCTCTTTTTTCTCCCTCCTTCCCGTTTTTGTCCTTCCCGCTTCGTAGTTTTTCGCCTCTTTTTTTCTCTCCTTCCCGTTTTCTCCTTCCCGCTTCGTATTTTGTCGCTCTTTTTTCTTCCTCCTTCCCGTTTTTTCCTTCCCGCTTCGTATTTTTTCTTTAATTTTTTTTCTTCTGGTTTTTTCTCGTTTGTTTTGGCGACAAAAAAAAATTTTGCGGCCGCCTTCGGCGTCCGCAAAATTTCCCGGTATCCTCAATACCTGGATACCAAGTTTTTTCCATCAGCGATCTGGTCACAGTACAATTTGAGTTCCCCTTGTGGGAGTAGTTGAATAGCTAACTATTTAAATTCCCACGCTTCACGCTCCCGTTAAGTTCCATAAATCCCGTTAACTTCTACAATTAACGCCAAGCTATTGACGGCGTTGGAATCAGCGTCAAAAATTCATTCGAATTGATATGCCACTCGCTGTAGGTGGAGTTTCTCAAACTAAAATAATTAATTAATAGTGTTTATCACGATCACTTATCATGATAACCACTATTGATGAGTGATGTACGTGGGTGTTTTATTATTAGTTTTCAAAATGTATGTTCCACACTGTTTCTGACCAAACTTTTGATGAAATAACAAACTTCAAATACTTTTAGAATGCTGTGATTTTTTTCAGTTCTGTAGGTTAACATTAACACTAGCAATAACTCATTAAAATTTACCTCGAAAATATGCCAAAATTTACGACTTGATTTCATTATCATCCGAAAACCGTTTTCCCCTGATGTTTTTCTTTAAGTTTCGAAACGAATAATAATCACTAAGGGTCAAGTCCGGACTGCACGGGGTGTGGTTTGTGCAGGTAAAGCGATTTTCGTCTGCACTAACCCTCGCAAAAAGCCAGGTATGAGGTGGCGCGTTGTCGTCTAAAAAAAGGCCAACTCTTTATTTTGACCCCACGTTTCTTTTCAACCGGAGGACGCAGCTCCTTCGGGGTTCCTGCGTACACGGCCCCATTTATTGTAGTATTTACAGCAATAAATTTTATAAGGAGGGGACCTTTGGTATCCTTGAAAGTGGTCATCATCATTTTTTTGTCAGATTTTTGCACTTTTCAATTCACGGGCGGTGGCAACCCCTCGTGCTTCCATTGAGGGAATTATTATTTGGTCACCGGGTCATAATAGTAAACCCAAGTACCATATGCAACTAATAAAATATTGAGCAGGTTCAAGTCTTCATTTAATAGGTTAAAATTGGCATTGCAAAAGTCGACTCGATCCTGTTTTTGAGATGCTGAAAGCAATTTTGGTACCCAACGGGCGGAAACCATTTTCATACCTAAGTCTTCAGTTAACATGGAACAAATTGCTGCTTTTGAAACACCCATCTCATCTGCTAAATAGGACAGTTTCAATCGCGGATCTCTCATTATTTGTTCCTCTAATTTCCGGAGCCTTTCTGTGGAAGAAACGGATTTTGAGCGTCCTGGCGACTTTTTGTCCGAGACCTCGTTTCGCGATCATTTAAAATTATTGACCCAATTGAATTTGTGTTTTGTGTTGGGCAGTCTTCATCGTAAATTTTAAGGATTCAACCATAAATCTGCGACACGTATTGCCGATCCAGCATTTAAAATTAAATCACACTACGATATTTAATTTGCAAATCTAGCATTTTTTCCGTCGAGGTAAAGTTTGCCGATTTATTGCTAGTGTTTATGTTAACCCACAGAGCTGAAAAAAATCACAGCCTCCTAAATGTATTTGAAGTTTGTTATTTCATCAAAATTTTGGTCAGAAACAGTGCGGAACATACCTTTTGAAAATTAATAATAAAACACCTACGTATGTATACTGCTCACACACTCAATTTACTTGCACACTGTGTTTATATGCAAAGGCATTTAATTTGAGTTTGATGGCAAGTGTACGTACGTGAAAGTCACGTGCAGGCGAAGTTCAGACTCATGCAGGTAGGTAACACCATGTTCATGCATGCATTCATTCAGTAGTTACTCCGCTTCCTTCTTTGTCTTCTCTATGGGGTAACTTGGACTCGATCACAGAGTCAGGCAGGCAGCGACTTAACGCTTTATATAAGAGATAAATATAATTCTAGCCCTTACTCGCCTCTGGGCTTTAACGGATATTTTTATCCTTTAGTTAACCTGGTTATTTAAATCCAAGCGAAGGTATGTATGACTTGAATAGTGGAAAATATGTTTCTTCCTACCCTTGAGTGCAGACCATTTACAGATTTACTTGCTTCAGGACTCCCACAAACATTCTGTACCTTTTTCTTCCTAAAAATACACTTGGTCTCAAATTTATGTAAAAGCACACAAGCTGAGAGAAGGTTTTAGACTTTCAAGTTGAAAGTTTCAACTTGAAAGTTTCAAGTTGGACGACTAACTATTACGGTTTATTACAATACGAACGAAATAAATTCATATTTTCGGTTCAAAACCAGTAGAATTTTAAACAAATCATTAAAAGAAAGTATATTTCCGCTATGTGCTAGATTTTTGTTCAAATAAGCCAAAAAGATATCCAATGGATCCCCGTCCAGAAAATAGTTGGACATGTGCCACGTGCTCAAAATCGCTCACCACCAAAGGAAGCTTGAAGCGTCACATGATAAGGCATGATGCCGACGCGAAGGTGAAATGCGAGGTAATCATCTAAACTCATATCATATCCTGAAAGTAATTTCAAAGCTCAACCCCTCACATACAGCAGTTTGTATATTAATCTTTAGGTCTGCGGCAAAATTTCGAAAAATCGACTCACCTTATCCATGCATATAAAACATTTTCACACTATCCGGAAACGACCCAGTTGCAACGTTTGTCACCGTGTATTTCTCACATCCACAAATTTATGGAGACACCTTGGTGCCGTTCACAGCACGGTGAATCGAGCCCGTTTGCCAAGTAGATTTCCCGGATGTGTGAAAACCTACTTGAACAAGGAAGCTGTATCGCAGCACATAAAAACCGAACATACCGAGAAACCGACCCGATTTCCGTGCACACTTTGCGGAAGAGAATTCAAACTCAGAACAAACCTTGCTCGGCACATTTCCATCCACACGACGGAGAAGCCCCACAGTTGCTCAACTTGTGGGAAAACTTTCCCAAACGCGTGCAATTTAAAAAGTCACGAGGTACAAATATGTAAATGTGTTTCTTACACCAATATTACGCTGGACAAGATTAACACAAGTTTAACGATGGTTAAACATTTACGCATTTATTTTACAGGTTACACATTTGGTAAAATCTAACCGAAGGATATTTAACTGTGAACTTTGTACTCAGACTTTTTTGGGTAAAGTTAGCTTGCAACAACATATGCAATCTGTGCATGAAAATCAAAGGAATCATCCGTGCACATTTTGTGACAAAAGGTTCTCGACGTCAAGGAATATGAGACGTCACGTGGAGGCCAGACATCCCGCGAATATAGACAAGATTCATTCCTGCGAAAAATGTGGGTACAAGAGCCACTCGAAAGAAAATTTAACTCAACACTCGAGGCGTCACAATCCTGCGAATCGACGAGAATGCCACTTCTGCCAGAAGCATTTTTCCATCTTTTCCGATTTGGTGACACACTGTCGTCGTCATACTCTAGAACAGTGATACATAATCCAAGAAATTCGTTGTTTTTATGGTTTGAATTTGTTATCCGGCCAACGATACACATGTACATGTACTTTAGTTCCCCTTTTTACACGCAATTAAACTGTGCTAGTTCGACATATGTATATTTTAGACGTTGATCATAACAACACCTTTGCAGGACGACCGCTTTGCCTAATTTTCATTGCATAACATCATTTTTGATGCTAAAAACCCGTAGTTAAATATGGAAGGAAATTTAGCTCGGCAGCACGCGAGGCATCACAATCCTGCATATCGGGAAGAATGTTATTGTGCTTCTGCAAGAACCCTTTTTTCACCATGTCCGAATTAGTGGGACACTTTCGTCGTCATACTCGAGAAGAGCGAGGACTTGCTGTTGCACTTATCTGATTTTATTATTAGAGCGATGCACAAAAGAATATGCTATTCTGTTGTTGTAAAAACCAAGCTATCACCTACCCGGAGTATAGTGTCTTTACGTTATATTTAATTGTGCTTTGCTCGTTGGAATTAAAGAAAGTGACTGAGTGAATTATACGATTATTTTATCTACTTAAACTAGATTTTATTTAAATCAATTGAACGATGGTCAACACAATTCAGAGCTCTGCAACAACACGAGTTGATTGATGACTTACTTTAATTATAAATTGATCGTGTGCAACAAAAAAGAGCTAACAATTCTAAACTTGATTGCCTACCACGACTACTAAAATCCAAAATGTCTGACTTTGACAACGACTAAAACTCGACTGTACTGACTATTCCTACTTACTTACTTACTACGACTTATAACAAAGAGAGACGCGCACCCAAAAATCCCACCCCCGTCGTCTCCATGGCAACCACCACCACGACACGGGGCAATTGTAGACGCGTAATCAATAAATTGCATACATAAACTTATTTTACATTTAACATCCTCCCACTTTCTTTTGTGAGAGCAAAAGAACTACCCTAGGAAAAAATCATAAATATTAAATCCAATTAAACTATATGAGTAATCTACAAATTCCACTGCGAATATCTAACTGGTTTCTTAGAGATCCTCCCTGACTTGGTCACTATCTCTTCATCGATAGTATCAACTTCCGGTTCATTCTGGACTTGCTTCTTCTTCTTGGAGTCCAGTGAGGGTCTTGAAATGGGTAACGCGGCTGCCTTGGGGGAAGCGATTTCCAATGGATAGAGTCGTTGCAGTGGTCTCTTGAGCGTTCCTTTCGATGTCTTGACATTCGAAACTCTGCACACTCCGTCCTTCCCTGGGATAAGCTCCAAAATTCGCCCCATCGGCCAGTCAAAACGCTTCTTGTTATCAGCACCGACTAAGACAACATCTCCAACTTGAAGTTGTCGTGCTTTCTTCTCGTTGGCTTCCTGGACCAATTGACCGAGATATTCCTTCCTAAATCTTCCTAAATCTTCCTAAACCTCTCATGAACATTACTGGTGTCAAAGGAATGAGATCGTCCTCATCCTCATTCACGGTTGTCAGTGGACGACTATTGATGACGGCTGCTGCGGAAGAAAGACAGGTCCTCAACTGGTCATAGGTCAGCCTGGCTCGCCCTAGCATCCTCTTCAAAAGATCCTTAATTGATCTGATAAGTCGCTCCCACCATCCGCCCCACCACGCTCCCGTGGGTGGGTTCAAGATCCACTGGATTCTTTTCACTTGACTCTCTTTCTCGATCTTGGTCCAATCCAGTGACTTGAAGAGATTGACGGCTCCAACAAAATTAGTCCCATTGTCACTATAAATTGTATTGGGACGTCCACATTGGTAAATGAATCTTTCCAAAGATTCCAAAAATGCTTCTGTGCTCAAGGAGGTGATCAAGTCCACATGTATTCCTCTGAACACTGCACACGTAAACAAAACGATCCACACTTTCGATCCATCTTTAAGGTAGGGTGGTCCAGCCAGGTCAACACCTGTCGTCTGAAATGGCTCGGTCGCAGCGACCCTCTTCTCTGGTAGAGCAGCTTCTTCCACCTCGACCTTCTTTGATTCGAATCTTCTACACGTGGAACAATTATGGATGACACTTCTGATCGTCTTCCTAGCTTGCAAGATCCAATACTTCTCTCGTAACTTCCCCATGATGAACTGAACACCAGCATGACAATAGTTCCGATGTGCATCTCGAATCAATTGTAGCACCATCGGATGGGATTTTGGAAGTAATACTGGCATCTTGAACTCTTCAGAATCAATTCGATTCAGTAGTCTTGTCTTAACGTGTAAAAGTCCATCTTCCATTCTTTGAACTTTCACTCCGCCACCAGTCTGAAATTTGTCCACGAAGCTTGCCTGAACTTCTCTCAACAACACTATTTCAGCTTCTCTTAATTCCTGGACTGTCAGATAATTCTTCAGGATCCGGTCTTCTTTCGGTACACGAGTATTCTCCACAAGCGACGCTGCCAGCCAATTACTGCAACATTCTTCAAATAAGTAGAGAATCTTGGATCTGGAATTATCTCGACTGCGGTAGTACAAGCCAAGTCAACACTGCTGGATTTCTTCATTTCTTGGTTAATTTCCTCCTCGTCCATAACTTCATCTGAGTGAGGCCAAGTTTCTTCTGATTCTTTGAGCTAATCAGGCCCCATCAACCATCCTGACTGTAGCAATTCTCCAGAATTGTAGCTCGGGATGGCAGGTCAGCAGGGTTGAGGCGACCAGGAACATGCCTCCAATTCTTGGCATCTGTATACGTGCAAATTTCTCGTACCCTGTTTCCAACAAAAGTCCCCCAATTGTCGTTACCTCGAATCCACGCCAGCACGGTGGTTGAGTCGCTCCAATATGTAGTGGGGATGTTCTCATAATTGAGTGCACTCTTGACAGATTCACAAAGTCGCACCCCAATTAATGCAGCCATTAACTCGAGTCTTGGAATTGTTGGTTTCTTCAAAGGAGCCACCCTTGCCTTTGCTTGAAGGAGGCTTATCTCCACTTGATCCCCAACTTCGCTGCGAAGAAACACAACAGCAGCATATGCATCCTGACTCGCATCACAAAACACATGCATCTGCAATACACGTGTACTTTCTAATTTCATAAACCGTGGGAGGTGAATTGATTTTAGGTGAGGTAGCTCCTCGCACCATTTCTTGAATTCCTTCGCCTCCTCCATAGGTAATGGTTCGTCCCATCCGGTCTTCCTCTCCCACGCCTTCTGTAACAACATCTTCGGCTTTATTAAGGCTGGACAACTGAAACCGATGGGATCGTACACTTTATGAACCATGGACAGCACGCTCCTCTTGGTAAACTTATCCGGGAGATTGCCCATCTTTATGTCACATGACAGCGTATCTTCATACTTGTCCCAAATTAGACCAAGTACCATTGTTGTAGGGAGTATTCTTGACTCCTGTGGAGTGTCAGTGTTGCCGTCTCCCAATCCGCACCCCCTCATGGCAGGCGAGCCGACTCCGGGAACCCCCACAACACTACATTCCCACTGTCTCAACTCCATCTTCGCTTCTTCCATAATCTTGGTTGAAGTCACTTTGAATGTTTCATACTCGTCCACGCTGTCGACTGACGTGACACAATTGTCCACGTATAGTGCTCCCATCAGTTTCAGGGCTTCTTCTTGTCGTCCATCCACAATTGATGATAGATGCATGTCGACGACTGCTGCAAGCAAGAAGGGTGAACAGTTAACACCAAACACAACTCGACAGTGACGGTAAATTTTAATTTTCTTTCCGGCAGGGTCCTCCCACCACAGGAATCTCAAATAATCCCTGTCGGATTTCTGTACGTCTATCATTTGAAACGCCTTCCTAACATCAGAGACGACCCCAATCTTCTTCTCCCGAAATCTGAGTAAAACTGACGGGATGAGTTCCATTAGATTAGGTCCTTTGTGAAGACAATCATTCAATGATGGATATCTTTTTGTGTTGCAAGAGGCATCAAATACAGGTCGTACCGGGGTAGGGCATGCAATACCGGTACCATTTTTCAAAACCGGTATTCGGTATTTCCGGTATTGAGACCTTCGGTAATACCGGTATTACCGACACCATATGTTAAATTTGTTAAACATGCTAATATCAATGAAAATCCTCGCACAAAGCAATTGCATACGTTTAAGAAAATTAAATGCTTGTGTGTAATCATATGAATAAGTATTATTACAGAAGTGAACATAAATATTCTTAAAAACTTTAGTTATATGCCTAACTTCGTAATAATTTATCAGAGCTCACGGGCAAAAAATTACCCCCGGTTCAAATTTTACTCATTGTATTCCCCAAACTTCTGATTATTTACTCCGTATCGCAGCCTTTTCAAATTCATCCACTTTTAAACGTGTGCGCTTAAACTAAAACTATTGAACTGTTTTAACATCATCGTCATTTCGTGTGTGCGCTCATAACTGCCTAAGGTATTTTCAGCGATTTTAAAAATTTGAGCCGTGAAATAGTTTTTAGTTGACAGTTTTTAGTTGTCTATTTGTCAAAGTACGGTAGCATATTTTTGGCGTTGCTACCATATCAGCAACAGTTATTCAGCCGTTGAAAATTTCGTATTTTCTCTCAGAAACTCAAAACCTACAGTGTTTTACATCTAAAACATTTTTGCTAGAAAACTTGAGCTTGTCTGAAATTTTTCTAGAAGACAATCTGCATGACAAAACGATTCGATGTTCTATTTGGGGAATTAATTTCTTCAGCATTTTTTTACACAATTGTTTGAAACTTTAAAAATAAATGCATACTGCGTACATATGTACATATGCAGTAATTAAAATAATTAAAAATTAATTCAAATATATGATTGGTACGAAAAATGCATTGATTATAATCCGCCAAATTGTGACCATCAACTTATTATTTTAATTTTGGATTTAATAAGTGGAATTTGGTTAACTGAAAGTTAGTCTCAATATGTAAAATTTATGAAGTGAATACCGGTATTGGTTAGCTCAAGACCGGTATTCGGTATTCGGTAATACCGGTTAATACCGGTACTGGAATACCGGTATTGCATGCCCAATACCGGGGTCGTCACACTTTCCTTGAACACTGGATGGTGGGGCAAGTAGTGGCAGTTTAGGTCATCCAAATGATACACGTTTACTTCCTCCACTATTCCCTCTTCCTTCCAAGACTTGAAAATGTCCCCGTATACGTCAAACTTTCCTGTGCTCAGTAATCTCCTTGTTGTTGACTGGAGTCTATTCTCTGCCACCAGTTGGGAATATTCTTCTCTTCACCAATCCATGGTAAGCCCACTGAATAACGTCCATCAGCTTGACGAGATACTGTCTCTGCAAAATGCTTCTTTGCAATTAATTCTTGATCCAACTTCGACTTCACCTCGATTGGATCCTTAATGCCGAGTGCTTCCAATGTCCACATTTCCTGCACGTTTTCTTCAGTCGTGAACATTGAGATCGATTCATTCAGCACACTATTGAACTTTGGAACTGGACCGCTCAGACTCCATCCAAAAATCGATTCACACGCGACGAGGCCACATCTCAACTTGATCATTCTTCCTGTCATGATGCTTCCCCACAAGTCGCTTCCTATTAGAATCTGGATGTCTGGTTCGGCGACTTGATGACGAGAGTAGTCCGAGAGCAAGATCCCCTTGGCTTTCAACTCTTGAATCCATGGACCATTTTGAACTCTTGGCACTATCCCTCCAATAATTGGCTTCTCTCTCAAAACCACTTCTTCCGTACAGACTTCGGAGCAAAATTTGATGCTTATAAACTTGCCCAACATCAGTAACGGAACCATCGAACAGCACATTTCTGGAGAATTCTGATCCCATTGGCTTACTTCTGATGGCTTTTGCAGTGCTGTAGGTTATGTAGCTTCTTTGACTTCCTTCGTCAAAAAGCAGCCTCACAACACGATCTTCTTTCTTTTCTTGACAGCCGACTTTCACTAGCACTGTCTTCAATAAAACATCACTCTGGCATTGGATGTTTGTTTGAGCTGCATCGGTGGAAATAGACGTGTACGAGCTGTCCTGTTGATCATCCTTCTCGACTTGAGAACACATTACTTCATGATGATTACTCTTGCACACACGACATGATACCGACGCTTTACACTTCTTCGCAATATGACCCCTTCCTAGGCAGATGAAGCATCCTTTATTTTCTTTGACCAGGATCTTCGAGCGGCATTTTCTGCGCCTTGAAACACCTTTGGCTGTTGTGGTTGGATTTTCCACAAAACACACACTGTTCAACTTGTTGACCTGAATAGAGACCAGCAGCAGTGGGGAATTCTTCATTCTTCTCAATGTGACCCTTCTTCCTGTTCTTTTCTTTAATTGGATTCTTAAACGTGGACTGAACAAACTTCCTCTCCTTAGCATTCTGGGCCTCCAGTCGCAAAAACTCCAAGTTTTCCAGATTAGTAGCGGGTGACATATCAGATTTCTTCTCCCGTACCTTCAGGTTACTGGTCTGCCATCGGAGTAGTACTTGCTGTGGGAGACTGGATTCCATTAACGGATAGATAAGTTCAGTTGGATCACTTATTTTCCCCAACGACTCAAGATTCTTTAAATGACCTTCCAACTGGTCATGTAACAGCTCCACGTCGAAATCTTCCCTTGAATTCTTGGCATTATTGATAGCAAGCCCCAGCAATTCTCTTTGGCGTAAAATCTTCTCATCACCAAATCTGGATTTCAACTTTTCAACCACCAAGGGATAATTCTGATCCGAGCGCGGATAAATCTTGATCACCTTCTCTGCTTCTGATCCGGGGACGATGGCTTGGATCAAATACTGGAATTTCACGTTTACTTGTAACTCATCATCTTCGTGAATTTGCCGGTATTGCGCCCACCACCCCAACCAATCTTTCCAACTCCCATCGTACTTCTGTAGTTCGATCTTGGGCAGTTTGAAATTCCTATTTCGATGTACATGCTCTCCATTCGGCGTGTTATAACTACTTCTTGCATTTAGACTTGATGGACGAGTTTCTCCATAAAGAATCTCCTCGATATCTTCTCGATATCCATGATAGCAACTTTGATTCTATCTGAATATTCTTCATTAGCTGCACTCTCTTCCGTGTAAGCTTCCGCCGTGCAATTTTCATCCAACATCTGGGTGAGCACTTTCTCATCATGTTCTCTGATCGACGACTGGAGAGATTCCAACTTCCGTAATTTAATGGTAAGTTCTCTTGAGTCCGGTGGATCCTTCGCCAACTCCGCAACTGCACCATCAATTGTCTTTGTTATTGAAGCTCGAACAGGAGTCCTCGCCTTCTTCAGTCGATCCATGTTGATATCTCGGAGTCAACAAACAAAAATAATTAGAACAGTACACGTTAATCAACTCAATCAGCAACAACGCCGACCTCTATGGCTCCCGAACGCTCAGGATGGGGCCCTCAAAAGAGGCAAGACAGTAATTGAGTAATAGACCAATAAAGTTGACGTTCCTCTCGGGCCGGACACGCCGATTTCAATCTGGTCGGTCACTCCTTCCTCACGGACTACTTCACAGCAACAATAAAACTTGAAAGGTATCACCTGAACGGCCCCCGAATACTCAGGGTCGGGTCCTCAATGAGGCAAGGCTTGATGTGAATCCTCTCCTTTGAATCTGCTCCTCGTCCAGACAGCAACAATAGCACAGGATTTCCACGGAACAGTCTTTGCACGTACACTAATTCACTCAAAAAGTCACAACTCACTGACCACTATAACTAGTCAACTTTCAACTAAAACTGACCCAACGAGCAATCACGTCGAGGTCACCACTAATGTAAAAACCAAGCTATCACCTACCCGGAGTATAGTGTCTTTACGTTATATTTAATTGTGCTTTGATCGTTGGAATTAAAGAAAGTGACTGAGTGAATTATACGATTATTTTATCTACTTAAACTAGATTTTATTTAAATCAATTAAACGATGGTCAACACAATTCAGAGCTCTGCAACAACACGAGTTGATTGATGACTTACTTTAATTATAAATTGATCGTGTGCAACAAAAAAGAACTAACAATTCTAAACTTGATTGCCTACCACGACTACTAAAATCCAAAATGTCTGACTTTGACAACGACTAAAACTCGACTGTACTGACTATTCCTACTTACTTACTTACTACGACTTATAACAAAGAGAGACGCGCACCCAAAAATCCCACCCCCGTCGTCTCCATGGCAACCACCACCACGACACGGGGCAATTGTAGACACGTAATCAATAAATTGCATACATAAACTTATTTTACATTTAACAGTTGTGGATATTCTGAATATCCACATTTGACACACAATTAAGGCTTACAAATGCATAAAAGATTCTAATAAAAATTCTAATTATAATAAACAATTATTAAGCAGCTTCACAGCACTGCAGCTAGTACATAAAATACGTGTAGGTAAATAATTCTCCTTTACTATAGCATTTAGAACATTGCCTGAATGAAGTGGTAGCACCTTCCGTCATAAAAAAGCTTAAATTCATGAGAAAAATGGCACAATGGACAACAGCTTAGAGACCCTTTACCTTCACTCTCTCCATGACTCCTAAGTAAATGAGTAAGAATTCTACGATTCTACAAAAAAATCCAATGACTATTTTAAAAGTACCCTTTCAGTATATGGATAAGACGCACTGATCGAAATAAGTTGTGGAGCCACAATTTTTTCGGTGTCAGGTTACCCACGAGGGTGTAATGGCCACATCAGCCTTCGATGAGGGTCGTACGGGGAAATTCATAGTAAATTAACCGGTGAGCACTTTTTCAAAATTGTTTTTCAAAAGTGTTTTGAATTCATGAACGCCATACCTCGACAGCTTCTTTGAGTTGTGTCGAAATTTCAGTTTTCCAACTTTTTAAAAATCACTGAAATTTTGATAATTTGGTTTACTTCTGAGGTAACCTGACACCCAAAAAATCGTGCTCCAACAGCTTATTGCGACCAGTGTGCCTTATCCATACACTGAAAGGGTACTTTAAAAATAGTCGTTGGATTTTTTGCTAGAATCGTATAATTCTTACTCTTTAATAAATTTTCAGATTTCAGGAAGTTTCTTTATTAAATCTTAAATCTTAAATCTTAGTATAAAGTGTATCGCAGAGTATGTGTGAAAAAAATATGTATCACAAAAAGTATCGAAAAATCTGACTACGCAGCAGTCGCACAAATAAGTCCCTAAACTTAAAAAAAACGCAGAAATCGCAGAAAAATCCTAAAAAAACGCAGAAAATCGTAGAAAAAGTCCGTAAGAATAAGAGAGAGAGAGAGCGGACTACAAATAGTACACTTCCTCCAGTTCCTTTCCTGGAGGAAGTGTACCCAGAATCGAAGCAACGTTCCCACGTTGAGCAGCGAGGGAAACCCGCTGGCGCAAAAAGTTGACGGCGTTGGCTTGTCCAGTTGTGGCGGCGATCCGCTGAGCAACTTGGAGATGAAGGCAAGTCCTTCCTGCCCCCATACTCCTGTGGTCTCCATGGCAACGGGAACAAAGATGTATCGGTCCATGAGGAACGCGTACCTCTTCCTCTTGCGGTCCTCTGCCTTGCTGGCGGCAGCGCCCTGATGGCGCACGGTGTCTGGGAGGTAGCTGGGGGCGAATGTGTCCGCGCAGGTGAAGTCCCAGACAAGGGACCTCCCCCGCGACCAAGGGACAAGTGTCATCCCGTCGGGACGCTTGCCGTCCGTGGTGGAGCACCCCGCGGGCTCCCTGATGCAGGGTACTTCGGCAGACCGGAGGGCTCTTGCAATGACGTCGTTGGCGGCCTCATGGCGGGACCAACGACCCTTACTTCGGCGGCAGGAGAGGCCGTGGTAGCCGCGGGAAGTGACCTGCGCCCCGCATGGGCACTTGTGCGGCTCGCAGATGTTGCAGCCTAGGCGGAGGGCGATCGCGACCCGGAAGGTCTCGTTGGGGAGAAGGGTGCCCAGTTGTGGAGAGGGGAGGGCGTTGAGCCACACCCCGGCGTATTTGTCGCGGAGGGAGCGAAGGCGGGCAGTATCCTCCGGGATCACTGCCACATCCGAGAGTTTGGACAAGGTGGTGTCCAATATGGGGCGTTCCCACGCCGACTGAATCCCTCTAACGGTTTCGAGTGGGAGGTCGGTGAGGCCAAGGTCGGTCCACCGCTGCACCCCCTCTGCCATGGCGATGTCAGTGCCATGGAGGTGGTCCGGAAGGAGACGTTCTACGTGGGGCAGGACGCTGTGGACCGACGCTAAAAAGCACGGTATCGCCACATCCACAGCGTGCCTGACCCCCAGGCCGCCTTCCTTCACGGGGAGGGAGGACTGCATCCATGCAGCCTCCGAGAGAGTACAGTTGAGGATCCCCTCCAGGGCGTCCTTTAGCGTGGCGTCGTAGTGGACGAGGCGTCCAACTTTCTCCACGATGGTGCGCAACGGAGAAAGTAAATCAGCCGGGGGATGGAGATAGACGCCCTCAGGAGGAAAAAGGCCGAATGCGCCGAAAGGTTGAGGAGTCTATGGGAGAAGGTGGCCAATTGCTGCGTCTTCGTGGCCAAGACCACTCCCAACGCCTCGTTAGTAAGATGGGCGCCCAGCAGCATCGCAGAATCGGGGGACATGAGCTGGATTCCGGGGGCAACTTGCTGAAATTGGAGGAGGATGTCGATGGCGGTGTCCCGCTCCGCCCCCAGGATCCCCACTTCACATTTGTCGTGGTTGAGGTGAAGGCCCACCTCACCACTCATCCTAGCGACCGTTGCTAGGGCCTCCAAAACCTTTTCCGGCGTGTCCCCAATGGCCCCATCGTCGAGGTACCATAAGTTTAGCTCCGTTTCCATTGATTCGACGATGGGGTGGATCACGAGGGAGAAGAGGGCGGGGCCTAAGGGGTCCCCCTGATGGCACCCAAGTAGGGAGGGGATGGGGATGGTCCCATAGAAAAGTGACGAGGGGCTTTCGTAGCATTGCGCCACAAATGGGAAGATTGAGGGGAAGTGGTCGCGGACGGCGTGGAGTAGCGTGTCCCGCCGTATTTCGTTGAAGGCGTTCCTGAAGTCGATTTTCAGGAACGCTTTGGGGGAAGTGTGGGTGTGGCCGTAGTAGATTCGGGCGGCGTGGGCGCCGATTTCCGCTCCTCCCTTGATTCCCACCCCCAGTTGGTGGGGTGAAAAATGCTTGATTAACTGAGGGGTAATCCTTCCCACAATAATCTTCGCGGCCAAGCGCCGCCATGTATTCCCCACAGCGATGGGCCGAATCCCGCCCGACTTCTTCTTCAGGGCAGTGAGTGAAGCTCCATAAAAGAGGGGACAGAGAGTTGGCGGGACTCCCCCGGAGAGGACCTTGTTGAGGAAAGTCCGCATTGCTTCGGCGAGTTGGTTGCCCCTCTCTCCTTGACTGCACCCCAGGAGATCCTTCAAGATCTGGGGTCTCATCCCGTCCAGTCCCCCCGCGGACCCTGGCGGAAAAGAGGAAATAGCCCGGAGCAGCTCTTCATCCAAAACCGGGGCAATGGCAGGATCCTCAAGTGGTGGAGGAAAGTTGACTGGTTGTGGGTGGGCTGGGTGTTTTGTGAGAAGGGCAGAAAGGGTGTGGTCGTCGGACGGAGCAATGGTGTCGTCGGAGCATGCGAGGCGGATTGCTCCCCGAATGTCACCGTCTGCCAGCTTGGCCTCCACCTTTTTCGCCGTCATGTCGAGTGGGGGTTTTTTAGAGGGTGGGCGTGGTGGGAGGGGCCGAGGGATTGAGAAGCCACCCACCCACCCCGCAGTATGATCCTTGACCCAGGTTGTCAAGTTCTTGATGCGATCTGACTTCTGTGGGACTGGGAGTGTTGCATAGGGAAAGAGGAGCAACTTTCCCCAGCTTTCTTCGTCGTCCGATTCCGTCACTTGCTGCAGAATTGTGGCGAGGCACTGCGCCACAGACCTTCTTGCGCCGCGGGGGACTCTTCGCAAAGTGGGCGTGGTGGTCTTGAGGCGGGCGAGAATTTCTCCCCAATCGTCGCGTTGTTGTTGTTGTTGAGGTGAAGGTGGAGGTGCATCCACCCACTGGATACCCTCAAATCAGTTGTGGAGGACACCCCTGGCTCCAACGCGACGGGTGATGGTGTCAGGGAAAAACTGTTTTATGTATTTCCCAATGGTGGACTCCGAGACTCCGCCCTCCCCGCTCTGGGCGACGTAAACAGCGTAGCGGGCGAAGACGTCCGCTTTCTTCAGGCGGATTGGAGGGTGATTGTTGGGGTCGACAACAACAAAAGAATTACGAACCCAGTCCTGGGCGGAAGAAATGGTGTCTTTTTTGGTAACACCAGGGGACGTGGGGGAAACGGATGATCGGCAAGGTCGGGGGACAATGAGTGACGTGTCGGAAAGAGAAGGGGGATCAGCGCCACAAATCGTGGCTGACGTCGCCCCGACACTCGAGGAAGGCTCATCTCCGCCTAAACCGATGGCAGGAAGGGGGGTTCCGATGGTGGATTTGCGGGGTCGGCCGCGGGGGCGCGGCGCAGGTGTGGAGACGTCCCGCGGCGGTTGTGACGAGGGGGGATCGGTGTTTTTTTGTGGTGTGGACATGGTCTGTGATGGGCCTTGAGGGCGCAGAGAGACCAATTAGTCCCACCCAAGGAAACAAAAAAGAATTAGTTTCCTGCCACTCCAGAAAAAATAAAATTTAAGAAATCTCGCCTGAACAAAGGCATTTAAAATGCGAGAGAGAGGCCAACCCCATCAGAAAACGGAACACTCAAACTCCGTGCCGCTTCTGGGGGCGCAGGGACCTCCCCCCTACACGAACTGAGTCGTGGGAAATCCTTCCAGGTCCGGCCACAGGAGAAAAACGGGAAAAAACGGGCCCTTGACAACGGTTGCTATGGGCAGGCGGGGCGAACTGCTACGTGTGGGGAAGAACGTAGCCCCACTAAAACTACAGAAAGTTCCCAAAACACGTTCCCCCCAACAAAAACACTTTCACTACCCACTAGGGGTCTGAAGGAACTGGTTGGGAAGAAATTTTAAAATGGGGGTGACCCTATTCGTCAAATTTTTAAAACTTAAAAAATATTAGAAATGGAGGAGAGCAACGTGACGTGTTCTCTCCTCGAGCGCCCTCTCTCTTTCTATCTTTCAGATTTCATAATCCCACCTATGTGAAATTTGAAAAATTTTAGAAAATAACCTTCTTCGTATTCCTCCTTCCTGCTCCTCCTCCTTAATTTGTATCATCAGCTAGATTTTTAAATAAAATTTTCCTTCGGTACGACATTGGTTTCATAATTATACCTGATAGTGACCAATTTGAATTTGGAACCAGTTTCGAATTCTTGATTTTGTTAACACAAATCGCGAAAAACCTACCGTTTAAAATTTATTCTTTTTTTAAGAAATTTTAATGTCAAGGTAATTAGTACAGTACACACCTTTGTGAATTTCTTCGTCAACGGAAGATAAATTAACTGCACAAATGTATTTCGCCGTGAACGGTGAATCAAATACTGCACAAATGAGTGTCCTTCGTCGTAAAGAGGTTAAACCCTTGTTTGTTTAACCATACAGCAGAAAATTACCTTGCACTGAAGCAAGTTTATGCTTTGCTAAAAACCTCAAAATTTTCCATGTTTTCGTAAGTCATGTAAAATCTGTCAGGGACAGGGGCCCCCGAAACATTGTGCCTACCGGCCCCAAATTTATAGTTCCGCTAGTGAATGCATGCCAGTCGTCCGCACACAGCTTTGACAGTTGTTCATTATTTTACCCATGCTATTTAAATGGAGGACGAAGGGATTCTTTACATAACGGTAAAAATTAGGTTCTTCTAAATAAGTCAATACCCTTGCGTGAAGACCACTTACATTCATTCTCTTCATGACTTGTACGAATTCTGTACCCTTCCCTTCCTAAAAATACACTTGACCTGAAATTTAGAAAGTAAACTTGCAGCAGTTTAGCTCAAGACTTTCATGTTGACAGAGGACGTAAACTTGCAACTTCGTCAACTTCACGTAATTTGTTTATTAAAATATTTTCTATTCCCTCCAACAATTTTAACCAAATCATTACTGAAAATTGCAGTGCGCATTTATTTACTCAATTATTTTTCCAGTAACATTTCGAATGGAACAACGTCAAGGAAGCGGATGGACATGCTCCAAATGCTTAAAAACGTTCGACACCAAAGCAAACTTAAAGTACCACATGTTCTCACATGACGTCTTTGCGAAAGTGAAATGTGAGGTAATCATTCAAATTTATGTAGAATATTGACAATTCTTTTATCTGTAAAATTCAACCAACTAAATCAGCCTTTGCTCCACTGTTTAGGTCTGCGGAAAAGTTTTGAAAAATCCAGTAATCCTGTCCCAACACATTAAACTGCATGATACCAAGCGGGACCGACCCAGTTGCGACATTTGCCAACGGATATTTTCCACACCAGCAAATTTACGAACACACATACGTACCGTACACAACAGGACGAAACGACCTCGTTTTCCATTCGAGTTTCCTGACTGTGACAAATCCTACCTGTCCAAAGGCGATGTTTTGAAACACATAAAATCTGAACATTCCGAAAATCCGACCCGATTTCCGTGCACGCTTTGCGGTAAGGAATTCAAACTAACAACAAACCTTGAGAGGCACATTTCCAGCCACACGACGGAGAAGGCCTTCGTTTGTTCCACTTGCGGGAGGAGTTTCGCCCATTCGATAACGCTGAAACGTCACAAGGTATGAATAAATATGCCTCCTAAATATGTTATTGGTTAGACCACACGAATAAAAAATTTAGACGTCCATAAGTACTAAGTATTTACATATGAATTTTACAGGCTACAAACTCGGAAAAATCGACCCGGTGGACTGTCAAGTGCGAACTTTGTAATCATGTTTCTTTACGCCGAGCCCACTTGCAAAGCCATATCCAAGCTGTACATGAGAATCAGAGGAATTACCCGTGCACATTTTGTGACCAAAGGTTCTCGACGTTGGTCATTATGAGACGTCACGTGGAGGCGAGACATACCGGGAATTCAGAGAGGATTCATTCTTGCGACAAGTGCAAGTTCTTGAGTCATTCGAAAATAAGTTTATATCAACACGCGAGGCGTCACAATCTTGTTAAACGGCAAAAATGTTGCTTCTGCAAGAAGCAGTTTTTCTACTTCTGGGAACTGGTGATACACTGTCGTCGTCATACTCTAGAGCAGTGAGAACTGAGGAATTTGTTGGTCATATCTGATTTTATTGTTGGGCGGAGTGAGATATGCAAATATGTATTTTCAGACTTGTGTTACTTATACCCCGTTGAAAATATAAAATTATGACCAACCTATAAGGAATATGTCAAAATTTGTACACAAATATTCGCAAATTGTTGATCTTAATGAAAAGTCGTCAGAAATAGCATACACATGTAACAGATTCTGGCAAATGACATTCTTCACATGCATTTCCTGCTAATGTACGGAGACAATATATGTAATTATTGATAAAACTATATCTTTCATGAGTAAAAAAACGGAGGAGTTTGTCACTATAATTTCTAAATCTTTCTTTCAGCATGAAAACTCTCGGTGTCATAAAAATTCAAAACTTGTATTTCAAAAGCGCCCTAACTAACACCCACTTCAATGCGTAAGCCGGCAAATGTGCAGTTTTTCTTAGAATTGTATAAATTCATTTACGCCTCGACACAGCCGAATTATATGTATCCACAGTAAAATGGGTTTAACAAAAAGGAAGGTTCGGAAATGTTCCACCTGTTCGAAAACATTCACAACTAAGCATCGATTCATCAATCACATTATTATGCACGACCCCGAGGCGAAGATGAAATGTCAGGCAAAAATTTAAATTTGACCATCTATTGTCTTACGTTTCTTTGCCTTCGTGATTTAGATTTGCGGGAAAATTTAAAAAAAACCGCGGGCTTACCTTCGCTGCAGCGTTTTCTGCAATTTTTCCGGAATGGTGGAGCATATGAGTAGCACGCATAGTTTGGAATGGCATGAATTTAAAATAAATAAATTTCTCATACAAATTTTGAACTTAGTTAAGCTTAATTTGATCCGCGTACTTAAATACATATTTAGTGTTAAGCGGATCGTATCGGTTTACGCATCAATTTATGTACATATCTATTTACTTATATACATATTTGAGTACCTACAGTGGATACTGAATTTTACATGCCTTATTTAAGTAAATATGCAATACCTGATCATTTGCCAATGTTTTCCAGGTACATAAATAATTTGCATAGACATAAAGCATACATTTGTATTTACATACATAAATATGTATGCATTTAAAAGAGACGAGGGTTCGACATAGCGAGTGAATCCTGGAAATTTTTCTAAATTTGTAATTTGACCAGAAACAAGGAAATAACTGCTGTATTAAACTTAGGATACAACTAATAAACTGATTAGATATTCATGCAAAGTGAAATGATTGACTTGACAACGTAATATTCGAATGGTCTCACTCATATTGTATTTGTATGTATTTCTGATTCTGTTCAAGGGGTGGGATTAGTTGAGTGGTGGAACGGCTTTGTTACATGACGAAAGGGTTGATTCTAGAAAAAGGTGCCCTTGATTCCAAGGCTTTCATTTGCACTATAGCCTTAACGGGCTATTACAAGGCATATATAGTTCATCCCTGGTCTTTCTCTCATTAAACATATGTTCATTGTTCACGTATATTTAGAGAGTCTTGTGTTAAGTATGTGAAGAAGTCACCATTCGATGTGCATAAAACGAAATCGTATATTTTCTGCCCAGGTTTGAAATCTGCACTCAAGGCCTTGAGTGCAGATCATTTCCAGCTTCACTCACAGTGGAGGTCTCCCAACGTATGCTCACAGATTTGGACCAAACTGCAGTTTGGTGTAAGCATTAAATTCTAGTTTGCTTTTCCCTAGTCCAGTTCTGCTAAATTTGGCACCCAGTTCCAATGTCATAAATCTTTCAAGAATTCTCGTAATGAGTAATTCAGTAGTTGAGGCTCCAATTAAGGACAGGGAGGAAGCCTAAACAAAACAATGAGTTTAACAATCTAAACGTTTTTATGCAGATAAGCTAGTAAAGTCAAGGCCTTTTTACTCACAAATAACTTCAGATTTTCCTTTTCCTTTAAAAAGACTTCAATTGCTTTGAGTTCGCTGACAGAAGGTTTTGCATCGACAATCCGGAGATACGACTGCTTTCATGTCTTCGTGCTTGAACGGATGCAGGATCAGATTCACAGCAGAGGCTATACAAATTTCCGCTTCACCAGTCCTTAACGCATTCGTTGCTTCTCGAATAGCAGCAAAGGATGCGGAACATCCTGATTCAGTGGCAATGTTTGGACCTGTTACACCAAGGACGTGAGACAATCGTGCAGATGTTGAAGAATAAGCGTTTCCCATGTACGTCCTGAAGAATTCGGTCCCCTTAAAACCACTTTCGATCATGAGCTCTTTATAGTCGTCTTTCCAACTTCCTGTAAAAATTCCGATTCTACGGTTATGTAGCTCTTGCACACTAATTCCTGCATCCTCCAAAGACTCGTGTGCAACCTCTAAGAGGAGACGTTGCTGAGGGTCAGTGTACTTCAATTCCATTGGATTAAAGCCAAAAAATGATGCATCAACTTCGTCGATGGGGCATTTTAAGAAACCGCATTGCATTTCGGGATCTTCAACTATGCAGCCTTGTTCTACTGTCCAGCGGTCAGAAGGAACTTTTCTGACTCCATTTCCACCTTTAATCAAGAGTTCCCAGTACTCGTCAATGGAGTTTGCTTCCGGGAATCGACATGATACTCCAATTATTGCAATTGGCTCATGACCTGCTACCTATTGACCATAAATTATACAGAATTACATTTAGTAATACTTAAGATTCACGGGGAATAATTGAACATCGAGAAAATAATGAAGTATGCAAATTTCTCCACTACTTTATGAACGGTTCCAGGTAAGAAATCCTTGTTAACTTCTGCCTCTATATTCCGAGCATATTGCAATATACTCTGAAAATAGATATCAATTATTTACTTTAATTTTATTCTCTCCCGTGCAAATAATTATTTAAATTTGAAAAAACCACGTACGTACCTTGCTTATACTACCATAATCATCATTTGAATCATAACCGTTTCCAACATCAACTTCATGAATGATTGCAATGGATGGAAGGCTTGTTGCACTGCAAGTACAAATTTATAGCGAAATCCACCATGAAATTAATTCGTTTTTTGCACTTACCCAATTGAAGCCTTAGGATTAACCCTGATGGAATATTTCTCATGCAACTCTTCACAGTAGGGCAATTTAGTCAAGTAACGCCTCAACCATTGATGTGCATCATCTTGGACAAATTTACAAATTTAATCCTGGTACCCTTAACATGTATATTTTATTTTGCATACCAGTTTTCATTGAGCTTTTCAAATCGGCAATGATTTGTTGGTAAAATTCAAATGATGGTTCCAAGACAAGTACGGAAATTTCCTTTTCGTCAAAAGTGTCCTTCGAGATTCCAATTTTCCCAGTTTTTGTATAAGTGAACAAATTGTCCACGTTTTGAAGTACCTATTACACAAATTATAGGCGTAAAGCAATCAATAGAGGTATGATTCTGTAATTCTGGTTTTCACAGGGGGAAAAGTTGTAACAGGGGAAAATGTGGAGAACAGGGTTTCGAGTGGGTTAAACCCACTGGGTAAACTGTCCGGGCAAAAGAAGATTTAACAAAATAAAAGTGGGCAGAATCGATACCCTGTAATGTAGTAGAACTTACGATGCAATCCGTATCCAAAAAGATAATTTTTGAGAATCCTGGAATACTCCAGCAATGCAGGCGTGCAGCGACACTAGGTAAACTTGCCAACTCCGGTGGTGAGTTAAGCTGGATAAAACCATCCGCATAATGGCCCATCCGAGTACTGCAAACATATAAAATTAATTCTTCAAAATATGAAATCTTTTACGTTTGTTTTGTCTTATAAGAAATGACAATTTTTGGCGTCGAAGAATTAATAAGTTTCTTACATATTGTCTGGAGAGATTGAGTTTCCCAAGATGAGCACAATTTTTTTTGATGTATGACATACTCGTAGTGAGTTGAGCAACACGAGCACTTTCGGGACTGCGTCATCATCCCGGACAAATGTAACCCAACAACCTATGAATTTTTAATGTTTTTTTGTTAAAACAGAGTTAAGAAAACAAGTTCAAAGACGGTACTCCAATAATTCAAGTAGCATATAAGCTTGCATTTCTACAACAATTGAGTATCCTACCAACGCTAATTACCGTTAATTACCGTACGACCTGATTGTGAATAACTGGGAAAATCAAACTAGGGTAGTATACGAAGTGCTGTCGAAATTATAGAAATTCATAACAACTCTTGGACAGCGTTATTTTATTGATTCCTGCTAAATTTCCTTCCAACTAAATTCAGTAATTTAGTGTATAATTTCTAGTAAATTGTAACTGCAAATTGCAATGAATACTTTAAAAAAGTTATTACAACAAATTGTTCGTTTAATTGATGAATGAGTTATATCAAGAATATCCAATTCGAAGATTTTCCTTATAACATATGTATATAAATAATAAAATAATATAACTATAACATTTGAGTTTATGAACCTGAAACGGATACAAGGTATTTAATTACCGACTAACTTGGATAGGGAATTGATAAAATATTTAGGGCTCTTGTATTGCCTCAGCACCAGAATCCAAAATATCTTGGCCAATCAAAACACAAGCCTAATTCTTACATAACTAAACCATTGTTAATCTACGCTTTTGTACTTTTAAAATGCTAGGAATTTGCAATTTCGCGGTTATTCCCGTTTTTACGGTTTTTCCCAGTTATTCCCGTTTTTCACAGTTATTCCCACTGCGATGGGGGATTATCAAAGAAAGTGTGAATTTCCGATATACACCATACTGCTGGATATCAATGCTAGATTTCCAGAATTTTATGCAGCCGAGAAACTTACCGAACGGCATAATGAAATAATATTTCTTTGCATGGAACACAAACTTAGGACGATGAGAAATAAAGTGTGTTAACGTCGAGCAAAAGTCTTCATTATATAGCCCACTAACAACGTACATGCACTATGTAAGTGATAACCTATTAAATTGAGGTCATTTTATTCGTCCCTTTCAAGTGCGTTGAAGGTTTAAAAATATTTACGATTTTTCCATGGTAGGGTTAACATACGTAATGCAACATAATCTAGATATATTTGTCAGAACTTTACGATGTTACAAGGAAAGATATAACATTTTCGAGAGCTATTTCCTCATTCGTGGGGTAATTTGGTATATTAAAATTTTAATTAAGCCATGTTCGCACTTGCATATTTATTTATTTATCTCAGGCTGTACTTGTTATACAAGATGTAAAAGAATAGGAAAGGAAAATATTTTTATGGACATAGGAAAATAGAAGAAATGGACATAGGTGGCTCACTTATCGTAAAATAAATGACATACGACAGATGCCGGTTTCTGGTATTATTACAGGAAAATATCGTCGGAATTTGTAAAATATAAAATTGACTTTCCTAATCTATTAAATATATTTGACGCATTTTATCAAGCATTATACTTCCCGTAAAATAAATGTAGGTATTGTTGGAGGATTTAAACCGGATCAAATTCTTGGAACAAGGTTTAGTCCCGCAATTACTTATCGTTACGTAATATTTTCACCGGAATTTCTAGGTATAAATATTTCTCTGTGTCTATTAGAAATATGAAACAGTCGTGCAAAACAAATTATTTCTACGCGTCTGCCAAATGATTTTGAGTGAAAAGTAATTGAAAATATATATTTTTTGAATTGGTTTATTTAAATTTTATCTTATACAGAGAGTTGTAAAGATAAACTTTTCTTTAATTCGAGAACAAAATTAATTTTAGATTTATTGCCGAAACATATCCCCTTGTGTATCATTTCTTTATTTTTTCTAAGTTTGCGACCCTTTTATCAAGTAATTCTATCCATCTCTTAGTTCTGGTTTTCATCCAGGTCTCCGTCCCTAAACTTTTCCCCGTTTTGGTGACATTTCCCTGAACGGCGACCGTATTAATGTGCATTTCCATATCATCAGTATCAAGCGGTCCTTCGGTTGGAACTTGGTCAATGGAATCGACCAGAATGTGGGGTTGTTGCACCGTTCCCGAGGTACTAGTCGGTGACGTAACGTCACCCAGTATTTTTTGCTCACGAGCCTCAAATTCATCACCGTTACGAGTATTGGTAACACAGCGGGGATTTTTGGCATGTGGAAAAAGCGCTGTGCATCTGTCTAGGGAATGAAAAATGAATATTTTTTGAAAACTGTGGCAAGTGTGCGATTTCCATATTTATTTTAAAACCTTATCGTTTGAAAAAATGTGTAAAGTTTTGGAAAATTTCAAAAATTTGAAAACTCAAATAAAAAACGTTACCTCGATAAACTCTATAAGCAGCCGTGATCTCATTGTCGATCCACGCGTCATGCTGGGCGGTGGATTTCTTGCCAATCTCCCATGTTTTGGTGATCCTACGCAACCTTCGAGGATTCGATGGTCGCTCTTTTGCCTCGGCGTTTTGGCGAGACTCCATTTAGGTTTATCTGAAAATAATTATATTCGAGTCAGTACTTAATTTTTCTCAAGATAGTTAAGTATTTCTAACTTAAATATCAGTATTGTTGCATAAATAAAACAAATAATTTGGAAAGGGAAATTCAAAATTTTCTTATTTGTTTACCTCGTAGTTACCCTTCTGCAAATGGTTTTAAATTAGTTGGAAATTTGTAATTTGAATTTTTGAATAATGGATTGATTTAATTTTAACGAAGTAATATTTATATCGCGTTGTTTATAAAATATCGTAACTTTTAAATATTTAGGTTTCCAGTGATAATACGATTTATGGAGGGTGCTTCCTGACTCAAACAAAGTTAAAGTTCAACTGGAGCTCTTGCACGACAGTCGTTTACTTTAAGAGGAAATCTTCGTCTAAAATTAGGCACACTATTCCAGGAAAAGGGTTAACTTTATGTCCACCTATTACGTATACACTTTGGGGTGGTGCAAGAAGCATTAAAATATATTTTTTTAAAACTGGGGATAAATTTTAACCATAATTCCAATGGCGACATGAATTTAATTTTCTGTATTAATTATAGCGGTTTAATGGGTGGTATTTATGTACGTTTTATAGTCAACTAAATAATACATCGCGCTCGACATGGACGCCCCATCGGGTAAATGTTTCCCCTTTCTGGAAGTCATATAAATAAAGTCAGCTTTTTTATGGGACAATCTTTTCCTGGAATCAAACTTTTATTCCGAGAAGGCTGCACCGTGGAGAATTAAAATGCCGACATTTAATCGTAAAGTAGTTTGTTAAATATTATGGGATAAGTATGTCCTGGAAAAATATAGAACACTTAAGATGGCTAAAATTAACAGAATTTTTTAAATTATATTTGCCCTATGTAAAATATACGACATGAATTAATTAAATACCGCGTGTTAAATTGTATTAGTACCACGTGTTGTGTATATTCACATTTTTTTCAAAATTTCCATCGCCATCCTGCACTTGTATGATTTGATACAGCTTCAAATAAAATCAAATGAAATATCTATGTATGTACATGGATAAATTAAAACGAAATTTTGAACCATATAAACTCGTAAAACCCATAACATTAATTTAATATTTTTTGGATTATCTTATTTAAATTTTATATTATAGAGAAAAGTAATGATCAACTTTTTAAAATTCGAAAACAACACTAATATTAAATTTATTGCAGAAATATATATCCTAGTGCATCATGCAAATATTTTTTTTTCTCAGTTTGCCCCCGGGCTCTCGTGTAACGCTATCCATCTCGCAGTTCTGGTTTTCATCCAGTTTTGCGTGCCTGACGTTTTACGCATTTTGCTGGCATTTCTCTCGAAGACGGAAGTTATAAGATTCATTTCCGCATCGTCAATTTCAGGTGGTCCTTCGGTCGGAATTTGCTCCATGGAATCGTCCCCAATGTGAGGTTGTCGTGCCGATGTCGATGTACTTGGCGGGGTCGTAGAGTTATCCGAAATTTCTTCACGCGCCTCCAATTCATCCCCATTGGTAGTATTGGTGACACGACGTCGGAGATTCTTAATGTGTGAGAAAATCGGCGTGCATCTGTCTAAGGAATGAAAAATATTTGTTTGAAAATTGTTTGATTTCGGTTGAAAAATTGTACGAAATTGTGGAAAATTTGTCAAATTTTGAAATCTCAAATTAAAAAAAACTTAAGTTCTAGCGTAAAGTTCTATTAGTAATCTTACCTCGATAAATTTGATAAGCAACCCTGATCTCATTATCGATCCAGGCGTCACGCTCGGCGGAAGACTTCTTACCAATCTGCCAGGTTTTAGTGACCCTTCGCATTTTTCGAACATTCGAAGACTGCTCTTCTGCCTCGGCGTATAAATGGGACTCCATTTATTAGAGTTGCAAATTTCTATGAAAATATGTAATTATGTTAGACTCGTTATATAATTTAGATCAAGATAATTAAACATATTTTTCGTAAAAAACCTGTATTTGAGGAATGAATTGGAAAAAAAGTTGGAAATATAAATTTAAAAGTATTTACCTTGTAGGTAACTTTCTGGAATAATATTTACTGAATGTTTGATTGTTCCGGAAGAATGGATGATTAAATTGATTTAATTTTGGAGAAGTAATACTTTTTATAGCACTATTTAGAAAGTATGGAAGAAACTTTTAAATATTTAGATTTCACGAGATTTTATGATTTACGGAACAAAATTAGATTGCTTGCTGACTCGCATGAGGTTCAAGTTGAACTGGACAAGGTACCTGGGATCGTTTTACCCTAGTATCCCAATCCCTTCTAAACTTGGGCTCGATACATATTCCAAGAAAAGGATTGACATTAAGATCTACTACTACATATGTACGTGGAGGTTGTGCATGAAGCATGAGAATATTTTAGTAATGTTAACCATAATTGCCAGCAGAACTTTATGTGGTTCTTGAATTTAATTAAATAATACATTTCGTACCACATGGACGCCCCATCGGTAAAGTTTACATTTTAATGGAAATCGTATAAATGTATAATGCCAGCTTTTTATGGGACAATCTATTCCTGGAAAACCACTGTATAGGTTAATGTATGATATTGATAATAAATTTAGAAATGTTTGCTTTTTACGGAATAAATATTTAAGTAAAAATTGCGCAGGGGATGGAAAAATATTTAAAAATTTTGTTATGGTTAAAACAGTAGAGTTTTTTAAATTGGATTTTATTCAAAGTGAAATTAGATGAATTGAATAGTTCCTTTTATGAATCAATGTTTTACGAGATATGAAAGAAATTATTATTTAAATTAATAATTTGATTATACCGATATGTGAGAAAAATTGTTTAACTTCCATACGCAACACGTTTAGGGTTTTTAAAATTATGTAAATCCACATGGGTCATAAATTCGCAGGCGGGTCGCTGTGATCATCACATATTGTGATTTTACTGTGATTTAGTGTGATTGTCTTACAACACTTATTTCTGTGGTTTACTCTAATTTTGGGGTATTCTGAAACAACTTCTTTATTACGCATTTCTGGATAAAACCAATCATATTCGAAATCTCCTTGAAACTCTTAACATTTTCATTAGTGACTCGACCCATTTCTGAAATAAAACCTTTTTACGCTTGAAACTAATGTTAAAATGCAATTTATTTGATCATATGCTTAACTCAATAATACAAATCCTCAGAATTTTAACGCATAATAATGGCATGCCTTTTATTGAGTCACTCCTTTCCTGGAGTGAAACCTTTATCATGAGAAAATCATGGTATTGATTTAAAATATCGACATTATGTTGTAAAGCAGCTGTGTATATTTTACAGAATACGATATGCACTGGAGACGGAAAAATATGGACAATTTAATGGTCAGAATTAACAGAACTTTTAAATTGAATTTCCCTCTAAATGAAGTAAACGAATTGTATCGACTAAATTGTAACCTATTTTATTATTATTTTTGACAGCCGTTTTTCATTCTGGTGTTTTGCTTTCAATTTGCTATAAAAATTCGACTCCATGAGAACCATAAAATTTTTTTCGGATTATCTACATTACATAAACTTTTTTTTTCCTAAGAGTTTAGAGAAACTATGCTTAAAATATAAAACTGGATTGTCTATATATTAATGATGTATGTATAAACACAGTAGTAAAAATTCCCTGGAAAGTCAACTTATTAGAATTTGTTGAAATCATTATTCGCATTTTTGGACATAAAATTGGTCATTTATACGGTAGCGACACATTTTCTTCTTATCTGATTGTAAATTGGTGAAACCTGACTTCTCCACGTTGCTTTCGTCATCCTTCACTTATCGTGTATTTGACAGAGCTCCAAATATTGAGGAATTAAATGGATACATCAATAACTTGAAATGAAGTCGTAATTCGCATCAATACTTTGGGCAGCATTTAGAAATTCGTCTATAAAATTTTACACATCTATAAAATTTCTTATGTGCCCTATAAAAAATGGCTCCTGCTCCGGTGTGACGATTAGTCTTAATTTTCGTCTCAGCATTTTGAAGTCTAAATGGGCGGATTACCTACACGAAGTAAAAAGCTAAAGGTAGTAAAATTTATAACATTAATTTCCAGAGTAAAATTCAGCGAACTGATGCTTCCTGTGGTTTGTTATTCTTTGCACACAGTAAATCCAGCGTCTCCTTCTCGTGGTTTTATATGTTGATATTGCCCGACAAAATACCCAATGACACCATCACCACCATGATGAGCTCAACATTTTGTTAGAAACGTAAAAAATACTTCGTTCTTAGTAAAATTGTAAGCAGAATGAGGCGAAGAAATGTGACGTATTTTCCTGATGTTACATCAACAAGAGGAAATAATATGAAAAAATTCGAGGAAGAAAAACATTTCCGTTTTCCTTGTTCAATAGAAAATCCAAAAATTATTTTTTGTGTTCAGATTGAATTTTGTGACGTATCCGTCAACTAGTGGAAAATGTTGGGAAGAAGAAATATTATTTGGTTTAGATTAGGTGTTATCTTATTGCTTGGATCAAGTGTAAAGTCAGAATTTATATGTGATCCGAACCATTCCACTCCAAAATTACTAATCCCGACAGATTTCTTGAAGATGGTGGAATCACAACGGGACACATTTGTGGTTCGAAGTGAAACGAGAGGTGGTAATTTTGTCATAAATTGTACCAGCAATCAACCGGTGGATTGGAGGTTTAAGGGATCAATTGTAAGTAATCACTTATTTATAAAAGTTAATGAGATCAGAGTGTGCAAGGGCAAAAAGGCATGCCTGCCTAAAACTTGCCTTTTTGCCTTTTAGGCACGTATAAATTACGAGTGCCCGTTTGCCCGAATGCCTTTTTGAAGTTTTTTTGGGGTGATTTGACTCATACAGACATACGCATGTACTTATATTTCTACTCAAAATGCAGAGTATTAATGTTGATATAAAAATTAGCATTCATTCATGAAATCTGCAATCGTTATTGTGATGCTGCTTAATAGTTTAAGGTATATAGGATGTTATTAAAGATGCCTCAAAGTAATACTATCGGACATTTTTACTTGTCATTGTTTGACTATACTTTATTTTGTAACATTCGGTTAATAAATGTAATCTTTCTTGCCTTCTCAACAGATAGCCTATTCCTTTTGTCAGTAATTGTGTTACTCATCGTAGAAAATGCTCTCTCAATGCCTGCCGTACTAGATGGTAACTGTAGTAGAGTTTCACACATTTTAAGAAAGTGGACAGGTATTTTCACTTGGTTGTCGTCTTGAGCAGTTCTCCACCAGGTAACTGGAGAAAGGGTGCTCAACACTTCCTCTTCAAACAGTGTCGCCGAGAAGAAAGTGGTGTCCTTTGTTTGCAAAGCTAGCGCAATAGGAAGATAACTTTTCCCTTTCTTTAGAAGCCAGTTACGTCCTTCCTCTCTCAAATCTTGAGAAAGACCTTGACCTGTCCAACAAGAATGTATTTATTATGACATAAATTTATAAATAAATACATTGTACGGACCTCGATATTTTGGATGAATTATGTAACTAGCAATCGAAAATGGTGGAGTTCCTTTAATAAATTGGTTTTCAAAATATTCGTCCACTGCATCACAACCCAGTTTCTCTCGTGTTTTTATCCAACACATTACGGCATCAGCCACTGTTGCGTTATCCGCTTGAAGCTGGAAAAATTTCGATCAGTTAATTGAGTCATTTATAGTGTCGTGTTATTTTACGTAAATGTGGAGATTCTTACAGTGTCCAGGGCGCATCCAATTGGTTCTAACACAGAGAGTGCCTTTGCTAGTCGTGGGAAAACTGAAGCGTCGTTGAGTATCTCCTTGATTTGAAGTGGCATGTTGGCATCTTTTCTTGATACTTCTAAGTATTTTGTTTGATGGACATTGTAACATCGAAAGCAATCTAATTGGCTATTCCATCTCGTATCACCAGGAATTGGTGGACGAGGGCCATTCAACTTCTTCAGCGATGCTGCTGCGAAATCGTGATTTCTGAAGTATTTATGTACTTCGACAATTTTATTTTTAATGTCTTCGGGGGTTTTGTTTTTGCCCACAAGGTTCAACAGGTGCGAATTGCATCCATATGCCAAAATTGATGAGTTTTGCTCCACCAAGCGCCGCTTCATCAACTCCATGGTGGAGCAATTATCAGTAATGCACCCGACTATCGTTACTCCATACTTGGTCTCCGTATTCTCCATGCAATTTGTTAACCGTCGAAGGCAATTGGCAGCATCTTTTTTTTCTTCTTCAGTTACTATTGCGTCAATAAAAAAAACTTCTCCTTCAACATAAAGCGAGTGTGCAATGACAGCCTCGTGTTGGTTTGTAGTCCATCCATCCTGAATTATTGTTTCAATTTTTCCTTGGATTTTCTTTACAACATGGAGGGAAGTTTCGTCATATAGCTCATCTAACAGAGTACTGCCAACTTGCTTTTGTGTAGGTGTATTATAAGAAGGCCGCAGCGATTTAACAAATTCCAAAAAGTACGGATTTTCAACAATGCGAAACGGGATGTTTGACGAACAAATGAACTTCATCAGTTTACGGTGCAGATCGGTTTGTTCTTGAATACTAGTTGAGCCAAAGAAAGATTTAATTTTCGTTTGCGTTTTTCCAATATTTTGAATCGGCTGTCGTGGAGAACTGAACACTACTGCTGCATTTGATTTAGTTGAAAGAGGAATATTTTTGGTTTTATTGGATAGTTTTCTACCACATTTCATTTCAAAATGTTTTTTAAGGCGCTCCATCTTCGGTTTTTTAACGGTCCATTCGCACCATTTGCACGCCCAAGTGCCGGGGAAATTAGCTAGTTCCATATATTGTTCCCATATTTTGTCCTTGATTCTTCCACCGCCATGTCTTTTCACCCTATTCTTCAATATCTGCTCGATAGACGTGGGTGGAACAAAGAAGTCGTCATCTGAGGCAGTATCTTCACTCTCTTCCACATACTCTGGATCGGTGTCCATTGGGTTGTCTTCATCTACGCCAAGAATTTCTGCGACATCGTCTTCTGAAATGGCTAATTCTTTGTCCTTCTCGCTGGAATCGGCTTCAGAGTCTAAAATAAATTAAAAGAAGTTTCAACTAACGAATGATGATAAGGTGATGATAAGGTGATGGCATTTGATGATGAGGATATTTAATTTACCAAGTCGATCCAACTCAGTGACAATGTCTTGACTCCCAACAAGAACTAAATTATGATCTCTCGAACGACTCATGTTTCAATATCGGTTCCTGTCCTTGGCCTATTCTTATCTGGTAACGTTTCAAGCAAGAGATTATTTACGAGTTTTTATACATTATTTGGATGTTAACAATGGATCGAATGGAGCAAAATAACTGCCAATTTATTTACATGAAGCGGTCATGTAAACTGGGGCAGATTGACGATTTTTCTATGTTTAAATGCAAAAAGGCATTAACAGGCAAAAAGGCACGGTAAAAGGCAATTGGGCATTGAAATGGGCAAAAGGGCAAAAAGGCATGCATTTTTTTCCAAAAAGGCGCCTATTTGCACACTCTGAATGAGATTAGTTTTTTTTACATTTAAATATCTCAATGAACTAGTTTTCGGGATAAAACTTAAAATTTAGTTTTGATCAGAGTGACATTAACCAAATCATGATACGAATTAAATGTTATATATTAATGTGATGTTGCGTTGACATCATATGTAGTTATTATATGCACTGATTGATGAAGAGTATTAAACTTGAAATAAATCATGGTAATATTTTTTATCGGAATAATTCTAATTCAAAGTGTGATAATCGGTGCTGTCAGAGACAAAAAGACAACATTCTAAAGATGATTTTTTGTAGACGAAATCGTCCACTTGGTTGCTTGTTTTTGCTTTTATGTATGGTGGGACCAAGTAGTAGGTATCACCTAAGTGTGTAACTAAACACAATAAAGTAAAAAATTAAATAGATAAACAGCACCAAAAAAAGCAAAAAAAAAATTCAATTTTTGCTCTTTTTCTTCGCATATTGATCTATGGTCAGTGTATTATAACGAGATAAAATTTGCTTAAAGTTTTCTGAGAGGCTAAAAGCTGCGCGTAATGTAATTGTGACACGTGGGCCACTAAACCTTGTTCCACAAATTTGATCCGGTTTCAATACACTAACAACAGCTTATGTAATTGGCAGTCGGATAGGTGGTACCATCAGACATCAATTAAGCATGACAATATATATAAGAGAATTAGTTGTGAGCTGTTATTATGCTTTTTAGAAAACATTATTTTTAATCATATAAAATCACTTAAATTTGATTAGCACTATCGACGACCTTAAATTAATAAAGTTAAAATTAATTAAAGTTGTTCATGAAAATTCCTACTTTTCTTACCAACTAGGGGAACACGGTAGTCAAATCGGAGCGATCAATGACATTTGAACACTTTGATAACGAAAACGGACTTAAAGGAGGCTGTTTTTATAGTGCCTTAATGTTTTCAAAAATTGAAAATGAAATATCCGGCCAATATTTTTGCATCGTGAAACCATCCCTCAATTTTAATCCAAGTCGCCAGAAAGGCTTACAGAAGAAAATTACTGTCCTGTCAGGTGCAGACGTACCCTAATTTATTTTAATTATAAAAAGTTAATTAGGTTTATGCTAATCTAACAAATTAATTAATTTTAGGCTTATCTTTACTAACATTACCGGATGAAACGAGGCTGACATACGACTTGAATTGGCTCCTTATCCTGACAAAGGATCATAGATATAATGACAAACAATACCCCTATGAGTTACCCTGTGCTCAAAATTCGGACGATTCAGAGTTATCACTTTACTCCAAAGGAGAACAGGTATGGCACATATAGGCTTCATGTCAGATTCGTAACTACCGAAATAAATGTCGCGTTATGCCATTTACGACGGTGCCCATAAGTAAATATAAACACTGATACATTTTTAGAAATCTGGTAATAAGTTCTTGGTGGAGTCATGTACGTAAGCAGCAAGGTTGCTAGAAAAGCGCGTCTCTACAATTAAAAACAATTGCCACGAAACACTTTTCTTAATTTTTTTTGCGAAGTGTGGCCTCATGGTGCACAATGGGCCAGAGGTAAACGATAATTGCCAAAATTATAGCGTTGAGTATTCGAATTTTTTATGTATATGCTGAACTTCTAAGGTACAGGGATTATTTTAAAAATAGTGTCCTTCCGCCACGCCCCCAGGGGGAGGAGTTTTGTCCCCAGCCCCCCTTCATGAATTAGGTGAAAACTGATAATGGCGTTGGATTCCTCGTCATTTTTTAAGACGAAAGTGTTCTTACAATTTTCTCGAAATTCGCAATAATTTCCGAGATATCGGGGCGCAAAGTTTAGGCTGATTGACCTTTAAGCCCGTTTTTGACCTTGTTGCGACGCACTTCTAACCTAACCGAGTATGGGATCTAATGATAATATCCTAGGAATGCAAAAATTTGAAAGAAAATCGCTTCCAGCTATCTTGGTTACTAAGATTTCGGCTCCGTAAAATTGACTAAAAAAACGAAAAACCGGGAAATCGGAAGCCCGGTTTGTGACTAACTTGCAAGGTTTTCAAAAACGTTTTTCATGAAAGTATGCATTCACGAGTAAACTTAACATCTTGTAAAAAGAGAGACGTTCAAAAACCTTACAAGTTAGTCACAAACCGGGCTTCCGATTTCCCGGTTTTTCGGTTTTTTAGTCAATTTTACGGAGCCGAAATCTTAGTAACCAAGATAGCTGGAAACGATTTTCTTTCAAATTTTTGCATTCCTAGGATATTAGCATTAGATCCCATACTCGGTTAGAAGTGCGTCGCAACAAGGTCAAAAACGGGCTTAAAGGTCAATCAGCCTAAACTTTGCGCCCCGATATCTCGGAAATTATTGCGAATTTCGAGAAAATTGTAAGAACACTTTCGTCTTAAAAAATGACGAGGAATCCAACGCCATTATCAGTTTTCACCTAATTCATGAAGGGGGGGCTGGGGACAAAACTCCTCCCCCTGGGGCCGTGGCGGAAGGACACTATTTTTAAAATAATCCCTGTACCTTAGAAGTTCAGCATATACATAAAAAATTCGAATACTCAACGCTATAATTTTGGCAATTATCTTTTACCTCTGGCCCATTGTGTGGTGGTGGGCTTCGCCTGTATTACAAGAGGAGTTGTACCAGTTAACGTCTTTGCTATAATTTACAAAAGTGAGTCACGCTATTTTCGTACGGTCCTTGAATTTTAATTGGGCGATCAGTCATATTGGCTATGTTAGAGTTCCCTTATTATCAGCCCGTTTTCGATAGGCTATCCATAATGGGGTACTAAGAACTTATTACCATAATACCGAAAACCGAAATTCCTGATTTTATTAATCGGAAAATGTGTTCAAAAATTTCTCAGGATTCAAGTTGGACCTTGGAAAACATCACTCATCGAGATATCGCTGTCTCCCTGACGGTCACTTTGTACGAAACGGAGCTTCCCAAAGAGTACAAATGCGTGGCCAACAATATAACAAATTCTTTGCAAAATTCGACGATATACGTGAGAATCCCGTCATATCCAGGTACGTAAAGTTATACGTTGAATAATTCGGGGACAATATCATTTCCCATGTTTGTAGTATGAAAGTCTACCACGACATATGGTTACATATGTCGTCCGTGGTGGACAGCATAGATTATATTTTTTATACTGTCACGTGGGTGACCTGAACGTAGATTCAGGCCCAGGCTATGTGACGCATTCTAGACAAAATTGTATCCAAGGTTGATGAAATGCTGGAGATTACCTCCGCCTCAGAATAGATGTCGTGTCCGAATTTTTTTTGTGTATAATCAAATATAGCCAGGGTTTGCTATCTCGGGTTTTTCGGGTAGTTGGGTTTTATTATTCAGTTATGGTATATAACCGCTTGGTGGCGTTAATGAGACCCAATAAAACCCCCAAAAAACATATAACAAACTATACATAATAATTGGATAGAGGTTTTATTAAAATATGGTGTAGATAATTTACATTTGTTTTATTTTTTAAAATATTTAGTGACAGTCTACTGGCCCGACGGGGAGGATATTGTTTACAAAGATTTAAATATATTTTACTGCATTTCTCGGATTCCGATTCGATTCGAGAAGCCAGACAATCTCCCAACATATCTTACCGACACTAAGGCGGGATTTGTCGATTATTATATCAACATGGGTTTCAAGTACACGAAGGCTGTGAAAGTTGTGTTGAATGATAGCGCAACGCATGATGATGAGGAGGTGGGACGTGTGACATGTGTTGATCAAGATACTGACGGAATGGAGGTCAATTTTAGTTGGAACTATACAATTTCAAATAGTAAGTTTGGCGGATTTTTAGACAATATTATACTCTGTACATATTACAAAGATATGAAATTCGACGCAAATTTGTATTCTCAAAATTTGATTATTTCAAAAACTAAATATTTTTGGTCAGACTGAGAATTTCAATTTTAAATTTTAAATTATATATTTATCGATATGTTTATGTAGAGTTAGGTCAGGTTTCTCATCTTACTCACCTATAAACTACATAAATCCGCAAATCGATACAATTAAAGTTCAAAGCTTAAATTTTTACTAATCTGAAAATTAAGTCTACTCCTTTAACTTTCTTACATTATATTAGAAAAATGATCTACTTTGGGTAGGAATTTTTCTCATTCTACTGCGCATTCCATAGTCTAACTGTCTCCATATATTTTTAAAGAAGGAGGAAACAACAACAAACGGGACCGCATAAGTTTGAACGGAGCCGAGAAGAGGGCTGAATGTAAGACATCTGTAGACGCCAAACTCACTGGGATTTTGCTTATCAAGGCAGTCAATCATGTGGAACTTTCGCTGAGACAAAATTGTCTCAGGTTACCGTACAAGGTGTGCTATTTCTATTTTCTTATGGCTTGCGCACAAAAACGAGACCATCCAAGACAAGACCTAACCTCGAGAAATCTATCCATACTCAGGGATTGATAGCTTTCGATTTTGATGACAATATGTAATTCAATTTTGGACACGCAAAAAATTTGCGCAATGATTTATCAATAATTCGATCTCGCTTTTATGCACAGATTATACCGTTTCATAGCTGTTTTTAATGTTAAACTTTATCTTAAATCAAGCTATGCAATTTTACAATATTGTTTTACGTAGGAGTGGAATTTTTGCAATCATCGAATTCCTGAGCTACTCCCACAACTGGACGCTGGAGACTCCTCATTCGTATATTCCCAAATTCCAAATGGAACTTCGGGAGCGTTTCAATGTTTGACGCCCGATGTGTATAATGATAATAACCACTACCAAGTATTTTCTGAGACGGTCAGACATCAATTAGGTAAAGTAAAGTTTAAATCATTGAGAATAATGATGAATCCGATGTAAGTAAAAACTATGCAGTTCTATACACTAAGGGATGGTAATTCCAGTAACAATATTTTTAGAAGATGGCAATATCTGATATGTTTTAAATATTATTGTTTCAATGACATGTGGGACACCCACTGTGTGTACCATGGTTGGGAAAAAAATCGGATCCTGAAGAGCGAACTACATTTCTGAAACCGCTTGATTTCGTTAATATAATAATGCCCAGGCAGTGATCATTTTTTTTAAATTTTCCCTTCTAAATTCGCATATGTGGACAAAAATTACATTTTTTCCAAAAATTGTAATCTCTAAATGACTTCAGGGCAGGTAAGCAGGGTTTGACGAAATCAGCTGTATCGAGCAAAAATTTTTGTATTCCTACTGTGACAATTTGTTACTTGAATCGTTATTCGTGGTAAAATCGCATATTGCCTCGGTCCGAGACCACAGAATATGTCAAATTTATTTTGAGTGTAAATATTTAAATAATAGATTGTATCAAGTCAGGTTGTGTAAATACTGGTTTGTAAATATGTTACAGGAAGTGCGCAGAACAAGAAGCAGGAATTCATCAAAGTGATCAAACTATCCAAATATAGCGTCTGGGTGGGAGACTCGATTCAAATTAGTTGCCTCTCTTCTGAAATGTATTTTTACGGGAGTGGAATTTGGGTTTTAATTTGGAACAACGGTAGCCAATCAGGGGTTCCGAAATGTATGAAAAATATTGTACCAGAGTAAATTATACAGTCAAAGAAATCTGATGATGTACAATAATTTTTAGCATGGATTGTATCCGGCAGCGTTGAAAGAGTTGGATCATTTTTAGAGCGACAAAGTGAAATTAAAATGAATACCTTGGACATCATTGGGATAACGTGTGGAGGCGTTTCTATCATTTATTCAGACAAGGAGAGACGTTCTGATAACAATGTTCGACTCGTATTTCCAGAAAAGGAATATCTTAATTTGCGTATTATTGAAAGTCAGTATTTGTTTGGTTTGTTGGTCTATTCTAACAAGGAAACCCACCAAATTGCCTATCGAGCTTAGGGTTTAAATTTCTACCAAATTATGCACAAAACATGACTACTTCAGCGAAGCTTAGGAATTTACGTGCCAAAATCACTTTTCGGCAAGTCGTGGCAAAACATGTAACGCGAGTATGATCGTGTTTAAAGGCGACCTGTAGGCAGAGTAAAGAGCATTGACCTTAACCGAGGATGAAAGCGCTTTCATATACCGTTGAACTTTGACCAGGTCACAACTTAGTGACATTGATATGGAAATTATTTTACTTTTCTAATCAAGTCATATATCGTGCACAAATTGGTATAGGTGGCAACCCATTACTTGATTGGCACCTTGGTGACCACCCTAGTAAGGAAACTAACTTAATTTAATTTATTATTATTTTTGACTGTAGAACCCTCGACATCGACGGTGGTCCCGATGGTAATTGTAGTAACGGTTTCATCAGTCGGACTACTTTTCATCGTCATTCTTTTCGGGTTTGGAATTTGGTTGTGGAGAAGGCCTCCAGTAGATATCGTGTTCGACAAATTAATTAAAGACTTCTTCAACGGGTACGAGTGCCATGCGGAGGGAGATGATGGGACACAGCTGTGCCAAAATGCAGAGAGCAAACCATACGATAAATCTTATGAGATTTCATTAGACAACATAGCGATCCGTACGTTCAACATGGTGACGGAGTTATAGAATACAATCATAATAATTGGAAAACAATGCTATGTATTATGTATTACCGACGGAGGTACTATTCAGACAATTCAGAAAATTCGATACGAATTTGATGCATACATTTTAGATATTTGAGTAAAAATATTGTGTGTACTCACGTCAACGTTGCAAACGCGGTAAACGTCACATCGCAACATAACTTACTTGCGAGATCTGCGAAAGTTCGCAAACTTTCCCATGGAAAATGCGCTTGCGAACCTTTGTAACTATGCGCAGCTCGAGGGTATGTTTTTATTTCGCAAAATAATTTCGCAAAATTGTGTTGCGATGAGACGTTTGCGCCTGATGTGAGTACGCACATTGTTAACGGTGTTTTCACAATTTCAATCTACCGTGAGGCTACAATTTGTTACTGAAGAGTCACAATTTGCTTGCGAATAGGTAACATGTTATATCCAGTGTGGTGACATATTTACTTGGGTTTGGCAGGATTTAACGTATGCTTCCACATACGCCTGACTTGGGTGACAAATTGCATTCAAAAGGGGAAAGTGCATCTGCCGTAATAATATTGTCACAAGATTATTTTGCTAGCTAAAATTTAGAACACATTCATATTCATTTGATGTATTCGATGTGAATTAGCTTTACATTCCTAGAACCCACCCCGAATTCAGTATCAGAATGCGAGTAGAATGTTGTCCCCCAATTCGAATATGCACAATTATACAATTCTACCGGTTGAGATGGGAGATTATGCAACATTTAGCGTGCATATTATACTTTCCTCGATTGTAAAGATATTACCAGAGAGGATCTAAATAAGTACCACCGTCGGTAACAATGTGGTCGGAAAATTATTTGGAGTGTAAGTATATGGAAAAGGTTTCCAAATATATTTTAATTTTGCAAATGGTTAATCGCCAGATTGGGATTCCCCCCTCGGAAGCGGGGCTTACGGGATGGTGTTGAACGGGACTTTGCGTGGAAAACCGGATAATACAGCAAAAAATAATAAAAATATCAAGAAGAGCAACACCGCAAATCTTTTCAAAATTGCTGTAAAGACTGTAAAACCTAGTTTGGACTCGACCAGTCTGACAGCACTCTTGTCCGAATTGAAAGTCATGATTTATATTGGAAGACATGAAAATATTATCGGTCTGATTGGTGCATGTACAGAGAAATTATGGAATCGTGAGTAACCTAAAGCTTGCTAAATTAATTACCTGATGTGCAACGTTATTCAATCCGCAATCGTAAAGATTCGAAACCACTGATGATATTTTCGTCCTAAAACATATGATCGAATGTCAGTAGAATTCGCGAATGTTATCTGCATTGCGTCCTTACACCTTAACAAATTCGATTAACGATTTATAGTAGCATTTGCGAATTGTATTCTAACAAATCGTGCACAGCGCAAAAATAGGAACGAGCGCGTCGGATAATTTCCGTTAAATTAATGACATGTTAAAAAATTGATTTTTAATTAGGCGAGTTATACCTGATCTTGGAATATTGCCAACATGGCTCCCTTCAAAAATATTTGCAGGACAATCGATCCGATTTTAAGAATAGTTCGACGAAACGTGTCACTAAAGATCCTACTCAATTGATCAGGTAAATGTTTAAAATGAATTTCAAAACAGGACATACCTTCCATTGCATTGAGATGTTTGGTAAAAGCGTCTACCGGGTATTCAGAGAATGAGGGTTGATTTGTTACCCATTAAGTTTTTTTACGCAATCGCATTTACGTACTAAGAAAATTGTTATTTCCCTTGTTTGTTTGCCCTTAGCGAGTATCAAAATCATTGGGGAGACACGTTCAAAATAAATTTGCACGATTTATTCCGCTGGAGTGTGGAAATAGCGGCAGGAATGAATTATCTTGCTGAACGAAAGGTATGTTTTTATAATGTATTCTGGTCAAGATTGAAATTCTGATCTTATGGTACAAGGTATTTCATGGAGATTTGGCGGCCAGGAATGTCCTTCTAGATTCTTCATTGACAGCGAAAGTTTCTGACTTTGGACTGTCGAGAAGACTTTATGAAAGATATGAATATGTGAAACAGTCGAAAGTAAGCTTACTTATAACAATCAGTCAACTTTGAATTAATTGCCTTATCCTATACTATAGCCGCACCCTAACTTTTGGGTTTTCTGACATTGTAAACTTTAAACCTATGTAGGAGCCTTTACCTTGGCGCTGGATGGCACCTGAGTCACTCAGGGATTTGACGTTTTCCACTGAAAGCGACGTTTGGTCATTTGGGATTACACTGTGGGAAATATTTTCCTTGGGGCATGTTCCGTATTCTGGAATTCAATACACTTCCGGATTCATTGAGTCACTCGAAACAAATTATCGTTTATCAAAACCTCAATATGCATCGGTCAAGATGTAAGTAAATTACGAATCGTTTTATCGCAAGAAATCAAATCAAGAGGCATTTTTAGTCTGATAATAGACTCCCGTAGTCAGCATTTGAACCGTAAATTACTGAACATGTTCATGAATTGGCTTAAATATTGGTTCCAAATTATTTCGAATTTAACTGCCGGACTAAGAGGAACTTAGGAGTTAAAATTATTGAAGTAGACTTTAGGGAATTTAAAGTAATTCAGATTAAATCCCCTCCTAGCCCCTCGGTCAACATATTTATAATTAGAATCGGAATAATATTAAGTATCGCTAAATAATGTGAATAATATTCTTATCATTTTTCCCCAGGTATGATTTAATGTTGGCATGCTGGGACAATGATGTAATTGAAAGACCCGCCTTTTTCGACATTGTGGACGGAGTAATCAACATGCTCAATGAGATAGAATGAGGACAGACATTTCACACAACGATTCAAAATCACAGACTGGTGATCAGGGCATAAATATATAAAATTATGTACTTATAAATGTACGAATCACAGTAGAGCTATTACTTGCAAAGTTATTGTAGTAGTATTTAAATAGATGTTTTATTGATTTTTAAATAAAGTTGTATAACCGTTGATTGATAAATCTTATTTATATACATACAAAGTCATTCATGTAAAATTCACGTAAATTAATGTAAGTTAATGTAAAACTTAGAAGAAAGTTCGTAATAAATGCGTAATCTTAACATTCTGATTTCAACCTTTCATTCAAGAGAGTGACTCCTACAATTGAGCAGTATTACAGTGACACTTACTGCTTATTGTTTGTGAACATATCTATTGATTCAAATATTCAAATATTTTCGGTAATAGCTTAAATAAACGGACATGCTAATACTGTAGAATTGTTTTGTGCTTCCATAGAAACAGTTTTGCCAGGAATGTACTGCCCCTGTATTGCATATAACTTCATGCTAGGAATAGGATGAATTCCAGATGTTACGTGGTGAACAATTTCTAAAGAAATATTTTGTTAAATAAGTAAATAGTTAGATAAACTTAAACATATCATATTTTTCATATGCAATCATCATGAAAATCAAGTGTTGTTCCCTCCAATTTTACGGTTTTCCTAGTAATACAAGGTTTCATCTCATTTCAAACAGAATATCATTTTCGGTCATTTAAGCGAAGTGAAGTTGGATTGTTGTAGCCACCAATTTTACTGTTTTCTTACAATATCAGATATTATATCTCATTTCAAACATAAATCTTGTGAATCTGTAGTTTTAGTTTTTTATGCTATTTTTACATTTCGCTTACTTTTGACGGTGTGAATATCTGACTTTTTAAACTTGTCAAGCCTATCTGGGGTTCGAATCTAAACAAAATTTGCACCCTTCAAAAATAATCTTGTAGAAATTTTAACTCGATAGAAATACATTATTGACACTAATTGTACAACAATTGTGACCAGTATTACACCAATATACCCAACAAAAACGGTAGACACGGCTTTCATTAGATTTAACGGTTCCACTCTTCCAGGATGGTTTAACGATTCCAAAATATTTCTCGTATTATTGCTCACCCAACCGGATACTTTGTTTGACTTTGACTTTAAAACTGACTGCATGTAATGGTAGCATCGGCTCTCTATAAAGAAACTGATTTTTCGTCCAAGTTTTGAAATTCCCTCGTTTCGTAGTTCAAATCCTTTAATGCGACGCATAATTTGACGCTTACTCATCCAGAAATTTATCCAGTAGTAGTGCCTACAACGGAATATAATGTGCTAATTATATTCCCAAATTAGTGTTTCGACCCCAAATAATATGGCAACGAATCATGCGAAAATTGTTTGATAAAAAAATTCAATGCAAAATTGATTTTAACTTATTTTGCTGTACATACACGGTAAAAACTGTCAGCTGATTTTCAGTACGGACGTACCAAGAATCGTATTGCGAGCGGTCCCCACTTGATTGGAATTGGAATTTATTTACTAACTGCTAGTGGATTACCACTTCAGTCAAGTGAGGACCGCTCGCAATACGATTCTTGGTACGTCCGTACTGAAAATCAGCTGGAAGTTTTTACCGTGTAGGTTGAACTCAAGCAAAAATGTACTATTCTTGCTTGATTGTTGACGTTGAGTGCAGATTCACAATTTTGCGGAGATTGATAGAAACTCGGCACGGTAATAATGCATATACCGAGACGTTATTTGCAGTGTAAATTAAATTTGCTACCTTGATAAATAAACGAACTTTTCCTTCAATTCGTCCGAATAATCGACCCAAGCCGTCTTTCCACACTTAACGAGTTCCTCTTCAAATATTTTCTCGAATGAGGCAACCCTTAAAAGGGTAACCCATTCTTTTGACAAATATTCATGGCCATACGGATACAAGAGATGGAATGCAAGGATATCTTCGTACGTGTCTGGTTCTTCCTGTAAAGATATTTGCAAATTTACAAAGTTACGCGTTGTAGAAAAAAAATATACACGAAAGACTAACCGGAAGTGCAAATATCGGCATACCTGCCCGCACAAACTGCAAACTGCTATGTCTCTCTTTTGCAAATTGGTGCAACCCATAGGCAAATTTTGTCATGAATATCCCCCTTTCTCTTAAAAATGCGACTGTAGCATCAAAATTTTTTTCACCTCGCGCATTAAGATATCTGACGAAGGTGTTTTTATAATCGGGAGATGACACGAGGCGGAAATTTGTGTCGGCGTCCAATTTCTGGAAGGTGTGTTCCTTATAAATTGTGAGATTCGTCCAAATATTTCGCGGGCAAGGGTTCAAATTATTGTCGGGGTGATGGCCATGATAATTGCACACGGGACTTGCTAAATCCTCGAAAAATTCCTTACTGATTTTGGGAAATGGAGCGCAGACGTAGTTCAGCAAGACTCCGATATATCCTATAGAAGATTTGGGAATAGTATTAGAATTAAATATGGGTGACTAAATATATTATAACGGATATTTATGGTGGTCGTGTTATGTATAATTTGTTTCTGAACAACTAATAACAGCACGTATTTATACGCAGGGTTAGCTATACCATAGGTCGGATCCCTCCGGCTGCCGGAGGGCATTTTTGCCCTACGGAGGGCTATGTGCATGGATTTTGGCGGAGGGCGGAGGGCAGTGAATTAGCCGGAGGGCATTGCGGGTAGAGGGCAAAAAATGCCCTCCGGAGGGCGGATAGCAGTGATTTGGCTGGAGGGCATGGAGGGCGGAGAGCATGGTTAGGGTCGGAGGGCGGAGGGATCCGATCTATGAGCTATACGTTTTTTATGGTTGGGTTTCATTGAAAAAACCTCTGGTTCTTTAATTAAAACTCCTACCCATGGTTTTAAGGTTTTATTAGTTAATTGTTGGCAATAAGCAGTAGATGCAAGAAGTAATAAAATTCAATGAAGTCAGGATTTTTTAAAGAGCATAGTTTCCCGTAAAACACTATCAACCCATTTGTACATAATTGACTTAAGAGCCCGAGTTTTTTCCAAACTTTGTGTACAGCATGTATCCATCACGATCCCAATTGTTAGATTCGCACAAAAAATGTAAAAATTCAAAAAAGCTGCAATATAGTAGTTTGTCATACCTTGCGTGAAAATGACGGAGACCAAGAACCAAGGCCCTAGTCCAATCCTGATCGCTACCCTTTTCTCAACATGACCACTAATGTTGTACGATTGTCCTATCAGACTCGAGACGAAAAGTGTCCACGCGGATACGAATCTTTCGTTATGAATGGTACGAACATATAGCGCTAAAAGTAACGTCATTACAGCGGTCGTAGAGATGAGCCAGATCCATAACGTTGCGTGAAATGGAATCAGAAATATTTCGAAATCATAACTTGATTTGGACCAGCAAGTCAGGAAATTGAATTCCTGCGTATTGGTTGCAAACGTGTAATCAGAGAAGGCAGGGTGTGTTCCTTCATTAGAGAGGTATTGCCTGTAAAGAAAAAAGTTGCTTAATTTAAGGAAGTTATATAGCTCTTTATTTTGTTAAAGATCGTTAAATTCGGAGCCTTGCAATACTAGTACCATGAAACCGATGAACTAATTAATTAATACGTTTTACTCCGTTAATTTAAGATTCCTAATCAGTTATAGTGGAATCAAGAAAAACAGTGCAACGACTTATTCTAATTTTTGTAATGGATTACGCAGAAAGCACATGGGAAATGTTGCCTTGAGACTTTTGACATTCTACATACCATGTACTTTTTGGGGTTACTGGACTACTCATATTTAGAGATAGCCCAAACCAGCATCAGTAGCACATTCAAGACTAATTACCGACTTCTACATGTCATACTTAGCTACATAAATAGAATGGATCCCTCCAGCGCCGGAGTGTATTGGTGCCCACGAATTGTAGAGGGCACGAATTTTGATGGACTGCGGATGGCAATAGGTTTTGCGGAGGGACCCGATCTATGCTTATATATTCAATATTGCTTTTAAAACTATATTTTTACATACCTTCCCCCACCGTAAGTCTCATCAAACACGAGAGGAAGTGATGTCCATAAATGCCTCTCGAAAAAGGGGGAGTGAACTATAGTCAGGTTGAACCCGCAGAAGAACCCCGCCTGGCTTATACCTCTGCTGTTGGGATGTATAATTTTCTGCTGAGTTTGACACCCATTCGAAACATATTGATCAAATTGGTAGGAATGCTTTGTTATTATGGTTTTAACCGGGGCCAAGATCTCAACCATTTCCACCAACCGATCTGAACGTCTCAACATGCCCCTCGTATCTTTTCCCCCGCCAAACGTCCACGAAATACCTTTGGCGCGATTAGTAATATATCCTATCCTAATAAATGTAGGACCATCGTACAAAGAACAGTGCGAACAAATCAATGTAACCTCAGAATCTGAACCCTCCCCAGAAACCTGGACCATAAATACGGTCGCGAATACGGCCGGATTCTCTAACATGTCAAGCTGCCTCGTGAAGAAGCTATGGCTCGGAAATTCTTTTGATGATCGTGGAATCCATTTGGTTAACCAAAATATGGCCGAGGGGCCTTTGAAGTATGTCAGTGCGTTAACTTTAACGGCATAGACAAAATTTTCACGAGGATATTCGATCAGGTTTCGTCCTGAATTAACGCCATGGAGAAGTTTTTGTGATTCATAATGTGGCAGATGATCTAACGATTGGTTTAAGATGTCTGGTGTGGTGGAGAGAACTAATAAAATTATCATGTGCGTAATGGCGGATGGTTTTATAGTGTGAGGTGAAATTGTCGGTAGGACATTGTACATTTGTTTGGCATGTTCATTGTTCAGGTTCGTTATTTTGTAGAAGGTGTTTGGTGTTTGGACTTCAAAATCGGGGGGAAAGTTTGTTTCTAGATTGTGCTTGTCGGTCACGACGTGAAGGTGACTGCCAGGTGGTAGGGTACCAATTTCGAATAGTAAAGCGGTAAGCTCCGCCATCTTGATAAACGTGGCAAGAATTATGTCAAACGGTTCGATTTATTACTCAAAATGAAGTTGTGGTAACGAATCTTTCTTAATTTATTTATTTATTAAAAGATTTGCGTTACCAACACCTTGCCGAACTAGAGTGGCAATAAATTCTAAGAAATTTAGATTGATTACTTTCTGATTAGAAAATTAATGGTAGTGCTGATCTATGTATTTATATGTATTGTGTGTTAGAATGTTAAGAAATATTCGTGATGCTAAAGAGCATCATCTTGCCTCCGCATGGTATTGATTCGACACTTTGAGTCTAAGTTTTAAGTTGACTGTTCGGTTAAAATTGATGCCAACCAAATGATACATAATGAAACTCACTTTAATAATGGTTAGGCTAAAGTGGAACAGATAAATTTAATTTGAAGAGGATACGCGTGTAAAGATAAAGACATAAATTAAGGCGACGAACTAGAAACTTTTATTGTTATTTAAGTATTCATAAGATGGAAAGAATTTAAAAAATTAAATTACACAAACAAACCAATCATTTTTACTCACATATTTTTGCGTAGGTGATAAATTGGAATTATGTACATGTTTGGAGTATTGACACGATATGGTTATCCATTAAGGAATTAGAGCAATAACAAAGATATTAAGTTGTTACAGAGCATGAACAATTTTCTTGTACGAATCCATAAATTGTCAAAAGTTCGTCGTGAAGATTGTTCTTTCATTTGGTTGAGTGGATGAAATTATCTAATTTATTTGTGAAATTGTGGCGATACTTTTAAATAAATAAGTATGTTAATAATGACGATTTACTGAAACATAGAGTAAAAATTGTTTCCTTGATGTAACGAATTAAGGTCTTATCTGTACAATACATAAATTGTTATACACTGCTTCTAGATATTTGAAGCAGTAATTCTTGAATTATGAGTTAGAGTTATGCATATGGTTACACGAAACAAAGCTCCATATTCATATTATGAATGTTCCACAAATGAGTTTATGTAATTGCATAAAACTATAGATAGTTCGTGTTAATAGTTATTTTTCTTTAACAAAAATCATCCGTGGTCTATAGTCCTTTTCAAATTTGATTATGTATACCTTCAGGTATAAGGATTATATAATACCAAGCAAAATAATTTATTTTGTCTCGTATTTACTTAAGCTTCCGTTATTATATGTATGATTGTCGAAATTTATAATTATTTCTGCCGTCCCAAACTTAACTGTAAATTGAGAATGATTCGTTATAATTGTACATATAAATGTCAGAATCTGTGATTGAATAGAGTTTTCAGTACAAAAGATGCATAACCTTTTATACGATTTTTACTGCTAAATTAATTAAAATGATGACCAAATTATTATTTATTTTAGATTTATTTATCAACCTATCAATCGTCATGCTAATCAGTAATATAAATTGGGAAGAGGGTTGCAATAATTCAAAATACTAAAATGTACATTAATTAGACACATTTATCATTAACGAGGTAGGAGGATAGATTTTGAGTAAATTGCTTCAGAACAAATTAAAAATTCGTGCGGGAAATTTGTAAACTAGTAAATAAGTCTTTATCTCTAACAATATTGAAATAAATAAATGTAATTCCAAATTAAAAATTACAACTACTCCTTATTATCATCATTATCATCACCCCCAACGTTTTCAGGAAGCTTTGAAATTTTCAAAAATTCGTCACATTCCATCCCTTCAACTTCATTTTTGTTCACATGGCTCCTAAAATGCTTTCGGACATCGTTCCTATGGAAAAAGTTCATCCCGCAGAAATGGCACGTGTACCGCACCACTTTAAGATGCACCCTGTTCTTGTGCTCCCACAAATTCCCGCTTTGCGCGAAACTTTTCCCGCACAAGTGACACAAATGTGTTTTCTCTTTTGGAACTCCCGCCATCTCATGTACCCCCACGGTGTGCAACTTCAAACCGTGCGAAGTGAAGAACTTCTTCCCACAATGTTTACACTCGTACCGCTTCTCACCCTCGTGAACGCGCTTCTTGTGAATTTTCAGCTCCACGAGGAGCATAGATTTTCCGCAAATGTCGCACATCCCTTTCGGTTTTGGCGCAGAGTTTGCTTAGGATTTTGAACTAGTGCAATATTTTTCTATATGTTTGCGTAGGGCATGTTTCATTGCGAATATTCGGGGACAATTTGGGCACGGAAATTCAGCACAGGGAGGATTTTCGTCTGGATTATCTTTGCGAAGTTTTTTCCTGCGCGGGACCCTCCCTGAATTCAAATTCTTTCCCATTTTGCACACATGGTCTTGATGCACCTTTAGAGATTCGAGTCGGGTAAACTTTGTCCCACATTTTTCACAAGAGTACGGCTTTTCTCCAGTGTGTGCAAAAATGTGTTTTGATAAGCTCGGTTTTGTGTAGAAAGTTGCGGGGCACCCTTCAATCGGACAGGAGACGATATTGACCTTAAACGGGAGGGTACTGAGGTCGAAGGGTACGTCGCAAATTGTTATTTGATGTCCAACCCAGGCTATCTTGGAAGCAAGCAGTTTCCCACATTTGAGGCATGCATACGTTTTCCTGGGGGGTAGAGATGGGTCCCCGGTGCGGTGTTTGGCAGACACATGATTCCGCAGGGTGTGCGCGGAGGAGAAAGATTTTGGGCAGTGGGGGCATATGTGGGATTTTATGTTAAGGTGACGCACCTTATAGTGAGCTTTCCAGCTGTCGAGGCGCGTGAAAGGGATGGGGGTGGGGCACAAGGTGCATTTGAGGTTGGTGGGGTCGACACTTGGGTAGATTGTTGTGTCCTTTCTATATTTTCTAGACGTGGCTAAAACTTTTCGCTTCCTCTGGTTTCTCCTCTGAATTTCTGTGCAACGTTTCCTAATTTTTGTGCGTTTCTCTGGTGTGAACTCCGGATCGGTTTCGGCATCGGAATCCTCTCCATTTGATGCAGCTGTGGGGGAGGTGGGTAACCAATCATCATCGTTTTTGTTGTTATTATCTCTAAAAAATAAAGCAAGGATTATTTAGTAACAAGATTAAATTTGCCACATTTTTAATTTACTTGACATCATGGTCATCGTTATCGGAAGTCATTCCGTTTAATTCGTCAACTGCAACTTCCGCATCCCCCTGGTCGAACGGTGGCTCACTTTTAACGTTTTCTCTCGTCTGGAAAAAATGGTGAAAGGCAAATTTTATTATACCAAATAATTTTAATTAAACTGTAATTGTACCAAAAACACTAAAGAAAAGCAAAACAAAGAATAATTTCACATAATAAGGATTAATTTATACCCACCTTTATTACTGGCCTAGCTTTGATGTGCTTCTTATTTATCGCATTCCTGCAAATCTTTACATGCTTAGATAATGCAAGTTCCGTCCTGAACTTCCGGTCACAATGTTTGCACGGGTGGAGGGCGATTTGTTCATCTACTGTGGGTTTTTTGTTCTTTTTAACTCTCTCCAACCGTTTCCCAGCCAGGCAGGCATGATCCTGATGAATTCTAAGAGAATCAATCCTCGTAAATCGATCCCCACACAGGTCACACTCATACGGTTTATCCCCAGTGTGTGTGAGTGCATGGTTTTTTAAGGTCTTAGCTCCATAAAACTTGGCCCCGCAGCCTTCAACGGGACATTGGGTGATGGTTATTTTGAATAATAAGATAAGTCTAAGGGTATGTTGCATACAGTTAATTGATGTCCCGCCCAAGCGAACTTTGACCCGAGCCGTTTCCCGCATTTGGGACATGGATACGTTTTTCTGGATGGGAGTGAGGGGTCGCTTGAGGGGTGTTTGGAAGCTGTATGGGTGCGGAGGATGTGCCCAGTGGAGAAGGATTTTGGGCAGTGGGTACACTTGAAGGATTTTGCGAGGCCGAGGTGATGTCTCTCATAATGGGAGCGCCAGTAGTCGATGCGGGCGTATTTTATGGAGGGGGCAGGGCAGGCAGGGCATATGATGTTGTTGAGGTCGGGGATTTCGGGGAATGTCAATTTCTTCTTTGGGGAAGACGAGTTTTTTCTCCGGTACCTTTTCCGTCCAGATTTTCTAGTGGTGGAGGTGGGTGTGGTTCTTTTCCTGCGAACGGAACGGGGTTGGAAAGATACGTCGGATTTATTGTCGTCGTCTTGGTTTGTTTCTCTGAAAGTAATAATACAGAATAAAGTTTAATTTGGTTGGATGGTTTCTAATTAGTTATTTTTATTCACTAACGGGCTATATCCGACTTCGGGTTGAATTTCTGGTCCGAATCCGTCATCGTGATCTGATTCTGGCTCAGTTTTTATGATGTTGGTGTAAATCTTAAAGGAAAAATTGATAAGGGGACAGGTTAACTATTTTAATTATTTAAAATAATCGTAATTTGATTTAGTTTTATACCTCAGTTTCCAAAAAATCCATTGACATGCTATCCTGAATATCTTTCTGGTCCATGGTTTCCATGGAGACATCACGGGTTGATGATATAGCCCGAAAATCCTTGGTGTCGCTCTTTTGTGGGACATTTTAAAACAATTAAAAAATCATTTCATATCAGAATTATTAAAATAAATGTGGATAGAACATGAAGTTTTTACGAACTTGTACATTTTCTAAATTGGAGGAGTTTGGTTGAATCCGAATTTTCCTTCTGTCACTCAACAAGATTAAATTCTTATCAATTTGCGCCTTAATATTATCCAATTCAGTCTCCAAATCGAGTAAGATGTTTAAGATCTTGACACACTCGGAACAACAATTCTTGCAAAAATCGACTGAATCTGGATTAATTTGCAACTGAGGAATGGTGGAATTCTTCAAAATTTGTACTATTTTATCGCTATCATTCACACTGCTGGTGCCAGTGATGTTGTCATTAACACCCAAACAAGACCAACATTTTCCCAACTTTGACAAATAATTTAGCACTTTCTCCTCAATTTGTGGAGATTTAGTTAATTTTATGGACACCTCTTTTCGCAAACTATTTGAAATTGCCTCCTCCATAATTATTGTGTGAAGCTGAATCTGTACTTTGATTAGTTTAGACAATTAAAAAATTTAAATTAAGTCAGATCGAATTAATTTAGTTGATGTAAATTAATTTTTAAACATTGAGTTGAAATTGAGCAGAAACCAGCTGCAGACTTCGTGTTTCTCCGCTTGAGTTCTTGTATTCAATGGTGGATTTGTCGACTCTTACCAGCACCGTGCTTTGTCTCTGTTGAGTCTGAAAGTCATGGAAATGTAAATATTCATTTTAATGTGGTGCAGCGTGGTTGGTGAAAGTTTTTAGGTTTGCCTTTGTTAAATATCATAGTGCAGGAAAGCTACATGCATACATAGTTATGCATAAGTATGTGTGTGTGGATGCAGCCAATAAATTATTAATATATCAATTAACTTTTATGCGTTAACTTGAAACAAGAAAATTAGATAAAAAAGTACAAAACTGTAATTAAATTTCGATTTATGACAATTTAATTCATAAATTAAAAAAAACATGGGTATTTTAACAATCAAATTTATGAGTTACATTTAAAAAAAGTAAATTAAATTAAGCTTTGTTTGCAGCCATATATGAAAATTACATGCATTTCAAAAATCAATGATGCCTCTCATGCTTTAAACTACTCAAGTTGATTTTATTTTAAAATTATCATTTTGACAACTTCAATCGATAAGTTTATAAATTTGAGTAGTGAAGAGAATGTGATGGATGGCCATCAATATATAACTGTATACATAAATATGTAACACACTTATGCTTTTTTTATTTTAACCGGGGCAAATTCTTGGCACAAGGTTTTGTAGTGGACATACCTGAATAACACTACGGCAAGTTTTTAACCTGTAGGAGAAATTGGAGCGAAATTAGATCTCTTTATACATAATACACCGACCATATGTAGATAGTATTTATCGCTATCTCGTAGGTTTTGTTGTCCTAAAAGCAATAAATGTAGATGAGCCTATCTATTTATTTGCCAAGGGTTTATGGTGCCACATCCATTAATCCGGATTTTTTTGAGAGCATCAATAACATGACGTTAATTTGGAAAAGTGGAGTATCAAAGGGGAGAGAAAGTTTGGCATAGAATCGATAGCATAGATAGATATGGATACTGTTCGATAAGCAATACGCCCACGGTGTAATGTTCATTTTTCTGTGAGTTGATACAAGCAAACATCACCCCAAGAGGAGAAAATCTATCGCAAAAAACGACACTGATCCAGATCACGTATTCACTTTTACGGACGTGATCTCAATCTGTGTTAAGAGCTATAAGCCTTGATTTCTCTTGCCAAATGTGAGATAATGGTCTTGTAATATAAAGTGTTTACACTACACTTTCTACGTCACGGCATCCTTGATTTTGGGAAAAGTATGGATAGATTTCTCTGACTGAACAAGTAAATTCTGTCTTTCTCGTCAGTATTAGTACGCCACCGATTCACCTCACGTATTTGTTGGTCTACAAAGTGCGGAGAAAGTGGGAAATTTTCCCAGAGGATAATTTGGGGGCCGGGTGTAAGATGGACAATGACAACATGGACATGCAAATACGGAGACATACGTAAATATGGACAGATATAACATGGACAACGAAAACATGGACAGGCTGAAACGTATACAAGGGCACAAAATCGACATTTATTGCCATTATTTAATTTATGAACAAATTCTTTTTTATAGATTATTATGCAAAAATTATATTTTTCACATTCGAGGTACTTTTTTCTAGGGCTTGATATGTCTACCCTTTCAGCTTTACGTTTATTTCCTCGAATTGAAGCTGTTGACATTTGTGCATTAAAATTTGTGTTTTGAGATACCGGCTGGGTATCTAGCAAATCCTCATCCAGATTGATGATCGGATTGATACAATTTACTTGACGATTATTTTTCCCTAGTGAAACATTGTGGGCAACCCCACTAATATAATCCATAAATTCAAGCTCTGAATATTTCCTAAGTTTTTTAAACGATCGTCGAGAGATACATACTTATTTTTTCGCTTCGGTACTAATCTACAACCCAGCCGTTCATAGATTATACAAGGTTAAGGTTTTATTCTGCTCCTTCTGTAATAATGCTATAAGTTGATAAATTGGCAAATGTGCATCGTCACAAAAGCTGTTGAAGCAATTATTCCAACTTTCTTCTTGTTTTTGAGTTTCACTGAGATTGATTTTTTGTACTAACTGTGAGTGAATAGTAATGCAATTTTGACTGACTGAACGAGAGTCGGAGAGATTATGGAAAGACAAAATATGAATTCGTCTACTTTGTCTACATAATGTCCATGTTATCGCCTAATCTACATTTTATGCTATCCATGTAAAGTCTGTCCATGTTTTTCATGTCTATATTTTGTCTGTCCATGTTTTTCATGTCTATATTTTGTCTGTCCACGTTTAAGCCGTGTCCACCATCCCATTGTCTATCTTATACCCTAGACCCGGATAATTTACTCTCTACTGTCCAAAGGGAGGAGGCAAGATGTCAAGTATTAATACGCTCAAGTAAGTATGTTATACCCGAATTGGCTAAAAATTAGTTAATTAATTCCAGGGTTTGTAAAACACAGTTTTTTTGCGTTTGTAAATATAACACAGTGTGATATGTTTAATTTTTTTATGTATTTTTTAAACGCTATGTACCAGGCAATACGTGATACTGTACAAGAAACACATTAAACACAAAAACACGAAAAACACATTAACACAAAACCACATTAAATAATAAAACACATTAAACATAAGAAACACATTAAACACAAAAAACACGTTAAACACAAAAAATACATACACAAAAAAACAAGTCAAAAAACACTCTTGTGAACTCGTCCCATTATTATACATTTTCTCCATCTGCTTCTAAAAATCGGATAAAAAAGAACCTTGTATTCATAACTTTCCCTACTTTCCTCTTACAGCATTGAACTTGTCGATGGCCAAAGCCGAGAAATTGACCCAGAAACCGAACCCAACCTCCTTCTACAAGCCAACAAAGCAGTCACCCTCTTTAAAAATCAAGTAGCAAAATGTACCACCCTCTTTGGCCCCCATCACCTCAACACGATCCAATCGAAACACAGTTTAGCCGCAGTTCTTACCTCATCTCACAATTTTGTCGAGGCAGAACCCCTCCACCGCGAGGTTGCGGTTGTCATGGAAAAACACTTTGGACCCCGTCACACCAATACTGTCCGGGCTAAACGGACCTTAGCTAATTTTTTGGTAACCACACCCCTCGCCAAGTTCGACGAGGCTGAACAAATCTGCCAAGAGATCGTCACAGTGAGCCAAGAATTGTACGGTGACACGCATTCTGACACGCTCAAGGCGAAAGAATCACTCGCAACGGTGTTCCTGGCGCAAGGGAGGGGTGCCCAGGCTGAAATAATTTTCCGAGAAATTCTAACCCAACAAGAAACCTCCCTTGGGGCGGGAAACGTCGAAACTCTGCAGACGAAACATAACCTTGGCGGAGTCCTGTCCACTTTAGGGAAGCATGAAGAAGCCTTAACAATTAATAGGAAGGTCCTCCAAGAACGAGAGAAACTATATCCGGCCTCCCATCCAATGTTGCTTAATTCGATTCGTGAAGTTGCCGGATTACTGGTGGATCTCGACCGTAACGAGGAGGCGGAACCCTACTATAGGAAATTATTACTGGGAGATGTGGAATGTTACGGGGTCAGGGATCAATCATGTGTCACAACGAAGAATAAACTCGCCCTCGTTCTTACCAGATTGGGTAAGAGGGACGAAGCGTTGCCCTTGTTGAGGGAAAGTGTCGTCGAATTAAACACTTTGCTCGGGCCGTATCATCCAGTCATGTTGGAAACGGTGGGGAATTTGGTGAATGTTTTGTCCTTCTTGGGCAAGCATGAGGATGTCCTGGCTCTACAGGAGGGATTGGTGAAACGGTATGAGAAAGATCTCGGGCCAGGGCATGACTTAGCATGGAAGACTAAACACGGCGTTCGTGCTACGCTACATAAGCTGGGAAGATTCAAGGAGGAGGAGGCCATGTTGAGGAAAATGTTAAAATTTGATAAAAACCGGAATGGTGAGGCCCATGTGACAACGCTGAGCACGAAGAGTAACTTGGCGACGGTATTGGGGGACATGGGCAAGTATGAGGAGGCCGCGAGGATGTATGAGGAGGTTGTATTGGTGATGGAAACAAGGGGTGGGCCATTCCAGCCCTTCCTTGCGACGAATTTGGATAATTTGGCGGGTATGAGGTGCATGATGGGGGAGTTGGAGAAGGCGGAAGTAACGTATAGAAAAGCCGGAGATCTGCGGGAACAGTATTTAGGTGCAGACCATGCGGATACGGTGGTGTCGAGGGAAAGTTTGGCGATCGTTGTGGCCCGATTGGCGGAAGGTGGGGAGAAAGTTGACGTAGCGAGGAGGCCGCTGGTCTTGGAAAGCAGGGATTCAGGTAATCAACGGCGGTCCTGTTGATTAATAATTTCTCTATTTGTGAAGAACTTGATCCTCTTTAAATATTTGCAAGAAGCGGATGTGAGGTTTTCTTGATTTTTTTTATTTTTTTTTTACTTGTTTTATTAAAAAAAGAGGAAAATGTGGGTAAAGCAAATTGAGGGAATATTAACTCGTAGTTTGTCAAAAATCAAAAGTTCGCAAAAAAATTGGCAATAAAATATTTTGTTTGAGAACTTGTACGTACAACACTAGTACTTGTTGAAGCAAAAGGCTTACAATTATGATTTTGAGATGCCAAATAGGAGTGAATGTCGCTAGTGGGAGAATTAATATCAAAGCACTTAATATATGTATTTATATTATCTTAATTTCTACATAGTACCTGGACATCTGCTATGGTCGACGGGACCAGTCTCGAATTCTGGAAGCTGGCGTAACACTGTGTCCAAACTTTTCAATGGAATATTTGGACGACAGAAGTAAAATATGTGAAATTTTCAAAATCCAGTGGACACGTTTCACCAGTAGACTTTCCCTAAACAAGGGAACCGTTAAGAAGGACGAAAGTCTAGAAAAAAATATTAAAAAAGCGTTTGAAGTCACCACCAAATCTTAATGATATTCGATTAAATTTAAAAAGATGAAATAAATAGCGGGAATACAATTTAAAAAAATCACTCAGCTATCAATCTTTCACCGCTGTCCAACAAGAATATGCATACATAAATATTTATTTTATGCCTAATAAAAGCTCTTTTTCGTCTTATTTTTTTGTTGGTTAACAAAACCTTAGTATTTATTCGATTTCGACATTCACACTAATTTGAATTGAATTTTGATCATACATGTACGAATATCACGGTGGTACAAATCGTCCTAAATTTGGTATTCGACCAGTTCCCTTGTAAACCTTGTATCTACATCCGAATAATCCATGCTTCATGCTGTGCATTGAAATATATTTACTTATCATCTCTAGCAATACGGTTATATATTTAGCTTGTCAAGTACTAATTAATGCCAGTGCCTAATTACCTGCAGTCGATGTTTCCTCTAAGATTTGTGCTTTCATCGATCTATTTCTATCCCAGCCCTCGGGTGAATGACCAGCAAACTATTTATTCAAAATCTATCAGGGCAACGAACCCTTCATCAAAGTTGCCCTACCCGAAGGATGAAAAGACAGGGACGAGAGCCTACGCATGTAAAGAAATGAGCTACAAATGTATACTTCCAATTAGGGATAGGAAGGATGGGGGTGGAAGGTGTCCGTAATTTTATCTGGTTTAAGTTCAAATACCATAAGGGAAAACTTACCTGAAAAACCTGAAAAAAGTTAGGATGAAAATATATGGATGAAAGGTTGAGTTTTTATTTTAATCTCCCATTTCCAGGTAGGTGAGGTTTGGAGGAAGATTGATAAATTGTACTGATATATCAAGAGGTCTATTGCAAATAAACTCATTGAGAGGGAGGTGTTTGAATTAAATTTCTCACCGCCAATATAATTGTGTGAAGGGAGTATTTAGAAATTTTCGTCAGTGGCGTCGCAAGTTGGCTGCCTTTTGAACACGAACGCGACGAAAAAAGATGCCGAGCTACGCGTCATTTATCTAAGACACTAGCTGAGTTATAAAAAATTATCTGAGTTATGAAAATCAAAAGAAATCAGCGTTTGGAGTGGCAGCTTAAAAGAGAGAAAGAGCATGTTTAAGGCCCTTCTGAAAATGGAGTATAGAGCGGCTGGTGGTGGACAGAAGAGCGCGGGAAAACACCTCCCTCTCAATGAGTTTACTTACAATAGTCAACGCATCGGTTAGCACAACATATATTGAAGTAATGCGCATCTAACATGTTTCAGATCTAGGAAAAGATTCTATATACAAGTTGGAAATCAGGTTTCACAACATGCATGGAATTTTGTTGGATAAAACTATATATTATAACACTCATGGTCCATTTTATGTCGATTTGGAAAACTACATAAAATTTAAGGAAATCAGTTTCTGTGAATCTGTGTCATTCTCGTCTTTAAGAAGTTTAGATATTACACAAATATTTTAAATTTTTTCAAGTATTTTGCACATTAGTTGAACCTGTTGCTTGATTCTATCGCGACAAGAATACTTCTGTTGTAAACGTTAAAAAAAATTCAATCCGACATGATTGTCTTCTACTTCTTGCTTATAACAGTAGCTTTTGCCAGTAGCTCTGAGGTATGCTCATGCGAATCTGTAATAAGTGACTCGCCACCCAACTACTTCGTTCCGTGCGAACTTAGCTGGCACGCTATCCGCCCTGGCAACAAATTTTACAGTAAATACCCAGTGGCCCGGGTTAGTTACATATATAAAGAAATAGACGGGTTCAACTGCTATACAGACGATTCGGCAGTACTGATCAAATACGGCGCCGTTTTTGGCGCCTTGGTCCCCGAAAATGTGGAATATTATTGTGAAACGAAAATATCACCTTCCTGGTTTATCTTCCCCAGGACGGTCGATACTTCAAAAGCAACAAAATCTCAGAGCGACGGGAGTTTGATAGCATCAACTAAAATATTGATTACTCCGATGGGGCAGGAGATGACTTTTTTGGAGGTTTTTATGATGCTAAAAAAATTTGAATATGATTTAATTATTTGTAAAAAAAATATTTAAATTTTATAAATATTTTACTCTAGGCGAACATAACAAGTCCTACGGCACCGTGGCCGGCAACAGTTGGAATTACCGAGTTCAAATCCATCCCGCCATCCAATACGGAATGCACCGTATTCTACACGGCAAGTCCTGGCGAATATGGTGGTGTCGACTACTTGGAAGTTTTCACCTTGTCGGCGTGGGTGGTCGAGTGTGGCGATGTGTTCAAAAATTCGAGTAACAAGATTCCAGATTCCGAACCGTATTTTTGTGCCGGGTTGGAAATTCTGAACAAGGAGAGGCCATATGGAGCATTGGCTAATGAAATCAATGGACGGTGCGTGAATGACAAGTATGTACGGGAATCACCGTTTCCATCAGGGACCTGGGATTTCTTGCCATGGGAAGCGCGTAGTTTTGAGCGGTGGCCGATGATGTGTCAAAATTTGGGCAATGAGTTAGGTCGGAAGGAAAGCGATGATGGACTTGGATTCGTAGGGTTTGTAAAATTTAGGGAAATGATTGATGAAAATCCATACGTAGTGGTGGAACAATTTGATATAAGTCAAATACAGGGTTAGCAGCAAAGTTTGGGTGTAATTCAATTTATTAAATTAATAGTTTGGTAATTTAATATTTACATAAATGTGGATAAAGTACAATTTACTTGTCGAATTTTTAAGGTTAATAAATGCTCCCTGGAAATATATGATTTAAAGTGAAATAAAAATTTGTAAGCTCTCGTTTTGATTAAAATGTTAAGAAGATTGTTAAGTATTATTTTACAAGATACAATAATATCCATTCTGATGTGTTCTGCTGGAAAGATTTTAGTTTTGTTGGGAGTTTAAAGGACTTGTAGGTATTATGAAATCTGATGAATAAAGATGAAACTATTGTGCTAATAAAACGAAATTAAGGCTACTGCATACGTTCATGTGTAATGGTGGTTAATCATAATTAATTTCAGCCTTGATTCTTATTCGTGCAAAAAGTAAGACGGAAATTTCATCCACTCTAAATCTTTAAAATGTTGCAAACAGGGTGAGCAATTCGGCAGCCTTTTTGCTATAAAATTATGCCGTTTTGTAATGCCGAATTGCCGTTTTCTGTGCCGTATTGTTTTCTTGTGGGTGGTCAAATATTGAATGCACAAAATAGTTAAAAAAATATATGTAGTTTAATTATTCCAATCGGATGAATTGAAAACTTTTTAAGTTACTCGTAAGTAATATTAGAATTACATTTCTGTAATGCTAATCACATTGCAAACTCTGAAATTTCATATTTTCTGGGATAACTTTATTTCTGCTCATCCTATGATAATAATTATATCGAATAAATATTCTTAATTCACTGATTAATTATTTTCTACAATTTAATTCACGTCTTAGTATTCCTCAAATTTCAATTCGGCAAAACGGCAATGCGGCATGATTTTTTGCTCGGCAAAACGGCAGTTTTCGGCACGGCACGGCATTGCCGGAATGCCGTTTTGCCGTGGCGAACCCTGGTTGCAAAATGTCACGACTGAACGACGAACTTAGACGGCGTATTTACATTCCCAGAAATACGGTAACAAAATTATAAGGATGCTTAGAACAAAAATACAGTTTTGCTCTGCATTTAAAAATCTTTCCACAATTTGTATCACATATAGTTGCTTAATAATATAAAGGCATGTAATTAGCCGGCCGGTAGAAATAGTAAAATTGTCCACTTAAAATAGTAAACCCACATAGAAGTACTTTCACCCATTAAAAATAGTATTTCACACCATATTTTGATTACCCTCATATACATATTGCATAATTATTTTAAATGGCATTTTTACATTAATAACCGGTGTGAAAAACTATTTTTAATGGGTTAAAGTACTTCTAGGTTGGTTTACTATTTTAAGTGGACGATTACACTATTTCTACAGGGGCAATAATAATGTTCCCAATGTAAATGGGGATTTTTGCGCATAGAAAAGTTGAATCATATATTAACAACTATTTTTGTGACGATTACAATGTGCCCGGTGTGTCCACCAAGAAATTTGTAAACATATTTATTTTATTCCCTGTACAAATATTTGTTTCAATTGATCATCTATGGCTTAAAAAACCCTGGTATTTATTAGATTTCTACATAGATACTAATTTAAGTTGAATCTTAATCATTAACGGATTTACTAATGCTACAATTCTTCCCAAGTTCGGTTTTCTTCAACACAACTACTCATTCACTTTCATGTGTTTTAGAAATGTCAGGTTCAGTATTCTCTGTTTGCGTTCTATCCTCTTACATGTTATCATTATTTTCGGCGGGGTTAAACGTTTTTAATTTGCAGTTCGCCCTCGGTTTCCAATTCAGGTTGTCATGCCCTCGTTCATGCCTGGTCAGATGTGTCTTGACTTTGAAGCCTTGTCCACAAATGTGGCAGACGTGTGGTCGGTTATCCGTATGAACGTTGTTTTTGTGGATCCGCAAATTTTTCCCGTCTATAAAATTACATGAGTAATTAAAAAAATCTAGTAATTAAATGATGCAAAGTTTGCAACTGGGTAGCTTTTATCGCAATGACTTGGCTAGGTTATTCAACTTTTGTCTTATAGATAACTTAACTAAAGCTGTTTTTTAAGCCAAATCACCAGGAAACAGTCTTTTTGTTTAATAATGTGTTATACACAATGCGACACCATAGCCATAACAGAGGAGTATTTCGGCTTAGTGTTCGAGAAGCATAGAAATGTTAGAAAAGCTTAAATATAAAATTGCTTTTTGTGGGCATATCTGCATTTTTGCTTTTCATACAGACTCATATTTTAATTTCTTACTGCTTTTTGCATGTCGCGAAATATAAATTGGCGTACTGCGTGAATTCATGCTGCAACTCTTAACAAGGTGTCCACGAAAGCAATTGAGACACTTTGGTTTTTTTTACGAATTGCTCACTTTCAACTTTCGTAGGAAACTTTCTATCTATCGAAAAGTTCTGAAATTTCAACCACTAACGGACATAGGGTTGGAAATTTTAAAAAAATCAAATTTCATAACCGCATGCAAATTTAACCGCCAAAAAACCAAATTGTCTCAATTGCTTTAGTGAATAGTATAGATCTAAAAAGCAAGTTAAAGCAAAAATGATACATCCTTTCAATGAGCCGGCATACCGAGTATGCACACAAGTAACTTCAGGACCTTAAAATGGTTCGCCCTTAAAATAATGAAAGTCAAGTAATTACCGAGAAATTCTTTTCCACATATGTCACAAGAAACCTTTCTCTCTTCTTCAGTCATATGCCGTGCTCTCATATGTCCGAGAAGCAAAACTGACGTAATGTACGATTTTCCACATCCTTCCACCTCACAGTAGAAACGTGGAGGGAGTACGTAAACTTTTTCTGGGTCAATTTGCCCCTCCTCGGTGTTTTCTGTTGGTGGCTGGATCTTGTTGCGCTTCCGCATTTGGTAATTCGGGTCGGCATGTCGTGCGATGTGAGCCTTAAGTAGGCGTTGGTATGGAAACGCATGGCCGCATATAGGGCAAGATAAATCTGGTTGATTCTCATGCATCCGAATTTTGTGATGACGCACCATAGTAGCGTCTGAAATAGTAAAAAAAAGTGGGATTATTTGGTTAAAAATTATTTCGCATGGGGTTAGAGAAATAAAAAGTATAACTTATAAAGAACTACAAATTTTTTTGGGATTTTGATAATTAACAAACATAACCAAAAAAATGTTAACGTTTTTTTAATAAATTTCATAACATTACTAAAACCTAACTACCAAAAAAAGGATGTGTAAAACGCTGGTTATATATTCGTCAACTTACTTGCAAATATTCCATGACAGATGTCACATTTTCGTCGAGTATCTTTATGGAAGCGGTTGATGTGTCGTGTTAACACGGTCTGCTTCCGAAACGCCATCTCGCAACCATCCACCGGGCATGGATAGGAGTCTAATTTTCTTTCATGTATTTTCATGTGACCGTGAAGAAGGTCCAAACCACGGAATCCTTTCCCACAAGTGGAACAAAGGTAGGGACGTTCGCCCGTGTGTTTGCGGACGTGCTGTAAGTATTTCCTGCGGAAGTTGGAGCCATACGAACAATGGTCGCACTTGAAACGAAATCCGATAATGACGTTCTTTTGTTTGGGGGCTTTTCGTTTCTTCCTTTGAACAATGTTTTTCTGCTTCGGCACCGTTTTACGAGCAGTATCAGCAACAATAGATGGACCAAGGCGGATGTATGGGTTTGGAAGGTTTTTTTCTGGTTCGGTGGAAGGAATAATATTTAAGGTAGATTGAGATCCCAACTCTGTGTTCTTATTTGGATTGATGACAACTTTGGACTCTTCTGAATCTACGGTTTCTTCAAAGTCAGAGAAGGGTAAACAATCATTATTGTCATCGTCGTCGTCTTCCTTAACACCTGCGATAGTGGCGGCATTAATTGTCATGTTGCTTATCGTTGCGTCATCCTCGTCTAAACTTTCATCTGCAAAAACAGAGATAAAGATAGTGAAAGTTCATTTAGTAATATTGCATGAATATTTAGTGCACTGAGGAGCACAACAATTATTGTTTTTTAATCTCTATCAAAGTAATAAAAGTTTCAATTCCAGATTTATAAAGGTGACAAATACCAAATGTATGACTAGATAAATACGAGAAATGCAAAAATTATTACCACTCTGCTTCAATGGAAAGATATTACTTTGCTGCCCTAGAATTTTCATTTCTTTTTCGTCTTCGGAAAGTCGATCTCTTCCTGCTAAGGTCTCCGAATTCATCTGAAAATCATTACTATTCACTCCTATTTCTATGTCGTCCACCACTTCAGTCTTTATCGCAAAGTATTCATCTATTTGCGAATTCTCTACAAAATCCGCTTCTTCCATCGGATCAGAATTGTGATCCTCTTCAGCCGTAGAACGACATGATTGACTCAAAATTTTGTTACGAGAGACTCCACCCGTTGACTTCTTAGCAACTCTGTTGACCAAAATTCCAGCACCACGTCGACCAAATCGCAACGAACTGGACCGAAACGATTTGGAGGGTGGCTGATTTACAATCCCTGTAATAAAAAAAATGTAAAAGTAATCTCAATCAAGTACACATAAATAGGGGTTGCTGGTCTTATACATAGATAAATATCAATAATCAACAACTTAATTACTAGTGTGATAGCATAATTCTGCAAGAATTAGAAAATTTCCAACCCAATTATAAATCTGATCTGTACTGCAATTATTTTTTTACTAGTAACATTACATCCATAGCAGTTATTTGGGAAATTACATTATTTATGGCTTTCAGTGCTTACTAAGAATTGTCACAATTGCTAAAAAATATATGACTACCGGCTGGTAATAAAATTATGTAACTATAAAATCATGATATGTATGAAAAATTAATTACCTTTCTTTTTTGGCAACTTATTTAATTCCACTATATCGCCTTCATCCTTCTCCAGTAAATTGACATTTGTACAATTAACCAGCTTCTGTACAATTTCCTCTAGGTCTGCCACCCTTCTTGCAAGACTTTGAAGTGTAAGACTATTTGTTATTAAGGGTCGCTGTCCCGTTATATTTTGTCGACCCATAATTTCTTAATGTAGGAAAATATAGGTGTGCGCTTGTACTTAAAATAAAGAAATAACATAGCATGATTAAAAACTTTTTTGTGTAATTATTATATAAATTATATAATCAAGAAATTAATAAATTACGGTATTGGAAAGTTTGTGAATCACGAACGAAAATATGTAACTGCAGTCCAGCTGAGGTAAAAAACAAGACTGACTGCCGCAGGTTGGGATGGAGAGAAAATCACGCAGGGCAAAATGAGCAATGTACATATTTGACAAAGAAATGAAAAGCTTCACTTCTTAACCTTTCGTCATACCTGGTAATAATAAATATGCGTAGTCTGACAAAGGCTATAAATCCTACATAATTTATCCTGACCGATAAATTATACAAATTTTCAGGATTAGTACGTATATAAAATAAAAGTATTTCGTCATAGGAAATAATATAACCTCCAACATTTCTTGTCACCTGCAAAATGCAGTATAAGAAGGTGCATGAAATGCAAATATTTAAGTCCAAAAACTGCAAAGAACTAGAAAAATAAAATGAACTTCAATTTTCGATTTTGAAATATTTTGTGATTTTTAAATTTATCCCTGACTTCAATTTCACAACATGACATTTTCATTATTTATAATATCTACAATCTTTATATCTTTAGACAATGACAGGTGGAGTAGATACGGTGATAAGTTTATAAATATATTTAAACGGCGAGAAGTTTTTGTTCGCAGAGTGAGAAATTGTTTTAATTTTGCAACTGCATTAAAACAATAAATTGGGTGAAAGCTTGTCGAAATATCTGAAATTGGAAAATTACTAATAAAAAGTTTGCACGTCAACACAACACACCAAGGTATAAGGAAAAACATGTCAGTTACCCCGAGTACTAAAGAATTGTCGAATTTGATATAACCATTTAAACATATTTCGCACGGATGGTGTGTCAGAGTGTCAAATATTTGTCCTAATTCTTGTTTACATTGTTTCCTCGTTTCCGCAAGTTGGTGACGCTTCAGACATCTTGCTACTCGTTTTTCCTGTAGAATAAAAATTTGAAATTTCCAAAATTTCGTATTTAAAACGCAACGAATCCCTCACCTCGTTTGTAATTTCGACTGCTCGATTAATCCTGACCAAAGCCCTCACTATAGCCCAAGCAGTACTTGATAATAGTATCGTAATGAATATAAAATATTCTTTATGCCCTTCTTTCACCACGATGCATGCGACACACATGGATCCAGCGGCGTAATAGATGGACAGTAAAATCGAGAGGAGTTGTTGTCCTGTGATTATTTTTCCACAGTGCACCGCTTGGTGACGAATGTCGTAAATAATATTATGCCAGTCTTGAATTTCATTGGGTAAAACATCTTCCCCGCCAGGACTGCATCGCTCACTAATAACGTGACGCATCTGGAATTAAAGGAATTATTTGATATATAGGGATACAAATTTCCTGAAAGGTTTGGAAAACCACTGGGTTTTCCTAATAAGACCATTTCCCCCATGGTTTTTTGGGTTTATTTAAGTAGTCAATTTTTTAGGATTTGTAAATCCCACCCACCGATTCCGTTATTTGAACCGAATGGTATACCCCAACTATCCAAAAATCTCAATATGAACCTAGGTAGCAAACCCTTGTACAGATTTGTTCTTTTTTAAATAGTAACTATTTCTATTTAAACGGTAAGCTTGGGCATCATTCAAATTTTATGATTCAATATCTAAACCGTAGTTCATGATTAGTGTTTCCTTTTTTAACTAAAAATGCAAACCGTATGTCGTAAAAACGGCAAGCTTTGATTCATACCTTTGCAAAAGATGTCTTGATACAATCAAACATTAAAATGCACTTTGCATCTTCTGCCGCACTACAAACAACGGTAAGTGACATGTACAAAATGTTCACTAGAGATGCTGGAAAATATTTCGTAGAAATCATCTTGTATGCCAGTAATCCCCCAAATGTTAACAATGGGATGAGAACGACACTGCAAATTGTACGGCTAACCCGCAAAGATGGTTTGTTTTCGTCGGCGAAATGTTCACATCGTATATTCGCATCGCTAATTCTTTCTTGTATGGTATTCCAAGTGTTTAACCATTTGCTAAATTTTTTGGCTGTCCAGAAACTCAGGAGGTATTCTAGGATTACGTCGACCGTAAAGGTGACTTCGAACGATAAGAAAATTATGGTGAATATTCGATTCGTAGAAGTTCCACTGGTTACTTGGCGAGGTGTAACGTGATCAGGCCACCTAAGAAAATTTAATAAAGTATTTAATCGTATTGGACAAGTTTTACCATGGTCAATGTATTATAACGAGATCAAATTTTGCTTAAATTTTTCAGAAGGGCTAAATGCTGCCCATAGTATTACTCAGATAAACCTACGTACATGTACGTGCGCCAACAAACCTGGTGTCAAAAATTTGACCTGGTTTAAATATGCCAACGATGGGCATTTTGTGACTTACGTATCTCCCGGGGGTATAATTTGCACTCCAAGACTACCGAATTGTAGGAGACAAAATGCAAAGAAAACGACATATAAGAACGCCAACAAAGTCGAGATCCAGGGACATTTTTGTGCATTATAGGAAACGATGTTTAAATTAAAAATGCGCCCTTGGTGAATAGATAGTGGACATTTTCCCAAGTATTTTAGAAGTTTGATGAGACGAAGGAATTCGGCGGTAAATCCAGAATTTTGATTGTTCTTTGGTTTAGCTGATTTTTTTGGATGGATTTGTTGATTTTTTGGTTTTGTCGAAGTCTCGTCGGTCCTTGAAGTTATTTGGTGTGGATGCATTGTGCCTGTGGGAAAAAGAATGTCGGTGAATTGGGACTGATGCGAGTACATGAGAGAAATAAATACTGAAAGATGCTTAGGCACAGCGATTCTCTTACGATGTGTATGTTATGGTGTGTGTATTACAATCACATCATTTTCTTCAATACAGAGTATGGTGACAAATTTTTCGTACTCGCAATTTTTCGATGAAATTGAAGAACGCAGATATCAAGAGGTCTTTAGTATCCAAAGTTAATTGGTATTTGCAGACTAAACTATGTAAAGGGTGTTAATAAAGTCCGATCCCATGAATTTTTTGGAGCGCGGTTGTTGCAAATTCAGCTGGAACTTTTGAACCAGTGAAGTTATTTATTTCAAATTTTTACCATGGGAGGAACAACTAAACGTGTAAGTCATGAGCATCTTAGAGTTAAGATACAAACATTGCATCAGCAGGGGTTTAAACCTGCAGAAATTGTGCAAAAATTGGGCTGCAGCCGCAGAACTGTTTGGAAATGGAAGAACAAAAATTTTGTCCACGACAAAAAGCGACCCGGGCGACCCAGAAAGGTGTCACCTACCACAAAGAGAATGATTAAAAACAGACTTTACAAGAAAACCGGTAGTTCATTACGTAATTGTGCAAGGGAGTTAAATGACTCAAAACGCTATAAAGAGAAGAAGAAGCAAATTAACTATGTGACCGTGCAAAAATTTGTGAAATCTACGAGGTGGGGTCACACAGCTTACAAACTAACCAAAAAACCTCTCATGTCACAAAAAAATATCGATGACCGTCTGAAATTTGGAGAACTCCTTCAGAAAAGTGGCCATTTGAGTGAAAAAAGACTTGGTGAAGAATTGCGCAGTCACATCCTTTGGACTGACGAATCTATTATTGAGCTATATCCAAAATTGAACCAACAAAATGTTCGTTACAGGACAGAAAACAAATCGGATGTACCATCAAGAGTAGTCCCAAAATTCGGGCTTAAAGTTATGGTAGCGGGTGGATTTTGTGCACGTGGCGTGACTCCTCTACATATCATACCAAAAGGCCAAACAGTCAATGCAAAGTATTATATGGAAAAAATATTACCTATCTATTTCGATAGCATGGGGAACAAGGAAATATTTCCGAATGAAAGAAAAATAGTTTTCATGCAGGATGGTGCTACAGCCCATACAGCAAAAGCGAGTTTGAGTCTCATCAAGACGCAAGTTTCAACGGTCTGGAGCAAGGGGGTGTGGCCCGGAAACAGCCCAGATTTGAATCCCCTGGAGAACCTGTGGTCCATACTTAAGGAAAATGTATACAAAGAACCACAACCCCGGACGAGGGAAGAGCTAGTAAAAAAAGTTCAAGATGTATGGAATTCGATTCCCACAGACACATTAGAAAAATTAGCACAGAGCCTTAAACAAAGAGTTGAGGGCATGGTTAAAGTAAATGGTAACAAGACCAAATACTAAGGTAAATATGTCGAACATTTTTTGTAAGTATCACGGGTAGTTTTTTTTATACTAGCCTTCACTTTTTTATAGGAAAAATGGGATCGGACTTTATTAACACCCTTTATGAGATCCTTACATATTGAGATTGAAAGAGTAAATTAGATATTAAGTTCAAATGCAGAGACTATATGGAATTAGAATCTTGTCCAGGCCCGGATGTTTGACTAACGGGCGAGGCTCATTTTCCGGAAATCGTGTAATTCCTGTAATTAGTATTTGTTTACTTACCGGGTCATTTTTATATTTATCTGATATCATAATGTCCTCTATAATTCCATTTAATTTGACAAATTTGAAATTATTATATAAATTTAGGCACATACTGAATGCATGAACAAAGGTAAAAACGACTAAGGCTGGTAGGCATTTCATGTCGGACACCTACTTAAATATTTATATATGTACCAGGCCACTAAACATGGTCCACTGTGGATGTATGACATACATAACTATTTATATTAAACATCTTATCTTGCTGTACATAGACATGTACGCAACTGGTGTCTCCTGCCGATCACGATATTGCCTGGTTATGTCTGGAAATCCAGTCTGTCTTACAGAACACTGTCCTCGTTATGTTGTAGCAGCAGAGAAAGCCTTGGAGAGCACGGAGTTAGTAGTCTTTATACCGTCGTCTTCACCACAGTAAAGCAAAGCGAAGTCTGACTAACACATGTATTTATTTATTAACAGTCAAATAATTTTGTTCAGTGGTGTAAAATACTGTGTCGAATTTAAGAAATTGACTTACAACTTATTTTTAGTAACCAGGTAAATATTATATTTTTTTATAAGCAAAATTTAACCTACTGCATTTTACAGGGGCATTCATCTCATTTTTTAGGGTATCTTGGAAGGTAGAGTAAAGAATTTTAATAAATTCAAGACATGAATTTCTTGATAATTTTGGAAAATATATTTACACATTAAACTTAAATGCAAATTTTACACGCAGCCTAATATACAATTGTAGTAGACTGTAATTTTGGCAAGATGATATTCCCAATATAAGTCGAGCAGTTTGCTTAATTTTGTTTGTAAGATGTACATAAGACTCGATTTTTTCTTCGGGTTTCTGGATATTAAAAAAATCGTTTTGTTCTTAAAGTCTGAAAAATTCGACACTACCTTACCAATTTTCCGTAGAAATCTCTTATGGTTAATTTACAAATGTATATTTACTCTTATTTAAAGAGTATGAGCGAAATAATTAATCAAAAAACAATATTCACTTCACCCTGTACAAAAAATTATCTTTTCACAAGTCATTTCTATAATTTGAAATATTCACATAATCTTTTATATAATTTTCAGGAATTTTCGTCTGCAATTTTTATACTTATACAACCCCTGCCATCAGTAAGTTAGCCTTCCGTAGCAATGTCCATCCCACAAGGAGGTGTGGCAGCATTGAGAGAAAAGGCGCGCAATAAGCCAAAGCCCATATCCAAATTTGAAGAAAACTGCCCCCTATTTACCCAAGCGTTGAAAGACGAATTGGTTAAAATACTAAACCCCAAAGCTAATCAGGAAACTAACCTACATGACTACCAAATTAAAGCTGTTCTCAACACTGCCGAACATTTCGGCAAACCCTTAGATCCCGATAGGAATGAGAGAAGTGCTGCTTTAATAGTTGCTCCACCCGGGTCAGGAAAATCTGGAATGGTTGCTCTTCTTCCATATGTCCTCAACTCCCATAAAGTCTTGGTACTGACCCCGTCTAGAATAATTTCAGAACAAATAGCTGCCGATTTTGGTTACAAATTTGACGGGAAAGGCTTACCATTTATTATAAAATGTGGCCTATTTAACGTAGAAGATAACTATGAAGTCATGCTGGAAACTGTTCATCTCTGTGATCTTAAGAAAAACAAAGACATCCAAAACGGACAGAATCTTGTCATTGCGAAAGCACAAATATTCGCTGGTAGAGCGAAAAACAGTTTAACATCTGACAAGTCGAGAGATGACGTTGCCAAGGTTTTGCAATCATTCGACACCATCATTGTGGATGAAGCGCATCATTGCACTGCTCAAACGTGGGAAAATGTTATTAACTGTTTCGAAGGGAGGAAGATAGTGTTTCTCACGGCAACTCCTTTTTCCGGTAATGAGTCTTTGCTCAGCATCCTTGGCGACAAGCTTGAAGAAGTTTTTACTATTCGGCGCGCAGAGGTGGAGGGTGAGACAATATACTATATCGTTTTGTTAAATGTTCACTCCTTATTACATTTATGGCTAGATTTTGTTAGTGTTGGTGTATTAAAATGAGATCAAATACTTAGCTTGGTAACGTGCAGATCTGAATAACACCACGGGCAACTTTTGCCTTTCAGAAAACTTGAAGCAAAATTTGATCTCGTTATAATATACGGTTAATTACACTCTAAATAATATGGTAACAAAATTTGTGATTTATTACCGCTCGTGACTATATATGTCTTTACCGGCCACGGTAGAGTCATATTGTTACCACCGGTAATACATAAATCAAAAATTTTATTACCAGATTATTTAGAGTGTAAGTACCGAATTAATTCTGCTTTATTTATTCACAGGTGTCACAATTAGGAAATCTGATTTTACCTTTAATCCAATGAAACACAAACCTTTCGATGATCCAGACTTCTTTGGAGACCTTCGTAACGATATTGACGAAGCTCTCGGTAGACATGTGGCCCAAGAAAATAGAAATGTTGGTGAACACTCACCCCAGGCCATGATCTTGGTCACAACGATGAAACAAGCAGAAGAAACGGCCGAGGCTTTAGGTCGGGATGCCACCTTCGTGATATCAGCTGCAGAAGGGGACGCCAACTTGAAACAGTTTAACAAGGGAGACAAGAAGATTGCCGTGGTGTGCGGAATGCTGCGTGAAGGGTATGACAATTCTCGTGTCACGCTCGTAGTCTTTATTCGCAATTGTGGCTCACGCGTCTTGTTTGAGCAGTTTTGTGGCCGTTGCATCAGAATGAATCGTAACTTAGCAAATGTGACAAGGTCTGAGATGGGTAAGGATAAAACCATCGGGACTATCCTCAGCTACCAATGTTATCCAGGGATTAAAAAATTCTGGGAGGAAAGAGATAAACCAATTGCCGATGTGGAACCCGACTACGAAGATAATGGTAACGATGAGTAGATCGAAGGATGGGAAATTATGATGTAGTAAGAAGAATTAATTAATATTATTATGATACAGATTTAATTTAATTTCCAGAATATAACTGATCCAATAATTTATTGGTGGGGATAATCAAATCCAATATTTTTACCTTAGATAGTTTCTTATTAGTAGAAAGAGGAGAGAACGAAGTGGAGGGAGACCTTTGTTTTCATTGTTTAAATGAATTCAGGAGCTCCTCACATTCTTTCATCCTTGGTGGTAGGTGATTTAAGTTGTTTACTGGATGGTTTGGCCTTGTCAGCATACATATGTTATGCTTAGTTTGTGTAAATTCTTCTACAAGTGGAAAAAATATTATTTTTCGACCGATTAAACTTGTAATTTTTACCCAGGTGGTGGTAAACGTGTTATACAAAAACTAAAAGTTCTTTTGGATATTGTAAAATTGTTTGTAATATTTTGTACATCACTTAATAATCGGTAGTTAAGCTAATTGAGGTGATAAATTTTGCTAGTAAAGAAGTAATAATATGAATGAAATTCGTGTTTATGTATAAATTAGTGGTGTTTTACTATACTATTTTGTTTACCAATTTAGTTACATCGTGCCTGTTTGGAAACAAATTTTTTAAAAATGGAGACAAAAAAGGTAACCGAATAGTACAGATATATGTCGTATATTAATGATGATTACGAATGAATATGTACATGGAGGGTGTTAAATCGTTACATAGGGGGAACAATTTTACTACATTAAAAAAATATCAAAATTTTGTCATATAAATTTATCTTTTCATGAGGTGGAGTTGATAAAATTTTCAAACTTATTTGCGAAACTTACTGCTTGTGATACTTCAAAAATATGGTGCTAATGACGATGTTGTGAGTGATGCAGTAAACATTGTTTCCTTTAGGTAACGACTTAACGCCCTCACTGTATATTGTTTGATTATCCTAACACCAAATTTTTGTAGTACAGACTTATCTGTATTTATAACGGCTTAAGTTCCGACGGGTTAAAGAAATTGCTATAAACATGACAAAGACCAGTGAATTATGTATATCGACTTTGAGGACAGTAGGTGAAGTTTGTTGGCCAATGTCAGTAAAACAAATTGGAATGTCGGATTGCTCTCAAGGTTTAGTTCAAATTGACTGAATTTATTTGTTTTGTTTCATATTGAAGTGTATCGAGCAGTCTGCTCCCCTCCCCGAAACAGAATGTGTCAATCGTGACTTGGTCGCTGGTCATTCTGGTTCTGTCACTAGGGATGACGACTTGCTTGCCGTGGCAAATCCAGAAACTGGTAAATTGCACTAGAAATAAGTAACACGACATTTTGGTATATTTAACATGCCGTTTTAATTTTTTAGCTATGGAAGACCTCTTGTCTCCGCAGGAGCTCATTGACTCATACGTCACACCCCGTGATAAAGTCTGGACAGCTAAGGAGAGAAGAAAACACATGAAACGATGCAAAAACTTTGCCGCCAAGGAAGCCAGGCTTAAACTGGCATATGCTAATAAACACAGAGTAAGCCGATATACGTAACAGGCTTATAGAGTGTCCCCTATTTCGATTTATAAGGGGAACAATTTTTAGTACAATGACCTGAGTTACCACATGATGTTTTAAACATTAAATGAAAAAAAATTCCTTTTTATTCTATTGTTGTCAAGTAAAACTCGCAAAATTTTGGGAGCAATTAATTTTGTGCGGTAACCAAGGTTATTGTAGTAAAAATTCTTCCCTTATGAAACGAAATAAGGGACACTCTGTACATCTATTAAGAAGTGTTAATAATAAGTATATATTTATAACTTGTGTAGCAAGAACAGATAGAAATTGCGGAAAAGGAGACGGCACTCAAAAGGAAGGAACTCATATTGAGTAAGTTTCGTGGAAAAAAGGAGGAAAAAAAGAATAATTATGGACAACCCATATCATTTGATGCACAAATGCGACTAGCAACTCAAAACGTATTTCCGAAAGATGATAATGGTGAGATGTTTAATATTTTTTAATGTGGCAATATTTATATGTTAGACAGTATATGTTAATTAGCAGGACAACGCAGTTCCAATAAGAAAACGGGTAGGTTATTGTGAAATTTATGGCGGAAAAGTATCAAAAAAATGAAACTGTCATATTTCTTGATCTCTAGGTAACACCAAGGTACCAGCTCGTCCGGTGGGAAAGGACAAGCCGTCCGTCTCTTCCTCATATAGCAAGGCAAACAAGAAATCTTAAGCGAGATCAAGAACTTGTTAAAAAATGATATAAAATTTCGAAAAGTTCCTATTTCAATGTTACAACCGAAATTGTAATTTTTCTGGTTTTTCGTTTATAACTTTTTTACTAACTAGAATTTTCTACAAATTAATTAGATAATCTTGTGAAAATCGTATGCATATCGCTCGTTGCTCAAACAAGAGATATCGTATTTTTTTCAAAAAGTTCCTATTTCAATGTTACACCTTGTATTTGAAAACTTAATAAAGCGTTGAAAGTGCCTAACCTTTACGAAAAGTAAAATGAGAAAATAGAGATGTGATTATCAACAACACTGGAATAGTAGAATAAGTGGATGTAAACCACAGTTTTGTCTTATATACATAATTTAATTCAAATGATTAAATTGTATGGTTTCTACCTATTTATCAGAGCTGGCCAAATTACATGAAGTTCGAATTACAAATTACAAATTACAATTACAATCCTAATTTTCTTCAATTACAAATTACAAATTACAATTACATTTTACTAACTTAATTCAATTACAATTACAAATTACAAATTGTAATTGAGAAAGTAATTGAATTACAAGTGTAATTACAATTACTTTGACCATGCTAAAACCGCTGAATTCATGTTTTTCTCTTCTTTTATCAGAGGGAGCTTGTGTAATTTGTAATTTGGAAAGTAATTCAATTACTCAATTACAGCTCGTTTCATATATCAAATTACAAATTACAAATTACACCTTCCGAATCATTGTAATTGAAATTACAAATTACAACCAGAAAATCAATGTAATTGAAATTACTAATTACAATTACTAATTGGTAATTTGTAATTGTAATTGTAATTGCCAATTAGTAATTTGGCCAGCTCTGCTATTTATCAATTGTTTATCTGCAACTGGATGATTTAAAGTGAATTTTACGATACAAATGTGTTAATTACCGTAGTTTCATTCGTTTAAGTTGAACATGACTTCAATCCAATTATATAAGTATTTCTTTGGAAACCCTAGGAAAAATATTGGAAACTAAATTGCATTCTTCCTACATGGAAAATAGACAAAGTAATATTTTCAATTTAATTATATTTCTTACAATACTTTGTCAAGAAACTGTATTGTCAAAATTTTTAAGAAATCAATACTGATTTGTCTTATATAAATGGGTCATCGTTACGGGTTCATTAGTTTCACTGAAATCCAATCTACTATTTAAATTTGCTTAGTATGCTAAACTTTGAATTTAGGAAAACCCAACTTATATTTTATTCTTGAATAAATAAGTTATTATTTCATAACTGTAGATGTTTTCTTTACTGATGGTACGTACATATATCCTATATTGCCATATCGTCGCGAATGTTTAAATAATATGAATATGTGCTCTAGTTCATGTGCAATTAATGATTTTTGGATCCTTGAAGAAAATCGAGACAGTTTAATAAAGACAATAATTATCTTGTTTTTCTAAGGCGAGGCAAAAAGTAACCATGTACCCTGGTAACAAAAAATTAAAGCATGGTTACGGCGAAGCCATAGTATGCATTTCACATGGCATCTCAGAATTTCGCGCTCGGATTGTGGGCGAACGGTACGTCGTAGAAAGATGCCACCAGCAACTTAAATGCACAGAATTCAATTAGGCAACCTGCGTTTATCTACCCAGCCCTTACAAAAATCCCCTTCATACAATTTTTTCAGATTTAGTGAAAATTTTCGGACGATCTCGGAATTTTTCCAGGGAAAGCAAAAATCTGCGTCAGGGGATCGAAAGATTCTTAAAATAGCTTCAAAAATGCTATGGACCACATTCAAACCGGACGACGGGTTACTGAGATATGTTCGATAAAAGCGATAATTTTATGGGGTTGCTAGGTGAATTTTCGAGCTATCTCTAAATTTTCAGGTGAAAATTAAAAATCTGAGATAGCAGATCAGTTGGTCTTTTAATTTTCCATAAAAATGCTCCAGACCGCATACAAATCGGTCGAGGGGTTGCGGAGATAAGAACAGATGTGTTTGGAAATTCTGACGTTTCTAAGTAAATTTTGCAAGGATATCGCAATTCTGCAGAAATAATTCATCCTTATTAGTTATAATCTTAGTTGACATGAGAACCTTACTGACAGAGTTCCGTTTCATGCACCTTTCGAGTATTTCGTGCATGCAATCTGCACGAAATGCATGAAATGATGGATGGAGCCACTAGGCGCATATGTGTTAAGTTAACTAGTCAATGCAATAAAAAGACATTCAGAAATAATGATGGGCGATGATATTACTAATGTCACCATAAATTGGCGAAAAGCTTTCAATAAACCTCATTCAGAAGGATTTTCCGAATTTGTTTGTGAACTATTCTGGTTTGTTCCAAGCAACGGAACTATTGAGAGATGTTTTTTTTATAATGTACACAGTGATGGTAAAAACCAATCAAAGTGGTAAAATTTAAAACAATGGTCGTTGCCACTTAAAAATTTGAAAATAAAACCCATTAACAAAAAAAAACTAAGGCGAGACCGGCGGGATTACTAATTAAAAACAAGCCCCACCCCCACCCTACCTGCCGTCACACCCTCACCCCGCTCTCGCCTTGGCCAAATGTTGATGAAGCAAAAAAAACTTAAACCAAATTAATGAGTATTAATAATAACTCTGCTCCTGTAAATTAAAATGTCACTAGCCTTTAATATAAAACGATCTTATGTTAATTACCCTGATGTTAAACACACGAAAATTAGTTTATCAATCATTTAAAGTTCAAATTTTCAACCTAACGTTTGAATTAAACAAATTCAGTGGCGACGGGCACATAGGACGTTCATTCCGTCCATATTTGTGCGTCTCAGTTTCCTTGTACTAATTCGTCTGCTATACCCTCGTATGGGTGATATATTGGTGAAATTGCAGTGAAGAGTTTTTTTAGCCTCATCAACATTTGGCCAAGGCGAGAGCGGGGTGAGGGTGTGACGGCAGGTAGGGTGGGGGTGGGGCTTGTTTTTAATTAGTAATCCCGCCGGTCTCGCCTTAGTTTTTTTTTGTTAATGGGTTTTATTTCAAATTTTTAAGTGGCAACGACCATTGTTTTAAATTTTACCACTTTGATTGGTTTTTACCATCACTGTGTACATTATAGAAAAACATCTCTCAATAGTTCCGTTGCTTGGAACAAACCAGAATAGTTCACAAACAAATTCGGAAAATCCTTCTGAATGAGGTTTATTGAAAGCTTTTCGCCAATTTATGGTGACATTAGTAATATCATCGCCCATCATTATTTCTGAATGGCTTTTTATTGCATTGGCTAGTTAACTTCACACATATGCGCCTAGTGGCTCTATCCATCATTTCGTGCATTTCATGCAGACTGCATGCACGAAATACTCGAAAGGTGCATGAAACGGAACTCTGTCAGTAAGGTTCTCATGTGACATGAGAACCTTACTGACATGAGTCATGTCAACTAAGATTATAACTAATAAGGATGAATTATTTCTGCAGAATTGCGATATCCTTGCAAAATTTACTTAGATACGTCAGAATTTCCAAACACATATGACCGTATCTCCGCGACCCCTCGACCGATTTGTATGTGGTCTGGAGCATTTTTATGGACAATTAAAAGATCATCTGATCTGCTATCTCAGATTTTTAATTTTCATCTGAAAATTTAGAGATAGCTCGAAAATTCACCTAGCAACCCCATAAAATTATCGCTTTTATCGAACATATCTCAGTAACCCGTCGTCCGATTTGAATGTGGTCCATAGTATTTTTGAAGCTATTTTAAAAATCTTTCGATCCCCTGACGCAGATTTTTGCTTTCCCTGGAAAAATTCCGAGATCGTCCGAAAATTTTCACTAAATCTGAAAAAATTGTATGAAGGGGATTTTTGTAAGGGCTGGGTAGATAAACGCAGGTTGCCTAATTGAATTCTGTGCATTTAAGTTGCTGGTGGCATCTTTCTACGACGTACCGTTCGCCCACAATCCGAGCGCGAAATTCTGAGATGCCATGTGAAATGCATACTATGGCTTCGCCGTAACCATGCTTTAATTTTTTGTTATCAGGGTACATGGTTACTTTTTGCCTCGCCTTAGAAAAACAAGATAATTAGGTCTCCCAAGGCATGACGAATCGAAATTATATTCGTCGTAATTGCTGGACAAACTAAAATAACAAACCACACAGTTCTCTGCACTCTAAAAAAAACAATGATCCGAGTATGATAATTACAGTTTTATGGTTTCCTGACATTTATATCATTTACATATGTAATGTGTGACTTTAATAGTGGGGTGTGATTTCTATGCCTTATTTTAATTTAGATAGACGATGACACTTACACAATCTTTGTGTGATTTTAATACAAGTTCTCATTAATAGTGGAAACCATATAAATAACGTTAAAATTACGGTGTGGTGCGATTTATATTACTATGCTTAACTCTATGTCAGCAAAACTTACTTAAACACGGAACATGTGTTTTGAATAATGTTTGGCCAATTGTTGGTTTAGTACAATTATCTATAACTAATGCCTGGTTAATTAGGCTTTCAGTTAAAATAATACAAACATAGTGGTATAAATCTATGAACGACAGCGAAAAATTTGTTTAAATTTAAAATTTTATATTTAGGAATACCGAATTGATGGCGAATTTGGATGATATTGTATCAACTAGACTCCATGGAGTGGGGGAGGGGTGAAAATTCTTACCTAATGCAACAACTTTGCCGCGTACGAGTGGATCATATCGGATTCGAACGACATTAAGAAAAGAATCGTATAATCTTGAATTGACCCAATATACGTTCCAAGTACGGTACGGTCGATTTTAAACAGGTAAAATCCATTCACACCAGCATAGAAGGTCAAAGGTCTCAAGGCCTTAACTTTTTTGGCGTACAATGCGTCCATTCGTGTCCCCTTCTTCATTCCTCTCTTCCACCGAGTAATGACTTCGTCTGAGTCTTCAAAGATCCCAATAGCCACTGGTAACAAGGCCAAGATTATTGCCATAACGACAACCGCCATCAAGGGAAAGACCATGTAGTAGGAATAATTTAACTCTGCGTAGAATCTGATAGCTGCAAAGTTTAGAGACGAGCTAAGGATCAGTCCACCCGTCATGAGGGGGAAGACAGAATTTGCTATCTGTTTCTCCACTGATTGCAGGGTTATCTTCAGTTGCGTCATGATCCTAAGGAGATCTTCCAGCTTGTTGTAGTCTAGAGTGGAACTTTGACTAAAATATTGGTTTTAATACTCGTATCAGAACTAAATTCGAGCAATATTGAGAAAGCTAATATTGAAAAAAACTGAGTCGAAATCTAGCATACCTGATGAAGAATTTTGTAGTCCTGACAATAATTTGATCGGGAATTACCGTCGTAAAGATGAAATTGGGAAATGTTCTGAACAGTTCGGCAAATGCCGCAAATGCCATACAAGTTCTGATTAATTTGTTTATAAAGGACGCTACAGAATTGCACGATAAGCCAAGGGCTGCCCAAATATCTTGAAACAGATATTTCGGGACGTCCAAATCATTAACGAGTACGACAATTGGGGCAAAAATGTATGCATAGAGGGGCAAAGGGATAAGCACGGTTGCCATAATGATTCCTGGCGAAGGTATGTTTTAGATAACAAATTACTTCATACATATTAGAAAATCTTGATGGATAACTTGTTCCGTACTTACCTTTCGTGTCAATCTGGCCATCCCTAGTTTTCCAGATTGGGGCGTGTCTATCAAATAACGCGGCAAAAATATCCCGCCACGTCTTTTTGTCGGTGTGGATCTTTAGGGAGGTGGATTGCGTTCCATATTCTGAAAGAATTAATAAAATCTGTAATTTTATAAAAGTTGATAATTTTGAGACGGCTAAATATCTTGAGAATTATTAGTTTTACCGTATTTTTCAACATCGTCGTATACATCGAGTAACGCATTCAGGACGATAATACCTTGATTGCCATAGACTTGTAGAAATACTGCGATTCCTGCCGCGATTAAGGCTGCATTTAAGAATATAATTTGCTGGACCGTAAACAAAATATTGACACCATTCCGTGGTGCGTAGAGTTGGAGATATATCGAGTGTAGAATAGCTGCGGAGAGTACGGTTACTAGGAGAAAGAAAAGGACAAAGTACATGTAGAAGAAGGTGCATGGGTGACTCTTGTCGAAAGTGAACCTTCTTGTTCTACCATTCCAGCCGAGTGGGGTCCTCCAAAGGACACTGTTTAATCGGAAACTTTCCGTTATGGTAAACCAAACCAGTGGAGTTGGCATTGTTCTTATCACTTGATATCATCAACTGAGACGTATTACGTAAAATAAGTTGAACGAGGTAAATCAGACGACGAAATTAGAGAAAATAAATCGATTCGTTATCTTGATTGTTGATAAAAAATTTATGTGTTTTTTGGCTTAACCCAAATTTTGCGAATTAAACAAAATTATTATAGCGATATTAGACTTTTGTGGTATTAGTTTTCTAAGAATCCTTGATATAACATGGAATAATTAATATGAAGAAATTGCCTGCTGACAAAGAAATTGAGATATTGGTCAATATTTTCCTTAATGTTTAAAGTATGCATGTGTGCTTAAAATTTAGTCTGTTCTTGAAATTCGGGGAATTATGCTAAATTTGTTTTCTATTCTCATATAAATATGTATTTGAATTTACATCGCAAAATTCGGTGAAATTACATTACTGTGGGTTTGCCATCTCGCCAGAACCTTATTGTAGTTTGGGTAATCATATTGAAGAATTAATTTATTGATTGCTCCACTGATAATGATACTTCCTTCTCACGGCGTTTAAAATATTTATCTGTGAAGAACAAAATGTTTGCAAATTCAACTATATTTAAGCTTTCTTTCTAGCCAGACATACCGCATAAAAAAGTCAGTACATGAAATCTCAACCGTTAACATGCTAGCATGCTGAAAATATGTTTTCGTTTCCATATAGGTGCATACTAAACTTTTAATTTAGCGAATGCCACGTATTAAATATGTCCAACGATTATGAAAATTAAATCATAGAAATTGTGCGTATTAAGTTTTATTACCTTTGTCATAAAGTCGGCGCGATGATGCAGATGCGGTAGATAAGGAGGAGAGCTTCCCAATTGAAACTCACAGATTCGAATGCTCCTCTGACATTTTGAAGTAGGGTATAAATATAGTCAAACCCTAAAATGGTTGGACTCCATGGCCTTAATTCCGCCCTCTACACTCCCTCAAATTTGTGAAAAACACGTTGTTTTCACATAGTCAAACCGAAACCAAAAATCCAATTCTGGTCATATTTTCATAATATTGACATTTTTGTGATCCCAGATAGTTGCTTTATGATGTTCCATATCAAACTCAAACTTTCTGAAATTTTTAAAAAATTTGAGCCACACCCATACTAGAGAAATTTTAAAAATTTCAGAAAAGTTGAGTTTGATATTGGATATGATAAAGCAACTATCTGGGATCACAAAAATATCAAGATTATGAAAATCTGACGAATGGAAAATCTGTGGTGACAGTTTACCTATGTAAAAACAGGGCGTTTTTCTTGTTTTTCTCAACTTTGAGGGGGTGTGGCAGATATAATTGGGCCCATGGAGTCAAACCGTTTTAGTGTTTGTGCCCATATCATACTTCAAAATACCAAAAGGACTTTCGAATCTGTGATTTACAATTGGGGAGTTCTCCTCCTAAGTTACACAATTCGTAAGGTTCGAAAACTTTATTTTTTGTTTGTGTAAGTCTGTTTTTGTAGACTATATTTATTGTAAAACTTCATTGGACACAAACTTAAGACATCGCATTAAATATAGACATCATTTTGTTCAACAAAATAATTCATTGCTTAATGTGTTATTACGTTATGAATAAATACGGAATGCTGATTTTGTTTGGAAATGATATACATAATTTTACACAAGGTTAATTCCTAATTTAAAGCATCTCGCCTATCATTTGGCACTGGGCGCGCATTTAGAATTCCCGGTCAGTTAGTGAACATCTGTATCTAATTTAATTTTTAATTGAAAGCCAGTGTCAAGCGGAACTAGTGCATATTAAACTTTTTTTTAAAAAGATGGCTAGATTTAGAAATAATCGTGTTCAAAGTGAAGAACTCGCAAATTCGTGTTTTACAATTCTATAAAATTGTGGCTGGATGCGATTCGAATTCGGCTTGGCAGCACTTTAGACTTCAAGGATGTTCCAAAACGACAATATATCATTATATTAGACTATATAGGGATTCGGAATCAGTAAAGTTCAAAAAAATAATTGTGTTGTAAAACCTAGTGTTATTGCGACCCCTCAAAAGCTCACCAAAAATCACTTCGACAACAATCAATCCTCCAAAATAACTTATGCTGCTCAAAAATAAATGAACGATCGGATGCTTCTGTTCATACGTGAACATCATAAAATAAATGATGTTTTGTTCTGTCCTGACATGGCGACCTCACATTATGCCAAAGAAGTCACTGCGGCTGAAAGCGTCGAATTCGTGCCCAAAAAGGACAACGCTCCAAATGTACCTCAATGTCGACCAATTGAAAAGTTTTGGGCAATTTGCAAAGCAAGATATTCAAAACTTACTAGAAAGCCAAAAACAATTGAAGGGTTCACATCCAAATGGACAAAAATAAGCCAAAGACTCTGGGAAAACGCTCATGAAAGGGATCCGAAAGAAGGTCAGATTAGTGGCGCAGCATGGCGTGAGACAAACCCTTGGTACAAAAAACTAATTGGTAATACTCTAACCTTTAATTGTTCAAAATTTTGTCAAATTTTGTCAACAACTTTAAATTTTATAGGCTACTTTGTGCCAGTGCCAAATGATAGGCGAGATACTTTATTTTAAATTTTAAAGTTTCCAATTAGGATTACTGAATAAGCATCTCAATGGCAAAATTAATTTAAACAATGCAAATCCCCAGAGTGAAGTTTTACAGAAATAACTGTCCGGCTATGATATGAAAACATTTTTTTAAATATGGCAAGCAGCCATTATAAATAAATAAGTTTAACTGCATATTGTATTTTTGTATGTCCTTGTAATTACATTATTACTAAATCTTACTGTTCAGTAATAAAATAGTTACTAAATCATTGTAAATATACTACTTTCCTCTGCACCAAAACCAGTGATCGGCATGGTCGCGCGACCAATGGTCGATTTTTGCGACCATCGACCAATGGTCGATGGTCGCAAAATTGCCTATGGTAAGAGATAGGCATGGTCGATTTTTGCGACCATTGGGCGATGGTAGCAAAAAATTTTGGTGGTCGCGCGTCCAATGGTCGATGGTCGCAAAAATTTTTGATGGTCACGCGACCAATGGTCGATGGTCCTAAAATTGCCGATCACTGACCAAAACAATTGACTGTAACCATGTACGATTAAAATTTGTAATGCTTGTTACTTTGGTGGGGAAGCTCACTCCATACTTATAATTTTTCGTAATACAAATATCACAGATTTTATGCAATAGAATTATGAAAACAATGGAAAGTTAGGATGTGGGAAACTTGGTTATTGGATTGTGTAAAAAACCAAAAAACTTGTAAATCAGGCAATATGTTCCTACGATAATGGATAACCTTGAAAAACAAAATTTAATTCCAAAATTTGTTGACGAAAATATTTATCTGGATATTGAATCTGAAATAAATAAAAATCAGAAATGATTAAATATGAAAAGGTCTCACGGTCGGACTGTAACAGTAAAAGATATCTTATGCTGTAGTGTAAATTGTTCAGACTTATTTGAAAGGTATTACAGTTTTGAAATTGCGTAACTTTCACATGTAACAAAATAGGGATACAGAGACGTGACTTTCAACCACATTTGGATGGTGGAACATGTGGATGCACACCTTAATTTTGTCTTAGTTTCATTAGGATGATATAAGTGTATGGTCATAGTTTGCTACCTCGGGTTTTTTGGGTATTTGGGTAAATGGGTTTTATTGGGTTTTATGGGTATTGAATTCTAAAAAACCCCGGGTAGTTGGGGTTTTTTGGGTTTTATTAGTTAGTTATGGTAAACATCCGATAGGTGGCGTTAACAAAACCCAATAAAACCCCATATACCCAAAAAACCCAATAAAACCCATAAAACCCATAAAAAACCCCGGGGTGGGGGTTTTATTAATAAAGCTCTGGGTTTTTCCAAACCCTGTGTATGGTTTCTAGTTGTTTATCAGTTGTTGATCTGAAAGTGTATGATTCAAAGTAAATTTTACGATACAAATGTGTTTATTACGGTAGTTCAATATTTAAAAACCTCTCAGTACGGCTTCACTTGCCCGACCCAGGATAGGTCATTCATTTTGTCTGTGTTTTGTACAAAACACAGACAACCTCAATTATATCATATGAATCATCCCGTACGATGCCTCTATATGCACGCTCGTCAAATTTATTCATATTTTCTCAGAATTCAATTCAGAATTCATTTCAGCTCAATTGAAAGATTTTGAAAAATCGGTGTGGGTCAACCCCTAGGGTCTTTCAACTTGAAAATTTTCTGAATCGAACGTCATAATCTTTCACTAGAAGGTATTTGGCATCTATGTGCCGATTTTCAGTATTATACGGCTAATTCTGAAAATCGGTACGGGTCACCGTGTCGGGTCCCCAATATGACTGAAAAATTTGGCAGGATGAACCCAATGTGCATATAAACCATGAGTATGTACATTGGGTTCTACCTACAAAATTTTAGTTTTCTGCAAGTATTTCGAATATTCTGCACCAGACCAAAGGGTCCCCCCTTTGGTTTTAAGGTACCCCATACCCCCCACCGGCTAACCGCCTGACCGATCATGCCCATCTTCGAACTTGACTTGTATATATGTATATACTATGTGTATGCAAAATTTCAAGTCCATCAGTCAACTTTGAAGAGAGTAATCGAGAGACAGACAGACAGACAGACAGACAGACGGACAGATAGACAGACAGACCGGGTACATAAGCCCTGGGTCGGGCTAAAAAAAGGAAATGGAGTTAAACCTATTTCTATAGGTTTTTATTGTTTCTTTGAAAAACGAAAAAAAATACTGGAAACTTATTTGCATCCTATTACATGGTAATAAAAAAGCTATAAGTATTTTCAATTTAATTATATTTCTTACCATATCTTGTCAAGAAATTTTGAGGAAATCAATACTGGTTTGTTTTATATAAATGGGTCATCATTACGGGTTCATTATTTTCGATGAAATCCAATCTACTAAATTTTCTAAGTATGCTGAACTCTTAATTTGGGAAAAACCAACTTATGTTTTATTCAGGGGTAAATAAGTTATTGTTTCATAACTTTTGTGGTTTACTTTACAGTTTTATGATTTTCTGGCATTTATGTAATCTATGACGTTAATAGTGGGTGAGATTTCTATGCCTTATTTTAATTCACATAGACTTAATCTGATGACACATACACCATCTATGTGTGATTTTAATACAAATTCTCATTAATAGTAGACATAATATAAATCACGTTAAGATTACAGTGTGGTGCGATTTATATTAGATACTACATATAACTCTATTTCAGCAATACTTACTTAAACACGGAGAAATTGTTTCGAATAATGTTTGAGTAATTGTTGGTTTCGTACAATTATCTATACTTATGTAATGCGCGTTTAGCTAGGCTTTCAGTTAAACAATGCACACATAGCGTATAAATCTATGAACGACAACGAAAAATTTGCACAAATTAAAAATTTGGTAATTAGAAATTTAGAATTGACGGCGAATTTGAATGTTATGGTATCAACTAGATTACAAGGAGGGGGGGTGTGGGAATTCTTACCTAATGTAACAACTTTGCCGCGTACGAGTGGATCATATCAGATTCGAAGGACATTAAGAAAAGAATCGTATAATCCAGAATTGATCCAATATACGTTCCAAGCACGGTACGGTCGATTGTATACAGGAAGAATCCATTAACTCCAGCATAGAAGGCTAACGGTGTCAGAGCTTTAGCTTTCTTGGCGAAGAACGCGTCCATTTTTGTCCCTTTCTTCATTCCTCTCTTCCAACGAGTAATGACTTAATCGGAATCCTCAAATATCCCTATGGCCAGTGGTAACAAGGCCAAAATTATAATCATAACAACAACTGCCATCGCGGGAAAGACCATGTAGTATGAATAATTTAATTCACCATAGAATCTGATAGCTGCAAAGTTCAACGACGAGCTTAAGATCAAGCCCCCCGTCATGAGGGGGAAGATAGCATTTGCCAACGGCTTCTCCCCAGTTTGCAGTATTATCTTCAATTGCGTGAAGATCCTAAGGAGGTCTGCCAGCTTTCCGTAGTCCAGAGTTGAACTATGACTGAAATAAATAGCTGGTTTTAATAATTTTATCAAAACTTAGCTAAGGATACCATTGACTGCGTTCAAGTATTTCATGTCGAGAGAAATTAGGGTTGGTCAATATCGTAATTTTTTTTGGAACAGTATATGATGACGTTTTTATTCCACGATGTTACCATTAGTTTCTCCTATATTTGTCAACCGGTATACGTAAAACAATACAAGTAATTTGACTAAACGAAATCTAGCTTACCTTATAAAGAATTTTGTAGTTCTGACCATGATTTGTTCGGGAATTACCATCGTAAATATGAAGTTAGGAAACGTCCTGAACAGTTCGGCAAATGCCGCAAATGCCATACCTGTCCGGATTATTTTGTTTAAAATGCACACGATAGAATTGCCCTGCAATCCAAGGGCTGCCCAGATATCTTCAAACAGATATTTTGGAACGTCCAAATCATTGACGAGTACGACTATCGGGGCGAAAATATATGTATAGAGTGGCAATGGGAGAAGTACAATTGCCATAATTGTACCTGGTGAAGGAAATTTTAGATAGTAAATTGATTCGAATTAAAAAAATATAATAGATCCCCTGCGCCGTGCATACCTCTCTTATCAATCTGTCCATCTCTAGTTTTCCAGATTGGGGTTTTTCTATCAAATAACGGGGCGAAAATATTTTTCAATCCTGTATTTCTATTGGTGTGGATCACCCCGTTGGATTCCTTGGATATCGTTCCATATTCTGAAAAAAAGTCATAAAATTTGTGACGTCATAAAAGAAGACAGATTTGATCACGCTAAATATCTTTATTGTGCTTTTGCAATTTTTACCGTATTCTTCTACTTCGTCGTACACATCGATCAACGCGTTATAAACGAGAACACCTTGATTCCCATAAACTTGAAGATATACCGCGATTCCAGCCGCAATTAAGGCTCCATTTAAAAATATAATTTGCTGGACCGTAAACAGAATATTTACACCATTTCGCGGCGCGTAGAGTTGGAGATATATCGAGTGTAGGATCGCAGCGGAGAGTACGGTTACTAGGAGAAAGAAAAGGACAAAGTACGAGTAGAAGAAGGCACATGGGTGACTCTTGTCGAAAGTGAACCTTCTTGTTGTAACATTCTAGCCGAGCGGAATCTTCCAAAGGACACTGTTCAACCGGAAACTTTCCGTTATGGTCAACCAAACCAGTGGAGTTGGCATTGTTCCTTTCACGTGATATCATCAACTGTAACGTATTACGAAAAATAAGCTTGAAGGAGGCAAATCAGACTACGAAATTAGAGGGATAAAAATCGATTCAATATTTAGATTGTTGATAAAAAATTTATAGTTTTTATTTCTTTCGTAGAACTCAAATTTTGCGAATTAAAGAAAGTTATTATAGCAATATTAGACTTTTGAGGTTGCTCTAAGAATGCAGAATCTCTAATATGGAATAATTTATGTGAAGAAGTTGTCGTCTAACAAAAAATCAGCCATCCTTCGATTTTATCCTTTATTAGTTTGAAATATGCAAATGTGCTTAAAATTTAGTCTGTTCTGGAATTTCGGGCAACTATGCTAAATTTATTTTCCATTCTCACAAATTTATTTGAATTTATGTGAACATCGCAAAACAAAGTGAAAATACATTACTGCTGCTAGTTTGCCATCTCGCCAGAAACTTATTGTTGTTTGTGTATTTATAATTATTAGTGAATTAATTTCATTGGATTCATCCACGGATAACGATTATATTTATTTTCTTTGACGTTGAAAATATTTATTATGGTTGATACATTAAAACGAGAATCCATTCTTGCTGAGGGGTTAGGTGGCACAGAGCGCAATTTAAATGATTCGCCAGGTAAGGGTTGTTAAATTATTGATTTTCGTTTTGGTATATCAACCATAGTTCAGAAAAAGTGCACATTCAACGATATGTAAGCTTTTTTCTAGCCAGACTCAAGATTGATAGTACAAGAAATTTTATCCGTTAAAAAATTATCGAGTTGAAAAGAATTTTTCGTTCCCATATACGTATTTAATTAGGTGCATACTAAACTTAAAATTGAGCGAATATCAATTATATGGAACGGTTTTGAAAACTAAATCGTAGAAATTGTGCGTACTAAGTTTTAAAATCTTTTTCATAAAATCGGCATAGTGATGCAGATATGGTCGACAAGGTGAGGTTATGTAATTTCAGCAATTCATAGTGTTTGAGAAGTTTTTTGTTTCGGTCTGTTTTTGAAGACCTCATTTATTATTAAACTTAATTGGATTCAAACTTAAGGCATGACATTAAATATTTAGACATTATATGTTCAACAAATTAATACATTACCCAATGTGTTATTACATCGTCGTGTATAAATACAGAATCTTGATTTTTCTGGATGTTTCGTGATGTTATACAAAGTTTTACACAGGATTAATTTCAAGGCAAAAGATTAAATAGGGAGTCCAGTTAATTTTCTAATCTAAAGTTTCCGATTAACATGACCGAATCAGTATGGCAGTTGCAAAATTAATTTAATTCAAATGAAGCAAATTATTAAGGTGAAATTGTACAGAATTAATTTGTCCGGCTACGATATAAAAAAATTTTTTAGGTATGGCAGGGTGCCAGTATTTTTAATGAGTTTAATTTCATATTGTATATGTACTTGTGTTTAAATTATTACTAAATCATACTATTTAATGATAAACTATCGTCGGTGTATTTAAACAGGATGAAGTTCTTGGAATAAGGTTGGGTGGTATACGTGTCTGACTAACATTACGGGCAGCATTTAGCTTTTCAGAATTATTGAAGCAAAATTTGATCTGGTTAAAATATACAGACCTTAGTTACTAAATTATTGTCAATATTTTATTCATTAATTTTTACGCTTATACTGTGTTACTTTCCTCCGTATCAAAACTACAGAATAACGGGATCGGGTATAAATTTGTAACGCGTGCTACTTCACGGTGGGAAAATCACTACTCACTTATAATTTTCCGTAATTAAATATCACGGATTTTCTGCAGTAGAGATAACCAGGAAAATAATGGCAAGTTTGGAAGGGAAACTTGGCTATTAGGTTGCGTAAAAAACAAAACATTAGCTCCTAATCAGGAAATATTTTCCTATTATAACCGGTAGCCTTGGATATGCCAAGGAAATTCAAAAATTTGTTGACGAAAGTATTCATCTAGATATTGAATCTGGAATATATAAAAATCAGAAAAGTGTATGTACTTTCAAAACTTTGCCGAATTGCCGAATTGCCGTTTTGTAATGCCGAATTGCCGAATTGCGTGCCGTATTGCCGAATTGAATGCGGAATTGCAGTTTTGAGTCAGCGATGCCCTGCAATTTAAGTTTCATTATCAAGCTACTTCAATATTAAGTCGATTATTTACTCACGCATTAATCTCAAATAATGTAAGCCGGATATTAGGAAATCTGTGTTGATTGCAAAGTAACATTATTGGGATCGTGTTGTTTAGCGTACATACGCATGGAGCCGATTAGTATTGCCTGTTCTTCTTCTTTGATCTACTCTTCTTTTTCTTCACTTCCATCCTCTTCTTCTTAAGAGGCGCTCGGACTAGGATATTTTTGTGATGGTTCACCTGGGTTGGGAGCCAAAAACTCAGGAACATATTGGCCAAGAAGAGAAATAGAAGAAGCCATGGCTCAAGATTGTAATCGCAGAAAAAGTTGTACAGAAACATTCCAAAAGAGACTACCGAGGATTCTTCATCTGGTAAATTTGTGGAGGGAAATGTCTCCGAGGAATCCAGAATTCTGGCCATTTAGGAAGTCCTATAATAATTAGAAAATTTTAAACGACACCCGAGATTATAGTTGCTTCAGATTGAATAATTTCGCAAAATATTTTTATACTGAAGACAAGTTGTCAAATGAACCAAACTCGCTACCCAAAACTTGTTTATTAACAAACAGTATGCAATGTCTTGTATGGATTTCTCGTGTAGCTGAATTCCGCAAATATCGCATAAGCAAATATATAATATAGTTGATGATTTGTTTACGGAAAATTATGTATTTTTATATATTGAAAAATAAAGGATGAATGTTAACTCACAGATCATATTGGAGTGAGACAGAGAAATATCTAATGATTTGCAACAATCCGGAGAGAACTAAATCCCTGGAGAGATAGTAGATAAGTAAGATGTAAAGTTGTGAAAGATCGATCTGTCAGTAAAGTGAATTGAAAGAAAATCACGCACCTTCCCCTTGTTATCTTGATGCTGTCCGGGTTGAGACTGCCTCTCCTGGAATGACCAGGAAGATAGGGTATCCTTCAAGATGATTCATATTTACCTGGGATAGAGGAAGGTATGACGCATAGAAAACATAAATGTGTAACAAATCCTAGTGATAGTAACATGCATGATAATGACATAAGAAATAGTAAAATAAAGCACATCTTACCAATGAGTAGTGGTCGTGCAATGTCTTTAGACAAACTATTTTGCATTAAATTTTTTATCACAAATCTTGTCCCGCATTATAATGACAAGATGACAACTCACCCTAAGCCCAAATTCCAAACAACGTGATTCGCATGTCACCCGTGTCCTCATCTTATACAAAAGCGGAGTGATGGATTTACACAATAAAATATGAATCCGCTCCTAACTATCGTCCATACCTAGGAAGACGACAGGATTACTTTCCGCTGCCGTTGCCCAAGCAACAGGTTGCGGATGAGGTGGCGATCCAGGTGAAAAGAGGATTTGAACGGAGAAGAAGGAAATACCAAGGGTAAATTATTCTTTCAGATTCTCATATTTGTAAATAAATGTTCACTGTCCGGGACAAAATATTTTCCTTTCCCAATTTGTCGTTGGACTATGGTTCATTCCAAATTAATAGACCATTAACGTTAAGCTTATGGGAGCTTCAAAATGCTCCAGAAATGTCAATTCTTGACCAAATTTCAAAATTTAAAGTGTTTTGGAAACGTTGAACCCTTGCGGAGAATAAAGCGTTTCCAGATTTTTACATTTCGGCCCCCCTGACCTACAAATTAGGTCACAAGGTCAATAAATGAGAAATGTTCTCCATTAGCTAAAATGCATCCTAACACCCAATTTCTAAAAATTTTGATTGTCATCATTCAGTGTTGGTCTCAGGTGTTCCTCCTGCACGGTCATGAGGTCAAAAATAGTGCGGGGTCATTGTGGGGGTGCCTGTGGGTGTGGCGTAACTTGATTCCTTGCTTGGTTCATTAAAATTTCTGTAATATAAATGGTTAAAATAGCACCTTAAGACTTGAAACACATTTCTCTTGACGCAGGCACTAACACCCCACAGTGGGAGTGGCTTTTGGCGCTTTTTATATAATCTTAGAAAAGTATGACATATGGCACCAATTATTTTTCAGGGCAGAAAGGCGAATTCATTGGTCACCCCTATAAGTGAATAACCACACCCACAAGTGGGAGTGGCTCCTATCTATGCTAATAATATTCCAACAAAGTATGACATGTGGCACAAATTCTATTTGGGGGTGCAAATGTCACTTCGAATATTATCTGTAAGTGTTCAAAGCCACACCCCCCAAGTGGGTGGGTGTGGTTTTCGAATATTTTTGTGCCACGCTGGATAGTGATCCCGTGCTGAAAAACATGATTTGGTTGCCCGCTAAAGTTTCTGAATAGCACAAAACAAAAAATTTATTGAAGCCACACCCACAATGGGTGTGGTAGTTATATGATTGGATTTTGAAGAACAAATGGAACTTCTAATCAGGGTGAAATTAGATGCCATTTGGAATATTTTCTTTAGCGAATTCATATGGCAACACCCACTTGGTGTGTGTGGGTTTTAACACGTACAGATGATATTCGAAGTGACATCTGCACCCCCAAAAAGAATTTGTGCCAAATGTCATACTTTGTTAGACTATTATTAAGATAGCCGGGAGTCACTCCCACTTGTGGGTGTGGTTATTCACTTATAGGGGTGACCAATGAATTCGCCTTTCTGCCCTGAAAAATAATTGGTGCCATATGTCATACTTTTCTAAGATTATATAAAAAGCGCCAAAAGCCACTCCCACTGTGGGGTGTTAGTGCCTGCGTCAAGAGAAATGTGTTTCAAGTCTTAAGGTGCTATTTTAACCATTTATATTACAGAAATTTTAATGAACCAAGCAAGGAATCAAGTTACGCCACACCCACAGGCACCCCCACAATGACCCCGCACTATTTTTGACCTCATGACCGTGCAGGAGGAACACCTGAGACCAACACTGAATGATGACAATCAAAATTTTTAGAAATTGGGTGTTAGGATGCATTTTAGCTAATGGAGAACATTTCTCATTTATTGACCTTGTGACCTAATTTGTAGGTCAGGGGGGCCGAAATGTAAAAATCTGGAAACGCTTTATTCTCCGCAAGGGTTCAACGTTTCCAAAACACTTTAAATTTTGAAATTTGGTCAAGAATTGACATTTCTGGAGCATTTTGAAGCTCCCATAAGCTTAACGTTAATGGTCTATTAATTTGGAATGAACCATAGTAAAGGTTGGTGCATTGTATCCCCAATAGAACAGTTCTCTCGCTGTGATAGAGCTATCCCTCCACTCCGACTCTCTTCGCATCTTTGATCCACGAGTTACTATTTATGCAAAAAGCTATACTTTGTTAAAATTACAACCAGATAAAATTATATTATTTCCAGAAAACTCGCATATTTCGCAAAACTCGGTAAGCTAGCATTTTAATATGATTTCTGCGCTGGCTATGATTTATGTTTGTTTTATATGAAAACCACATGTAGTTGGCATGAGCATCTCGCTAAATGGCGAACATTGAAATTAAATACAACGTAGAGATCATATCCTCAATTTAAGCCATGGTCATATGTATGTATAAATTACAACCGGTGACTATCGCGCTTATAGCATTGACCGTTGGTTCTACAACTCTCTACTTTAGAAAAAAATTATAAACTTCGTAAAAAGCTAAAATTATCATAACATTTTGGAAATAAAATGACATGAAATTATTATGATTGATAAATTTTGCTATTCCTCATTACATAGCGTACGGTATGTACATATATCTTGATTATCAACTGACAAACGAACCGTCGGATTTTTTTTGCTTTTGCCTATCTACATGCCTGATTACTCGGATGAATTATGTGTTGATAACTTGGCTGTAAATCGATTACATGTCATATTTACACACATATCAACAAATCGACATATGTAAATCTCCTGCTGCATATGTAATGCTAATAAATACGTAACACTATGCTATTGTTGACTCACAAATAATGCGGTGTTGAATTAAAATGAATACGAATATTGTAGGATACGTAATGCATTAATATGCTGTATTTATAAAACGAATCAGGGTTGTATAAAGCTTAATGACGATGGAACCGTTCGTTCCAACAGAAGCGAGTTAAAAATGCTTCTTGCATAAAAGTCCAATTTATTATGACATGAATCATATTGAAATTTTATTTGCACCGGTACATATTGTTTGTATAAATCGGAATTTTTATTTAAGTAATAATCAGAATTCGGTAGGAAATATTAACCTAAAAAATGTGACAATCATATGACAAGTTCAGGGATTCATATGGAATTCCGGTCAATCAATTGGTAAAACAGACATCTTATTCATCGTCTTCGCTCGATAAGCTGACATACCCTCGCTTACACTTGTACCGAATATTCTCCACATAAGTCACGTTCTGCCCATCGATAAACGTGTCAATCACGTCGAGAAATCTGACAAGATTCTCCTCCTCGCCGAAAAGATCGATTAGTGTTTCTTTAATGAGGATCATGTCCTCGAGGTCTTGACTAATCTTGTCGCACATGGAGTTCACCGCGTCTTGTAATATTTCTCCTTTAGTAAGGACACGGAAAACGTGCTCGCTGTCGACGTCACCTTCGATATGATTCCCAAAATCTTTTCCCATCCCTAAGATATCGTTTACCAACTGGGTATTCCCTGACGCGATGTTAATCATTTTACGGAAGACGGGATGCCGTCTGATTTCTGAGGATAGCCGTATCCCCATGACAAACGCGATCATCTCCAGGGTCCAACTACCCCCAGAATTGACGACTCCCCAGTACTGGAATGTCGCTAGATTGTACCTGGGCAAAAATAAAAAGAACTTTAGAAAAATTTGTAAAAACCTTAGCAACTTTGTCGCTCAAAATCTCAAATTTTAATAACCTTTTGTCCACCCGGCTAATCGTGTGCCATTGATAACAGTCAAAAATAGTTTGCAAAGTTTCAACGATATATTCAATCTCGTCTGCGAAGCTGATTCTTGCCCACTGTTTACTTCGAATTGTTAGATCCGTCGCCCAAGCACACATGGGTCCAAATTCGGGAAATTCTTCCAATCCAGGAATTTCTTTAGGGACACTTTTACCACTAAATATCTTAATATATGTGTCATTTACGAATCGCAAGGCGTCAATGCTTGGTTTCTTGTCAAGTTTTTCGCCACGATTCCAAATCTCCTCCATGGGATCGTCCAAAAACCAGATCCAAATTAATTGACGTGCCACAAAATCCAGTTCGGGTGATGCCACGTGGAATCCTGGCATCCAATAGAGGGCAAATTGTACCGCGGTGAGGATCATAGTTTTGATTGGATAGTGTTTAAAATGGGAATCTTGGAAACTTAGCAGCTTCGCAAAACTGGTGTATTTAACTGCCATCTCGTTAAGAATGGCTGGATCTACTTCTGAGCGTGACAGATTAGGTTGTACTCTACGAAACCGGCCTGCCACGGTCTGCATACCGAGGGAGGGAAGAGTGATGTCAGGAAAATTGAATTTGACACTGCCCCTCAACTTGGTTGGGCGATATGCGATTGGCGTCATTATCAAGGAAATGGGGAAGTGTTTAAGATTATTTGTGATCGAAGGTAAGAAATGCACTGACTCGACATGACCACGGGGATAGTTTTATATTACAAAAATATTTACAAAGAATTGTTGCCAAGGTAGTCGTATAAATTAATTCATTGACTTGACCACGGATTCTTATCAGGTTAAGGTAGAAACATCTACGCCTCACCAATCTACAATTTTATGACGTTGTCTAGCATTACCAAGTTTATTTAGCAGGTTGTAGGTTGTACATACTACCAAATCTTCTAACATTTTACCACGTACCTGCAATGTGTTCTTTCTTGACTGGAAAATTATAAAACTTTGATCAACAAACTTTGATCAACAAACTTTGATCAACAAACTTTGATCAACAAACTTGGCATAATTTTACTTGAGTATGATAATACATATTGGTTAGTTTTATCTGCGTTGTTATAAGTTCAATGTCCAATTCTGTTAGTGGAAGTAGCACGCATTTCACAAAGGTATGTGGTATTTACGTGTTCCACAGTGAAGTCGGAAATTCCCACGGTTTGAGCAGCATTGTCTGAGTCTGACCAGACGAATTACTTAAGGAGGAAATATGTCACTCATTTCTTATGGAATCAGGAGGCGTAGCTAATGCATTCCAAGTCGAGGCGATGATGTGATAATTCGAGTAAACAACTGTATGAAAATGAGACATGCTCGCTCGTAATAATGCGGCACATGACATCAATACAGGATATTACGAAACTCTGTCTGACTAAGAAGAAAGCTTGTCTCTCGTTAAAATAACTACTTAATGTAATCAAGTATAATTGTAGAGATGTCTAAATAATAATATTCATTTCCCACGTGACAATTCATAACATCAAAATCTGTTCTCAAAACTGTCCAAAAAACTAGAAAAAATCCGTACTTAAATTGCAAATGAAATGAAATTAATATTGTAGATAAAATACAATAATTAAATCATTACTCGCAACAAGAACAATTTATTCTTTTACACATCCATAATATACCCCAAGACAAGAAACAATTGATAATTAATAAGTATGGCAAAATGTTTTAATTATGAAATTATATAGCGGATAGCGGCAAATATTACAAGGAAGCTACAGATTGGCCGATTCTCACCTGTAAAATGATAATATTTAAGAAAACGTTCTAAATGTTCTTTAATTTATATATGTATATACATATCCGTGTACATGTACCTTGTCATTTTAACATATCCAAATCCACTGCCTTTTCATCTTCTCGAGTTAGCAATAAATTTACTAAGAAAGCCATGATTAAGACAAGGATGGAAATATAAATGATTCTTTTCATCCATACGTAGCGTTTGATTTCTTCTCCCCCTGTAAATGAAGGACTGCTAGGGACACTATGGTTATCCAAGTTCGAGTCATCCGCCAGGTTTCGTGCCTTACCAAATAATCCAGCAAAAGTTGTAAATATTTTTGATTCTTTAGACAGTATAGAACGTCCGGTTAAGCCCTTTGTCGGCTGCTCCGCATCCATACTCCTGCCCGCGGTTGTTTCGCTCGGAATCTTCCTCCTTACCAAAGACTGGTCAACCTTTTGTCTCATCTTTTTTACCAAAAAGTTAGTCCCATGATTTAAACTGGGCGTAATCATGTGCGATTTTGCCACTATCATGACCTGACTGACAAGACTGGTCAGAATTTCTTGATTGATTTCACTATAGCTTGCTGCAAACGTTTTACTATTGGAAGTGTCTCTCCTGTTGTTGAACTCGGTTTGGAATGTTGCACAAAATTGAATAAACCGATCCTTTGCGGTTGTTATGCTGCTTTCTGCAAGGCCACTTGTCTCCCGATTTAAGAGAGTTGTATCAATATTTGTTAGGGCTGGAAGGAAATTTGGTTGCATAACCCAATCAATGTAGGGAGCAGAACCTTATTATAAGTTAATTAAATCAATTAGTTTGTTCCATTGAAAAATTATAAGTGTTATTTTTTGCCTACCCCCAGTACCACGAGGTGGAGGACAGTTGACAGCAATGGAGTTGGCAAATGCTCTACAGTTGTGCAAGGAAAGTGATTCTCCGTCATCTAAGCGACACTTGGATTGAAGCACTTTTTCCATGGAGTATTCCCTATCTCCATAATTTAATAATTTCTGTTCCAACTGGTCGCAAAAAGTGTCTATCATCGCATAAATTTCGCTACCCCCTGCCCCTATCCCGATGACAGTTACGGCAAGTGAGAAAGTCTGAAGTAGGGCTCCATTTCCCCCAACGGCTTTCGAAATTAAGGCCCCAACCGCTCCAACCTGCCGTTTCCAACTAGTCTCGGTTGATTGGGTTACTTCTTGCGCGAAAAATCTAACCAGGTTTCTTAGCGATGTTGTATCTCGTGTCATCAATTTTGAAATGGTACTCAATCTGTCCAAGTTTAAGGTTAGATGGTGCTCAAGTTTCTTCGTTTTTGCTCGAATAGCCAACTGTGTAGCAAAGTTAGACTTTACTATATCCTCTAAGCCGACAGAGTTTGCAATAAATTCTGTCGCTTGGGAGTTCAAACTGTAAAAACATTCTCGTGCTGTCATTTCTACTATGACAGTTCCAGCCTCGCGGGCTCCAAAGTTTTGCAGATTTGTGAAACACTGTCCGACCACTTGTCCGATTGTTTTCCCATTGAGAATCACGCGAACCATGCCTTGCTCTCCTACTTCTGTTACCACTCCTGTGGCAACATTTGATGCAGCGCCGAAACCAAGACTAACCGTAGAAATGATTAAGCTTAATGATTTCTGGACAGCAAATGATTTCATGTCAAATTTTCTATTGGAGTAAACCCTACTCGCGTAGAAAAGATCGGAGACTCCTTCAATCATGAGTTGAATTGCAAATGGCACGCCGACTCCGGTCGCGACGAGTATTCCAGCCGCGGTTATTTGAACCAATCCTAAGGCACAGACCGCCGTGATACTGTAGTACGGGATGAATGGTCGCTCATTTAAGAGAATGATCAATTCCAAGCCACGTCCAATTATCGGTTGCAATTCGGCAGGGGTGTAACCAAGTGTCCAATTATCCGAGAGTTTTTTAATTTTGGAAATATCTACATGCTCCGACTTTAATTGCAACCCGGTTAAAATTTCTTGGGCAAATTGAGACGTAATTGTCACGAAGCGCAAACTGACCTCCATCTTAGCTTGGCGTATTTCACTTAAAATGTTTTTCAAGTGGATCCACTCGCAGTCTGCAATTTCTAGTTCTGCCTCACCCGTGTGAAGTTTGAGATACGGTTCAAGCTGGGAACGAGCTATCAGATCGGATTCACCAACCGTCACGTCAAACACGAGACCCGGAAATGTTTCGATAGACGATAATATGTCAACCTGGGTTCCTCGCACAATGAAGTCAAACGCACTCAATTGCCCTTCTGTTAGATCTAATTGACTAGGGTTTCTAATCAATGTGGAAGCAACACGATCCTCGTCTTCGGAAAAGTCGTAAGCACGAAATTGCTCTAATTCTATCTTTGACAGTACGGTGTCAAAAAAGTTGACCAACTTGCTACCCTTGCCGCTTGCCTTTATCAAAATCTGTTCAGTTAGATTATTGTGTAAATGGGTGGCTAACTTTGAAAAACTGGTAAACCGTTTCAGCACCACTTTATAACTGGCTTGGTCATAATAGTTGGGCACATTTGTTGGTACTCGAAGAGAGAATTTCACCTCGGGTTGGTTTACTTTTTTGATTTCTTCAACTGCTTTCTTTACTGTGAATGGCCCTTGCTCCCTAGACAGGGGGACGTTGTTTGGATCCAAAATTGTAAAATAGATGTTGTTCCCATCGGGAATTAATGGTATGAATTTCCTTAACATTGTCTTCCAACCTCCGGATTCCAAATATTTAACGCAATCTTGCTTACTCAAGCCTACCTGGCATGAGTTATCATCCAATAAGCTGACCAGTTGTGATGTAGTCTCTGCTTTAATAAGTAGTCGTCCGTGGGTCTTGAAATCAAATTCGGGATGTCTTTTCATAATATGGTCAACGACATCTTGAATCTGGTCTTTATTCACGAGGTCTGTATCCTGCGTGAGGTGTTTCATTGTGACATCGACATCAGTGTTAGGATCTAACTGCCATAAAGGACTATCCGCTTGGCGAGGAAGATTGAAATAATTTACAGAATTGGTGGAGGATTGATGGACGACTAAGTCGATGAGGCGCTCGGACTCCTTAATTACTTCAATCATGGCTTTAACCCCATTCACATAATTCCCCAAGATAACGTATTTTTGATTCAGTTGAATCGCTAATTCGCAATCGTAGCTATCACTTGGGTATGAAGATTGAGAAGTTTCCATATTCCGTTCATGTAATAGAGTGAAGGCGAAGGAGACGTAGCTTTGTTGGAGAGCGAGCTGTCGAATTCCCTTGATAAATTTTTGGGTAGCCTCGGATTTATAGTTTTCACAATATTTGTCCTGAGCCCCAATGCTGTACCAATTTCTCTTTTCGTGTCGAATAAAGCAACACCCTTGCCCGACATATGCGGCTGATGCGAAAGTTGGGTCTAGGTCGATAGCGTGCTGAAAATAGGGAACGATACAGCCAGAAATGTCAGTTTCTCCGTTGTATAAAGCAGCGTTTCCGATACGTATAGAGTAGAATGGATTCTTCACAAAAGCTTGTAGGAAATCTAGGTTTGTCTTGCACGTAGAAATTTTTTGGGATAATTCTTTGAAAAAGTTTGAAAATTGGGTCTTAACCGATTCCAATTCGCGTTCTGTTAATTGTTTGGGATTCTGTGCGTCGGGACAAATCTTGTGGTCGATGCGCTTGACATATAAGGCCCATAGCTCTTCTACGGATGCCATGATGTATCTCTCAAAAGCTGATGGAGCCGGTGTCATCCCGATGAGGGATAATTTTGATAAAAATTTTCTCTTCAGTGTATCATGGTCTTTAAGTTTTGTTCTCAAATTTGAAAGAAATTCGCACATCTCTCTAAAATATGTCTCCTTAAGTTCAATTGTTGGCAGTTGCAAAGTTTCAAAATCATTTAGTGCGCGCTTCTCCAACTCGTCCCGCGCGTTCTGATCAGAAATTTGGTGCCCTGATGTAGACGTATAAATGATGAACTGTGCCGTTCCGTAGTTTCCGTTGCGGGCGGTTCGGCCCTTGATTTGCCATTCGGCTCGAAGATTTGGAGGGAGGAACGTCATACAGATGTGGAGACCGCCATTACTTTCCAACATCGGGGATGATTTGATATCCGTTCCGCGTCCTGGGTAGGTGAGAAATAGTAAAATATGAAATCCAACTGCAAAAATTTACTTGAATTTTAATGCACACTTTAAATTTACAATTACCTGCGAGATTCGTTGCAATAATTATATCTCCAGGAACCACACGTTCTACGTGTTTGTCTTCATCCGTATTATTTTTAGTATACATTCGTAAACTATGATAGTTTAGTTTGGAATTTCGGATAGCCCGACGTATTTCTGAAGCCATTCGTATACTTCTACAAACGATGAGGACCGCTCTCCCTTTAGTAAGTTCGAGGTCAACACTGTCCACAATCGTATCCATCCAATCTTGTTTATTGTCCCTCGTGAGGGTTTCGTACTCATGAAAGTTTTTCCAATGTGATGCCGGTGTCAGAACGGTGTCTACGTTGAACACATTTTCAACAAACTTCGTCGCCGCGGAAGATCCAAAAGTTCCCGTAAATCCGAAAAGATTTTGAGATGTGAATCTTCTAAAAAATGAGATGGTTGACATATAATTTGTCGCCAATGTTTCTGGTGAAATGGCTAAATTATGCTTTAGTTGGAGGAATTGTTGTACTCCGTCACCCCAATTTTGATTCCCACGAATCATTCCAGTACTCTCGAAATCTACTGGTTTAATCATTCCGTCATCCACGATGTAATTGACACCTTCTCTAAATTCGAAGAGAGCGATGATTGCACTTTTTGGCCAAATTGGTATTTGGCCGGCAACGAAGTCTAGCAAATGGGAGGGTATCTTGATCTGAAATTCGGATGGAATTGATTTTTCCGCGAGTTTTTGAAGGCAAGGGTTGTCCCTCAATGTGATAGGGTTGAGGTTTGGTGAAACCTTTATTCCTGTCCACTTTTCCAACATAATTTCCAAACTTGTCTGAATAAAGGTGGCAATATTTGATTTAATTTGTACTGCATAATCATGGTACTCGTTGGTCCGAATAAGTTCACAAATATCGAGATGGACAATTTGATCATGTTCCTCCCCAATTGATTGGATCGTTTCAAGCATTAATTTTCCTTCCTCATCTCTCACTAGCTTTCCAAATGCTAGGTAAGTATTGATCCCATCGGTGGTAAAAATTCGATCCTGCATCGAGCACAACTTGTCCCATACGAAGTGATATATCGGCTCAAGCAAGTCCAATCCGGGCAGGTCGGCAGAAAGACGGGCAAACTTTGAACTTTCATCAATCAAGAGGAAATCCACTTCATCGACAAAAATAACATGATTATCGAATGACACGGCATCACTACTTTTTGATATGTCTCCTAACGTGGTCAGTATTCCGAATTCGTGTCGTAAAATGTCAAATTGAAATTGGCACGCTTCCCCAAACACGACGTCTTTTCCGTAACAAGTTTTCGCACCTGTGATGTAGTTTCCTTTATCTTTATTGTGATCTGATGTAATGTTGAAATATCGGAATAATACGGCCGCCTCGGATGAGTCTCTCTGTGCCAGGACAGAATTACTTGTGGAGACAAAAACCTGTGTAGAAAAGTATAACTATATAATTTTTTCGTATTTTTCTATATACTAATCCTTATCATATACATAATTATCGTTGGCGTATTTAAACTGGAGTAAATTCTCGGGCCAAGGCTTAGGATTAGTCGGACACATACCCCAATAGAAATGAGGGCAGAGTTTAGCCTCTCATAAAAATTGAACCTGAATTTGATCTCGTTACAATACACCGACCATAGATATCTATTTGTGCCTACCTTATTACCAGATAGTACAGAAAGCGCTGCAAGAATTCGTATCACGGCTGATTTGCCCCCACCGGTCACCAATTGTTGAAGTAATCCCTTCGAATTCTTCCCAGGTCGAGAAACTGACAGATATATGCATAAGAGTTGACTGTCCGTAAGCTCATAACCATAACTGAGTTTGTTAGCTTGGGCTAAAACGGCGAGCGTTTCAATTAAAAAATTTTCTTGGGATGACAATATTTTCCAGTTCGATTTAACAGATTTCCCCCAGTCTTGGAAGGCTTGACGGGTCCACTCTTGTAAATCAACTTCAACCAAAGGTTGTGTAACTTTTTTAGTTGCTCGGATCGAAGAAATGATATTTATCAACATTTTTGCGCTTTTATCTACTGAAATCTCAGTTTCTCCTGGAGTGTTTGATATTTTTGTTGTAAGTTGTTTGATAAAATCTGGGTTTTGAATCGCAAATTCGGAACAAATCTCCTCCAAATTCTTTGGCTCTTTGCTAGACCGCTTTTGTTTACTGGAAAATATGTTGTTTAACAAAATAGCAGTGATACTTTTCAACATTTTTTTGACATCTCTTCGTTCCACTATCTTCATAAATTGTGCCATAATTTGTTCTGATTTCTTGTCATCATTGACAATAAATTGATCAAGGAGTTGTACCAGTTTCTCCAATGTTAAATTATTGTTTCCTTTCGGTAAAGGTTGACCTGATTGTGGGGTGATTTTATGACCCACCGCAGATACAACGAGCCTTTTTAAATCTTCAAAGTTGAATCCTTTCTTTAAAAGAGACCTGAAATTGTCCCGAGTTCTTGGATTGATTTCTGGTATCGCTCCGAGTAACGTTTTTGTCTGCAATTCTATCAAAGTTTGGCGTGGATCTGTGGTCTTCATTGCTTGGGTTAAATCGTTATGGAGAGTGGATAAATCGTAGTAATCCTTTAGATGGGTGAATACAGCAAGTAAATCTGTACTTATGGTATTTTCTTCACAATTTTTTTGCAATATTTGCTGAACTGTGGTGAACTTTAGTCCCCAATCTAACGCGTTCTTGGCCACATTACAAATCTCTGTTGACAGTTGGCTAGATTGTACTGCATATCTTGCCATGTGGTACACCAGGCTGGATGGGAATGGACACAATGTTTCAGACAAAAATCCAGCAGCGGTTAAAAAGCCGAGATTTTGTGTTAGAGCAATGATTTCTGGGATGTCACTCGGCGTCACTGATCCTCGCAAGAGGGCAGCGAGGAGTAGTTGCAAAAATTCGTGTGGAGCCTTATCATTTTGATGATATGTGAATAATTCGTTGAGACCAGTAAAATCCAATGCTTCATCACTGTACGATAATAACGTTCCTTTTAATAGATTGATCTCGTCGGCGTCATTAACTTGTGTCGATCCAGGTGTGAGGCTCAGAGTGCAAAGTTTTTTCAATTGATTGGCTCCCTCTTCACCAATAATTTGTTTGATTAATGATTCAACTTGAGGGTGTGGATGTCCAGAGAGAATTTTTGAAAAACCATGATAAACGGTGAACTTGACCAAGGGATGGGCACCGTGTTGTACTCCGGTTTTAAAAATATTTCTTATATTTGAAACTGTAATCTGACTGAAGTCATCCTCGTCCCGACAGGCTTTCAGGGATTGAAGGGCAAAGTCAAATTTACAAATATCTTTTACTCCGTTTCCACCGAATTTTTGTTCAATAATATTAATCAGGTTGAAGAACGTTCCAACTTCTAATTTTGTCCCAGACTTATGGCAATCAGATTTCAGAATTTGCAAACTTCTTGTCAACCCCGGCACGATGTATGGATTTAGGAGGTCACTATTCTTGCATAAAATTGGTATCACTTGTCTCATAAATTCGGCAAATTTCAAAACTGATGATTGATTCATTTGTATCGAGATGTCGGTATTGTCCCGAATTTCAAAGATTGAGAGGTGTTTCGCATAATTTACAATTTGCCCTTGGTGCACTTCAGGTTCAATGGAATTTACGAGTGTTTCCCCAGCTGTCATGTACTTTAGTCGATCCTCCCGAGAAACTGTGTAATTTCGTTGTTTTATAAAATTTTGTAGTAAATTGTCCAAATCGGGGAGGCAGTTTGCTGCCGGAGTGTCTTGAAAAATTTGATTAAAATCCAATATTTTCTGAATTTCGGATGCAGACTCTGGATCAATTTGTATGCATGGGAACGCAATGCAGTTCCTGATTAAATTGGTATACTCATTTTTGTTGATGGTTCCAGATTCTAGTTTTCGGACGTGCCCACACAATATGGCAATATCACTTTTGCTAAGTTGAAAAATCTGAATGGGGCTTTGGGATTGCAAAATTTCAAAATAGGTTCGTAGTATGGTAACGATTAATTCATCGTGGGGCGAGTTGTCTGAATCACAATTCCTTATCAGGATGGAAATTACTCGAGAAATGGTTTCCTTTCGAATTTTTTCAATTTTTAAAATATTTCGGATTCCCGCATGTTTAATCGTATTGTTCAAATTTTGCAATGTATCCTCTATTAAGGAGTCAAATTCTGGGGCGGAATTGTGATGTACTTTTTTGGAATCTAAAATAGAACAGACGGCATCAAGTCCTCGACGAATAGTTATTTCTTTCGGAATAACTTTGCCCAGCTCAGTTTTCCATGATTTTAGAACACTTATCGGGTCTGTGGTTTGCCTTATTTGAACCAATTGAATTTTCTGCGCGTCATTGAGAAGATTTTTGGTATGTGGACAGGTTTCAAGGAACTGTACAAGTTCTGCCTTAATTTGATAATCATCCACGTTTTGTGCAAGGTCGATAATTTTCTGGATAAGCGAAGCAAGATCGGGAAGTTTCGCTCCTAGCGTTTCAATACCATGGATTATCCCCTTGATGCTGGAAATGTCGAGATTTGTGTCGCTATTGTATGTACCTAATACTTCGTTGTAGTAGTTGACGAGGTCGGTAAAAATGCCGGACGTTTCGGGCAAGTTGGTCAAAACGTCGCAGAAAAGTGGAATTAAATCTCGCAAAAAATCTTCCCCTACTTTATTTTCCTTTATTTTTGTCAAAACGTAGGATAGGATGGTTTGATTCATCTGATAGTTGGGATCTTGTTTTTTCTCAGTTTTCGTAATATTTGCAATAATGCGAAATATGTCACAGAATAGTGTCATCTTGCCGTTTTCGGCCAGCTTGAAAATGATCTGTTCAAGTTTCCCCATTAATTTAGATGACCCTGGAATCGTTCTGTTTTTATTTTGGAAAGCCAGCAATAGGTGGGCAACGCTTGCCAATAAGTCCAAATTCATGTCGACTTTAAGAACTTTGTCAATTATGATGGTTTCCAGTAATAATTTCGTATCTGGGAAATTCTGACCATTTTCTGCCGCCGTTGCCAACAAGTGTAAACTGTGAAGTTGAACGGTAGTAAAATCGGGTAAATTTTGAGGCGCTGATTCACCCAAGATTTGTTGTAGGCAGTGTAAATTATTCATAGTTAATTCATGCGATCCACTTTCTCCAAGTTTGGTTTTGAGAAAGGTGAGCCGACCGAGTAGATTACGGGTTGAAATAAATTGTCCCCCTTTTTCCTTAACGGTTCGTAGGGTAAGTTCTTTAATAAATGTGTTATATTGTTGCGGTTCCAAATCTTGATTGTAGAATGCTTTCTGTAACATTTGAAAAGCTATGTCTCTCTCATACTCGGTGGTAGTCTTGTATAAGAATTTGCTAATATGTCCAATAGCTAAGTTACTAATTGTCTGTTGATTTTTTATGCAATTATTCCAAATTTGAAAAACTTGGCTTGTCACGGTTGCTTCTTCTGTTTCGAAGGCTACATCCAATTTAGACAATGTTGACTCGGGGAGGTTATCCCCCATCGCGGTCATTATCTGGAGAATGCGCAACACTCGACTAACATAATCGGACGAGGAGGTTGAGCATTGTTCCAGAATGATGTCAGCGATTGGATAAATGTTTTTTGATATGATCCCCTTATGTCCGGCTTCCTCGGCAAGAGCTAAAATCTGTGTGTTAACATTTGTTCCGACATCTTCATATTGATAATCCAAAGTCGACCCGGCTAAATTAAAGTAGGATATGGGAGCCATAATTAAATCTTTTTCCTGTCTTAATTCATCAGCCGGAGTGCGCTCAGTGATTCTGAGGGAGAACAAGGTAGAGATTGCGGAACACCAAAATATTACGTCTTCCGGTTCTCCATATCGCTGTCTGAGAGTTAGCAGACTTCTTAAAGTTGGTAGTAGTGGAGTATTTTCATCCAATGCGATGGAGTCTTTTAAGTATCCTAAAATTGTAGCGGTACGAATTCGCGTCTGTGGGCAGGTCGAATTTATCAAAGGATTTATAAAATCAGCGATGGTTACACCTGCAGGTAACTCGTGCCACTCTATTGATCCCGTCTGGATAAGGAATTGGACAAGATTTGAAGCTTGAAGTGACATCGGGGTTGCAGATTCGGAGTCATTTTGCTCCTCTACGAACTCAATTTGTTTCGAGGTTTGATTAGTTTGCACGAATTGGGTGGAATTCATCATTCTGATCAAATACATGTTTGGAACGATTTTACCATAATTGGTTTCAGGCACATCTTCAAAAAATTGGTTTACCGCCAAGACCACGTACTCGTTCCAGTTTGGAACACTTTCGGTCCGTCCCATCGATTCGAGGAGAGGTTTGGAAAATTCGTAGATATCTTTGTCTTCAATCGCCTGGGTTTGTTTTAACTTATCCAAGGCCTGAATGCAAATTGCGAAAATTCCAGATATGTCGTCTTCTGTTAGACCGGTCTCCAGTAGGGCAGCAAAGCAGGGGCGTAACAAGTCTGAAGATAACAATCCTATCCTTACATTGGTCAAGTATGACGAAACGATTCCCCTGCACGCTTTCCTTTTTGCAGGTTCTGACTCTGTACTTGTCATGATGGATGTTAAATTTGAGAGTAAATCTTGCGTAAAAATTTTTTCTACAAGGGAACCATCCTGGTAAACAATTCTCTCAATGGATTTCGCAAATGTAGCAATTTGATCATCTGTCAGATTTCTCTCGGAATCTGTTAATCCTTTAATTCCATTTTCAGCAAGACTTATGTAGCTCGCATTGGTATCATCTTGACGAATGATATCATCCATGATGTCACTGATGTTGATCAAGTTGGCCTTTATTCTCCGAATTTCTTCCTCCGTTGTTGGTTTCTTTTCCAATTTCCATTTTTTCCACGTATTCCAATCGGCGTTTAGGTAAGTGCTATAGTTTCCCAAGTATCCGCGCAGCATGTTTAAGCGATCTTCGGTAAAAATCACCCAATTCCTCCGGCTTGCAATTTGTAATATTTGTACCGCAAATAGTCTAAGTCCAACAAGTTTATCGATTGTAAACCCTTCATACTCGTGGTTATACCGGAGGTTAAAGTTTGCAATAAACGCATTTTTGTCGATAGCTGGAGCAATAATTTTGAAACATTTGTCCACCGTTTCAAACGGGATTTTTGTATTATGGGCATATTTTTGGAAGAGGCGTGTAATTAGAGAGTCTACATCAATATCGCGGTATTTCAATAAGACAAAAATCTTGTACCAGTAATGAGCTCCGAGTAATTTTTGTGCGAGATAGCCATCCCAATCATCTATTTTTATTGGATTCTCGTTCTCCGATGTTTCCGCTAAATCCCATAAAGTTTTCACTTCACCGTAAGTATCTTTATAGAAACGAGTATCGGTCCCATCTTTTAAAAGGTTTATATTTTCTGGTAAAATATCAACCTTTGTCTCTTGCTGGAGCAGGTCATTCCTGTGTTTGAACGAGTCACACAAATTCATTACGCGTAACGCGTTCTTCTCACTGTTGTAATTAATGGTGGTGGAGACTTGCTGGGAAACGTGGACTGATAAATAACTGTTCGTTCCGGAAGACGGAGACCTGTGAAAGACTCTGTGTTGCGCTTGTTCTTTCTCAATCAGTTTGAAGAGGTCGGATTGACTGTGACATTTGTTCAGGCGGGAGAGACGATTTGACGAATTTATCCTCTCCAAAATTTGTCTTCTCTCATTCTCAGAGAAACTTGAAGTTACCCCGACTTTAGAAAGGACTGACTTGATATTTTTCATGGTTGATGGATCTCTTAAAAGTTGAGGTCCTAATTGGGTCAGAGTTTCCATAAGGTAGGCCTGGCTTTGCGTATCGTCTGTTTTCAGCAACGTTTTAAGTATGGTGTTCGCTATCTTGGTAAGTATGGAGTTATCTAGAGTTTCATCGAGTTGCTGTAGATTATGGCGAACCGCATATTTCACTGTTTCGCATAGTTTGCGAAGAACAATGTTTTTGTTTTCGAAATTTTTCGAAACTTTTTCCAAAATGAAATCCATTATGCGTGCCGTAATTATGGGTGGAAGGCCAGATTGGCGGGACACCATGGAAAGCAGCTCGCTAACCTTTTGACACGATGTGGAATTTAGTTGGTCCCTAATTGCTAACCATTGGGTTTCCAAAAGTCCTCGGATGGAGTCAATATCGCCGGAAAATTGGGTAAAGATATCCTCGACTGAGACGTTTGATATGGAAGGTTGCGACATTGTGGCCATTGTTGAAGCTGTTATTTAATAAAGCATTAATACCGTATTTATTAGGATTTTATAAATTGTGGGACAATTTGAAAAAAATGTCATTACGAAAATAATTTATACAAACCTGTCAAAAACTTTGTAAAAAGCAAATTTGGACAATGGCACGAGGCGAATTATTATGGAGTAACCTCCTCAATGGAAGATTCGGGTTGTTGGCGTTATCTTGAAAAAAAGTCGATTATTATTACTTAACACTTGATCTCGTAAAATAATACTTTCTGGTTTTATAGCTTATTATTAGAACATGTAATGTAATGCAAAATGCTACAAACTATTTGTGCTTGATTTTTAGCATGTATAATTTCTTGCATACCTCACGCCATCCAGAACCCATGATCTATATATAGTCATAAGCTGGTTGTCTAGTATAGGCTGACTTGTAGCCCGGTCATCCCTCAATGTTCAGACACTGTGACAATTACTTTAAAATATATATATGTATATATTTATTAAATTAATCCGAAACCATTGGAGTAAGAATATGAAGATTCTCACCTCACAAATGGGACCAGATCTGCGTAAAATAAATGTTTGATAAACACTTTCTCCTCAAATTGTTACTTGATGCTGAAATAAATAATTACGAATAATAACTATTATTACTTTAGTAATGTAAATATTAACCTTCAATTATATGTCCTCTAGTGGAGGTCATTAATATCTCAAATGTAGTACGCGTTATCAATTATTCATAAATAAAAATATTGCACAAATTAGTTAAAGGATAAGAAAATTAAATAAAGTATATTACATATACTATGGACAGTATAGTATGGAACTGTGAGAAACGAATGTATATAGTATTAGAAATATTTTGTGAAATTACAAATCCCTTGCATATGTATATTAGCAACTAATAACCTTTCTAAATTACTTAATGTCTAAAGATTCCACGCCTCCTTCCTAGAGTTGTGCAATTCTCTTTCCAAAACTTGCCATCAAATTCGTTTTTGCAATTTTTCCGACTTTGTTGGTTCCTAACTTTACAGGACCACCACTTGGCTTTTTAAATTCAACATTTTTGGAATCCTTGAACTTTTTTATATAAGAATACACATTTGTCTTGGGGAAATTTTCTTGCTTAAAAAAATTCCACGTGGTTGTCGAGTTCCTACCAGCCTTATTTTTATAAAAATCGATCACTTTTGTCGCTAACTGTCTCCTTTCAGTCCAAGTTTTTCTACCTTTATCCATAATGCACAATTACAAGTGATACATCAAATTATGCCCAATAAAATACTCTTTCAGAAAATCAATTTTGTTTTTGATAATTGTTAGTGTTACTCAAAATTTCCGCTAGAGAGCGCAGTTCCATACTATACTGTCCATACATTATTTTAACCTCGAGCATATTTTCAAAAATAAAATACCAACTTTAAACATAAATTAGAATTAAGTTTTTTAAATTATAATACGCTATGATGATCACCGAAGGAAGTGATTGTTTGATTTCGGTATAGGAGGTGAGATTTATGTACACAGGGGCGTTTGGAGATTTTGGAGGCAAAGTGAGATTTTCCCGCTTTTCGCATTTCTAACCTAACCGAAACTCAATTGATGTCTTTCATCTGATTCCTGCATGAATCTCACTTTTACCCAGACTTTACAAGTTTACACCGCATGGAGGGTGGTTGTGGGAAAAATAAGACCATTGAAATTGATCATTAAATTTGACCATTAAAAATTACTAAATTATAAATCACAAACGCTTTTCTGGGTGTTTTAAAAACTCGATATTTTGATATTCAAAAATCGATATTGGTATTCTGGAATCTCGAAACATCGCAATATTTGATATTTTCACTTCGGCGTGAAAAAATTAAGAAAATATATAAGTAATTCTCTTAACTGAAGGCAAACCAATACTGGTGAAATGTTTTAGTTAGAGAATACATATAATACAAATACTTGTTCATACAATTTGTATGAACAAGGTTTGGTCATGGTATTAACCAGTGGCATAAACTGACTGGCATAAACTGGTTAATACCGGTATAAACCATTTTTACTCAACTGGCATAAACTGACATAAACTGGCATAAACCTAAAATAGTAAACAGTAAGGTGTGAACGTGGGGAAGAATGGTAATGAAATGCAAATGATCAAGTAATCTCATTCTATCCTTTCCTTTGATTTTATACATTACATTGATTGCGATAACTAAATTTTCTTTAAATTAGCAAGTATCAATAATCTCACGATGTAACATATAGTATAGTTGTACATAGTTGAATTATTAATTAATTTCTTTAGTAAAACAAATAAATCATGTGGCAGGCTTTGGTGGAAGGGAAGTTAATTATATAGAAAACTTGCACTTTTTAACGACCATATGTATGTAGAAAGCTCAAAATACTTGTATGGGAAATGTTATCATGGCCATACTACTTTCTAGTTTGCACTATTGGAATTAAAAAACTCAATTTGAAGAGTAAATTCTATCATAACCCTAATTATATTGAACCCGCCTTGTATTGACCAATCACAGAGTTTATGCCAGTTTATGCCGGTTTATACCACCGGCGTTTTGAAAAAGTGGTATAAACGAAACCCTGAATATGAACAGAGCATCGTTTCTTGCGCAAGAAATAAATACTGAACTGTAAGTTGCAAGAAACTGCAAGAACTGAAACCTGACTCAGCGGTAGTCGTAAAATGCTATTTTGTCAGCTTATTGTCTATATTGTTAATAAAATAATGTTGCATAAAATAAAACGTGGTCTACCCTATTTTCGAGTAATTTATTAATAATGACTCCTAACCGACCGACTTACAGCTGGCTTTTGTGAAATCCCAAGAAATAAGAGCAACTCTAACTGATTCGGTTAAGTATTTTCTTGGATATATCACTTTGTGGTACCAATTTTGTACGATATATTTTTAATTTGGGCTGAATTACTTTATAGAAAATGACGACAATAATGCATCAAAAAGTCAATTAGAAAGGGAGACGGAAGAAATTATGAGTGACGGAAGGGCAGTTATTTCAATAAGTTATTTAGATAGTATACTGATACTTTATACGATTTACAAATTGGTCTGTAAACAATAAATATAGGGCATAATTAATTAATTAACATTTGAATTAAGAGTTTGAAGCAATGAATGATCCAGGTTCTATTCCTGGATCATCAATTCTGACGAATCGAACTCGGAATCATAAATTATTATTCCAGATAACGACAATCGATTAATTCATCCAATTCATTAAAATCTTAAAAAAGTTTCTCAACATTGGGAAATATATTTACTAACAAATTTGTGAGAAGGTCGTCAAATTTATAAAGCTCTGAAACTATATGTAATTCATCAATATTTTCAAGCAGTTAATGGAATATCACGAGAATCGCGAAAGAAAAAACGAAAACGGTTTGAGATTCCGATAGCGAGATGTGATCAGTTTTAAATTAAAATACGACTTATGACTTAGTATCATTGATAGAATAAAAAAAATGGTTGCAGTTTGGCGAAACTATTATCTGTTATTAGCAGACTTAGGATATTTATTTATTTATTCATAAAAAAATATTTTTTTATACTCATATTTTGATTGTAACTTATTTGTTTCTTAACCGAATTGCCTGAAATTTTCTACGGAAGCTTACAATCATGTGAGCATTGCGTTAGGATAAGAATTGAATAAATACTTCTCTAATATTTCGAGTTATAAAAAAATATTTTTATTTAACATGGTAGATAAAAAATATTTTTTTATAACTCGAAATATTAGAGAAGTATTTATTCAATTTTTTTCCTAACGCAATGCTCACATGATTGTAAGCTTCCGTAGAAAATTATAGGCAATTCAGTTAAGAAACAAATAAGTTACAATCAAAATATGAGTATAAAAAAATATTTTTTTAAGAATAAATAAATAAATATCCTAAGTCTGGTTATTAGGTATAATAATTGTAAAATTATATTTTTGCCTTTCTTGCAAAAAGTGGCTTATTTATGCATTTCTTGCATTTAATTCGTGCAGGTGGTTTCTCTCAAGCAATGCTCTGAATATGAATAAGATTTGAATAATTTAAATTAATTACGTAAATCTAAATAACTAATTTTTGAAAAGATTAAGTATTTAGAAAATTTTAAGACTACAAAGGGCACGCTTACGCGAAGTTCTGGGGTCAAATGCGGTTTTAAGAGTGACTCAATTAAATCCCACTTGTACATCATCATGCATGATGATTACTCTGATTTTGCAAAGGTTATCTGGGTAATACATATTTTGGTAGATATTTATGAACGTTTCTAAGCTTAGCTCAGTTTAAAGAAATTTTGGCTAAAATACACAATTTTAAAAAACCCTTACGTTACGCCTACGAATAATTAAAATATTTTGGGAGATTTCACATTGAAAGTTTGTAACTTTAGTAACGTTTATTATCATAGAAAAGAACTGCGAATTTAATTCGTAAAATATTTGACTCTAATCCATAATTATTATTACCCGATCTATAAATCTTATTCAAAATATAATTATTTATTATATTTATCCATACTACGTATTAATTCAATCCCATAAATTGATTTAATGACCAATAACCAAAATCATGCGAAAGTTGGCCTTGAATACCCCCACTGTATTTAATATTGATAATTTAACTTACCTAGAACAATCGGATAATCCTCGTATTGCAGAATATTTTTAAGACAGATGAAATTAGTTAGCAAACCGGTAAAAAAAATTTCTCTTTTCGAACCAGAAAGTTGACAAAATTCTGAAATTAGAAGAAAATGTAATTACTTATACTTAAATTACTATCCAATTTATATAATTTTGCTTTATTTTAGTAAACTGTGTACATAATTATGAAATATTGTTTGCACGTATTATACATGAGGAAAAGACACAACTTGACTAAGTTATGTACATAAATATTTACAATATACAACTGCATACATTATTCTTTAATGTGAGTTGGACAACACCACGAGAGAATGAAACTTATGTAAACTGGGTTATGTAATATGTACGACCACTGGATCTGTAAAGGCTGGTATAATTTATCGCAATAAAATAAAATGAGGTTGCGTCACAATTTACTTGATCAAAGTTTGGCAAATCTCATATCACAGTTGGCCAGCTTTAGGTGGTCTTATCGTATAGGTAATTAAACTGATGTATGTATGGAGTTTATAGACAGAGGAGTTGATTTTTGCATATCACTTACTATACGTACGTACAAGGTTTTATTGTATATATTTATTGAGTGGAGTAATATTCGTAGATATCTACAGATAAATGTATGTATCGCCACAATGTAAGCCTATTAAGTATGTTCTGTGTATAAAAACGGGATCAAATTCTTCCCCAATTTTACTGACAGGGTGAAACCTGCATATTCCATGATTGCGATATTTACACCATGAAGCCTTTCAAGAAGAATTTTATCCCGTTTAAATAAATGCAGGGAAGATTTGACTTTATTTATATAATGGTGTTTAACACAAGTTAGATCACGCCTCGATGAAGCATGGACTTTGGCCTTATTTATCATGCGAGAACTGGAATTTCTGGAACGTTCAAATCACAAAGTTGATACAGAATCGTTATCAAGCAAAATAAGCCAATCCCACATATGGCGTTGCAAAACTGGCAAATTTTTCAGAATCAAACTCCTGACACAAATCTAATGGCCGTGATGTTTTACCATATTTTGAATATTGAAATGAAACCAAAATTTTAATAAACTTATCGTCCCCATGAAAACAATAAGGTTCGATGCAGTTTTCTTTCTGGTAAAAAAAACACAAAATTATTACATAATAATTTTTTTACAAGCCAGTATCAAAAATAGTCTTAAAAAGTGCTAAAAAATTTATATAAATTAATTTTTTACTATATTTGCATAACCAAGATGAGTTGCATTTTTGCGAAATATTTATATAATTAGTTTTAGGAATCATTTTGTATTTCGTAACGTTTCATCACCGAAAATTTAGTTTCCTTACAAATTTTAACTTTTTAAAAAATCTAATTTTCTACAGAATTCGACAAAATTAAGGTAAGGAGAAGTATGACATTGTTGACCCAAACTGTGAAATTATTATACATATTATTTTTGCTCATTTTCTGATCTATGTAATGTTCTGAACTAACGTGTGCAAAAAGTGAATACTGGCCGTATAAGTTTTGTCTAAAGAAATATTTTTTTATCCCGTAAAACATACCAGACACATGTTGGCTAATTTATTTACGACGTGGATATTTTCACACATTGTTCTTTAATTGATTTTATATGAGTTAGAATACTCTTGGAGAATTAACCTTGAACTCGATTATGTCATTTGAACACTGGTTGAGATCACGCAGGCAATAAAATAACGACGTTGAGTCACAATGGATTTCATGGAAAGAAGGCAATTCCCATATCTGATTTGGCAAGCTTGTTTACTTAAACCTTTGGCACACCACAGATTTGTGCAAGTTGACAAGTTTTTATTTATTACTAATTTACAAAAAGTTTGAAAATTTTAAGGGGGAATAGTAAATACTTTATGTAACCAATAATTACGAAATTTGCAAGTTAAATTATTTCACTCATTTGGTCATACACAATTTCAAGACTCAAATAGGAAGTGTAGCATATTTTCTCCTGTACAAAATCCACCCATCCATTGCAAAATCGGGTGTGTGATTGACATGCAACAAAAGAAAATATGCATACATGTTTTTTTCACGGGTGTTGTTGGCCCAGAGGTTCCAGAACAGATATAATACTGCTTTTGGTGTCATTGTGAGCATAATTAGTTATACTAGTGAAGTTTTGAAGCTGGGTTTGCAAAACTTAAAGATAACCAATATACATACTTAATAAATTCGAAATTTTAAGAAAAATTTTCATTTAAATTATATGATTAATGAATTGTTTTAGTGTCTTCCTTTCATTTCTAAAAGTTTTCCAAGAAAACTGCACTAGCTCTACATCACACAAAAATTATGAAATGAGAATTTTGGAATTCCATCCACCCATTCTCGCTAGCGAGTGACACCCAGTGGGCAAGTCGGGTGTGGTTACTAAGGTGTGCATGGTACTGAAGGATTCAATGTAATTCAATGCAATTTTAGCTAGACCCTTAAGCACATTTGGTACAAAGGAGTATGCTCAGCGTCTCAAAATTTACTCAAAGTAGGGTAAATTAAGTAGAAAAATTATAAATTTTTTAATATCATGAAACCAAAGAAAGACACAACATAAGATATTATGTAAATATTACCCAACTATTTACGCACAGAAGCGATTTATACGGAAAATTGATCAAGTAGAGTCGTATTTTTCAGACTTTAGGAAAAACCGAATTTTTTATATAAAAAAAACCTTAGAAAAATTAGAGTTCTATGTTCATCCTGCATAAAAAATAATGCAAACTGCATTACTGATATTGGGAATATTATCTTGCAAAAATTGCAGCCTGTAAATTACATATTAAGCTCCGTGTAATATTTGGTGCTTCATTTGAACAAAACATACTTTTTTTCGCGACTCTGCCCTACTCCACTCTTACATATATATTATCAGGAATTAAGGTCTCTTCATGTTTCCAAGGTATCACGATAAAAACGGATAAATATGGTAAATTCATAGAATACAATAAGTACAGTGTACCTTAAATTCATCACATTAAGGCCATTCAGACACTTAAGTGCAATGATTTTCAAATCCATAATAAAAAATATGAAACGTACAAATTGTAATGGTAAAAAAATATATTCTCAAACTCTAAAGATTTACCACAAATTTACCAACTGTTAATATGTAGACATATTGGAAACGTGACTATACAAATTTATCATATCGCTGTACTCTCGAATATCACATATTGACCAGAAACGCAATAATTTACTTTTCTCAGAAGTCTTAAAAATTCCTTTTTACACAAGTTTGTTACACGCAAGTATAATATTTCCATATGTATTTTGATTCCAAGAAATCCATAGTTTTCATGAGATCACTCTCAACTTGATTTCTTGCAAATCGACTCCAATTTATGGATACATTATACAAGTTTCTAATGGACTGAGCAAATGTGACATAACTTACATTTTTTATAAGAATAAGATACGCGCTTTTGTAGTTAAGTTTATTGTGTGATTATATTTAAAAAAGGGATGGAGAGAATCTTGTCTTGAATTTATTAAAACTGTTTACTCTACCTGGCAAGAAATCTTAGCATAACGTGATAAATGCCTCTGTAAAATGCAGGTAGGTTAAATTTTGCTTACAAAATATAATATTTACCTGACCACTCGGAGAAGATGGAATGACAAATCGATACCACCACGAGGATTAGTCTGGCAAGATACAAGTCAAATTCTTAGTTCGATATTTTTGAAAATACTTTGACACAATATTTGACACCTTGGAAAAAAAATTGTTTGACTTAAAACACAGATGTTTTAGTACGACTTTGCTCTGCTTTACGGTAGTAAAGTTATAAAGTACTTCTTGCTCTGCAAGGCTATAACTGGTGCTACAACGTAACGAGGATAGTGTTATTTATACATGACAGACTGGATTTCCAGACATACATACATTACCAGTCAGTGCTGTGTGTGGCAGGAGACACCAGTTGCACACATATCTGCAGAATGTTGATAAGTAGATGTTTCTCATAGTTTATATCATGCATGCAGAGTGGACCACGTTTAGTCGGCTGGTATATTGATATGTAGGTGTCGGTGCGCTCGGCACATCTCGCCAAGTTCGTTACTTTGTTCATGCATTCGCTCAATCTCTCAATAATGCCTTTAATAAATGCCTTTTTTTATTATGCGATACGGCCGCAGCCCCATGTGTTCATACATTCAGTCAATGAGCTGTAATTTAGTAATTCAATTACTTTCCAAATTATAATTACACAAGCTCCCCATAACAAAAGTAGAGAAAAACATAAATTCAGCAGTTTAGCATTTTCAAAGTAATTGTAATTACACTTGTAATTCAATTACGTAATTTATAATTCGTGATTGTAGTTGAACTAAGTTAGTAAACTGTAATTGTAATTTGTAGTTTGTAATTGAAGAAAATTATTATTGTAATTGCAGTTTGTAATTTGTAATTTGAACTTCATGTAATTTGGCCAGCTCTGATAATTAATTTTTGAAAAGATTAAGTATTTAGAAAATTTTAAGACTACAAAGGTCACGCTTACGCGAAGTTCTGGGGTCAAATGCGGTTTTAAGAGTGACTCAATTAAAACCCACTTGTACATCATCATGCATGATGATTACTCTGATTTTGCAAAGGTTATCTGGGTAATATGTACATATTTTGGTAGATATTTATGAACGTCTCTAAGCTTAGCTAAGTTTAAAAAAATTTTAGCTAAAATACACAATTTTAAAAAACCCTTACGCCTACGAATAATTAAAATATTTTGGGACATTTCACATTGAAAGTTTGTAATTTTTAGTAACGTTTATTATCATAGAAAAAAAACGTGAATTTAATTCGTAAAATATTTGACTGTAATCCATAATTATTATTACCCGATCTATAAATCTTATTCAAAATATAATTATTTATTATTTTTATCCATACTACATATTAACCTCTTTAGGGCTACGTTTATTTTCTCTAACATTCCCGAACGACGACAAAGCTATTCGTTGGCGTTTCTACGGGGGCAACAATGATAATAGCTAGATAATTTTAGTGACTGAAATTAAAAATGAGGTGATTTCCTGAGAGACGTAGTTGAAAAACGTCTCTATATACACTTTGCATAGCCCGAGCCAAGATTAGTCTGTATACTAATTTTTCGTTTAATCTTTCATCTAAATTGCTGAATTATATTTAACTAAATATGTGTCACGAACTCATCAGTTTTTCTCATCTACTACACCACTTAACAAATATTAAGTTTTATATGCAATCAGATTGCAGAAATCATACATGCAACATGACATATATATGTATGTAACTTATGTGGGTAACCATGGTTTCATAGACAAAATTTAGGAAAATTTGTGAAATCGAGTTCATTTTATTAATTGAGAAGCTACCACGTATCATATTTAATTAATCGCCCATTTCCACAAACCAGTGTGGAAATGAAGTATATGAAAATATATGTTTTATAAAATTTCAAGTTTCAACACCTCCAACAACAATTTCAAATTTAGAAATTTTTTGTCCCCCCCCCCCAATGAGCAAAATTACCCCTTTGGCTAATCTTCGAAATTAATTCTTAGTTTTAGATATCCTACACATTTGCAAAATTTCAACCCAATCGGATAAGTCTAAGACTTATCGATAGACAGACAGATGTTGGTTCCATAAGCCCTGGCTCGGGCTAGACAATTCACTGTGAGGACAAAAGTCGTCCATCGTCTCACAAATATTTTTATGGAATCAACTATAGTTATCCATCGTCTCACGGGGATGTTTTGATTTGGAGACAAAAGTAGTCTTTCGTCTCCATGGGTCATTTCGAAATTGCGACTATAGTAGCACTTCGTCTCTCAGGGATTTTTCAAAACGCAACAAAAGTCACTCATAGCCCTAAAGAGGTTAATTCAATCCCATACATTGATTTAATGACCAATAACCAAAATCATGCGAAAGTTGGCCTTGAATACCCCCACTGTATTTAATATTGATAATTTAACTTACCTAGAACAATCGGATAATCCTCGTATTGCAGAATATTTTTAAGACAGATAAAATTAGTTAGCAAACCGGTAAAAAAAATTTCTCCTTTCGAACCAGAAAGTTGACAAAATTCTGAAATTAAAAAAAAATGTAATTACTTATACTTAAATTATTATCCAATTTATATAATTTTGCTTTATTTTAGTAAACTGTGTAATTATGAAATATTGTTTGCATGTATTTTACAGGAGGAAAAGACACAACTTGACTAAGTTATGTACATAAATATTTACAATATACAACTGCATACATTATTCTTTAATGTGAGTTGGACAACACTATGAGAGAATGAAACTTATGTAAACTGGGTTATGTAATATGTACGACCACTGGATCTGTAAAGGCTGGTATATTTTATCGCAATAAAATAAAATGAGGTTGCGTCACAATTTACTTGATCAAAGTTTGGCAAATCCCATATCACAGTTGGCCAGCTTATAAATACAAATGTTCAAAACTTGCCCGCACCGCAGGCTTGTTTGTGTGTACATAGATATTGACCAGATTACGGTGGTCTTATCGTATAGGTAATTAAACTGATGTATGTATGGAGTTTATCGGCAGAGGAGTTGATTTTTGCATATCACTTACTATACGTACGTACAGGGTTTTATTGAGTGGAGTAATATTCGTTTTTACTGACAGATTAAAACCTGCATATTCCATGATTGCGATGTTTACACCATGAAGCCTTTCAAGAAGAATTTTATCCCGTTTAAATAAATGCAGGGAAGATTAGATTTTATTTATATAATGGTGTTTAATACAAGTTAGATCGCGCCTCGGTGAAGCATGGACTTTGGCCTTATTTATCATGCGAGAAGTGGAATTTCTGGAACGTTCAAGTCACAAAGTTGATACAGAATTGTTATCAAGCAAAGTAAGCAAATCCCCAAATATGATCTTGCAAAACTGGCAAATTTTTCAGAATCAAACTCCTGACACATATTTAATGGCCGTGATGTTTTACCATATTTTGAATATTGAAATGAAACCAAAATTTTAATTAACTTATCGTCCCCATGAAAAAAATAAGGTTTGATGCAGTTTTCTTTCTGGTAAAAAAAACACTGGTACAAAATTATTACATAATAATTTTTTAACAAGCCAGTATCAAAAATAGTCTTAAAAAGTGCTAAAAAATTTATATAAATTAATTTTTTACTATATTTGCATAACCAAGATGAGTTGCATTTTTGCGAAATATTTATATAATTAGTTTTAGGAATCATTTTGCATTTCGTAACGTTTCATCACCTCTATAAAAAATTTAGTTTCCTTACAAATTTTAACTTTTTTAAAAATCTAATTTTCCACAGAATTCGACATAATTAAGGTAAGTAGAAGTATGACATTGTTGACCCAAACTGAGAAATTATTATACATATTATTTTTGCTCATTTCCTGACCTATGTAATGTTCTGAACTAATGTGTGCAAAAAGTGAATACTGGCCGTATAAGTTTTGTCTAAAGAAATAATTTTTTATCCCGTAAAACATACCAGACACATGTTGGCTAATTTATTTACGACGTGCATATTTTCACACATTGTTCTTTAATTGATTTTATATGAGTTAGAATACTCTTGGAGAATGAACCTTGAACTCGATTATGTCATTTAAACACTGGTTGAGATCACGCAGGCATAATTTTCGCAATAAAATAACGACGTTGAGTCACAATGGATTTCATGGAAAGAAGGCAATTCCCATATCTGAGTTGGCAAGCTTGTTTACTTAAACCTTTGGCACACCACATATTTGTGCAAGTTGACAAGTTTTTATTTATTACTAATTTACAAAAAGTTTGAAAATTTTAAGGGGGAATAGTAAATACTTTATATAACCAATAATTACGAAATTTCCAAGTTAAATTATTTCACTCATTTGGTCATACCCAATTTCAAGACTCAAATAGGAAGTGAAGCATATTTTCTCCTGTACAAAATCCACCCATCCATTGCAAAATCGGGTGTGTTGTTGACATGCAACAAAAGAAAATATGCATACATGTTTTTTTAGGGTGTTGTTGGCCCAGACGTTCCAGAACAGATATAATACTGCTTTTGGTGTCATTTTGAGCATAATTAGTTATACTAGTGAAGTTTTGAAGCTGGGTTTGCAAAACTTAAGGATAACCAATTTACTTAATAAATTCGGAATTTTAAGAAAAATTTTCATTTAAATTATATGATTAATGAATTGTTTTAGTGTCTTCCTTTCATTTCTAAAAGTTTTCCAAGAAAACTGCACTAGCTCTACATCACACAAAAATTATGAAATGAGAATTTTGGAATTCCATCCACCCATTCTCGCTAGCGAGTGACACCCAGTGGGCAAGTCGGGTGTGGTTACTAAGGTGTGCATGGTACTGAAGGATTCAATGTAATTCAATGCAATTTTAGCTAGACCCTTAAGCACATTTGGTACAAAGGAGTATGCTCAGCGTCTCAAAATTTACTCAAAGTAGGGTAAATTAAGTAGAAAAATTATAAATTTTTTAATATCATGAAACCAAAGAAAGACACAACATAAGATATTATGTAAATATTACCCAACTATTTACGCACAGAAGCGATTTATACGGAAAATTGATCAAGTAGAGTCGTATTTTTCAGACTTTAGGAAAAACCGAATTTTTTATATAAAAAAAACCTTAGAAAAATTAGAGTTCTATGTTCATCCTGCATAAAAAATAATGCAAACTGCATTACTGATATTGGGAATATTATCTTGCAAAAATTGCAGCCTGTAAATTACATATTAAGCTCCGTGTAATATTTGGTGCTTCATTTGAACAAAACATACTTTTTTTCGCGACTCTGCCCTACTCCACTCTTACATATATATTATCAGGAATTAAGGTCTCTTCATGTTTCCAAGGTATCACGATAAAAACGGATAAATATGGTAAATTCATAGAATACAATAAGTACAGTGTACCTTAAATTCATCACATTAAGGCCATTCAGACAATTAAGTGCAATGATTTTCAAATCCATAATAAAAAATATGAAACGTACAAATTGTAATGGTAAAAAAATATATTCTCAAACTCTAAAGATTTACCACAAATTTACAACCTGTTAATATGTAGGCATATTGGAAACGTGACTATACAAATTTATCATATCTCTGTACTCTCGAATATCACATACTGACCAGAAACGCAATAATTTACTTTTCTCAGCAGTCATAAAAAATTGTTTTTTACACAACTTTGTTACACGCAAGTATAATATTTCCATATGTATTTTCTTTCCAAGAAATCCATCATGAAATCACTCTCAACCTGATTTCTTGCAAATCGACTCCTATTTATGGAGACATTATACAAGTTTCTGAGCAAATATGACATAACTTACATTTTTTTATAACAATAAGGTACCCGCTTTTGTAGTTAAGTCTATTGTGTGATTATATTTAAAAAAGGGATGAAGAGAATCTTGTCTTGAATTTATTAAAACTGTTTACTCTACCTGGCAAGAAATCTTAGCATAACGTGATAAATGCCTCTGTAAAATACAGGTGGGTGAAATTTTGCTTACAAAATATAATATTTACCTGACCACTCAGAGAAGATGGAATGACAAATCGATACCACCACGAGGATTAGTCTGGCAAGATACAAGTCAAATTCTTAGTTCGATATTTTTGAAAATACTTTGACACAATATTTGACACCTTGGAAAAAAAATTGTTTGACTTAAAACACAGATGTTTTAGTACGACTTTGCTCTGCTTTACGGTAGTAAAGTTATAAAGTACTTCTTGCTCTGCAAGGCTTTAACTGGTGCTACAACATAACGAGGATAGTGTTATTTATACATGACAGACTGGATTTCCAGACATACATACATTACCAGTCAGTGCTGTGTGTGGCAGGAGACACCAGTTGCACACATATCTGCAGAATGTTGATAAGTAGATGTTTCTCATAGTTTATATCATGCATGCAGAGTGGACCACGTTTAGTCGGCTGGTATATTGATATGTAGGTGTCGGTGCGCTCGGCACATCACGCCAAGTTCGTTACTTTGTTCATGCATTCGCTCAATCTCTCAATAATGCCTTTAATAAATGCCTTTTTTATTATGCGATACGGCCGCAGCCCCATGTGTTCATACATTCAGTCTGATAAATTTTACGTGACAGATATACAGACGAGTTTGATGATTAAGAAGCTCAATTTCTTAAACGGGTTCCTAATTACGTTAAGTTTTCAGCAATTTAATTGTTCCCGTCTTACATTATATCGTACGAATCGTACCGAACTAAAGAAAACACATTAAATCTAACCAGGCTGGTACGCATAAATATATACTGTCTGCGCATATTTATTATCAACTCTTTTTGTATTTCGGTTTATTATGAGAAATGTTGCCAAGGGTTATTCACAAACCATATCGTATTTTCATACCTATCGCCTATACATATGTATGTATATGCAAAGTGGAAATGGATGATTGATAAGGTTGTTGGAAAAAATAAAGACATTTCATTATTTTCATGAACGTTTTACAGTTACATTTTCGTAATTTTGAGTTTTGTATACGAACGGCCCTTCACAACCAATTTTGTCAAGTATGTATGTTGTTACCTTGTGTTTACAAAAAGGGTCGATATTACATAATTTGGCGCAGACAAGTTGTAAGTTTTTAATATATTATCAGAGTAGCAGTATTTATCAATAATCCCAAGTTACAAAAGCTGACGTTTAGAATAAAATCCTAAACTTCGTAAAAAGCTAAAATTATCGTCACATATGTACTGGAAATAAAATGACACGAAATTATGATGATTGATAAATTATGCTATTTCTTAGCACATAGCATACGGTATGTATATCTGAGTCCCAACTGAACCGTCGATTTTTTTTGCTTTTGCTTATGCCTGATTACCCGGATGAATGGGATGATAACTTGAGCTGGCAGCAAATCGATTACATGTTATATTTACACATATATCAACAAATCGATGTATGTAAATCTCCTGCTGCATACGTAATACTAATAAATACGTAACTCTGCTATTGATAACTGACAAATAATGCGGTGTTGAATTAAAATGAGTACGAATAGGATACGTAATACATAAATATGCTGTATTTATATAATGAACCAAGGTTATATAACACTTGACGATAGAAACGTTCGTCCCAACAGAAGTGAGTTAAAAATGCTTCTTGCATAACATAGTCTAATTAATTATAAAATCAATCATATTACTTAATCTGACCTGCCGTGGTAAAGCTAAACAATCTCCCGTCATGCTGGAGCCAATATGATGGGTTTGAGATAAACTCCACATTCTGCAATAATGAATCGCTTTGCTTCCAATTGATAAGGTGACAGATTGATATTGTTGTATTCTCTGTCCGATTTACAGACGTATGTTTTGCGACGTCGCTGACGTACTCGACTGCATTATCAGAAACCGTTCAACTAGAGATAATTCATTAATGACCGTTAGTCCCGTGATACGGAGCAGCAATACCAAAGCTGCTGAGTAAGGGTCGACATCACTCATCCTGCTTGAATTCTGGTTATAATTCGACGCAGGGTACATATTATATGAAATTTTGGTAAATAAATTATTTGGTTAATTATCTACTGATGCGATTTTATAGCTATATGTTATTCTATTTAGAGTGGGATGGCCAAATCTGATTCAAAATTGGTAGAGTGGAGAAATGACGAACAAGAGATTTCTAAGTTTCAAAAACATCACGACTTTATAACAACAATGCTGAAGGCTGAATTGCAGAAAATCAATTCAAATAGGACCCAAGAGACCCAGTTACATGACTATCAGATAGATGCAGTTCTGAGTGCAGGAAAATACTAGCAAAATCAAGTTGATGGTGCTGTTGAATTTCGCAAGCCTGCCCTTATCGTGGGACCTACAGGTTCTGGAAAGTCAGGAATGGTTGTCCTGCTTCCATTTGTACTTGCATCGGAGAAAGTATTTATCCTAACACCTTCCTGTATAATCTCGAAGCAACTAGCGGCAGATTTCGGGTCTCCGACGGCAAAAACTTCGTTCTTCTTAAAATGCGGTTTTTTTAACGTTATTAACAAGAAACTTAAGAACCTGGTGGATCAACCCCTTGTAACTAGTCCGGACGAGATAGATGATCTTGAGGAGAATGAGTTGGTCATTTTCAATGCCCAAAAATTTTCTGGAAAATCCAGACTAAGTCTATCGAATCAAGATTCAAAGGATGGGGTAGCGAGAATGTTGAGACAGTTCGATACTATAATTGTAGACGAAGCACATCATTATCCTGCCGCAACTTGGAATAATATTATTAACGAATTTGAAGGAAAGAAAGTTGTTTTTTTGACAGCAACACCCTTCCGTGGTTCCGAAGACAATGACGAGTGGAAGAAGCTCATTGTAAAAATGGAAACCGTATTTGAAATTGATCTTTGTAAACTGGAAGGTAGCAGAATTTGATTTCCAAATTTGCAGTACAAATAAATTGGTGTGATATAAGTTAAATTAAATGTTATAGGAGTGACGATTCGTCGATCGGAGTTTGTCTCTCGATCCTGTGCATATGCTCCGTTTGGACCTAATTTTCTTTCAAAACTTAAGATAGACATAGAGGAATATCTTAACCAACATTATGCCCAAGATACAAGAGCATCGCAAAGGAAACCTCAAGCTATGTTGCTTGTTAGGAGGAGAACTGAAGCCATCGCGGTTGCACAATTTTTGGGTGACGAAGCAACTTACGTAACATCTGACCGTCATGGTACGAGAAATTTGGACGACTTTACAAAGGGTATTAAAAGAATCGTAGTTGTATGTGAGATACTTCGAGAGGGTTATGATAATCCGAATGTCACATTGGTCCTAATTCTTCGAAATTGCCAATCACGAGTACTTTTTGATCAATTTTGCGGACGGTGTATCCGAATACGACGAGATCTTACTGGGCAAAAGGTGGACTCTACTAGAGGAACGGTTATGAGTTATGATTGTTTCGGACAAGCAAAAATGTGGGATGCACGAATGAAGAAGTCAGACTCGGATCCTTGCGAGGAAAGTGAAAGCGACTGAATTCCTGGTTACGAAAGTAATTGAGAAGTTCGTTATGTTGATAGAGATATGCTAGAAATGGTAAAGTAATTTGTAAAACTTCAACAAATAGTGTTGTTAGTTAGAGGCAATGTACACAATTAATAACAAATTCATATTAATCCATCTTTGTAAATATAGAATCTGTAACAGTGTTGGGGTTGGGCTAATGCATAAGTTACATAATTATTATGCCTAAAAGTAAATAAGAAAATAAAACTCCTGTGTAACAATATGTTACCAGTTTATTTTGATTGCATGTTCGAGGACAATGAGAGCAGGATTTAGGTTCCTGTTAATTTGACCAGTCACTTTTCGCAACTGACAACTTTTCACCCCTTTTAGCCAGCCAGTGGTCGGAAGTACTTTTGTCAGGTAGAAACGGAACAATGGATGAATATTAGAAATTCTTAATTTGTGTCTATGAACCGAATTACGGCAAAACCTAATTAGGAAATAATACGTGCACCGGTACATATGGTTTGTCTAAATCGGAATTTTTATTTAAGTAATAATCAAAATTCGGTAAGAAATATCCCCCAAAAAATATGACAATCATGTGAGAAATTTGAGGATTCATATGGAATTCCGGACATGGAATTCCCGTCGATTAAATCGTAAACTGGACATCCTCTTCATCACTCTCTTTTGATAAGCTGACATACCCTCGTTTACACTTGTACCGAATATTCTCCACATAAGTCACGTTCTGCCCATCGATAAATGTGTCAATCACGTCAAGAAATCTGACAAGATTCTCCTCCTCGCCAAAAAGATCGATAAGTGTTTGTTTAATGAAGATCAAGTCTTCGAGGTCTTGACTAATCCTGGCACACATGGAATTCACAGCGTCTTGTAGATTCTCTCCTTTAGTAAGGACACGGAAAACGAGCTCGCTGTCGACTTCACCTTCGATATGATTTCCAAAATCTTTTCCCATCCCCAAGATATCATTGACCAACTGAGTATTTCCTGATGCGATGTTAATCATTTTACGGAAGGCGGGATTCCTTCTGATTTCTGAGGATAGCCGTATCCCCATGACAAACGCGATCATCTCCAGGGTCCAACTACCCCCAGAATTGACGACTCCCCAGTCCTGGAATGTCCTTAGATTATACCTAAGCAAAAACAAAAAGAATTTTATAAAAATTTATAAAAATCTTGACTGATAAATTTCTAATTTTATCACCTTTTGTCCACTGGGCTAATCGTGTGCCATTGGTAACAGTCAAAAATGGTTTGCAAAGTTTCAACGACATATTCAATCTCGTCGGCGGAACTGATTTTTGCAAACTCCTTACTTCGAATCGTTAGGTCCGTCGCCCAAGCGCACATTGATCCGAATTCAGGAAATTCTTCTAGCACTGGAATTTCTTTAGGGACGGATTTACCACTAAATATCTTAATATACGTGTCATTTACGAATCGTAATGCGTCAATGTTTGGTTTCTTGTCAAGTTTTTGTGCGCGATTCCAAATCTCTTCCATGGGATCGTCCAAAAACCAGATCCAGATTAATTGACGTGCCGCAAAATCCAGTTCGGGTGATGCCACGTCGAATCCTGGCATCCAATAGAGGGCAAATTGTACCGCGGTTAGGATCATAGTTTTGATAGGGTAGTGTTTAAAATGGGAGTCTTGGAAACCTAAGAGTCCCGAAAAATTGGTGTATTTAACCGACATCTCGTCAAGAATGGCGGGATCCACCTCAGAACGAGACAGGTTGGGTTGTATCCGACGAAAACGTCCGGTCACGGTCTGCATACCGAGGGAGGGATGAGAAATGTTGGGAAATTTGAATTTGACATTGCCCCTCAACTTGATGGGGCGATATGCGATTGGCGTCATTAGGGACAAATTGGTATGATTATTTGTATTCAAAGGTTAGAAATGGACTGACCCGATATAGTCACGGGGATCGTTTTATATTACAAAAATCTTTGTAAAGAGTTGCATCTTATGACTCATAAGTTGCCAAGGTAGTCATATAAATTAATTAGTTGGCATGTCGACGGATTTTTATCAGGATAAGGTACCGACATCTACGCCTCACTAATTTACAATTTTACGACGTCGTCTAGCATTACCAAGTTTATGTAATATGTCTCAAAGTGTCTAAGCTTTTACCACGGTACCTGCAATGTCTTCTTGCTTGACTCAAAAATTATAAAACTTTAATCCTCTTTGATCAACATAATTTTACTGGAGTATGGTTATGCATATGTGTCTGTTTATCTGCGTTGTTATGCATAAGTTCAATGTCAAATTTTCATAATGAAAGTACCACACATTTCTCAAAGATATGTGGTATTTACATGTGCAGTCTGAAATTCCCACGCGTTGAGTACAATTGTCTGGGTCTGACCAGACGAATTACTTAACAAGGAAATACCTCACTCAATTCTTATGGAATAAGGCGGTGTCGCAAATGTATTCCAAGCGGTAGACGTGATGATGTGATAATTCGAGTAAACAAGTTTCATAGAATATGTAGCATGAAAAATGTATAAATAAGGATTTAAAAATAAATAGAAAAATATGCTCCTCAACTAATGACACCATTGAGATAAACATCCTTATTATAACTAAATATACATACGTGCAAATAGTTATATAATCCAATTAAAACTAGTTATATAATAAATTAAGAATGAAAATGAGACATGTTCGCTCGTAAAATGCGGCACATGACGTCAATACAGGATATTACGAAAGTCTGACTGACTAAGAAGAAAGCTTGTCACTCGTTAAAATTACTACTTAGTATATTCTAGTTTAATTGTAAAGCCGTCTAAATATTGTCATACCTCGGATACATAAAAATTGCAGAGCTATTATGCAACGCATTTTCTGAAGGGGAAATAAACTTGGGGAATGACATTACAGAATTTTGAAATTGTAGAAAACTTACCGTTCAAAGAATACGTTGCTTAGGAGTTTGCCATTTTTACGATTTACAAGTTTTATGGAGCAGTACTCTGGCTGTGACACGAATTAACGCCCACTTTATATATGTGTGTGCACATTTTTACACCATTTGAAATATTATGCTTCACATACATAATAAATGAGTAACAGGTAGTAAACTAAGAAATTATTAAAAAAATATGAAAGAAAGTAAAAAAAATCTTATGTCAGAGGCACCTGTATTTGGCGTAATTGAGTATAGCAAAACTATGAAGGATTTAACGTTAAAAATTTGAGGGAAAAATATGAGGATTCAATAAGAAACAGTGTGAATAAAATTTCACCGGTTTAAATAAATAATTCGTGAAAGAAATGACGAATTATTTATTTAAATTGTGTAATACGACGGGATAATTGGGGCTATTTTTGCACACATCGTCATACGAAGGCAGGGGCAGAGTTGTCTCTTGTGAAAGTAATGTTGTAACTTCTTCTGGAACCCCCGATATAGGTGGAAATATAGTACAAGTCACTTCCTGTATAAAGTGGTATATAACGTAGATAATTCGCGCCATAAAAACTACGTATGCAAAGGATATGATGAGTAGGCCGGATGAGTAAAAGAATTCGATTGGGTCATAGTTCAAAGACCAGGAGACGGACACCGATACCAGTATAAGTCCCAGGATAAATGCTCCTATAATTGATGCGTTGATTCGGATGACTTGAGAACAATCTTGTTTCCAATTTGTGTACGCGTCCTGACAAAAAATATGTTGAGAAAGTATAAGTTATTTAGAAATTTTGGAAATACTTACAAATTCCTCTGATGGTGGCGTGATTTCCACGATGAGATAAAGGATACAAGTCGATTTTATCAAATAGTACAAGGGGAACGTTGATGCGGCGAATAGTACGAAAATTGGGCCACGTTGATATGTTGCAGCTGCAGGTTGTATGGAAACAGGATGTGATTAATTCAGTAAGGTAAAAAATTCGGGGACAAAATTGGATTTGGATTTGTGAAAGTATTTCGCTAATTAGCGTGTCGCTAATTGGCGTCCTATGTTTGGCGTTTACTATCAGGCATTACAAATTCAAAGTAAATAAGTTTGTAAATAATTTTGCAATCCATTTATTAAGGTGGGTTTCGCACTTTGTCTATATTTTAGAATAAGGTGGTAATAACTACAATTAATTTTTGGCACATGGTGTTCTCATTTCTCAGAAAAAAAAGTGTGTAAAGTTTGCCATGTCTTTGTCTAAAGAAATATATAAACATGTTCTCCTAAGTTTTTTTTTAGATTTTGATATAATTTTATTTTTTAAATCTAAATTTTCAAAGGTTTCTAAATATTTAAGAGATTTGTTTTTATAATTTAAATGTGTTATGACTAATTTCCGTCCCACTTTTTAGAAAATTGTAGCAAATTTTCTAGTTAGAGAAATTCAACGCATTCAAAATCATCACAAATCCCAAACTTTGCTTACGACACGTTCAAACAAATATTGGCTGCTCACCTGTAATTGTCAAGTATGCGAATAAGCACAGGGTGATGATAAAGATGATAATTGTAACAATCTGTAACGAAATAATTGTACATATGTGAGAAAAGGGTTACGTGTCAGAATTGCTTTTAATGTGCTTATCACACTTACAAGATCCACTGTGCGAACAACATTTGTACGGCGCCCCCAGTAGTATGCACTGTAACAAAGTGGCTGGCTCATTTTGCGAAATCAATAATATTTATTTGTGGTAAATATGTAGGTTAATTTCGCCCGGATAAAATTCTCAGCAAGAAAGTTTGGCACGTGCCGAAAAAATAATTTATTTCGCTAGGCAGACCGAAACATTTTGTAAGGTTGAGCTTTAATGAATTAGATGTTCGAAAAATCGGTTATTTAATTTGGTAAATTTTGAGAAGGATTTCAATTTTTAAATGATGTTTTGAAGATGCACTCCAACCATGAAGGATGAAATCCAACTGAGAATGCGGAGATTTCTCTACTTTCTCCTCTGGCATATGTAATATTGCATTGTTTATGCGAGTCTGCTCTGTATCTCCCGTCATGTCCAATGTGCACTCAAGCTGATTAATCGGTAAGTGCTGGATATAATTTTTATTGGGGACTAAATCTGGCATCTGTTTTCTTTTATTGGTTGGTGAGAAGTGTGTAGGAAATCAGATATGGAGGATTCCTATATCGTTTCCCCCACTTTGACACATTTTATAAAATTCTTTAGCATCATTTCTTATTGGAGAAACAGATGTGTTTTACTTTATAATGCAAAAAATGAATAAAACTGCAAGAACTGCATTAATTGCAGGAAATTTGGAGCAATGTATTTATCTAAGCGGTACTTGCAAAAATCACTGTACGCTACATTAACCTGAACGTTATTGTACATAATTTCTGCAATTATTGCAAAAATTAGGTGACACGAATATTATGAATTGGTTAAAGAAACTATTCTGCAAATATCTATTATCGATCTATGCCTGAAGCCATACATTGACAAACTTATTGCGAGCGACTTTATATTCTTGGCTTTTTGACATGCTCTGACTTATCGCTAGTGGTACAAAAAGATGGGTGCAGAAGTCTCATACCATCAAAAACCTGAAAAAATTAAGTCATAAAAATTTTGGTTTTTAATTTTATTTAAAAAAGTTATAGTACGCCGAATGGGAAACAGGTTGTGTAACATTTGGTACATATATTAGAACTAAAAGACTAGAAGCAATCGTACGACCATCTTTATGCAGAAGCATGTCATTACCAGAGGTGTAGATATGTCGACAAAATTGCTACCAAATCTGATTTTCATCGGACCACAAGCATTTATCATTCTCCTCATATATCTTGCATGACGCCGAAAGTCTGCATTTTGCATGACAATTTTTAAAAGTGCCACGTTCATTTTTTTCATAATTCGGGTCGATGTCTGTTTAATAAATCCAGCCGTCGTCCCAAGACCCATTATGAGGAGGAAAGTTTCCACGGCGAGCAGTGGGTAAAGGGTGTTACCGAAGTGGGCAAACAACTCATCATTCAACGTTAGAGTTAGGTATGTTCCAAAGATGTTGACTGAGATGCCGTATATCCAGATGGCGGGAAGGACGACTTGGCGGAAGCAGAAATTAATTTGTCCGACGAGGATTTGGAGTTGCTTGTAGATATTCAATAGCTTATCGAGGTTATCGGTGTCCTTCGTAGGGTTGAAGAGTGGAGATCTGAAACACAGAAATGTTTTAAGGATCTTAAATAGTTATAGATATCTGCATAAATTTGAACTTTTAAAAGGATAGAGTGTAGACTGAAAAATTGGTACAATGTTTCATAACTTTTTCGCGATAGAAAATTCCTGCTGAAAATTTGGTTGGTAATTCCTGTAATTAGTAGGACCCGTGAAGTAGTGATTGATCAGGATTTTAGCGCGTTTAAAAATTTAATGTGCGTTTAGAAAAGGCATGAACCATAGTATCAGCTGTAAAAGATAAGAAAGTACTACCTTTTCAAACATGAAAGATATCCCGCCACTGAGAGCAGTGTACAACAGCAAACTGGACCGACCATAAGGCAAAACGCTATTGCAACAGAGGTAACCATGAAGGCCTGCATTACCAGAGAAACAGCAAATACGAGCAGTTCTATCCAGGTGGATGCCAAGGTAACAGTAATCGATCCAAGGACGGTTGGAATTTTAGCTTCATATATGACAATCTCTATTACTGTGATTGGTGCTGCACAGGCTACAATAGTTGCCCAGCTGCATAATTTGATGCGAACTTGCCAATTTTGAATCACTTGGGAACAATCTGTAGAATAAAGGAAATTGTATAAAAATTTTTTTGAAAAATTTCAATTTTTTAAAAAGCAACTTATCATTATTGATTTATAATAGCGCGTCTTTATAATGCGTCTTTACAGGGTGGTAATCGAAAGGAACCTAATGAAGTTATGCATAGGCAAATTTACAATTGAAGATCTAGGCATGACAATTCGGATAGGGAAATTGGACAGGTTTTCTAATCGTGATACAAATATTTACTATGGTGGGTATTTGAATTTGTAAATTTTGGGCTGTCAAGTAAATTTGCTTGTTTTAACATGAATTTTGAAACTGGTTATAGCAGCTGACAAAATTGTACACTCAAAATAAACTGGTAAAAAAGCGTAACCGAGTGGAATCACAATTATGCTCTACCACGATGGTTACAATCATGTACACAACGGTAACATATTTTTTACTCTATGATATGTAAATTGATACGAACAGGTAAGGGATTTGAACTTCGTATAAATTATTGTTATCATTCGATAAACAATTAAAGCCGCAGTAGAGCACAATGGTGATTCTGCATGGTAACCAAATTATTTAAAATGTGTGATTATTTCCAGACTGGAAGTAATTCTGCTACTGGAAGTTCCAGTAGCAGAAATTTATTAATTGGTATTGCACTCTTACCCGTATAGTACGTCAAAAAATAGCTTGCTTCAAATCCGTTTATTAGATTCATCAAAGTTAAAAAATCATCCGGGTTGTTCAGTAGAGGGAAGGCTACCGTCATGGCGGTGGAAAAACCGAGTGTGAAGATCCCAACGAAACCTTTCCTGGAGGGGGTTAGACCATGCGAGTATATCATCGTGTGGATGCCATTTACTACCAAAAGCCAGACTATTCCAGACAGAAGAAATACTCGAAATCGATACTTTTTACGTTGAATTTGCCCAGGAATTACGAATTGCTGGGTCTTGTTGTTGTAAATAAATGACGCAAATGGAAGTAAAGATAACAATTTGAGATTGAAAATCATAACAGGACGTCCACTTTGGAACAACATCTACAACGAGTGGGTTCTTAAAGCGAACTCCATGATCTAAATTTATTTTGAGCAATAAATTGCGTTGAGCGTAGAGCATGCATAAGCGTATTTGTAATAGTATATAACAAAATTATACAATAAAATTTACTACTTGCGTAATTACTAAACAATTTTAAAGTAAATATTATCAAGAATATTTAGATCACTATTCCCTTATTACAAAATAATTCTGATAGCTAAATTGTCATCATTTATATAATATACTTACATAAATCTACTTCATTAAAATACAAACGTACGACCGGGCGACCGTGCGACCGACCGACCCTCTCTCTCTCTCACTTAGGCAGCCACCACCATCCCTTTCTCTTTTCCCATTCTCTCGCATCTCTCTTGGTCGCTTTGTCTCACTATACTCGACAGCAGTATGTAAACATGCTTATGTTACAGACATGGCCAAATTATTACTTTGATTTTGATGTGTAATTTATAATTTGTAATTTCAATTACTTTGATTTTGTGGTGCAATTTGTAATTTTAATTACAGGGTGGGCCAGAAATATGGTAAAAAGGGGAGCACAACACGACTGCTTGACTTTATCTCAGCAACGCTTCTATAACGGTTGCGCAAATGGTCGAGTTATTTTTGAAATCATTGGTCCAAAAATGGACCAATTTTTGGACCAATTCAAAAAATTAGATTATAGAAATTATTTCTTTGCATGACATTTTCTCTCCAAAATTCGCAAATAATACCGACAAAATTCACAAATTATTATTATGGTGCGATGCGAGATGGACCCTGGCATCGCTTCGCTCCCGTAAATTCCCGTCTTTGCAAGGTATGGTGCCTACGTTGTGGACACGAAATATCTTCCTGTTTTTTATCTTTAGTCTCATAAATGGTAGGGTTATAATAAATAAGTTTAAGACGTCCTCTGGAATCTGGAAAAAATAATTTAGATGCTATACAGGTTGATTTGAGATATTTTAGCCAAACGGAAACCGCTATATTTCTGTAACCGCGGAAAATTTGAATCTAGGTGAACATGTGTCGTGTAGGGTAATTCCTCAAGTATTTTTGGTAATTTTTTCAAGCCGATATCTTTGATAGCGCCAAAGTACTGCTATGTTGAAGAGGAGGCACCAGTGAATGAGTTTTCCAAAGGTGGTTGCAGTCGTTCCATGATAAAAAACACTTTCAACGCAGAGGTCATGAAATGAATGTTATTCCAATTAGTAATATAACCAATTGTGTTGGTTTAAAAAGAAAATCCGAGTCTTTAAGTCATAGTGCACCACCTAAAAGACATCCTTTAAGTGAAGGTACCAAATTCACAACTCCTGGGCGTATCCGTTTGTCGTCGTCCCATAACCCCTAAACCCAACGAGATATCGCCAGTCGACTTGGAACAAGTCAATGAACTGTTGGTGGTATTATAAAAAATTATTTGGATAAAGTTACAAGAAGAAAACAACAATTGCATCGCCTGACAGCAAAATATATCCAAAATAGGATATGCAGATATGCATGTGGAATAACCTGACATTAGTCCTTTAAATTTATTGGCATTCGTTTTCTGACACGAAAAGTTTTTCAGCGAAAAGCAGCGGCTTTGGGTGGCGTTTGGAAAAGTTTAAATAGAGCGTGCGCCAAATGTGAATCCTTGACTTTTGCAGTACTTAATTATAGCACTATACGAATATTTCAGATTGGAAAGTGTTTTTATGATACCCTCCAACTCTGGAGCCAGTGAAGGGGGGACATTTTTGAAACTGTTCGACTGATTTTGTAAAAACTTCAACTATGTACAACATTTGGAGCCAAAATTTCAATTAGTATTGGAGTTATTGAAGGTCAAACACGTTTTTATGTTAAAGATCCATTCTCTGTAACATTGAAAATTCCAATTTTAGCAGATTTTGGAATACTTGACCAATTTTCAAAATTTAAATGTTTTAGAAATTCTTGACACATATATGTATTCCCCCTAGACCGCCACCACCTGATCTAAATTACCTAAATATACATATGTACATTCATACTGTGGTCGCGTATAGCGAGCTTGGGAGATGCGAGAGGATGGTAAAAGAGAAAGGGATGGTGGTGTCTCTCGCTGTGTGAGAGGGTTGGTCGGTTGTACATTTGTAAATTAACAGTAGGATTAATTTTTCCAACTCAGACGCAGTATCGCTGCTGACAAATAGCTGACAAATTTTACAGTACAGTGTAAGATAATAAATTCAACATGTTTTTGAAATTTTAGACACAGTATGTATTTCCATTTTTTAGAAGTCGACCCCACTGACCTGTAATCTAGGTAGAAGAGGGGTGACTAAGCTTTAGTTTCGCTTACCGTATGCGGCATACGATGCTTTATTGAATGTAAACGAAAATGGGGTATATCGATATATGAATAATATGAGAGAGTAGGAAAAGAATAAGGGGTGGCGGTGATGAATACGCTACAGTACATAATGTGAAAGGATCGGTCGCCCAGTCCGTCTCACGGTCGGACTGTATTTTAATAGTAAAAGATATGTTATACTGTAGTCTAAAATTTTACAACTATTGCTCAGCAGCGAAGCTGCATCAGCGGGAGGCTAGTAATGATTAAATATTAAGTTACTCCATGTCCTAGCAACTTTCCGATTTACGCACGTTACGTACTACTGCCTGTCTGTCCGAGACGGCTTGTCGATAATTTTTACATGCCAACAATTTTTTAAATATAAATTATTGCAAATTTAGCCCCATCGTCATGTCGAAAATTATGCACACCCAATATGACTTCAAAATATACGCAAAAATGTGAAAAACCTGCATACTAGGCTTAAAAAACACCATTTGTTTGCATAGTTACCTTAACTTTTTTTGCCTGGTAAAAATTATTGACAAGCCGTCTCGGACAGACAGTAATTACTTAGAGCTTTAAATATGAACAATATTTCAAGTTACGAAGCAACTGAACTATTATTTGCAATGGTTAATGCTAAGTAATATATGTAATAATTATTCATACAAGGCAGTAATCCAAGAAAGAAAGACGCGTGCACTGACAAAGTTCTTAGTGGTAAGCAACTCCACTTGGAGTAACATTATGATGAAAAGGTTCTAAATTATTGTTTTTAGAAATTAATAGGTCAGTTTTGTCTAAGTTACCACAAAGTTTATAGATAAATGAAATTTGTTATCACATATTGATGGAGATAATAAAAAATGTTTCCTTGACATGCAGTATGATGTTGGACTTAAATATTAGATGCCTTTAATTCAATTGAGAAGACTTGAAATGTAAAAAATAATACTTCCTTTTTGTCATGATGATAGAAACGCAATGATTCAGTTATTCTGTGGTATCTGATTGTACTAAGTAAATTGGTTGTGGACACACTTCTTATGGTCGGTGTATTATAACGAGATCAAATTCTGCTTCAATTTCCCTCACAGGCTAAAAGCTGCCTACAGCGTTATTGAGATACGTCCGCCAGTAAACTTTGTTCCAACGATTTTTTCCGATTTAACTGCACCAACGATAAGTGATATGTTCAAAACACGTATTTTAATTACTAGAAAAAATATGTATGCATGTATATATTCCAAGTGTGAACATATCTACGACATTTTTACAGCAACTTATGTATGACTCTTGAAGTGACATAGTGGTAAATCAAACTGTTTCGTGTTGAGCTGATGTGAACAACATAAACATATTTATGACCAAATAATCTATATGCCAATCAGTCAGACACGATCTCTTTTTAATATTTAAATACCTTTAGGTTCCCAATCCATAGAAAGAAAAGTAGCAGAAATACGGTATTTGACTCAAGACTTTGGTAAAAGGCCAAGGTGACTGAATAATTCAGCCCCCGATTCCCACCGTGGGCTGAAACATTGGACAGTTACGTAACGATTATAGAAATACTCTGTTTATGGTCAATATATATATAATTCTAACCAATAGGATATAAATATTAAGTAATCTTGGGAAAGGCCAATGTATATAAGTAAATTCGCCAGATATTATGTGGTTATTCGATGATCAAGGATTTATTTAGTAAACACAGACAAACCTTTATTCCTCATATTGGGCTGAGTATTATAGGTTATGCATGAAGCACTTATATAAATCTGGACTTGATGGGGAGAGAAATTATATATTACTTACTAGAGATAGTTAGAGGTAAAGAAATAAGTAAATTTTATGATAATTTTTCAAAAATTAGGAATTCGAAAAAAATTGATGTTTTTTTATCAACATTTATTCTTATGGTGCTTTTTTGGTTAATTTAAACACTCTTGGTATCATTTTTGATTAACTATGATCTTTATTTTTTGTTTTGGCTTTATATAAATATTTGGTTAGGTCTTAATAATATTATGAACTAACATTTTAAAAAAAAAACCGGTTAATTAAAAATTTCGGGTTTTCACCAAAAAAAATATAGTGGCCGGGATAATTTTTCCACCGTATTGAATTATTATGCTCTCCTTTTGTTCGAATATGAATTGAAGAATAAAAGGTTTGGCTGTTAATTGACATACTTGTCCAGTGTCATAATCTGTAATTTAATTGTTCCTTTTTTTTTACTTATTTTATTTTCTATTCATGAACAAGCCTGTGCTTTATATATCCGGCGATACAGGAAATAAGGAATAATAAAAACTACATTATTTGCGATATGAGTAAATGTTCCCTCGTATGGTGAATATCAAACATCGTCGAATAAATTCTAACTTTCGTAACCCATTCTTTGAATAACACTAGTGATATCGATATGACACGAGTCAATAATCTCTAGTAAGTATGTAAATGGAACACGTACAGAGAACCTGTCATACTCATTACGTTTACTTGATCAAGGCATGGTTTGCTTAATAATTTAATAATCATGGACATCTTGTCAGATTCCGAAATTCGTACGATTTATGGAAATGTGTTGAACATTATCGCAGGAAATGTTATGTTGTGATAGTAAATAAATTGTTAGTACAACGTTTACTGAAATATTGAGGCCACGAGTCATTTCAAATAATTCCATATAAACTGTTAACGATCGGTATGCAAAGATTCCATTATGGTTTTGTCAAGTTTCTGGCTAAGTTAGACGGATAATAATTCTCACTGTACTATGTTTGGTGTATGATAACCAGATCAAATTCTGCTTTAATGTATCTGAGAGGCTAAAAGCTGTCCGCCGCATAATTGAGATGCGTGCGCCACTAAACTTTGTTCCAAGAATTTGATTCGGTTTAAATGCATCAACGATAATGTATTCCACAGAATTTTTACCTTTGTTGATCCCCTCCTCCAAGTGGACGCCTCAGTGACGAATGGATTCGTTTTTTCGTTAGCCTCCCGCGTCAACTAGATCTCTACAAAATTAATAAAAATTCATGGAAGCAACTACGTTCAATATGGAGGAAATCAATCCATCCTGCTGGGATAGTTGAGGGCGTCCTCAAGATAAAATTCGGCTCCAACTTTATAGACAATTGTACCCCGTTGGTAATTCAGGATTTCTGTATGAATCAAACCGTAAATCTTTTGCTCATCCGGGCGTAACTTTATGAGTAGGAATTACACCAACAAGGAGGCGAGTAACTCTTGCATAATAAAATATGTATGTTGCGATTTTTAATGATTTTCGTTTATTACACTACAATCTCAGCTATTATAATCGTCGTAGAGTTTATGAACACAATTACATAATTTCACCACTTGGATATAGCCAGAGATAAATAAATAAATCCTGTTTAATTATTCTACAAAATTCAGTAATATACACTGGTTTTTAATAAATTTATTGTTTGTATTTATGACATATACAGAATGAATGAACAGATTGTTCAGCTGAAATACGATTTTGATCTAAAATAACTCCAGAAAATTCGAGTTTAGGGTTCAAATTTTAAACATGGTAGCAAAGGACCCTCAAAAATGTTACCACAAAAACTCTAGTTGAAAGTATAAATTTAATTCCTTATTGTTTTCTGGTAAGATGTCGAGCACCATGTTCAGTGGTAAGTTATCCTTTAATAATTTTCCAACCCCTTACACCGATATTACTAATGAAGCCGTGTAATAAAATATCGACGCTAGCAATTCTGTCCTCGTTTTGGTCTCAACGTAATAAAACGACCCTACCCGAATCCTAATTGGGCAACAACTCCTCACCTGTTTCGTCCAAAGCGTTGTCCTCGGAGACGCCCCAACTTTCCATGACTTCAACAAATTTGTCGACCTTACCGTTATGGCTGATATGAGGGGAAAAACATAATCTATAAAGCCTAAAATACCAAGAAGAATCATTCCACACAAAATTGTCAACGGAATTGTGACAGTATTGTGCAACTTTACGATCAAATAAGTGGATATCACGGCACATAAAAATAAAACAAGTTGTCCTATCGGAAGTGCATAATTGATAATATGATTCATATCCGTCCCTATGATTTGTAATTGGCGATAGATGTTTAAATGTTTTGGAAATTTGAAAGTTTTTTGAAAAATGTTAGAAACCTCGGGGTGGGTCAGGAAGATAAAATTTATACCCAATTTGATCGATAGGATTGAATTTGTGGCAGGTATGATCATGCCCATTATAACCGTAGTGTTATGCAGTATTATGATGTAAGCGGTTATCATCCGCAAAAGGAGGATAGCCATGGGTGGAAGAAATAGGGTGAAATGTCTCCACAGAAAGTATGTCGTATCGTTGAGAAAAAGTGGAACTAAGGAGGCCGCAGATGGTAAGGTAAGGATTGATGAAACGCAGAAGTGTAGAAATAGTCCGATGGGATCAATCTGTCCGGTTGAATTATCTAAAAGAAATTATGAAAAAAATTCCTAAGACAAATTGTATTTGAAATTTTATCGAAATTTAAATTCCTTCGTGAATTATACGACTATATGAAAAATTGTGCAGAAAAGATAGTAGGGGATGGCAAAAATGGAATGGATAAAATGCTAAATAATGATATAACATGATTATTACACTGCGATCGACAAAATCTGCGTATACGATATTTATCGAGATTTCGCAAAAGCCCATAGCTTGTATTAAATATTTTAGTAACCTAAATTTCATATTTTCGCACACTGCTCCGTTGCATGTAACTCAAATTGCACAAAATTTGATGACAATGATACATCTGATTATTGCTATAATTGGTATAAAAAATATTTAAGACAACCCACGGGTTGCTGATAAGTCTCGATAAACACGGTATCAGGAGATTTTGTGTGTCGCCGTGTGCTAATACAATTCCTCAAGCGATCTTCTCCAAAGTATGGTATCCTGGAAAAACTGTACCTTGGCCACTTTGACATTGTTCCCTAAGAGTTTCCATGTCGAAAATAAAATGTTCACGTACAGAAGAATATAACCAATAGACTTTCTAGAAAACATTATCCACCTGGGCCACATTTTTTTTTCTCGAGTAGTGCGAAAACCCCGTGCCACTGTGTTCTGAAATGGATTTACCCATTCCCCATTTTGATTGTGAATATTGAAAGATAATATTCGGTAGATAAAAAACCCTCGCGAAATTATGTTGAGACAAATAAGCAAATATTTGTCCTAAACTAAATGTATGAATTGAACTAGAATGAAATGTGTTATCAAATTTTGAAGAAAATTCATATACAATTTGAAAAAATGTATGCAAATAAATAATAATTGATTTACTCTCGATTATTTTCCAGCGTTAAGGTGTTACTAGTTTATTACGTAAATATTTCTTACAACTTTTACTATATGTGAAATACTACTACCAGTAAAATTTTATATCCAAGGTTTATTTATTATTTAACACATTGAGCTTTAATTAAATATTTGTGGATTGTAAATTTGAAATTCGAAGAAAGCAAAAAAAAAACTAGTAAAACAAATTAAGATTGGAAACAATTAAAAATTATTATTAAAATATACAAAAATATGCAAATGAGTTCGTAATATTGCATTGGAGGTAAGAATTGAGCTGGAATTGAAACTTTTTTCGAATATCCAATTTCATTTTGATGTGAGATTTATTTATTTATTTGATTAAGTATTGCTAATTAAAAACACAATATTTTGAAATTTACATAAATAATGCGTTCTTCTAGTAAGTTAAACATAGTAATTAATTAGTTATTTTCCCAAGAAAAATTTATAAAATAGCTTAATTAATTAAATTGTTGCACACATAATATTTCAAAAAACTATTGTTAATTGCGTTTAACCATGATTAGCACGATTTCACATATCTGATAAAATATTATATATTCTCTACTGCATAGGTTACAATGTTTTTTACAGAATAGTATTTAAGTGTAATTTTTACCAATTTCAGATAAATGTATCGAAGAGAGACAAGAAAATTCATTGAATTTTTATTTCATAAAATTCTGATCATTCGACATCACCATCGACTTATTTATGCTTACTTTGAAGTAAATATAAATTTATAATAATTAAATATGTTGATTAAATATGTACTCAGTATTGTATGTAATATCTCGAGTACCTTAATTTCTTGATTTGAACATTCAATATTTCTAACTAAACTAATTGTTTTAAACAAATCCAACTTTTTTGGTGCAAAATCCTAACAGGGTTGGTGGTTAGGTTGGAGGTATGCATATGTAATGTATACATACTAAACCAAACGGCACTGTTTCTCGTAAGATTTAGAAGATTTTAGGTAATTAACTTACTTTGTACCATGATACGAATTTGTGCCAGAATGTCGTACCGTGTAAGAATAATGTACCAATAATTTTTTCGACTTTGTTGAGTTATTGGAAAACTCTTAATCGAATACTTCAAGTTGAATTTCTGTATTACTCAAATTTACATATTGTCCTACTGCTGGATGAATAACACATAAGAAATCATTAATACTCTACATGAGCTCTATGTACTTTTTTAGGGAATTTGTCCAAACAGAAAATATCATATTGGTCTAGTGGGAAAGAAAAGGGTAATGTACTATCACTAACAAGAATTATTCTTGGTTCGTCTCCTAAATCCTGAAATCATACCGTTCGTACAAGCACGGATTTATTGGGTTTGTGGTGAGGAATCAGATGTAAAAATATAATTGGGTAAGTGACAAGATTTCAAAGCATAGCATTTCGTTACAGGTCATAATATGCTTTTAATTAGCGGTCCAACTAAATAACGTCTGAAGGAATACGTCAAGAACAGATCCAATACAATAAGATCTAATAATTTCTGAACTTTCACAAGCTTTGTCAACTTTTCAGAAATCAGTAATCCAAGAAGTAGAAGAAGACAGGAGAAAATCTGGTATGATAGGTGAAACAATAAGATGGCAGTGTACAATTTCTAGCCTATATCAGAATTGAAACTTTTTGGGGGGACTGATAATGCGCTAGCTAATCTTCAATTTTCTATACTGTACAATGTCATCAACATACGGAGGGAAAGGAATTGTAACAGGTTAGACACTTTCAACTTTATTCCATTGGTGGGGCATGCAATTGGAATATATCACTATACAGATGGAAATACCTATCTTGATAATTCGGCAATTCGTGAGAGCACCAAAACCACAGCTGAACGAAGTCATAGATACGGTTAAATTTGTATTACTTTTTAAGCTATTAAAAAATATATTGTAACAATGTATTTCCTTATTAACTATGCATTTGGGGTCAGCTTTAGTATTGCTGGAGAGGGAAAAACAAAACATACAAAATATTTCTTGTTTTTTTAGTGAAACGTTCAATGTTGGTTTGATATGGTTAATTGGCTTTGTCTTACGTCATGATCAAGACATAGGTCCGGAGTGGCTTTGTCTTTCGGGAGTATCGAACGAGAAAAAATGTAAATAATATTTACCGCTATGATTCACGTCGTTTTTACAATCTAATAAGAAATTAATTTGAATGACCAATTCATTTAATATTACTGGTATTATATACATCGTTTAATTTAACGATGACCAACATCGAAGAAAGTACAAAATAACGAAAGGATTTACCAAAAATAAATTAATATTTTTGTTTATACTAACAGAAATTGGAAATTACCATTTTCCAGCTACCATGAGTATTTTAAATTAAGCATGTATAACCTTTTTAAAAAATCTCGCTTATCCCGCACGTAGCCCAACGGTTCAACACTTCCCAACTATTAACCCCACTACTGGGATTTCAACCGCCTCCCAAGCCAATAATCCTCCACACTTCCCAACTGTTCAAGTTTTTATTGGTTCTCCATCTGCAACCCAAACTACCACTGCCCAATCCACCCTGAAGAGTAATATTGATATGTACTACGAATATTTAAAACCAAAAATTCCTCCATGTTTATCTTATATGCAACAGGTGAACCGACTGTTGATCTTTCACCTTGAAAGCTTTCACCTTAAGCTTAATAAACTTTGACATACATAGCTGCGTAAATAAACGATATGACGGGATCACTTCCATCATTAAATGAAACGATCCGCAGGGCATCGTTGAATTTATGAAAGACACGACCTTTCTCGAGCGTTAGCTCCATTATTTCGTCATCTATCTTATCAAGCCTCAAACCTCAAATCTGGTACTCTCTTCTGATCACCTAATGTCTTTAGCAAATTTTCAGCCAACTCTCTATTCATACCTAAAGTAGAGAGCTTTTTGTCAAGTGGTATTAATTTGTATAAAATAATGGCAGAATGGCGTATGATGTATGAATAATGTACCAATAATTCTTAATGCAATCTTGATTGTTAAAAATATATATAGGTATATGTCCAAATCTAGAGTTTAAAATTGGTCTAGCGAGAAGGACAAGGGTTACTACTTACTAATAGTGACGAGTGCGACGAATTAATCATTGTTCGCCTCATACATCCCCAAGCAAACTGTTCGTATAAAGACGGATGTACGGAGTGGATGGTAAGGACCATGATCTAAAAAATATAATAACGATAAGTTTACTTGGTATAGAACTACGTCACAGGTAAAAACGTTCCTTTATTTAGTGGTAAAACTAAATGACGTCTACATAAAATAATACATCAGGAAAGGATCTAATACAACAATATCTAATAATTTCCGAATTTTCACAATCTTTGTCAACTTTTCAGAAATCAGTATTACCAAAAGTGGAAGAAGATTGTGGAAAATCTGGTATGGAAGGTGAAACAAAAAATTGATGTTATGCAAAAAAATAAGAACAGATCCATTGCAATAAGATCAAATAATTTCTGAATTTTCACAAGCTTTGTCAACTTTTCAGGAATAAGTAGGCAAAGAAGTAGAGGAAGACAAGAGAAAATCTGGTATGATAGGTGAAACAAAAAGATAGATATGATGCGAATAAAGGTTATTGTATTTGCAAACCCTAGAGGAAGTTTGTACACTGGCAGCTTGCAATTTCTAGCCAATATCAGAATTGAAACGGTTTAGCGGAACTGATAATGCGCTAATCTTCAATTTTCTTCACTGTAATTCCGATGTCATCAACGTACATAGGGAAAGGAATTGTAACTGGTTAGACACTTAAAACTTTATTCCATTGGTGGGACATACAAAAGGAATATATCACTACATTGATGGAAGTACCTATCTTGATAATTCGGCAATTCGTGAAAGCACCCACACCACAGCTGAACGAATTCATCGATATGGTTAAATTTGTATTACTTTTTAAGCTATTAAAAAATATATTGTAACAATGTATTTTTTTATTTACTAGGCATTTGGGGTCAGCTGTAGTATTGCTGGAGCGGGAAAAATAAAACAAAAATATTTTCATGTTTTTTTAGTGAAACGTTCTATGTTGATTAGATATGGTTAATAGGCTTTGTTTTGCGTCATGATCAAGACATCGGTCAGGAGTGGTTTTGTCTGTAGGGAGTATCGAACGAGAAAAAAATATTAAATCATATTTACCGCTATGATTAATACCGTTTTTCCAATCTAATAAGAAACTAAGTTGAATGACAAATTCATTTAATATTCCTTATATTATATACATTAATTAATTTAACGACGACAACATCGAAGAAAGTGCAAAAATATGAAACGATTTACAGAAAATAAATTAATATCTCTGTTTATACTAATGGAAATTGGAAATTACCGCTTTCCAGCTACGCTGAGTATTTTAAATTAAGCATGTATAACCTATTTAGAAAATGCAGAAATATTTATATTCAAGTTAATTTATACATACTTAGATAAAGAAATAAATAAGTCACTACATTTCGTCGAGGAATATGGTTTTCTGTAAAATGTTTACATACTATCAGAATGAATGCCTAAAAGAGGGTAAGCAGCGCTTAACAATTCGAATTCTCTCATTTGCATGAAAATTTGTAAAAAGTTTTATAACCCGCTTTTAAATCTCTTCAAATTTTCCGTGGCTGTGGATTGAGTTGATCCTTGCGTTAGACAAAAATTTACCGCACTATCATACTCTCTCCGCTTTTTCACCTAATATTTGACAAATGATTAATGGTTCTCAACGTCAACTTAAAAATGTTAAATTAGACCCTGAATTAGACCCGAATCGAACGGAATTACCCTGCAATTAACCGCTCTCCTATTCCATTTTTTAACCGAAATTTGAAGAGATCTTCAAACAGATCCTATATTGCCTCCTGTTCTCTCGACACGCTCACAATTTCAGGGCATGCATAGAAGATCCCTTCCTGCATTGGAAAATCCGAAAAAAAATGCACCACTTGTTAACTACACCTGCACGATCGCTTGTCCGATGCGGTTTGAATCGGATAGGACACTGGACGAGTCTAGCCAGTCTACAGATTAAGCGTTTTCTGTGTCCCTTCAATTACATAAGATACCCTCCCGCTTAGCTTTATGTTCGCTGTATCCTATCGAGAGAAGCCTTACGTTTTCAGAGAAAGCAAACCTGAAGCTGTTCATACTTCCAACGAATCTATCCTTATTGTTGACACCTTGCAAATTTATGTCGCACATTTGATTTCATACCGTATGTTCAATAGCTTTAGACTGCATAAATGATAACCAAAATCACTTATTGTTTTCCTTTTCCAACTACCTGTTTTTTACCACAAACTAGTAAAAGGTTGGCCCAACTAAGTGTTTTGATATCTAAGCCAAATAGCTAAGCCTATGAAGTCATTCGGACTGGACATTCTCCCTTTGTTCATCCATTAGAAAAAGCGTTTTTGTGTTGAACAACAAGTTTGACAAAACATTTGACCTTTATTGATATTCCTCATAACTAATAACTAACGCCAAAGAATTAATTAAATCTATTTTGAATTTGAAATTTCATTAAATAAGTAAGTAAAATTTATTTAATTTATTCCACAAATTGTAATTTTTGTTTAAATTGGGCATCCCATTCTATCTGCGTATCAACTGTCGCATGCTGAAGAGTCATTTCCATGCTTTTCAATTTACTTGCGGAATTGAATAAATATTATTTTTCTTTACCAAATACCTGTTTTCACCACAAACTAGTAAAAGGGTGGTCCAACTCAGTTTTAAAGTTCAATCAATCAATCAATCAATCAATCAATCAATTAGTTTTAAAGTTAGACAAATACATATCTATGTATATGAAGTTCATCGCTCATTAAATGTTTAAGGTTTGTACACATCCATATTGTGCGAATTATAATATATACGATTTATAAAAGATAGAGTACTAAAGGCTACCTCGATTATCAAAGATGGATAGAGTATTACATCTAAACTAAAATCGGACAGCTAAAATATGTAATAAAATGTGTGGTGCATTTTCCATTGCAGCAGGACCAAAAAAATTAATTTCCACTTCCACTTAAAAATGTTAAATTGGACCAATTTAAAATGCTTAAGTTGTTCTTTTTTATTTGCAATGCTCTGTAAATGTGCGTTAGACAGGAATACCTTGCACGTCTATTACTTCACATAATCCAGAGAAAAGAATACAGGAAGGAGTTCGCCCCATTTGATGTCATATTGGGCCAAACATTACTAGTTTCAATTACGTAAAGCATATTAGCAAGTGGTCAAATTACATACCGGAGCGATCTACCCTATCGTTTTTAAAAAGAAGTCCAGTGTATCAAATTGTTAATACATTACATAGCTAATGCCAGCATGTTAGACTTTTTAATGATTTTTTAACTAGAGGTTATCCCTCTCATTTGCAAATATATTGTATGAACAACTGTCAAAAAATTGAAAGAAATAGCCTGCTAAAACTAAAAACTAGAGTATTAATTTCACATCTATATATTAACAAACCGAAAATTTTAAAAAATTACAATGTAAAATATTTAAATGATAATCCTATGCGTGTAAATTTTAATACTTACATAATATTTTCCTTTTACAGCATAACCAACTTAAGAAGTAAAATTGTAAATCATTTTTATACTCAACTTTCCAACTACTTTGATAAAAATTCTGAAAAAAATTCTACTATTACGGAAGTAATTAAGCCACAAGTTGGGTTTTTCATACTTGATTCACTAGAGAGAATAACTCGAGAACCGGAATAATATTTGTATATTGCACGCCATCTACAAGCCAGAGTAAAACTTTGTCATCTGCTTTCTACCGAAAGTTTTTACTCTTGAAAGTATACTTGCTTTATTATTATTTTTAACTACAAATTATTATTGCACAGTTACTGATTTCAAACTGAATTTATAACATTGCAGAGGGTAACAAACGTGCCATAATACTTGCATAATTTATAATTTATATATCAATTGTAACTAAGTTAGGCTAACCTTGCTACAAAAGAAAGTTACACATATTTCAATATTTGTTATGGTTACTTCAAATTTTGCTTCTCTAAAATTCTGAAGCTAAATAAATGTAGATAATAATTCTCAAATTACTATTATTATTACACTGAATTCTGCTAAACATTTAGAAAGATGAAAATTTAGGGAGATCATTTCAATTTACAGACTTGTACATTGGCAAACCGGTCGTGATCTTTCACCTTAAGCCTAATCAATTTTGACATACATAGCTCCGTTAATAAACGGTATGATGGGATCACTTTCATCATTAAATGAAAACCTTTGCTGGCCTTGTTTGAAATTGTTATCATCAGCATTATCATTATTAATCATTTCACTAAAACTATATGGAAAAAACGCTTTAAAGAGTTGAATGATAATGTTGGTAAAAGTTCATCTTTTCATTTCTGAGTAACTACCTTGATGACAGTCTTACACTTGACTATCGCATCAATTTTTACGTCTCTAACCGTAGCCATCCATTAATCTACATCAACAGCAGAAGATGGGACTCCCTCGTCGTTGACTGAAATTTCAACCCCCACCATATTTTTAAAGAATCGACAAGCACTACTTATTGATGAACCCTCGTACAACAGGATCTAGGGGAAAATTCGGTATGGAAGGTGAAACTTTTATATAAAGTTGCATCAGAATTTGAATCAGAATGGCGTACCGTGTAAGAATAATGTGCCAATAATTCTTAACGCAGGTACAAATCTTGATGGTTGCCAATTTTTGTCGGTGACAGAGGCGTTATTTTATCGAGAGCTACTGTGCATTCGAGTTTCTTAAGTTAAAGTTAAACTATGTATGTAAACTACTAAGTTTAATATTAGTATTTAAATATCGTACTACTGCTAGATGGATAACACATACGAAATTATTAATATTGATCATGAGCTCTATTTACTTTTATGGTATATGTCCAAATCTAGACTTTAGTATTGGTCTAGCGGGAAGGAGAAGGGTTACTGCTTACTAATAGTAACGAGGACGACGAATTAATCATTGTTCACCCCATAAATCCACAAGCACACTGTTCGTATAAAGACGGATGTACGGAGTGGGTGGTAAGGTACATGATGTAAAAAATATAATAAGTGAAAAGTTTACTTCGTATAGAACTACGTTACATCTAAAAATATTCCTTAATTTAGGGGTAAAACTATATGACGTCTGAAAGAATACATCAGGGAAAGATACAACAAGATCTAATAATTTTTGAATTTTCCCATCTTTGTCAACTTTTCAGAAATCAGTATTCCCAAAAGTGGAAGAAGATTGTGGAAAATCTGGTATGGAAGGTGAAACAAAAAATTGATGCCATGCAAAAAAAATATTCTACAAAACAGAGGAACTTTGCATAATGACAACTTGTTATTTTTGGATTTTCATTTAGATATGAGGGACTGAGAACGCGCCCATTTCAATTTTCTCCATTTTAATTACGATTTCATTTCCGTGCATAGGAAGAGTAGTTCTTACTGGCAAGACTCACTAAATTTCGTTCCATTGGTAGGCTACATAATAGGGGTGTACCACTACGTTGAAGGACACCTATCTGAGTAATTCAGAAATTGGTGAGAGCAACCGTATTCCCAGGTATCATCAAATTTCCGCGGTCAACTATTACCTTATGAGTGTTACAGGTGGGGGGATGTATATCTAACTCTTACCGAAACCGAAACCAAGTTCTAATTAGGGAGGTCTTAAAACAACTGTTAGGTTGACAGTAGAAGAAATAACGGTAAAAGTGTTGGAAGCAAAATAACAAAACTCTATGTTATAAAGTAAATCAGGAATACCATAATTTGATATAATGATGAATGAAGTAACAAATTTTAGAAGGAAATCCAAATGGAAATATGTATCAATCATTAGCATATTTCTACCTTCCATTATTCGAAATAATTTTCATAAGGTATTCCTATCTTATAAAACTTAAATAGTAGATAGTAAATTAAAGATGGAGGAGGAGGAGGAGAGGAAGATGTGTGAGACTTAGTCTCAGTAACCATTCTACTCTCTTTACAATGTAATTAGTATTATGTTACCGAAATGTTTATTTAACACTGATCTTCAAAGATCAATCCTTGCTATGTATGAATCTGGATCGAGAGACTTGAGCTTATTTTGCATACATTTAAATATCATTGTAGATATTTAAGCAATCTTCATTCTCTTGTTAGTTTGCTAACCTTTGACAGACTGACTTATTCTTGAGCATTGACTTTTGATTTCTTACTTGTATAAATTCGTTCTGTTTTTGTCTGTATTAACCGAAACTGAATATTACCCCTTTCCAGTTTCATTTAGTAACTTAATTAGGATTTGCTTCAATTTTTTGAAAGTTCTAGGGTGCATATAGATAACTAGTAAGTTTACATGCTACAACGTGATGGCAGGAGCGTATCTCTACATATGTGTGTACAAACTGTGGCCTAGGTGTGCCCTTGAGAAGCCCCGAAAGTCTAGTAGTTTTGGTGGTTGGCGATGACCACGCAGTTATCAGTTCGAATTATAGCCTGGCCAACCTTCGGTAATACCCGGTTGGCCCGCCCTGTGTTAGTATGGAGCAGGTGTCCCCGACGTGTCGCTAATATGGGACTAGCATACGTCGTTACAATTCCACTCTGAAAGGAGTGCTCCCAGACCCTATAGGATGAGTCCATATATCACAAGAGAATACAGAGCCTAGGACGGCACCGTAGTTGGAAAACCAGACCCTTGACCTAGACTAGCCAAGGGTCTGATTTCCGTTGACGTAAAAGACGCATTTTACATATTTTTTGTACAGATTTTACCATCATATATATTTCTATTTGCCCGATCAGATGTAAGCACGTGATATAATTGTTAAGAAGTCTAGTCATAATTGTCTTATTGAAACCATATTAATCCTCAAGCGAGGAAATTCTGAAAATTATGTTTCGAACTTATACACCTGGCCATGGCTATTCTAACACGAAAATGAATAATAGTTGTTGCAGCATCTCGGTCATGATTATTGTTTCGTGATTAATAGCAAAGACTAAGACAAGTCTGGAATTGAATGTTTACATGGTAATAATTATATTCGAAGGGAGAATAAATTTAAAAAAATAAGTTCATTACTCCCATGAAACATATCGGACTTTAAGTTTTTTTTCAAACTATAAGTTTGCAGTTGAGTCTGTATATTGCTCGTCTGCGAAAACTGCGTGACGGGTTTGATTTGAATTTCTGCCCGCCTCCAATGTTAACCAAATGGGCACGTGTGAGTGGCGGGTTAAAAATCCCATTTGTCACGTAGTATTCCGAAACGGACAAAAGAAGCTACATATGTATTTACTCTAGAACCATGGTAAGTTGACCCATGGATGAATTATCACTATGAGCAAGTGCTTTATGAACCGCCCATAAATCTCAAGTTAAACATATATTAAAATTGACACAGACAGTCCGTACTAGGGGCGGTTCATTAAGTTGAAGCATGGACGAATTGTCACTATGACTCATAGTGACAATTCGTCCATGCGTCAACTTACCGTGGTTCTAGAATATGGGTGGGTTTTTAAACGAGAGATAATCTATCACAAATGGTTAATGCAGAATTGACTCTCGTTCTAGAGAAATCCACCGTTGTGTCGATCGACGTATGATTAGAGTTACGGTTAAATTTAAAATTTAGCAAACCAGAAGAGAAGAAATTAATCTGCGTTGTATAAATATTTAGTAATTTTATAATCTATTAGTAATTAATTCTAGGTTAATCAGTAGTGTTATATGCTTTGTTGAAAATTTGACCAATATTTCTCTCTTCGTATAAAAGCGTATGAAATTCTTAAAAATTATTTTATACTTTTTTATAAATTATGATGAATTCGGGGAGAAGCAGAATTTGTAAATTGGAAAACTTATCACCGCGAAGTGCTGATCCAGTAGAAAACGATGAAGTTCGCACCAATTTCCTTAATTTCGGCGTAGTTGATCTGTCAAATGTCTGGTAGTTGTATCTTCATGAGCTTCTGTATATTTACGAGAGTAGAGCAGTCGATTATTGATAGGGTCGATGGTGCGTATTTCACGCGGGATTAAAATCCAATTATTTTTTGGGTTCTGTAAAAAAATTAGAAAATGAACTTGATCCATGAGATGCAAACGGTTGTAAAATAATTTTTGGGAAATTATAAGGATAAGTTATAAAGAATAAGTGGTAATTGATATTAATTAAATAAACAAATTACGCAGCTATTTTATAAAATAACGGAAGGTAAGCGTTGTTCTAAATTGAATGAAAGATCTGTTGTGATCCCATAATTTATAATATATTTATCTCGTCATCAAAACAGTTATTCGACTTCTCAGTTAATTTTTATGACTAAATAACAGAATTACAAATTTACCTACCTTTTCGAAACGTGTGAGGACAGTAAAATATTGAAATGGTGTTTTTATCATCAAGATGTACATGGTGAATCTGTCAATATTGAGTAAATAGAAGAAGTTTTATTAATATATATACATTCAGGATATATTTTTTAATGCATACAATTGACCTACATATTACCTCCATAAGTTTAGGATATCCTCGATAAATAATTTTGTATCGTCTTTGCGAAGATTCTGCAAATACAATTTTGTCCAAAATTAATTACAACGAAAGCAATTAAATAATTTCTTCATTTTCACACTGATTTACCTGCACTTCCTCAAGTATGCAGCATCGTGATAAAAACAAGGCAGAAGTTGGTTTATTCGGCGTTTTTTAAAGTAACAGAAATACATTATGGTTGTAAATAGGATGGATTCTTAATATTTGTAATTACCACACTTATAACTAATTTTTTATAAATATTATTGCCGTATTAATTTAAGGAAACGATGCAGTTCTATCCTTTAGCAGGCTTTTTTCTCTAATGGAAAAATGGCGGAAATAATCACGGTGTGGGTGGCTTGGCTTGTTGAGGGGGTCAGGATTGTGGGGTTGTGTAAGCAGGTGAATTACATATAAGGATATATGTGTTTATAGAGTGGTTAAGATGGATATATTTATATTCGGGCAGTATATAAATGTCTATGAGACATGAGAGAGTATAGTACTGGAGTTTTGAGAAAGGTATGCAGGTAGGCAGGGTCGCCAAAGGTCGGGTGGGTGTAGGGATAAGGCTCCCATAGAAATTTAAGGATCTCCTATCCCTTCATAGTTACAATCGGCTGTAGGACTAAATATCTACCCTTGTTTCAAAGGGTACATCATTGCAGAAAAAAAAAACTTTACCTGAGAAAGGTCCCTGCACAGAGAAGCACACCATAACAGCATAGTCTCTGAGTGTACACCCCTCGTCTATCCCATTACCGTTCCTATCCTGCAACGTGGCTAATGCCACAAAATGCCAAAGAGATGGTGCGGCAAAGGTAAGCAGTTAAGTACCTGTGCACATATACATAACTAAATGCTGCGTGGGTTGGTTTCGTTAATTTATTGCGTCTCATGGATTTGAAGGCCTGGCGTCAAAACTCACCACCATACCCAGGTGAAACAACAGGGCCGTACATTATTCTCTCTCTTCTCACATCAACTGTATATATTTATTTATTATTTTGGTTGATACACTGGTCACGGCCCCTTCATAAAACCGTCGACAGCGGTTGAAATGTAAATCCAAATAAAAACCTATCAAATCCATGAGATGCAATAGCACTTCCTATATCCCATATTCCCATATCCCACGGATCCCATCCACTTTTATGGTCAGGTGAAATTATTATGGTAAACTTGAACGATGGGGCTGTAACCAGATGCAGAAATTTTATGGAATTTGTTTCGATTGTGAATATTGAAAGATAATTTTCCGTGGATATATAAAGTCGAGAAATTACGGTGCGAAGTATATGTGAATATTTATCCTGAATCAATGAATGAATTCAATTAAAAAGATGTTTTTGAACGTGTGTACAAAGTTTGAAGAAAATTTATATCCTATTTTGAAAGAATGTATGTGAATAAATATGTAATACTTGGTTTATTCTAGATTAATTTAAAATGTAACAGTTTTATTATTTATTTGTCATATCGTTTATTATTACACAGGGAAGATTTTACGTTCAAAGTTTCTTTATAATTCTAAACATTCAGAGTTAATTATTAATTTAAGTTTTAAAGATTGAAAATATTGAGAAACTGTTAACAACAAATTAAGATTAGAAACAATAAAAACTATTATTGAAATATATAAACTCGAACGTACTTAGAGTTTACACTGGCTGATAACTTTTAAAAATACACAAATGCGTTCACAATATTGTGTTAGAGATAACAATGAATTGAAGTAGAATTTATTTATTTTTTCTAAATTTATTTGCAATTCCATTTTAATAAAGTGCAATTTGCTGATTTCTTTCATTGGTAATATAGAAATACACGCAACATTACATCGTTACATAATATTTCAAAACATAAATTAGCGAGTTTGACAATGATTACCACAATATCACTTGGCGGCGGAACAAATATTATGCAGGGCTATATGTAGGTTACAATATTTTTTAACAGAGTAATATTAAAAAATAATTTTTACCCATTTCAAATAAATGTGTCGAAGAAGGATAAGAAAATCTGTAGCAATGAATTTTTTATTTTTATAATCTTTGTTTCTACCACTCTGTGTCACCATCGCGGTTATTGTGACTTTGAAGTCATAGGTATAAATTTATATGATTACAAATGTTGTACATTATAAGTTATCCTTACTATTGTAATGTATTGAGTGCATTAATTTCTTGGTTTGAACGTGAAATATTTTTAGGTTATTAGAACAATAATTCGTAAACAAAGTAGATGATTTGATTTTCCGTGCTGAATAATGCTAAAATCTACCTCTTTTGGTGCAAAATTCTAATAGGGTTAAGGCTTTTACAGTAGTATACAGATGTAATGAATATGTGCTCAAAAAGAAAAAATAGTACTCATAAGATTTAGGAGGTTTTAGTGTACTAATTAGCAGCCTCATTTAAATTTGCATAAGAATTAGAATCAAAATTACGTACCGTGTAAGAACAATTTACCTGCAATTCTTAACACAAGTATAAATCTTGATTTTTGAAAATCTGTCCAAATTAATGCCGTTGATCGATGCATTATTTAATCTAATTCTGCTGTACCTTCGTGTTTCTTGACTTACAGTTTAACAACGTGTCGAACAATAGTCATAGCCACAGATATCAATAAAATATTAGCTTTTCACAATTGATCATATAAACTATTCGCGTGTAAGTGTTAGAAAAGAAGTCGGGAATAAAGATAAGCAATACTCAAATTCAAGATTTCTTCCCAGATATGATAATTATTTGTCCAGTGTCCGGTAAATCGGTTAAGCCCCAATAAATAGGGACCATACGAAAATCATAAATGTTATAAAGTATATGAAGATTTGGTTCGTTGATTAATTAAGTAATGAATAATTCAAGTTAAATTAAAGTATTACTGGGATTTAAATATTATCCGTGGTTCGCCTAAATCATAAATCCTTAAAGTATACCGTTCCTACAAAGACGGATTTACTGGGATGCTGGTATGGCACAATGTGTAAAAATATAATTGGGTAAGTGACAAGTTTACAAAGTATAGAATTACGTTTCCAGGCAAGATATGCGTTTAATTAGCCGTCCAACTAAATTACATAGGAAGAAGGAATACATTAGGAAAAGATCAAATACAATAAAATCTCATAATTCCCGAATTTTCCCAAGATTTGCCAACCTTTCAGAAATCAGTAATCCAAGAAGTAGAAGACGACGGGAGAAAATCTGGTATAGAAAGTAAAACAACGGAAAATGGATGACATGAGAAACAAAATTATATTCTATAAAACAGAAGAAGTTTGCACAATGAATACTTGTTATTTCTTGGCTTTGGCACAAATCGAATGGATATGAGGTACTGATAATGCGCCAAATCTTAAATTTTCTCTATTTTAATTACTTTGTCATTATCCTACATAGAAAGAGGAGCTCTGACTGATTAGATGCACTTAATTTTATCCCATTCATAGGACATATCGTTGCAATATACCACTACATTGACGGAAATACCTATCTAAGTTATGAGAAAATTCGTGAGAGCACTCGCATCCATAGGTTTGCCCAAATTTCGGCAATGAACGACAAATTTATGGAATAAATCGGGAGTTACAGGATTTGATGAAGTGATGAATGTAGTAACAAATTTAAGTAGGGGATAACATTGTAAACGGGAAACATTAGCATATTTCTATATTAATCTATTTGCAATAATTTTCATAATGTATTCATTTCTAGAACTATTGAAATTCAGAAAACTAATAAATCATATGATTTCTCATGGTTTCACAAAGTATACCATATTTGTGAAACTACTTATTTTAATTAGGCACCGCATGATACTGGGAACATGTCGAGTTACCGAAATCTTTAAAATAATTGAAAAAATCGTAAAATTTGATAAACTTCATGTTCCAAAATTTCAAAAAAATTCGCAAATTAGAATGGTATCTTCTCACTAAGAAAATCACTAGTGAAAATCCAAGTGAAACAGCATGTCGATTAATTAGAAATTATCAACTGCCCTGTTCATCCACAAGGGTGCAAATCGTAAGAGAAGTTTTGGAAAAAATTCAAACCGGAATGTTCTTCCAGACCAGGGCAATCATGGCGCTTCAGGAGTCCGCCGAGTTTTACGCTGTAGAACTACTGGAGGATTCAAATTTGTGTGCCGTACACCCAAGAAGAGACTCAATAAAGATGAAGTGTATGCAAGAAAAATACGTGAAGGATACCTGTAATTTGTTCCAGCTAGATGTAATTATTTTTTAAACGGGCAAAATGTGTATAATCTACTTGTGAAATTAGTAATTTGCAAACAAATAGGTTTTTCTACTTATAAATATTTTCACCCTCGTTTCCATTGTATTAATCTAAACTGAAAATTACCCCATTCCAGCTTGATTTAGTTAAGATACACTTTTTTTTAAGTGTTTGAAAGTTCGCGGTTGGGGAGAATTAATTATTTATTTTTTGTTTGTGTCAGTGTACGTTCTACAGGGTGACGTCAGATATTGGGGTGTTTCACTGTACCTAGAGTACGGTGGGCTCGGTACTCGGCTCGGTCATATAGCAAAATAAAATGTTACCGATTACAACCAACCACACCGTAATACCGACCATTCCCTGATCAAATGAAAGCACAAGACATAACCCATAGCTAGCCTTAAGTGATCTTAATTGGTATTCAAACTATCAATGTCAATCCTGAATTGCGGAAAGTTCAGAAAACTGTATTTGGAACCTATACATATCCATGGCATGATAAGGGTCCGACTATTTTACTTTGAAAATGAATACTAGTTGTTGTTTGTAACAGCCTGGTTGTAAATATTGCTATGAAATAGATTTTAAAGGCAATTCCAGTACGAAGTTTCATATTGGCATGTTAATTATAAATTTTATCTCAAAGGACAAAGATGTAAATTTTTAAGAAAAACAACTTTCAAGTTCATCAGTGCCACGAACCATACAGATTTTAAAGCTTTTTATAATTTTTTTTAAAGCAATAAGCTCCCTGTTGAATCGGTATTAATGGTCGAATTTTTTTAAAACGAGTTTAAATTTTTTTCAACTGATCCATCTAGAATGGCCTCTCATTTTAAAAATCAACCATATTGTCAATGGATTAAATCTACGTTTTAAGTTTAAGTTTAGAAGACCTAAAAAATTGTTTGAAGAAATTAATTTGCACTATTTAATTACTAACAATCTATAATGGATCAACTCTAAGAGAATTTATGGTTCACGGTGGCTGCCTAATTTAAAATTTGGCGATTCTTTCAATCTTATTATACGCCACGGTATTAAAATTTAGTAAATAGATTTGATTTTGAGAAATAAATGAATGCTATTTTTCAAAATTATCATGACTTCGGTGAGAGTGTGGATTTATAAAATGGAAAATTTATCACCGCGAAGTGTTCCTCCAGTAGAAAGTGATGAAGTTAGTAGTGTATTCTATATTTTTGACGACGATTTCGATCCTTCAAATGTCTGCCTCTCCTAGGAGATGGTTTTGCTCGAGGTTTCCTACGTTATGAAGAGAGAGAGAGAGCAATAGGTGCTTGATTATAGGTGATCCTGTCCACAATTCAATTTTAAAATCCCATTCCATATTTTGTGAGAAGAGAATTCTGTATAAGAAAAATATAAAAAGGTTGTCACAAAATTGTTGAGAAATTCTAACGCCAGGCTAAACAGATTCCGTAAAAACTATTATTAATTAAGTAAGCAAACAACGCAGCTATTTCATGAGATAAGGAAATGTAAGCGTTATTGTTTTAAATTTAGTTTTGGTTTGCTGGGAGTACTGAACTTATTTTGCATCACCTAAGTTATTTCAGTGTGTCCAAGGGCAAAAAGGCATGTCGTGCCTAAAATGCCGTTTTGCCTAATAGGTGTGCAAAAAAAACCGTGCCCGATTGCCTAATTGCCGCATTGTGTAGTTAAGGTATACAAAACGCAAAAACGCGCCTTTTTTCCAAAAAGGCGCCCTTTTTGCACACTCTGAGTTATTTGACTTCTCATTTCTTTTTTCCTCTTAAATAATATAATACCTAATATATATATCTACCTGTACGAGGTAAGTACTTATTAGCGGAGTATAATAATAAAATGGTGCCTATTTGTCGTCAGGTGGGAAGCGACGAATCTGTAATTATTGAGTAAAATTAAATAATTAAATTGAAATTAACTCTGGTAACTGAGATATACTGAATACGCATATTTATAAATGCGAATAACCGACCTGCACCTGATATTCGGTACCATCACTGCTGGATATCCACGATGAATAATTATGCACCGTTCTGGCGGAAATTCTGTTAATCAAAAATTTGAAATAGGATTAATTTCGAGGAAAGTTAAATAATTTGTGTGTTTGTCGTCTACCCTGAACTTTCACAAATTGGTAGGACTTTGATAAAAATATAGAATTCTACAGAAAAAGCAGTATTATTCCACGTATTAAAAGTTACAGATAATTTACCCTTTTAATATATTTAAACAGAATTATTCGTAATTACCCCTGTAAAATTATTCCTCGCACTTTTAAAGTAGTTAAGATTAGCTTGGCGTATTACATACTTTAAGGAGATAAATAATAATATTTAGTTATTAAAGGAATGATAATAGATAATTTCCACCATTCCTGGAGAAATCCACTGTTCTACGAAGAATGGGAGAAATAATGAAGTTGTGCTTTTTTTCAAAATGGCTGTTATTTACGCTGGTGGAAGATGAATATATAAAGATGTTTGTATAGTTAGGCATTGCGTAATAAGTAAGTATATTTACATAGTAACGAGAGGATGGTTGTATTAAAATAGGGACATTAAATGAGTGACTGGAGATTGGTGATATGCTCACAGCCAGGGACCGCGGAACCGGGTGGGCATAGGGATTTACATAGCTAACGAAACAAATTGAGGAGCTGATATCCATTCAGAGGTACGATGTGCTTCTTATTCTTTGTAGTTTATGCCCCTAAATGTCGCAAAGATTGCGCGGCCTCGGAACGTAGTTACGGGTATACAGAACTGTTGGGTTGGTTTTCTTAAACTGTCACTTTTTAACTAGGGATCCAATACGTGACTACATAAGTATGTATGTGTATCTTGTTATGATAAATTTCTCCCCGTCGTCTTATAAGTTTGGAGATATGTTTGACTCAATCTCCGGACGAATTCGTGGACAAATCGTGGACAAAAGGAGTCAGGGTGGATTATCGCATTTCATCTCGCGTCGCCTTTGATCTAATTTGAATATAATAATGAGATTGGAACAGTCAATGTTAACCTTTATGAGATGCACTATCTGATTAAATTTTATGAAGTTTTTTGGAGCAAAATAGTTTGCAGTGTGATATGGGAAACTTTAAAAATATAGATAATTAGGAATAGAAAATAATAATAATGCCATTTTCGCTACGGCATTGTCCCACTCAAAGGGGCGAACGTGTGTTACATTTTTTTAAATTGTTACCCCATTGTTGTGTATAAAATATTTTTATTTTTCCTCACAGTGATTTGTAGTACTATTTTGTTGTACCATACACACATATATGTATATACGTAGAATACATACATGCAGATAGTTTATTTAATTGAGTGTAAAATTCGCATATGTATACATATAGACATGTACTCTACGTATATTTATGTAAGTATAAAATACTAAGTAATATAATAATTTTGTATACATATAAAAATTTACATATATGAATACATATACATATTTACATCTATGTATACATACATAAATAGTCGAATAGTGATGGTCAGGGTTGCTTATCGTGGGCTGTTTTTGCAGCGGGATGCAAATTGCGCTGGGCTGCTTTTCGTCGGCTGTTTTTTATGGGCTGCTTTTCGCGGGCTGTTTCCTTCCGCATACCTGTTTTGTAATTGTCCGAGTCGAATAGAATATGTAGAATAGGAAATCTGGCTAATTTTCAGTTCAACACTTGAGAGCTTATGGAGATGATGGCAGTCGTATTTCATCTCGGACTTTGATTTCTTGTATAAATTTGTAACTGAAAAAATGAAACTGCTAAAAATATTTGAATGGCTTTGGAAATTCTAACACGTCTTCAATTAGTTTTTGATAATGGGCAATTTGTTTATTTATTTCATTAATTATAGCATAGCTAATTACAAAAGCACGAAATAATGTGAGAATATATTTGAGACATGTGTACATCGCCTTTTTCTAGTAAACTGAAGATACCGTAATTATTTAATCAGATTACAATCAACAAAGGTAAAACCAATCTTAATTAATTACATCGTTACGCAACATTTTATAAATTTAATTTAGTTTAACCACGTCGGACCCAATATAACGCTAGACGGCACAAATAACGATAAATACTTTTTACGGAATGGTATATAAAAATAATTTCACAAATTTCAAATAATTAGTTAGTCAAACACTAATAAGGACATTTCTAGCATTGGTTTTTTTTATTTCCTAAAATCTTTTGTAATATCTCCATAATCCCAAATCTGATGAATCTGTACATTGATTTATATTTAACTTAAATTAATTTATTCTGTAAAATATTAATTAATATTAATTTTTTTGTACATATTTACGCTATCCCTACTTTTGTCAAAGTTCCAATTTATTTTTATGCATGAATTTTGATAATTTGTGATATAAAGTTTATACAAAATTTATTTAAAGTATGTGACACTGTATAATAATAATGTACCATTAATTATTACCACAGTAAGAATTTTGATTGTTGCCAATAATTTGTCGAAATTATGCAAAGTATTTAATTGTACGCCTGAAAAGGAACGTATGTATTCTAAGTATCAAGAAAGTATCAAGTATCTAATAATTTCAGAATTGTCAATCAAAAATGGCAAAACTTTTCAGAAATCCGAGAAGTAAAAGTGTTAGAATTGAAGAAAGGCTAGAATTGAATGTGTAAAGTAAATGAGAAAAAAATATTTGATGCTATGCACAAAATTAGAAAAAGGGAAGTATGAAGAAATTACAAAAATTAATTCAACAATCAAGTAGAGATAAAATGACGGATACGTTCCATAGCTTTTCGCATCGATTTCATTGAATCAAATAAAATTAATTGTAAATGCAATTGTGGGTACAAGGACAAATGTACCACAACATTTTTTGAATTCTGTGCAACCACACCCCCTATAAAAATAAAGGAACAAAGTTCGGAAAAATGAGAAAGTCAATGTACATCGTGTAGAATAAGAGTTAGACCTATACTTGCATTTGCAATTTGACTTCCCCTTGAAATACGAACATTTTAATGCATCAAGAGTTTCAAAATTCGAAAATTGGCGGTTTTTTTACGTACACAGAAATCCTTAAAAAACGCATGGTACCACCCATTTACTTCGGACAACCCGATGCCAGATTTTTCTCCTTGGGAAGAGCTACATTTTCAGCTTTTGTTGCCCGAAGGGAATCGATGGTACCACGAGAAATTTGGGGTCAAAGTTTCTGAGGGAGGGGCTTATTTTGCAAGAGCCGTAACATACATACATACATAGTATGGCTGCTTGTGAAATACTACCCATAAAAATAATGATAAAGAATAAAGTTATTAAAGTAGCCTCAAATCGATCTAATTGTTAAAATTAAGCTTTTCTGAATTTATAATGGTGATATTCGCTCAAAAATTAATGCTTTGAGGCTTATCAATTAAGTTATCAATTTTTCAGATAAGCAAACTTAGTTTATCCATATCGCCCCAAATTTAAAACTTAAGCTTTTCTGAATTTATGATGGTGATATTCACTCAAAAATTAATGCTTTGAGGCTTATCAATTAAGTTATCAATTTTTCAGATAAGCAAACTTAGTTTATCCATATCGCCCCAAATTTAAAACTTAAGCTTTTCTGAATTTATGATGGTGATATTCACTGAAAAATTAACGCTATAGGGCTTATCTCCAGACTTATCAATTTTTCAGATAAGCAAATTTAGTTTATCCAAATCGCCCCAAATATAAAACTCTTGAATTTATGATGACGATAATAGGAGGTATGGTGTATACTAGACACTGAACGGTAATTTCGGGTTACATATATAATAAAATGAGGCGCCTGGTTGGATGAAAAGTTTGCATGGAAAAAGTGAGACGAAGAGAAATGGATTTCATACGACCCTGACTCGAAATGATGATGGATACCCACCGCGAACCACTTTTCTCACTCTGTCTCACATTCCCATGCGAAATATGGAAAACGGTTTTGTGAAACACTTGACGTGGTATTCATCAGTAGTAAGTTTGTATAATTAACTGCCAGATGTTTCTGGACTGTAATTCACAAATCAAGCACCAGAATCTTTATTTTGTCCATTCTATGAGCAGTTCTAACTGAACTTTATCCCACTGATAAGCCATTTTATTGGCTGATATCATAATATTGAGGGAAATTCCCGTCGCGGCGATGAGGCTATCTGTGAGAGCACTGGTGGGCGGTAGCCATAGTCTATAGCGATATGCTAAAGATATGTCTTACAAGTTTTTATTCATTTGTAAAACATCATGAAAAATGATATGCTAATATTTTTTTACATTTAGTATGTGTGGAAGGCGGCTGCACTATTGTAGGACAAGGGTTTGGAATAGAGTGATAGTTGAAGGGATATCCGGAAAAATGCTGGAATCTCATCAAAAAATAAAAAGGATGGTGCGCTATTGGATATAATTGGGCAGCAATTGAACAATACCTGAGTCATTGTTGACATAGTGATGAATGCATTAACAAACTTAAGTAGAAAACAAAATTGGAAATCTCAATTATCATTATATATCTATTTGCGTGTATTCGGAATAATTATTCATTGTCATATAAGACTTCGAAAGTTATTAAAATTCAGAAATATTAAAATAACGTGATTTTAAAAAGTTTACCATATTTGTAAAATTATTTTTGTTAATTATGAAATTAAAGATATTCCTAAAGTATTCCAAACAATTTTAAAATTCGTGAAATCAGTACGCAAGGTATAAAATTCTACATATTCACACATTTGTATTTCTCTAAAAAGTTTCGTGAACTGGTAAACCGCATCTGAAACTAATTTTTGATGGGGCGAAATTTTGGTATAGTTAATATATGACCTGGATCTTTAAGGCAACAGAGGAGAAAACGGTTGGTACGAAATGTATAATAGTCTCTGCCTTGTGTCAGTATTAAGACGGCGGATTGAACTTGTCATTCTAGATAACCGATAGCAAAAAAAATTGTAATATTTAATTTAATTTTTCAAAACCTTTCCTTACCAGGAGTCTGGTCGACGTTCAACTAATGACCGTTAAATTAAATATTTCTGGAAGTAAGTCCCTCAGCTAATTTAGCAAAGTTATTAGAGAAGCAAATATGCAGAAAGATTGGAGAAGAATCGACGACAAGTATAGGTGTATTTTTTTGTATACCAACTAAAATGTTGTTAAAAGTTTTGTTGAGAGGCACAAATTTCTGATAAAATGGAGGTCGCTGAGGGGGTGAGCTTTACAAGATGCAGAGTTCGTAACTAAAGCGTTAATCGTCTAATAAGACGTATGTAAATTAAGAAGCAAGCACCGATAAAGGAACGATAAGAGGATCTTGTGTGCGTCACCTCATCTTATGACGCCATTTCTTCATACTTATAATCTTATAAGAATTAATCTAACGCTCAACTCATTTCCTAAGTGTGCATTTCATTTAAGCAAGTGAAACATTTATCCAATTTCTCCACTTCATCTTACAATGTTAAGTTTCATTAAAACTTTTTAAAGTCTTATCATCATGCAAGATTTAGCCAATTTTAATAGTGATCGTACTCTACGCATTCAGTTAAAAGATTCAGCCACTTTTCATAAATATTTGCCCGGTGAGGCATATACTTTACTGTGCAGTGATCCACGTTTAAAGGGTACAAAAGCGTCTGTTATCCATGAAGCTTTTTATTTCATGCCTTTTGTGATTCGACACGATATTTAACTTTGTGGTAGTCAGAACTTTTCCAATCTAACTGAATTGGAGTTTCAAAGTGTGAGCACCCCGATTTCGTGTCTATCACCATTCACAAGTTTTCCCTTTTTTTAAATTTGATGGTGTCTTCTTAAAATATGAATTGGATTGTGTCGATCGACGCATGATTAGAGCTACGGTTAAATTTAAAATTTAGCAAACCGGAAATGAAGAAATTAATCTATGTTATATAAATATTTAGTGATTTTATAATCTATTATTAATTAATTCTAGGATAATCAGTAGTGTGATATGCCCGCCTTGTTGAAAATTTGACCAATATTTCTCTCTTCGTATAAAAGCGTATGAAATTCTCAAAAAATTATTTTATACTTTTTTATAAATTATGATGAATTCGGGGAGAAGCGGAATTTGTAAAATGGAAAATTTATCACCGCGAAGTGCTGATCCAGAAGACACCGATGAAGGTCGGAACTAAATTTCTTAATTTCGGCTTAGTTGAACCATCAAATGTCTGGAAGTTGTATCTTCATAAGCTTCTCTATATTTAGGAGCGGAGAGCATTCGATTGTTGACAGCGTCCATGGTGCAGATTACACTATGGACAAAAATCCAATTATTTTGTGGGTTCTGTAAAAAAAAATTAGAAAATTAACTTGATCAATGAGATGTAAAAAGTTGTAAAATAATAGTTGGGGAATTATAACGATAAGTTACAAAAAATAAGTGGTAATTGATATTAACTAATTAAATAAACAAATTACGCGGCTATTTTATAAAATGTTAAGCGTTGGTCTAAATTGAATGGGAGGTGTGCCATGATCTCATAATTGATTTTTAATATTCTAAATAATAGGAGAATAAATTTATCTACCTTTTCGAAATTTGTGGGGGCAATAAATTATTGAAATGGTGTTTTTGTCATCAAGATGTACATAACGAATCTGTCAATATTGAGTAAAATAGAAGAAGTTTTATTAATATATACATTCAGGATATATTTTTTAATGAATACAATTGACCTACATATTAAATATTACCTCCATAAGTTTAGGATATCCTCGATAAATAATTTTGTATCGTCTTTGCGAAGATTCTGCAAATACAATTTTGTCCAAAATTAATTACAACGAAAGCAATTAAATAATTTCTTCATTTTCAAACTGATTTACCTGGACTTCCTCAAGTATGCAGCATCGTGATAAAGACGGCATAAGTTGGTTTATTCGGCGTTTTTTAAAGTAACAGAAATACATTATGCTTGTAAATAGGTTCAATTCTTAATATTTGTAATTACCACACTTATAACTAATTTTTTATAAATATTATTGCCGTATTAATTTATGGAGACGATGGAGTTGTATCCTATAGCACGCTTTTTTCTCTAATGGAAAAATGGCGGAAAATAATAACGGTGTAGGTGGCTTTGTTTGTTGAGGGGGTAAGGATTGTGGGGTTGTGTATACAGGTGAACTATACAAAAGGATAGATTTGTTTATAAAGTGGTTAAGGTGGATATATTTATATTCGGGCAATACATAAATGTCTATGAGACATGAGAGAGTATAGTACTTGAGTTTTGGGAAATATATGTATGCAAGTAGTCAGGGTCGCCAAAGGTCGGGTGGGTGTAGGGATAGGCGTCCCATAGAAAGTTGAAGATCTCCTATCCCTTCAGAGTTACAATCCGCTATACGACTAAATATTAACCCTTGTCAAAGGCTACATCATTGCAGAAAAAAAAGTTACCTGAGAAAGGTCCCTGCACAGAGAAACATACCATAACTGCATAGCCTCTGAGTGTACACCCCTTTCCCGTTCCTATCCTGCAAGGTTAATAAAGAGATGGTGCCGCAACGGTAAGCAGTTTTGTACCTGTGTATAAATACATCACTAAATGCATCGTGCGTTGGTTTCGTTAAGTTAGCATTTTCTGGCAAGGGATGCCTTACATTTTTATGGTCAGGTGAAATTATTATGGAAATTTCAACGATGGGGCTGTAACCAGATGCAGAAATTTTGTGGAATTTGTTTCCATGGTGAACATTGGAAGCTAATTTTCGGTGGATAAAAAAGTCGCGAAATTATGCTGCGAAGCATGTGTAAGTGATTGTTTATCTTGAATCAAATGTATAAAAACTAAAATGATGTTTTGAAGGTGTTGAAAAAGTTTGAGAAAGTTAATATGCTATTTGAAAGAATGAATGAGAATAAATACGTAATAATTGATTTATTCTAGATGAATTTGCAGTGTCAGAATGTAACAATTTTATTACTTATTTGTTATAAGGTTTATAATTACGCAGGGAAGTATTTAGATTCAAAGTTTCTTTATAATTCTACACATTCAGAGTTAATTATTATTATATATTTTAAAGATTGAAAATATAGAGAAACTGTTAAAAACAAATTAAGATTAGAAACAATAAAAACTAATATTAAAATATATAAAATCGAACTTACTTAGAGTTTACACTGGCTGATAACTTTTAAAAATACATAAATGCGTTCACAATATTGTGTTAGAGATAAAAATGAATTGACGTAGAATTTATTTATTTATTCTAAATTTTCAATTCCATTTTAATAAAGTGCAATTTGCTTATTTCTTTCATTAGTAATTTAAAAATACACACAGTATTACATCGCTAGATAATATTTTAAAACATAAAGTAGTAAGTTGAGTCATGATTACAACGATATCACTTGGCGGACCAAGTATTACGCAGGACTAGATAGGGAGGTTACAATATTTTTTAACATAATAATATTTAAAAATAATTTTTACCCATTTCAAATAAACATGTCGAAGATGGATAAGAAAGTCTGTACGGTACAGATTTCAATGGTACAGACTGTACCATTGAATTTTTAATTTTCATAATCTTTATTTCCATCACCACTCGGTGTCACCATCGCGGTTAAGTTGAGTTTGAAGTTTATATAAATTTATATGAATTATGTTGCAAGTTATACTTTATCCTTACTATGTATTGTAATGTCTTGAGTGCATTGAAAATTCAATATTTTAATAAAACGATAATTCCTAAACAAAGTGAATGATTTTATTTCTGGTGCTGAATAATGCTAAAATCTAACTCTTTTGGTGCAAAATTCGAATAGGGTTAAGGCTTGGACTATACAGATGTAATGGATACCTGCTAAACCAGGGAAAATATTCTGCATTAGATTTAGGAGATTCTAGTTTATTAATTCGTTCCTTCATATAAATTTGCATCGGAATTTGAATCAAAATTACGTACCGTGTCAGAACAATGTACCTGCAATTCTTAACACACCTACAAATCTTGATTGTTGAAAATCTGTCGAATCTATGCCGTTGATCGATGCATTATTTATTCTATTGCTGCCATACCTTCGTGTTTCTTGACTTAGAGGTTAGCAACGTGTCGAATAATAGTCATGGTCATAGTCACAAATACCAAAAAAGTATTAGCTTATAACAAGTGATAATATAATATATCCGCGTGTAAGTATCAGAAAACAAGCTGGGCATAGACATAAGCAATACGGTACTTCACACTTTCCTCTCAGATACGATACTTGCCCAGTTTCCGGTAAATCGGTTAAGCTAACAAAAATAGGGACCGTACGAAATCATAAATAATTCTTCACAAATTAATTCACCTGTGCATTACGTACATATGGCAAAAACTTACGGATTTTTCCCTTCTTGGAAAATCTCATCGTTGTCCAACAACATTCCCCTGACTATTTCATCACATTGCCCACTCAGGGTACTGTTGCACTTGTGTAAAAACTTCTCCACGTCCACGACGAACTAAACGATACGCAAGAATTCAATAAATCTTTCTTTCACTGATATAGTGAAATATCTCACTGATATTTCTACAACCATTTTACATCTGCAAGAAACCTTCCTTCTTTTACAAATTTTCGAGGGAATAATCTATCATCACCTCGACTAATAAATCTCTCCATGTGCAGATCTACAGTTAATTCTACAATTTTCATTGACAAATTCTGGCCTAGGCAACCGCCATGTTCGTTGTAAAATACATACGTAACGTTTTCCCTTTCTCTCCCTGGCAAACTAATCAGATACATGCCGACGAAGCAGTGTACGATTTGCATCATTTAAATCACACAGTTGTAGGGGTTCCAGTCCCGGGATTTTTCGGGATTTTATTCCCGGGATTTGAAGAAGTTTTTAGGCCAGTCCAGCCCATTTTTTAGGCCAGTCCAGCCTAAGCCTCGGCAACTAATAACTCTGTTCCAATTAAATGTTAATTCTGTACATAAAAAAAATTTAACGAAATATCTACTTACCTTTCCGCCAAAGACATCGACATTTAATGTGTAACTGAAACCCTATTCTATTAACTGAAAGATGTGATATGAATAAGTCTGTTTATGTACTTGGCGATTTTAACCTTAATAGCGAAAAGTCAATTAAGCCACTAATTACAACCTTAACACAATTGAATCTTACTTGCTCTAAAAAAGCATAGGTCATTACTCAGTGATATTGTTGTTCGATTAGGTGATAAACCGATTATAAGGGTACATAAAGTAAAGCTTTTGGGTGTTATTGATGATTGTCTTGAATTTAAGGATCATTGTAAGACCACTTTAAATGTTACTCAGTACGTACCATAGAAATATTGTTGTGAACTCCCTCATCATGTATATTATTAATTATGCCTCTCCAGTCTATTTAGTTGGTAATCAGAATATCAAATGTATCCAGAAACTCATAAGATCGTGTGCAAGATGTGTATTAAACAAGCGTAAATATGATAATATTACTGATGATATGTATATGGATCTCGAATGACTGAATGCGGACAACATAGCAAAGTTTGAAATATCGAAACTATCTTTTAATATGATAAACTGTCTATGTCCTTCTCTATTTAATAATGATGTTAATTATGAGGTAATACAAACTAGGCAAACGCGATCCGTAACACATGTTGAGCCAAATATACCGTGTAACTCAAAAATCTTGCTGATAAGTTTCAGGTATAGAGCGTCCTAAGTCATGATCATAGGGCGGATATGTATGTACTTAAATTCCTCAAAATATGTATGTAATATGTACTTAAAAAACGCGAAAATATGCACGTAAAACATATTTTTCAACCGAAATTTTCTACTATATTTGCATTTAATTTTCTAAAAGTTTCAAATTTGTAACACTCTTATTAATGAATTATTATGTATTGTATTTTAATATTCATGTAATGACCCGTAAAACGACATTAGCCATATTTAGAGATTTTCAGGGGCAATTTTATGACTTGAAAAATGGGGCAAAACGGATTTTCTAGTCGTTTACACGAATTAAACTCCGTTATCATGAAAGTATAATTTTTATCCAACTTTAACGTCTGAATGAAGAAAAATATTTTTTCCTCAGGAAATCCTGAAATATGCATTAAAATGTTTATTTTTAGAAAATGCTCGAAATATGTAGGAAAATATGTGTATTTACGAAAAAACCTCAAAATATGTATGAAAGTATGTATATGTACGAAAACCCTAAAATATGTAAAATATGGAAAACAATGTTTGAATTTTTGAAATCATGCTTCGATAGGATGTGTGTATACGAAGTTATAGTGAGATCTGATTGGGAATGAAAAAGTTAGAAATACATACATATCCGCCCTCTGGTCATGATCCATTTACCGAGTAATTTATTTAGTGGTAATATCAGTAAAAGTGCTTTAAAAAAAATTATCCAAGAAGTAGTTTATTGATAAGCAACGTGAAGAACGAATTATTGATATGTTTAATCTAATTGATAATAACGAAGAAATGTAACTGTGTATACTTTATATATAAAAATTGTTTGTCCTTGAAACGTAATGACCCAATCTTTGGGGTGTTTCATTGTATGAAATAAATAAATAAATAAATAAATAAATAAGAACTGAAATCCCGGGATTTTTCAATTCGTCATTCAGAGCTGAAAATTACTTATAATTTATAATTTTAATAGCAATTTTACATTATTTTCGGCTATATGATGATTGGTAAGAAAAGTTTCGATGACGTAACCATACAAATTGATCCTGGACTTGAAAATCGAAATGTTCAACAATATGGTTAGCCACATTTTTCTAACCCGTATACATATGTACATATATTTATACATATCTAAATTTTATAATTCAAAATGAAATTTATAGTTCAAGATCGAGCTTCAAATTCCCAATTTCGATGTTAGATTTCAACTTGAAGGAACTAAGCACGATTATAATCATAAAATCTTAAATCAGTTATGCTCAAAAATACTAACATGTTAGAAGTGAATTCGAATTTTAGCCGATGAATTTAAAGCTAAATTTAATGCGTTTTGCACAAAGTGGTTCATATATTTGATCTTCAAATTTTTGAATTGCTAAACTTCATATCCAACCGAAGTTTTTGAATAATGGTTCGCAATTTAGGCCAAATAATATAAGTACGTCAATTTGGGCATTTCGGGTTAGCCTTCTGGCGAATCCTTGGTTAATTATTTAAGATTTCTGGAATGAAATTGTCAAACTTTTTCATATCACATATCACCTCTCAAAGATAGAGGGCGGAAATTGGGCTACGCCGAAATACACCGAGATTTAACATTTTCAATAGCAGGCAAAACCATATAATCGCTAATTTGTATTGCTACCATATGTATTTTGAGTTGACCAGAAAATAGCATACTTTATAATAATATTCATGCATGCACAGAGCCCGAAAACATATAGAGGGTATTCATTATTTCTTCGTATCCTTAGTATTCTTCGTATCGTAAAATAACTTACGACGCTTACGAGATTTTGTAAGCGTCGCAAGATTTTCTCATCGAAAATCGCGTTACTACGCTTACGATTTTTACGAAAGCTGACCCCTTGTTTTACCTTCGTAAACTATTTTACGATACTACGGATACGAAGAAATAACGAATACCCTCATAAAGAGATATGTAAGTATTATAAATACGTTCAGACGCTGTACTTTTATAGCCATGTACCTTTTTGTATACCCAAATTTGACTAATTTGAAGTTATAAGGTGATATTTGAATTTCGGGAAAAAATTCCGGGATTTCCCGGGATTTATCACGCCAAAGCCGGGAATCCCGATTCCCGGGATTTCCAAAATCGTCCGGGATTAGGACCCCTACACAGTGGTACATATGCAAAAAGGATACTTTAGCAATTTAGATTACGATGTAACTAACAGATCGAAAATTTAGTATTAACTTATAGAACGCAACGCGTCCAATCAACCAATCTGGATGGAGAAAGAGGTGTTAATCAGTGTTAATTCTCAACACTGAAAAATACGTTGATCGTCATTCCAATGTCATGGTACAAATAAGTTAAACGGTGTCATAAAACTCCAGAGCAATGCTGAAGGATTTGGTTTGTAAAAAAGTATGCGTTGTTTTCAAGTTTATCCGAGAAGCAATGCATGACCATATACAAGGTTGCACTGAAACTTAATGCCATATAAGTAGTTTGCGTTTTATGTGCATCGACTAAATACTTTTCCATGTAATCTTACCATAGTGTTCCTAGCACTCCGAATTAATTCCTAGTTATCCTAGTTAATTTCTAGCACTTTTTTTATACGAAAAACCAGAATTCTGCTTTTGGTAAGTTTCCGAAGTAAATTAACAAGAAATGCAAGACCTGAGTCGAACCCCACATAACCTCTCTGCAACTGGGAGCATTTTTCAATGAAAAGTAACCAATGCAATTAGTGTCAACGAGAACTATGTAAATTGCTTTTGTGAAAAGAGTATGACAATATTGCCATTTAGATTAGCTATACGCCGAGAGCTTCGAACATTAGAAATTCAAATTCATCAGAAATTCATCAAAAATAATGGAGACTTGTTGCCAAATCCACCAATTGTATTAAGTAATTCAGTCGGGATTACTTTTCTTTGACAAAACTACATACCACGATTCTGATATTTCACACATTAACGAAAACCTTCTATAGCATGCTGAGTAAATTCTGGCCTTCCTAACGTCATTTCTTCATTAAGAATTGATGTTGGTATTGCAACATGACTTCGAAGTAAAAATTCGAACTCAATAATAGCCTTGCAAGCTCTCAAGTTTGAGACCACAATACCCATATTTACATATGTATGTGCGAACGGTATAGACGGATAGGATAGATGGATAAGCACATATGCTTATCCATCCACCTGTTAAAATTGTTTCACCATCAACGAGTTTTAAAGCCAATTTCTTACAAATTGCTTGCTATATTTTTTGCTAACGTTGCTGTCATGAAGACCCTTATTATTGACACATATACATATTGACTTAATTATAATAGGCTGAATTATTGTAGGCTTAATTATAATAACAACATAAGTTGAAGATTAGCTGATCAACGTCATTCCAAATTTGTATAATTTGTACCTATGTCTTAAACAAAATCATGTAAAAATAGTAAGGATATCTCCCTAACAGTTAACTAGCTTAAATATGTATGTGTACATACCCAAATCTAATAAAAGTACCATCTCGAAGTTGGTTCATTTAAGTAGTTACTTCTTAAAATTGAAGTTCGTGACCAATGACGGTAAGAGAATTCAATCTCATAGATTCTTACATACATACAAATACTGAAATATTTTTTCGAACAATATTCGTAAGGTTGTGTTTGCTAAAAATGTAAAGTCCTCTAACTTGTTTGTATGTGTTTCCTGAAGGTGTCCGGCGCAAACTCTTCCCAACATGATGATGACGAATTTATTTGAACGGATAAGAAATGTATGGTCCTCCAGCCATCCGGATGCGTAGATATGAGGAATGACACACGACTTAAGAGGACGTCGAATTCAGCCAAGGTTTCTGCACATATTTAAATACATACTTATTTATGTAAATGTTTGATATATTTAAGCAATTGTGAGATTTGTGTGACACCTCGTGTGAAAATATATCTGCCAAAAATGTGTCCCTTTTGTATAGAAAAATTTTTGCACAAACGCGGTTAGAATTATGAACAAGTTTGTTATGGTTTTTGCTATATGTGTACATACATATGTATGCAAATATATACAGCCTAAAAATCGAGATCAAAAATAATTGCAAAATGGACTAATTTTTAGAAAAGTCGAATGTCATACACACGTTGATGCACGAATTTCACGAGTTTTAACGCTATTTACGATTTGCATTTAAAATTAAGTATGTATTTTATACGAAATTATGCATTTACCTCATCAAGGTTACGACGTCATTAAGCTCAATAAGCTGGATGTGCAGGTTCGGGTGGATGGATCAGTTATGATTTCTGTAAAAGGATATTTTTTACACGTTCAAATACAATTTCAATAATCGTAGCACAAAATATCTTTCCGTCTATGTACTAAGAAGTTGACGCGAATACATCCATTGTGTGTTCTATTATTATGCGAAAAATGCATACTCTCTCGCAATCGATTCAAAATTTCAAATTATGCACGTTCGGTCCTGTAATTTTGTGTCTGTAGTAATGTCACAAGTGACAAATTAGTAATCAAATAATGACACAAAATAGTATCACCTTTCCACAATGGGGAAAAATTAAAAATAAAATGAAAAATTGTTGAAACTTACCCATCTATTGATTTTCTCCACAAAATGTGATTTTCTCGAAGTTAAATACGATTCAGTAGTTCTGTTAGCACTCACTTTTTATCAGTTTTATTTTTGACTGGATTATTTAATTTATGTGTTTTTATTAAATTTGTCAAATTATATTTAACCGTCTAGGAGACGGTCTCTCAGAAGCTATGCTACCTCGACTACATCTTCAGTGAGACTGAATCTTCAGAAACGTTGGACTGAGAAAGAAAGAAAGAGTCGGATCGGCGTCACTTATTGATGAAAGAGAGATCCATTCATTAATGTCTGAAACTTTTCTACCACAACCACTCGGAATTTGTCAGCAAACGTTGCCTTTTGATCTGTTACTGATATCCTGGGCAACTTTCCAAATGAACATCTCCCAAGTCGTTAAAGCTCTTTTGTCTGATTGTATGCAAAAGAAAGCGAGTGACTCCTCTTATTTATTTCAAAGCAGGGGGATTTAACTAGGGTTGCCGTTTTTATCCGAGATTATCCTATCCGATCGGATCGGATAATGTCGGATAGGATAAGGAAAAATACGATTCGGATATCCGTCGGATAGGATAATTTTTTTAAATTATCCGACTCGGATTATCCGATGTTGTCCGTCGGATATCCGACGGATATCGGATAATTTAAAAATGGGAGTTACGTATAATTTAGACACGTTGTATGTGCGAAAGTAAAGTAAAGATTCCATCTCCAAATGTATTTCATTTTCATCCATGGATATATTTACATAAGTAATTCCAGACAAATCTTAGTAAAGTTAGCAGATGTAAAATTATTATCATGTCAGACACAAAACGGTTCCCTTTGTGGTAATATATATAAGGTTATTTTCCCATTGCTTAGAGAATCAATCTATTTCTGTTGGTTCTTTAAAGTAATTAATTTGAATATTGACATTGTGATAAATTGAACTGATTACATACTGCGTGTCATACATATTCAAACTAATAAAGAAAAATGGAGACTTAAAGAAAGACGTTTGTCAAATATATACATATGTGTCACTTCTAATTCCTACAACTCCCTTAGTATATAGTTCAGTCAGTGGTCAGTGCACTTGACATAATTTTAAGAGCATATCGTCGACCTAATTCTAAAAAGCCCTAAGTGCAGTCGATGCTTAATTTTAAAAAGCCCTAAGTGCAGTGGATGCTTCATTTTAAAAAGCCCTAAGTGCAGTCGATGCTTAATTTTAAAAAGCCCTAACTACACAAAAAAAATTCTAAAAAGCCCTAAGTGCAAGCATGTATTTACTTATGGCTAAATCTTGACAAAACAATTCTTCCTACATCGCGCGATTTAGCCATAAGTAAATACATGCTTGCACTTAGGGCTTTTTAGAATTTTTTTTGTGTAGTTAGGGCTTTTTAAAATTAAGCATCGACTGCACTTAGGGCTTTTTAAAATTAAACATCCACTGCACTTAGGGCTTTTTAAAATTAAGCATCGACTGCACTTAGGGCTTTTTAGAATTAGGTAGACGATATGTAAATTGAATACCCGACAATTGTTGGCATTATTTGAAATTTTTATATGTATTTTCCTAATTAATTTGATTATCCTATCCTATCCGTCGGATATCGGATCGGATAATATTTCTGAAATTATCCGACTCGGATTATCCGAACAGTGGACTTATCCGATCGGATAAAAATTATTTTTATCCTATCCTATCCTATCCGATCGGATGGCAACCCTAGATTTAACGTCAGAACGGGAAGGATCATTGTGTAGAATTTGTTTGTGAGACAGGGGTCCAATTTTATGACAGTAGTTTTCATGGTATCTTCGTGAAGGGTGAATTTTGAGCTTTTCGTCAACCAGATACGTTGCCTTGTGTTGGCACAAAATGTTTCCCCAATCGGGATGAATCTCTTCATTACATACAATCGAGCAAATCTCATCAATGTGAAAGTGGCAAAATGCGTGGAAATGCATAAATATGTGTGCTTGCGTCTAGATACATTTCGTCTCCCTTGTCCACGAGCAGGACTTATGCACTTACTGATGTCGTAAAATCTTGTGCAACATAAATGAGGCATCTTGAGAAGTATTTACGACAGACAATTCTGCCCTCTCCCCTAAATTTCGTTTCGGATTTTATCAGCTGGAATAATTTAGAAAATTGTGTACTTTCCCGATTAAAATGGGATGGACTTTTTGATTGTTTCGTATGAAGAGTTTCTGCGTGAAACTCAACTTATATTTCTTATTAGTCACAAAATTACTAGAATGAGACTTTTGCGATATTTTGAAAGTGTGTTGTTTTCAAGCAGCCCAAGCTTGTTTATTTCGAGATCCAATAGAAATATATGCAATAGTATTTAGGAATATGCACATTTAAATGCGTAAATATTAAGAAAACCATATTTTATATTCAATAAATATCCATAATAATAATTTTAGAAGCTCTAACATTGGAATAATATTAAGTAATGTCTGAGCTGCATAATGTACACACACACATACATATGCATAAATACACTCTCCGAAAAATGTTTACCGGAATCATTACCCCGTGTAGTCTATATATGACTCTACTGCTGTGGTAATGGGTTAGTTACCGCGCGGTATTTAACAGAAAGATTACCATCCCGGCATTAACGTATTACTCCACAATAATATCATAAATATCATGCAATATGAACCTGCAACTGCACGCAGTAATGAAGTAATATTAGCCAGTAATGATATTATGATAAATGTATAAAGATGCTTATTACTGGGTGGTAAATAATCAACACCGCACCATAATCATATTATTATCGTTTGCTTATCGATATTTATTATTATGGTAATAAATGTTTCACTATTTCGGTAATTATTTTGATTATTTATTGTAATAATTCGCAATAATTAAACTACACAACTTAATTAAATACAAAAACCAATCAAGTTATATATAGCCTAAATTACAAATACATATATTTTTACAAGTAATGCCTTAAAACTAAATGAAAAGCATCGGTATTACAATTTTTTTGAAACTCAAAACATTCATGAACAATTAAATTAGATATATCCACAACTTCAAACAAATCATTTGTACGTGTAACAATATAGGAAAAATAGTGTCTGTCAAAGAAGTCTACATTTAGCTTTTTCAAAAATAACAGGCATCTGGTTTCATCAATTAATATTAGGTCCTGAATTACACCAAAATTTGGAAAAATATTTCCCATTCCATAGCAAACAACATAATCAATTTTGTATTTATAATTACGATACCAGACCTTATTTGCTGTATAAACTTTTGTATTTCCGTCACATTCTTTAAATATGTCAAACTGTCTTAATTTCTCGATTAAATCAAAAGACTCAGCAAATTCATACAAATTAGATACTACTATATTATCTGCCCTAACCCCCTCATTAATTTCAATAGTTTTTAACAAATGAGAACTATACTGTTGATGCCTTTTAGCCAACGATGAACAAATATTACGAAAATTTCTTATTTGTCCTGCTAATTGAGAAAAATAATTATGTTTCCCCTCATACCGCATGGCCCACATTGATACTAATGGCCCACTTTGCCTAATGACAAAAGAATAGTGACACATTAAATGGTGCTTGGGGATAAGTTTTTGATCTGGGAACAACTTACGAAATAGATTATGATGGCTAACTATTTTTGCATCTAATAATAACAAAGTAGATTCTGAAAATTTCCGACAAAATACATAGCTCAAAATCTCCAAAAGTTGCAATAAAATTTCCCAATATTTTTTTTGCTCATTACTAATAACTAAATCCCCAATAATCACTGGTAAATACCGAATCAGACACCAGGCTTGAGAAGCTTTTTGTCCAATTTTGTTTCCCGATCCTTCTAGTCGTATTGGACTTGGGCGATTCTTTGATTCTAAATAGCCAAAATTATGGGCCTGAATTCTTTGATTAATTAAATCTAAATCAAAGCACTTTAAAGATATTAATTTTTGTAAAACTAGTTTGATTTCGTACGGAACGACACCTTCCAGTAAATCGTGCATAATGTCAACAGACGGACTATCTAAAAAATTAAAATAATTAAGTTGATTTAAAATACATTCAGTTTGAACACCAAAAGATTTGTCACTTAAATGATTGGCATAATTACTTTTGTCCCTGACTATCATTTTGCTATGCTCAAATATTTCTTGTGCTTCACTTTTAGATGTACAGCATATTCGACAAAAATAATGGGAATTAAACGACTCATTAAATCCTAGCAAACTATTTCCACCTAAGTTGTCAAACGCAAGAGAACACAAAGTACCAAAAATTCTATCAGATCCATTTACCGATATGCCCACTTTCTCAAGATACAGGAAATCTGGAATTATTAATTTCAGAATTGAATTAATACCATACTTTTTGGCATCCTCCGAATAAAACAAGGCTAATAAATGTATTGAGCTAAGTTGGGAATTAATATAATCTGGAAGATTTTTAATAGTAAAGTAAAACGCTCCCAATTTGTGAATTCCTCGTTTTGAGCCAAGGGGATTGACTGTTTCAAAATCATCATAGAAAAGTTGAATTTGAATAGAATTCGGGTTCCTTGAAAAAAGACAATTAGTTTTAAATGCAACTGTATCTTTAAATGACTCGATTGAATTGGAATTTGAAGGTACAACTTTTGAAAAACACTGATAAATATCTGGAGATGAAACAAGTTTTTCTAAACTCTTGAGAATTGGTACATACATAAATGTATCTGATACAATAACTTCTTGACGTTTGTTATCTCTCACCCTTTGCTCCAGCCTACTTCCTAACGAATATTCTTTTGGCATAATTATTTGGCTATATTTTTCTAACGCTTTCTGTCGTTTGTAAATAGAATTTACGTGACTGAACGCTTCTATTAAAGATAGCGACTGGCAACTAAAGTCCTCAAAATTTTCTTTGCAAAATTTGTTGCTTATCCTTAAAATTAATTTTGAAATTTGAAGAAACGAATTTTCAAACTCTTTAACAACAAAGTCCACAGTTGAATTGGTAACACATGACGAGCAGAATGAAATTAAAATATCTTTCATTACGTTAATTCCTAAATTGGTAGTAATATCTGCTTGTTCATTAAATTCAGTTAAATTGGGATCATTACCTACGTCATCTAAGACTGGATCTACTAAATTAAGTGAGGGAGTTAAATTTTCCTCAAAATTCTTATCATAATTTTCAGAATCTAAAACAATTTCGTGGGACTTAAAATGCCTCAACAATCCACTCCATGTACATATTTGTGTGCTACAAGACTGTTTAGGACATATTGTAGCTGGAAAATTTGCCTCACCGTAATTATGAATGCACCTAAAATGTACTATAATCTCTCTAAATTTACAAAATACTTTTCCACATGGACCACAAGTATACATTTTAATTTGTCGAGGAATTTGACGTTTGAAGATAAGTAGAAATTTGCTGGAACACTTGTTTCACTTTTCTTGATAGCTGAGTAGTTGTTTCAAGTTGAAAAATGTGTACTTGAATAAACTTCCAAATTCCGGTCAAATTTTTGTCGTATTCTGTTCCAATTACGTAATGAGCCTTAAACAGGGAATCGATTGCCTCGGTTGAAGTTCTTGCGTTGATTGGGAGGAGGATTCGATCACAAATTATGTAGAAGGACGTCAAATTGGAGTGGTCCTCGCCTAGTACAATGAGCGCTGGTTGGGAAGTCTCAAAATTCCAAGTGTCCACAATTGATTTCAAGGGCGTTTCAGCCTATTTAAACACATATTTATTAAAACTGTCCCATATCGTTTAGCTGACCCTCTTAAATTATTCCCGCGCTTACCCGGTAAAAAGTAACCAACTTTAACTTTGCGTCGTCAATTTTACAGCGTCCCCCTTTCCCTCTCCCTTGAGCGCTTGGAGGAATAAGGTGTAACAGAACAAATAGAGCTGCTATTGATTTGTCCCAATTATCTGTGACAACAAAACAGTGGTTAGCAATTTATTTACGAAATTTATGATTATTAGATTTACGGAAACACTTACCATAATTATTGTTTGCGAATTTCAATAGGGCTGGCGAATTACTTAAAGTTTTGCAGTGCGCAATCAATCGGTCAGCAAATTCCGGCCACGTGTTTAGAAAGTTTTGTTCAAGGTCAGGAAACATTAGCGAAAACTCAAAATTAACCTGAACAGAAGTATTAATTGTATATTTATGACATGCGTAATTATTAAAATTAAGTTAATAATTCAAACCAAGTAGGAACATTCCGCAAATTTTGAGTACACACGTAGCACTGATTGATCGTTTGACCGTCTTATCTGGTTTCTGTGTTCAAAAGTTTCCTTCATGAGTGATACAATTTCACCTTTTTTAGTGCTTGAATTTAGGGCCGCCGTTAATTCCAAGTTGGGGAAAACCTCCTCTGCGCCTTTCGCTATTTTTGGCTTTGGGCCACCTTGACTTTCTTCTTTTTTCCGACGCCTCGTATCAACTTCCGGTTTCCTAATGTTTCTGTGAATCCACTTGAGTCGTTGTTGAATTAGGCCAGACCGGTTAATTTCATCATAAAGAATATCCTGCAATTTACACAAGACATTTTAGAATAATTTTTTTAGTAATTATTGTTACGAAAATTTATTTGCAATAGTAATTTACAATTCCGTCTGGCGTTCCCGGATATTTCCAGAAAGGCAGAATTTCAACAATCGCCTTTGCAAAAGATATCTGGTCTCGAGTGCATGGTGAGTTACTACATAACAGAAAATATTATTTACAAACAGCAAGGAACTTATTTAAAAATAATTACCCTTTTAAGTCTACCAATTTCGACACAAACTCGTTAACAATTATTGCCGCCGCTGAGTTATCGACGAGGGACTTCTCTCTGCACTCCAAGATTAGATTCGCCAAACGCGGCGTCTTCTCGACATATTCCTCTAATATCTAATATCGAAAAAAATCAAAAATTGTAGTTACTATGTACTTGTTAGAATATATTGAGCTGATGAACTGTTTACCTGCTTAAATACATCAACGTCACCAAGTCCTAATGATGGCGAAACTGGTGATGGCGCCGGTGAACACAATGGACTTGGCACTACAAAATTATTAATTATTATTAATTATCAGGTCATATATTAATTCCTGGAGGTATTACTTATCTATGTAGTACTTACAATAATAAATTTGAGGACTGGAACCGGCGTCCTGAATTGCGCTTACTGTAAAGTCCTCGCCTTGAATTCGAAATGTAATATTCGGTTTTTCTTCCTCCCATAAAATTGGAAACACATCCGCATCAATCTCGGCACCTTGGTCGTCTTCGATAAGTATCTGGATGTCGTCAGCAAGCTCAAACTTTATTCTAACTGTAAAATAAAGTTGCTAAATTAATAACTTAATTGAGATAATCTGCATTGAATTAATTAAATCAACAAAATCTTATCAATTTTTTCACTTGCGAATTATATTTATCTAATTAATCATGCTGACTTACCTTTTGTTAGAAATTCCTCGTAGTTATTGGAGCTCACTATTGCTTTCTTTTGATGTAAAGAATTCGAAACACGAATTAATTTATCTTTTTTGTCGCCCATTTTGTCCTCCTCGTGGTGTTTGTCGTGTGAGAGTGCGCAACTTCTTTCATTACTTGAATTGTGAAAAATAAATACCAGTGCGGTAGAATGGCAATACCGCATAAAGATTCAAATACATTACCCGGAAAATAAAGTGTTCATTATGGGGCAGTACTATACAGTTTTCTTTTTTCGTAATGAATACATACCGCTTGGTATTTTTAGCTTACCGATTTTAATCTTAGCGAATTTATCAACCCGTAGTGAACCAAAAACTTTATTAATAATAAAATTCGGTAAACAAATAATTACCGTTTTTGGTATAATTCACAATTACCAACCCGACAGTAATGATGGTCATTAAAACATCATTACCACACTTCGGAGAGTGTATTCATACACAGAACGAACCTTAAAAAATCCGTACCAATATATGCATGTATCACAACTTTCAGATATTTATATTGGTATCGAGGTACATACGAGCTACTCTAAATAAACTTGTGCATAATTATAACACGCTTCTGATAAAGTGTGCACTTAGCTAGATAATATGATCCACCACTGCAGAATTCTTAATTTTATACAAATTTCCTAAAAGTGCATTACGCATTTATGTATAAATAAAAACATATGTGTGAACATATTTTAGGCATACTTAAAGTATGTATGTAATTACTCGAGTCTGAATTACTGGGCAGCATCTGAATGAAGCATATTATTGATTTTGACGTCAGCCAGGACCCGAAGGAAAGGTACATTGACCCATGCAAACAATTAAAATTGATGCCCTGTCAGGGCATCTATACTTGCTCTATCCCTTTATTACATGTGTAAACTACATATGCATGCATGCATAGCAACAGTACAAATGTACATACACGTAAATAAAAACAGGAAGTTGCTACCTTCCCCCTTTTTGCATATGCATTTCCCTTTCCCTTTCCCAGGTTAATAATGCGACACGATTTTGCACTCCTGACTATTACTCATCCTTCGATTTATGAAATCTACGTGTACTAATATTTCTCTAGTCCATACCTAGATACTCAGATACGTACATACTTTCCCTCTCACATTTACACATAAATACACCAAACAAATTGAATACGATTTGCAGAAAATTTTCACCACCAAATCAGCGCTTGTGGTATGTAATAATGGGGAAAAGAAAGCGGAAAAATATCAAGTTAGCTGTAAAAGATAATACTGATTCTGCTCTGATTGCCCCAATCAAAAAAGAAGAAGAAATCTCGTTAAGTGAAGAAGATTCTTCTCAAGAATAAAATACAGATCCAGACGAAGATGAAGAGGATTTAGAGCCCTTATTCGGATCCATGCAGGTCCTCTTGACCCTCGGCTGGTGGCTATTTCTCGTACCATTTAAGCGAGTTGGGAGATATTCGTACGTCCTTCCACTGCATGGCGTAAGATAAGATAATTTACATACGAAATTGTGATCAAATACATACATACACATTTGTTTTTTATGCAAATTTTCAACCCTTTTGCATATGATGTATTCAATATTAGAAATCTGGCATATTTAGTCGCGCAGGCACTGATTTCTTGGTATTAAAATTGCTACCATTTGGCATTAAAATTATAAATATCAATTCGTAAAGATGTTTTACTGATGTTGTGGAACGTGAATCTTTAATAACCGAGCATGACATTAACTAAAAATCTGAGTATTCACAATTTTTGTGTTTGTATGAATTATTTCATTTTAATTTTTTCCCAAATCAAAATTTTAGGCCATAATTTTCTGTACCACCATGGCTATCTTGCAACCCTGGGATTTGCAGCGTCTTGCCAAATTCACACTACAAGTAAATCTCAACGAGGATGGAATACATGGAATTTTTATAATCCTTATTCGACTGGGAATACAACTTTACATTAAAGTTTTTATAATATACATCGATCTGCTAATGTGGCAAGTCTCCACCGGCTTAACCGCACTGGCCGAGAATTCCAAAAAGTTTTGCCGGGATAATGGCGAAAATAAGATGAAGAACCTAACAAAGGTATTTATTTAAATTAAATTAATACTTTTGTAACTTGGTAAAAACTAATTTTGTAAAAATTCTATCAGTCCGTCAACCACATGATGAGGACAAATTGCGTTGTCGACAGGCTCAACGAATTATTTGGACCCCTGATTCTCGTTGCCTGTGTGCGTTTCCTTCCCTCAAGCCTTACATGGGGTTGCAGATTGTTTCTGGGAGACTTCTCCGTGGAATGTATACTGAAAATATATCTAAGCCTTCACTTTCTCATGTCGGGAGCGAACTTTAAGATGGTAAATTCCCATCAAAATTACTGTTATCATATAAAGAATGACTTAGATATTTGTATTTATTTTCTTTCTAGTCCGAAGAAATACTGAACAATTTGCACAACCGGATTCATGAGAAGCCTACAAGAAGTCAAAACTCTAAACGAACAAATGACAGAATCCCAACGAATAAATGGGACTGGTTAAAATTGGACTTAAAATCTTTAAAACCGGTAGCAATGGATGTATTCGGTATATTCCAGCTGGATACAGACTTTACATCTACGGTAAGAAGGCAAATAAGTTGATCGTGGTGTATATTGTTGATTTTTATGTATGAATATGCAGCTCGCAACAATTACGACTGTCCTACTCTTCTTAATTTTGGGACAAGTTTTCGCCCAAAATTTTGTCCTCGTGGGATCCTAGGCAAATATTTGTCATTTTTAAATACATGAGTTGACATACATACATAAAAAAGTGTTTAACATGAAGTTTTTTACATAATTTATCTTTGAAATTATTTAAGTATGCATAAAGTATTTGACTATGGCCAAATATTTTAAAGAATTATTATTAAATACATACCAGTGAAATAAAATATGTACATGGTTTATATTAAAGCTATTTTTAATGTAAGTCGTTAACCAGTAAAATTGCACTTCTTTATGTATGTTTAAAATTTCTTTAATTATCTACATAAATTTGCACCTTATTTCCAGTGGGGTGCGAAATTTTGATCCTCTGTAATGTGATTCGTCGTCATTATCGTAATTGGCTGGCACGTGCCAAGGTTCTGTTTATAACTCACTGACAAGGGACACTCACGACCTGTCGTTTGAGTCCAGGGTACCCACTATGTTTTTTAGAATCTACTAGGACCCAAGATGAAGGATTCATTCATATTTCCGTGTAAAACTCATATTTGGCGCCATGGCGTAGCGCCAAATTCGCCAAATTTGATGGTTTTTCATTTTAAAACCGCCAGAACTTTTGAAATCCTGGACGGATTTTCAAAATTTTTGGCAAAAATCATGACAAGGAGTTCAACTTTCGTATTTTATGAATTTTTTTCCAAAATTATCGCTTTTAACTTTTCGCAAAATTTCGAAATTTCGGGTTCGTCGAAAAAATGATAAAATTATATAAAAATATTATAAAATTAAAATTAAAATAAAATTATAAAAAATGGTAAAAATATCTCAAAAATTAAAATTTTTTTATTTTTATTTTTTTCTCTAAAATTTGGACTTTTCTGATCATTTTAAGCATAAAATTTAAAAATCCGACATAAACTGCAAAAGTTATGGGGGTTTGAAGTTGGTCGAAAATGCAAATTTTTAAGTTTAGCGCCACGCCATGGCGCCAAATATGAGTTTTACACGGAAATAAGAATGAATCCTTCATCAGGGGTCCTAGTAGGTTCTAGAAAACATAGTGGGTACCCTGGACTCAAACGACAGGTCGTGAGTGTCCCTTGTGAGATAAAAAGTCATTTGGCATGGTGAACTTTGCTTATCTTCTCACATATGTAAGTATTTATTTATATATTTAGTTATCAATTATCTAGTACATAATCATGTGTCATTTCATATAATATGTTAAGGAGTATGAGCACCTTCAACCTTAAACACCTGAACATATAATTTCTTTATTACCATCATATCCTGATTTGTGTACTTAACGGGTGTACTCATTTTCTTTTGATATCACTAAATTGAAGAAGACTAATTGTATTGCTTGTTGTGGACTAAACGATGTACTGATAACGTTGTTTACTCTCATGTGCTCTACGAATTAAGAGTATTAGCATAATTGTCATCATATTTCCATTTAGTATGCATACATTTTCTATAGATATATGCATAATTGTAACATCATTATAAATTTGCTGACGAAATGTTCATCAAATATTTCATGACATTGTAAATATAAATGCATTTGTGCCTACAACTGTGTCTGTCTTCATTTGGCAGATGACACAAAAAGTCCCATCTGATCGAATTAAAGCTTATTTAATTAGCTAATGTCTAAATAATTAATTCGTGAAAAATATCGCATATCACATTTCCTATATACTATACTGGCGAAGACCTCTTCTTTTAAAAAATGTGTTACTACACCAGTTTCGAGTTGCACCTTAAAGTTTTAAGAATTTTGAGTGGCACTGGTGTATCACCACTGCGAGCCGGTGTTGCAATAAGGTCAAAAACCAAAGCGTATCAAGCTCTGCAAAAACCAGCAAAAAAATCGTCAACCCCCAACCCCTCCGACTTGAAAAGCTCCCTCAGTATTATTACCGAATCTAAGCAGAGTGCCGACCAGCACTTCACATTTCCAGTTTATACAGTTGGAAGTTATCGAACAGCTCCGCCACAATTTTGGATCATGCTGTCGTTGTTTTACTTCTCGTTATTTTACGCGGTCACAAAATTAGTACTTTTTGTCAAGGCGGATGAACAAGAAGAACTGGGGGATGTGAAAATACCAGAAAGGGACAAGATTCGAAGACCCATCTTCATCGTGGGGTCATTCGTTTGGACGATGTACACTTGCACGTGCTGTGCGGTCTACTTTGTCCATTTCTTCAAACATGAAAGACTCTGTGCTATGCTTCTCAAATGGCAAATTTTGGAGGGAGAGCTTATTTCAGGTTGAGAATTATTACAAGCACACTTAAAAATAATGTTCCCCTTTTTAATAGAGTGAACTCTTAATTCTAAATTAAGCGAACTACACTAAATTCAGAGTAACGTTACAAAGATAAACAAAAAGGTTTAGAATGAATTTATATAGCAAAATTTAATTAATTGCAGAACACATAATGTATTGTGCATTTATTTTTAATAGTGAATATATAGCTTGAATGGCTTGTGTAACTAAATAATAAAATACCCTTCTTTGTACAGAGTCTAAAGCCATTCAAGCAACGGAGGACAGTGTGGCATCATTTTTAAAACGACAACGAAACGGGCTGATCACTTTCCTTTTAGGATTTCCATTCTCCTTTGCCTTCTTGGGAGCTGGAACCACGTATTACAAAAGATTCCCGATGAACATGTTTTCCAACTTTGCTACAGGTTGGGAGCAAGACAGGTTCTGGATAGAGCCGGCGTGCTTGATAATTTCATGGATACAAGTCGGGTAGGTATATGCAAGTATTTTTCCATTGGACAATACGATAATCAGCTTATTTGCTATGGACCTAATCACGTCAACCTTTGAATGTCTCTAAATTAGCGCTTAGCAATATAACATGCAAAGTCTGACGAAAATAGTTTTGCCAAGATTTGGCAAAACTCTTGCTGCAAAACCATAGGATATTTTTTGCAAGGTGGCACAGCAAATATATGTATATGTACGTATGTAAGCTGTTTTTATTTCACAAACTCATACTCACTAGCAAGAGAAGTTACAGATAGTGAGGAAAACAAAATCAAAATATGTGTTTTTAGAGATAAATTTAATTTTTCAAGCCAATAGTTTGGAATCTCAGAATCTCCTCATTTTGTTAATACCTATGTCGATATTTTCTCTGAATTTTATTTGTTTAATTTTTGATTTTTATAATTTTATTAGTTACTTATGATTTTTTTAGCTTCGCAAGTTTTCCAAATGAGCTACGATACGGAATAAGACGTTGTCGGGAGTGCACTAAATTTATGTAAATATTTAGATTTCTACAGAATTTCTCAATATTTTTTTTACTCTCCACAGAATATTTCTCCTTTGTGAATGCCAAACCGAGCTAGTTGCCCTTGCTTTCACTCGAAGTATGTCCAGCTGTCTTAAAATCTTGAGCCAACCAGCCACCGATTTCCACCGGAGACACATCGAGTCCAAACTTAATCCAAGCTATGGACAACACGCCGGTTACATCCATATCACCGAAAAAGCCCACCTGATCGAAATATTTCACGACTCTGTGACCCGATTCGAACATCTTAAAAGCTTAATCGACGACTTTAATTACATCTTCTGCTGGCCACTCTCCACTCGAAAAGCTTTCACCATGGCGAAAGTTTGCTGTTACGTGTATCTCTTGCTGAAGCGACCAAAAGATTCTGGATTTCCCACGGCGTTTGTGTTTTTCTATGCTCCAGTCGCTATTTTTGCAAAATTTGGTGTAATTTTGAACAGCATGGGAGAAGTTCAGAGAGAGACTAAAAATTTTGTGAAAGAATGGAGCAAAATATTATTGCTGGTGCGTCCTAGAAAGGCTGACGTGATTGAGGAGGAGAGAATGTTGAATAATTGTTATCCGTTCGGGTTTAAGATGGGAAATTTTTACACAGTTAATCCCCAGACTTTATTAACATTTTGTTCCGTCGTTTTAACATATCTTATTATTTTGTTACAGCTACAGCTTTTCTAAAATTTAGACTCTGTAGGAAAGGGATGAACATAAATATGTATTGCAAATTATTCATGGGCTTACGTATTTTGATTGATTGTATGTACATATGTAAACGGAAATATTCAATGCACTTTGTTATGCAAAATTGAGGCCATTCATCACAGTAATTTTATGTAAAGCTGAAAACAAATTCAGATGAAAAGTTCGCATAGAGACCTAAGCATACAAACAAGTATGACATGTTACCAGAGGTGTGCAAATGAGTCCCACATTAAGCATGTCATCGATTTTGACCGCTACCCCTCGTGTGACCTATGTATCCACATACATATGTCACATGTTATAATTAACATACGGAGCATATCATGGCCCGTGCCCCTTCAAATCGATCACATGTTTAGGATTTCCCGAGCATGTCATGTAAACTCTATCAAACAATTTGTCAGGGAATTGTCCATAATAAATCAATGATGTTTACAGATCGATCGTACATATGAAACCATTCACTTTAGTTTAATGCCGTCTTGCATGAAATGTATGTAAATATGACATGTTTTTTATGCAATAATAATAAAACAGCTATGTACAACTTATCCATTATGTAAAATTATACGTGATAGATAATTCAAAATCCAAGTGTTTAAAGAATAAAGTTATGTACAAGCGTTATGCATGTATTTATTTATGCATATGGTCAAGCCAGGTAAATATTTAATTTATAAAATATTCAATGTACTTGACATTTTCTAAAATAGATAAGACTACAAAATCATAAACTATAAACATGTACATATGTATTTAAATGTTCATGAAAGACCAAACAAGTTTTTGATGCATATTAGTGAATTTTTTAATAACTTTCTTCTCTCATGCAAACCAATCCAAAATCTGTGCTAAAGTAAAATCAAAAACCGAATTACAATCAAACAACATCATTTTAGTACTTAATATTATTTGGAAACATTTATTTCTGCCAGGGTTAATTTTCTCTGCAGAGAAAATTTCCAAACACAATACCATGGTATTGTGTTTGGAAATATCCTGACTTGTTTAATATGCATATGGTTACTGCAAACGTACCATGAAATGGTGTCAAAGACCCAATTAGACCGTGACTTTCACACATCTCACATTTTACACATTCGTCTGTATCCAATTTATGTACAGCTACCAAATGCTTGTACCTAAACCTTGCATTTGAGATTTTATGTACATATATGCGATGCCACGATACGATCTCGAGCGTACGTTATGTACGTTGAAAATATAAATATGCTGCGATTTAGGAACGGGGATTTACCCACAATGCTGGAGATTTAGTATGTATCAAGCTTTTGATAAGTTTGTGGAATCTGGTATAGTTTACTATGCCAGATGTCAAGCTGTGTCTAGAGAGAGTCAAGTTGCAGGGGAGATTTTGCTTCTCGAGATTTATCGTCTGATCTTTCTCTCCCAGGATTGGGAGCAACAAGGTCTAGTCATTAATTAAATGGATTGTACCACAAAGCAAAGGGGATATTAGTAATGCGAATGGTGTACATAAATAGATAACTACATGTATTCTTACAACGATGGAGGGTATGCGTTTCTACATTGTCATATAAAAAAATGAGACTTGTAATATCTATGTAGATACATAAGTGTATTTATGATAAGTCTCAACCTGCCTCCATTTGTTGCGTTTGGATTTTTTAGACACACAAACACCAGGAACCCGACACACATAATTGCATATGCATATTTTTTCGCACTTAACTTCAAAAATCATAATTAACCAACATTTCATGCACAAAAATTTTTTGCTGAATATGTTTAAGCACTTAATTATTAATTCACAACTGGCTTAATCCATTATTCAATTTAATTACTCAGCCATACATAAATTGCCTCATTCACAACGAATAGATATCAACACACCCATGTATTTTCCATGTGCAAAAGAATGCCATAAAATGCCTGACCTTTTACCAATTCAAATATGTAGGTACCGTGCAAAAATCATGTGATGGATTTGGGACCAAGGAATCAAATTTTTCTCATGGCAATTATTGCATACGCCATTTTCACCAACTATGGTTCCAAATTCCACTAAAATCTCCCCCATTCTTTCCGCACATCCCCACAAACGCCCACCATTCAAACTTAACTACACAAAGATAATAAACTTTCCTCCATCCAGTATGTACATATGTACACACCGCGTGGCAGATTAAGCAAACAAAAAATCGAATGAATACGTATGTATATACACAGCACACCCGAATTTCCTCGCTTTTACCCAATATCGATCCGAACATCCGGGCAAAGAAAGTACATACAAATGCCCAGTAAACACATGGCCCGCAATTCTCGTCGCTTTCCCAACCTCACGTTCTGCAATGTACACAAGCCCAACCACATCGCACTTTCTCAGCTTCATTCAAGTCACTAATTTATTTAGTTCCGGATAGCATTTGTCCCTCTCCATTAGCAAACTATTGATTTGACCCAACCCAATTTCTCGGAATAACAAACTGCACCCAGCCATCCAGCCAGTCGTCGATACGTAAACGTCACACGAAGCCGAGTTCGTCCCCGAAGTCGGATTAATTTAAATTTAAATTGACAACTTAAATAGTAAAGAACGAGCCGCTTAAATACATAATTATGTCGGGAGGTGCATATTTTCACCATGGGAGACCCTCCAGTCGAGGTGGAGCTTCACCCTTGATGTTGGGTGGATATCGACAATGGCGAAGTTGGACGTCGGTAGATTCCTCGCCGGACAGTGACCACTTGACTGGCTCGGCGGAGCCGCCCTCGGTGCGGATAATTTTGGATAAGTCGTCCACGACCCCGATTTCTGACCAAATTTCGGGATGGGTTGAGCTGAAGAAGAATGAGACTTATTGTGGTGAGTATTTACATAATTAAACCGTTTTACATTAGGAGCTGGATTTGCAAATATTTTGTGCCAAAAACATGTAAGCTGAATGTTCTAAATTTCTCGGATAATCGGGTAATTTAATAATTATTCTTTCAACATTGAATCATTATTTTAATACTTGACTTTTTGATTTCGCAATGCATTAAAATTCGAGGTTTTTTGCGAAATTTAAAAATTTATTTTCATTTTAATGTAGGTATCAACTATGCATACACACATATGTAAACATGAAATGTTGATAACCTTGCAAGTTTTACAAGATTATCTAGTGTATAAACTTCAGAGAATAGTTCTGTAATCGATAAAATCATCATTTTGGTCAAATTTGCAAAGTGGGTTTACATACACTACAAAAAGTTAAAGGATATTTCAAGCTAATTTTGTTTATGAAAGTTTGCCATTTACGAGGTTTACTAACGACGTGTTATTATGGGTTGTGAGCATTGACTCGTGATGAAATGACGTCCTTCTAAGTTTATGCAAGTTGACAAAAGATATTTACTGGCATATAGCCTCTTAATAAATATACTAAAGTTTGCGGGTTTACGAAGTTAGAAATCCACGCGTAAATCTCCTCACTTTGCTCTAAATGCATAAATCAATGGTGGATTTAAATTCTATTTTAAAATTAACTGTGATTACAATAATACATAAGTATTATTATTTTTGCAGGTTTGATCGTTGAGCTGATCGGATTTTATTCCAATTCTGACGCATCCTACCCAATCTTGCCAACAAATAGTTGCAAAATATTCCAAAGGTTTTCCGGAACCGGGGTGAAGGGGGACACGTTGACGTCTCGAGCTTTGTCTAAGTTCCCCTTTGAACTCAACCTACCAACAAATTGTATACTCCCACCCACATTTAAGACCAAACTGGGTCGACAGGTGCAGTACTACCTGCGCGTATCAGAAGAACGAGGAACATCAGAAAATCCTCAGTTGGGAAGGAAGGTATACCTCCTTATTACATAAAACCGTAATTACTTGACGTGAAATGGTTGATATTTATTTGCTAAATTTCTTTCTCAAGTTACCGACTTGAAAAAATACCGAAAATCAATCTTGAATTTGTGTCTACTTATTTTTACAAAGTACCGTAAATACTCTATTTATAGCCGGGGCTAAAATCCAAAATTGAGGGTCACGGACCCGGCTAAAATTAGAGACCGGCCATAATTAGAGACCCGGCTAAAAAAATTTTTGCCAAAAATTTTAGATGTTACTAGATCATTATTACTTAATTTGATTTTTCTTATTTAGCAAGATATGCCATCAGCATACGTCGGATATGAATGAAAAATGACTTTTTCCAATTATTGACCTACAGTCGCCAAACTTTCTGAGAATGTTTATGGCCACTAGTAGGTCACGTAGGTCAAAGCATGTTTTCTCATATTGGTCATATTTTCGGGTTTTAGGACATATTCATATTCCTGATCATATTTCGGGTTTTTTTCGTTCATTTTACCATTTTTGGCCAAATTCTAAGATTTGACAACCAAATCGACACAAAATGACAAAAAATTCAGTTTTCTCACAATTATTCATTGTGAGAAACTTTCAGAAATTTAGGTTCACTTTCGCATCAGGTGATTTAATTCATTGGGAATGAATTAGATCACCCCAGAAATTGTTTAATTGATAAAAATTGAGCATTACAAGAAAGTATATGAAACAATTAAGCCAAAAATTTGAAAAATAAAGTCATTTTTTTGGTCATATTTTAGAGATTTTTACGGTCATTTTTCATTCATATTTTGAGGTTTTATCGGTCATTCATATCCGAGGTCTGGCCATCAGTAACCATTCACCTTAAATCTACATCTTTAAACGAAGTTTAGCAGGTTTTTAAAATTTTTTGTTATGATTATATCCATTATTTTCTTGAAATTAATAGGTAAAGATTAGTAGTTCAACTTATTTTTTGATTAGCATAACGTGCAACATTTTTCTTGAATGGGCTATCAACGGGGACACAGCAGACCGAACAGGCCATAATTAATTAGAGACCCGGCCATAATTGGGGACCCGGCTATAATTAGATACCCGGCTAAAATTTTGAAATCCTGGTCTCTAGACCCGGCTATATTTGGAGACCGGCTATAATTAGAATAGGGCTATAAATAGAGGTTTTACGTAAATAATTTGTTTGGTGAAAAATCGCACTATTGAGTTCGTGTATGTAAATACATCCTTACATATTCATAATCCCACCTTAATCAATTATGCACTCTTAGAAATTATGTTGCCCTTTTGAAAAGTAATCGCATTTTTAATTCTAAATTAAGTAAACTACACTAAATCCAGAGTTAGCTTTAGTGTTTATCAAGTCAACGTTCTAGTGTGACTTACCAGATATAAAATTTTAGCCTTGTTGAAACTTACTCTCTTAAAAATAATGTTACTTTTTTAAAAGTAAATGCGCTTTTAATACTTTATTAAGTAAACTATACTAAATATAGAAAACTCTACTCTTATCTTTAGTTAAATGAACACTACTCTTGGATTGGCATGGGGTACTTTATTAAGAATTTAGGGTGAATTTACTTTTAAAATGGGTAACTTTATTTTTAAGTCTGTATTGTTACACTTTCCTTCCAAGCCCTGTTTTCAAACATACGTGTGCCTACATGTGTGTGCATGTACAGTTAGTGAAAGGACTGCATACAACTAAATTATAATATTTACTTGTGATTATTAATTGATTTTTCACATATATAGACATGTATTCAATAGCATCATTGATTTATTGATCGATTATTTGATTGATCTGTTTGCAATAAGAGCAGGTAACAATTTGTATGAATTATTTGGTATTGATTTTTTGACAATTTATACCCATACGTATATAAATATTTACGTGCATCCGTCAAATTTAGAAAATCAATCTCTATAACACCCAAACTTTTTCCCAAACTTTCCTTTTATTTTTTTGTAGATAATCCTTTACGGGGGACGGTTAACACTGACTGATTCCCTCAATCAATCACCACCCAGGAAGGAAATTACCCTCGACGGGGTGACGGTAGCTTTGGAAATTGGCAAGCATAAATTCCTCCTTGGAGAAAGCATTCCTTTCACCATTTCCTCCCAGGGTGACAGCAGCGTCGTGAAACGAGTTAAAATATCGCTTATAAGGACAATTTCACACTCGCTCCGACTAACAAGATCAGAGGAGCATGAGAGTGATGTGCAAATCACGACGGAATCTGAAATCTTGGATTGCGTCGTTTTCCGCAGGTTTCTAAAACGGGAAACTTTCACACGAAGCGGAAAACTTTTACAGGGAAAGGATCCCTTAATTCCGACGTTTCTGTCCAGCAATGATCTTCACTTGATGATTCGATATGTTGTACAGGTTAGGGAAATTTTTAGTTTACAAGTTTTGCACGACTAGGTTTTGGTTGTTTATGTAAATACGTAGGATCCCAAATTATTTGACAAAAACCATGGAAAGCAATCGAGTACTTATTTTATATTTTATAATTTGTTTAATATTTCCAAAACTTCTCTAACTTTCATAATAAGTACACATAACACTTTAAATAATTTTATTGGGGTTGCAAATTTACAGATGAAGTTGACCACAAAAGGGCACAACGCCGAGGTGAAGGAAATGGAGGTCATAGTCGGGACAGAAGCTGCACATCAGGCAGAATTGGACCCTGGTCTGGACACACTGCCGTCATCTGGATTGACTCCCTGTCCACCTACATATTCTGAACTTTCGTCCCGAGTTGGGTCACAGGTTTCCATGGAGACGCGTAAGTTGGAGATACATAAGTACTTCATATTTTTTATCTTTCGCAAGTTGCATAAAGCATGTGATCGATTATGGCCCCAATCACATTGTGATATATAACAACCAAAATCCGAGAAAATGTTGAAAAAAGTCTGGGTTAAATCGACCACATGCTTTCTGCACCGCCCTATACTACAGTTGAGTTAAGTGACCATTCTTATTTCAGTGCCGCCATCGTATGAAGAAGTGTAAACTTTCTCTATGTAGATAAAGGGTCCAATTCTTACATACCTACATACACACGTATACAAAATAGTACGAAAACTAAATACATACATACAAAATTATGCACAAAGTGCCATTTGTACAATAAAAAAATTATTCAAACCGAACTTATTCGTTTACTAAAAATAGTATTATAATCTAGGACTGTATGTCACTTTCATGATGTAGATTCCCATTATTAGTGTTAAGGAAATATGATTACATATGTAGACATGTAAATATGTAGATTAATCATGTATTTTTTCCTGTAAATAAATGCTAGATAAGCACGATTTTACCTAAGGAAGGGTACTTTTTATTTTTTCGTGATAATTAATAATCGTAATTGTGAGTGACAAAATGCAGAAGTGTGTATAATTTGTACATAGGAACTATACTCGAAAGAATGAATGTGCATATGTACATAGATACATACACATAATATATATGTACGTAGCCTAATGTTTCTATACTAGTTTATACGCCCGTCAGACGACGGGCAAAAAAGGCCCGTCGATTAGCCCTTGACCCAAAACAGAGAATGAAAATATCAGTGAAGTTGGCCCTCCTTTTCATTTCATTGTCTGCAGAGTAGAGAGCAAGAAGGAGAGGCTAACTTCTCAAAAAAGCCACCGACCCAGCAGCGATACACTCGCCTGCTTTATATAGTTTAGATTACATCAATTACAATTGATCAATTTACATATTTACAACACAATGATCAGATTTACAGTGTGATACAAAACAAAGGAGAAAAAGTTAGTGCGGAATCCTTTCGTCAGAGTTGTGTAGGGTCCTACTCTATGTCGTAAAATGTTGCAACTTTTCAACTCTTTTCGCTCTACCTTTGGTAGATTTTGTACTTCCCAATCTCTTATAAACTCCTCTGATCTGGCAATTCCTCCAATCGCCAGTGGCAAAATGCTATGGACAAATATAACGAAGAATAAAATGAAGATTATGCAGAGCAGTATCATAGCAGTAGGGAAGACATTACTCAGTCGGACGACAATATATCCGACAATGACGAAACAGATAAAAAAGGTAAGCAAGCCAGCAGCCATGATGTCTTGTATGGTATGATTAGTGATAATCATTATTATCTGAAGTTGTCGGTATTTATGCAACTTTTTCGCAAAGTTATGAACCTCGTCCCTCTTCGTGAGTTGTTTTAGGTAAGAGTTGACCATAAGGCCGATATTAACGTAGGTTATTACAGTTGCATTGACTAGCACGCACCCATGACGAAGAGTGAGAAATATAATGACCATTCTGATGATGACTGCTAATTTCGAATGGGTGGAAAAGAGGAGTATGTTCCGAAACCAAAAGTAGGTCGGGTCCACATTATGGACAATGATTGGGAACAAGGCGGCGCAGCTTGGAGTAATGATGATTGAAGGAATCAAGACGAAATTGAGAAGAACACCAATCAGCTTGGGCTCCTTGTAATCTGTTCAGATTCAAGAAATTTATAATGCCGTGGTACATACATACATTAACTCTGGATAATTACAGACTCAGGCCCCAAAATCTGGACTAAGATAAAACCCTTGGGTATGGGGTTTACATTAATAGCAAAACCCCTGGGCATTCTAAACCCTGGATTTCAATGCACAGCCGTTTTTTGGGAATTATATTTTATAATTTATAAGCGTTGAAAAATAAACTTGACGCTATTTACCATTGTCGTCACCCCTTCGTCCTTTCGTCATGTGTAGATGATTTAGCATAAAGCAACACTCGCATACTGTGGAAATCATATTAATAGCTTGAAATGTGTTGAAGGAACTCATGCACATTTGTACTAAGCCTACAATTCCGGTATAAATATTAATTTCGGGATCTTTATGAAATCTGAAAATTTCTCTGATGGCGATATACATGCTGCAGGAGGCGGACATGGCGACCATGAACGACAAGAAATACCACGGCACCAATTTGACTTTTCGCGTAGGCTGCGCTGTCCATGACGTCCTATTCCAGGTCAAGTGCTGAGGATACAAAGCTTCGCTGACTATGGTGAAATGCCGAATAGCGTCAAGCGAGGTAAAGGAACAGTTTGAAACGTAATTCCTAAAAGACGAAAAATTTAATCGAGATTTTTCAAATTTGGGACGGACTAAAAGATCCATAGCTTCACTTTTCGCCGAGAGTCAGGACTAAATGTAGGTCACATACTTAAATATCCTGAAGTTTTAGTTAATTGAGACAAAAACTTAGGTACGAACATATGTTAATAAATTATGCATGGGCATGCACATACAATTACATACGTGTCCCCTTTAAAACTTGGATTGACCATTTGTGGTGAACGAATAAATATGTATTTAAGTTAATAGTACGTGAACTTTTACCAAGTCTAATTATAGAAATCCAGTTTCCCCGATAGAATAATTTCGTGAGTAAAAAATTTTACGAATATATATACTCCTTTGTGGTCAGCTTTTCTGATGTGTAATTTGTGTAATGTGGTTGCAATTATAATAAATGAAATAGAAAATATATAAAACTTATGTATTACTGTCGTATGTGCATATAAATATCTGGCTCGATGCTCCGTGTCCAAAAATTCTTGTGTTGGGGGCAGAATGGAGCGTGCATGCGATCGGATCACATTTGTACGGATTTATGTGACATTTTAAACTTCGTCCTTGAAATTTTGGTATGCACATGCACCGACATATATGTGCTACATCATAATATAACATCAATTCCCGTTCCGTTCGCTACACTCTTAGCAAAACGGTATTGAATCATCACTAAACGGGGAGCCCACATGACTTAACCAAATTGTGATAATATTTACCCCACATTGTGATAAATCTTCCCCCTAATGTGTAAACGTAACACTGGATAGTGAGGATTTAACACATTGTGGGGAAGATTTATCACAATGTGGGGTAAATATTACCACAATTTGGTTAAGTCATGTGGGCTCCCCGTTTGGTGATGATTCAATACCGTTTTGCTAAGAGTGTATACATTTTTCAGGAAAAATCAAAAACAAAATGTCATCCCTATCATTTCACATGTTACTGGTAAACATGGTTATTGGTTTTTGATTTTTCCTGAAAATTCATAGTGGAGTCGATATCTAAATACGTAGATTAGTAATAATCATGTATTTTTCTCTGTAAATAAATATTTATTAGCACGATTTTAGATATGGAGAAACATTTTATTATGTACATATTTTATTTCACGTATAATTTTAATTTATCACCTTAGTGTGTAAACATATAATTTACTATAATTTTATATTTTAAGGTCTTAAGATATACTTGTGATTAATAAAATACTAAAATGGGCATAACTTACACATACGATATGTATACATATTGCTAAAGATTCGTTTATCACATGTAATTCTTAATACGAGGGGTTATTTCTTCAGAAGTTAGAATCAGGTAACGAAAAGTTGAATAGTACCTAGTCAGTCATTAAATTCTAAGATTTTTGCTATAGAAAACTAACGGGTATGAATTTTTATTTAAAATTTTCCACGTTTATGCCTAAACTACCTGTATATATTGCAAAAATACTAAGTTTCAAAATTTCTTCTTCTGGAGTATTCACACTTGAATAAAATCTGATGATAAACTTGTCGCTTGAATTACGCACGGTTTCCAGATGAAACTTATCCCCAGCCTTGTGTAAGATTGGCAGGGAAAATTACAGCGTTTGCATTAAGCAAAATTCATTGATTTTATTCAGTCACAAGGATTCCATCAGCAAAGGCAGACCTTAACCCTCTGAAATATCACTTGCGGCCCAAAATTGAGACCACGGCCTGCTCTAAAACTTACACTTGTGCAGAAGTTCTAAATTTTTTTCTCAACGCCTGTGACAATTTTACGCTGGAAACCGTGCGTGCCCCAAGCGACCGGCCGCCCATCAGATTTCGTAAGTGTGTATACTCCAGAAGAAGAAATATTGAAACTTAGTATTTTTCTAATAAAGATATACAGATAGTTTAGGAATCGACGTGGAAAATGGTAAATAAAAATACTTGGCCGTTATTTTTCTATACCAAAAAACGTTTATCAAAGGATTTAGTGACTGACTAGGTATACATATATACATATCTATGTATGTCTGTACATATGTATACCTTTTTCAAAAGAGAATTACCCTATTAAGTACATTCCAACCTTCACCATGACATCCGTCTTTACAAAGAAATGACTAATTCAATCACGTAAAACAAAGTGCATGCAACATAATTGGTACGGAAAGTCTTGGTCAGGATTGTGTAAGAACCTACCCTCAGGCGAAGTGTTCGGCAACTTTTCAACCCTTTTCTCGCTAACTTTCCAATTTTTTGCGTTTCACAATTCTCAATAAACCTTTCAGACACAACTGTCGCACGAAACCCCAATGGCAACAAAAACATCGCAAAATGCGAAACTTAACAACATAAACCCGATCGTAACCAATATTAAATTCATGGGAATGATATTATGCAGCCTGACTACCAAACAACCCATCATCACGCTGCAGATGAAAATGGTAAACAGTAAAGCTGCCATGAGTTGTTCTGTGACGAGATTCATGATGGTTACAATGATCTAAAGTTGTCGATATGCGTTCAGGTTTTTTACAAAGTTATGTATCCCGCTCCGTTTCGTGACTGTCTTTAAACAAGAGTCGACCATGAGGACGACGTTCACATAGGTTATTACGATATCGTTGAGTAGGATATTTCTATGAAGTCCGCCCAAAAATATGATCACCATTCTCAGTAGGATAGTCATTTTGGGCCGGATCGAGAAGAAGGCTGTCTTTGAATTAAAAGTATGTAGGGTCCAACTTATTGGCGAAAATGGGGAAAAAGGAAATGCAACTTGGGGTGATGATGATTGAAGGAATTGTGACAAAGTTTAAGATCACGCCAATCAATTTGGGCTCCACGTAGGCTACAGAGGTTAGAAAAACAAAAATCTGACACTACCTTCTAAATAATGTGTTATCGCACATGATTATTATCGGTGGAGGTACTATGCAACTCTATCGCCTTGGTAACAATATATGATTGAAGGGTAGCATATATGCAAAGGCTTTGATTTTCTCAAAGCCTGATGATTTTATGGAAAATTAGCAATATCAAAGCTCTATTTAGTAATAAAATATCGAAACTGTACATAGTTTGTTACTCTTAGATAACAATTACGAGGGTAATGATATTGTAGAATGCATAGTAACTACCGCCATCATATAATGTAACAGCACCTTATACATGTATGTATATTTCAAAGATCTGTAAAGTCAAGAAAAAATATACGCAACTCACCATTTTCGCTAAATTCAATTCTCCTAATCTTCTGCACATTGTTCATAAGAGCGCAAACTTCATCCACGGTGGACATCATGCTTACAGCTTGAACCGCGTTGAAGGAATTTATACAAATCTGTAGTAACCCTGTAATCCCTGTGTACAAGTTAATTTCAGGGTCTTTTTGAAATCTGAGGATTTCCCGTAAGGGTTCGGAAAAACCCGGGGTTTTACTCTGAAAACCACTACCCCGGGGTTTTACTGGGTTTTACTGGGTTTTACTGGGTTTTGGGGTTTTACTGGGTTTTACTGGGTTTTACTCAATGTTTGGGGTGAAGTAATAAAACTTACAATGTTACGTCAATTTCTTCAAATTAATGAATTTTATCAATATTTATCAAAAACTTCAATTCAAAATGCCAGGAACACAAAAAATGCAAATTTGATCAAACTCCAAGTTAAGCTGTAAATTATGATTTTTAGATCATAAACAAAAATTCGAAATAAATAAAGAAATTTACGGAATATTAATCAGAGTACTTAATTGGAGTTAGATATTCACCTGCAAACTGATTCTATTGACTTATCTATTTGAATTTTAGATAAAACTTAGTAAAACCCGAGTAAAACCCAGTAAAACCCCAGTAAAACCCCTTTAACATAGTAAAACCCGCTGGGTTTTATTAATTTACAACCCAGTAAAACCCAGTAAAACCCCAAAACCCTAACCCAGTAAAACCCGGGGTCGGAATACCCTGTTTCCCGTATAGCGATGTAACTGCTGCTGCAAGCGGACATGGCGATCAATAGTGACAACAAATACCATGGTAACAATCTGATCTTTCGGGTAGGTACTACCGTCCATGATAACCTATTCCACGTCAAGTACTGAGGATATAGGGCTTCACTAAATTTAGCGAAATGTCGTGTGGCGTCAAGCGATGTGAAAGAGCACTGAGAAATATACATTGTCCAAGATGAAAAATTTGGTAGGAGTGCCTCTGGCTTGAAACGATTCGGAATTTCCATTGGCTGAAATTTGAAAATAAACTAATCTAGAGAGAATTTGGATATTTTCACGGAATTCAACGAATGATTCTTCACTTCACACTTGCGTTTCTGACGATTTTGGTTAAGGGACCCCAATGAAAGACATCAGACTTTCTCGCTTCATGTCTTTCATGTCTTCGTGCAATTGTTATCAATTTTAATGCAATTAATATTATAATAAATCTACTACACCTGAAGCAGGAATTGGTGAAACCCGAGAGCGTGTGGATAAAACAAAGTAAACATTGTGAAATCCATATGACTAATGCTGAAGGTGTGTTCCTATTTGTGTCGATATATGCTGTATCAAAAATACGAGAATCGGTATTTTATTTCGCCTGAATCGATTTTTATCATGTGCAACTTTAAATAAATACTCAAATTAGTAGCAATTATAAATTGGTGCTTATATATATATATATATATGTACGTTGGTAGCCTTGTACAGATGAGTAGTGAACAATATTATGTATTCAGGTTAATTCGTTATATTATCTAAATAAGTGTGCATAAATACCATAGATGCACATGTAGTGTAATTAGCAAAATATATTCGTGTATGCTACCCAAGACTTTACGTTAACCGGGTCACACCTACATAATCGTTTCTTAAATCCACCAAAACCATTATATAGTGCAAAATCTGCATTTTTTATCCTGTATATTTATCTCGCACATATGTACAACTTCACAAAAACGTTGATTTATTTAATTATATATAATTGTGTGCGCTTACATTTGAGTTTAATCAGGGCATTGATGAAAATTGCAACGAATTAGTCTAATTAGATATATGGCATTATTTGTGCATAAAATAAATTGGTGGTAAGAAATAATTAAACTTGAATTTAATATTTAATCAGTTTTTAAGTGCATTGGTTATCTCGATCCAGCATCAACTACCTACATACATAGATCGGATATTTTGCGTACTCCGTACTCCGGCAAATCTCGAGTACTCCGGCCTCCGGAGTATGCGATTACGTACTCCAAGCCCGGAGTACTCCGACCTATGCGTACATAGATTTGATTGTGACACAATTATGAAGCTGGGTGGGCTTATGCTTTTTGTGGGTTCAATATTGTCGTATTAGGTTGCGTGGGTAATAGAAACATGAAGAAGAAAAAGGTTGGGCCGGCCAAAACATGAAGAAAATTTTGAGGACAAGACAAAATCTGTACAAGCTAAGTATATCTATGTAAGAACCAAATCTCGACATTTATTATACAGATCATGTCATTTATCATACATAGTCTCAACTTAAAAAGTGATAGTAGAGTAGACGACCATATCGCTTTTGTTTTAAGCAATTTCAAATTTATGTGTATTCCATTGAAAAGCCAGTTAAATTTCAAGCAGAAAACATGTATTAAACTTGAAAATATATTTCTCTTATGGCACTGAGAAATTGGTCACGAGAGGAGAAAGCTCTATCAAAAATACGCACGAAATTAAGCAACAAAGTGTATCATTCCCGGGTCAGAAATTTCCTTCTTTTGTCTTTTGTTCCTTCTTCACTATGACGTTAATCAAATATTTTTTAAAACTATCTCGTCTCCATAATCCAGAAAATTGGGCGGTTTTTGCCCTATTCCGCCGATTCCCGCCAAAACCATGAATGTAGGCCGATAAGATAACCTTCGATCTCCATTTCGCAATTAACTAACCCTAAGAATATTTAACATAGATTCTACTTCTTTTTTGTGGAAATATGGCTCCGTCTTAAAGAAATTCTTATCTGTAGACGGGTTATTTTTTGTTTTCTTTTTACCGTACCGCTGGGAGAGGGTGTTCGATTTTTTGACCTTAGCTTATGTCTGGGCAATCAGTAGGATGTGACGCGTTCTACTCTAAAAGGCTTCCATCTTAGGGTCATTTTTCAGTGCTCATCTGATTTATAAAGTTGAAAGGTCATTTGTGTGGCCAAAGTCTCCGACGTCGGACAGAGGTTTTGTGCCATTCTGGTGTTTAAAGCGTCGGACCTCACTGTAGTCCTCCTTGACCTTGGACAACCAGAACTTTTATCTCAGAGATAGACACTATCCCTAGGGTTACTTTAATAGTTTGGGCAACCAGATCGTAATTGTACTTGGACTGCTACACTACATCAAACATTGTGTATTTTTTTCTCGTGCAAAAAGTGAAAAATTATTGCCGCGCGCGTCTAGCTAAGCTCCTTTATCTTTTGACCTAGTGAAGTCAGGTAAAAACGGTCAACACCAATGATAGCCACTGAATGTATGCACATACCGCAACTGACCTTTTAATTTTATGTTGACCGGTTCAAAAACTACGCTCTACTATCACTTCTTATGGTAAGACTATGTATATAATTATTAATTTTCGAATTAGGACTTTCTTCTTCCAGACAGGTTAGCGGTAACTTTTCATTGAGTGTGATTTTGAGCTATGGTCTGAATTTCCGGAAGATCATCATCAAGGTCCAGCGTTGACCATGATGATGAACTTCCGGATTATTAAAAAGCATTAGGCCAAAGCATGATTATTGCCTTTTCGCCTAGGACACATTGTTCGAATTCCATCAAGGAAATCAGTTGGTGAGATAAATAATTTCCGAATCCGTATATGTTCGATTCGCCAGGTATATACATATTATAAGTGACAACATTTATATGTATATATACCTAGGTATAAGTTACATAAGAGCGTGAAATCTAAGTAGGTGTCTACATATTTACAATATAATAATCAGATTAACCGTGTGATACACAACAAATGAGAAAAAATTAGTGCGGAATGCTTTCGTCAGAGTTGTATAGGGCCCGATCCTAAGACGTAAAACACTACAACTTTTCAACTCTTTTCTCTCTAATTTTTGTAGATTTTCCATGTCCCCATTTCTAACAAACTCTTCTGATCTTTCAAGCCCCCTAATCGGCAATGGCAGAATGGTATGAACAAAAGCAAGAAAGAATACAATAAAGGCTACGCATAGCAGTGTCATAGCCATCGGGATGAGATTACTCAGCCGAACGACAATGTAACCTATCATGACGAAACAGACGAAATAAGTAAGCAAAGCAGCGGTTAATAGGTATTCTACTACTTGATTAGTGATAGTCATCATTAGCTGAAGTTGTCGGTATTTGCGCAACGTTTTCGGAAAATTATGAACCTTGTCCCGTTTTGTTAGTTTGTTGAGGTCAGAGTTGAGCATCAGGCAGATATTAACAGAGGTTATTATGGTCGAATTCACTAGAACGCATCCGTGAAGAATCGTGATATATATGATAGCCATTCTGATAATGACAGTCAACTTTGAATATTTCGAGAAGAAGGGTATGTTCCGAAACCAAAAGTAAGTCGGGTCCACATTATGGACAAGGATTGGAAACAATGCGGCACAGCTTGGTGCAGTGATGATTGAAGGGATCATGAGGAAATTGAGAATCATCCCGATCAACTTAGGCTCCCTGTAATCTAGGAAGATAACAAAATGATGTAAAAAATTGTATAATAGGCCTGGGAGCCTCATAATTTTTGAGCTTCGTATAATATACGAAACTGTGCCCGATTAATTTTATGCTAACGTGTAAGCTTTTCGTAAAAATTTTAAAATATAATACATATTTAAAGGGTGTTGATTTAATCCGCGAACATCAATTTTTCTGCCTGAGCGCGAGACAAAGCCAGCTATAATTATGGATCCCGTTAATAATTTTCTTTGAAATTTTTACCATGAGTAGCATGAAGGTAAGTGCTAATTATGAGCATCATAGCATTTAGACGCAGGTCTTAGAAGCGGCGAATTTCAAGTGAAAACTAAAATCCACTAAAAATCGGATGTCCCGGGAAAAGGTGGTGGCAATGTATGAGTAAAAATTTTGTCCCTGATGAAAAACGATATAAACAACCCAATTGGGTCCCACCTACCTGGGAAACACAGACGTTGCAGAAATTTGGCGCGAAAACGAAAGTTCTTGTCCAAATGGTGCACGGGAGTTAAATAAAGTGAAACGGATTAATCGAAAATCTAATATAAACAGTCCATTGTGGTGAAATCCAACGTCCAATCTGCATAATGTTGTTACAGAACTTACAAGCTAACAGCAAAAAATCATCTTTCCTTCAGAACCATTGATGACCGCGTTCAACTTACGTCAAAGTCATGAAAAAATGGGTATTTGACACCATTAAGAATTGGGTCACCACAACCTCTGCATTAGTTACCGTTAAATTAGGTTCTATTCAAAATTACACTGACAAATGTTAAGATACAGAACAGCAAAAAAATTGGATCAATCTGTAATTAGGGTCCCGAAATCTAGATTGGAAGTTGTGGTGTCAGTAGTCTCGTGCGGATGGCGTTGACACCTCCAAATATTGCATGGAAATGCGAAAACATAGACGCAACAGGATATATAGGCAAATGTGACCTATCTAGTCTGATAGGCTAGCAAACAAGGAATTATTATCAATTGAGATAAAAAATATTTTCCCACAGTGCTATGCCGCAGACCTCATCGAACAATCCACTTTGAGGATAATCGAACATCAAGTTTCACCTGGGCCTACAAAATTGTACTGGCATGATTAAAATCTCGCTGTGAATTTTCTGGATAACCTGTCATACAGACTTACGGAAAAAGCGTACAAGTTCCAAAACCTTGAACAAGCCTAGATATGGTTACCAAAGTTCGAGACCTGCGGAGTTTAATTCCAAAATCTACTTTAAACAGGGTCTACAGCAAAAATTTGAGGGTATGGTAGAAGTCCGTGGTGGAAAGCCCACATACAGGGGTATCTCTGAAAAAAATATTGGATTTGGTTCCACCTTCATTTTTAAAAAAAACAAGCGTTTTATTTTTCAATTGAAAAATGTTCGCGGATTAAATCAATACCCTTTAGGTAATAAAAATAGCGTTTGTGGTGACTTTCTCTATACAGATACACAAGTTTTTGCCCACATAAATAAATAAATTCGCATTAGTTTGCGAATTTCTTAGTTTTTGCGACAAATGTATTTCCTTGGATACTCGCTGTGGTGAATTCGTCGATAAATAATGACTTACAATCTGAATTCATTCTGTATATTAGAACTTGCATGCGAACCTATAATTCTACATGTAATCAGTTTAACGTTCATACACATGCACATGTCAGCCATTTATTAGCCTTTGTTATAACAATAATGCACATTTTCTCCTGTAAGTCAACAATGGTATTAAAATTGTATCACATAGTTACTCCCATACATATTCTTATGGGACATCTTTTCTATTCTGTTTTTTTTAATTTTTGAACCCATCATTCTTTTGCGTACATTTGTATGTATGGGTATAGTGATGATTTTGCATGATTAAATTGTGAATACTGAATTTACATAATTGTGAGCATATAAATACGACTCGTTGATATATTTATTTCCCATGATCTTAAGTGTATGTATGATGCCTCAATTTTGTATGTGAGTAGTGTATGTAATTTGCGAAAGGATGACAAATTAATTGTCTCTTACATATATATGTATGCAAGTATACTTTTTTACTAGTTTGCCCTATTTCTACCCTGTCTTTACATTAACATGATTAAGTCAATCGTATGGAACACCATCCATGCAACATAATTAGTACGAAATGTCTTTGTCAGCATTGTGTAAGAGCCAACCCTTAAGCGAAGTATTCGACAGCTTTTGAGCCATTTTCGTTGTAACTTTCCAATTTTCTGCGTTGCACGATTCTTAATGAATCTTTCCGACATGGCCGTCACACGAAACCCTAACGGCAACAAGATATGGCAAAATCCGAAATTGAACAGAATAAAGACGATTGCAACGAAAACTAAATTAATCGGGATGACAGTATGCAGCTTGACGACCAAATAACCCATCATCACACTGCAGATGAAAATGGTAAGTAGGAAAGCCGCCATGAGTTCTTCTGTGACGAGATTCGTGATCTGAAGTTGTCGATATACTTTCAAATTTTTGAAATAATTGAGAATCCTGCCGCATTTTGTGAGAGTCTTTAAACACGAGTCAAACATGAAGACGATATTGATGTAGGTTATTACGATATCATTGAGTAGAATATTTCCATGAAGTACGGTTAAAAATATGATCATCATTCTGAGCAGCATAGTCATTTTTGGATTTGTTGAGAAGAAGGCAATGTCCCGGAACCAAAAGTAGGTGGGATCCAACTTATTGGCAATAATAGGAAAAAACGAAATACAGCTCGGAGTGATGATGATTGACGGAATAACGGCAAAGTTTAAAATCATTCCAACCAATTTTGGCTCGATGTAGGCTACAAAGATAAAAAACAGAATAATCTTTCGTTACCGTTTTAAGTACAATCAGTAAAATTTTAAAAAAGAGCGAATTAATATAGAATTGAGAGTGTAGGTATTTAATTTTTGAAAGGATAACATCATTTTTAAACGTTCAAATTGGGAAATGTTTATATATGTCGTCCATATGTTAAAGATACATACGAATAACAAACTAAACGCTACATACCATTTTCGTTCAAATCAGGTCTTCTCATCTTCTGTACGTTGTTGAGAAGGGTACAAACTTCATCCACAGTGGATATCATAACTACAGCTTGAACCGCGTTGAAGGAATTGATACAAATCTGTAGTAAACCTGTAATCCCTGTGTACACGTTAATTTCAGGATCTTTTTGAAATCTGAGGATTTCTCGGATAGCGATGTTAACGCTGTTGCAAGCCGACATGGCTACCAAGACAGATAAGATATACCACGGGACAAGCCTGACTTTTTGGGTAGGTTCTACCTTCCATGATAACCTATTCCACGTTAAGTACTGAGGATACAAAGTTTCGCTTAATTTAGCCAAATTTCGTGTCGCGTCTAGCGATGTGAATGAGCAATGAGAAAAATAATTTATGAAGGATCTAAAGTTTAATCGAACTTCCCCTGCCTTTAAACCATTCGAAATATTCATCTTTCCAGTTTTCAAACTTTGAAAAGAGATAAAATAATGTGGAAAAGAACGATATACTTCAGAATTAAATGTTAGAAATTATTACACGAAAGACGTACAAAATAAACGAATAAGAAATTAATAAATTGAACGTAGGAATGAAGATAAATCAAAATGGATTGCTCAACTCGTTCCTTTTACCCTAGCACTTGTAATACCAAACCCATATGATTGACGTCAATTTTTTTCCTTCAAGTCTTTGTGAAATTAGTATTAATTTTTTTGAACTTAGTATACTAATACATAATTATCATTCAACTTAAATAGAAATTTGTGAAGTTTAGAAAGCCTGTGGACGAAACCGCTTACAATATATAAGGCGCGATCAGGTAAATTTTACTTTAAATATGTTAAATACAAGTTTAGAATCCTTATAACACTGAATCTTACTCCAATGTGAATTGATAGCCAAGGAATTCTAAACCTTGTAGTTTTTGGTACGTATGTATGAATGCATTATTTGACGTAGCAAATTCGTCGTTCATGTCGACTTAATCGATTTTGGAAATAACCAAGTTGAGATAAATGCTATAATTTTAAATTTTACAAGTTTTAAATTAGTGCATGCCTGCACCTTGACAACAATTTCTAAGCACTGAACTATGTAATAAAAAATTGGTTTTGATTTTAAGTTGGGATGAACATTAACTAAATAAGTATAAACCAGTATAAATGCGTAGATTCATACATAAATACACAATCAGCCTAGATAGATTTGCATATTTATGGATGCTGCCCAATATTTAACCGAAAACGGACAAATTATACCTGAAAGTTACAAAACCTAAATGCCTGTCTACAGAACACTGATGCTAGGAAGAGTTACGTGTGTGGTATTATCTGCCCAGAAAATAAATTAGTGGACATACCTAGGTTAACTCGGACATGAGAGTAGGACAACCCACAACATAGGTGCATACATAGGACCTAGTGACTATTATCTGTCTAGTAATTTTAAGAATAACTCCATGAGTCAAAGTTATCGAGGTTTGATGAGGTTAAAGCTGCAGTTTTCTCGGACAAGGTTTAACCTCTAATAAAACCGGGATTGAGTTTTAAAATAAAATTGTACCTAACTTGGATATCGCAGAGAATTAACTGAAAAATTGTATGTATCACCAAGTTGTTCTTGCTATCATGGACATTATTTTCCGACATACATAAGTACTCTCGCATGTATGTCCACATTTATAACATAATGATTAGATTTACCGTGTGATACAAAACAATCGATAAAAAATTGGTACGGAATTCTTTGCTCAGAGTTGTATAAGGTCCGACTCTAAGACGTAAAATACTGCAACTTTTCAATTCTTTTTGCTCCTTTTTACTTTGATTTTGCATTTCCAAATTTCTAACAAATGCTTCTGACCTTGCACTCTGTCCAACCGCCAAAGGCATCATGGTATCGACAAACACAGAGAAGAATAAAATAAAAGCTATGCACATAAGTATTATACTCATCGGGATAAAGTTGCCGAGCCGGACGACTGTAAAACCCATAATGACGAAACAGATGAACATGGTAAGCATGGAAGCGGCCACGAGGTTTTCTACGGTGTGATTAATGATGGTCATCACTATCTGCAGTTGTCGATATTTGTGCAACTGCTCTGCAAAGTTTTGGACCCTGTCCCCATTCCTGAGTTTCTTTAGGTCAGAGTCGAACATGAGGCCAATATTAACGTAGTTTATGACGGTTCCATTGATTAGCAGAATTCCATGCAAAATAGTTAAAAATATTATGCTCATTCTGATCATGATAGTTAATTTTGAATGGGTACAGAAGAAAGTTATGTTCCGAAACCAAAAATACGTGGGGTCCACATTATGGGCAAGGATTGGGGACAATGAGACACAACCTGGAGAAGTAACGACTGAAGGAATTAAGACAAAATTGAGAATCACACCAAACAGTTTGGACTCCTGGTAACCTGTGGAGATTTAGAAATTCTGTAATACGCTAACGGTAAAGTATTTAACAGGTCTGGCGCATTTTATTATTTATCGGCGTGGTCTAGTTTAGTAAACTGCACCAGATTGTTTTGTTCTAATGGCAAACTTCTAGTAAGCCTTAGCCCCTGCTACATATTTAATTATTTATGAGTTTAACAATGGAAAGCAAATATTTTACCCCACTTACCATTGTCGTCGCACCCCCGTCCTCTCATTTTGTACACGTGGTTCAGTATGAAACAGTAGTCGTGCACTGTAGAAATCATAGTAATAGCTTGAAAAACGTTGAAGGAATTTATGCAGATTTGCATCAGGCCAACAATTCCGGTATAAACGCTAATTTCTGGATCCTTTTGGAATCTAAAGATTTCTCTTGTGGCGATATACACGCTACACGAGGCGGACATTGCGATCAGGAATGACAAGAAATACCAAGGCACCAGTTTGCGCTTTCGGGTAGGCTGTGCCCTCCATGGCGACCTATTCCAAGTCAAGTATTGCGGATACAATGCCTCACTAATTATAGCAAAATGACGAATTGCATCAAGTGACGTGAAAGAGCACTGTGTAATGTAGTTCCTACAAAACGATAAATTACATCGAAGTTTAGTAAATCTGGAATGTGTGGGAGAATCCATTGGTCCGCTTGTAAGGCCGCAGTACAATTTACAGCCGCAATTAACTTATTTGACAAGTCAACGTACATATATACAAAATCTATGTTGCATTACACAGGCTCAATCATCATGCCAAATTTTTACCAATATAAATTTTAGTTATTGCGTTGTATAAGTGCAATTATGTTGTTCAATTTGTGCTTTTGCAGAAAATAGTCAAAGCTTTTGCGTACATGGTTGAACGGATTCTTAATTAGAACTTAACCAATTAATGATCGAACACAACTATATAGGTATATAAATACTCGATGTATAAATAACAAATTAGTATTATATCAGTAATTAAATCGATTATTATTTGCAGACATTTGTAGCCAGACCTTGATGATACATACACCTTTGTTCAAATAACTACATAGGAAAACAAATCCTATGTACTCACGAAAACGAAAAATTGGCTTTTTGATGACGTAATATATGAACGGGCCTTAAGATCTTTGCTAATCAATTGCTGACAACTTTACACTGATCGATTTCACAAACACTTATACGTACTCACAACTTAATAATTTTTACCTATACCTTCTTCTATGATTAGTACTGCATATTCTACAGTCCGTTGTAAATAGCGCACTTGCTCATAAGAAATTTCCAGTATCCCCAGCACAGCACAAAATCCGCAACAAATTCCCAAAATTTTTAAGGTGGTGACAATTTTTGAGGTAAAATCCAGCTTTTCTAACGCTCTGACTTTCGGTCCCGTCCAATTAGCATAATACGAAAATAGCTTCTTTGGTCTTGTCTTCCTAAACCAATGCTCCCAACGCTTATAAATTCCCGAAACCATGAGAAATTTTACCCTATCAAGTACAAAATTCCTTCTTGGCGTTGGATCAATCTGGAATGCATACCACGTCAGAAGGAAATCATCATCAGCTCCCTCCATCAAAACGATCCCATCCAAATTATCATTTAAGAATGGAATAATATTCTTAATTTTTTCCTCTTCGTCTAAGTAAGCGAGCTTATCGGCACATCGCGATAAATTAGGGTACACATGAGAACAGGCCCGTACCGACGATGCTTCTAGGTGGAGCGCTGGCTCCAGGCCGTACGACCCGGTGGGCCGTACCGGCAGGCCCTATACACTAGATATAATTGTCCTATCACACCCCGCAAGATAAATGCATATTAAGTGTGGAAAAGTGTATGGCAGGCGTGCTTCATTTGCTAGGCCGGATGTTCCTAGTCAACAATTTAACAATTTTAAGCCCGAATCTACTCTTGTGGGAATAGACCTTTAGCTAATGACAACTTTGATATGTGCCATATTAAATATAGGACTACAATTTCCGACGTACCTCCACGAATTTATAATTAGGGTTGCCCCGAGTAGTGGTACTACTCGGCCTAAAACGTTTGCCGGCTACCCGGCCGGGTACCGGGTAATATTTATTTATATATTAAAAATAACGGGAATTTTTCTACTTTTATCAAGAATTTGTCAGGAATCATCTCACGACAATGTCTTATTGACCTTTGAAATAATTTTACAAGCTTGTGAGGCTAAAAGCTTTGTTTCTTGAAGGGATTCAAGATTCCCCTCACGAACCAAATTTTGCGAGACTTTCGAAGTGCTATCATGCGAATCCATAAAGAAGTCTATTTGATCTTATCCTCATCAATTTTCGAAATTTCACTCGCTAACGATCGCGAGGACGAGTTACCGAAATAATCTTGTGAAAAAACCAATGGGTTTCTAGCAAAAGCTTTGAGAAATCTTTCAAATTTCTCAAAACTTCGCAAGTTGTGCTTAATTTGCGAGATATTCAATACAATACAATTGATTGATTGCAATTTGGTTGATATGAGTGCGCTCAAAGTAATTTTAAAATTTATATATAATGTCCACATAAGTAAGTGTTGTCCAAAGTAGTACCCATTTAAAAAAAACATTATTTTATACCTAGTACAAAAATGTAATCCATCGGAGTATAAGTTTTTGTAAGGTTTTGCATTTCAGGTAAGAAAATTGAATATTTAAATTAGCCGGCCGGATAGACCGGGTACTTACGTATACCCGGCTGGGTAAAGGGTATCTTAAAACATTCCCGGTATTCTGATTACCGGGTAACTACCCGGTACCCGGGGCAACCCTATTCATAATCTTATGTAACATTTGATTTCAAGAAATGAGAGAGGATTGAACTTCGTGATTAGCAAATGAGTCACAAGGGGTTTGTAAATAGAGCATCCAAAATTGGTTTTTCCAATTTCATAGAAGATTTTCAAAATCGGGTTTCAATTTAACGGAAAACTAATTTTACAATTTTCCACAAACCAGTTTTGTGAAAAAACCGTTTCACAATTTTCCGAAAAACCGGTTTTTAAAAACTCCAGCACCGGTTTTCGGTGTTTAATAAAATAAACTTTTTTAAGAGCTAATGTTTTCTGTTTCGAATTGTTGAAATAAGAATTCGGATTTATTCGAAAAAACGTCGAACCGACTTAAGTCTGATAGAAATCAAAGAATCTGCCCTTCGCGTCAAAATTCCCTGCTAAGTACTAAAGGGTGTAAATTTAATCCGGTAACCTTCATCTTTCTGCCCCCGCTTGATAGAAAGACAGCTATAATTTTTGATTCCGTTAATGTTTTTCTTTGAAATTTTTACTATAAGTGGAATGAAGGTAAGCGCTAATCATAAGCACTATAACATTAAGACGCTGGTCTTAGAAGCGGGAAATTCCAAGTGATACCAAATTTCTCCAAAATTCGGATGTATCAAGAAAACTTCATGTCAATGCATGAACAAAAATTTTGTCAATGATGGAAAACGACCTAAATAACCCAGATGGATCCCACTTACCCGGAAAACAAAGAAAATGCTAAAATTTCACGGGAAGACTTGGAGTTCTGGTCTAAATGGTGCCAGGGAGTGAAACGGCGTAAAGCGGATTAAATGAAAATCAGGTACAAATAGTCCATTATTGTGAAAACTATCACTGAAGTTACCCGGTCACATATGTAGGTTACAGTCTAACTGAAAAAATCATGGGCTCATCTAAAATATTGATTACCGTGTTGAATTTGCATAAGCGCCCTGAAAAGGTATTTGACAACATAAAAGATTTCCTCGTCAAATCTTGTGCACTGATTAATATTAAATTGAGTTATACTCAATATTTCACGGACAAAATGGGAGATACATAGTAGCCAAAAATTGGACCAATCGTTAATGAGGGTCCTGAAATCTTGGTGGGAAATTGTGGTACCATGTGGTTTTGGCACGTAGCGTGACACCTCTAAAAATTATATAAAAATGAGAAAATATAGATGAAACGGGATATATCGTCAAAATGTAACCTATTTGCATTGATAGCTTAGGGAACAAGGAATTATTGCCAATTGAGATAAAAGTTATTTTCATGCAGGACAATTCCACAGACCAAATCGAAACATCCAATATGAGGTAATAGAATAACAATTTTCATCGGTGCCTAGGAAATTTTAGTGGCGAGATAAAAATCTGTTTGTGTATTTCCTGTATAATATGTTGCACATCTTGAACGAAAAAGTGTACAAGATGCAAATCCTAAAGAAAGAACTGACTAATAATTTCGTGACAAGCGACATTTAATACTAAAATCAATGTTGGAAAAATTAGCATAGAGATTAAAGGAAAGAGTTGAGAGGGTGAGTGTAGTGCATGGTGGAAAGACCAAATATTAAGGTATCTCTGGAAAAAATATTGGCTTCGGTCACAACTGTACTTTTGAATAATAAGCATTTTCTTTTTGCAATTAAAAAGCTTACCGAATTAAATTTACACCCTTTAAGCTTTAATTCTTTGATTCGAGCGAAGACAATTGTCATATTATGGAAAACATTTTAATTTTTTAATTCTGGAGGAGTACTAGTCGCCCTGAAAAATTGTGCTCATTGTACTAGACGAAGATAATTTTCTTTTCTCGAAAGACACTGGTTTTCGCCATTCTGTCTCCTCGACGTGTGTAAAATTTTGTGGTTTTGAAGGATTCTCTTATGCAATTGAGTGTTAGATTCGAACACGTTCTTTCTGAAAATTTGGACATATCTAAATCTAATGCAATGTCAGACTCTGCATCTTGTTTCGACATTTGAATCAATGAATTCTTCCTCCCGCACTACAACCATAACATCTTGGTTAAATGGTATGGTCCCAGAATTAATGCATCCTATTGTGGTTAGTCGTACATACGTACACTCTTAGAAACTGGGTATTGATCCATGAAAAATTTTAATACCGTCTCACCGGTATCATCAAGAGGTGACAATGTGGTATCAAAATTTTACGGAAAATCAATACCGGACTATTGAACTTAGAGAGTATTAAATAGTAATACTATTAAGGTATGAAAATAATACTGTGGGGTATGGATTTTATACCACGTTTACCAAGTCTCAAATCTGTCCGGTATAGACTTGTGCGCGAGATTTGCAAACTACTCACTTGCAGTTGCAAATCGTTCTCGTTTTAAAAATAAGTTCTTCTTAAATAGTTCGGCTGGTAAATTATTTGTGGGGAAGAAATTGACTACTTCCGCTAGTGGAAACTTTGACACGTTCTTATTAAAGGGTAAGCTTAAATTTATTCTTTTCGTTTTATCTTTTGCCACGTATTAAATTAATAGGGAGGAATTTTAAACCACCAATTTCGTTGTTTTCTGCTTTATATTAATTAACTTATTTTTTTATGTTTAGCGACATCATCAACTTCGCCAATTCCTAGTTCCGGTCGTGAATATAGGATTCCGGATAATTTTAGGTTGGTGAATACATATGTATACGAAGTTAGAATGACAATTTAAATTAAATTAGACGTGTATAGATATTTCAACTAATTGACAACTTGCTTATCACTTATTTCAGTCGGATATTTCCTGTCGAATTAGGAGGTAAGATAACTTTAAATTGAAAAATATATATAAATAACTGCCTAAAAGTTTGTTTACACAAGTTATTTCTTTAATTACTTGCGCTTTTAGATCCAGTCAGCTCAACTTTTCCACATTATAGTGCGTAAGCCAGCTTTATAATTAAGTCATTCCATTATATGTATTACATCCGGATTTCCATTTTTTGTAAATATTTATGTCATTTATAATTTTATGACTTGTAATTGTATCAAATAAATAATGTTAAAATCAATACCAAGCAGTACTAAACCGTTATTTTTCTTACTGCATGGTATCACTCATTAATACCTTATTTAGTCGTTTAATACCGCTGCATCCTAGGTTTATACCCTTCGGTATTAATAAACAATACCACCACGAAAAAAAAAATCAATACCGTAAGTGACATTTTAATACCGTCACGGTATAAATAATACCGCCTGGTATTAAATCAATACCAAAACGGTAGAGTCACATATGAATACCGCGTGGTATTGATCTGGTATTGATTTTTCTAAGAGTGTACTCCTGTAAACGTTAAACTTTGGATCTCCCACGGTACCGTTGTTGATCCTAAGGGATCCATACATTTGAATTATCACACAAAATTGTAACTTGCATATTGTGACTTAGTTATTGTTACTTGCCTAACAAATTATAATTACAATCAGTGATAAAGAAATTAAAATGAGCTCAACATTTTTTTCATGTCAAATTTACTCCGCGGTTTGAAAGATGGATATAGAGGGCTAAATGGCACTTAATTTTACGAGACACTTTGAAGCAAGATACATACAATTTCTTAATGACTAGATATTTTACACCATTTTTGAAAAGGCCGGACTCAATATGTGCTCCAGGCCGTCCCAATCCAAGGAACGCCTCTGCATGAGAAGGCCACTTGTAATGAAAATCCCGCCAGATACGTGTCATATTCTGTCCCCAAGTCGAAGCTTTCCTTTCACTTGCAGGGTCGCTGGCCAATAATGCTTTGGCAAATCTTTTGTATCCCAACAAGCGTGGAAAGTTACCTTCGTACTTCGCCGCAATTGCTGTATACACCGAGAATTCGAAGGAAAAAAACGTTTTTATTGGAATTCCGTGGGCATACCAATCGTAAAATTGTTGCACATTGGGTTTTACAGGTAAGAAGAATTTAAATCCTTGGTCCTGAAGATCGTAAATATGTGTCCATAAAGGGGTCCTTTTATACGGGAGGATCACTTCCGTTGTGAAGATAGTTTTGTAGGCTGAAGTCAGTATCACCGCACAAAATATCCAAATCCAGACAACAAATTTTAATAGTGTTGGAACGATCTTATTAATATTTGAGAGGACCGATATTTCCAGAAATACGGCTACTGAAAGTATACTAACGTCAATACTAGAGATCATCTTGGTTATCTGAACATTATTTCCTATCAAGGTAAACATCAACACTGTGGAAACAACAGAGAGCCAAATATACTTGTCAAATGGGTCGGTGAAGGCTTGGTACGAATTTTCTTTTTGAATCCCGTAACACGACAAAAAACTGTATGACTTGCTTCCAATAAGTACGATTTGATGCGTCGTTGAACAGTAAGTGCGTCCTTTTCTAAAGAAAATGTATTTGCTTTTTTCGTACACGTTCATCGGCAATGACAAATTGTACAGTGACTCTGCCAAAATAGTGTATGCAATAAAGTCGTCCAGTGATTTCGATTGATTTGCTACGGCTATCCAGTTCGGGTTTCGTCTTTCTATTTCTATTTATTTCTTTCTAAGTATTTCTTCTGCATTTCGATAAATCTTTGAGTATACGTGTATTCAACTTCTTCTAGATCCAGCCAACCTATATAAACCCAGGCATATCTGTTGAAAGTATTGCCTACTCTGTCTGCTAAGTCTTCGATACGTTGATAACATTCCACTTTAGCTTTTGGATTGCAATAAATTTTAGACACGAATTCAAATTTTGCAAATACGGGGAAATCTGTCGTACAGAATCTTCGTGGGTAGTACACATTTAAGTGGTAAAACTGCATATTAGCTTCGAATCCTTGATAAGCAAAGTAAAACTCACGGCTGCCCAAAGAATTAATGTCTGAGAAGAGAATCTTCGCGTAGATGGTTTGTATCTCATAAGCTCGTGTCTCCTGATCGGATGATACAAGCCAAATAATTTGAATGGGATAAGCCGTATAATGGAAATATTGGGGAATAGAGTAAATTGAAAAGCATAAATTTTACCCCCATATCCGGAAAGATGTATGTCCAACAAAACTTTTTAAGTTGCTGGCGACGAGTAAATGACACGTTTGAAAAGAGGAATGCGTTAGACTGTTCATGTTCAGGTTTGGACAGAAAGTTTTCTACGTGAATTAGCAAAGGATGCACGGGAACAAAATTGGTTTGATTTATGGTGAATGTAACCACGAGGGTACAATGTGAAAATATTTCGAGGATTGAGACAAGATCATTCGGTTGGGAGTTTGCTGCGAGTAAGTGTTTGTCACGAATATGGAGAGAACGAGGATAATATTAAGTCTAAGGATTAATAAGGTTGTCATGATTATTTAATAATTATAAATTGTATATATGAATATGTATGTATGTATAAACTGGTTACGCGTAAGGTACAAAAACTGAATTAAAAAATTTCACTTTCTCACACGTGCTTCCCGTAAGCTGCAAGAAAGAATTAATGTTGAAACAGCAATACGTTGGTGTCACTTCCGAAGTATTTTATCATTTTTTATCGACTGATTTATGGATTTATGATGAAACCCGGAAAACTTAATAAAACTTGAGAACATGAAAAACTCCAAGATGACACATTTGTTTATTGTAAATACCGTAAAAACTCAAATAGTAGCCGGGGGCTACTGTTTAAAAAATCGGTGGCTGGGGCCCGGCTACTATTTGAGCAAGGCTACTAATTGGGCACGGTCACTATTTATAAAATTACGAAAAGATGCACGGCTACTATTAGCAAACAGCTATTGTAATTTTGTTTCCAGAATCAAACTCAAATTAAATTTTAATAACATAACCAAATTCTCCTTTAGATTCGTATTAGATGACAATTCTACATGTTAGGCGTGCTCTTAATTTTTATAATTTCTCCGATGAGCCGAATTTCGTGTTCTATTGGATTTTGTATAACCGAGATTAAATTGAATTGTGATTTATGTAATTACTTAAATAAGCTGACTACTTACGAGATGTCTGGTTGTATGTATGTACATTGGAAATGGACGAACGTCTATAATTCGAATAAGGTCTACTATTTGAGCAAGGTCACTATTTATAAAATTATGGAAAAAGGCAGGGCTACTATTTGGGCACGGCTACTATTTGAGCAACGGCTACTATTTGAGTTTTTACGGTACTTGCCAAGGTCTTCATCCATACTGAATATCCCATGTTCAATGTGAACTTGCGGATGGCGTCCTTAACAATTACGTGCAAAACCGTTTAATTTTTGACACGTGCCCTAGTTTTATTGATTTTTAGTGAACATACAGCGTAGTAACCGCAGGCCGCAGGTTATGCAAAGTGTCATGGATGACAGAACTCATCAAAATACTAACATACGTCAGGAGTAATTAACGACATAGGAGAAGCCCGTGATTAAAGGAATATTTAAAATCCTGTGTTACAATTATCCTTAGCAAAATCCAAAAACATGTATTTCATCTCTGAAATCCATGTTGTTACGTGGTAAATCAAGTAGCACCTTTCCTGCAGTAACGCATTTTGCAAGACTTTATTCGGTATCGTTCCTCGATAGAGGATACACTTGTACTGCGTGTAGACAAAGATTCATAAATATTTGCATATTTCGCAGCATAACAGTTTCATATTTATTCATCATAACTCGCATATATGTACATCTTCATAGGTACTTCATTCATATGTATACATTCATATGTATGTATATACATAAGATAACACATACACACTTTCGCAGATACGATAAGCACATATGTACATACTACAAAATGTACACATTTACAAAGAGAGCACGTCAAGTTAACGAAAAGTCACAAACCTTGTCATAAATCCCTGCATTTGTGCATACATACAATCATATAATTAATACATCTACCTATGTACATGCTTACCACATAATCATCAGATCTACCGTGTTAGACAAAACAAATGAGAAGAAATTAGTGCGGAACCCCTTCGTCAAAGTAGCATAAGGTCCGATCCGAACACGTAAAATGCTACAACTTTTCAACTCTTTTCGCACCAATTTTGGCAGATTTTGCATTTCCCAATGTCTAACAAACTCTTCTGATCGTGCACTCCCTCCAACCGCTAATGGTAACATGGTATCGAGAAACACAAAAAAGAAGAAAATAAAGGCTATGCATATCAGTGTTGTATTCATCGGCATGTGGTTACCAAGTCGGACGGCAGTGTAACCCATAGTAACGAAACAGGTGAACAAAGTGACCAAGGCCGCGGTCATGAGGTGTTGTATTGTTTGATTAGTGATGGTCATCATAACCTGAAGTTGTCGGTACTAAAGCAGCTTTGTCCCAAATTTATGAGCCCCTTCGCGCCTTGTTAGCTGTATTACGTAATAGTTAAACATAAGGCCGAGATTGACATACGTTATTACGGTGGCAATGGTTAGCACGCATCCATGAAGTACAGTGATATAAATAAGGGCCATTCTCAAGATGATGGTTAATTTTAAATGCCGAGAGAAGAAGAGGATGTTCCGAAACCAAAAGTAGGTGGGGTCCACATTATGCACAAGGATTGGAGACAGCGAGGCCCAAATTGGTGAAGCGATGACTGCAGGAATCATGACGCAATTGAGGAACGCACCAATAAACTTTGGCTCCTTATAACCTGTTTAAATTTTGAAAAATCTCTATAATACACAATATGTAGATCATGTAACTAGGCGGATGCTGTTCAGAAATTGCATTTGGGGTTCGCTTAATTAAACTTCCTCCCATGAATTTGTTGATTTAAGGTGCAAACTGTTGTTAAAGTTTTCAAATATATAATAGATGTATGAACATCATTTATATACTTATTTATATACTACTGTTCGTCAAAAGATTCTGAAAGGTTACCTGGCAGATTATTTATTTTTCAATTAGCAACCAAATAACCTCTCAGAAAATTTTCCAAGAACATGCGACAATTAATATTGAATGAACAGTAGTTGCATTTACTGGATTTTAATTTAAGTTTGCTTCTTATGATCGGAAACGACTGAAAATTAAATTTGTCGCCATTTACCATTGTTGTCATCCCTTCGCCTTCTTGTTGTGCATAAGTGATTTAGCATAAAACAATACTCGTCCACTGTAGAAATCATGTTGACCGCTAGAAAAACGTCGAAGGAATTTATGCAAATTTGCATCAAACCTCCAATTCCGGCAGCAACGCTAATTGCTGGACCCTGTTGAAATCCAAGGATTTCTCTAATGGCGACGTACAAACTAGCTGAGGCGGACATGGCGAGTATGAATGACAACGAATACCACGGAATCATTTTGATGTTTGGCGTAGGCTCTGCTCTCCACAGCGACCTGTTCCATGTCAAATGCTGTGGATACAAGGCTTCACTGACTATTGCGAAATTCCGAATAGCGTCAAGTGACGTGAAGGGGCGCTGTTTACCGTAGTTCCAGAAAGATGACAAGTTTACAAGAAATTTAGTCGATCTAGAACTTATTTGAGAACCCATCGGACGGCTTGAAGGGCTGAATGCAATTAGTACGGTTGAATTTGTAACCCTTACGAATTGGTAAGTATCTATGTACGTACAAATTTCGTTTGTCATTGATTAGCTGTTCGAACGTCACGTAAGAAGTTGACTTTAATTATCGGGTTATATAAATGGAACGAGTTTTTTGTGAAACCTTGTTGCCCAACATGATGGAAACTTTTGCGGTCATGGTAAAATCGATGTTTAATTAGAACTTGATCAATTAGTGAGTGGACAGTAATTACCCAACTGCTCAGTCAGTATCGTATAAGAAATTAGTCCCGAATTGAATTGATTAATGCTTCAAACATTATTGTTACAAATTAATGCTTCAAACATTAGGCCTTGAAACACAAATTGTGTAGGTATATTTTGATGCGTATGAGAATGAAGTTCGACGTATTTTGTACCAGTTGAAATTCCAAGAGAAAAAAACAAATGTCGCATAAGTCGAATTCCTAAACCGCTCAATTTAAATCTTAGCTACTCCCCTTCGCGAATTATTTGATAAATATGGACCTCAAGCTGCATCCATAGCCCGTGATTTGTTCGTGATTTGGTGATGCTTTCACAGGTTCATGATTTCAGCATGTTTATCACGATAACAATTATAAAATCGACCAATCAGAAAATCGGAATCAAAAAATTTTTTGAAAATTTTTGAGTATGGATACAGCTTCAGTCTCAAAAACGAGCCCACTTAAATAACATGCGACAAAGATAGAATTTCATATAATCGGCTATAACTATTATTCCTATACCACAGCAGATTATAGTTTCGTAATAATAATACAATTTTCCCAAACTGGGCAGGTTTACTATTTCACTGGACGTGTTTGCATATTTACAGTATTGACGTACACTTGTTTATTATGTTTTGCCCATTATTTAGCTATTCATTATTTTACATTAGTGATTACCGATTTAGAGACTACATTCTGATTTTAATACTACATTTAATAGACACTATCGTTTAAGTGTGTTCAAATCCATTCGACGCGATGATAAACATTCCTGCATTTTAAATTTGTTATACTCATATTCGTATTTCATTTAGGCAGGACTTAGGATGTACCTATAAATTATCACGCATGACAAAATATTGGTATCAAAACTATAAGGTTGCGTTTATACTTCACGACTTACAATGCGATGGTGTGAAGTGTAACCTTCCGATTTGGTTAAAATTTTGAAATTAACTGGTCCAAGTAAATACAACCAACGTTTCTTGAGGCAGTTTGTGCGATGGTTGGAATTTGTCAAAATATTTGAGGTCAAATTTAAGAAAATGGGCGATTTTTCCCAAGCGGAAGAAGCAAACCCCATTCCATTCAAAGCGGAAAATCGCCCGTTTTTCATCTTTGACCTCAAATATTTTGACTAATTGCCACCATCGCACAAACTGCCTCAATAAACGTTTGTTGTATTGACTAGGACCACATAATTTCAAAATTTCAACCACTTCGCAGGGTTACACTTCACACCATGGCATTTTTAGGATTAGAAAGTTTTGTTTAAGTATGGCTCCAATTACCGAAGGAGGAGATACATATATACATACGTACATAACCATAATATGTATAAGCAAAATACCTGCAAAATTTATCTATTCACACAAAGATAATCAAATTTACCGTGTCGTAGAACGTCCGTGCAACAAAATTAGTAAGAAATCCCTTTGTTAACGTTGTATATGATCCTACCCTGAGACGCAGAATTCTACAACTTTTCAGCTCTTTTCGCTCCCACCTTCTCAAACTTTGCATACCCCATTTCCTAATAAACTCTCCTGATAACAAGGTTCCTCTTATCGCAATTGGAAGCATGGTATCCACAATTGCAACGAAGCATAGGACAGATATAACGCTGAGAAACAAGGTCATGGCTATTGGCATGACGTGAAACAGCTTTACAACAACATAGCCCATAATGACGAAACCGATGAAGGCAACAAGAAGACCAAATGCCATTAGGTGTTGAAGGGTGTGATTCGTTATAGTCATCAAGATCTGAAGTTGTCGATATGTGTGCAACTTTGTTCCAAATTTATGATTCCTGCCGCATCTAGTTAGTGTCTCTAGGCAAGCGTAGAACATAAGAGCGATATTACCACAGGTTATTACGGTGACATTGAGTATCACGTTTCCATGAAGGAAGGTGAGATATATAATCACCACTCTGAGAATTATAGTTAGTCTACGATGGTTGGAGAAGAATGAGATATCCCGAAACCAGAAGTACGTGGGGTCCACATTGTCAACCAGAAGTGGAAAAACTGAGGCGCCAATTGGTGCCCCGATGATTGAAGGAATCATCAGAAAATTGAGAATCAATCCAATCAGTTTGGGCTCCAAGTAACCTACGATTTTAAAATTAAATGATTCGAATTATTAAGGAACTAGAAGGCTTTGTTTGTTGGACGCTTGGACGCGAATGATTTATTGGGATGTTTTATATCAATTAGTCATACGAATTTTTCGGTTAAATCATGGATTTTGGTCGTTCTCGAACAAATTGTTTACATGATTTGGGTTTCTGTGCTACAAATCTCACCAAGTTCCTCACAAAACAAAAATTGTAGTATTTTGACAATGGGAGAGAAATAAATGAGCAACCGTGACTAACTAACAGGGAACCTTCATATGCAAATATGTAATGACAGATTACCATTTTCTTGGTGTGCACGTTCCCTCATCTTCCGCACGTTGTTTAGAAGAAAGCAGAATTCGTTCACTGTATTTATCATCGAGACAGCTTGCACCGTGATGAACGAATTTAAGCAAATCTGTAGTAAGCCCATGCTCGCTGCACGCACCTTAATTTCTGGATCCTTTTGAAACCTGAGCACTTGCTGAATAGCTATATACAGACTGCATGCGGCGGCCATCGTAATCAAGAGCGACAGAAGATACCAACGCACAAGTTTGACTTTTCGCGTGGGTGTTGCCCTCCACGATAACCTGTTCCATGTCACGTGCTGGGGATATAAGAAGGCTTCGCTGAATATGGCGAAATGTCGAATAGCGTCAACAGAGGTGAAAGGGCAGTTCGTAATGTAATTCCTCAAGGATGTAAAATTTAGTCGTAATTGTTCCGACTTGTGTATCATTGTCCCTTGTTTAAGGAGCTAGAGGAGAGTAATGTTTGTAATGCTTATTAATTTTTTCTGATTAAAAATTACAACTTATATCAAAATAAGCGTTGGACGTCGGCTAGATACGACGAGTTTGGGCACAATACAACTATCCATGTTGGGGTTTCTAAGATGAAAATATAGTATTTTTTAAAGTAAAAAAAAAATATTCACTTTATACTACAAGTCACTCATTGTTTCTAGGATAACAAATTTGGAGAAATGCAAAGACGGTTTCATTCCTGATCGATAAGATGGACAGTTGAAAATATTTATTCACATCCTGATCAAATTGAGTTGGTATGGAGGGTTGTTTTTATTTTCAAAAATTAGCCTTCCGCTTATATTTTTCAAAATTTTCCGAGATCCCTTAAACTTGTTTAATACAAACCAAAATACACGTATGTCAATGCAAATATCCGTACAAGATGTGATGCCTAACGAAGTTTGCTTTAACGAATTAGAATATTCACTTGTCAATTAGCACATTAAGCTTAAAATCCTTACGAGTTTGTCCCCAGTGACTGAAAACTTTCGGATGTTAAAAAATCCTACATATGTATGTATGTACCCCAGACCGACGGTTTTTATTTGCGTTTAAAACGAATCGTTCGTCGCATCGATCATGCATATCCACAGAGCTCTGTGGACATGCATCTACTCTGCAGAGTAGACTTTTTAAATACTTTAATGCTACGTTTTTACCCAACCAACACAAGTACGGATTTTCTGCAGACAGAGTTCTGACTAAATGCAGATTAAGTGCAGACAAAAAAGCACCAATTTTTTTGTACCTACTCGCTGCATATATGGCACCTAATAATTTAATCAAATTTAATCTGTATCATTTCAATGCAGATGTGGTATGAATATAATGGTACCAAAAAACCAAAGTTTATTTTGTAACTAATTGGTGCCGATTTTCTACCATTTTAACTATACAGAAAATTTGTTGTTGACGAGGTGCCTACTTGATACGGAATTTGTACCGGGGAAAATGTACTTCATGTACATCAAAAATTCTGCACCCGCTCGATACAAATAAATCCTCACAATACCAGTGCTCATTTTTCTGTACAGAAATAGTGAAGATTTGGTACCTTCTTTTAGTTACAGTGTCAGCCATTTTCTTTTTTCATTTCTCAGCTTTTTCCACCAGAAAAAATGAAGCAGTTTTGTGTAATAATTTTTGCTGTCGACAACTCTGTCGCAGTAGTGCCCAGTACCTGGATTTTGGAAAATAACAAGTGCTACTTTCCACATCCTCTTCCACCGAGTTTCAAAAAACTCCAAAAAAATCCCAACTCACTGTCTGATGTAGACAATTGGCAAGTTTGGGAAATAGAAATCAAAAAACAATACGGTACGATATTCTTTATTTATTTTTATTTGTATTTCATTAGTTTAATTTTTCATATTTTTATATTAGATGATTATCAAAGGGCAGATGCCAAAGAGAAGGAACTCTTAACAAAATTCGACATATCTAGCAGTGAGGCGGAAGATAGAAGCCAATCGCGAAGGAAAATAAATAGCGAAATTTGCAAGCCTCCTTCCCCATCTGCTTCGAATTCTATAACAGGTTGATAAGTTAAAACTAATAAACTAACTTAAAAGAAGTTGTTGTAATTAATATTTTACTGCTTAACAGGGGAACAGTTAAGCTTAGAAAACCTCAACGGGGTTGGTCAGGCGGAAGGCGGAGGGGACAATGGATTGGATGCTGATTTTCTTCGAGTAGTTGGCGACCAGAAAATTGACGAACTTACGGAAGAACTAAGAGGTTGTTTAATTATCTTATAATTAATTTAATTATGCGGCCGTTTTAATGAAAAAAACGAGGGCAAAAGTTTACTTCATTTGCGAATATTTCGAATTCATTATTCGTTCTATCTATCTATTCCTTAATATATGATCAGAAAAAGTGTTACAGATTATGACAACGATTTAATTTTTTTATATTTTTAGTAATCCTTATCTATTTTTTTATATTTTTTAGAATTTCAAAGAATTTCTCTGGAGAATCAAGAAAAACTAAAGGAAGAACTAAAAGATGTAAAGAGTCTTTTAAACTCCGTTCTTGCTTCAGGTAGACTCGTCCTGTCGTCTGCCCCTTCCGTTAAGTGGCCCTTAAAATTATTGTCGGATTTCCAGCAGTGTGAGACCATAATGGAAAATAGGGAAGATTTTGAAAAAGAGGTAACATGCTTGCAAGTTACATCTGTTACAAAATATATGCCCTTATGTAAAAAATATTTATTAATTTTTAGCTTGCCCTGGTATCAAGAATTGGAGGAACGGACGTAATAAGGACAACGTATAATTTGCTGCATGTTATGGTGGACCATGGCTTAGCATTACAATTGCGGTGGACGCCAAATACTGGAAAGGTTGAAGTGAAAGGGACAAACTTTGCAAGACTTACTAGAGGTAATATGCTTTATATATATATTTAGTATAATATTTCTCATAGAAACTTTACGCAACATAATTTAAAAATTCTAGAAGGAGTTAGAACATTTTTAAACGTCGACCAGCTTCCCGCTGATTCAAATTTGAGGAAGGAGACAACGGACGACAAACTAAATTCGGTGATCGCCAAGTGGTTTAGGGATTCTATTGGCAGAGGTGAAAATGGAAAAGAAAAACGAAAGAAAAATGCTGACTCCCGTTCGAACAAAGCAACGCCGGATTCAATTGACAGTTCGGAAGAAGTTGCAACAAATCCAAACTAGAAAAGTAACTACTTCCCGTGCAAAAGTTGTTGTTACAAATGAAGAAAGTTTTAGTTTAAATAGTTCTTTTAGCAATAATAATGTAGCTGGCAGAGAAGGGTCATTTTTAGATAGTTTTACGGTGCACAATATATGTAATTCATCGAGGAAAGTTTGTCCCCCAGCTCAAAATTCTATATCCACAAAACTCATAGAATCAGAAACACAACCAAATCCCATTAATCAATTAGCCCAGTGGTCCTTGAAAAATAATTTAACTCATAAAGCTTTATCCGAACTTTTAATTCTTTGTAGAGAATGGATGCCAAAAATAGGTTTGCCAAAAGATGCTCGTACTCTTTTAAAAACGCCTAGAAATCTTAAGGATAAAATTATAAATATTCCCGGCGGGAAGTTTTATAATTTCGGTATAGAAAATAGTTTAAGGGGTTTTATTTCAAAATTAGATGTAAAAGAGAATGTCGGGGAAATTGATTTAACTTAGATGGGCTTCCAATCAGTAAATCTTCCAATCTTCAACTGTGGCCAATAATTTGTAAAGCCAATGTAGGCAATATTAAAACTCTGTTCATGGTCAGTATATTTTGTGGAATGCAAAAACCACAATGTTTAGAATCTTTCTTAGGACCGTTTGTAAATGACTTGAACAGCATTCAATTTTTTGAGTTTCAAAAAAAGCCTTTAGAAATTAATATAAAGTACATCGTTGCTGACGCACCCGCGAGAAGTTTTATAAAAAATATCAAAACGCACAACGCATACTACGGTTGTGAGCGTTGTTATCGCAGAGGTCCTACCAATTACATAGAGTAATTTATCCAATCAAAGCCACCGCCGATATTTATACTGATTCAAGCTTTTTACAACACTTGTATACCCCACACCACAACGGAGTGTCACCATTGGAAGAAATCAATTTTCCAATGATTTCAAAAATACCTCTCGACTACATGCACCTTGTATGCTTAGGAATAATGAAAAAACTTTTGGTAACTTGGACCAAGGGCAGAAAGTCCAATAAACTATCTGTGAAACAGAGAGATATAATCTCGAAAAGGATGCGATTTTACAGAAAATTTGTGCCAAAAAATTTTGCTAGAAAGCCACGAGGACTGGAAGATTTATCGTATTGGAAGGCCAGAGAGTATAGATCGTTTTTGTTGTACTGGGGTCCAGTTTGTTTAAGGGGTGTTTTGCCTGAGGAAAAGTACGAGCACTTTTTAAAATTTCACACAGCGATTTATATTTTAATTTCTCCTTCTGCCAACTATACAACTTGGGTAGATTACGCCGATACTTTAATTCGTGATTTTGTAAGTATGGTTCCAAGACTTTATGGAAAAGAGTTTTTAGTTTATAATATGCATAGTTTGATGCACTTATGTCAAGACGTAAAATTGCATGGACAGCTTGATAACTTTAGTGCGTTTGATTTTGAAAGCTATATGCAGAATTTAAAGAGAATGCTGCGATCAAAATCCAATCATATTTCACAAGTTATAAATAGAGTGAAAGAGTACGAAACTTTAGAAAATTGTAGACTAATGTTATCTAAAACTAATGACTCTGATTGTAAGGTTGGAGAATGTTGGATTCATGACTCCGGTACTGTAGGATTGATTTTTAAGTATAGTGGTGAAATGGTATTTAGAAAGTTTGATAGCTTTCTCAATGTTAAAAGCTATCCATTAAAAAGCGAAAAGCTTTTCATAGGTTTTGTTTCAAATTTAGGTCCTTCAATACATTTTTCAAGAACAGATCTGGTTAAAAAATGTTTACTTTTAAGTTACAAGGATAAGCAATTATGTATTCCTATGTGTAATTCATAATTTGTAATAGCACTTTTTTTATACTTATTAAGGGACAATAATTAATTTAATGGCTCATTAAATGTAATAATGTAATACAATGTAATAATAAAATGATATTATTTATGCAAACTAGACACCATTTTTATACCAGAATTTACACCATTTTGGCACCGTTTTGGCACCATTTTTGTACCAGGAAAGGCACCATTTTTGTACCAGGAAAGGCACCATTTTTGCACCACTAAATTGGTACGGGCATAGTGTGATCATTTCGGTATTAAAACGCTGCAGTCGTTTCCTCATAATTCTGGTAGTACCGAATTATTGGTACCGAATCGGCACCAGTAAATCTGCACTAATAAGGCACCAACAAAGTCGGCAAATCCTAACTCTTTCCGCACCAAGGAATCCGTACGATTTCGGTACTGTTTAGGTGCCGCCTGTGTTGGTTGGGTAATAATGAGATAATTTGTTTCATTCAAAAATTATGCAAACCTATGCAATACGTGCGTCAGCATGCAGACGGTAATGACAAGTAATTTTCCTGCTCTAATTTATTTAACTGTGTACATTCATAGCTATAAAATATACAAACTGCCATAGTTCGAGCAACATACATAAATATATCTTTAACCCACATATACCTACTATTAGTATTTATATAATATCGTCGTCAATATTGTGACATATATAAAAACATGACATAATTTCGTGTATATATTATTTTTCCTTCGTTGCTGAAATTAAGCAATTACTATTTTACAGCATTTTTTTTGTGGTAAACCAAATAAAATTGATCCCATGGAAATCTGAGTTTTACATGTGAAAGATCTGCATTGTTAGCTTAACATGACATAATTTGTTTCATTCCAAAATTTTTCTTCCTTACGCAACACTTACATCTGGGTCGAAGTAATGACGAGTACTTTGTCTATGATAATGTATTTGAATACTAGCATAGTAAAAAAATGTATGCACAAACTAGCAAATTTTGGGCACAAATCTTTGACTAATGATACACGTATTTATTATTGACCTGGTTACATTTTTATGTAACATGCCATAACGACGTATGTACATACATATAAATGTTCTTCCAATATCTGAGATTCGGTAATACGTATACATAAATAGTGTTCCTGATGAATATACAATGAATCATGCAATCAATCGATTGCTGAAAACTACTTACATAGGTATCACTACCGATTTTTCAAAAGCTTCACAATAATTACTTACATATATATCATTCCTTCATAATCATTAGTAAAATATTATCTGATGAAGCCTTTCCCACGTGTTGAACGTGTTGTATATGCACTCCTTTCACCGTTGCAACGGACGTCACCAATTTTGCAAACAAACTTTACAAAATCTTGCAAAATGCTGGAAGACCCTGTATCAAAATTCTCCCAAACAAAGTCCAAAAACCTGTTCTCCATCTCTGCAATTCTTGTCGTCGTGTTGTAAATCAGATAGCAATCTGGCACCTTTCCCTGTCGTAATGGATTTTGCAAAACTTTATTCAGCATCGTGGCCCAATAGAGGATACATTTGTACTGCGTGTAGACATAAACTCTCCACTTGTCGTATCTTTCTCGAAAAAGGTGATCCTTTCTGCAGTCCGGAGCTTGCTGAAAGTACCGAAAAAACCGAGCCGTTTTTCCTCTTGGGTTACAATCTTGTGACAAAATTTCTGCCATGCTGCGAAATCTACTTGAACGCCAGTTATCGTCGTCTTGTTTCTTGCATCCTTGACTTAGTTGCTTACTGACAAACTGTTCTAGGGACGATATCATGACGGCAATAGCTACTCCGACGGAATGGAGAGATTTCAGTGTTTTCACCAAATAAAAAGCACACCCCATAGATAACTGAATTTGTGGAGGATGTCGGTTAATGAATTCGATTTCCTCATTATTTGAAGAAAGTGACCTAAATAAATAGTCACATTTTGCGAAGAGTGAAATGGTGTCCATATTTTGAAGAGAAGGGCATCGTTCTTTTATCGGGGATTCGGTGGAAACGCTGATCGTCTTTACTTCTTTCCCTTCATGCGTTATCAAGAAGATGGTATCTTCTCCCAGAATTATACGAGCGGTGTACTGAATAAATGGGATTGCGATGGATTGCGATGGTGGGGCAGAGTCAAGTTCGAATTGTGGGTAGAGGAGGACAGTTTTAGTGTAAGCGATTTTCAGCAAACCTGCGGGTAGTTGACAGGTCGCGTAGAGATCGAGGAACCAAGGAGGGAGGTGGATGGATGAGGAGTCAGCCACAATTTCCACGTTGTGGTTGGATAAATGGTCAGAACCATGTGTTTTCTCCACCGCTTCAGAATTATCTTCTTTCAAGGTTAAGTTTTGAAACAGTTGTTCTCCTGGACACTCCCCTTTTTGAATAATTGTATCGTCTTCGCACTTTTTTGTATTAAAACTTGTCCCCATTTTGGCTAGAAGGAAGACTTGAATTCTTTGTAAAACTTCGATCTCCGCATTTCCGCCGGTGTAGCTTCTCACGACGAATGACACCTTGTTATTGACATCTTCGCGTTCTGATATCTCAATAGTTTCAATCACCTTCAAAAAATTATTATGATTAAAGTAAATTCAAAACATTTTCTGTGTATGTACTTTAGCAAAATTAGCATTTTTGTACTTACAGCAGCTAGCGCTGAGTTAAACGAGTCCTGGCGCCCAATCCAAACAAGAATTGCCTTGATGTTTTGGGAATACGTTTCCGCAATGTCGCATCCCTCAAGCTGGGCGACAAAAGTTGAAAAAGTAGAGGGTTCGTAGTCGTTTCCAATCAGGCAGGTCGCTAGGGAGAGGAGGCGAACGTCTCGAATACCGAATTCTGCCTCCCAGATTTTTGCAGAGTTGATAAAACATGCATCGAATCCGGTAATTTGTCCAGTGGGTGTTGAATCTCTCCAATTTTGCGAGGATGCCAAACCGCGATGGGAGAATGACTCGATGTCAACGACTTTGAGGCCGTTATAATAAACGTGAAAGTCAGAATCAGACGAAAGAATTGCACAATTTAGCTCCTTAGCGGCAAGGGCGATTGTGTCGTCGGCTTCCCAAAGGGTTTGAAATTGGGGAATGTTCAACTCACGGAGAACATCGTGCATGATGGCCTATAAATTTAGTAATAATGACATAAATTCTAATATTTGAGATGAATATATGTTTTAAAGGAGGTTTGGTTTTTAGGGCTTGACAAGCAAGTAAATGTGTAGGTTTGACTAGCAAATAAACTGTATATATACACACGAAAAGTATACGAAAAATAATATATGAAAAAATTACACTTTTCCAAACCGAGTGTTGCATATTTCTGGCAACAATGTGATCCACGTCAGCTTTGTAGCTTTTTAGCAACCAGTCCCGAAAGGATTTGAGAACCGTGTTAACTTTTTCCTTTTCAGTAGCACCATCAAATATTACAATTGGCTGAATCATGGATTTATCTAACTGGTCGAAAAACGTGCGAATTTCGGCGGCATAGGAGTTGAAATTTCCTCCGAATAAGTGATCCCCATAATTGCCGTTGTGTTTAAAGAAGAGAAAGTACATCAAGTTTGATCCATCGATTAGGAGGATTTGAGAGTGAAATACCGATTTTTCTTCGTATTTTAATTTGTAACTGGTCAAAAATTTGTGTAATCCCTTGACACCCATTCCTCTGAATGTCTCCTGTCCTCTGAATTTGTTGATTCTGTTAATTTAAAAAAAATTAAAAATCATGCTGATTGGACTATCAATAACGTCTCCCAGAATATACTCTCAGATTTTTAGTAAATTAGTTTCAAGCGATCACAAATTTAATTAATATTACAAAGCATCTGCCAATCCTCAGGCTTGACGGAGATATTTCCAAATAGAGAGATAAAACCTTTGTACCCTTAAGGTGACAAATTTTTCAGTTTCCAAAGTTACTTCGCCATTCTCCTCTTCGGATTAGTTCGGATACAAATATCTCTCCCAGACTGTGCATTGGCAGATAGTGTGTTTTGCAAATTTCTTATTAATTAAATTTGTTATCGATTGATGCGGGTTTGGTTAAAATTTGTGAGAATACATACGCGGGGAGATCTCCATATAAGATTTTACCAGCTTATATAATTTTACTTAATGTATTTAAGGTTTTTAAATTATAAACATGATTCGCCGTTTGCGATACGAATATTTTACTTGGATCTTCTTACAAAAATTTGTAATCATGCAGAATGACTTACATATTTATGTATGCATTACCAAAAATATATTTAATTGAAATTAAGATCAAAATAAATACTTACATAAGTACATTAATTAATTAATATTCCTGAAAATGATTAACAAGTTTACAACTTCAGTGCAATATGTACCTATGTGTAAGTTTAAGGTGTACTACATGTCAACATGAGCAAACCCTCGGTTACTATTTATTAACAAGTGATAAGAAAACCTACACAAGACTTTCTCATTCATGCAGCCGATTCAAAGGACTCGGAATTTACCGAATAAACACATAAATAAAATTCATAACGTATACATACATACATACACTCTTAGAAAAACGGTATTGAATCATCACCAAATTGGGAGCCCACATGACTTAACCAAATTGTGATAATATTTACCCCACATTGTGATAAATCTTCCCCACAATGTGTTAAATCCTCACTATCGATAGTGAGGATTTAACACATTGTGGGGAAGATTTATCACAATGTGTGGTAAATATTATCACAATTTGGTTAAGTCATGTGGGCTCCCCATTTGGTGATGATTCAAATTGATTCAATACCGTTTTGCTAAGAGTGTACCTAAGGTACATAAGTAGATACATATGTATGTCAATATGTATATACTTGTTTGTGAAGTTTGTATGATAAATAAGGCCAGCCACCAGTGTTAGTGGATATGTAGATCGGGATACGGGTTACTTGTCGAATCCTATGTCGTCGAAAAGGTAAGTCGTCTAAATCAACTTGTCGAATGAAAAACTCGTCAGAAAGGCAAGTCGTCGAATTTAGGTGGCATGAAACTCGTCGAATTTCATGTAACATTATTACTGATTTTACCTATATGAGTTCACACGTATACACAATACATGTGCATCGTGGGACGAATATACACTGCGGACATTCCAAAATATTCAAAATATTACACAGCAGTAATTCGGAGGATTGTTTTGTTCTTTTTACGCTTATATTTTAGACTAAAGATGTCAAATTACTGTTACGAACTGTAACTTAGCAAAGAGAAACTTAAATTTGAAGATAAGCTGTTCTGATGGATTTTGAACAAGCTGAGATAAAAGCTGTACACGACACGTTTCCAGACTCCGTACATCACGGGTGTCATTTTCACTATACTCAAGCGTTGTTTAGGCATTTGACACCCAATTTAAAGAACCAGTACGACCAAGACGTTACAATGGCATTATTAATAAATATTTGGTCTCGCATTTGTTCAGCTCGATGATTTAAGAGTGACATTCCGAGAATTGAAAGTATCGTTCAATTTTAATGGTCAAACTAAACTCGAACTGAATGAATTTTTAGCCCGAGTCAGGGCTTATGTACCCGTCATGTCCGTCTGTCTGTCTGTCTGTCTGTCTGGTTTGCGATAACTGCCGTTAAACTAATCCGATCGACTTGAGATTTTGCACAAATGTAGTCTGGGTCAAATGAGGAGTTAAGTTCGAAGATGGGCGAAATCGGTCAAGTGGTTGACCGGTGGGGGTCATATAGGTGGGTGGGGTATTATGCATCAAAATTTCAAAATTGACGTAGAAAGCTGAAATTAGGTGCAGAGGTTGATAATGATTTCTAATGAAGGAATACAAAGTAAAATTGCAAAAATTTTCATCTGGAGGGACCCTAGTGACCCATACCGATTTTTAAAACTTATCCAATCGAACTGAAATTTGATACACAGGTTGTTAATGACTACCAATAGAAGAATATGAATTGAAATTGGACACATATTCACCTGGACAGACCCTATGGGGTGACCCATACCAATTTTTCAAATTCGTCAAATCGAGCTGAAATTTGGTAGACAAGTTGGTAATAGCTCCTAATGAAGTAAAATAAGAAAAATTTTCACCTGGAGGACCTTATTAGGCGACCCAATCAGGTGACCAGGGAGAAAAATATGTGTGCACCAACAAATGTATACGAACCTAGTCACCCGGGTGGCTGGAATTTGCATATGTTGCGTCTAATATTACTAGGATAATATCCTGAGAGTTTTAGGAAAAACAATACACTCGTTTCAAAGTTATGGCCACAGTCGATACTGGTGACCAAGGGAAAAAAATGTGTGCACTAACAAAAATTTAGTGATAGTGGATAAATTTTAGTATATGGGTTACTAAAGGCTCTTAATTGAACAATTCGAAGTTTAAAAAATTTTAATTTGGAAACAGATTTACGCCTGACTCGGGCTATATCAAGTCTGCACTGTAGGTTTTTTAGTTATGTTCAAAAAACCTACATCGGTATAGTATACGATCCACTAATGTTTCCAATACTCTTCTGGAATGTGCACCAAAGTGTATTAGATAATATTTTCAGAACCAATAATGCAGTGGAGGCCTGGAACAGGCGGTTTGGCGTTCTTGCTGAGAGTTCTCATGTAAATGTTAATTTATAAAATTATAATTTATATTTAGAATCGTATTTTATTCAGAAAAATACTGTCGACAAGTATTATTTTCGACCACTTGCCCAAATGACGAGTTACCCTTCAGACGACTCGTCCTCGACGAGTTACTCTTTCGACGACCATGTTTTCGACGAGCTACCCTAGACCCATGTAGATCAATGTTTGCGTGGTGACAAAGGCGTGCAAACGAACTATGTATAATGCTTTATCGACAAGTATTAGTTTGGTCTGCATAAGTCACCTCTCAATATTTACACATAGATATGCAGGGTGTTTAAACGTACATATGTATGTATCGCTACAATGGAAAATTTTGTAAAGGGAAAAACCAGTATTAGTTCTAGAGATTTGCGACTGACATTTGTATTGATCATTCTTATTTACTATCAAGCCTTATGCAACATAGTGGCAAAATTCTTAAAATCTTGAATTTCAGAGGTAAATGTTTCATAAACTTATTAATTGTTCCTCTGAAACACTTTTCCATTGTGGCGACATATTTACACCATCCTGACCGCATATCCAAGAATTGGTGCTATAGAAACATTGTCTCATAAACGCGATGTCGTAACTTTTCAAAAAGTTTCGAAAATTAAAAATTTACTCATGCCTTGCCCAAGTTATGATCAAAAACGATCCATTGATTAGTGCCAGTTTAAACTAGCAAGATGTAATTAGAGAATATAACTTCCCAGAAAAATACAGAATCTGTAATTTTAAACCACGAGTATATCACCCCTGTTTTGAAACAATTTCAATATTAACTAAACGTACGTCCATTTCAGTACACTACTGAGGATATAAATATGGGTACCTACTTTAATAAAGCCTTACCCCCCTTATGGCTGAATATTAACTTGGTTGCTTATTTAGTAATTTGTATTTAACAAGGCAGGAACATGCTCTTTGTGAAAGTCCCAAATCATACCACAATGTTGAAAAACGAAGTATTAAAACCTTCGAGAGTAAGACGTTTGTTATCATTTTTTGCTAGCACGCACGCAGCAGTGAAATACATCAAGTATTTATGAATGACACGGGACAATTTATTGATTTAAGACTTTAACTTCTTATCGAATGTTTGCATTCATTCAGATTATTCACCTCAACCAAGGCTAGTACGTTCTCAAGAAGTCACCCTAAACCTTATCATGTCAACCTACTCCAGAATTTTTTTCATAGTCTACACATTTCCAATTTCCTCAATGTTTACAACCGCATGGCACGACGTTGACTTAACCTTCATATTCACTCCAGAATGTGACAAGTTATTCTACGTAGACTCAGACTACCACTATTTTCAAACTATCAGAGAAAATAATCCCCACACCCCGATCCGACAAGTTGTCCTTTGCCACACGGCGTCTTTATTCAAAATTGCTAAATCAGCTGTAGGATATCAAAATATGGATAAATCCACACGCTCGAGAGCCGTCGTTATTCCACTAGATACGAAAATGGCATATAAAAAGGCGTCGGGATATTTGAAGTGTGAATCTTTGATGTATATTGCTAGCAAGGAATTTCGACAAGAATACTTGATAGGTCGCACCGGCTTACGACGAGATAATGCATGTCTTACTCGTGCGGCACAGTTTATAGGTACTTCGAAATTACTGCTCTTCGAGGAGAATCTCACATTCTCCGTCTTTATTCCATGTCTGACGTGTAATTCAAACATATTTGCTAAACTGGAGACTATCTCCATTGCAGGAATAAAAACTGCTTGGGACAATCAAAATAGGAATATGCATAAATATTTAGCATATATCTGGGCCACCGAAAACGTAACTTGTGGTATGAAGCACAGCGGATTTGAAAATTTAAATCATCCATATATCTGTCCTATAAAGGTGATTGGAGAAAAATACAATTTGACAATAACGGAAGCTGAAAACCATGAACATGTTTTATTTTCGTATTCAAAGAGGAGTTTTGGCGCCGCCATATTTTTAACCAGCAAGAAAATTCCCCTGGATGATTCAATTTATCAAGTTAATTTCAGATCCATTAACTTCATTACTATTACCAACCCGCCGTCCTCTTCCAGCGGTGTGGAAACATTCATGTCTCCCTTGGACGTGGAAACTTGGACTTGCCTGTTGATCAGCAGTCTCGCAGTAGCTGGGTTTCTGACGTGGATAGATGGCAGTGATGGGATTTTTGCCCCTCGTTCTCATTTTTGAGTGAGGGGGAGGAGTAAAGAGGGGGAGTAGCTAGTGTTTTTGCTCCAAAATGAGGGGAGAGGAGGGGAGGACTAAAAATTTGAGGAATTAGTGAGGAGAGGGGAGGACGAGGATTAAAAATTTGAGGAGTTAGTGAGGGGAGGGGAGGAGGAGGACTAAAAATTTGAGGAATTAGTGAGGAGAGGGGAGGACGAGGAGTAGAAATTTGAGGAGTCGATGAGGGGATAAGAGGACGAGGAGTAATTTACTCCTCGTCCTCTTTACTCCTCTTCGAGTAAAAGGAGGGAGTAAGACACAGATAGATATATACTACTGTCCGCTCTGTGACTGTCCGTCTATCTGTCTGCCTTTATCCACGATAACTTTAGAACGGATTCAAATTTCGCTATGCGGTTTTCGCGACGTGTTTCTAATTTTGAAGTACGGATGAGTTCGAAGGTGTGCGTCGTAGGTCATAAAGTCACGGCGCTACGGTGATGACATAAACGGTCTAAGATGTCGAATTTTTTATTTTGACCGTTTTAGACTTATTTTTAGACGGGGATTTCAAAAATCGCCATCATTTCGACGTGCGACGATACCATGACCGTGTAGATGTCGCCAAAGTCGAAAATTGTTGAATTTTTCGTCTCGACCGTTTTAGACGTAGATTTGAGCGGGGATTTCAAAAATCAACGGTTTTGTCATCTCACGACCCTGTGAGGAGTAGAAATTTGAGGAACTGGTAAAGGGAGGGGAGGGTGAGGACTAAAACTTTGAGGAGTTAATGAGGGGAGGAGAGGAGGAGGACTAAAAATTTGAGGAATGGCTGAGGGGAGGGGAGGATGAGGACTTAAAACTTGAGGAATGGGTGAGGGGAGGGGAGGATGAGGACTTAAAATTTGAGGAATTGGTGAGGGGAGGGGAGGGTGAGGACTTAAAATTTGAGGAATTGGTGAGGGGAGGGGAGGGTGAGGAGCTGATCAAAAGTCCCAACTCTGATAGATGGGCACCAGGCAAGCAGGAACGGCTTGATGTTCCATTTCGCTATAGCTCTAGATAAATTTATCGTCGTTACTGCGATTCTTCTTGGTCAAGTTGGCAATAGTGCGGAGAAGACGTATCGAGTAGGAAAAGTAGTATTTACAGTATGTAACAAAAGTATAGCTACGATGACATATTTTTTATCTCGACATGATGCCGTAATATTTCAACTCTGAAACTCCGTAAAAAAATGTCAAAACTATCTACCGACAATTTCCTCGTCGCCGATTTTTAATGTCGCAGATAGGTCAAAGGTCAGGATTATTTTTCTGAAAAAATTTGAGGCGTCGAAAAAAAAACTTCGTGGATAATTTTTTTTGAAACTTGCAATATTTTTTACTGCATGCGGCATGCGTTTTGAAGAATAATGAGCTTTGGTCGGACCGTGTACGATTTTTTTGGCGCCCACAGGAATTTTTCGCCCAGGACAGGTTGGAGGTCTAAAATCGCCGCCTTGGCGAAAATTAAAAAACTGAAATATACGTTTGCATATAGAGGGTCCGGATATGCAAACGTATATTTCAGTTTTTGAATTTTCGCCAAGGCGGCGATTTTAGACCTTCAACCTGTCCTGGGCGAAAAATTCCTGTGGGCGTCAAAAAAATCGTACACGGTCCAAACAAAGCTCATTATTCTTCAAAACGCATGCCGCATGCAGTAAAAAATATTGCAAGTTTCAAAAAAAATTATCAACGAAGTTTTTTTTTCGACGCCTCAAATTTTTTCAGAAAAATAATCCTGACCTTTGACCTATCTGCGAAATTAAAAATCGGCGACGAGGAAATTGTCGGCAGATAGTTTTGACATTTTCGTACGGAGTTTCAAAGTTTAAATATTACGGCATCATGTCGAGATAAAAAATATGTCATCGTAGCTATACTTTTGTTACATACTGTATCTTCCTAACTTTATGGCTTTTCGGAAATCTCCTCCTTATGGGAAATTTATACCAGGGTTCGATATATTCATGCTTGGCAGTGCTTACCCCACCCCAGACTCCACAGGGCATAGATGATCTTATCAAGTGGGATGTTCTCGTAGTAGCGATGGATATTGTGTACAACGCTGAAATCCGTAAAGTTGAAACATTCCTTTTGGATCAGATTATCCCCGAATTACTCGCAAATGGGATCCAAAGTCCTAAATTTGCCAAATTCTTGACGAAATTTCAAACTAAATCTTTATCAAAAAATGACAAGTCAGGAACTGATGTAGTGAAAACCGTTTTAGAAATTAATTCCACACAGTCTAATCAACCGATTGTCTTAATGTATTTCGAGGATAAATTAGAACTTGCCATGAATCAGATTAAAATGATAGGAAATCGACGCATTACGAAGTACAAGGGTGACTCTCCATTCAGGATTGTAAATTTTCTAGCTGGTACGAAAAATTTTCTCTCGCCGTATATTGCGACGGAATGGCGACGTATGTGTGAGGCCGGTCTGATCCAGACGTGGGACAAGATGCTCATGCTTAGCTTATTGAGACGTAATAAAAGGAATAATTTAGGCGAGCGTAGATATTTTGAGGGATTACAAAATTCATTGGGGGTTCCGACAGCGTCAGAGCATTTTCATGAAGCGATACCCGTTTCAGTGGAGCTAATTCAACCCATATTTATCATTTGCTCAATGGTGATAGGGATCAGTATGATTGGATTCATGATTGAAAATGGGAAGCGTCGTAATTACTTTGGGACAACTACTCTCCTATCATTCAATAATAAACCTATTATAACTAGGGTTGCCCCGGGTAGTGGTACTACCCGGCTACCCGGTACTCGGCCTAAAATTATTGCCGGGTACCCGGCTACCCGGCCGGGTACCGGGTAATATTTCTATATTAAAAATAACTGGAATTTTTCTACTTTTTCCAGAATTTGCAACACTTTTATTAGTTTTAAAAATTGTAAGTTAAATTTCTAATGTGGAGACTTCATTTTTAACCTCCATACCAAATTTCAGGTGAAAGTAATATTTTGTAAAACTTGGTATGGGTGGTCTTCTCTATGGTTACACTCAGCATGGTTGCACTTTGCTCCCCCAATCCCCCAATACGACCCCCACAGTCCACCGATTTATGTAGCGTATCTTTGAACTTGTTTCCTACATATATCGATGCATATTGTAAAAATTTCAACTTCTCAGACTAACGATTCGGGCTAGAAAGTGGATATTACATAAATGAAAGAATAATGTGGGACACACAAAGAGCGTACTCACGACAATGCCTTATCATCGCAATCATTTAGTAAACTTGTGAGGCTTAAAAAATTTATTTCTTGAGGTGGATTCGAATCATCTCACAAAACAAATTTTGCGCGAATTTCGAGGTGATATCCTGTGAATCGATTAACAAGAAGATAGCACTTCGAAAGCCTCGCAAATCAACTAAGCCTATTTTGATCTTCTGGTCATGAATGTTAGCCATTTCTCTCAATCGTGAGGATGAGTCTGCGAAATAATCTTACGAAAGAAAAACAATGGCTTTTTAGCAAAAGCTTTGAGAAATCTTGCAAATTTCTAACAACTTTACAAGTTATGCTTAATGTGCAAGATATGCGAATTCACTGATTAGTAATTCGTTGATGTGGGTGCGCTCAAAAGAATTAAAAAATTTGTATGAGAAGTGTTGGCCAAGCTTGTACCCATTCTATCCAAATATATTATTTTATACCAACTGCAAAAATTAAATCCATCGGATTATATTTTTTGTAAGATTATGCATTTTAAGTAAGAAAATTAAATATTTAAATTACCCGGCCGGGTAGACCGGGTACTTAATGATACCCGGCCGGGTACCGGGTATCCCAAAACAGGCCGGGTATGCCGGGTACCGGGTAACTACCCGGTACCCGGGGCAACCCTAATTATAACCTATATGTAGGATAAGATTTTGATAATTTTATGGAGAATGCATCAGCATATCTGTACAGTCACATGTACCTAAATGGATACGACAAATTTATTAATTTACATGCCCAGAATAACTTTAAAGATTTGAAGTACATACATATATTTTTAATGTTGAAAGCTGTTATTTTCTCAAATCAAGGTTGTAAGTATTGATGATAACTGATAACTTAAAATAGAGGAAGAATACTTAATATTATATGTATACGCTCATAAATAAACGTTTTAAATGATTACCCATGTTCTACACTTAAAACTTACAGTTTGATTAAAATTAGAAATGCTTCATTACGATCATTCATAAGCTGATACATAGCAGGCATACGTACTTATTTATCTTACGCACCTCATAATTACGTACGTCATAAGTACCTTTTCATAATTGTAAACTTTTGAAAATAATTTTTTTAATATAATGACAGAACTTGGTTAATATAGAATTGAGGCTGCATTTACTTAAATACTGTAATCGAAGGGGTAGAATCTACTTGAAAGGTGTAGCCATAATTACATTGTTTTTTCATTGTTTAAGATTTGGCAATTGCTCTGTCTATACTAGAAATTTAGGCCTGTTACCCTGTAACATAATTAAACTATACAAGATTATTGTTGTACATTCATATTTTAACAATTTCAAAAGGACGCTCGCAAAATTAAATAAAAATTGAGACCAAAAATTTATGGTTCGTTACGATGAAACTTTTTATAGTGTCGATTTAACCCACTTTTTAAGAAGAAACGTTGCCCACACAAATCGCATCTGAGTCTGCAGTCTTGTGCGTCTCCTCCCCGGCACAGATTTCGAATTCGTGCCTGCGCAGTTGAGGCGGGACGTCGATGTCTGTCCAGATTAACTTGATTGGAAAATGTTCTCTGACAGATGGGACACTGGACGGAAATGTCGCATGGTGAATGTTTCAGGTAAATGTGACGTTTAAGGTGCGTTTTCGTGCTGAGCTTTTGCGAGCAAGTGGGACGTTCAAATATGTTTTGTTTGTTATGTAAATTGCAATTAAATGCGGATCTCGATTTGATTTCTGATCCACTCAAGTTAGAAGATTTTGTTTGATTGGCACGATTTAAATTTTGAATTTTTGCCGCTGCACAAGTAAGATTTGGAACACTAGGAAGATTGTCGAAGTTTCTTGAACTAAACTCTGATAAGAAATTTGTAGCTGATATTTTTTCGATTAATTCATCCCAATTAATCAATTCCTTTGATGGAGTAGTGCTTCCTGCTTCTATGAAAATATTGCAACATTCTTCATACAATTCGTCTTGGTGAATATTGAATTCTGGTAAAATTTCACTGAACAAGTCATCCTCCATGGTTTTAATTTTCACATAAGATTAGATGTGAATTGCGTCTAAAATTTACGCTACTACTATCAACAACTTCGTCTGTAGGGAAAAAAATCGTTTTTTAGAAATATTTATCAAAAAATATATCTACTTTCAATTGAAAATGGGAACCTTGTTTGTCGTCTGGACGCCGCCAAACAGCTTTCAAGTCTGTGAATTTAGTGTGTCGAGTGAATATCCCAAGGTACTTATGCATGTCTGCTAGAATTCGCATCCATGTAATTTTTTATTTGGGAGAACATGTTGCATTCTCTACGGACTAAAAAATTGATAAACAGGTTTGCCATAAGACCTTGTAGACCACAAAGTCTCAAGGTGAATATAAATTTAGACCATTAATTATGGTGCAAATTCATGTCTATTTAGTTTAATAATCTGACTTGAGCCATGTAAATGCTAAGTATGTGCAATGAAAAATGAAGAAATTTTAACTACATAAGTAAATGTGAGTTTAACTACACATTAAGCGTACATAAATATCGATATGAAGGTTCCTGAAAACTTTTATACATATGTATACTTTAAACCATTGTAGACGATTCTTAAAATGAGTACGAAAAATAATTTCAGGAATTGCTAAGGTGCAACTATGGATTGGATGCATATATATTTCTCCTAAGTGTATTCTTGTTAGATTTATTTTATGCAAAGAATTGATATGAAAATGTATTTACAGAAAATGAAAATGTATTTGAAAAATGAAAATATGAAAATATATTTTTCTGTATGTGTAAACATGTAATTGATCTATTTAGTTAAATAATTTAATGGTTGTTTAAAAGTTGTACCAAATATAGCATTCGTGCATTTCTCAATTTTAAATATATGTATGCTTTGTGACTTACAATGGAGATCTCTCAACGTATGCTCACCGATTTGGACCAAACTCGTGTCAATCGATCACGAATATAATTAGTATGAAATTTGCTAATGGAACTATCTGCCAATGTGCAGGTTTTGCGGAGATATTTGCATAAAAAGAGGAGAAAACGCACCAAAAGGCTGGCATATTTTACATTTTCCAAATTTCCTGCGCATTTTTCCTGCCTCGAATGCAAATATCTCCGCCAAACCTGCGTATTGGCAGATAGTTCCATTTACAAATTTCATACTAATTAAGGGGTGAAAGCCCTTTATAAGATCGTTATGTCCGTCTGTCCGTCTGTCTGTCTGTCCGTCTGTCCGTAGCTCCGATAACTTTTGAACGAAAAGACATAAACACTTGAAATTTTGAACATAAACTCCTAACGCCAATGGATAGGACGAGTTCGAAGATGGACACTGTGACATCGTCACCTGTGACGATGACGCCGTCACAGTGACGAAAAAGTGTCACTTGTCGTTTTGGCATGTGACACGTCATTTTTAACTATTTTTCAACGTCGAATTCAATGGTGACCTTCATTTTGACCTCAGAGGTCATCAAAAGGTCATAGGGCATATATATGTCAATTTAACAAGAAATTCATTTTAACGTATGAAACAGTTCTTTCACCCCTTGGTTACATTCGTTGTAACGGTATATTATATTTGTGATCGATTGACACTAGTTTGGTCCAAATCTGTGGGCATACGATGGGAGCCTCCATTGTTAATACACAAGTACACCCGATAAAAATATACTGATGCTCTGTTGCTTGCTAACTCACTTCTCACGTATGCACTAAAGTAGTTGCCCCCATTTGCGTCGTAAAACAATATTATGACCATTTTTATTGGAATGCATTTTTTACTGATAGAATTGCATAGGTACTTCGGATTAGTATATTGTCTTAAAGGCACATGTAAGGCTTTATGTAAAATCTTTGCACGAATGCAGAGCGTGCTTTGAAACAAGTTCGACTACATTGTGACAAGAACAGACAAATTGCATCCTTTCCCTTGCATGTGGAGTGGATACAAGAAAAAAAAACTTTGCCTCGCCATTAGGACATGTAGATTTTTATGCACTTATGTAAATTCATTTTGCACAATGCAAAGCTTGGAACTAGTTCCATACACAAACAAATTCAGTCCTTAGTAACCGGTTATTTAGGCTGAACAACCACATATGCAAACTTTAACTAAATATTATTTAGTTACTACAGTAATTTATTTCATAATAATAGTTAAGGCGACGTATTGTCACTAACAGGAAATAAGTCAAAAACTCGTGTAAAAATAACTTGATGTTAATCGAATGGTGATTTGTCTCCCGAATTACATATGTATTTAGTAGATACATTTGTACATATAAGTACACACAAAATATTGACTTATGAGTATCTTACGCGTGTACCTATTAAGCATTAAGAGTTTGGTTGCAATACATTACTGCATAAATGATGTTTTGCTTCTCGGATTTTTTAAGTACTATCTTGATCGCTTATAAATTGCGATTGAACAAACTAAAGAGGTTTGGGAGTACCTAAACTTGACAAGATTATAAGTAGATAGTAGCTATATTCTATAGCGAATCATGCAGATTATGTATTTAGATGAATAAGTAGATATGTATGCATACATATGTACCTTATAGACGAGAGCTAATACATACATACCTCTGTAATTTAAGAATCTAGACAGTACCACTTATTTATGACATTTCTGGTGCAACCCTTATGCACAACAGGCACGATTCACATTACTCAATTAAAAGACGAATTAATTGAGAACAAATAAAGAAATGCGCTTTCAGCGATATGATGCAAGTGCAAAGATGTATATCTTGCATTGGAGCCACCGATATAGCATGCACGAAGACCCTATAATTACGAAACCAAATATGTTAGCTCCCCAAATAAATTGGAATTATTTCGGGAGGTCTCGAATTTTGCAATCAGCGTTCAGTGCTGACAATAAAAGCGGTTTAATCTTGTAATAATTCTCATTTAGCGTGCCTGAATACACTGTTAAAAATCTAGTAAATGTATCTAATCATGCAGGTATTGATTCCTCAATATTCAAAGTGCTGCACTTTGGTATCAAGTATACAAAAGTTTGCTATGGATATGGACAACTTTAAGGGACTATATTTTGAGGCCATCTAAAAAGGATTGTTTCCCATTTAAATGGATAAAATTCCTGAAGCTACTTTTGGCCATTAACAAATATTTTCGGACCCATCTAAATTTCCATATGGCCACTTAATTAGATATTCAAATTTATAGTAGAAACCATTATAGAAGCATGACAATCAGTTATACATGCATGCTTTCATACTTTTTTGCATTTTTTATAAAATGTCTAACAATCTTAATTGCCAGAGTGAGAAAAACGTTGCTATATGATAGTGACAATGGAACCGGGATTTTGCAACTAGTCATATAAAAAATTGAGCCGAAAATTAGGAATCACATAATGCCCTTTTGAAACAAAATACTCTGGACCAAGTTCAAGTTTTTAGTAAATTTTCTCTTCTCTACACTCTTAGAAATCCAGCATTAAAATAATACCTGGCGGTATTCATATATGACTACCAAAGTGGTATTGATTTGATAAGTACATAATGCCTTGCAATAATAACTAGGTATTAACATTTTACCATTTCGGTATCAAGTTTTTACGGATCATAATAATTTTAATACAAGGGGTAGCAACTTTAATACTGAGAAATCAATACCTGCGTCACGCAGGCTAGCAATACCAGATTTCTAACAGTGTATTGTCCACGAGTGACGGCGAGAAAATCAAGGCATCTTTGCCCCCAATATTTTTTTTTATTCGAAGGGGCCATTCAATGGAAATATGACTCGCATGTGATTCCTAATTTTTGGCTCGATTTTTTGATGTAACTCGCTGCAAAGAATGTTCCAATAGGCAGGGGCTTGGCCCTGACCGGCCTAGAAAAGCTGCAAAGGCTTTGTTAATCATGTAACAATGTAAAATTATCGAAATAAATTTGGATATAAAAATTATACATTGATTATATGGCGAACCATTTAAATGGCCAACATTGGTTATTTAAATGGAAATCTAGGCATAGTTGATGGCAAAAGTATCCAATGGTAAATTTAATCCATTTAAATGGTAAATGTAGCCTTTTCTAATGGTCCCTAAATCCGATGCCAAACTTTAATACTAACCTCTTATTAGATGGTATTACTTACGTATGAATGTCACTTTGCTACATCGCTATGTAAATACGGCTTGGAATGGATTATTTTAACTCTGGATTTCTAAGAGTGTGCAAGATAAACGATCGATCAGTTTACATATGTATATGTAACCTAATTGATCATTTCTCAATACGATTTGTGCAATGTTTCAGTTATTGAAATCAATCATATTGTCAGAAGGTGAGTCTCCATTGTGTTCAATTTTAATTGCGTATATTTGTGGTTCTATTTGTTACTGACCTTTCACACTCTCGTCATGCATTTTCACCACTCTGCAGAACTTTGACAAATCACTTTGAGGTGTAATTTCAGCGGAGAAACTATACCCTACGTGAGAAAGATACAGTAAAAATGAATATTGTGCCACAAAAAAGTATCAAACTTGTTCAGCGGAGCGTTAAGTTTTCAATGATATGCAAAACACTCCCATTTCAAAGGGTCAAGGTAAGTAATAGATAAATTTGAAGGTATTATCTACTAATTTTTAATAAAAATATCTTTTAGGTTGGAAACTCGCTAATTTACAAGACATGTATTCGCTATCCTTCCCTTAATGGGGGTGCACCCATTCGGATGTTTCTGTGCTGGATAAACTTGCTCTTTCAACTGTTTGGAGGATCTTTCTCAACGTATCGCATGATTTGGGCTTTGTTCTATCTAGGAGGGTTTGAACACGTTCCGATCCTTGACTTAGGTGTGTGGTAATCATAAGGCTAATCGATGGCCTTCCGGAAGCAATTTTCGACGCCCGAATGGTGGCTTTTATGCCAGAAATGTGCTGTGACTTCCGGAAGACCATTTTGAAATATTTAGGAACACGCATGTCTAATTATTTCCCTGCCCTGCAGGTTTTGTTACCTATCAATCCGTCGGTTTTGGAATTGGTGCCATTTTCCTGGTCACAATTTGGTGCAAACATGACGAGTACTTAGCATTTCTTAATTTTTTAGTGATGAATCCTGCCCAGGGTGGAGAAAAGCTGCACGACACTTTCTCCAAAATGATTCCCTGGCTAATCCCAGCCGCGTATGGACAATCCCTGTGCAATGTCTTGCTCTTTGTTGGAAGAAGCAACGGGGTGGAGTACATCTGGGGGCTCTTGGACCCGGCTTGGCAAACTGGCAGAATTTTTGTGTTGCATATGTTGTATGAATTTCTAATACCTATGAACTCATGGAATCTCGTGCTGTTCATTTTCTTCACATATTCTTGTTACACGCATTATCTGGGAGTGCGTTTGAAGAACTTGGGGTAATGTTTTAAATAAATTGTTACCTAATTAATCTCAATTTGACTATCCATGTATTTTACATTTTTTTTCAGGAAGATATGTCAAATTCTGCCATCATCAAACTTCAAGGCGTGTCGGACTTATTCGTCATCCTACCGTCACCTTCAAATCGTTGACAAGCTCTACCATTCCTGTTACGGGGCGTATATGATACCTTTGTCAAATTCTGTTTTACTATTTATTGTGTCCTGGATGAGCTTTTCGACGTTCAAATTATCGAAAAATGGTGTATTGACGGTTTCACAGCCGTCGTCATTCATCTTTCCACTTGGAACTTTTGCCTTGAGCATTATGGCATTTTGTATAAATTCTGAAGGGCAATTGCTTTTTGAAGGGTCCACATATCTGCTAACAGAGTGGAAGAAATGTAGGATGATGAAGAAAATGAGAATAGTTCAAAGCTTTGCCCCATTAAAGGCACACATTGGAAATTTATACTTTCTGAAGAGGAGTTCTCCACTAACATTCATGTCAAACACGGTTGGGTTAACGATCAATTTGTTACTAACATTTTAGATGGGCATTAAGACCGCATGATGTGGAAAATGTGGGTAAACTAATTTAAATATAACATTTTTAAAATTCGATTGTTAGGAGTAAAGCGAAATATTACATAATTATTATAAGTAACCCAACAACAGATTAATATAAATATAAATATTAATATAAATATACATATAGGCATCATCAAGGAAACATACAAACGTACCAGCTGCAATAAAAGTTGGAAAAATAATCAAATCACGATTTAATGGAATGTAGACGTGCATTTCCTCATGGAAGTATCCAGCATATACTGATTGTAATTGAAGACATACTTGCAGTACGATGCATGCTACATCAATTTAACAAATAAACAAAGACATTGTTCCAGGTTTTCCGGATCTGGTCATCTTTCACTCGTTTATTAGCTCACCCTGCGTAGCATGAGAGCTATTGAATTCCTCTTGTCCGTCTGTCCGTCCGTCCGTCTGTTCACGAGTTTTTTGCATCAATTGATGCTAATTAAAAATCCCCTTGACCATTATTCAATAAGTTAGACGCACCATTGGTATTAAACACACCGAATCGAATTTTTTAGTAAATAAATAGCACAGTTGATATCTAACAATCGGTAACACAAAATGATGCGAAATAACTGGGGGATCGGATGCAAAACGCACCAATAGTGCAGAATATCCGGGAGAAATGATCCTACAATTTTGACAAGTTTTCAAATTTATGGGGTCCGCATGGTCGCTAATGCGGCACTAATGGTACAAAGCCCTCGCGCGTCTATTGCATCATAGGTGCAAGAATATGTAAGAGTTCTGATCTATTTTGTCGGCTTCTTCCGCACCTTCGGTGCAAAGTTCTGTCTAAATTACTATGACAGGGTGAGGGTGATAGGGTAACTTCTAACGTTACTACGGTTTATTGATTTTTATCAACAATTTAATTTCTGTATCTAAATAATTCTCTACATATCTGTCTTTAATACCTAGAGTTCTCTTTTTTTCCAAGTCGATGTTGACGGAATGTCTAACGATGGATTCTCAACAAAGAAGTTGAATGGTTTTAGCCATACATCACGTGGTCTAAATAATTGAATTTTATAAATCTGCAATGTATTTTGCATTTTGCATTGGCTATACTTACTCGGCGGACATTAAGGGAAAGTCTTCTATAGGGAATAAAATCGAAACCAAAATCAGTCAATTTTGTGACAAGTGGAAAATCTAACTTATGCATTACCTGCTCTAGCAACGTGGACCGCGTTGAACACGTGCCAGAGGACGATATCGGTGTTAACAATTGTTGAATTCGACTCTGCCTCCATCCAGTCTGGTAGACCTAGCTCGCTTTTGTAAAATCCACCCGCAAAAATTTGCCCATCCTTGTAGCGGGTAACCCATAGGTTGTTTCGAGCATGCGAAAATATTGGTCGCAGAATTGGGCTGTCATCCTTCTGCATGAGCTTCGGATCGTGCAGATACATATTTTAGAACTAGTGCCAAACTTAAGCCCTAACTGAATTTAAATACTTACCTTGGGACTGTTAGACGGGATCAACTTGTATCCCACCGGACCACCAGAATGTGGATGGACACTGCCCTCATTTATCACCATCCACACCCTACCCGTTTCCGAGCTCGTATTTACTCCACCTTTTCCTTGAGTTTCTAGCCTATTTTTCCTAACCGTAAAACCTTGACCGTACGGATTTGCCTTTGAACTGGTGGAACCATCTAGCGGCACGACATCCACCGTTTCAACGGTGTTACAGCTTCCATCAATTTCTGTGTCCAGCCTGAGCGCCACGATGTGTTGGTGGTGTTGTGCCATTACCTAAAAATAATTCGCAACATATACATAAATGCACATATGCATTTATTTGCTTCCTTACTTGGGGCAACATGACACCTCCGAATTTCGATCGTGACCCATTTACAGCCATCATATTAGTGCTAACGATGCCCATCAATTTTACATTGAACTGAATACTTGCATCTTGGTAGAACATCCAACTATATGTCAGGTCGTAATTTCCTGTCGTGGCGGTAAACGCAATTACGAGCCGGTGTGATCGCACAGAAGCGGTTTTGCCTGTCCAAGAATCAACATGCTTCCATAGAATACCTAAAATTCAATGGTCGGGTAAAGTAACCATTGTTAAACATTCCACTAAGGAAATAATTTAGCTAATTTTCCTGCTCAAATAAATACCTGCATCCTCTTCTGTGACACAAATCGCGTTTTTTATCTCGACCGGATCACCAGCGTTGTTGTTCACTGTGACGTTAATAAATTTAGTTTCACCAAGGCAATCGTCCGGATTCTTTAATTCATTGGCCCTCCATCCGATCCCAGCGTCGCCCACGTCAAGCCCATATTTTCGATGGTATGGGGGACGCGGGTCACCATAGATAACGCCCATTTCCGAAACAGATGCCCGGTAGAGTAGGGGACGTTTGTTGTACATGACATTATGCAAGACCACACCTTCTCGAGCTGTGAATCTGGGGAAAAATTGCTTTTAGTTTTTTTACGAATTTTGCAGATCCGATATGTTTACTTGTGGCGCACCCAATACGAATTTTGAAATTTTGCCATTCCACCAAATTTCTTCTGAGTGTGTAGCTCGGTCCGTCCGGCATATAAGTAAGGATTGGCTTGTCCGTACGTCGCAGAAAATTTGGAGCCCTCAGGCTCGAGTCGAAGTTGGATGGCATTTTTGGCACTGAGTTCCCTCCTTGATTTTCTCCCATTTTGTAGTCTTCGTCATGGATTGGAACATTTTCGATGGCAATAATCTTAGGACCAACTATGTCAACAATGACGATGAACGGGAGAGGATGGGCTAAGGTTAAGGCATATTTAGATTCTTAAAGATTAAATTGTGTCCGATAATTTAATCTCAAATCGTGATTTTAACAGCTCACCATGTGCGTTGTCACCGTTAAAATTTTGCACGTACATAAACACGTGATACGGCCGTTTCAGTTTTTTATATTCTGGTCTGTCCTCAATATATCCGATTGGCCAAGTCGCCGTGCGAATAAGACTCATATCAAGTATTCCTAAGTCTTTACATCTCTCCTGAACAGTTCGATCTTTGATTAATGCATTGTGCACGAGGTCGTCATCATCCGGTGATATTAGTGGGATTTGAAACTTTTCTGGCATGCGCACCAAACTCTCGAGAATGTCTGAGATTTATTTAACAATTACGTGTTTGTACTGACAAAATATTAATTAAGTATTCATTATGTCTTCGCATCTTGAATATTTTTCGTAACGTAAAATAAGCTGCGACGGTTACGAGGTTTAATAGCCCTCGTAAGATTTTGTCAAAAACAATCGCGTTAATAAGCATACGATTTTTACGAAGCCTGGCCCCTTCTTTTTTCCGTAAGCTATTTTACGATATTAAAAAATTTACGAAGAAATAATAACTACCCTCATTATGTACTTCAATGAAAGCGCACAGATTCCACTGCTCACCCTTATCCAAGTTAACCCTCGCTTCATAAACGTCTCCCGTTTTGGCGTGCCATAAGATGGAGAGGGACTTCCGAACAAATGAATTTCTTGGAGGTGTAGTATCGCTTAAAAAGTACTTGATAATATCCCCCTTTGGCGGTTCGATTAAAGTAATCGTGTTGAATATTAGACCACCTTGGAGACCCTTTTCTGATTCTAAGATGATCCTTTTGCTATTTTTGATCTCATTAGAGGAAAGAGGATCGAGTGGATGTAATACTAAAAACAAGGAATATGAGCTGTATCAATATTAGTAAATATGTGCGTTGTTAGAAATCCGAAATAGCCACCCAGGCATTGTTTCTCGGACAGATACATAAATAAATAGCTGCAACCGTATGGTATCAAAAATTAATCCAGTGCAAAAATTTGCTACCGAAATGGTAAAACTTTAGTACCGAGCTATTACTGTACGGCACTACTAATCAATGCCGCCTGGCATTATTTTAGTACTTACTGGATTTAGTACTTACTGGATTTCTCATTATGTAAGTTAATGCAAGCAAATTTGCCAATTTCTACACCTGAGCCACCCGAAACCGTTGTTTCGTCAATTCCAGACTTATCAATTGGAATGCATTTGTCACTGACAAAGCCAGTGCAATAACATTGCGTAATTTTCATCTTGTCCTCATTTCCTGATTAATTTCATATTAATTAAAACAACCAATTTACTATAAATTTTGCAAGCTAGACATTCAAATTGGTAAGACTTACGTTCATCTCCCCCCACGATTATGACGACGAGACAGCTCACAACAAATAATTTGACTTGTATGACCGAAATTAAGAAATGCAAATTATTGTAAAAATGTCGACACTGCTTGCTGTTCATGTTTCAGACGTATCAATATTTTTGATTAGTGCCTTACTTTCCAATAATTTTAAGTGCACACAGAAAACTGTACGAACGAATGAAAGGATGTTGCACTTGTTAATGACGAATTGTTCTTATGTTCTTGCTTAATTTGCAGTCATTATCGTCTGAGAGGAAGTGATTATGAAAACGAGATATATGCAAACATGTACGTATGTATGTAGTGCTTTAGGGCCATGCATAAAGCAGGTGACAGATTTTCGGAGAATTTTGACCCTCCCATGGCATGGCGTACGTATTTATATGCCCCATGTAATCTTAAACATGCGAAGGATAGGATGCCTTAACCCCGGTCCCCTACGACACCTCAACCCGATTACAGGCTTTGTGCACAGCCCCTTGCCTAATTATTATGTAGACGCCACTTAAGTAAACTTAACCTTATTATTGTACAATACTTAAAGGAAGGAAATGCATAACAAAGAAATTTTTCTTGCAACAAATTAATTTATTTTGCAGAAAATCTAAAATATCTACATATTACAGATTCCATGCATAGTTTTAAGAATTCAATAGCATTGTAATAAATACATACCTAAGTCAAAAGTATATTACTTACATAATTAATTCACTAATGGATTATTGTTCGTTTTTGATTTATCCATCGTTGGCCTGCGAGTTGATAATGGCTGGCGGGTCCGGAACCGGGAGAAAGTCCACGTTCAATATCGAATCTGCGTATAGCGTAAGTGACAAGATTTTTAAATTATGCATCTCTAAGATTTGCACTTAAGGGGACGTTCATAAATTATGCAATGCAAGTTGGGCGGGGGTCTAAGGCTACAATGATATAATGCGACACAAGTTACAGAGGGTCGAGAAAATCGCAATTTTTGCATTACATAATTTATGAACGTCCCCTTATTTCAGACATCACATTTAGTTTGAAAATAAGATGAATATAAATCTGGTGTGACATTTTCGTACCTCGCAATCCTGACCAAATAGTGTTAATTACACGTTCTGGGTCTATGCATTTCAGACGTTTCGATTTCACAAATAGAGGGACTTGTAATTCAGCTACGTTGTCGCCTTCTCGTACTTGCAAAGTGACATTCTCCGTTTCGAATTGTTCCTTCATGAATGCAGATTCAATTAGTGCATGCATAGCTTCCCGAAGTTGTGTTTCAAATTCCGCATTAAACATAGCAATCGAATCCTGTTGTGAAGGCGAGAGGTTTTTGGTTTGATTCCACGATCTGATTTTCTCAGTCTCATGCTGAGGGACCCTTATGCCAAGTTTTCCGTCTTTGGCTACAATAAAAATATATGAGCACAAATGTAAATAACAGATTTCCAAAATGCCCATAGTTTAAATGCAATTGTATTTTGAAAATTCAAAATACCTATTTGCATGCATCGCAGTTGCGTGAAAAGTATGTCGTATTTTCAGAAAAAATACTTATTTTCAAAATATAATTATATTTTGGACTCTGGACTACTCTGGAGTGTACTTATTTGTATTTTGCATCCCTGCTAAATAAATAGCAATTATGCAGTCATTACTTACCTTCACATTTTTCAAAGTTCCACTTGGCGACTTTCCGGTTTGTCATCTCGTCCCCCTGGAATGGTTCATCTCTCGGAGGTAACAAACGGACCCTTGACGAAGCTGCAGAGGAAGATGGTCGTGTCGAAATAGGTGAAGTTGTGTAATGAGGTGATGAGCTTGCAAGTGACCAATTTTCCGGCGTGACTGATCTTCTTTGAGTACCACGGTATCGTGAGTGTCTCAATTTTTCGGTATTTTTCGCAATAGATTTCGCTCTCCTGGATAAAGATTTCGCCGGTCGTCGCTTGGAAGTTAACCCCTCGCGACGGTTTCCCGAAGTAGATTTTGCTTTTGAAATACTTCGTTTCTTCAATTCCGAAATATTTTCAGCGCTACTCACGGATTGCAGTTTTTCACCCAGATTGGAAGATGTCTTCGCTCTTCTGGATGGCTGGTCTCGATGTGGAAGATTGGCTTCGTGCCACACCTTGGCGCTTGATCTCCGGTGGATTATATTGGTTCGCTCAGCTTCATATTTCTCAAGGGCAGCTCGATAGGCAACATGGGCAGGGTCGTTTTGGTACTTTCGTAAGGAATCCTTGTTCGGACGACCACGTGGACGAGGAGGAGGCACAGGAGCATTAATCCGGAGAACCCGATGTGGTCTTCTTGGAAGTTTCGGGAATCGTCCAAAAGCAGTTGGACGTCTTTGAGGTTTTATGATGGATATTTCTTGTCCTTGTTCATCTTCGGATTCTGGGGCGACGTCTCCATTTTCCGTTGAGTTGAGAGGAGTAGATTCGTCGCCGGAACGGTCGATTGTTTCGTACACAATCTGGATTTCTTCATCGCTTTGTGTGTCCGTGTTTTGTTCGGATGTGGCATCGTCACGGTCACAGGTTCTGGTTGACATCACGGTAAATGAAAAAGAACAGGAAGGATCTTCTTGAGACGAGTTTGGCGTATCATCTGAATGAGAAATCTAAAGAAACAGTAAACATTATATTTTAGAAAAGAAATTACAAAAATAATTTACACTTTTTTTGATATGAGGAAAATTACAACTTGTCGTTTGTCAATTGAAGAAAGATTTTTGAGGTCATTGTTGACGCCTGCTCGGTCGAGATCTTCGTCTGCAACGGATCGTTGTCCTTGATGCCGTGGGGAAGGTGTCAATTGTCGTGATCCATTGAAATCCATGACTCAATTGATAATTGAATAAATGATTAAAAATTGTGTTCACTTATCGCCCGGTTTTGTTTACCAAACAAACCATGAATCACTACATAAACGAGAACAGAAGCTACCGCTACAGTGACAGGGTATTGTGACACACATTAGCGGTAGGAATAACCCAGTTGATGTGAGGGGCCGTCCATAAATTATGTCATGCAAGAGGAGGGATTCAAGGCTCCAATGATATTGTGCCTATTTATGTAACATGTGTTAAAGGGGGAGGGGGCCTAGAAAGCCAAGCACAATTTTGGTGTCACATAATTTATGGATGTCCCCTTAATAATTTGTAAAAGTGCTCGAGATTAGTCTACTTTTTTTTCTTACTGGGTCTTCTTTATCAAACCCAGACGATTTATCTTTATCAGAATTTAATTTTCTAGAAATTTGTCTCACTTTCCTCCCTTGTTTCCTCATTTAAAATATGTATGTGTATGACATTTCTATGTGAAGTTGCAGGTTGAAAATGAAGGTTTAGAAATTGCATAAATTAACCATTTATATTTATTCAAAGTTTCAGAAACATAATTTCGTCGATAATTAAATGTACACTTGTTGCGGGGTTTCCCTGAAAACGGATAGCAAATACACGCCAAGAATAAAATTATTCACAAGTTGTGAACAGATATCCGACAACTATTTAATATTCTCCGCGTTTTATAAATATTTCTCGTTTTTCAAACTTTATCTCGGTGAAATAAGACAAGAAATATATACAAACTATGTACAATTCTTGTCTAATAACAAAGTCATGCAAAGTAAATCTCCATTTTCACTGCTGTAGCGTATGGCGTCTAAAGGGTTAAATTTAATGCACCACCGAATAAGCTGAAATTTACCATAAATTTTGGCTGAATTCGCCATCGGATGAATTTTTTCCAATTTTGGCCTTTTTAACCATATATTACGATGGTGGTTACCACAAAATTAGATGACCTGCCAGTAACGTGCTTGGTTTTGATTTGTTCCAATTGAAAGCATCGGTCTCCAGCCTGAGTGAAATAATGGGAACTTTTGCAAAAGTTTTATGGTTCTCATGTATTGGGTCCCTCTGCTCCGACCAATCTTTGGTTTGGCTTAACATGAAGGAAATGAACTCCCCCACTGGCAACCTTGCCCTGAAGGTGCCTTGCTGCTTAATCCAAGCATTGGTTGATTCGAGTCCATTATTTGTGGACGGGTAGCCAGGGGCGTATCCTTCATACCAGTTTGTTCTGCTGTTTAGCCATTCATCTCTGAAGTAATTCACAAAATCTTGAGTTGCGTCTGCAGAGTACTTTTTTATCCACAAACTTTTTGCAACCTCAAACTCCTCGGGGGACCGAGCTAATTGAAGCTTTTTTATGTCCTGCCTTAATTGTTGCCAAATTGCTCGATCCTTAACCAACGATTGTTTTTTATCGATGTTTGAAGTAACATGGAACCAGCAGTGCACCCTTTTGTAGTCTGTTCCGAAGACATCTTCAAACCCAATAGTGATAGCCTGAGCTGAATCTGCAACTAGCACTTTCGGGTCCAAGTCTCCTTTAGTCCCCTTTTTAAGGCCTTCGAATAGAAATTTAAAATCGCTAGATGTCTCTCCAACAGTAACAGCAATAGCGGTTGGGTGAAAAGTTCGGTTTTTGTCAGATACCCCTACTACTAGCACAGGAAACCCCTCCCAATTTAACTTGTAAGTTGCGTCGGTGTGAATCAGCGGAGTCATCTGAGTAATTGTCAAAAGTCTTAGAGTTGATACCAGTATTCCAAAACTTTTATCTTCATAATTAAACATTGAGTGGACTACGAATGGTTGATCAAGGGTACTTGGGATCTGGGAATGGTTTTCTGCCAGTGCCTGGAGAGCTCCAAGGGAAACGATTGGGGGATGGATTTGTGACCGATAATACGCCAAAAATGGTTATTGTGTTATAATCCTGTACCCATGAAATACGTTAGTGGCAGGTCATCTAATTTTGTGGTAACCACCATCGTAATATATGGTTAAAAAGGCCAAAATTGGAAAAAATTCATCCGGTGGAGAATTCAGCCAAAATTTATGGTACATTTCAGCTTATTCGGTGGTGCATTAAATTTAACCCGCGTCTAAAGTGTCTCACCAATCTCGAAAAGTAAAGAAATTGTTTCTTGCAGAAGTAGCACTCTCGCCGATTCGCAAGATTATGACGCCTCACGTGATTGGATAACCTTATCTTCGAGCTGGTCATGAATTCGCATTTGTCGCAGGAGTGAATCTTCTCTGTATTTGTGGGATGACACGCCTCAACGTGACGTCTCAGAATGGATGCTGTCGAGAATATTTTGTCACAAAATGTGCACGGATGATTTTTCCGGTGTTCATGCACATTTTGGACATGTCTTCGTAAGTCAGTTTTTCCGTGGGTAGTCCGAGGACAAAGTTCACACTTGAAATTCCTTGGGTTGGATTTTGCCAAATGTGTAACCTGTAAAATTACATATTTCAGAATCGTAAAAATTTCTAATTAAACCACTTTATTATAGAGTCACATAGATACTCCGCCTGGTAAAAACTTAGTTACCGGGTTTCTAAGAGTGTACATTTATTTGTACCTCGTGACGTTGCATGGCTGTCCTCTGGGAGAAGCTCCTCCTACACGTGGAGCAAATGTAGGCCTTCTCCGTTGTGTGCGTAGAAATGTATTTCTCAAGATTTGGCCTGGTTTTGAATTCTTTCCAGCAAAGTGTGCACGGGAATCGGACTGGATTTGCGGAATGTTCGGTTTTTATGTGCAGTGATACACTTCTCAGGTTCAAGTAAGTTTTTCCACAGCCGGGAAATTCGCATGGAAAACGAGGTCGCTTCAAAGTGGTGTGGACGGTGTCAATGTGTCTCCGTAAGTGCGAAGGTGTAGAACACACCCGGTGACAAACGTTGCAACTTGGTCGTTTCCGATTTGTGTGGATCAATGCCATGTGGGAGGAAAATGTTTTTGAATTTTTTAAAATTTTCCCGCAAATCTAAGCATCACGAAAACAATTAAATGTAAAAAAAATGAAATGAATTGAACTAAAGGAAATGCAAGTAATTGGATAGTCGAAATTGTAATAGTCTCTGCGTTACAAATTTGAATGATTACCTGGCATTTAACCTTCGCCCCGGGGTAGTGCGTTGAAATGTGGTAAGTTAAGCATCGCTTAGTTGTGAACGTTTTTGAGGAGGTGGAACATTTCCAAACCTTTGTTGTCGTTGAACCCATTTTAATTCTGGATTTCCGAATCTGTTAGGCAGATCCGTCCAGGCGTAAGTAGTTTGCAAAACTCTACTTTTCCTGGATTAAGTATGTAGTATAGTTAAGAAATTAAGAAATTATTAGAGATTATTAAGAAATATGTAGAAATTCCCCTATCACCGAAAAACGAACCTTATTCTCTTCGCAGAATTTTAAAACTGGGAAGAAAATAGACGGCAATGTTAGATTTTATTTTCTCTGTGGTGACTTATTCATACATAAGTTTGCTTAGCACAAGTCTCTCTCTATTTTCACAATAAATATATTTTTAGAAGGGTCAAAATGATGAACTGTGCCAGGAGAAATTCATGCGGGACTGGTTTTCAGGAGAACGCATGTGTACCCTTTTCTAACAACAAACCTTTTCACAAGGAACACATACTTATTTACGGACAGAAATAACAACAGGCAGCATGCCATTCAAATATTATGTTGTCAAATCGGCCAGTCCACTTTCTCGTCATATTTTCGTCGCGTCACAATAATGCTTAAATATGTAAATATCAAGTACTTAATTATTTGAAGGATTGATATGACGTTCGTGAAATTTTTGGAAGCTCAATGTCAATATTTGCCGCGAATTTAAGTAGCGTAACTTACAAACTTAAAATTTACCTTTCGCGTATTGGTACCTAAATCAAGCTTATGTAAGTTTCAGAAGTAATTCAAATATGCGCTGTTAACATTACTAAACAATAATGCTCGTCATTACAGTCAAGGAAAGAGGGTAAGATTTAGCCGAAGAAGAGCTAAATTTAGCTCCGGCTTTATTTAGCCGATCCGGAGCAAAATTTAGCTCCGAAGGGTAAGTTTTGCTCCAAATCTTCCGCCAAATTTGAATTAGTCAATCTATAACTATGAATTTAAAATAACCTTCACTTTTAAATTTTTGTAACCACGGTGAGCCAGATCACACAAAGCTGGGCCATTGCTCGTTTGTTAAGTGAAACCTGCTTAATTTACCTAAATTGACAAAAGCAACCGTCGTTGCATAATAAATGCGGTCGGTATTTTCAAAGTCTAACCAAGCTAAATTTAGCCGATGATCAGCTAAATTTAGCTCTTTTTCAGAGTAAAATTGAACTTGAGGAGGTAGATTTAGCTCCGAGAGCTAAATCTAGCTCCAGATCGGCTAAATAAAGCCGGAGCTAAATTTAGCTCTTCTTCGGCTAAATCTTACCCTCTTTCCTTGACTGCATTACCAGTATATCTAAGTAGAGTCATATACCTAAGTATGTACAATGTACATACCCCGTTAGTAATGATTTCAACTAAAAGTGTTGGTGGGGATGGTTTGCGAAATAAAAACAATATAAAAATGCTCATTTGATGTGTAAAATTTACACTGTAAATTTTCAAAAAAAAATCACATGGTTTTCCACCAAAATTTTTCCGAATCACGCAAATTTCGCAAAACTTCGCAAGTTATGTTGTTACCCAATTTGCGAGATATGCGAAGTTGACGTGAGTACGCTCAATATACTTACGAATTTTTAAAGTGGATACTTTCTAAATAAAAATCGGAAAATTTTTATGATACCTATCGTTAAGGATTTAGGGTCCCTCCATATCTCCACATTTTTCACGACGTTTTTTCGTCAACTTTGACCTCAACTTGCACAAAAGCATCACCTCAGATACGTCATTAGTCCTATTGGAGTACTTCAAAATTCGGAAATAATTTCCTGTGCATTTTTCGTTTAAAAGATTTGAGAACCCTTGAAATTTGGCGATTTTTGACAAAAACAACGATCTTCTGTTACCTTTTATTTTCTTGCGAGACAATGGTAAGAGCTAGGGGCATGTATGATACCTCATTTGCATCAAATTCAGGACAAAGTGGGTGTGGTTTCAGGGGCAATTTGAGACTTTTTTGAAATTCCACAAAAACCCCCTTCCTGACCGCACCCCTTTTCGAAAATCAAAGGGAACCACATTTTTATGTTCTCCGGCCCAATGGGAGGAGTTTGAACCTTAAAATAAATTTTGGCACGTATTTAACCTCCCCGGCACATAGTGCTAAACCATAAATTTAAATGGTTACCTGACATTTCACCTTTGCTTCGGGGTTGTGAGTTAAAATGTGATATCTTAAGTTTCGCTTGGCTTTGAACGTTTTCGAGCAGATGGGACATTTCCAATCGCTTGCTTGCCTTGAGGCCATGCTACTTCTTAATTTCAGAACCTGGAAACGCAGGGGCGTCAGGAGTTTATGAAATTCTAACTAAAATGACACTTTTGCTGGATCACTTACAACTGAACCAGGGCGTCTAAGCAAATGGACCTTATTCTTCTCGACTGAGGAGTAAAAAATTGTACTGCAGGATTTTATTTTATGTACATAAATACATATATTGTTCCAATGGTTATTTAAATATCCGTACGTACATACGCATGTATTGAGAGACATTACACAAACCTCTCTCCAATTCGATCCTACATAACTAAATTTTTAGTGAGTGAAGGGCCAATGATGAACTGTGCGAGGCAACCGCCCTGTCCGACTTGTGCATATGCGTGATATGAAATCGCAGACATTTACTTCCATAGAAAAAGAAGACCTTTTTCCTCCAGTAAGCTTATTCCAATGCTTACTATTCATGTTCCAATGCCTGGACAGAAATAACAATGACAGGTCATTCAATCACAATGTTGGTAATGTGCGAATAGAGGATGCTGCCATCATTTCTTTGTTAGCTAGATTTTGATTGACGTTGTGGTTTAATTTATGTCATTTTTTAATTAAAAGTATGGACTTTTCTCAATTTTCCCAATTCTCTTTTGTCAATTGTGTAAATAAAAATCGGTATACGGAAGCAACCCGCCCACGATCTCCCGCCCGCGATCTTCCGCCCACAGACTCCCGCCCGCGTTCTTCCGCCCATGAAAATCTCCCGCCGTAACAATCACCCGCCCGTAGTTTTTTTCGAGTACCAGATTTTTTTGAACATAATAATGATACATAATACAACATATTTAGCTTAATATACCGTAAAAACTCAAATAGTAGCCGGGGGCTACTATTTACAAAATGGGAGGCTGGGACCCGGCTACTATTTGAGCAAGGCTACTATTTGGGCAAGGTCACTATTTTTAAAATTATGAAAAACGGCAGGGCTACTATTTGAGCACAGCTAATATTTCTGTTTCCAGAATCAAGTTCAGAGTAAATTTTAATAAAAGCACCAATTTCTCTCTTAGAATCGTAATCAATTTCAATCCTATTGTTTCGGCCTGCTCATAAGAAATTTCCTCGATATGCTAAATTTCTTGTCACTTCGATTTTGTGCAGCTGAGATTAAATTTAATTGTAATTGAATTGCTTAAATAAGCTGGCTAGGAGATACATATGTGGATGTATTAACATTGGAAGTTGACGCACGGGGATAATTTGAATGGGGCTACTATTTGAGCAAGGCTACTATTTGGGCAAGGTCACTATTTTTAAAATTATGAAAAAAGGCAGGGCTACTATTTGAACACGGCTACTATTTGAGCAAGGGCTACTATTTGAGTTTTTACGGTAAGTATTTATTTAGTCAACAGCGTTTAGCATCACTCATGTAACCCGTAAAAAAGCACAGTCAGTATACTTTTACAAACCCAAAAATAACAACACGGGAAGTAATAATGAATACATTACAAATCGAACAACCTCATTTTAATTAATGAAGAATGATAAAAATCATTACGAAGGAATAATCTAATTATAAAAATTATCGGAATCGGATACGGTAGGCTACTTGTCGAAGATAATCAATATGAGAAAAATCATCCCCAACCCCATATTGCTCAACTATCAGGGATGGTCAAAATACAAAATACAACTACACCTCAGAGCCCAAAATACATTTGTATTTTCAAAATACTTTGAATACTTTTTGTCAAAATACAAAATACAAAATGCAGTATTTAAATACTTTTTGAAATACAAAATATTCCACGCTTTACGGATTTAGTAGATCAAAAAATTTAATATATTTTTTACACTAGTAAAGCTGATTTACTAATTAAAAAAACAAGTTAGCCGGAAATTTCATTTCAAAGTGCTCATTACACTGTTTGTGCGACTTGAGAACAAAGGTGGATGGCAGTGAAATGTCTAAATTAGAATCTCTCAGATCATATCAGATGTGTGTTAAGAAAATCTAGCCCTTCAATGTTAAAACCTCAGTTTCCTCGTTATAAGAATTTTCGAATCCAAATACTCTAAAGGCCTTGACGGAATTACTTCGGTTGTCGGCTACCATTTAAACCTTTTACAAAAGTTATTTTTTTCCTGTGTGCTCGTTCCGCGTCTACTCGGTGGCAAGCTAGTGCGATTAACAGAATTGTATTTTCGAAAAGTGTTTTGTATTTTGAAGTGTCTCGGTTTTATTTAGCGTAGAATGAACTCAAGTCGTAACTCTAATCCTAAGGGGTATGCATGCTCGATAAGGGGTTTGTTTTTAATTGGAGGAAAACATTTATATTTCCTGCGTAATAATTAAGTAAAACAGGCAAGATCACCAACAAGTCTCCTGGATTATCACTGCTCGAGAGTATGACGACGACAGTGTGCCACCAATTTCGAAAAGCAAGAAAACTGATTCTTGCAAAAGTAGCATTCTCGTCGATTTGCTGGATTATGACGCCTCGCGTGTTGGGCTAAATTAACTTTCGAGTGACTCTTATATTCACATTTCTCACAGGAATAAATTTTCTCCTTATTCGGTGTATGTCTCGCCTCCACGTGAAGTTTCATATTGCCCGATGTCGAGAATCTTTTGTCGCAAAATGTGCAGAGATAATTCCTCCGATTTTCATGCACAATTTGGACATGGCTTAGCAAGTCGGGTCTACTTAAGGACTTGTGAGGACAAAGGTCACACTTGAATATCCTGCGAGTGGATTTTGCCAAATGTGTAGCCTGTAAAAAAAGTAATAATGTAGGTATTCTTTCCACGGGGACTTGGTAAACGTCGCTAAACTCGCCTCGTAACCTTCCTTGCGCCTATATCTACGAAGATTTGTACAGAATGTGACGAAAAATCAGGTTTCTTTATTGTTTGCAGAATATGCGAAGCAAAAGGTTATCTACATACATACATATATGTATTTATGTCGTAATCGAATTTCTACAAACTCTTGCTCAGATTTGCGGATTTTTCCAGCCCACGGACCCCAGCTCGTGATTAACTCCAGCCCACTAACTCCAGCCCTTAATTATCTCCAGCCATAATTATTTCCAGCCCATAATTATCTCCTGCCCCCATATATAAATGAATGTAAAAATCAAAACGGGGTTTCGACTATGCTTAATCCTTGCGCCACCACACAAGCTGGAAAACCGAGCCGTCAGCAAGGGAGCCACACCCATTTTGGGTCATAGTGCAAAAAGCACAGTCATTATGTACATATGGGGAGAAAATCCAATCGAGCTGAAATTTGGCAAAGAGGCTGCTATTGACCCCTAATGGAAGAATATGAAGTGAAATTGGTAAAATTTTTGTGTAGAGGGACCCTAAGGGGTGACCCATACCGACTTTTAGAAATCGTCGTAAGAAGTTGAAATTCGGCAGGGTGATAGTTAGTGGATTCTCATGAAATAATATGAAGTCAAATATGAGCAAAAAGTAACCAAAGGTACTAACGGGTGACCAACACCGATTTCTAAGAGTTTATACATTCAGCTCAAATTTAGTATGGAGTCGAAAAATAAATTCCAAATTTGAATATATGAGGGTTGAATTTCAAAATTTTTGAAAATAAAATTTTGAGAAACTTGAGTTTTCTAATAAATCCTGGTTCGAGCTAAGCAAAGCTGTACGGATAGGTTTTTATACACGGGCAGGGGATATTTATGGGCTGGAAATAATTAGGGCTGGAGATAATTAAGGGCTGGAGATCGCGGGCTGGAAATGGTGGGCTGGACTCCAACGGGCTGGGGTCCGTGGGCTGGAGTCTTCCGCACACCCTTGCTCAAGTGAGGTCTTTCTCATTTTCAGTTTACGGATGTCGTTCATCTCATTCTTTTTTGTTCCTCCAATACACTGATTTCAAAAACATCTCAAAATTGTGAGAAAAAAGTGTTGTAAAGCGACATTTGTAAGTGACGTGAATACCATGATTTAAAACCGTCTAATTTGAATAGTGACCAATTTTTTAAATTTTGCTTACAAGAAATTTACAAGGCAACTTCAGTTGTACATACCTCATGATTTTTCAAGCTTGTCCGATGCGCGAAACCCCTCCCACAATTGGGACAAATGTACGCCTTCTCCGTCGTGTGGGTGTTAATGTGTAACTCAAGGTCTCGTTTGGCCTCGAATTCTTTGCCGCAAAGTGTGCACGGAAATCGGATCGGATTTTCGGAGTGTTCTGCTTTTATATGTGTCGATACACCTTCCTTGTTTAAGTAGGTTTTTCCACATCCAGGAAATTCACATGGAAAACGAGGTCGTTTCGTCCTGTTGTGTACAGTACTTATGTGTGCCCGTAAATTTTGAGGTGTGGCAAATACACGATGGCAAATGTTGCAACTGGGTCGGTCCCGCTTGGTATGATGCCGTTTTATGTGTTGGGACAGGACTAGTGGATTTTTCAAAACTTTCCCGCAGATCTAAATAGCGGAGGATAAGCTGATGTGGTTGGATGAATTTTAAAATAATTGTTAATATTATACATAAATTTAGACGATTACCTCGCATTTCGCTTTCGCAAAGGTGTCGTGTGAAAACATGTGGTACCTTAAATTTGCTTTGGTGTTGAACGTTTTTAAGCATTTGGAGCATCTCCATCCGCTTCCGGGAGGTGGCTCCATTCGAAATCTTAGCTAGAAAAATAATTGAGTAAATAAATGCGCACTGCAATTTTCAGTAATGATTTGGTTAAAATTCTTGGAGAGAATCGAAAATATTCTAATAAACAAATTACGTGATTTTGACGAAGGTGCAAGTTTACGTCCTCTGCCAACGTGAAAGTCTTGAGCTAAACTGCTGCAAGTTTACTTTCTAAATTTCAGGTCAAGTGTATTTTTAGGAAGGGAAGGGTACAGAATTCGTACAAGTCATGAAGAGAATGAATGTAAGTGGTCTTCACGCAAGGGTATTGACTTATTTAGAAGAACCTGATTTTTACCGTTATGTAAAGAATCCCTTCGTCCTCCATTTAAATAGCATGGGTAAAATAATGAACAACTGTCAAAGCTGTGTGCGGACGACTGGCATGCATTGATCATTCTGCAGGCACTTAGGGCAGGGCAACCCATCTTTGGAAACGTGCATAAATTATGTAATACAAACTAGGGATTGTGTCACATACGCACAGTGACCTTAGATCCCGCACTATAGAGCGGGCCCAAGGCTCTCGAGTTACATACATAGTTTATGAACGTCCCCTTCCAATAAGAACATGCTTCCCACCACTGGTGGGCCACCAGTCAACCCTTTCTCCTGGTCTGAAATAGCGATGATACCGTTCAAGTATTATGTGCAGTATTAAAACAGTCAATCTTTTTCCTTATATTAATCTTCCCGTATTTAATTTTCCGGCAAAAAATAAAATTTGGGGAAATAATTGTACAAATTTTTAGGGCCATTGCTTACGCATCCCAAGTTAACTCTTCATCTACATATGTTACGTCATTTTTTAGAAATCGAATTTTTAATAACATACATCGAAATGTCTGTACACAAAATGAAGTCACAAGCTCAATGAAGTCACAAGCTCATACAACTTACAATGGAGGTCTCCCAACGTATGCTCACAGATTTGGACCAAACTAGTGTCAATCGATCACAAATAAAATTAGTATGAAATTTGCAAATGGAACTATCTGCCAATGTGCAGGTTTGGCGGAGATATTTGCATAAAAAGAGGAGAAAACGCACCAAAAGGCTGGCATATTTTTCATTTTCCAAATTTCCTGCGCATTTTTTCTGCTTTGAATGCAAATATCTCCGCCAAACCTGCGTATTGGCAGATAGTTCCATTTGCAAATTTCATACTAATTATATTTGTGATCGATTGACGTTAATTTGGTCCAAATCTGTGAGCATACGTTGGGAGACCTCCATTGTTAGTTAAGTTATCCGCAAAAAATCGGTAATACAGACTAATTCATTATGCGATGTGTCATGATTTATTTAAGTAGTGCTATTATTATTTATATTATTTCAAGGAGAGAATTGATTGAATGACAAATTTTGAGAAGCATAATTTCATAAATAACTTAAGGTACATGTTTTTTGGCACGAAATGCATGCATATGTACATAAAGATACGGTTAATCAAATTTCTCAGAAGCACTTAACAGATTTCGGAGGATGATTTATGTTTTGTATCCAACGTTTTGGGAGTTTCTGTTGAATTTTAACATTTTAATTTGGTGTAAATAATAAGACAAGTACCTTCGGCTTAAAAATAAAATCCAACAACACCAACAGCAAATTTCCGAGATTGTCGCCGTTCCAAAGTATGACGACGAAAGTGAGACACCATTTCCACAAAATGGAAAAACTGCTTCTGACAGAAGTAACATTCTCGGCGATTCGGAGGATTGTGACACCTGGCGTGTTGGGCTAGACTTCTTTTTGAACGGCTCCTGAATTCGCATTTGTGACATGTATGAATCTTCGCGGAATGTCTCCTCTCCACATGACGTCTCATACTGCCCGATGTCGAGAATCTTTTGTCACAAAATGTGCAGTGATGATTCCTCTGATTTTCATGCACAGCTTGGACATGACTTTGTAAGTTATATCTCAGCACGAACGTAAGAGGACAAAGCTCACACTTGAAATTCCTACGAGTAGATTTTTCCAAATGTATTGCCTGTAAATAGTGCAAAGAAATATTGACGGATTGTTAAATGTGTCCATCATATTGCCAAACTAAATATTTACAAGGCACATTTATTCGTACTTCGTGACGTCTCATAGCTGACGAATGACCGAAACCCCTCCCACACGTGGAACAAATGTAGGCTTTCTCCGTCGTGTGGGTGGAAATGTGTTCTTCAAGGGAGCACCTGGTTTTGAATTCTTTACCGCAAAGTGTGCACGGGAACCTGGCCGGACTTTCGGAATGTTCAGTTTTTATATGTTTCAATAAACCATTCTTGCTCGAGTAGGTTTTTCCACATCGGCATGGAAAACGAGGTCGTTCGATCGTGCTGTGGACGGTGGCGATATGTTTTCGTAAGTTGGATGGCGTAGAACATACCCGTTGACAAATGTTGCAACTTGGCCCTTTCCGATTAGTGTGATACATTAAAGCATGTATTGACAAGGTTCGTGAGTTTGTCGAAACTTTCCCGCAAACCTAAACATCACAAAAGCCATAAAACGTGAGATTCTGGATGGCCGCAATTACAAAATTTACGTCGGCGTTATAAATTTGCATGGTTACCTGACATTTCACCTTCGTCTCGGGGTCGTGCGTTAAAATGTGATTGGTTAAGTTCCGCTTAGTTTTGAAAGTTTTTGAGCAGGTGGCACAGTTCCAAACGTTTTCTTGTGTTGAGGCCATTTTAATTTTGAGTTTTGAAACATCTAGTTCACATGCGTCAAGTTAGCACGAATGAGTTTGTAAGAAAAACTGCTCTGTTGCTGGATTATGCACTGGTAAAGTGTGGAAATTTCTGTTATCCCAAAACTAACCTTAGTCTTACAAGGGAACATATCGAGGTGTCCAACGAGTTAAGGGTCGACACCTATACCAAAATGACCACAATGCATGACTTGTTAAACAAACTGAAGGAATTTCCGTGTAAAATTCACTTTTCGTCAAGTTGTGACGATATTTGTGACGAGCGTATGACCGTCGGGTCGCCAGCGGGAGAGGTCGGCCGCTGAACGATCAGGTCGACCACAGAGAAGCGTCGTCGTCTTCACGTCGTCTTCACAAATTTCGAATTCTTGCATATTTTGATATTTTGAAGAAATTTTGAAAACATTTTGAAATTTTGAAGGAATTTTAAAAACATTTTGAAATTTTGAAATTTTAAAAACATTTTGAAATCTTGAAAAAATTAGAGGTGTCAGATCGAACACATGTTGTCTTCAGAGATTTCACATTTCAAATAAATTGCACACCTCTATTTTTTCAAAATTTCATAATTGTTTCAAAATTTCAAAATTGCTTCAAAATTTCAAAATTTTTCCAAAATTTCGAAATTTCTTCTAAATTTGAAAAAGTTTTTCTAAATTTCAAAATGTTTTCAAAATTTCTTCAAAATTTCAAAATGGTTTCAAAATTTGAAAGAATTCGAAATCTCTGAGGACGACGTGAAGACGACGCTTCTCTGTGGTCAACCTGATCGTTCAGCGGCCGACGTCTCCCGATGGCAACCCGACGGTCATGCGCTCGTCACAAATATCGTCACAAGTTGACGAAAGGTGAATTTTACGCGGAAATTCCTTCAGTTTGTTTAATAAGTCATGTATTGTGATCATTTTGATCCGGGTGTCGACCCTTAACTCGTTGGACACCTCGGTATGTTCCCTTGTTAGCCTGATTTAATTTTATGGTCATGGAACCTAGATTAACTCTTAACTCGAACCCCTCTATACTTAAACAGTAATTTATTTTTAGCGAGAAAAGGGTTAAAGGGATGAACTGTACCCAGCAAAATCCCTCGGAGGTAAATGCAAGTGAATTCATGTGCACCTTCTTCTAGAATCAACCCTTCTTTCTAACCAAGACTACTTTATTATCACCTACCAGGCATTACTGGGGAGAAATTAGACCGTAATTGAGGATTTTATTTTATTATATGGAGTAATTCTGGAATGGTGACTTAACACAAGCCACTCTCTACCTGAACAATAAATATATTTTAGCGAGAGAAGGGTAAGGGATTAACTGTGGCTTGCAAAAGCCTTGCGAGACTATGTATAAGTATTACAGTTGAAATCAAGGGCACCTTTTTCTAAATGAACCTTTCTCACTGGTGGTGTTGACGAGACGAAAGGGAAAAACTTCAAAGAAAGAAATCAAGGGCAAGGGCACCTTCTTGTGGAAACAACCCTTTCCATGCCTTCACATATTTAAAGAGCACCATGAATGAGGCCATTCGAATATTATGTTATCAAATCCATAAATCCACTTTACATATGTACATGTTTAATTTTTAGCTGGGTAGTTCAATTAAATAATTATTTTTTACATTACAGGTTTTGAGTTTTATAAGTATCCGGGCTTCATTAATCATGTCGAACCCCGACTCTGTTTAATTCAATGTCTCTGAAAAGTGTTTCTGGGCCGTACACAAAGCATGTGATCGATTTTCGGGGAGTTTTGACCCCAACCTCCCTGATGTGGTGTGACTTATATGCGCTAGGTTCTAATTAACACCGGAATGATGGGCTTCCTGGGCCTTTATCATGTAGGACCACAAAAAATCTCCTTGATTGTACCTTTTCTATAGTGTGACGCCTACAGTCTGTCACCAAATTCGAAAAACAAACAAACTGCTTCTTGCAGAAGTAACATTCTCGTCGATTCGCCGGATTGTGACGCCAAGCGTGATTGGCTAAACTTCTTTTCGAGTGGCTCCCAAACTCGCATTTGTCGCAGGAGTGAATCTTCGCGGCATGTTTCGCCTCCTCGTGACGTCTCAAATCAGTTGATGACGAGAATCTCTTCTCACAAAATGTGCACGGGCGATTCCTCCGATTTCCATGTACAATTTGGACGTGCCTCTGTAAATAGCCTTTATGGAGGAAAGTCCGAACACAAAGTTCACGCTTGAAAATTCTTCGAGTAGATTTTTCAAAATGTGTAGCCTGCAAAATAAGCAAATATTTATTCTTAACCCACCAAATTTGCCTGATTAGAATTTCTCGCCAAATTTGTTCTTATCGAATCTTCCTAACAAAACATTAACAAAATATTCATCTTGTACCTCGTGCAGTTTCCTTTTTGAATATGTGGAAAAGCTCCTCCCACAAGTGGCACAAGGGTACGCCTTCTCCGTGGTGTGGGTGAAAATCTCAAGATTTTCTTTGGTTTTGAATTCGTTACCGCAAAGTGTGGTCGGGTTTTCGGTATGTGCAGTTTTGATGTGCTTCGAAACATTGGATTTCGACAGATAGGATTTGTCACAGTCAGGAAATCCGCATGGAAAACGGGGTCGTTCGATCGTGCTGTGGACGGCATTAATGTGTATCCGTAAGGCTGCGGATGTGTAAAACACACGGTGACAGGTGTCGCAACTTGGTCTGTCCCGGTTGGTGTGAATCATTTTGATGTGAGCGGATAAGGCTGGTGGATTTTTCGAGATTTGCCGGCAGGTCTAAAATGTAGAACAAAACAGTTAAATCTAAATCAGTCTAAATACACGTGTTGTTGGTGGAATTTCGACATATTAGAAATATCCATTATTACCTCACATTTCACCCTCGCGGCATGAGTGAACATGTGATTCCTTAAGGTTTTCTTCGTGGTGAAAATTTTCAAGCACGTGGAACATGCCAGCCCGTTTCTTGATGATTCCATTCGAAGTCGGTCTGGTTTAGGTGGATACAAATTTTCACAAATCCACTAAAACCTTCACTTTCGTAATTGATTTAATTATTATTCTTCAGCGGAGTCGTAAATACGAATTTACATATTTCTTCTATATTTTAAGAAATGACGTCGTAAAGAAATTGCGAGCAAGCTTTGTCGACTGACTCGAAAGCCTATTTGTAATATTGAATTATTTTAATCTGCCTGCCCTGAATTTCAGGCCGAGTGTATTTTTAGAACGAGAAGGGTACAGAATGAATGATCCTAAAAATTCTAAAGCATGTTAAAAAATGGGTTAATGGTGTGCATGAATGGACAGTGGCTTAATTGAAGTGGCTTAATTGAAGTAACTATATATGTACATACGCGTTTCCACCATTCAAGGCATCTCTTTCCCTTCATTTAAATAACATGGTAATCTATCTATAGAATTAGAATGTTTCTTAAAGCTTGGAGGCTGACGCTGGCTAGTTTCATACCTACCGACGTATATATGTATGTATCTACATATATATATATCAACGAGATGCCATATGCGGAGTAGGTATGATACATATTATGATACAGTGCTAGCCTGAATAAACGACACCTATAATTTTGTACTATAATTTTTTTTATTAAGCAGTAGTTCGTGTAAACGCAAATCTGAGAATATATCCTACTCAAATTCAGACCAGGTGGTTTGACGTCAAAAATAACGGTTTCAAAAATGCACTAGTAGCATTACTTAAAAATTACAAAAAAGTGTTGGGGATAATCTCTTGTATCTAAATTGATTGAGAGAAAATGTGGATCAAGAATATCATTTTTGACAGGCTGTTTACAGATTTCAGACGATTACTTACTATGATCAACGTCTCATAAATGTCGAATGTTTACATTAGCAATTTGAGCAATAAGATAAGTTCGGGCGATCTAATACAAAATAAAATTAGAAAATATGCAATCCTCTTCGCTTGTTATTATTCCAAAGTAAGACGGCGACAGTGCCTCACCAAACTCGAAAAGGAGACAAGCTGCTTTTTGCAGAAGTAACATTCTCGTCGATACGCAGGATTGTGACGCCTCACATGTTGGACTAAATATTCTTTCGCGGGGGTCATGAATTGGCATTTATTGCAGGAATAGATTTTCTCCTTATTTGCGGGGTGTCTCGCCTCCACGTGATGCCTCAGAACAGTTGCTGTCGAGAATCTTTTGTCGCAAAATGTGCACGGATGATTCCTCCGATTTTCATGCACAACTTGTGAATGCGCATGTAAGGTTGCTTTGCGTAAGAAAGTCTTTGGACAAAGGTTACACTTGAAGATCCTTCTGGTATATTTTTTCATATGTGTAGCCTATAAAATGTGTAACGAAATATTTATTTATGTTGTAGTTTCCAAGCCAAATACTTCTGTATTTATACCTGGTGACTTCTCATGGTTGTACGTTGAGTGAATCTCCTTCCACACGTGCAGCACTTGTAGGCCTTCTCCGTCGTGTGGGTGGAAATGTGGGCCTCAAGGTCGGTCCTCGTTTTGAATTCCTTACTGCAAAGGGTGCACGGAAATCGGGTAGGATTTTCTGAATGTTCAGTTCTTTTGTGTTTCAACATGGCATTTCTAGTCAAGTAGGTTTTCGCACATCCGGGAAATTCACATGGAAAACGAAGTCGTTTAGCCGTATCGTGTACGGTGTCAATGTGGCTCCGTAAATTTCTAGGGCTGGAAAATACACGGTGGCAAATGTCGCAACTGGGTCGGTCCCGGCTGGTGTGAAGCAATTTTTTGTGTTGTGATAAGCTTAGCGGAGTTTTAAAAAATTTCCCGCATATCTTAAAGTTGGAATAACAACTGATGTTAATGCACGGTTGATTAAAATGTAAAACTACATTCAATGTTTTAAGTTTAGAAGATTACCTCACATTTCACCTTCGCATCGGCGTCATGTGTTACCATGTGATACTTCAAGTTTCCTTTAGTGCTGAACGTTTTGAAGCACGTGGAGCATGTCAATTCGTTGCCTTCCCGTGCATCCATTTGAAATCTTTTGTTTAGAATATTTTTTCGTTTTATGTAGAAAAATAATTTGTAAGACGTAAACCCGAACTGCACTTTCCTTTAAGGATTGGATTAACCTTATTCCACTATTTTTCACTGAACCGGGAATTTATAAATATGTATTTATGTATTTCCTACGTATGTATTGTAGTGAACCAATGACGAAGTGTCCAACTTGTACAACAACTTGAAAATATGTGCAGATATAACTAACCTTTTGCTGGTTTTTTTGTGTTGTACACAAATTTCAGGTCAAGTGTATTTTTAGAAGGAGAAGGAATGTTCATACATAGAAGCCCTGTAGCGAGTAAAGGTATGCAAATGGTGTGCAAATAGGGTAGTAACGTGGAGCAGCAGCGTGCTAGAATCTTTAAATTATTTTAGGGTTTCAGCAAAACAGATTTGAGAATGTGGAATGCGAGAACTTTTTTTAAAAAGTCGTTGCATGTCGAAAGTAACAATATGGATGAGGCCATTCGAATATTATGTCATAAAATCAGTCAGTCAACTTTCCGTGCAAATTTTCTCATTCAAAATACGTACGTTGATTGTTGCAAGTCTTAGAATTGTGATGAAAGCTTGCATGGGAAAAATAAGACTGATTTCGGACGATTGTATATTTGCTATGAGCAACGCTTCGGAAATACCTGTCAAATTTTTAGATTTTGATTCAGCTGCATTAGATAAGCATGTATACATATATGCATCTTAATGCGTCTAATAAGTAGGGTTGCCGCGGGTAGCGAAAATACGACCCGTTACCCGACCCGCTACCCTCAGCCCATACCCACACTGGTACCCGTTCCTTGATAGTATCAGGGAACGGGTATCAGGCTGATACCCGTTATGAGAATTAAAATGAAAACTAACCAAGCTCCAAACTAAAATCGATTGAATTATTTGTTTTTTTTGTGGCTTAAGAAGTACTTTGAGATAATGCATGGGACAATTAGGTACAATGTCATTAGTTATTTCTGAAACTGAACTTTATGCTTAATTTGATTTTTTGAAATTTTGATTTAAACTAGCATTGAATCTGGAATATGGATTTATTTCGTTCGTATTGTAACGAACCGTAATAGTTACGACGCTCACGTCCTCCAACTTGAAAGTCTAAAACCTAACTTGTCTCAGCTTGTCTGCAAGTGTATTTTTAGGAAGAGAAAGGTGCAGAATGTTTGTGTGAGTCCTGAACACACAACGGAAGTCTCCCAACGTATGCTCACAGATTTGGACCAAACTGGTGTCAATCAATCACAAATATAATTAGTATGAAACTTGCATATGGCACTAACTGCCAATGCTCAAGTTTAGCGGAGATATTTGCATAAAATGAGGAGGAAACGTACCCCCAAGGCTGGCAAATTTTTAACTTTCCAAATTTGCTGCCAATTTTTCCCGCTTTGGATGCAAATATCTCCGGCAAACTTGCGCATTGGCAGTTAGTGCCATTTCCGAATTGCATACTAAATTTATGATCGATTGACACCAGTTTGGTCCAAATCTGTGAGCATACGTTGGTAGACCTCCACTGATCTGCACTCAAGGTCTTGAGTGCAGATCTCAAACCTGGGCAGAAAATGTACGATTTTGTTTTATACACATCGAATGGTGACTTCTTCAGATACTTAACACAAGACTCTCTAAATATACGTGAACAATGAACATATGTTTAGTGAGAAAGACCAGGGATGAACTATATATGCCTTGTAATAGCCCGTTGAGGCTATAGTGCAGATGAAAGCCTTGGAATCAAGGGCACCTTTTTCTAGAATCAACCCTTTCGTCATGTAACAAAGTCGTTCCACCACTCAACTAATCCCACCCCTTGAACAGAATCAGAAATACATACAAATACAATATGAGTGAGACCATTCGAATATTACGTTGTCAAGTCAGTCATTTCACTTTGCATGAATATCTAATCAGTTTATAAGTTGTATCCTAAGTTTAATACAGCCGTTATTTCCTTGTTTCTGGTCAAATTACAAGTTTCGAAAAATTTCCAGGATTCACTCGCTATGTCGAACCCCTGTCTCTTTTAAATGCATACATATTTATGTATGTACAAATGTATGTTTTATGTCTATGAAACTATTTATGAATCTGGAAAACATTGGCAAATGATCAGATATTGCATATTTACTTAAATAAGGCATGTAAAATTCAGCATCCACTGTACTCACAAATGTATATAAGTAAATAGATATGTGCGTAAATTAATATGCGTAAACCGATACGATCTGTTTAACACTAAGGCGCCGTCCATAAATTACGTAATGCAAGAGGGGCGAGGGGGGGTCTAAGGCCCCAATGATATCGTGCCTATGTTACACATGTTAAAGGGGGGGAGGGGGGTCTAGAAAATCGCGATTTTTGCGTTACGTAATTTATGGACGGCCCCTAAATATGTATTTAAGCACGCGGATCAAATTAAGTTTAACGAAGTTCAAAATTTTTATGAGAAAAATATTAAATTCATACCTTTCCAAACTATTCGTGCTACTCATATGCTCCACCATTCCGGAAAAATTGCAGAAAACGCTGCAGCGAAGGTAAGCTCGCGGATTTTTTAAAATTTTCCCGCAAATCTAAATCACGAAGGCAAAGAAACGTAAGACAATGAATGGTCAAAATCGTTCTCAGAGTTACAAATTTAAATTTTTGCCTGACATTTCACCTTCGCCTCGGGGTCGTTCATACCAATGTCATTGATGAATCGATGCTTAGTTGTGAATGTTTTCGAACAGGTGGAACATTTCCGAACCTTCCTTTTTGTTAAACCCATTTTAATGTGGATACATATAATTCGGCTGTGTCTAGGCGTAAATGAATTTATACAATTCTAAGCAAAACTGCACATTTGGCGGCTTACGCACTAGTGAAACAATGCGGTGAAATTTTTCCGTTACCAGAATACCAAACTTATGGAAATTCATGTCATTCTTAATCACTGATTAAAATCTTTTCATAAGCTGTTAATAGATTTCGCAGCATTATTTATTTTGACCAACGTTTTGGTAATAATTGTAAAATTTGTACATTTTCTCTGCGTGTGACAGGAAAAATAAAAACCAATATGCAAATGTATACCGGCCACGTAAGACCTATGAAAATCTGACAATGGCAACAAGCTTCCTGGATTAACACTGTTCTAGAGTATGGAAACGGAAGTGTTTCACCAAATTCGTAAAAGAGACAAGCTGCCTCCCGCAGAAGTAACATTCTCGTCGATTCGTCGAATTGTGACGCTTCTCGTGTCGGGCAAAATTTACTTTCGAGTGGCTCTTGTACTCGGATTTGTCGCAGGAACGGATTTTCACCGTATTCGTGGGATGTGTCCTCTCCACGTGAGTTCTCATATTGATTAATGTCGAGAATCTCTTGTCACAAAATGCGAATGGATGATTCCTCTGCTTTTCATGCACACTTTGGACATGCGTTCGTAAGTTACCTCTGGAAGAGGAAGTCTGAGGGCACAGTTCACACTTGAAAATCTTTCGGGTACATTTTTCCAAGTGTGTAACCTGTAAAATAAATAAATATTTATGATTCTCTAGACTCTTTCTTCAGTTTATTAAAAAATATATTCCAGGCGTATTTATTAGTACCTCGTGACGTTTCATGGCCGCCCAATCGCCGAAGCCCCTCCCACAAGTGGAACACGTGTGGGCCTTCTCGGTCGTGTGGGTCGCAATGTGCGTCGTAAGGTTTTGTCTGCTTTTGAATTCTTTACCGCAAAGTGTGCACGGAAACCGAACCGGATTTTCGGCATGTTCAGCTCTTATGTGTTTTGAAAGATCGCCTTTCGTTAGGTAGGATCTGTCACAGTCGAGAAACCCACATGGAAAACGAGGCCTTTCTTCCGTGCTGTGAGCAGTGGCAAGGTGCAACCGTAAGTTCCACGGAGTAGAACCTACTCGGTGACAAATGTCACAACTGGTTCGGACCCGGTCGGTGTGAACCATTTTGATGTGGGCAGATAATGTCAGAGGATTTTTTAAAATTTTACCGCAGATCTAAATAAAATGAGAAGAAGTGTTGCAAGTAGTTGTTGATGAGGTTTAAAATTAATATTTTCAACGTCACATACGAATTTGGACGATTACCTTGCATTTGACCTTCGCATCGGCGTCATGCGTGACCATATGATGGTTCAAGTTTTGCTTAGTTGTGCATGTTTTTGAGCACGTAGGGCACACCAAACTATTTCCTCGCTGTGTATTCATTCGAAAACTTTACTTCTTATGTGTATGGAAAAATTGTAATTTAAGCCCAACTGCAGTTTGCGTACACGATTTGATCAAAATTATCCTGTCTGTAGTCTGTGTAGCACACAATCGGAAATATGTGTTTATTTCCTATCTATTTTATGTAATTAATGCCGTAATTGTGAGAAGATGTCAAGTTCTCGTTCTCTGCCGGCTTGAATGTCTAAAACTAATTTTTTTACGCTTCATTTCTTACATTTAGGCTGGATGTCTTTTTAGAAAACTAGGGACAAAGAATGTTCGTGAAGGGTAGTAACCATGCTATGATTGAAAGCATCCTTTCCCCCTTGATTTAATAACATGTTTAATTTCACAATTAGGAATGCTCGTTAAGGCTTTTTGGTGAGTCACATACGTACTTATTTATATCCACACAATTGCAGCTACCTAAACCTACCCTCATTCCAATAAAAACATTCTGAGCACGAAATTCTGACCATTCTTGAGGCACAGCAATAGCAATTTCAAACCGTTGAAGTAGCAGTGCATTCACCATGGAGGTCTCCCAGCGTATGCACCCGGATTTTAATCAAACGTCAGTGCTAATCGATCCAAATTTAGGTAGTATAGAATTTGCATGACACGATCTGTCGATGAGCAAGTTACGCATAGATATCTATTTGAATCCGAACAGGAGAAATCGCGGGTAAATTTGGATAATGTATGTTGTGCGTCAACATTACGGATCACAAGTTTGTCCAAAATCGGCGAGCATCCGCTGGGGGACCTCCATTGTCAGGTTTTTTCCGCAATGAGGAAACGGTGAGGATAAATTCCCATGCCTGTCTTGACGTGTTTAGTTTGTCCATCAAAAATCAAATTAGGCCAAATAATCTTACAAATTCGTGGTTAGAGTAGCTGAATATATTTTCTCACATATTTTGATGTTGTTTTAACGAACATGTTTATTTTTTCTCGGTGATGAGTCTATGCTATGGTTTTAAATTGATATCAGTCTCACGGACATTTCACAGCTACATATGCATTACACTAAATTAAATTCACAATATACGAGAAGCATGACTTCGTCCGAATTATATGTGCAGATCCATATTCATCTTTTAATGGTAAATAGATACTTCTGATTAATTTCATTTGGCGGACCTGTTAATTGATTGCAGATGATCCCTTATTGCTTATGTATGATCAACATTTTGGGCTTATTTGTCTAAATGTTAAATTTTAAGTAATTGGTCTAATATTATTACAGTAATATAATAAGCATGTAAATTTCGCAAGCCAAATCATAAAATTAAACAAGAGCAACAATGTATTTTCTGGATTATTACTGTTCTAGAGTATGACGACGAAAGTGCGGCACCAATTCGTAAAAGTAGACAAACTGCTTCTGGCAAAAGTAACACTCTTGTCGATTACTCGAATTGTGACGCTTCACGTGGTGAACTAAATTGTCTTTCGAGTAGGCCTTGTACTCACATTTGTCGCAGGAATGGACCTTCTCCCTATGTGCGGAATGTCTCGCCTCCACGTGGCGTCTGAGGTTGGCCAATGCCGAGAATCTTTTGTCACACAGTGTACACGGATAATTCCTCTGCTTTTCATGGATAACTTGGATATGGTTTTGTAAGTTAGCCCCATACAAGGAAGTATGAGGACACAGTTTACAATTGAAAATCCTTTGAGTAGATTTTTCCAAGTGTGTGAGCTGCAAATAAATACTTATGAATTGTCTTATTTTTCGTTTATTTTAGCTAACAAATATGTATTTTAGAGGAATATGTAAATACTTATTCATACCTCGTGGCGTTTCATGGCTGTCCGTCGGGCGAAGCTCCTCCCACAAGTGGAACAAGTAAACGCCTTCTCCTTTGTGTGGGTGGGAATGTGCGACTCAAGTACTTGCCTAGTTTTAAATTCTTTTCCGCACAGTGTGCACGGAAATCGGATCGGGTTTTCGGCATGTTCAGTTCTTGTGTGTTTCGACACCCCATTCTTGGTCCAGTAGGTTTTCGCACATTCGGGAAATCCACATGGAAAACGATATCGTTTCGTCATATTGTGCACTGTGTCCATGTGATTCCGTAAGGTTTCGGATGTGGCAAATTCACGGTGACAGGTGTCACAACTGGGTCGATCCCGGCTGGTGTGATGCATTTTTATGTGGAAGGATAGGCTTTGTGGAGTTTTGAAAAATTTTCTGCATATCTTAAAGTAAGAAAAAACTGATGTTCATGTGCGGTTTGTTGAAATGATAAAATGGTTTGTGCTATAAGTTAAGTCGATTAAATACCTCGCATTTCACCTTCGCGTCGGGGTTATGCGTAACCATGTGTCGGTTTAAGTTTGTCTTAGAAATAAATTTTAGGCACGTGGGACATGCCACTTTATTTCTTTCCCGTGGATCCATTCGGACTCTATTTATCTGTCTTATATGACAAAATAATTTAGCAAATAAACCCGAACTGCACTTTCCTTTGATTTCGTTAAACTTCTCCCACCGTTTCGCACCGAATCAGAAATAGCTGTATGTATTTATTATAAATACATGAGAATAAATATTTTATTCCCTCCGTATTTTATTGAAATAATCCCGTAATGGTGGCCAAGTTTCAAGCTTATGTACGCCTTCTGCCCACTAGGAAGTTCAAAATCAAACTTCTATAGTTTCGTTGCAGTCGTATAAATTTCAGACCAAATGTATTTTTAGGATCAGAAGGGTGAATAGTGTTTATGGAGTGAGGAGGCGAGTGAAGGTGTGAAATGTGTGAATGGTCTCAATCCAGTGGTAATGACTTGAAAACACACTGCTGACGACATCGCTACCCTTGGGATTAAATATCATGGTTAACTACCCAAAAATGTTGGTTGACGCCCGTCCTGCGGTGAATGCATATCAATTGCAGCTGCTTAAGGCAACCCTCGCTACAATAAACCATTCTTCCCGTCGTGTCCTCTTATCAATATGTATGAGAATGTCGCCGTTTTTTACGAAACGGTCCTTTATGCAAAAAAGTAAGCATGCAAGTGCATTTCTTTGCTTCGTAATTTATAGAAAAAAGGTAATTTATTAGGGAAATCTTGTAGTTTTGAATTTTATTTTAACGAAAAAAGAAGTGTGCGAAGCATATTTATCTGTACCTCGTGATTTTTCATGGCTGTATGTAGGGCGAAGCTCCTCCCATAAGTGAAGTCCTTCTCCGTCGTGTGGGTGGAAATATGAGTCTCAAGTTTCGGTCTATTCTTGAATTCCTTACCGCAAAGTGAGCATGGAAATCGGACCGGGTTTTCGGTATGTTCGGTTCTTACGTGTTTGGAAACGGAATCTTAAATTATTTACCGCAAAGTGTGCACGGGAATCAGGTCGGATTCTTGGAATGCTCAATTCTGAATTTTGGAATCTGTAATTCAGATACGAAGTAATTGATCAAATTTGAAACAAAACTGCATTTTTTTCTCGATTACGAACTAGTGACGCAGTGGGTTGAAATTTGCGTTTCCTTAAAAAGTAAATTTACTATTGCCCTAGAATTTAAAAACTGGAGGAAAATGTATCGCAAGGTCTGGATTTATTTATGGACGCGGAATTATGACTTATTTATTCACGAACCTTTTCCTGCTTAAGCAATAAGAATATTTTTAGAAGCGTCAAAAGCTCTATTAACTCTGTCTGGCAAAAGTCCGGCGACTGCGAGGTTAGTGTACGTGAAGTAAGAGTCCCTTCTTCTAAAGCATCCCTTTCTTCAATGGGCACATTCTTCTTACCACGGGTACGGGTGGCCTTATCCCTTTCTCCAGATAGTAATAACAATATGAAAGAGGTTATTCAAATATTACACAGTGTAATCTGTCAGTCCACTTTACTGTTTTATTAATTAGATGCAGCTACTTTATGCGAAGACTTTGTCCGTCTGTCTGCCTCACAGATATGGAGAGACATAGATGGAGGAACTATTGAAAAAAGCGTCTCAGCATGGAGAACGATTTGGGTATAATTTGGGTATAATTTGGATATAACTCATATGGACTTCGTTATCAATTTGCCCCACTTTCTCAGTTGGCAGAAGCTGGAGCAGTATTTAGTTTCATTCACAAATTTTGCCAAGTTTTTAACATTGGAGCGATTTGAGATCGGGGATCTATGTCTCTACATATATGTGGTCTGCCTGCAAGCAGGACAACGTGAGAACGGAGCAAAATGATATTTTTACAAAAATTGAATCTATAGACGAAATGCAGTGCCCGATGTATTGGGAGCGGTTGGGGTGAACTAGTCTCAAGCTACTTTATTTTGTGCGTTTATGATGGTTTATTTTATAATTTAACATACCTGATTGGATCTAAGGATCTTGGTTGGATCCCCTTATGTACTTCCGTCGCACGATTTGGTGTCGCGTGTCGCGTCCATGTAATTCTTGTAAGGTTCATGTTTGTGATTGGACTATTAGAAAAAATTAGCCTATATTCATACATATTTATATCTATTGGAGTCTCAGGACAACGTCTTATTTAATCTCATCAAAAAAAGTTACGAAACTCTAAAAATTCATGAGCAAAATATGATCCCCCAAATTTCGCGAATTTATATATTTTACTGTGAAAATACGATAGAGTTGATCACTGTGTGGAACCCAAATTGGCTCAATAGCTGTTGTAAACAACGTGCATTCAATTTCAACGAGACTTAAATATAATCGTTAACCGAAAACATCACTCGAAAAAACTGTAGCTCAAGATGATTATTACGATTTTCTAAATGCGGTTCTGAGACTTTTTATGACATCATGTGCCTGAATGTAAAAAAATTGAGGTTTAAAATTTATATTAAGCAAATCTCCTTAACAACACAGTTTTGAGAGACGTAATTTCATAGCTACTAATTAAGTACCAATGTACATGCTTGAACATTCCTATATACATAAATGGACAGTAAATGGCTGCGATTAGAAATAATTTTTCAGAACCTACACTCTTAGCAACTTGGTAAAGAATTCCTAATAAGCGTCTTTACCGGGCTCTTGGTAAATACGCGTCCTACAAAAATTATACGGGATTATTACCGTATCAATACCAAACGGGTAACTAGCCTTCTACAGCAATATTGTAAGTTATCTTTATAATTTTGGTAATGAATTCCTACGAACCGGTAATTATATCCTTCAAATTTAGATAACACTTTTTACTATAATTTTAATTAAGTGTAGTACAAATTTTTTCCGTTGTGGTTATGATGAGATCTACATTTTGGTGTAGTTTATTACCATAGAGGTAATAATTTTAATACATTTGGTGTGAATTGTGAGACGCTAAACAGTGGCGCGGGTACCGCTCAGCTCAAATCAAGTCAACATGGCGAAATTAGTCCGCGTGTCCAATTCTGCCCTTAGGAAAAAACTTCTGGAAATTATATAGAATTTTTGGAAACATTTAAGTATCAAATTATCAAATGTAGGTGCCTCATCAAGATTGTGGTGGAGCACCATCTTAATACATATAGGGACGAGTAAATAATAATCTTGTGTTTATTTTTTCAGTGAAACAAAAATTTGAGTTGGAAATCGGAGAATACAGAGAGGGTGAGTCCTTAAAGCATTCTTAATATTTAATAATATATTTAATTTGACAAATTAAATTTCAGAGTTTCTCTTATATCCTCCAATTAGACACACTGAGCAGCTGCAATAATTCAGCTACTGCCATCATTGAGATATTCAAGTCAGTGGAGGGTCTAGTGAGTGAAAATTTCGTGAATTATTTAAATGTGCTCTTGTATTGAGAATTTCTAAAAATTGTGAATTTTTAATCTGCAGGTTTGTTTGATGACGTCAACTGATGTGGACTCATCCAAAATGGACTGAAGACGATTCACCGGAATTTGAAGGGGGAACAGACGAGTGTCAAAAAAAGCAGGAGTCGACAATTTCAAATTCCGGGCCTAACAAGAAAATCTCAAGACCAATTCCTGAGAATTTCGAATTTAATGACGAACTTGGGAAAATAAAGCAGATGGTGGATACGCTCGGTCATTGTAATATTTTAAGGAACGCTGGGGATTAGTCGATCTTGAAAATTTACAGAATATTTGCAGAATATAACTTCATGGTATTTACACATTTTTGGAAATATCTAAAATTTGTTTAAGTCGATTATTGTCTAATTTAACATTTAAATAATTTCATAGATGAGTTCTTTCTGATACAGAAAATCTATTTACCGAAAACTGTCCTGGATTAGCAGATTTAATTTTCATGTATACATGTGTATGTATGTAACTCAATAGTTTACATTATACTTAAATTTGATAATTATGTAAGTTACAAAATGCTTTTATAATAAATATAACTGAAAGACTATTTTAAAGAAAAGCAAAAAATCTATTCTTTTCGGTGGAAATCTGCACAACATTTGGTAATAATGGGGTATACGTAATAAAAAGCATTAATACCAGTATGAATAGCACACCGTGTACAAAGTGGTATGGTTTATTACCAGGCGGTAGACATTTTACTACATATTGTAGTACATCTGTCATACATCACGGTATTAATTTTAACCCAAAAAGTGTTCTTTATTACCACTTTGGGTTCAATAAATTTCTTTACCAGCTGGTGGTTATCATTACCGTTTCTGCAGAGTCATATACGTGTGCATTTTGGTAGTGATTTGGTAATGATTTTATTTAGAGTGTATTAACAGATGTCAGACGATTATTTATTACGATCAACTTTTTAGGAATACTTGCTTCAGTTTTAGATTTTAATTGGCCATAATAAAATAACTACATATATATGTACAATTGTACATCTCGTCGGCATAATAATAATATCTGGCATATGTAAACGTGCAACCATAAATGTCCATGATCATCACTGTTCTAGAGTGTGACGACGACCGTGTGTCACCAAACTTGAAAAGTATAAAAACTGCTTATTGCAGAAGTAACATTCCCGTCGATTCGTTGAATTGTGCCGCTTCTCGTGTCGGGCTAAATTTACTTTCGAATGGCTTCTGTACTCACACTTATCGCAGGAATGAAGCTTCTCCGAAGATGTGGGATGTGTTACCTCCACGTGACGTCTCATATTTCCCGATGTCGAGAATCTTTTGTCACAAAATGTACACGTACGATTCCCCCGATTTTCATGCACCATTCGGACGTGCCTTTGTAAATAAACTTTAAGCAGGAAAGTCTGAAGACAAAATTCACACTTGAAAATTCTTCGAGTAGATTTTTCCAAATGTGTAACCTGCAAAATAAACGAATATTAACGAATTTGTCCTTGATCTTCCTAACAAAATATTAACAAAACATTTATTTGTACCTCGTGAAACTTCCTTCTTGAATATGTGGAAAAGCTCCTCACACAATTTGAACACGGGTAGGCCTTTTCCGTGGTGTGGGTGGCAATATGCGACTCAAGGTGGGTCCTGGTTTTAAATTCTTTACCGCATAATGTGCATGGAAATCGGGTCGGATTCTCGGTATGCTAAGTTCTTTTATGTTGCGAAACATCGGATTTAGTCAGGTAGGATTTGTCACAGTCAGGAAACCCGCATGGAAAACGTGGCCGTTCAATCGTGCTGTGTACCGTACTGATGTGTTTCCGTAAGGTTGCGGATGTGTAAAACTCACTGTCACAGCTGTCACATCTAGGTCGATGCCGGTTGGTGTGAACCATTCTTATGTGGTCAGATAAGGCTGGTGGGTTCTTCGAGATTTTCCCGCAAATCTAAAATGTAGGACAAAAACAATTGTATCTAAATATGTTATTGGTGGAATTTCGAAATATTAGAAATGTATATTATTACCTCACATTTCACTTTCGCGTCATGCGTGAACATGTGAATCCTTAAGGTTTGCTTAGAGCTGAAGGTTTTCAAGCATGTGGAACAAGTTAATCCATTTCCTTGCCGTGGAATCCATTGGAATTTAGAAATCCTTCTTTTGCACACGGGAAAATAATTTTGTGTTCCGTCGCACTTTTCCGATATAATATGGTTAACGTTTATCCAGTTTTTCGCATCAAATCAGAATAAATTTGCATGTCCGTATTTTAATGATCCAATGTATTTAGTATTGGGAAAGTTTACATCCTCTCACAACCCGAAAGTCTGAAAGGAAACTGCTGTAGTTTTTTGTATCGTGTAAATTTCGGGTTAAGTGTATTTTTAGGAAAGGGTGGAGAATATTCGTGTTTATTTAGTAGTCATGGAGCGAGTGAAGGGAAACGGTCTGTATGCAAGGGTTGTGACATAAAGCAAACGTGTTTGCCACTATTCAAAGCATCCTTTCTCTTGGATTTGAATAACGTGGTTAAGAATACTTAGCAATCAAGAATATTGGTTCAAGTTCTGAGGAGAGTGCTGGTCAGTGTCATTTACACATGACACTGACATTTTAGGCCACCACAATCGAGTGTACATAGTCTTACCATAAGAAGTGATAGTAGAGCGTAGTTTTTGAACCGGTCAACATAAAATTAAAAGGTCAGTTGCGGTTTGTACATACATTCAGTGCCTATCATTTGTGTTGACCGTTTTTACTTGACGTCACTAGGTCAAAAATAGGAGGAGCTTAGCTACACGCGCGCGGCAATAATTTTTCACTTTTTGCACGAGAAAAAAATGCACGATGTTTGATGTAGTGTAGCAGTCCAAGTACAACTACGATCTGGTTGCCTAAACTATTAAAGTAATCCTAGAGACAGTGTCTATCTTTGGTATAAAGGTTTCGGTGGTCCAAGGTCAAGGAGGACTACAATGATGTCCGAAGCTTTAAACACCAGAATAGCACAAAATCTCTATCTGACGCCGGAGACTTTGGCCACACAAATGACCTTCCAACTTTAGAGATCAGATTAGCACTGAAAAATGACCCTAAGATGAAGGTCTTTTAGATTAGAAAGCGTCACATGCTACAGATTTCCCAAGCCTAAGCAAGGGTAAAAAAATCGACCTCTCTCCTCAAACGGTACGGTGAAAAAACCAAAAAAACTAACGCGTTTACCGATGATAATTTCTTTACGACAGAAACATATGTCAATAAAAAAACTGACACGTTTTATGTCAAATATTCTAAGGGTTAGCTGATTACAAAATAAAGGTCAAAGTGTTATCTTCTCAGGCTCCATTCATGGTTTTGGGGGGAATCGGCGGAATTGAGCAAAAACCACCCAATTTCCTCGATTAAGGAGAGCAGATAGTTTTAAAAAATATTTGATCAACGTGCTGGTGAAGAAGAAACACCCCCTCAACTAGTCCATATTGGGTGAAAAGCCACCGACGTTTTTGAAGGCGTCCACAGTAGCATTTACAGCGAAATTCGTGAAAAATTGGATTAAAATCTATATTTCTGACTTCATTTGTACCTTAGGTTTAATGTTGGAATTTTCGAACCGCAGACAACTTCACCGCCAAATATTGATTAATATTGAGGAAAAGGTCTGTTCTGAGCCCCATATAAGTGTCGGGGTCACAAAAAAATTTCTGACCCGGGAATGATACAGTTTTTCAATTAATTTCGTGCGTATTTTTGATGGAGCTTTCTCTTTCGTGACCAATTTTTCATGGTCACAGGAGGAATATATTTTCAAGTTTAATACATGTTTTCTACTTGAAATTTAACTGGCTTTTCAACGGAATAAGAATAAATTTGAAATTCCTTAAAACTAACCTAATATAGTCGTCTACTCTACTATCACTTTTTAAGTTGAGACTATGTATACACTCGATTGTAGCGGCTTAAAATAGTAGCGCCTTACCTAAGCAAGCTTTTTTAAATTATTCTAGAGTCCTTAAGGTCAATCAAAAAACTGCGGCATATGTAGTAAAATGACGTGCAAGTTCGGCCTTATCTAAATCAGTTCTGAGAATTTTTATGAAATCAAGTGTTTGTATGTTGAAAATTGAGGTTTACAATTTATATGTATTAACGAAAAAACTCCGGTTTAATCATACAATTTTGAGAAACAATTTTATCATTAATTACATACACAAATATTCATCTTTAAAGGAAGATTAAATATCTGAGCTTAATATTAATTTTTCAGACATTATTAACAGATTTCGGACAATGCTTTATTACGATCAACATTTTAGGAATGTTTGCTTAATTTTTAAATTGGTGTAATAGAATGCGTAAATATCTGCATATTGGCAGACGAATAACACATCTGAAAACAACAAAATTCCTTCATTTGCACTGTTTCAGAGTATGACGACGGCAGTGTGTCAGTGACCTCAAGCAACTTTTCTTGGAATAAAAATAAATAAATTCCTCCCTGCAGGTTGCCCTTCTGCTTGGATCGAAATAATAAAGAGACCGTGCAAGTATTACGTCAATCCTTTTCGTCATACTTACAGATCTTCCTCGCGTTTAAATAGTTTTTGTTAAGAAGAACATTTCGGATACAAAAAATCAATTACATAAAAGATATCAAAATTTTAATTTGACTATGAAAACTTAGGAAATACCAATGTTGGCGAAGTTAATAAACTCTTTAGGACTCTTAAATAGTTTATTAATGTTTGTGCATTTCTTCTCTTTCGCAGACTGGGGTAGCTGATTTTTCTCCGAAGTTACTCTAGATATTTCGTTTGCCTTTTTGAGTAGCATATGCACAAATCAATTTTGTGCCTGCATCCACCATTTGGCACTTTCAAATTCAAATCTGACACCAAAACATTGTACGTTGAAATGACAAGCTTTAAAATTGTAGCAATTAAGCATGTTGCTTTATTAGCTGTGTAAAATTTAACATAATTTCATCGACAATTACAAATGCATGGAATTACAAGGTGGGGATATTGCCTAGTAAATTGACAGGATCTCCATGTAATTAATAATCGCTAATTATGTAATATTCATTTCTCATGCTGTTAGTTTTTCTATATTTTGCATTTTTATAAACAGACAATTCTCACCAGCCTAAAATAAAATGAGACAACACCAAATTTCCAAGATTGTCACATTTCAAGGGCATGACGATGGAAGTGTCTCACTAATTCGGTGAAGTAGAAAAACTGCTTCTGGCAAAAGTAGCATTCTCGTCGATTCGCAGGATTGTGACGCCTCACATGTTTAGCTAAACTTTTTTGTGAGCGACTCATAAATTCGCATCGATCACAAGAATGAATCTTCTCCTTATTCGCGGGATGTCGTGCCTCCAGGTGAAGCCTCATATCGCTTGATCGCAAGAAGCTTTTGTCACAAAATGTGCAATGATGATTCCTCTGTTTTTCATGTACAATTCGGATATGCATTCGTAAGTCACGTCTACTTAAAGAAATATGAGAGCAATGTTCACACTTGAAAATCCTTCGGGCTGATTTTTCCAAATGTGTAGCCTGTAAGGTGCGCAAAAAGAAATATTTATGAATCGTTACAGATATTTTTATACAACGGTACGCCTTCTCCGTCGTATGAGTGGAAATGTGCGCCTCAAGGTAATGTCTGAATTTAAATTCTTTACCGCAAAGTGTGCACGGAAATCGGGTCGGATTCTCGGTGTGTTCAGTTTTTACGTGTAGTGATGTGATACACTTTCAGAGTTTAAGTAGGTTTTTCCACATCCGGGAAACCCACATGGTAAACGGGGCCATTTCAGCGCGGTGTGTTTGCTAAAAATGTATCTCTGTAAATTTCCAGATGTGCAAAATTCACGGTGACAGAGGCCGCAACGTGGTCGGTCCCGCTTGGTGTGAGACATTTTTGTGTGGATGGATAAGGTTTGTTGATTTTTAAGCATTTTCCTGCAGATCTGAAACGTAATGCAAAATGGGTCGATGTGGTTGGGAGAATTTTAAAATAATTTAGATGATTACCTCACACTTCACCTTCGCAGCTGGGTCATGCGTCAACATGTGAAGGTTTAAGTTTCTCTTAGAGCTCAACGTTTTTGAGCACTTTGAACATGCCCATTTAGTTCCTGGCCGTAGATCCATTCGAAATCCTGAAGTTTTGTGTGGAAATCAATTTAGTAAATGCATCCGTAGTGCAATGTCGTATACTGATCTAGTTTATATTTCGTCAGCGTTTCGCCCCGAATCGGTGATATGTATTTATTTATTTTCGCTATATATTAACGAACAAAAACTGTAAAGTGACGAATTTGCAAGGTGAAACCTCTCCCAGCTTTGAAAGGCTAAAATCGTACTTACATGGTATAAATTTGAGTCTTATTTTTAGAAATGGAAGGGCAAAGAAGGTTCACAGAAGTCCTCAGGCGAGTGAAGGTGAATGGCTCCATGCAAGGGTAGGTACTAACTGATGCCACCATTCAAAGCAACCCTTCCACTGGTTTATGTAGTATCTTCTTCCATGGGTTTTATATAGCATGGCTACGTTAACAAGATAGTTTATTTTCGCAATTAAGAATGCTCGTTCAAGCCCGGAGGCGATTGTCGCGTAAAGGTAAATGCCTTTTGTCGTAAATTGCCTCAAATGCAGCAGGTTTATAAAATCATCGTAACAAGAAGCAACATTTTTCCAACAGTCAACCCTTTCACCTGGACAGAAATAGCATTTGGACACCGTTCAAGTATTATGGTATCAAAGGAGGTCTTCCGGCGTATGCTCACAGATTTCGAATAAATTAGTAGCAAGCGATAACAAATTTACTTCATATGAGATTTGAAAAAAACATTATCTATCAATGTGCAGGTTAGATATTGACGTCGAAAGAGGAGAAATCGTGCAGTAAATTTGCAAAGTAAATTTGTAAAGTGCGAGAGTTGTCAATCTGAGGGAACGATGGCGATGGACTGTCTATTTGACATTAGAATGCTCAAAATCGGAAAGTATATGCTGGAAGACCTCCATTGTTGCAGGAAAAATAAATTAGATTTATCGGCGGTAGTGAAGCAGTGGCGTACAATCGGCGGCGTTGACCTCTGCTCTATCAGTATTAGTATTTGTCATCCATAAAATTTTCAAACCAATTGCTCCAATACTTTGGGATCTATCACCAGAAATGCTTGTGTGGGAACTTACGCATCGACTATGTATATTTATTTATTTAGATGTTGGTTGGTGTAACCCCTGTTTACATGCAAATCTGAGAATATTTATGACCCCAAATCTTTCCGTATTAAAAATGAAGGCTTACAAATTATATCAATTTATTATTTTGTTTTACTCATGCATTCTTTACTAAAATTTGACATTCTCCTAGAATTTCAAAACTGAAATGAACAGCAACGTCTGATTTTATTTCGTGTAATGGAATAGTGGCTTGTTCGTAGATTTAACTCTTTCTCCTTGAACAGGGAATATATTTTTAGAAAGGTCAAAAGGATGAACTGTTGAAATGAAGGGCACCTTCTTTTAGAAACAACCCTTTTGTCAAGGCCCAGATTCTTACTCCGAGTCAACTTGTCCCATCCAATGGACAGAAATATCAATGATACCATTTGAATAGTATGTTATCAAATCAGTCAGTCCAATTTCTTCACACAGAATCACATATAAAACGACTTAATTAGAAGTATGGGAACGTCCATATAATACTTCATCAAAAAACTTCAATTTTTAGGCCATCCTCAGTTGTCATTGACAACTGAGCATTACCAGTGGTGGGGGAAGCAGGAAGGCAGTCTCCCCAGAAAATGGGCCACGGGGACAAGCCAGTTAATCTCCCCCGGGAAAACTTATGACTTGCATGATCTAGTTCACATTGTATGCATAATTAATACTTAAAACTTAAATAATATTTTGTGTCCATTGAAATGATGAAATCTGATTATTAATGACATTAAATGCATGCATGTGAAGATTATCCTTCTCAAAAAGTTGCAAATAGAATTTAATTATTATTAATTATGATCAAAATTTTAGAAATATTTGTACAATTTTTAAATTTTAATTGACTACTATAGATATTTGAGTACATATATATGTACATATTACCGGCCTAATAATAAAATCAGACATGAGCAAATTGCTCAGAAACAAATTTACCGGGCTAACAATATTCAAATGTATGCTGTCGACTGTGTTTCGCCAATCTCGAAAAGTAGACAAACTGCTTTTTACAGAAGTAGCATTCTCGAAAGGGTGGTGACTTGAAGCAGCCAAATTCTTGCCATGGAATAGCAATCCGTACAAGATCGCTCATATATGCATTCTTGCTACCGTTCATTGCATCCCTTCGCCTGGATTTAAACAATGTGTATAACTAAGCAATTAAGGATATTCGTTAAAGCCGGGGGGCGAGTGCTGACCAGTGGGATATGTAAATATGCATACATAAATATGCATAGGTATATCCGCCCCACGAGTCCTCCCTTCCTCCTAACGGAAAGCGATGGCACGATTCAAGTTTTACGGTACAATCTGCCTGCATGGTTATCTCCCCTGCTAAATTTCAAGCACACAATAAAATTTAGAGTAAAAATCAAATTTAAGAATTATGACAATTCAATTGTTGACAACTAAAGTTTCAGAAATTTGAGTTCTTTGTCTCACCTAAGAAATATCGGAAACTGGACTTTTATTGTGCACACTTTAAATATAGATTTGAAAATTATTATGCCACCAAGTGGAAGCATGTTAACAATAAAGGTTTCCAAATTTATATTAACTAACTGCTTCATTTTATTCATCGAAACTTTTTAAAAACACAATTTCAATACGATAATACAAGTGGATTGGTAATTACATGCGCATGTGTTAAGGACATTTTCCTGTAAACTTGTATTTTAAAAATCCATTTATGCTGGGAGAGTTTGGTTGTCAAAAAAATAAAATATTCCACAAAACCTCACAAATAATTTTTACGCGAATAATTTTTACGTGCCATTTTTGATCCGGATTTAACTATTAGTTCAATTATTTTATAACTATTTTAATTTGCCGTTAAATTAAATTGTTAGAATCTTTTGACGTTATGTAGGGTATTTTATTTTACTTTACAACCAAACTCTTTCAGCATAAATCATCCATATTTTCAAACTTTAAAATCTGTAAAGAAATTGAAGAAATTTTGAACTGACATGACCCTGCCTAGAAAGGAGTAGTGATCTTTTTGTGTGCTGGCGGGCCACGGCTTTTTATTATTTAATTTTAAAGATTACTATAGGGCAATAATAAATAACTAATATAAAGTTGAAAAAAGTTCCCTCCAACCACTTTTGGGGCTCGAAAACCGAAAATTTTGACACTTTAGCTTTCTACGCCTTCCGGGCTAATATTTCCAAACCGGTTACAAATCTCTGAATACAACCAATTAGGGAAATAAAGGTACTTACATAAGGTCAATAAAAATACAGTCCTAATCAAACATCTCATAGGGGAAGAAAAAATATTTAAATATAGGCCAAAGTTAATGATTTTTTTCAATTTATTTATTTATTTACTTTTGTGATTTCTGGTTAAAAAAGTGTGGAACCCCCCATTGGGGTTATTATTTCATTTGACTTACAAGGGTAGTAGGTGCGCCAGGAAGTCAATAGTTAAGAGCAAATCATGTGCAAAAAAATCAAATGCCCACCAGTCCCCAAAAAGTTAACTTGTCCTTCTCCAAAGATAAAGTCAAAGGACCCTACTTTGATCATATCGTCACTCTAAGATTTAAACAGACAATAGAAAAGAAACAAAGTTCCTGCCTTATCATTGTTCAAGCGTGTGACGACGAAAGTGTGTCACCAATTCAGAAAAAAAGAAAAACTGCTTCTTGCAGAAGTAGCAGTCTCGTCGATTCGCAGGATTGTGACGTCTCTCATGATTGGATAAACTTTGTTTAGAATGGGTTATGAATTCGCATTTCTCGCAGGAATAAATCTTCCTTTTACTCGCCGGATGTCTCGCTTCCACGTGATTTCTCATATTGCTCGATGTCGATAATCTCTTGCCACAGAATTGACAGGGATGGTTCCTCTGATTTTCATGCACAGATTGGACATGTGTTTGTAGGTGAGCTTTACGAAAAGAAGCGTGAGGACAAAGTTCACACTTGAAAATCCTTCTGGTCGATGTTTCCAAATGTGTAACCTATGAAATAAATAAAGATTTATTTATGAATCGATAAATTCTTCGTTTATTTCAACCGACAAAATATTTCATAGGAATATAAATTTGCACCTCGTGACGTGTAAGAGTTGTCCGATGGCCAAAGCTCCTTCCACAAGTGGAGCAAGTGTACGTCTTTTCCGTCGTGTGGGTGGAGATGTGTCTCTCAAGGTCGCTTTTGGCCTTGCATTCTTTCCCGCAAAGTGTGCACGGGAATCGGGTCGGATTTTCGGCATGTTCAGCTCTCATGTGGATTGACAAAGCATTCTTGCTCGAGTAGGTTTTTCCGCATCCGGGAAATCCGCATGGAAAACGAGGTCGTTCGGTTTTGTTGTGGACGGTGTTAACATGTTTCCGTAAGTTGGATGGCGTAGAACACACCCGGTGACATATGTCGCAACTTGGTCGGTTTCGGATGGCATGATGCATTGACAAGACTCGTGGGTTTTCAAAACTTCCCCGCTAACCTAAGAATCATGGAAACTATAAAATTTTAGTTACTCGAGGAAATTTTAAAATTGTGTAGTCTTGTGGGAAAAAATTTAAACTGCTAAGGGACATTTTAGTTGCAAATCTTTTTCAACAACTAAAACATTTTGAAACCTCTTATTAAACCCATTGTAATTTGGATTTCCGAACCTTCAGATGTTTTGATGCGTAAAAGAATTTATAAAATTCGAAGCAAAACTGCACATTTGATGAATTAAGCACCATGATAGTCAAGCGATAGAGTGAAATTTAATTCGTTATCCAAATACCAACCTTATTCTTCTCCTAGGATTTCAAACTTTAGCAGAAAAATAGAAAATGCACGATTTTGTTTTATACACATCGAATGGTGACTTATTCAGATACTTAACACAGGCCTCTCTAAATATACGTGATCAATGAACATATTTTTAATGAGAGAAGGATGAACTATGTATATATCCCTTGTAAAAGCTCTGTAAGGCTAGAGTGCAGATGAAAGCTTTGGAATCAAGGGTACCTTTTTCCAGAATCAACCCTTTTGCCAAGTAACGGATTCTTTCCACCACTCAACTAATTCCATCCCTTGAACAGAAACAGAAATATTAGTGGAACCATTCGAATATTACGTTGTCAAGTCCACTTTGCATGCATATCTATTTAATTGATAAAGTAGTTGCCTAAGCTTAATCCAACCGTTATTTCCTTATTTCTGGTCAAATTATAAATTGTGAGTGGTAAAAATATCCAGGATCCGCTCACTATGTTGAGTCCTCGTCTCTTTCTAATCCATACACACAACTGCATGCATGTACATACATCCAGTATGTACACATGTTCCATTTCCATGTCTATGCAAAACTATTTAGATACATATACCAACCAGATGCATGTATCATTATGAGGAGTAGGTAGGATATACGACACCTATAATTTTTTACTAACCAGTAGTTCGTGTAAACGCAAATCTGAGAATAATTTTTACTCAAAGTCAGTCAAGGTGGTTGGACGTCAAAAATAGCGGATTAAAAAATTATTAGCATTACTCAAAAAAACTTTATTAATAATTACATATGCAAGTGTTTGGACTAATCTACTGTGTTCAAATGGCGAGAATATGCGTATCAAGAATGTCATTTTTGACAGGCTGCTTACATTTTGCAGACGATGGTTTGCTATTATCAATGTCTTGTAAATGTCGAATTTTTACATTAGCAATTGGAGTAATAAGATAAGTATCGGCGACCTAATAAAACATGAAATTAGAAAACAAGTACTCAATCCTCTTCGCTTGTTACTATTCCAAAGTATGACGGCGACAGTGTGTCACCAATTTCGAAAAGTCGACAAAATACTTCTGGCAGAAGTAACATTCTCTTCGGTTCGCACGATTGTGAGTCCTCGCGTGCCTGGCTAAATAAAATTTTGCGTGGGTCTTGAATTCGCACTTGTCGCAGGAGAGATTCTTCTCCTCATTCTCGGGATGCCTCGCATCCATGTGACGTCTCATAGTGCATAACATCGAGAATCTTTTGTCACAAAATGTGCACGGATAGTTCCTCCGTTTTTCATGCACAAATTGGATGTGCGTTTGTAAGCTGGTCCTACTCAGAGAAATCTGAGGACAAAGTTGACACTTGAAAATGCGTCGGGTAGATTTCTCCAAATGTGTAGCCTGAAAAACTAAGAAATACTTATGATTCGTTAAATTTTTCGTTCGTTTGACCCAACAAAATATTTTCATGGCCTATTAATTGGTACCTCGTGGCGTTTCATGCCTGAAAAATTGGTGAAGCTCCTCCCACAAGTGGAGCAACTGTGTGTCTTCTCCGTCGTGTGGGTGGAAATGTGCGCCCCAAGTTTGTATCTGGTTTTGAATTCTTTACCGCAAAGAGAGCACGGCAATCGGACCGGATTCTCGGAATGTTCAGTTTTTATGTGCCGTGATACACTTTCACGATTTAAGTAGGTTTTTCCACATCCGGGAAGTTCACATGGAAAGCGAGGTCGTTTTACCGTGCTGTGAATGTTCTTTATGTGGTTGCGTAAAGTTTCGGGCTTGTAAAATATACGCTGACAGATCTCGCAACGTGGTCGGTCCCGGTTGGTGTGATTCATTTTTATGTGGATTGATAAGGCTAGTGGGTGTTTCGAAATTTTCCCGCATGTCTGAAAAGTAACAAACAAACTGATGTATGTGATTGGTTGAGCTTTTAAATTACTTTCAGGATATGAGCTTATGTAGACGATTACCCCGCATTTCACTTTCGCGTTGGCATCATGCCTTATCATGTGATGCTGCAAGCTTCCTTTGGTGGTGAACGATTTGGAGCACGTGACACATGTCCAAACATTTTTAGGACGGGGATCCATTCGAAATCTTATTTGGAAAAAATCTAGCACGCAACCCGAAGTACACTTTCTTTTAATGATTTGGTTAAAATTGTACGGGTTTTGAATCGGAAATATGGATTTATTTCGTTCGTATTTCAATGAACCGTAATAGTTAGTCGTCCAACATGAAAGTCTAAAACCTTACCTCTCGCAGTATGTCTGCTTTTACATAAACTTGAGACCATATTTATTTTTAGAAAGAAAAAGGTGCAGAATGTATGTGAGAGTCCTGAAGCGAGTGAAGTTGTACATAAATGGTCTGCATACATGGGTGGCCTCGCTTTCAATGACCAGGTTAACTAAAGGATAAAAATATTCGTTAAAGCCCAGAGGTGAGTGTAGGAAGTTTCTAGTAGAAACATGTTTATTAATACCTATCTTCATGCACTAAATTGTGGCGACTTGTAGCAAGCTTCTCTAAAGTAAACACATTTTCAGTCAACTTTTATTTCAACTTATTTATTTTGAGAATATTTGTCGAAAAATAATTGCTCACACACAAGATCTATCGATTTACATAATTCTGGATTTTCAAAAAGATTATTATTAGTCTCGAAATATGTTTTTTTTTTGTATTTTTTTGTAAAATACTCAATGCACAAAAAGTCCATTATATCTAGTGTTAAGCAGCCGACCTCGCGCGGGCCCCTTCGGGCCGCAGGCCTGACCATGATATACCACCGTTGGTACGCTACTGCTGCCATGGCCAAATTTCCGCCGCAACGCCCCCTCAAAGCTTTGAAAACCACGGAAAATGCTTTATTGTCATGTGCTTCAACTTCACTTTTGGAATCTGCGCATCTTCATAAGCTGGACCGCGAGAGGTGCGAGGCGCCGTCGGCAATACGATCCACTCGTTCGTCTTTATGAAACATACGTATTTAGAAATTTATTAAAAAATCCTCTCCACCACACTCAAAAAAACAACTCACCATCCTCCTCGACTTCATCGGCCCAGCTGGACATGGACATGCCTCCTTCTCCTCATGATTTTGATGAAAGTTACATTTTTGTGATCCCAGATTCCTGTGTGATCATACCCAGCAACAATCTCAACTTTTTTGTACAAACATGTAGAAACAATTATCCTGCTTCACTTTTATTTTACACGATAGAAAAATTTAGAAATTTCAGCAGTGAAATTTTTATTGGGAAGAGCAAGAAGGAACAAATAAGTCTGCAAATTATTTTTTTGTTTAGCTCACATTAAAAATTCAAAATTTCAGTCAAATAATTGTTTTTAGTTGAACCAGGAGAATAATAGCGAGAGACGTGGCAATATGAGCAAGGGCAACCAATTGTGGATTAAGATTCTTTTTTTTTTGCCCGGGCAAGATCGGGGCCTAGATGTAGTGTAAGTACGTTAAGCATGTAAACGTAAAACCGACCACACACAGTGGTTGCATTTTTAAAATGTAGCCTCAAAAATTACACTAAATTACCCCGGTTTATTCAAGAAATTCGAAAAATAATTAAATCAACAATTACATGTACATTTGTTGGGGATATTCCCCGGAATGTAAAAGAGCTGAATTTTCATGCAAAATATATAAGTTTTTTAAAAGCTGTAACAGCTTCTCAAATTGAAAGTCTCAATGCAATCTGTTATAACAGATTAGGGACGATACCAACTGCAGGTATATTTACATACGATCGACATTTCCGAAAAAATTGTCGAGTTTTTGAATCTTAATCTGCTGGGGGATCAGTATTCCAAAGTGTGACGACGGACGTGTGACACCATGTCCGAAGAATAGAACAGCTCTTTTATTGATAGGTTATATATGTCAAGGATACCACTTTTCAGAAGCGGTGTACACATATGTACAGATTTCAGATTATTTATTTTGACCAACGTCTTAGAAAAACTTGCTCAATAATTAAATTTTAAATGAGTGTAACAAGTAAGTTTAGTTTGTTCATATCGCCGCCCTAATCATAAAAAATCAGACAAGAGTAACAGGAAATTTCCTCGATTTCTACTGTTCCAAAGTATGACAGCGAAAGTGTACAACCAAATCCGAAAAGTAGAAAAACCCCTTCTTGCAAAAGTAACATTCTTCTCGCTTCCAAGAATTAAATAGGTATGTACAGTTTTAATTTTCACATGGGAGTCGTAAGGAAGACGAGTATGTATGTACATATGTAAACACATGCATATCACAACTCGCCTGACATTAAAATCGAAAAATACATATTTTCTCAATTCTCACTTCTCTAGGGTATGATGACGAAAGTGTTGCACAAGTGCCGAAGAGTGGAAAAATTCTTTTCTGCAGAAGTAACATTCTCGTCGATGCGCAGGATTATGACGCCTCGCGTGTTGAACTAAATATTGTTTCATGTGGGTCATGAATTCACATTTGTCGCAGGAATGAATCTTCTCACTATTCGCGGGATGTCTCGCCGCCACGTGGCGCCGCATATCGGAAGAGGTCGAGAATCGTTGGTGACAAAATGTACAAGGATGATTCCTGCGATTTTCATGCACAAATTGAACATGTCGTCGTAAGTCAGCTCCAGAAAAGAAAGTGCGAGGACAAAGTTCACACTTTAGAATCTTTCGCAGCGACTTTTCCAAATGTGTCACCTGTCAAATATATTCATAAGTATTTATGAGGCTTTTTTACAATACGAGGCCAATTTATTGCTACCTCGTGAGCATTCATGGCTGACCGTTGGGCGAACCTCCTCCCACACGTGGAGCAAATGTGCGCCTTCTCCGTCGTGTGGGTGGAAATGTGTGCCTGAAGGTATCGTCGGATTTTGAATTCTCTGCCGCAAAGAGTGCACGGAAATCGGGTCGGATTCTCGGTGTGTTCAGATTTTATGTGTTGCGATGCATCTTCCTTGTTCAAGTAGGTTTTCCCACATCCTGGAAATTCGCATGTAAATCGAGGCCGTTCGGTCCTGCGGTGGACTGCGTCAATGTGTTTCCAGAGGTAGGAAGGTGAACAGAACACCCGGTGACAAAGGGTACAACTTGGTCGTTTCCTATTACTATGAAGCCTTGACATGTGGGATGATAAGGTTTGAGGATTTTTGAAGAATTTTCCGCAAATCTAAACATCACGAGGGCAATGAGATGTGTCATCCTGGTCCAAATTGTAAAATTAGTCTCAGCGTTGCAAATTCAAATGGTTACCTGACATTTCACCTTCGCCTCGGGGTCGTGCGTGACAATATGATTGGTTAATCTCTGCTTAGTTGGAAATGTTTTTGAGCAGGTGGAGCATTTCCAAACTTTTTCTTGTTTTGAGCCCATTTTCTTAATTCTGCATTTCCAAATCAGTTTAAATGAGTTTACGAATTTATAAGCAAAACTGCACTTTTCCTGAATTACGCACGGCGTCGAAATGTCTACGTTATCCGAATACCGACCTTATGATTGTCCAACATTTTCAAAACAGACGACAAAATGGACCGGAAGAGCTGATTTTTGAGTGTGTGTGCATAGAATGCTGACTGATTCGTAAGTGTGCTTAACACAAACCCTTGTCTATGTACGTGCACAAGAAATATATTTTTAGAAGGGTCAGAAGGATGAACTGAGGAGCCTGACCAAAGTCCAGGCAGGTGAATGCTATAGAGCAAAGGGACCGTTCGTCTTGAAACAAGCTTTCTTACAAGGAACACGACCTTGCCACTAGTCAACTATGTAATCCCATCCAAGGAAATGGAAATAAGAAGGAGGCCATTCGAAAATTACGTTGTTGAATATCTCACAAGGGACACTCACAACCTGTCGTTTGAGTCCAGCGTTCTCGTCGATGCACAGGATTATGACATCTCTCATGATTGGATAAACTTTGTTTACAATGGGTTATGAATTCGAATTTCTCGCATGAATAAACCTTCCTTTTACTCATCGGATGTCTCGCTTCCACGTGGTTCCTCAGTCATTGTGGATGACAACTGATGAACAGTAGTACCATGTCTCAATTCAGGAAACAGGTACATTGTTGAGGGAGCAGACCTACTACCCGTAGATAAGTCCTCACTTAAAAATTGCCGAGTGGAATGCGGTGTATGACTTTAAAACTCTTCTCGTGACTTATGATTCTTGCGATTCTTTACTTTAAAATCAAAGCTGGAACTAGTAAAGCCAATTACATTTACTAAACCACTTTATTTAATTAGAATCAATTAATTCGTTGGAACATTAATTTTACATGACTTCTCATGACCAACTCAAACCCAAGAATAATCCATACAATTATTCACTCACACAGCAACAGAAAAAATAGTGGCCCAAGCCCAAGAGAACCGGAAAACTCAAAATCACGAGGTTATGAGACACTCAATTACAATACAAAGAAATAAAGGCATTTTCATACAACTACAAAATATCATTACTTATGAAACCTTATACTAAATTCTACATACATACTCAGAAAAATCAGGGGCCCACCAAAGTGCTCCAAAACCTTTTCATTCTTAATATTTAAATTACTTTGAGTATCCTTGACAAGTCCGATCTAAATATATGTAATTGCACTTGATTTTCAGTCTTTTTCCGGTCATTTTATTAGGGGGTAAAAAATCAATTACGTGGGCGCAAAAATCAATGTGGGTTCATTTCCGCAATTTAGGGGACAAAAACCTTAACATTAGGGGGGTCGTTAATTATATCCCGCCCAAAATTTATAGTTCCGCGACTGAATGACGTCCAATTATTGAAGGGGGAAAATTATATTTCAAAAATTAAAGCAATTAACCTCTTCGTTTTATTCATAACAAATTTTGAAAAATGTAATTTCGTCCATAACAATTTATGTACATGCATGTGCATTTGTTGGGTACATAAATTACTGCATAAATTGTCAGGAAATGCATGTGGTTAATGTGATTTTTCAAAAGCTTTTAACAAATATCGGATGATCATTTATTATGATCTGCTTAGGGAAATTTGGAAACACCTGCGCGCAATACTACAACTTAATATGAGAAATTTTCAAACGCTCGCGCGAAAAAACTGGCACAACTTACGCAAACCCGGCCTAAACTGTTTGATAGACAAACAAATTAGATAAGACTCTGATTTTTTTCTACTCTAAATTCTGAAAAATGGCTCCACCATGACCATTTTAAGTTGAGGTACACTGAAAAAGTTTTCCAGTCAGAATTTCACCGGAAATGTGATAAAAAAGGCTTAATTCACGTGGGCATGAAATTTCTTTGGCCTCAATTTATAGAATAATAAATGTAGGACGTGTTAGAAGACGAGTCATTAATCAGGGACTCCCTCCTCCCCCTATAAACCGCCCCCTAGTAAATCGGCCGAAAAAGCTAAAAACGAAGCTCAACCGTTTGATCGACCAGGAAATCCCAAAGAGCATTCGCAGTATGGCGAAACTACTAGACCCGAATCCCACAACTATTCAAAGGGTCATGAAAAGAGATTGGGACAAAATCAAACGGACAAAGACAAAACTGCATGCGTTGAACCAGCGTCACACGGCTAATGGCAAGTTTTAGCGCTAAAAAGCGCTAAGGGAACTACCCTGCTGGAGTTGCGGACGAATAGGGGGTCACAATCGACGACGCTTTGTCCAAGGTAGATGACCGTAACGGGAGATGGTCAATCTGCTGCGCGTCGTGGAGAAAATGTACAAATTAGGTACGACTTTATATGGACTTTGGAAAAGTTTTTTGGACGAGTGGTTAAAAATAAGCCTTAAAATGTGTAAGGAAGTGTTTTCATCGAAGAATAAGCGCTGCAGACTTGTAGCCCAGAATAAGGGGCATCCGATAGAGCAAGTTAATCACCCAAAAAAAATCATATGTAGGTACGAAAAATAGCTGAATTCTTCTCAAAATAAGTGGTACACCCTCTGTAAAATCCGACAGGAACAACAGCAAATTTCCATCATTTAAACTGTTCCAAAGTGTGACGACGACAGTGTGTCACCAATTTCGAAAAGTAGAAAAACTGCTTCTGGCAGAAGTAGCATTCTCGTCGATTCGCCGGATTGTGACGCTTCGCGTGGTGGGCTAAAGTTCCTTTCGAATGGCTCCTAAAATTGCATTTGTCACATGAATGAATTTTCTCATTTCCGGTATGGGTCGCTTCAACGTGACGTCGCAAGTTGTCTGATCTCGAGAATCTCTTGTCGCAAAATGTGCAAGGATGATTCCTCCGATTTTCATGCACAGCTTGGATATGCCTTTGTAAATAACCTTTAAGCAAGAAAGTCTGATCACAAATTTCACACTTGAAAATTCTCCGGGCAAATTGTTCCAAATGTGTAACCTGTAAAATAACGAAGTATTTATGGATGAGTGGCTAAATAAATTGTTTCTTCACTAGCATAACCAAATTGTTCACAGTAAAAATGTACATACATACTTTTTTTTACCTCATGTATTTTTAATTTGTATGCATTTGAGAAATGCCTCCCACAAGTGAAACAACTGTACGGCTTCTCCGTCGTGTGGGTGGAAATGTGGGCGTCAAGGTTGTGCTTGCTTCTAAATTCTTTACCGCAAAGTGTGCACGGAAATCGTGCCGGATTCTCGGCGTGTTCTATTTTTATGTGCTTCGACACATCGGCTTTCGTAAGGTAGGATTTGTCACAGGCAGGAAATCCGCATGGAAAACGAGGCCTTGTAATCGTGCAGTGAACCGCACTAATGTGTCTTCTCAGATTGTCAGGGCTGAAAAATCCGCGGTGACAGACGTCGCAAATGGCTCGGTCCCGGTTGGTGTGAAGCCTTTTTATATGGTTGGATAAGGTTCGTGGATTTCTAAAAATTCTTGCGCAGATCTGAAGAGTAGAACAAAAACTGATGTGCATCTGTGGTTGGTTTAAATTTGAAAATGTTACATTTAAATTCAGACGAGTACCTCGCATTTGACCTTCGCGTCGAGGTTATGTGTTGACATGTGACGGGTTAAATTTGCTTTAGTGCGGAATGTTTTTAAGCACGTAGAGCATGACGATTCATTTCCTCCACGTCGAGCCATTTGCAATCTTTCTATCCTAAGTGGAAAAATAGTTTAGCGAGAAACCCTACATACACCTTCCTTTAATTATTTGGTTAAAATTCTTACCTGGAATTCGAAACTTTATTTATTTTTTTCGTATTTTGACCTTAATCCCTTAGTGGTGAGGAAGCTCCAAGTTTGCATTGCCTGCCAACGAAAACTAAACTTCTTTAAGTTTACTTGTGTTGTAAATTTCATACCAAGAATATTTTTAGAAAGAGAAGGGTTCAGATTAATAAGAAGGGCACATGCATAAATTACGTCGTTATAAAAACGGCGATTTTTAGACCACTCACCCACCCCTTCCCCACTCTATTCATGTAAAGCTTAACACTAGTAAGATAGGCTAATCAAAACCACCGACCAACCGTTTCAATGACGTAATATATGAATGTTCCCGAAGTCCTGAAGCGAGTGAAGGTACGTCGCCTGCTTGCAAGGGCAATAACTTGAAAGAACCACATGCCTACGGCCATTCAAAGCCTCTGGATTTAAAAATAGCATGGATAACTTAGGTCCTTAATTAAGAATATTTGTCAGAGCTGGTGCCCGACTGACCGAGATTTACTGAAGCTGGGCTCCGTTCTGCCTCCTCTAAAAAGTCCTGTTTGATGGGTTTTGAGCGTGCACGCACTCTCGCCTACTTTTGCACGGAGTCATGTGAAATTTTCAACTTTGTCCTAGAGATGCGAAATTTGGCATGCACATGCACCAACATATGCTGCATCATGATATAACATCAATTCCCGTTCCGTTCGCTATAAATTTTTCAGAAAACATCGAAAACCAAATGTCACCCCTATTCCGTTTGGTTTTTGATTTTTCCTGAAAAATTTATAGCGAACGGAACGGGAATTGATGTTATATCATGATGCAGCATATGTTGGTGCATGTGCATGCCAAATTTCGCATCTCTAGGACAAAGTTGAAAATTTCACATGACTCCGTGCAAAAGTAGGCGAGAGTGCGTGCACGCTCAAAACCCATCAAACAGGACTTTTTAGAGGAGGCAGAACGGAGCCCAGCTTCAGTATAACCGCTCAATTCGCAACCATCACAAGGGAAATAAATTATGGTAAGGAAAATAGTGAGATTTTCTTTCCCCCATCCCTCCTGAATCAGGAGCCCTGATATGTACCACATGGGCACGATGTCATTGGAGCTTTGGGCACCCTCTCGAGTTACATAATTTATGAATGTCCCCTTCCAAAAGAACATTTTCCCCACCAGGCCCCGATCTAGCCCGAAATCTTACCTGGGCAAAGAAATTAGGCGCCCCAAGCCGGATTCGCAGGATTGTGGCGCTTCGCGTGATGGGCCAAACTGGGTTTTGAGTTGGTCTTGAGTTCACAATTGTTGCATGAATCTTCTCGGTATTTCCGGTATGTATCGCCTCGACGTGAAGTCTCAGCTTGGCTGATGTCGAAAATCTTTGGTCGCAAAATGTGCACGGATACTTCTTCTGATCTTCATGCACAAATTGGATATGCTTTTTTAAGTCAGATCCACGTAAGGAAATATAAGGACAAATTGCACAATTGAAAATCCTCCGGGTCGATTTTTCCAAATGTATAACCTGTAAAGTACGCATATACATATAAATATACAGGGTGGTTTAAATGTCACGCAACAATGGAAAATTTTTCAATGGAAGAAATCCCTAAATCCCCATTAGTTACAAGATTTTGGATTAAGATTTTTATAATTATTATCAAAACTGATGGAAAACTGATGACGAAATTCTTAAAACATTGAATTTTAGAGACAAAATTTCGGTAACTAATGGAAATTTACAAATTTTTCTCATCGAAAAATTTTCCATTGTAGCGTGACATTTTAACCACCCTGTATATTATAGCGTCACAATTTTTTTTTAAATTTTATCCAATAAAGTATTTTCGTGTGAGACACATAATTTTACCTCGTGACTGTTTAAATTGCTCGCACTTGCGAAGCTCCTCCCACACGTGGAACAAATGTGCGCCTTCTCAGTCGTGTGAGTGGAAATGTGCGTCTCAAGGTTTTGTCTGGTTTTACTTTCTTTCCCGCAAAGAGTGCACCGAAATCGGGTCGGATTCTCGGCATGTTCAGTTTTCATATGGGTCGAAGCATCGCTTTTCCTTAGGTAGGATTTGCCGCAGTCAGGAAACCCACATAAAACACGAGGCCGTTTCAACGTGCTGTGCACGGCACTAATGTGTTTCAATAAATTTGCAGACGTGTGCACGGTGACAAATAGTACAACGGGGTCGGTCCCGGTCGGTGTGAAACATTTTTATGTGAACGGCCAAGGTTGTTGGATTTTTAGAAATTTTCCCGCAGATCTGAAAAGTAGGACGAAAACTCTGGTTGGTTGAATTATAAAATTTCGCTTGAAGTTTGTAAATTTGGAAAGTTACCTCACATTTCACCTTCGCATCGGAGTCATGCGTGACCATGTGACGGTTTAAGTTTTGCTTATTGCTGAACGTTTTTACGCACGTGGAACACGTCAATTCGTTTCCTTTCCTTTCGTCCATTCGAAATAGTTTGAATGAAATATTTTTCGCACTATCTAGAAAAATAATTAGGGAAATGCGTAAACCCGAACTGAGCTTTCCTTTAAAGATGGAATTATAATTATTCCACCGGTTTTCACTGAATCGTAAATATGCATTTATTTCCTACGTATGTATTTTAGTGAACCAATGCCGTAATAGTGTCGAAGGATCCAACTTGAGCAACAACTTGAAAATGTGTGCATAGCTAACCTTCTGATGTTTTTTTTGTGTTGTACATAAATTTCAGGTCAAGTGTATTTTTAGGAAGAGAAGGGAAAAGAATGTTCGTAGAAGCCCTGAAGCGAGTGAAGGTAAATATGCAAATGGTCTGCAGGTAAGGGTAATGACTTGGAGCAGCAGCGTACCCGAATATGTAAATTATTTTAGGGTTTCATCAAAATAGATGTGATAATGTGAAATGTGATAATTTTGTATATAAAACATGTCGAAACTTAAGGTTTAACAATTATGGAAATTTTGATTTATTTTGATTTATTTTACTTAGATTTATTGCTTAGAAATTTTACCACGCATAATTGTTTTCAGTACCTGTATAAATATTGTGGATATTCTCATGTAAATGGATAGGATGTGCATGTGAGGAATATCATTTTTCAAAAGGTTACCATAAATTGTTAAACAGTAATGCTCATTTATTTTAGTTTAACATTATTTACAATATATGCACTTACATAAGTACGACATTTCTAAAGTGGGCTATTCTCTAAGCACCAATCTGAGAATTTTTATGACTCCAAGCGGTTGTATGTCGAGAATAAAGGACTATAGCATTTATTTCAACCCAGCTACATACTGCGACTTCTTTCAAGTGCATGCGCTGGGGATATTAAGCTGCACCTACATATGTAGATAGTTAGATAAAAAAACACGTAAAGAATATTCAGAACCTGATAGAACAGATATTAGACGATTAATTTTTACTAATATGTAAATATGTAAATTTAATCAGCCGATCTGAAAAATGTGTCCAATTTTTGTATTTTATGTAATTGTTGTGTTCAGATGAGTACATATCGGCGGCCTAAATTAAATCAGACAAGATCCAAAAACAAATTTCCTTAGTTCTCACTGTTCCAGAGTATGACGACGACAGTGTGCCACCAATTTTGTAAAGTAGAAAAACGGCTTCTTGCAGAAGTAGCACTCTCGTCGATTCGCAGGGTTGTGGCGCCTAACGTGATGGGCTAAATTGTTTCTGGAATGACTCTGGTACTCGCATTTGTCACAGGAATGAACTTTCTCCTTGTTCGCGGGATGCTTCGCCTCCACGTGACGTCGCATGTCCCTAGATGTCGAGAATGGTTTGTCACAGTATGTGCACGGATGATTCCTCCGATTTTCATGTACAATTTGGGTATGCCGTAGTAAGTCGGCTTTCCTTGAGACAGTTTGGGGACAAAGTTCGCATTTAAAAATCCTACGGTTAGATTTTTCGAGATGTGTAACCTGTAAATTAAAAATAAATTCGTGTTTCATTTCAATTGATTAATATTGTCTTCATCGTTTTATCCTTCCTGATTTGGCATTCATTTATAAATACCTCGTGACATTTCATCACGGAAAACTGGCCGAAGCTCCTCCCACAAGTGGAACAAACGTGGGTTTTCTCCGTCGTGTGGGTAGAAATGTGCCGCTCAAGATTTCCTTTGGATTTGAATTCTCGGCCGCATAGTGGACACGAAAATCGGGTCGGCTTGTTGGCATGCTCAGTTTTTACGTGTTGCGATAGACTTCGACTGCTCGAGTAGGTTTTTCCACATCCGGGAAATTCACATGGAAAACGAGGTCGTTCGAGCGTGCTGTGGACGGTGGTAATGTGTCTCCGCAAAGTTGTAGATCTGGAAAATACCCGGTGGCAGATGTCGCAACTTGGTCGGTCGCGGCAGGTGTGAAGCCTTTTTATGTGGGAGGATAAAGTGACTGGATTTTTAGAAATTTTCCCGCAGATCTAAAAAGTAGGGCACAAAGGGATGGACGTACTTGGTTTTGAAATCACTTTACGTTATGTTGCGATTACATACCTCACATTTCACCTTTGCATGGGCATCATGCGTGACCACGTGACGATTTAAGTGAGATTTAGTGGTGAACGTTTTTAAGCACGTCGAACATGTCCATCCATTCTCTGGAGGTAGATCCATTCTAAGTCCACATTATAATGTGGAAAAAAATTAGCCAACAAACTCGAACTGTACTTTCTCCAACGGTTCGCTTCATATGACTTGGTAATAAGTATTTTTATGTATGTGTGTACAAATATTTGTATATATCTATTTTCCCGAAAAAGTTGAGTAATTCAGTGTCGTACATATGTAGTAGCGACGTAGCTGACGTCCTGTGCCAAATTGTGAGCCTAGAACCAAGCCTCTTCTGTAGCTTTGCTGGTATCCGTTAAATTTCAGACCCAGTGTATTTTTAGAAGAGAAGGGTAACGAATGCTTGTGAGATTCGAGTGAAGGTGTAAATGGTCTACGGGCAGGGGCAATGACTTGAAGAAACATGTGTGATACCATTCAAGGGATCCCTTCCCTGAGGTTTACCTAACACGGGGGCCATACATAAATCACGTGGTAGATTTTCGGGAAATTTTGACCCCCATCCCCCCGGTGTGCCCTATCGTTATAATTAACATGGCAAAGATAGGATGCCTTGACCTTTGATTTGCATGTACCTAAACAGAGTTTAGACACATATGTACGTGCAACTCTGAAAATTTTTATGTAAATCAAGGATTTCCTGAATAATTCAAATGTTTACTAATTATCGCCATTAACAACGTCAATTTATTCGCTTTATACAATTTTGAGAAACATAATTTCATCAATAATTACGCGTACAAAGCATTACACTATGTGTATATTCAAGATAGTCCCCTGTAAATGGGGAGAAAATGTGATCCTTATCATTTTTCAGGAAAATTTAAACGAATTTCACTCGTAATGTGATGAGTACATATTCACAATATCGCTGGTCTAATAATAAATCAGACAAGACTAACAACAACTATCCTCCGCTATGTACACTATTCTAAAGTATGACGACGACAGTGTCTCACCAGTTTCGAGAAACAGACGAGCAGCTTCTGGCAGAAGTAGCATTCTCGTCGATTCGCAGGATTGTGACGCCGCCTGTGGTATGCCAAATTTACTTTCGAGTGACTCTTGTATTCGCACTGGTCACAGGAATGAATTTTCTCCGTATCCACAGGATGTCTCGCTTCCACGTGATTTCTCATATTGCTCGATGTCGAGAATCTTTTGCCACAAAATTTACATGGATGATTCCTCTGATTTTCATGCACAATGTGGATATGATTTGCTAAGTGTGACCTTCGTAAGAAAGCCTCAGAACAGAGTTCACACTTGAAAATCCTCTTGGTAGATTTTTCCAAATGTGTTGCCTGTAAAATCATGCAGGTATTTATGTAAACGGCACAAGCATTGTTAACCTTTAGCTTTGCGGCATTTCACAACTTTAAGTAGTTACGTATGCAATTCTTTTGATAATTTCGTTTTCAAAGCAAAAGTTGTTCGTGTTTTTTTTAGCATAGTCGACTTTTACGTGTACACAGCATGCTATCATTATATAGTTGTAATAACACTGTTACATACATAGTATACAATCTGGATGGCGACATTGTTTCCAATGTGCCCTGAAAGACATGACTATATACGAAACGGTCACTATGAACTGCAAGACACTGTGAAAACGGTGAGACTCCTATATTTTGTAACTTCTTTATTAAGTAGCGCAAGCTACTTTATGCGATGAGTTAGTTAGTCTGTCTGTCTGTCTGTCTGTCTGTCAACACGATAACAGGAGAACGGATCGAGATAATCGAAATCGGTTTGCGGCATCATACAAACGACCCCAGGGGGAGGTTCCCCCCACATTTTGGGGTCAACCGGACCCCAAAATGCCGGTGGTTGAGGCAAAGTGAGATTTTTAGAAGAATTGAATCTATCGATGAAGTAGAGTTGAATTAAGTGTTCCCGAGTTGTGTCACACCCCTCGGGCGCCAGGGGTTGTGGTCGGGGCAAAATGAGATTTTTACAAAAATTGAATCTATGTATGAAATAGAGTTAAATTAAGTGTACCCGAGTTGTGCCACACCCCCTCGCAACCAGGGATTGTGGTTGGGGCAAAATGAGAATTTTCAAAAATTGAAACTAACATGTAGGACATATGAAACAGTAGGATTGATTAATTAATAAGGATTGATAAAATAGTAAAACATGTAAGATGCATAATTTTTCAGAGTAGCAAGATAGAATGAGGAAATCTCAATTATTTTGTTATTTTTAAATAATTCAGATTCGGCAATCTTTGGTTTCTTTATTTTGTATCGCATTCTCAGCACTCTTGCGCTACTTGTGTACCCTGCGTTGCTTCAGTTTATTTTGTTGCGGAAATATTCGAGGAAAAAGAGCATCGCTTCTCAAACTTCTTTAATTTTCCAAAAAAAACATGGTGCGAAGCGACGCTTTTAAGTGATGTGAATAACCACACTCAAAATAAAAATATGTAGAATGGACATATTCAAAGTTGATATAAAGGAGGATGACACATCCAGAAGCTCTTTGTCCTACATACGCTTGTGCAAAATTGGTCCAAAATATAAGATGACACCGTTTGTTGAATTTAGCAAACTTTTGGAAATTACCTTTTAGTTGTGTCATTCATCTTTTTATTAAACCTGAAGTATATTTTACTTGCTTCATTTAGAGCGCACATGAATTATTACACTCTAAATAAAGTTGAGTAAAGCTAGTTGAGTAAAATGAGGTTGGTCAAATTTTTTACAACATTGGACAAAGTTTAAACTTCATGTGAGTAAAATTTACACAACAAAGTTGAGTAAAGCAGATTTTTGCTAACCTTGAGCAAAATTTGACTTTTTGTTGATTAAATATACAATTAATCAATGTTGGGTGAAAAATGCCAAAGAGTTGATCAATTTTTACTCAACATTTGAGTAAACCTACTCTGTCCACTTGGTGTCGCTATCAGCCACGTCATGCCGCCAGTTGGTTACTCGAGTCACAAAAGAAACATCAGTAAATTTATTCGCTTTTTTGAAATTAACTAAAAACGACCCAACGATTGGAATTCTTTAACCCTTTAACGTGTATGATTAACGACAAGAAAAGGCATTAAATCGGGGACGCTATAAGTATGTTGTGGTCATGGCGCGGGAGGAGAAATTCAGGAGTTTTTAATAAAACTCGAAAAACTGGAAAATAAAAAATTTAACGTTGAGTTGTATAGGGAAATATCCAAATTTTTGGGAAGAAAATCTTCAAATTTAGCATTGTGTTGGCATAGGAGAAATCCCTCAAAATTGCAACAAATTTTAGGCCGCGGAGAGAAAATGGTGAAAATCAATGACCTCCTAGAAACGACAATTGTCGTCCTTCCGCGCCATGACCACGATTTTTTAGGACGACTTTTGTCGTACTCCCGAATTAAACCATTTCTTATAAAACGACTATTGTCGTCGTTACAGTTTTAAGGGTTAAATTGCCAACTACATAAGTTCAATATACAGCTATGTAAGTTAAAAGGTAAGGCGTTTTGATTAAGTTTTTTCACATTTAATAATATGCTAATAATTTTATTTTAAAACAAAATATTGATTTGTACCTATTTTTTTTACAGAAAACGATGTTACAAAATAATATTTTTAAAGCTTCTGGACAAGTCCGCTGGATCAACGTTTGCTGAAATACCTCCATCAATTGGTGACATATTTAACTTAACAACCGCAGCTAGAGAGGTTGGTAGATTAGTAGTCAGAGTTTTTGCAGATTATGTCTCAAAATTTTAATTTTATATATTTACACTCTAAAGAAAGTTGTAGAAAATTTCTACAAGGTTGTGTAAAATTTTGTCCAACATTGGGTAAAAAAGAGGATGACACAACCGTTGGTTAAATTTTACTCAACTTGGTTGAGTAATTTTTGCTCAACAAGTTGTGGAATTTTTTCTCAACACGTTGTGGAATTTTTACTCAACAAGTTGTGGAATTTTTACTCAACTGAATGATTAAAATTTACTCTTTGGTTGATCAAAGGTTGCTTTTTATGCTGATTAAAATAGATTATTTACCTTATTAAAACTCAGTTTTCGCCACGACTTATGTCTTGTGTACAAGCCCGTGGAGGAAATTGTGAAAACGAAGTTATGATTTCTAAACAAGATTAATACCTTGTTCATCCACAAAAATTTCTATCAGATAGCTCTAATACTTTGGGCTTTATCACCGGAAATGCATTCACGGGAACTTATGGTCGGACTATGTAATCTCTGCAAAATAAACAAGTCAAATATTTTTTTAGTTTGCAGATCTAGGCAATTTCGGCTATATTTTTTACGGTTTAAAAAAATTCCTGTTGTTAAACTAGACGAGACCCGGTCAATCTTCTTTTTTAGGATGATACTCTAGCATGAACTACTTGGAACACCACGTATTAGAACCCCCGAGTTTGGTCGCGTAGTCCGCGACATGGTCGCAAAGTCGGCGCAAAATTCAAAATTTTGATGTTCGAAAGGCTATAACTTTTTACCGGAGTATAGTGGATAGGTAAATGCTATATTATTTTGGATCAGGGTTCGAAGATCTGTCGATTGCAATTAATTTCAGAGCCACACCCCCCCCCAGGGGGGTCAACTCCTCCCCCAGGGGGTGTGGTCACCCAAAATTTTTCAAATGTTGAGCTTGAGCCCCCAAACCGCCATATATGCAAAAATATTTTGGAAATAGTCTTCGTGGAATTGATTCCACTTCCGGCCATAAGGCCGCCGCATTGTGCGTCCAGTACACCTTGCATGCATATCTATTCAGTTGACAAAGTAATTATCTAAGTTCAATACAACCGTTATTTCCTTATTTCTGGTCAAATTATAAATTTTGAGTGGTAAAAATATCCAGGATCCCCTCACTATGTCGAGTCCTCGTCTCTTTCTTATGCATACACACCAGAGGTCAACGCCGACCAATTTAGCGGCGGCGGCGGCGCCAATTTTTGTGACTTTTCGGCGCGGCGGCGCGGCGTCTCAATGTTAAAGGAATAGGAAATTAGATTTATCGGCGGCGGATGCGCGTAAAATTCGATCAGCGTATGGCAGCCCGGCGGCGTGAGATCGGCGGCGTTGACCTCTGATGCACACAAGTTCATGCATGTACATACATACAGTATGTACACATGTTCCATTTCCATGTCTACGCAAACTATTTAGATATGTGAGTGAAAAGCATTGTGAAGTGATCAGGTATTGCATACATAAGTGGAGCAAGCCAATCCATTTCGGTGCCGTGAATGGATTCAGTGTTCTACGGGAACATAATTTTTCACCCGAACTGCACTTTTCCTTAATGATATAATTAAAAAATTGTCCAATTTCTCGCACAAAATCAGAGTCCGTATTTATTTCCTTGAAAATCAATCAAAAAACTGTGGCGTGTGTAGTAAGATGATGTTTGCTTTGAATCATTTTAAATGCAATTCTGAGAATTTTTATGGCACAAGGAGCAGGAATGTTCGAAATTGAGGTTGAAAATTTATGGTAATTAGCACTGCTTTATTTATATGATATTGCCTAACAATATTCCATCATTAATTACAAGTACAGATATTCATTTCTTCTTTTCCTCATTCTACTTAAACGGATAGTAAATTATAGCGATTAATATTATATAATATTTTTCAGAAGTTGTGAACAGATCTCTGACAGTTTTAAGCATGAACAGCGTTTGGTGAAAACTTGTCGAAATTTTAAATTCTAATTGATTGTTACAAGAGAAATATGTATGTACACATCGCCGATCAAATAATAAAATCATACAGGACCAGCAACAAATTTCCTGAATTGTAATTTTTCTAGAGTGTGACGTCGACAGTGTGTCACCAAATTCGAAAAACAGACAAACTGCTTCTTGCAGAAGTAACATTCTCGTCGATTCGCCGGATTGTGACGCCAAGCGTGATTGGCTAAACTTCTTTTCGAGTCGCTCCTGAATTCGCATTTGTCGCAGGAGTGATTGTTCGCGGCATGTTTCGCCTCCACGTGACGTCTCAAATCAGTTGATGACGAGAATCTCTTCTCACAAAATGTGCACGGGCGATTCCTCCGATTTCCATGTACAATTTGGACGTGCCTCTGTAAATAGCCTTTATGGAGGAAAGTCCGAACACAAAGTTCACGCTTGAAAATTCTTCGAGTAGATTTTTCAAAATGTGTAGCCTGCAAAATAAGCAAATATTTATTCTTAACCCACCAAATTTGCCTGATTAGAATTTCTCGCCAAATTTGTTCTTATCGAATCTTCCTAACAAAACATTAACAAAATATTCATCTTGTACCTCGTGCAGTTTCCTTTTTGAATATGTGGAAAAGCTCCTCCCACAAGTTGAACACGTGAAGGCTTTCTCCGTGGTGTGGGTGAAAATGTGCCTCTCAAGATTTTGTTTGGTTTTGAATTCCCTACCGCGAAGTGTGCAAGAAAATCGGGTCGGATTCTCGGTGTGTTCAGTTTCAATGTGTTTCAAAACATGGTGTTTCGACAGATAGGATTTGTCACAATCAGGAAATCCGCATGGAAAACGGGGTCGTTCGATCGTGCTGTGGACGGTGCTAATGTGTTTCCGTAAAGTGGCGGATGTGTAAAACACACGGTGACAAGTGTCGCAACTTGGTCTGTCCCGGTTGCTGTGAATCATTCTTATTTGAGCGGATAAGGCTGGTGGATTTTTCGAGATTTGTCCGCAAATCTAAAATGCAGAACAAAAATAGGTCCATCTATGTGGTAGATGGAATTTCGACATAATAGAAACTTCCATGATTACCTCACATTTCACCTTCGCGTCGTCGTCATGAGTGAACATGTGAATCCTTAAGGTTTGCTTAGTGGTGAAAGTTTTCAAGCACGTGGAGCATGCTAGCACGTTTCTGGATGATTCCATTCGAAGTCTGTCTGGTTTATTTGGAGACAAATTTTTACAAATGCAGTAAAACCTTCACTTTCCTAACTGATTTAATTCAATTGATTCAAAAGTATAATTCTTCAGCGGAGTCTGAAATATGAATTTACGTATTTGTTTCGTATTTTAAGAAATAATGTCGTAAAGAAGCTGCGAGTTTGCTTTATCGACCAACTCGAAAGCCTAATTGTAACGTTGAACTATTTTACGCTTTCTGTCCTGAATTTCAAGCCATGTATATTTTTAGAACGAGAAAGGTACACAATGAAAGATCCTAAAAGTTCTACTTAAAGCGTTTGAAAAGATTGGTAAATGGTGTGCATGAATGGACAGTCACTATGTTCATATACGTTTCAACCACTCAAGGCATCCCTTTCCCTGCATTTGAATTACATGGTGATGTATAGAATTAGAATGCTCCTTAAAGCCCGGAGGCAGACGCTGGCTAGTTTCATCCCCACGTACATACGTATGTATGTACATAATGAAGAGTAGGTATGATATTATGATACAGTGCTGGCCTGAATATACGACACCTATAATTTTTTACTAACCAGTACATAGTTCATGTAAACGCAAATCTGAGAATATTTTTTACTCAAAGTCAGTCAAAGTGGTTGGACGTCAAAAATAACGGTTTGAAAAATACACTAACTAATAGCATTACTCAGAAAATTACAAAAAAGTGTTTGGGATAATCTCTTTTATGCAAATGGAGAGAATATGTATATCAAGAATATCATTTTTAACAGATTTCAGACGATGATTTACTATAATCTTGGAAATGTCGAATTTTTACATTAGCAAACGGAGGAATAAGATAAGTATTGGGGACCTACATAATAAAACATAAAATTATAAAATATTAAATCCCCTTGGCTTGTTAGAATTCCAAAGTATGATGACGACAGTGCGTCACCAATTTCGAAAAGTTGACAAACTGCTTCCTGCAGAAATAGAATTCTCGTCGATTTGCATGGTTGTGGCGCCTAACGTGTTGGGCTAAATTTTCTTTCGAGTGGCTCCTGTATTCACACTTGTCACAGGAATGGACTTTCTCCTTATTCGCGGAATGGAACGCTTCCACGTGATATCGTATATTGGTCGATGTCGAGAATCTCTTGCCACAAAATGAGCATGGATGATTCCTCCGATTTTCGTGAACAGCATGGATATGTTGCCGTAAGCTGGCTCTGGCTAAGAATGTCTGAGCACAAAGTTCACACCTGAATATCTTTTGGGAAGATTTTTCCAAATGTGTAGCCTGTAAAAGAAGTAAATTTTTACATATCGTAAAGTCATCCTTCATTTCATTCAACCCGATATTTGCGACACTTATGTATGAATCACTCAGCACGAGGCTCATATAATTATTTCTACCTCGTGATGTTTCATGGCTGTCTGCTGTGCATAGCTCCTCCCACAAGTGGAACACGTGTAGGCCTTCTCCGTCGTGTGGCTGGATATGTGCATCTCAAGGTTTTTTCTGATTTTAAATTCTTTGCCGCAAAGGGTGCACGGAAATCGGGTCGGATTTTCGGTGTGTTCAGTTGTTTTATGTACCGAAAGATCACCTTTCCTTAGGTAGGATTTCTCACAGTTAGGAAATTCACATGGAAAACGAGGTCGTTTAATCTTGCTGTGAACGGTGTCAATGTGTATCCGTAAACTTGCAGATGTGGAAACTATTTTATGACAGGTGTCGCAAGTGGGTCGGTCCAGCTTTGTGTGAAGTGTTCTCACGTGGATGGACAAGGTTGCTGGGTTTTTCAACATTTTCCCGCAGATCTAAAAAGTTAGGTGAAAATTGTGAATTTGCTTAGCTAAATTTTAAAGCTATTTTTATTAATAGGGTGTCCCAACTTTGTAAGAAAAATCGCTTTTTCCGCTCACGATTTTTTCGCTCTTTTTGTAAACCGCACTGCGTATGCGATTCCGATCTTTTTTCCGCTTTTTCTGCTCAAAAATAAAATCTACTTTAAGATGATTTTTTCGCTCTTTTTACTACTTTGTGAGTGAAAAATCAGTCTCTCAGAGACATGTTTAAGGGGACATCGCCCGATTTTGATGCCCTATGGAATATATTGCAATATCAGGTGAGTGTATGAAAAGTGAGGGAGATTTTATTCCATTGCCCCACCTGCGCCCGCCACACCCCCTGAAAAGCATTGCAACCACTAAAACTACCGCATTCAAACCTTTGCCAAAAATCCTATTTTCATCCTATTTTGGTAATTTTTGGATTTACATGATCTTAGATAGTTGTTTTATCATATCCAACATGAAGCAAATTTAAATTTTAAAAGAAACTCGAAAGTTTCCTGACCACCCATTCTCTGCTCCTGAGTATTCAAGCGATAAAAAATCGGGACAGTCAAGTATTGAGCGAAAAAAGCGGATTTCAGATTTTTTAGCTTTTCGCTTTTTCAGATCTTTTTTACAAACTTGGGAGACCCTAATGTTGCGTATAAGTTTGGAAGATTACCTCACATTTCACCTTCGCGTCTGGGTCATGCGTGAACATGTGACGTTTGAGGTCGTTCTTATTGCTGAACGGTTTTGAGCACGTGGAGCATGTCAACTCATTTCCTCGCCGTGTATCCATTCGAAGTCCTACGTGAAAAAAAACAATTAACAGATTAACCGGACTGCCTTGTTAGTAAAGGATTTAGTTAAAATTCATCCAAAATTTCGCACCGAATTTGCGGTAGGTAATTATTTTTTTCTTTCGTTTTTTGTGACAAAATGTCGCAAATGTGGCGAAGCTTGAAGCTTAAATCGTCAACTAACTTGAAAGCCTAAAATCAAACTAAACTTGTTTAAAGCTTCTTTTCGAAATATGACACAAGTTTTATTTTTGGAAAGAGAAGGTTGAAGAATGATGGTGGTACATATGTAATCCTATAGCGAATGAAGGTAAAAGGTCTCCTCGCAAAGCAAAGGTATGTAGTGACATATCCCACCATAATGCAACTTACCCATTCTCACATTACGTGGCACGTGGCACATGGCCATCCACTCCCTCGTTTTGAATTCGAAATTTGAAATCTTTCAGTCTTGGGGGGAGATAATATAAAGAATAACCCTGAACTGCCCTTTTCCTTAATGATTTGGTTCAAGGGTTTCGCACCGGATCGGAAATAATTCAGTATTTGTTTCCTCCCATTTTAATGTAGCAATGCCACAAGCTAGCATCTTCTGCTGACTCGATCGAATAAAACCAAACTTTGGTAACCTTTTAGTGGTATAAATTTCAGACCAAATGTATTTTTAGGAAAGGAAGGGTAAACAATGCCTGTGGGAGTCCTGAGGCAAGTGAATGGTCTAGATGCATTGGTGGTGCCTTGTGCCCCATTCATGGGATTCTTTAGTTTAAATAACATGGTTAACTTGATAATTAAAAATGTTCGTTACACCCGAAGGCGAGTGCAGGGAAGTGTCCTAGATTAACTAAATTGTGTTTACTTCAGAAGGTAAGCATGGTTACAATAGAAACATTCCTCTCTCTAGTCCATCATTTCTCCTGGACCGTAATAGCGATGGGACCGTTCAAGCCTAACGGTATCAAGGCAATCAATCTTTCCCCTTATACTCATGTAGCCCCACGTGTTCAATTTTTCAATAAAAACAAAAATCTGAGGATAAGATTCTTAGGGTCACATTTTTTGGCTATAAAATTTTCGCCAAATTTTCAAGTTTTTTCCTCCACCTTAGCAAATCTCGGAAATTTTTCGGAATTAAGCAGAGTAAATGTGGCATTATGTAGATTTACGTTAGCATGAGCACCTTTTTAACACGATGCTGAATATTTTTGTTAAAACAGTTGGAGGCATGTTAAGGATGAAGGTGTACAAATTATGGCATAAAAATTAAGTGAACTATGTACGCAGTGAGCTTTGTTTGGAAATTTTTAGGAGCATAATCTTATCAGTAACAACCTGTATTTGGGATATTCCCATGTAAATCGGTAGGAAATGAATTGGACAATGTAATTTTTCAGTAGCTGGTAACATATTTCGAATCATTGTTTATTATGATTAATGTTATGGAAATATTGCTTGAATTTCTAACTTTTAAGTAATTGTAGTAATAATAATTTTAATTATCATTATCATTTTAGTAATGAAACAAGTATGCGCATATGCAAAGAATTGGTTTATAAATCAGTTGCAGTTGTTCCATCTACAGGGCATGGGGCACTTGTACTAAGAAAAATTCAAACGCTCGCGCGAAAAAAGTGGGACAACTTAAACAAACACGTCCTACACTATTTCATAGACAAACCAATTTGATATGACTCTGATTTTTTTTGCTCGAAATTCTGAAAAATGGCTCCTCTCTGACCATTTTAAGGAAGGTACTAGTGAAAAAGTTTTCCAGCCATGATTGATTCGTGGAGAAAATGTACAAATTAGCTACGACTTTAGATGGACTTTGGAAAAGTTTTAACGGCAAGTGGTAAAAACATGAGCTTCAAAAATTGTCAGGAAGTGTTTTCATCAAAGAAAAGACGTTGCAAACTTGTAGCCCAGAATAAGGGGAATCATATCGAGCAAGTTAATTATCCCAAAAAAACATCATATATAGGTTAGAACAATTTTTAAACACCTCTCGGTATAAGTGACCCACTCTCTGTATAAGGGAGTTTAATTTTTGGGTACAAACTTGATTCTGACAAATTCACGAATTTTTTCATCAGCGTCGTTCAACGTTTCGGCAGCTACGTTAAATACGCTTTTAAAACAATTTGTAACTTGGTGCTGTTTCGTTTGTGCTCGATTTTTTTCCTACTTTATGAGGGTTTCCTACTTTTTTCCTACTTCCCACTGCGTTCGCCCTACAAATCGTGCCCCAAAGTTTTGTGGGCAATGTCTTCAGCAAAAATAGTCTTCCTTCTTCTGATGGTGAACACAAGGTCGGATTAAATCATCATGTGAAATGTTTCTATATGGACTTTGCAGAAGGGTACACATCTTTCGACGAATAATGAAGACAAGGCCATGCTTCGTCGAATGTTAAATCTTGACTCTTTAAGTAGGTTCGGAATTAATTTTTGTACGCATTTTCCAACCAAATTTCAATCCATATAAGTAGGGTTGCCGCGGGTAACGGGTCGGGTACCCGTTACCCGCATACCCGCACGATTCATGCGGGTACCCGTTATCTGCGGGTAGTGAGAACTACCCGCACGGGTAACGGGTAGTTCAGTTTTTATTTAATTTTCAATATAAATCAGGTCACAAAAAACTTAGCAGCAAGTTAGTTAACTTACCAACAAAAGCGTCAATTTATTATTTATAAAATTCAAAATTTGCTATATTCCAGCAACTAACGTTTATATCGAGCGAGTCTTTTCGGAAGCCACAGAAGCCTACGGCAGCCTCAAATGCTTTTCACGTCCCGAAAATGAGGAGAAATTATTGCTACTCAAGTACAATTTGCCTGCTCTAAAATATCAGTAATACTTTAACTTGTATTTAGTTGTGCGTATTTATGCAAGACTGCCGAGATTTTAATTTGTGCTTTGAAAGGGAAAAACCTGAATCCGATTGAAACCAAAAATTTTACTTGTAGACAATTTTTTTAAATCAAAATTTTATTTAAATCAAAATTTAAAAAAATCAAACTAAAAATTAGCCTTTTTTCAAGCTACACCACGACACACGATGGTCTAGGGGGTCGGCGGAAAGTACAAACCGCTCGTTACAAATCCCTCATTTCAAACCGCTCATTACAAACCCGGCTCCTTACAAACCGCTTATTACAAACCCGCTCAATACAAACCCGGATCATTACAAACCCCGCTCATTACAAACCCGGATCATGACAAACCCCGCTCATTACAAACCATGCTCATTATAAACCCAGGGCACATAATCCCAAACATTAAGTTCGTAAAATGTCTAAATATTCAAAGAAGTGTTCCCAATGTTTTTTTTAAATAGTATTTTATGAATTCATTTTAAAAATTCGATTTTAGACTTCTCAAAGGAGCGAACTCCCAAATGAAATGAAGTGTTACGGACATAGAGGTGAATAGATTACGGAATAACAGAATACCTCACACTGTACACTCTTCATATTTTCATACTGTGATTTCAAGTACAAATTAAGTCCTTAAAAAATATAACTACTGTAAAAAATCCTGGATATTCACAGGTGTACGCTCTTAGGCTCATCACTGGCCGGAGAACGTATATGACGCTACCATATGTTTTACAGTCTATGCACGTTTATCCTCCATACTGGATTGGTAGTAATTTCCTATCGAGTTGGTGATAGTCTGTTTCTGAATGGTAAAATTTTCAAAAGGTAACGCTCGTTATTACCATACCAGACCGGTCTATGTACATATGTATGTACTTCGGCCAGTAATGATTTAATCTCAGTTTCCTAAGAGTGTACTTCCATTGTTTAATATTTTTGGGACATACTACTCATCCATCATGTGAATGAATTAAAGTGATTTTTATAGGAAATTTGAAACAAACAACCTGGGGCACTAAAAAATTGATCATTTTTGGCAAGCCAGAAATTAAACACGAATACATTTCTGCCCTTCTCCCTCACTGCTAATGTAGCTTTACGTTCGGAGATAAAAAGTTTGCCCAAAATTTCATGTTTTATATACAAATTAATTCATGCAATCCGATTTGTAAACATTTTGAATATTTGATTATTTTACAACTCACCACCTTTTCGGGTTTATAGTGTCCAGGGTTTGTAATGCGCAGGGTTTGTAATGGGCGGGTTTGTAATAAGCGGTTTGTAAGGAGCCGGGTTTGAAAGGAGCGGTTTGTAATGCGGGGTTTGTAATGAGCGGTTTGTACTTTCCTACAATCGTCTAGGGAGTATATCAAAAAGTCAAGCCAAAAATAAGGAATCGCGTGATACCTTCCGTCGAATGTCCACTTTGAAAAAAAATATTTGCGCAAAGCTCAATTTTTAAGTAAATGGTCTGCACCTTTTTCCTCCACTGGACGCAAACTATGATGGACTTTGAACTCTGCCCCCAATAGTTATCGTTAATCGGGCTATTCAATGGAAAGTTAAGTGATAATTCCTAATTTTTGAGTTGATTTTTTTATATAATTCGCTAAGAGATTCAGGTGTAGCTTGAAAAAGTTTCCATTCTAAGCCAAAAATCTGGTTTCAGAAACATGTAATGGCATCTAGCAAATTATGGCATTCGTAACTTGCACAGCATTATCTCAAACTACTGAACACCCCAAATGAGCAAATAATTGATTAAGAGTTTACTATATTTTATGTTAAACCAATCCTCATAAATCACATAGTGGCGAAACTGATGAACTCGGTGGGGTAAAAAGTTCACAAGTTTCGGTGGGAATTTTGAATTTTTTGCAAAAAACTGCAAATATCATCTGGCATTGTTTATGTTTTTAGTGGTTTCCAGTGGGAAGAGTATGTGTGGTGGTGGCTTCCCACCACGCATACTCTATGACAAGTTGAGACGAATCATGAAAAAATGCAAAATCTTGACCTGGTCATTCTAATTCCGAGATTAAATGTGCACTCAAAAATGTGGAATTTGTTGAATTACAACTAGTGATAGTTGCGCAACAAGAAAATAAGGCCCTTTGAGGAATTGATATGCTACTTTTATTTATATTAAATGCCGAAAATCAATTTCCATCAAAATTTTGTTTTTCTCGAGATTAATTGATTAATATAAATAAAAGTAGCATATCAATTCCTCAAAGGGCCTTATTTTCTTGTTGCGCAACTATCACTAGTTGTAATTCAACAAATTCCACATTTTTGAGTGCACATTTAATCTCGGTATAAGAATGACAAGGTAAAAAAGCTGTGCAAAAAATTATGTATGTTGTCAACATACGGAGAAATATTGAGCGAGGGACTGTATTGGCTGATAGAGCGGCCAGAGCAAACTATAATGCCCCGTTAAATAAAATTTATTAGGAAGGTGTTAGGTTTTAACTTAATTCTTTATAACGGGTAGCGGGTACGGGTCGTTGGGCTGCGGTAACGGGTAGCATTTTCGCTACTTGCGGCAACCCTAAATGTAAGTATGCTGTCGTTATAAAAATAGGGATAACCAGGAGCCTATACAATGCCTTTTCGTACTTTGACGTGACCGCAAATTGCATCTTTAGGGTAACAACCTTCTTTTTGCGGTAGTACACTACCAAAGTGTTAGTAGTACACTTGGAAAATTGTGTAAGATTTTCCAGGGTTGATGCCAGGGCTAAAATCCAAAACTGACAAATGAATCTCACGCAAGTTGGACAGTTTGGGGAAACCCCGCTTGGCGAAAAAAATTCGCCAAAACAAAATCCCATTTGGGGAAAAAAATTCACCCATTGTAAATAATTTTTACTAAAGGTCATTTGCCGAAAAACATGTCCCGTTTTGCGAAAATAACGATTATACTCTAAATTATAAAGATAATACCACAAAAATTTACCATTCTCTTAAATTTCGTGATATATTTGACTTAGCATTTTATTCTTTAATCTTCCTTCTGGACAATTCCTCAACAACTTAATTATGTATGGACTTGATACATATGTACATATGCATGCAGTTTTTCTGCAGTCCAACAGTACTTATGGCTGAACTTGTCGAGCTTACCAGTAGAGCAAATACTTTCATGGATAGATTTACAGAATAGGCCATATAATTATCTATTACTATAAGAATTTATTTTAATTTTAAGGTATTTGATATACCTTATATATTAAATACCTAATCATCATATAATCATCAAATCACACAGGCGAAACAACAATTTCTTGGATTAATTCCATTATTAGTATGGTAGGGATACGAAAGCGGGAATCAAATTTTGGATAAATTAAATCTGAGTCAGTAGTAGTTATCTAGTAGGGTAAGCACTATTTTAACGCAAATCTGAAAATATTTATTTACGCAAAGAGACAACAATTTGAAATATGCAGTAGTTCAAAAAGTACACTAGTTAGCTACCCGCTTTACATTATCAAACAATTTTAGAAATAATGTCATCAATAATTGAATGTGCACGTGGTGGAGATAATCTCTTGTATTTATTTAAATGGGTAGAATAAATATGCACGGAAGAATATAATTTGAGTCACGGGGAACAGTAGTAATGCGAAATCTATGGAAATTAAAAAATTTCGCTTAATGCTAATGCATGCATAAATTTATGCTTGCATATGTACTTTCGCTGTTGGATATAAGAAAACAACTATCTGGAGTATAATGGTGAAAGAAATTTCAAAAAAAGAGTAAAATCGGATTTTTGACGTAAATTTTAATGAGTGAAAGCGGGGGTGAAAGCATTTTTTTAACATCTTTGAGTGGGTGTGGCGGCCGCAAATGTGGCCACGGAGTCAAAGCACTTCAGGATTGTTGTTCATTCATGGGACACTATAACAAATACAGGGGACCTTGAGATCCGTGAGTTGATAAGTACATAACCTCCCCTCCTAAGTATGTATGAAGCCAGGATAAAATTATCTTTAACATCCACATTGACCAAGTAAATATGTTGAGCTCGCAGGAGATTAAGTGATAAAGTAAATATTTCAAACCTTTTCAAAATTTTCAACTCCATCACTCGTCACTCAGCTTCACTCTCCTTCACTCCCTCATCGTGAATGAAGCTTCAAATTACCTAAATTGAGTGAAGCAACAGAGGTATGATATTCAGGCATTATTGTCAACCTGGATACTTTCCGACATCGTACAGATATTCGTCTCCCAAAGCGCAGGAAATGGATGTGATTATTATCATTTTTCAGAAGCTGTTGACAGATATCTAATGATTTTTATAATACATAATCAGTGTTTTGGAAATAATGGTTGCATTTTTAAATTTTAATTGGGCATAAGTGGTACATATCTTAATACTCTTGATTATAAAACCAGACAAGTCCAATGACAAATCTAATCGATTCTCACTGTTCGAGAGTATGACGACGACAGTGTCTCACCAAATTCGAAAAACATACAAATTTACTCTTGCAAAAGTAACATTCTCGTCGATTCGCAGAATTGTGACGACTCACATGATTGGCTAAACTTCCTTTCGAGTGAGTCATGAATTTGCATTTGCTGCAGCAATGAATCTTCTCCTTATTCGCGGCATGTCTCGCACCCACGTGACGTCGCATATCGCTTGAGGCCGAGAATCTTTTGTTACAAAATGAGCATGGATAATTCCTCTCATTTTCATGCAAAACTTGGATGTGTTTTTTTAAGTCACGTCGATTTAAGAAAATCTGATGGCAAAGTTCACACTTGAAATTCCGCCTGATAGATTTTTCCAAATGTGTAATCTGAAAAATACACAAAAAAAGAAATACTTCTGAATCTCGAAAATTATTTTTTCATTTTGCCCACAGAATATAGATTCTACCAGAAGAATCGATCTTATGTATTCGAGTGATGCTTATGGAAGAACGGGGAGGGCCAACCAAATAACTCGGTGTACATTTGGCCCACCTGGGGGATGGCACCTCCGCATCATCATCATCACCACATCTCCTGGCATCAAAAAATGATGATGAAAGCACATAGGTGGCGGTGGCACCCCGATTTCTGCACCAGAACACACCCTCGTAGAGCATCAAATTCGTGGAGACGCAGCTCAGAATGGTGTGTTCTGGTGCACAAATCGAGGTGCCACCGCCACCTATGTGCTTTCATCATCATTTTTTGATGCCAGGAGATGTGGTGATGATGATGATGCGGAGGTGCCATCCCCCAGGTGGGCCAAATGTACACCGAGTTATTTGGTTGGCTCTCCCCGTTCTTCCATAAGCATCACTCGAATACATAAGATCGATTCTTCTGGTAGAATCTATATTCTGTGCATTTTGCCCAGAGCCGGGAAAATAAAATCTTGAAGATCAACATGGAGAGTTATCAACTAGATAATTTGTATCCGTAACCCTAAGTATGTAAGATTTTTTTTTAGAAATCTTGTTAAGCGATAATTCTAATCTAATCTCAATCTAATCTCATCTCTAATCTAAGCTACTCTAATCTGCAAGTGGCAGGTCCATTTAATCTTTAGTCTTTTTAGTCCTTCGAATCCTTAAATTTAATCAGGATTGATGTCACGATTAAAATCGGGACATCATGACAGGCCCCAAGCTTCCTAAATCTGTAAATTTCAGACGCGGTTAACGGGACTTGTGCTGGTTATCATTTTAATTTTAATTTTTGATTTGCGAATTTGTAATGGCAAATCTCTTATTATTCTGGAAACTCACTAATTTCACGGCTTTGATTTCACCCAATAAAATATCTGCGAGGCAAATGTATTTATGAGTACCTTGTGTCTTCTCATGGTTGACAAATGGGCGAATCTCCTCCCACGAACAAGTGGACGTCTTCTCCGTCGTGTGGGTGGAAATGTGTGACTCAAGGTCTCGCCTCGTTTTAAATTCTTTACCGCAAAGTGTGCACGGAAATCGGGTCGGATTTTCGGAATGTTCTGTTCTCACATGTTTCGAAGCATCATTTTTCGTTAAGTAAGATTTGTCACAGCCAGGATATCCACATGGAAAGCGAGGTCGTTCAATCGTGCTGTGAACGGCAGTAATGTGGCTCCGTAAATTTTCAGATGAGGAAAAAACACGGTGACAGGTGTCGCAGCTGGGTCGGTTCCGGTCCGTGTGCATCAGCAACATGTGGGCTGATAGGGTTTTTGGATTTTTCGAAATTTTCCCGCAAATCTACGTATTAATAAAACAAACAATTTGAGATAGATATTCGACGATGGAAGTCGAAATATAGGTCGCAGAGTTATAAGCTTAAATGGGCTCATCAAGTTGTTATTTTGAAATTTTAGGCCTTTTAAGATGGCCTTATAGATTTGTCAAGATGTCTGTCTGTCCGTCTGAAAGTCTGTAGGGCCTGGTTCGGGCTAAAAATTATATGTCAATCGTTCATTAGTGTCTGGCTTTTAGATCATAATGCCGTCTTAAGAGGCCCCGCAAAGTTGCTTGAAGTAGGTTTTTTTAATGTTCATACATAATTCTGAAATAAATCTTTATACATTTTTATAATAATTTTTGCACAGGTACAATTTTACTTTAGATAGTGGTGTTCGTTCTTAATATCTTTAACTGGGGAATCAGATTAACGGAGTATGGACAACCACTAGATAAATAGGTGGTTAAAAACCCACGTGTTGGAGGTTTTAGCTAGTGGTAGGTAATGCCAAAAAAGTTTCAGCTAATTCAGTGGGGCATTAAATTTAAAAGTTTATGTAAAGTGTTACCTGACATTTCACCTTCGCCTCGTGGTCGTGCGTATAAAAGTGATTGGTTAAATTTTGCTTTGTTGTGAACCTTTTTGAGTAACTGGGACATTTTAAAACGCTTTCTTGCGTGGAGCCCATTTTAGTTCCGAATTTTCGAACCTGAAATTTAAATGGTTTGTTTATTTATGAAATTGTAGGATAAACTGTACTTTTTCAAGATAACGTTCTAATGAAGAAGTACGGCGAAATTTCTGTTATCCGAATACCGACCTTATGCTTCTCTTCTTAGAATTTCAAAACTACGGAGAAACTGTACTGAATTGCCTCTAACTTTATTTTCTGTGCGTGCAATGGTGACTTATTTATAGACTAACCACAAACCTCTCTCTACATACTTGAGTTCTAAATTTACTGTAGTGAGAGAAGGGTCAAGAATGAACTGTGCCTGGCAATATCCCAGCGACGCTAGTGAAGGTGGAGGCAGGGGCACCTTCTTCTAAAAATAAGGATTTTGACAATGAGCACATTTTTTCTAGTGTTTCTTTATCATGGGTTGACTTATTTAAACCCTTGGACATATGACTGGGGCCACTTGAACATTCTGTTATTAAGTGGGTCAGTCTACTTTGCTCCCACAAGTGGCGCACCAACCCGCTTATTGCGTCATGTTTAAATACCTAGTTCGAATTTTTAAACAATCTACCATGAGTGATAAAATTGGCTATCCTCCTCCCTGGGTGTGGATTAAAACCATACTTGTTCAAGCGAGTGTCATTCAGGGTGGTTTAAAGGTCTCGGTACAATTTAAAATTTGTCAATGGGTAAAATTCATAAGTTTTGTTAAATTTCAGAAATTTTGTCACTGAAATTCAACATTCTAAGAATTTTGTCATCAATATCCCATCAATTTTGGCAATAATTAATAAATATCTCAATCCGAAATCCTCGTAACTAATTAAGATTGATTGATGAAATTTTCCCATTTCAAGATTTTCAATTGCTACGAGACATTTAAACCACCCTGTATGCAGGGCCCGGGCTGGACATATTTGCGCCCTAGGCAAATTTTTTCTGGCGCCCCGGTGCAGAAATCCCTCGTGAGAAAATTCCTTTGTTAACCATCGGCTATTACTAGATTCAGCGGCACTTCTCATATATTTTAAACATTTATTAAGGGTTATTTATTATTATTTCTCCTTTAAGTTATGCACACTATTTTTAATTAAATCCAATATTTGAACTGTAAGTGCAAATTATAATTTGCATGGGAATAGCTGCAGAAATATTAATTAGTGCGCAAATGACATATTCCATGATTCGTGAAATTAAAGGTGAATCTATGTTGTATACCGGAATTCATAAATGCGTTTTATAATTATGAAATACGTGTGAAGATTAATTTGAGGAAAAAGAATAGAGGTGGACTTTGATTCCTCCGTGTTCCAAATTTTTAAAATTGACCCGAAGTATTTTATAAATTCTGACCATCGCACCAGCGCCCGATATTGGATCGCGACGGCACCGGGGTGATCCAATTAATTGTTCAAGCAGTATATATTTTAAATGGTTTATTTGCCATCTTCTAGTTAGTGTTCTCAATGGTCCGGTTCGGTCCGGTCCTGTGCAGAACCGGGACCGGACCGAAAACCGAAAACCTTGGACCGAAACCGGACCGAAGTTTTTTGAGAGGACCGAGACCGGACCGGACCGAATTTTATCCGTCGGTCGGGTATAATTTCGTTCTGCAATATTGTAGTGCTAATTCTAACAAGATCGAGCAGTCGAACCTTTTTTAAGCTATTGTTGAATTTTTTAAAATACAAAAAACGTTATTTGTTTTAAAATTATAATGTTTTTAGAAATGAATTTTCATATTTTCAGGGAAGTAATTCTTGGCATAAATTATGTTAAATTTTTGTAATCGGATTAAAATTCGAAAAGTTACAGCCTTTTAAAAAATCCAGATTTTGGGTAAAAGTTTTTTGTGAAAATTCCGCCACGGGCGAAAACATGCCCATTCTGGAAAACGAAAAAATACGAGTCCGCTTATTTCTGACTGTGAAAAATTTAAAATTAGTCCGGTCAAGATTTACCACCTGCACCTCTACATTATAAGTATGCATTTACCCCACCCAAAACAGTGAAATGCCAATATGATAATTCTATTGGTTAGTAATTCTATTTCTCGACCATTTCTCAACCGATTTTGATAAAATTTTGCACAGACCATTATTAGGAAATGTGAAAACGACTTTTGGTCCGACTAACAATACGATGGTGTAAAGTGTAACCTTCCGATTTGGTTGAAATTTTAAAATAATCTGGTCTAAGTCAATATAACCAGTATTTCTTGAGCAGTTTATGCGATAGGTTTCAATTTGCCAAAATATTTGAGGTCAAAGTTGAAAAACGGACGATTTTTACCAGGCGGAGGAAGCGAACTCAATGTAATTGATGTGATTACATAAATCAACTTATGTAATTCCCCCGTGATTTCTAATCTTTAGCCTAATTTTTTGCACAACTCGCAAATCAATACATGGTAGGTAGGCAAAATTTTCCCTTGTCTTCAGAATTAGCACGATGATATTACGTTTCCATAAATCTTTTGATTTGGAAAATTTGAAAAAGAAATATAAAGGTTATAGTAAGAAACATCGGATGAGATCAAAAAATTTAAAATTCTAAATCATCAATAGTTCAAAGTTTCCAAAAAATTTTGAATGTTAGAAGTGGTTAAGAACTGCATAAATGGCTCAAATTTAAAATTCCAACACTTTCAGAGTCTTTCCAACACATACGAGATAAGTGTCTCAGAAAAATTCTCAACTAAAATGCGGTTTTAATGAATTATGTTTAGCGATAAAAGTTATCGGTCGGACCGGTCCGGTCCGGTCCTGGGAATCAGGACCGAGACCGGACCGAATTTTTGATTTCGGTTTCGGTTCGGTCCAGCCTAGGACCGAGACCGGACCGGACCGGAGTTTTCAGTCCGGTCCCGGTCCTGGACCGGACCGATTGAGAACACTACTTCTAGTCGATTTAATTTTTTCACAGGAGCTAATTTTTCCGCAGATTTTAATTTTTATAAATTGTATGTCGATATCGTTGTAGAGATTATATTACATAATGAGAAATGCCCGTGCGACTCTATTTTTCGCTTTTTATTGAAATATTCAGATGTTTTCTTTTAAATACCCAGTACTAGCAAAAGAACTGTTACAAGAAAAACTCAATGTAGCAATCACAGTTTGTCGAATTTTGAAAACATAACTACATCACTGAAAAGCCAATGAGATTCTATATACGAAACATTATACACCTTTCAAAAGTTTAATCTCATAATAATAATAATAATTTATTACAATGAGATACCCCACAAGTGGGACATTACATCTCAAGGAAAGCAAATATGGTTACATATTATTACATATTATGTCAAATTCATATGCATCAATTAATTCAAATATCACTCTCAGTCTATCATCACATTGATTGTTGACAAAATGTTTCTTTACACGTTGTTTAAATACTTGGAAGCTGACCACTCTACTAGACTGTACAATAGGCTCAAGTAGATTGGACCATACTTTTGAGGCCCTATATAAAAATGATTTTTTACCAAATTTACTGTTATATTTGAGGCTTGGTTCATTATATGTCATATTTCTAGTTGATAAGCTACTATTAGTTTCACATATGTAATTATTGAACAAAGTTGGCCCAGCAATAGTAACCATTTTGCATGCAAGTTTGCACATTTCAAGTTTGCAAGCATTTTTCGCTGTTAACCACTCAATTTCATTGATGTTGTCAGATATTGAATCATATTTAGATTTTCCAAATATAAAGTGAGCTTTTATCATTCGATCAACTACATCAACATTTTTCCTCCCATGTAACCACACAGGGGCAGCATACAAGTAGATGGACTGTACCGACGCGTTGACATATGTAAGGCGACACGAGCCCAGAGTCTTAGTCTTGGTTTCCACTTCGCGATTGCTGTACGCCTACATGCGTTCCACGGGATATTTGTGGTATTTCTAGACGACAGATTTTTTTTCGGAGTCCAAACCTGTGTTTTTGCACATGTATCTAGCTTCAGTTTTGATCATACATATATCGTATTCCAGAAAGTTGAGGTTTCGGTGATGATGAATTGTATTCTCTCTAAAATGGAGGCAGGAATTTTTTATTTCAACCACTTATCTGATATTTTGGCTTCATGAGTAGGACCTGAGCGTCCTTAAAGGTCTAGTGGATATTTTTGAATAGAGTGTGGTTCATCCGTAACCCAATTTGCTCGATAACTTCAAAAATATTTTTCTGACGAAATTTCACCCTCAGAGGAAGAAAATTCACTTTTCCGACGACATTCAAATAAAAAATCACAGAAGCAGGATGGTGGATGGGCCAATTATTATTTTTGAAATTTTTTGAATAATACGGACTGGCAATATGTTGACACAGTGCTTTTGCTTATTTTATATCGCATCAATGGTTAAAGTTGGCTCATCTTTTCAAAATATTTATTTTAATTCTTCAAGCGAGTGCCGCATGATCAGCGCCTGCCTTCTTATAGGTCTATTTTTACTACAAGTGCGGTTAGTAGGTACTTCTCCTCACATCTTAAAGACTTATGTCAAATGTTTAGTTTCAGGGCCAGGGAAATAGTTTTTCTTAACCCGTTTATTTGTAGGGAAATTTTTCTTATGGTCCGGCATGAATTCGGACGAATTCAAGTTTTCATTAACTTCATGATTTTTTATGAGCTCTTTGACTGTTCCCTTCCACTTTTGTTTCACCTATTAACACTTCCAGTGTCAGGGGACTGTTTTACAGTACTGTCTGTCATCTTGCGATCAGTTCGGATTTTTACTCAGCAATTGAAGAAGTGGGGATTTTCTTGCTTACCGAAATGTTGCTAAAAATACTATTTATAGCAACATTTTTAAAATAGCAATATATCATCTTCGCCATTCTACAATTTGGTAGAAAGGCCTTGGGTCACACAAATTTTTGAAACAGTTTCTGACAGATAATTGTTTGGAGATTTCAATAAAAAAATAGTACAACTCTCTAAAAAATTGTGTAGCCTGCTTAATTTACCCGGACAATCTTGTAACAGTTCTTTTGTGAGTACTAGGTAGGTTAAAAAAACAGTCGTAATCATATCTGCAAGTTTTGTAAAAAATTAATTTTTTGATGTTGACTAGCAAATCTCGTGGGAAATCCGATGATTCAAACTACATATCTTTTAAACTTAAAATTAATTTTTGAACGAGACCAATTTTATTTTGTTCACCTTAAACAAAACCTACAGAATACCTGTAATATTTTTGTTACATCAATTTCGCATAAATGTACTACTTTGAGCCCAAGGCTCTAAGTCTAACTGAATTCCAGATAAAAGCTCGGGTCCTTAAAATCCATGGAACATCTAAAATTTTAGGGTCAATTAAAATATTATGAAACATGATCCATCGGAATGGCTTACTTGATTTATTAGAAATCCACCTGAAATATTGTATGAAATTTTTAGATTTTACGGTAGTTTGTACTAACGTCAGAACGTTATATAAAATCTTAAAATTAAAATTACGCGATAGTTAGATTTTTAATAATTCAAATAAGTCTTTCATAGAATCATGTTTTCGAATTTTTGACTTCGGACTAAGGTTCGAAAAGTAAAGTTCAGGTTCTTCATAACTCGAGGTTTTGCTTGGAAGGCAGCTTAAAATTAACGCATTTTGGAAAATACGCTAATATGCTTATATCTTGTAGTAAACAAACTTATTGTTAGATTGGTCCCATGTAGATCTGCCTTGTATATGTTTGAGGAAACGCATGCGTTTGAGATAATTCAGTTGAATTTTGGCACCTCAACTTTCGAAGAAAGAGATTCATTATCGTATCACGCTTAAACCCAAAAATATTGTTCGAAAAGCCTTCTATGAAACCCGAAGTCTGGGGCCTTCTCTGTGGCTTCGAAGTGTTCTTGCAAGATTTTTTTGGGGTGGAGGGGAAATGGTGGAAATTATGTCCATGATATTAAAAATAATAATAAAGTAAATACTTAATATACCATATTTTATCCGCGACGCCCTCTTGCGCCCTTTGCCCTTACCCCTCCCTGGGGCCCTCTAGGAACGCGATGATTTAAATTACATATGTATGTATTGTATATGTGCTCCGAATCACTTTGAAGACAAGAAATTAAGATTCGAACTTGAGATTAGTACTTATAAAATTGTTTTTACAATTTCCAAATTTAAACCAATTTCGTTAACATCAATTAATTTTTTTGTACACGAATAAGAAACTTTTGCCAAAGGGCGCCCTCAGAATTTTCCGCCCTGAGCAATTACCCCTACCAAAATTCTGGGCCTGCCTGTTGAGGGCAAAATTTATTTGCCCAAAACTATGTTAAATAAAGTAGAGCTGTAAGTTTGTCAAATGGTCCTCATAGATCGTTTCACAGCATTATTTATATGTTTTTCTACTGACAACTCATTCTGAACGGATTTAAGAAAATTATTTACCAATTTTCGAATTTGTCGTTTTTATCTAGTACACAGCCGGGCGCCTCACGGCGCCCCTGACAATTTGGCGCCCTAGGCAGTTGCCTAGGCCGCCTGACCCTTAAACGGGCCCTGCCTGTATGTATATCCACTAAATTGCAGGACTTAAACAACACTCGTGATAATGAAAGCATTCTTCATGCCATTGTACACTTTCTCTTTGTTGTCATTCAAAAATCAGTCTTCCCGATTTCTGACTGAAGATTTTCATTTACATTCAGTCATTTTCGTTCAAATTCATTTCACTTCATCGGACTTCATTTCTTACAAATGTATAGGGTAAAAAATGTGAGGAGTGAAAAATCCTTCCATTCACAATAATTCATCTGAAATGGTAGAATCTTTCCGTAATTTTCATACAAATAACATGAATCTTATTTTTATTCACTATTATTATCAGTTAAATGAACGAAAGTGAACACGTATTTTCTTGAATACTTACATAAATATATACATATGATTACGTTTCACATGCAGATTTGAGCATAATTTTGTCATACCAAGTAGTTGCATGTTAAAAACATAAATTTAGAAATTATATTTATGTAGCTAAACACCTTTGACTTTATTCGCTTCATTAAAATTCTGAGGAACATAATCTCATCAATAATTACATGCTCATCTGTTATTCTCCTCTAAATGGATATGACATGCGATTAATATTATTTTTTAGAAAGTCGTAACGTATTTCGACGATCACTTATTATGCATGATTACATTATATGAACGTTATATATACGTTTTGAGCATATTTGAAATTTAAAAATTAATAATTAAAAAATTTAATTGGGCTTAATAAAACAAGTTTATGCATATCGCCGACCTAATAATAAAATAAGATAACAACAGCAACAAATTTCCAGGATTCTCACAATTCTAGAGTATGACGACGACAATGTTTCACTAATACCGATAAGTGGAAAAACTGCTTCTTGCAGAAGTAACAGTCTCGTCGATTCGCAGGGTTGTGACGCCTCGCGTGATTCGCTAAATTTGCTTTCGAGTGGCTACTGTACTCGCACTTGTCGCAGGAATGGATCTTCTCCTTATTCGCGGAATGTTTCGCCTCCACGTGATTTCTCATATTGCTTGATGTCGAGAATCTCTTGTCACAAAATGCGCACGGATGATTCCTCTGAGTTTCATGCACAACTTGGACATGTTGTTGTAAGTTGCTTCTTCGTAAGAAAGTCTGATGACAACTTTCACACTTGAAACTCCTTCGGGTCGATTTTTCCAAATGTGTAACCTTAAACGTAAAGAAATATTCTGGAGTAAATTTTAAATCACATTTTTTCATTTTTTCATGCCTTTGTAAGGGCGTTCTACGTAAGGAAATATGAGGACAAAGTCCACACTTGAAAATTCTTCTGGCCGATTTTTTTAAATGTGTAACCTGAAAATTTAGAAAATTTTTTAAATATATACATTTGATAATGTCAATGTTTTTGTATTTCACAACTTAACCGTGCCGGGTACAGTGAATTTCTAAAAAATGGTGTAAAGGGCTAATTTTTGGAAAGAATAGGAAACGGATCGGTAATTCTGTGGAGAAATCCATTCCCGACATATTTACCGATCCATTTTCCATTCTGCCCAAAAATGAGCCCTAAACATCATTATTAAGAAATTATTTTTGCGCCTGCGTCCCAGAAAGCCTTAAGGGGTATTATGCAAAAAACAAGTACATACATACATAAGTGCATTTATTCGAAATGGATTGAGAAAAAAGTGTTACATAATTTACTATGGAAATTTTGGAGTGAAAACATTTATTTATTTTTATACAGACGGCCCAAAAGCTGCTGTCGAGGCATAAATATTAATGTTTACCTCGTGATTTTTCATTGTTGTCCGGTGGCAAAAGCTCCTCCCACAAGTGGAACAAATGTAAGCTTTCTCTGTCGTGTGGGTGGAAATGTGCGCCTCAAGTTGCTCTCTGGTTTTAAATTCTTTACTGCAAAGTGTGCACGGAAATCGGGTCGGGTTCTCGGCATGCTCAATTTTCATGTGATGCGATACACCATCCGGGGTCAAGTAAGTTTTTCCACATCCGAGAAATCCGCATGGAAAACGAGGTCGTTCTTTACTGCCGTGGACGGTAACAATGTGTCTGCGTAGGTGACATCGGGTAGAATACACCCGGTGACAAAGATCGCAACTAGATCGTTGTCGATTGGTATCAAGCATTTTTATAGGGATGGATAAAATTAGTGGATTTTTCTGCAAATCTAAAGATCAGGAAAGCAATTAAATGTGGATTATTGAATGGTGCAAAGTGTAAAATAATCGTTACAAATTTAAACGTATGACATTTCACCTTCGCTCCGGCCCCGTGCGTATGCGTTGGATTTCTTAGAAAATTGTGAATTTGAACGTTTTTCAGAAGGTACAAATGTTTCTTTGCCTTGAGCCAATTTTAAGCCTGGATTTCCTAGACAAATTGAAACGAGTCCAATTCGTAAGTTTCGGGAAAAACTTCACTTTTCCTGGATTATGTACGTACCTTGAATCAGTGCGGCGAACTTTCTCTGTAACCGAATATTGACGATTTTCTTCTGATTGAATTTTAAAACGGGTGGGTAAAAATGTCGGATTTTATTTTATGCCCATTTATGTAAATGTAATGGTGGTTTGTGTATGATATGTATTGGCAGACTTACGACAAAACTTCTCTCTATTTGAACAACGAATTTATTTTTAGTGAGAGAAGGTCAAGAATGGAATGTGCCTGGGCAAAGCCCTGCCTGGCAAAATAAATAGTTTACGCATACTAAAAGTATACGAAATCAAGCACCTTCCTTCCAAAAAACAACTCTTATAAGACATCCTTACCAACAGTCAAGTTATTCCATATCTGAACAGGAATACTGAGGATGAGTATTATCCGCGCGCTTTAACTTGTCCCCGTGTCATACACATTTTAACGGTGTAGTCTCCGTGCTGTAGAGTGTAGAGCGTGTATACTGCCTGCGTTGTAGAGACCGTTAATTTGTGTATGAGACGGGGACAAGTAATAGCGCGCGGCTAATAGCCATGTGAATGAGGCCATTCACATATTAAGTGATCAACAAACTCCACTTTCCTTTCAAATTTTCTCACTTTGAAGATATGTCTATTATTACTATGTAATTGTAATTGTATTATCTATATAAGTAGAAGATTCGTCGCGGAAATTTTAGCATTTCTACATACATAGTTACATAAGTGTAAAAGTTACTTGAGTTTAATTGCAAATTGTTTCGGTCATAAATAAGTAAACTATTTAACTATTTATTTAAATCCAAAATTTCACAAGTATAGCAACTAAATAAATATTTAATAAATTTAGTCATATTTTCTAAAAACTTAAGTAAATTGTTTCTTTTCGTAGAACAGCCCTCTCCTGGTAATTCCCCCTTTTGGGGTGGAACGGCCACTATGTTTCCCGTCAAATTCGCTCCCTTCTTCCTCTTCACTGGGCTCGGTCACATATTCGCTCGAACTTCTCGTGTCCTTCAGCTGAAATCAAGCGAATTACGTTACATGTAATCGTATTTTGCGTTAAATGCACTCTGAATAAAGTTGTCTAACATTTAAGCGAAATAGCGAATAGCACAACAATTTGGTAAATTTTTCCAACATTGTTTAAATTTTTATGCAACCGTGGGATAAATTTTACCAAATTGTTGTCTTCCACAAGTTTTACTGCTGAAAACTTGAATAATTTTTACGAAACTTTATTTAGAGTGTAAAAAATAAAAATTGCAGCCCCTTCCTTACTTCCGTGGCGTTCATGGACAACGCGTTGTAAACATAGATGGCGATGAAATAAGTCCAAAACACGTGCAGGCAGAAGAGCAAGATTAGCATCCCGTTGAATATGTAGTACGCGGAAAACATTGGGATTATTTTGGGTGCCTCGAATAGCGTGCTGTAAGAAAATTGATATGGTAAAAATTAGCTTTTTTTAAACTGAATTTTAAACTGATTTTTTTAAACTGAACTGAACTGAATTTTTTTTAAAGTAACAAGTGTCAAAATTGAGTTAAGATTAGTCAACCAAATTCATAAATATTCTTCTTAAAAGATAAATACATATCGGATTGAATTTTACACCTGTAAATATATACTCACCTGTTAATGATGTGCATAGGAAATAGCGTAATCCTTGTCGCAATCCAAGCAAGAATAAACATGATTGAGACAACATCCCCGATTCCGTTGTGTTTAGAATACTTGCATAATTTAGAGCCCTAGAAGTAGTCTTAAATTTATTTACCGACTAGTGGTTAATAAGTATAAATATTTTTAGTAGGGTTCCGTAACTTAACCAAAAAATATAGCGCATATTTAAGTTTCTTTGACATTTCATATTCACACTTCAATTATTACCGTTACCATTATAGTAACGAAATATCGAGTAGTTATTACCGATTTAAATTGGAGTATCATTGTTTAGAAACTACGAGCCCCCCGTTTGTCGTGATTACACGTAGATTAATTAAATTTATATATTTCACCTCGAGCCAAGGTTCGACAAAATCGTGCAGGAGGAGGACCAGGGTTCCCACGCGGGTCAAGTTACACGTCCAGGAGAATGCGAGGAGACAAAGGGTGGCCACGTGGTGGAGCGACATTTCCCAGAAATCCTTCCGCTTCGCGTCGTACGCCAAAGTGATGAGCAAACTCCAATAGAAACTTGACCCATAGACGTAATACCACCAAATGTCGGTCGTGACACTCTGAAAATTTAAATTCTAATGGTTCGTAAAATTGTTAAACCCCCATTCAATAAAACAGGGTTCCAAATACGCCGGTTAAAGAAAATTAAAAATTTTGCATACTACTAACTTTAATCTAACAGTGTAAATACTACAAATCACAAATTAGTGTATTGTTTTGAATTTATTAACTGCAAGTATTTTGAGAACCCTAGTTCATGTAAAACAAGTTCCCCAAATTACGTCCTTAATTTGCACTCACATGATGCGGGTAGTCATACCAACAATGAAGAATATCCCACAACCAAGGTTTATCCCACAGGACGTAAACTCCAATTAAAAATGAGATTAGATAGCAAAGAAATCTCCAACTAGATAATTAAAAATTTAAACGGTTTCGTATAAAATATTTATATTATGACATTTACCCAAAAATTTACGTACCAGGATTCGCTAAATTTAGCCAGCGTGGTTGGTTTTCCTTGCGCTGCCCTTCGTCTCATCCATCTTTCGACTTGCCGAACTTGCAAATCCGTCTTTTTTCCGAGCTCTTCAAGCTCCTTGTGGGTAAATAATTTAGCTTTCTTCCCTTTTCCGGTGAAAGCTTTCTCCAGAGTGGGATTGGCTGGAAGGATGCGAAGCTTTTTTTGTTCTTTAATCCCAAGCAGGTGTCCCAGTGGATAGAAGAGAGTCCTATTTATGACACCAATTTACACAAGTTGTAACATAGTAACATTTTCACTAAACAGCTTTCAAAATCTGCCCATTGTTTTCGAACTTGTTCTAAAAATTTGTGTCCTCTATTTGCAACATAAATTGTCGGCTGAATTGGTGGAATTATGCAATAATTTTATACTTTTAGACCCTCATGCATGATGTGGTAATTTTTTTAAGAATTTCGACTTGATGCTATGAAACTCGCTGCATCAAATTTGCATGAAAATGATAAAACAAAAATTGTGATCTCCAAATGTTTGACCTCCGAATTGGAAGTACCAATACTTCAATAAAGATATTGGTTGCATCCAAAGAGGAGAAAGCACGCAGAAATTTGGAAAATGTAAAGTTTGTGAACTTTTGGGTGCGTATTTTCCTCTCTCAAGATACAAATATCTCTGACGCAATAACGGATAGTGTGTTTTGGAAAGGTTATGTTCATTAATTTGTACTCGATTGACACAATTCTGGTCAAAATCGGAGAGCAAACGCTGGGCGAGCTCCATGACAAGTCACTAATTAAATTGATCACATTTATGAAGTACGCACAATGACTCACCTCTCTAGGAAATATCTCACAAAAACCATTCCAATTCCGATCGGAATGGCGTACAAAAGATCGTAGGGGACAGCATACTTAACCTCTTCCGTGGGGACGATGTCCTTCCAGTCAAAACCGGGTGGCAACCAGACATCCGGATTCCAAAACCAGTCTAAAAATTGCCTCACCACCATTTCAAATAACTAAACTGTACAAACTTGGAGTTTATTCTGGGAAGAATATTTTATTATTTGGGTTAAAGCGTAAAAGTAAACCTTGTGACTGGGCAAAAACTTGGAGTGTAGTGATGCAGAATCGGTATGATGACATTACAAAAGGTATGCATTTATTATTTGTTTTACGATAAGATAACGTAAGGTATGTAAATAGTGGGGTGACTCGTTGAGTTAATTTGGCTGTGTCATGTCTATACAATTTTTTTTCCAGGTGTGCACAGATGCATTAGTACATGCGTGCATACCTACATACGTACATTCATAAATTGGTTTCATCTGCCAAATAACCTAACTATGAGAACTTGGATCTATGTATGTACCTATCCATGTAAATCACAAATTCACAGAGTTCCGTGATTAACGGAATAATCCCTAATTCAAAATCTTCCAGAAAAATTATACAATTAATCCTTCATCATTGTTCCTGACGGAACATGTTCACCCCATTAATATGTACTTAATCTTTAATCGCGACGAAGCGTGGCTAAATTATTAAACCTACATCACGTCTAGACTTAAGTTGATTGCAATCATCAAATGCAGAATCAAACATATTTCTACATTACTACATATTTCGGCTGATCCTTAATCAAGAATTAATCTGGATTGATTTATCCTTAATTCAAGGGCATTGAAAATTAATCATTAATCCCAGCAAATTTATGTAATTATTTTGTTAATATTACATTAATCTATATACATAATACCGGAATAAAAATTATCCTCAACAACCAAAAAAATTCACTAATCACATTTCTCTGCGAACACAATACAACTAAATTTACATGCATCATATCGATTTCTCTGAATTAAAGTTAATCATACTGGTCTGTAAAAATGTGATGATGAGGTAAAACTTTAATATATATGTATGTAGTTATTACACGGCATTACTTATCAATACCAGGGTTGTAGAGTCACATGCATATTTCCGAATAATCTTAATACTGGATTTCTAAGGGTGTTTGGTGGAGCATATTTACATGCACTGGGCACCACCCGTATGGTTACGTGAGTACATATGTACGTATCTATATACCGTTGTGCATAAGTGTACATATTTATTTGCATAAACATACCTGCCCATAAAAATATGTCTGTAGTGATTCACCCGGTGACAAATCAATCAAAGTACTTATCGCATCACTCGGCTACGACTAATTAAATTATGCACATAAGTAATTACTCTGCCCTTTTAGAAATCTGAAGTCGTTAGACAGGTATTGATTTCTCCGTATTAAATTTAACCAAGTTTATTTTTTTCCTCAAAAATTGTAACATTCTTTCAATATTTATGTATCTCTAAAAGAATATGCGCATCCTCCACATCACTTGAGCGAAATGTCTAGCAGAATTTGCAACTTGGTAACGGTGGAAGCTTCATCTTTTACCGCTCTTTTTAGGTATAGCCGCCGTATCGATAGGGGAAAATGAATCGATCTGCTTCGGATCACCTTTTCCCATTTTGGAAATATTATGTTCAGTTTTGAAAAAAATTGGAGGTGTGCAAATCATTTGAAATTTGAAAAAATTCGACTAATCTGTGAAGACTTTTTCAGATAATATTTATCATCGTTAATTGGAATTCAATGCCTGGTTTCTTCAAAATGATTGCCGGGAACTTCAATGATTTTCCCAGACGAGTAGCGGTGGAAATTGTTCCAGTTGATGGAAATACCACATGTGTAAAGTTTCCCTACGGAAGACAACATGGTTTCCCAATCATTACTTTTTCTGCGAATAGATGGGATAGCAGAAATTTCCGAAATCTGAAATTGTTGGCATTTCAATCACATCAATTACAAAACCAAGGAATTCAAATTATTTTATTAAAGTACGATAATTACCTCATGCAAATTTTTTAGCACAAATGCGGAAAGCACCGGGTGTGGTCCTATTTCAAGGAACATGGTCAACCCTTCTCTCCCAGCCGACTTGCATGCTTGAAGAAAGCAAACTTTCTCCCTAGTGTGTCTCCACCAATAGTTTTTATCAACTTCCGATATAATTCGTCCCTCCACGCCAGATATAAACTTGCATTTCGATGGCTTCCGAAATTTCACACTCGATAGTAATGCATCATAATCACGTTCTATGGGATCCATAAGTTTGGAGTGAAATGCATGAGAGGAGTCAAGCACAAGCGTCGTGATTCCATTATTCTCACAGAATATTTTAAATTCATTAATCATTTTGTGTGATCCAGAAACAACAGTTTGCTGTTGGGAATTAACCGCAGCAATGTCCAAATACTGGTTTGAATTGCCAAATGCACGACTCATTTCCATTTTACAGGTACCCAGGTCACGAGCAACTACCAACATCCCCGAAGACGGTAGGACATTGATAAGTTTAGATCTGGTGGCTACCATCTTCAGAGCGTCCAGCGGCTTCAACATGCCAGCCGCTACCGCGGCAACAAATTCCCCCAAGCTGTGGCCCATGACAGCTTCCGGGATGACGCCCCACGATTCCCACAACCGGAGCAGACCAAATTCCACACAGAAAATGCCAATCTGACTGTACAATGTAGAACTGAGAAGATGAGCAAATTCATCTTCCAAAATGGCTCGCTTAATATTTAAGCCATACTCCAAGCTCAGAACGGAGTCACACCAGTCGAACGTTGACCGGAAAACAACGCTTTCGAAGTAAAGAGATTTAGCCATACCCCCATACTGCGAACCCTGACCAGTAAATAGAAAACAGAGACGCGGTGGTGTCCCAGGAATTTGTTTTGGTTTCTGTAGAGATTCAAGTGACGATATGATATTTTCGTTGGTTGATCCTACAACAACTTGTCGCACAGGAAAGTGTGTTCGGGATGTGTGCATTGTGTATTCCATGTCTTCTAGCGAAACATTTTTTGATGGTTCGAGTAAATCCTTGTACAGGTTTAACTGGGCCTGTAATGCTGTCTCAGTTTTAGCGGAAAACGTTAGAATTCTGTGTTGCCTGGAATCAGCGAGCGTAATGACCGGAGAAAGTTTGGTTTGCGGGGGTTCCTCGAGAATTAAATGAGCCTGAGCTCCGGTTATCCCGAAAGAGTTGATTCCAGCAATCCGAGGTTTACCACACATTTTTCTTTCCCATGGAATTGCTTGCATAGAGAGTTCGGCGGGTATCGCTGTCAGATCAATTTCGGGGTTTAGTTTAGTGATATGCAAATGTCTCGGTATGAGATTGTGGTGCATGGATAGAAGCGTTTTCTGTATTCCAGCAATCCCGCTAACTGATTCTGTGTGACCGATATTGGTCTCTGCCGATCCAATTATCAGCTTATCACGACAAGGGGAAGAGTACGCTTTTGAAATGGCAGCCAACTCGATCGGGTCGCCAAATATTGTTCCATGAGGTTCCACAAAATCTACATCATCAGGATGGATCCAGGCCCGTTCAAGTGCTAACTGCAAATTTAAAGCAAATATGGATTCAAAAAAATTGCAGTTAAATAGGTCGCTTTCCATGGAACTATTAATTGGTATGATGTTTAGAAAGGTTTAAGACCTATAGGGCTGGAATTATCCATGCTACATGTTTAAAGATAAGACATAAAAAGTCTTATCGAAATCAATTTCTACACACATTTGCAAGTGAGGTTTGTACCTGCATAGCGTTAGTTTCCACATTTGCAGTGGATGTGCCCATGGTTCTGCTCTTTCCTTCCCCCACCACTGCTGAACTACGAATCACGCCCCATATCCTGTCCCCATTCGAAACCGCATCCGACAGTCGCTTCAGAATTAGAACACCAACCCCTTCCGCCCTGCCAATTTCGTCCGTACTGGCGTCAACTGTCTCGCACCTACCATTCGGAGCGAGTGATCCCTCTACTATTCCCGGTGTAAAGGGGTCCAAAAGAAGGTTGGCTCCTAGAACGATAGCGAGGTCGCAAGCTTCGTTTCGCAATTTGTCGCAGGCCATGTCCACCCCCTCAATGGAGGTAGAACAACCACTCTCTGTAGAATAGCTGGGCCCGATTAATTCAAGAAAGTAAGATATTTTTGCAGTAAGCGGTCCAAGTTCAGTCCTCATATTGTTACAGAGGTCTTTTTCACTGCCTTCCGCTTTCTGCATAATGTCACGGTAATCGTTCCACGACCTGTTGTTAATATTCAAACCATTTTAATTTCGGTGCCGTGAAGGGTGGCTGGATTTGGACTGCATATGTGCATGTGATAACAAGTTGGACGTAAGGCATGCATTCTTAAAAGTAGTGTTATCCTTCCGTAAAAGTACTTTGTACTGTTAATTGAGCAGGCTATACCAAATGCAGAGTAAAATTAACCTGCTTACTAACGAGTTAAGTTTACTCTGAATTATCATAGTTTAATTAATACTGAATTAAGAGTGCAATTATTTTTCAAATGGATAGCAATATTTTTTAAAGAGTGCGGACTTGTTTTTTAAATTGTATCTACCTTTTCATATCCAGCTCAAAACAGTAGTTAATCTCATTCAGGGCCGGCTCTGTAGTCTCATTACCATAAAGGCCACCTGCAGCAAAGGTAATATTGTACAAAATTTTGTTTACTTATAATATCTCATAAAGTTATTAAGTTATTCATAGTTGCTTCTTTTTCTTACTTTTCAATGTTTCCCGTCCAACCACAAGTCGCATGACCGTGTCAAGATCACCGTCTCTCATCAACGTTGAATTCGCCACTATCGCAGCAAACTCCTCGCCAGTTTCCCCTAATTCGGACCACTGGACGCCATTTAGCCGGAAAAGGTCGTCACAGTTCTTGATTGGAAGACAGTTGCAATCCAGCAGAACGAATCGCTGCTGACGCTCACCAGCCATCAATTGCTGCAGTTTGAGTTTAGCCAACGATCGGAATGATAAATTCTCGACCGGTTTCGAAAAGTAAACTTTGTCCACTTCATCTTGCAGCAGAAAACTGAATCAAAAATTGCATATCAGGATAAAATACAAAAATGTGTCGGATATCCGATTTTTTAAAAATAATCCGTTCCCCAATTCGATCGGGTCGGATAGAATAAATATTTCTGCAAATTAAAAAAAAAACTATCGGATCGGTTATTTATTAAAATTCAAACAACGGAGTTTCTGAAAACCTTAATCGGACTAAATGCTGATAAAAAATGGAGAGAAAAAAATACACTTCAAACCTTAAGACACTCTAAAAGCTGTCTTTCCCTTCTGAAAACTAAATGAACTCCGAATTCCAACTTAAACAAGCTTTACTAAAATCAGAATAAAGTTCACTCGACAATTAATAAAGGTTAGGTACCCTGGATTCAGTGTAGCTTATTTAATACTGAATTTAGAGTGAGTTTACCCTTAAAAATTGTAACATTATTTTTAAGGGTGGACAAAGATAAATAAATATTCTCACCTGATTTCTCTCCTAACCTGATTACTCGCAATGACCATGAATGGCCTTGTGGTCAGCGTTCTCCTCAACGCTCTCGCCAAGCCGATGCATTTCCAGGCTTCAAAGTCATCCGAAGCGTAACTGACCCACCACCCGAGACCGTTAAGACCACCCATGTCTCAAAAAATAAGTTTTGAACTCAAGATTTCTGAAGTTTTGAATTTATATATTTTGTAAAAACAAAATTACTATCGTGTAGAAATATACAGCTTTACAAATGTACTATTGTCAAGAGCAGGATATGCAGGGTTTATATAACTTTTTGGGGAATTTTATTTCCTACCTCTTACAACTACCGTCGACATAAATATGTAATTTAGTTAACAAATTTTAAGCTAATTAAGAAATGCAACAAGGACTTAGATAGTAATGTGATTTAAGGTTATAAATTATCACTGGGCTTGTTCAAGATACGGATGTGAAGATAAACATGTTTTAGTTAGGAATTTATTTATTTTGGAAGAGCGAGGTAGAATTAAAACCGCACAGTCAGTTTATTTAGCCCGAGTCAGGTTGAACTTAAAATTAATTTAGTATTTGTACAATACCACCACTTCAACCGTTTTTATTATTCCACATATTCTTCCACATATCATCTTCGAACTTGATTCTTAATTTTTGATATGTACATATTCCATGTGTGTGAAATATTTCTAGTTTTACTAGCGTAATCGATAGGGAGTCAGACAGACGGACAACAATGATGGGCACATAAGCCATAACTCGAGCTAACAAAGCAGCCAAGGTGCAGGATTTCATGGTCCAGTAATTTGCCATTCTCGGTTGAGAAGTTTAGGCACGATTTCCATGAAACTTGTGCGCTGATAAAAATCCCTGGGTCAAACACATGATCCTCGTTGTTATTGATTTGGTAATAAATTTATACCGGATTGATTGTAGTTTGTTTTTGACTGGTAAATTTGTCATCACAGAAGTACACGTTATTATCATGACTGTGAACACACATTTGTACTGGAGCAAGTAGTAATTTCATACACGTTTATTAAGAGCGTAAATACAGATAAATTATGAACGTGTAAAGTTTTATCTAACTAGGGATACCCTATCTATGATAGTTGAAAAATGAGTTCTAGTTCAACTTTTTGCATGCACCAAGATATGTTTTGATTGCAAAGTGCAAAAATTTTTCTGCAAAACCAATTTGCTAATTTTTTAATAGCCTTCAAAGTTGGCGAAAATGGGGGGGGGAATAGGTGGAGTGGGAGCGGGTGGAGATGGGGGCGGTCGTGCCCCCCACTATACACTAACCACCTGTGACGGTCATTATTATCTGTGTGACCCAAGGAAATCCATCAGTAACTTATGTTTGATAAATTTAGTAACTTATGTATGTTTACTTGAAATTTAATTAATTGTAAGAAGATTTAGTTAAGTGAATGAAAAAAATTGATGCATGTTGAAGGCATTGTGCGCAGTGGTAAGATCAGTTTGCCCAGTTTGCGCACCAAATACTTACATCCTATTGTTATTTTAGTCATCTGCTCTTTCTCTTTTGTTAACAATTCTCTGAAAATTGTTCAATTAAGTAATCATATTAGCAATTACCACTCTAAATATGGCGAAAATCATTAAAGTGTGCGAATTGTTACTAGAATTAGTAAAACTAAAATATGACACCGCTGGAGTACCCGCTGGATAATTGACAGTGGCTTAAATCTTAACGACTTAGCAAGTGAAGGACTGATTTTAATCGTAAATTTACCTAATTTTTCAACCAGTACATGTGAAACGCTCGATGCATTGGAAATTTCCAGTGACGATGAAATTGACATTTACGGTGACAGTGCAGCTCAAACCGACGCAATTTCCGAAGAATCGTCATCGCAGGAATGGGAGGTTGAAAGTATCGAACATAATAATTATAATCTCGAAGAAATGATAAAGATTTAAAGTTTTACGACAGTGTTAAGTCAAATAAATTGTTTAAAACTAGACGACGTTTCCCTAAAATATCAACTTATGCAACAATTTCTCGGATGAAGACGTACATCGACCAGAATGGCAACAAACTGAAGAAGTTAAAAGATATAGAAGATTTTGTGTTCGAAAGATTTAATTTTGCAAGAGAATCTCTAATACACATTGGTGAAGTGGATTTAAAACGCTGGGGAATTATAAAATCTAAAGAATTATCTTTGCCATTCAAAGCTAGTTCAACTTGGGTCCATAATTTTAAGATTAAACATTGAATTGTGTCGCGAAAAATAACCAGATCATAATGACCGTAACAGGTGGTGGTAGTGTATAGCGAGGGATACGACCGCCCCCATCTCCACACACTCCCACTCTGCCTATTCCACCCCCACTTTCGCCAACTTTGAAGGCTATTAAAAAATTAGCAAATTGGTTTTGCAGAAAAATTTTTGCACTTTGTAATCAAAACATATCATGGTGCATACGAAAAGTTAAATTAGAACTCATTTTTCAACTATCATAGAAAAGGTATCCCTAGTAAGAGGAGTATTTTAAGCTCAAGGTTGTGGCCAAGTTATTCATTTTTCGGCAAGGAATGGTTTTCAGGTAGTTTGAGTGATATTATCACAAACTTTGGAAGGACGATGCAATTCATTCCATAAACTTTGAAGGTTACCCAGATCGTAAAGCCACTCTTAATAAGTCTGGACAAAATTAAAATTTGATGTGCCGCTACTGAGTAAATACTCAGTAAATGCTCATTTTGTACAGTTTAATGCAAAACTAAAATCTAGTCATCACTCCAGAATTTTCGGTCAACCTTGAGTATATTTTACATAGTTTAGTCTGGAAAGTTATAAATAAAAACAGCTATGTCATTTCAAATTTGATACGACTTTGTTTAGAGTGTGAAAATAATATATGTATAACTTGGAACATCATGTGCTGGATTCTGGTACATCGTATGAGCATATTTCAAACCAATCAAGTTCCGGCTTTCTCGTGTCATGAGTAGACAGAATTCATAATCATTATGATTTTGGTATTTACCAAAATCTGCAAAACTTATGTACGCAATGCATAATACGTATTTATACGTAAGCATACTAATTGGCATCATAATCAGTGTTGGTCTGTTGAAAGATAAAAGGATGATTCGTTAGAAAATTCCTTCACTTACTAAAAAATTTCATAAGTACCAATATGAGCTGAATTTCCTTAGAAATTGCTTTAATATGAGTCATTTTATATAATACGTAATTTCTTGACCATGAAATTCCAACCTTAGTTCTAAAATTCTAAATATATATATGCATATAAATCGCTTTCAGACAATCCGTAACCTTGGTTACGTACAAGGAATGATGGGGATTCATTAAATTGTAAGAGATTTTATCACCCGGCGAGTTATTAATAATAGAAAATAATGTACATGAACCACATTGATTTCTCGGTATTAAAGCTGCTACTTCTTCGTAGTAAATTATTTCGGTTCACAAAAATGTGCTTCGGATATGGTAGAACTTTAAGACCGAGCTATTACATACATACACCTCTTTACTTATCAGTATCACAGTGGTAGCGTCATATATGAATACCGGTTTTAATACTGGATTTCGAGAAATATTTGGTGGAGCATATTTGCAAATAAATATGTGCGACCCGTATGGTTACGTATGTATGCACTATAAATATAGCTATATTTGTAGGTATGTATTGTAGGTATACCTACAAGGTACTGACTCATCAGGTGACAAATCAATTGAAATATCGTACCACTCTGCTATGACTAATTAAATAATTTCATTAGTCATATAATTTAATTTAAATTATATGACTAATTACTCTACTCTCCACCATATATGTTCACATTCATTCATTTAATGATGAACGATTGAATTATTCATTCAATATTCAAAATTTGAATGAATATTGAATGAATATTTTATTCTGATCTTTGAATAAATGAATATTGAGTGAATATTTATTCAATTCGTGTGAATGAATAATGAATGAATTTTTTTCATCATTCATTTTTGATTCAATACTTAATACATAGGGAAAGTTGAGAAATTCATCTAATACTGTGAATTTTGAATAAAATTAATAATGAAGCCTTCATTATGAAGGAATGGTGAATAATGAATAAATGTCGAATAATCAATGAATATTATTATTAATGAGTGAATAACGAATGCATATATTTTGCTTAAAGGCTTTGAATGAATAAATATTTTTAAACACGTATCCTCTCCACTGTTAGAAATTTGGAATGGTCAAACAGGTATTAAATTTAACAAAGTTTATTTTATTTCCTTAAAAAGTTGATCATTTCTAAATATATGTAGCCTTAGAAAATATTTACACGTGTGTATCCCCTCCAAAACGCTTTACATAAACACATGTCTAGCAAAATTTGCAACTCGGTAACGGTGGAAGTTTCATCTTCTGCCGCTCTTTTTCCGTATAGCCGCCATATCGATAGGGAATAATGGCGGGATCGATTTGTTTCCGGATTACTTTTTCCCATTTTGATCGGTCCCCGTAAACTTTAAGCTTATCGATGGACCCCGTCATGAAGGGGCGGATGATACGGACCAGCGTGTCCACGACCCAATCCGCTAGTAAATCATGGTATAAATTATTCTTTGCTGACACATTTTGAACTAAATTTATCTACGGAGTTACTCACAATTTATCAGATACGCATAGTAGATCACCTAAATTAAATAGTTAAATGATATGTAAATCACTCATTAAATGAGCGTAAAAATAGAATTTCAATTCTTTTAGAAAATAATGGGGGTATTCATATATGTATTTCCTGGTAGCTTTGTAAACTCCGTAAGGTATGTTGAATAATTTGATCTCCTTAAAAATTTACAAAAATCTGGGACATAATTCTGCTTAAAAATATGCATATGTACAAGTTTGTAAAAGTTAATTAGTTTACGGATTTTACAAAGTTACCAAGCAATTGGCACTGTATTGTTCTTAAATTACTAAATAATAATAAAATAAAGTAAGTATGTAACTAGCTCACCTCAGGATAATTATTCTCGAAATTGAACACCATGGATAACACGAACTGTAAACCTGTAATGAGTGAGCAAATTTAAGCATTATGCTAAGCTTTTAGCGGGAAATTTGACTTAACATAGGAAGTATTACTGTTGAAATTGGCAAGTTGTCGATACTGAAGGCCACCCATGTCGCACAGCATGATATACGTGACGGGAGAGTTGTCTTTGCGGGGTCCCTTCATCTTGAGCTCAACCCCTTCCACGGCTGCCAACGCCTTTTCCCACATTTGGCCCTGGTGACGGTCGAACTCTTCTCGATTCCCGCCTGCATCCATGTACCCTCGAATGTCCCAGGACCCAAAGGGGAGCAGCATGACTGGCAATTTTTAAGAAATTTTGATGGAAGCTAAATACATTTGGGATTTTTCGCAATAAAATGGTCATACTAATCAAAAATTTTTATCAAAAACTGCTGTCAAATATGGCACAGTTGTCAAAAGAAGTTTCATGATTAAAAAGTTCAAAATTTCGAAAAGATAAAATTCAATACGAACTTCTTGAAATGTTTCTAAACTATTTTGACTTCGGTTTGTGGGATTTTTAAGGTTTGCCATGTCAGATACTAGATAGAAGCTTAAATATCACATATTTCGAAATCTTACCCGGATTTTGATTTCGGGCAAAACCCGTCATATTGTACCATAAAGACTTGTATAGCTTTGGGTCTGGTGCTGTATGTCGTAACTTGTCGATATTATACTTTTTCCTCCACTCGATGTGCTGTAAAATTAAGCAAGACAAATTGCAGTTTGCAGAAAAATGTATCCATGGAAAAAGGGGTACTCACGTCACGAATCATTTTTTCTGCCCCGTTAACATCCATCTTCTTCGCTCGGAGCCAGCGTAGCATTGTTGAGGCACCTTTCGCATGTTCGTTCCACATTATGTCGGCCACGCGAGATTGCAGCTATTTAATATATTTTTGAATGGATTTATTTTTTTTAAATAAAATTTTTAAAATTAAAAATTTTTTATCAATAGCATTTGTATTTGTAAAATAAAATTTCAGTATTTTTATTTCGTCACAAACTAAATATTGAGGGTATTCATGACGCCTTTATATCCTTAGTTTTCTTAATATCGTGAAGTAAATTACGACGGTTACGAGGTTTGGTGCATGCCGTAAGATTTTGTCACAAAAATTGCGTTACCAAGGTCACGCTTTTACGAAGCTTGGCCCCTTTTTCTGCGTAAACTATATATTTGACGATACTAAATAAGAAGGATACGAAAAAAATTGTGAATACACTCACAATTTGGTAAATGATTTACGATTATTGTCTTGAATACCCCTAATAGTAAAATTTGCAAAAATTGATATCTATTTTACCTCTTTCACCGCTCCAATCTCTTTCCCGACCGGACCCGCTTGCACAACGGGGGGTGCGATTTCATTTAAATTTTCTAAATTCCGTATCAACGATAACGCCGCGAGGGCAGAGAGGATCATTTTTTTTGTATTTAAAAAATTATTTACAAAGTCTGACGAAATCACGTTATAAATTTTAAGATAATCAAATTCTTACTTATTCACTATCAATGATCGTCTCTCATGGAATGAAGGAAAAGTGGAATAAATCCTTAATAATGATTTCCGTTCAAGGGGAGTTTGTTTGACTGGAAAAATTTGCATAATTGTTTTTCTTAACTAAAAATGAATAGAGTAAGAAATGTGCTAAGGTGAATTTCCTGTAATGATTTTATTTTTCCAATGACAAGTTCAATGTGAATGTATAACTAACGGAAGTTTGCATGATTTCGTCCTCAATCAGGTGACATGTGACAGGAAAGATATTTGTGGAGGATTAATTGAGCAGAAGTTCTTTATTTATTCAGGTATTTCTGAGAATCATGGATGATTAATAATTCAATGTGGTCCAGAAGAACAAAGAATGGCACAGACTGACGCCTTGCACTGGCCTGATGAGTATGTAATTAACATGGACAAAGTTTGCGAAATTTTGTAAATTTGCATACGTAAAGCGTGCATACATATCTTGAGAAATAAATAATTACATACATATCTACGTATTTAATGTAAAAAACGACATACATACTTAATTTAATTACATAACAATAACCAGTCTGAATATGTAGGAAACTAAATATTTTTTTCGTTGGGCGTGTTCACGCCAAGGTTTGTAGCTTTGTAAAATTAATTTACAATCCTTGCATAATACATATTCTGAAGACTTGCATACATACATATGTATCATATACATTGATATCAGTATGTGTACGTGCATGCTCACATATACTTATACATAAGTAAGTTTGCGGTTTCTATATATCCCAAACGCGACATATTTCTCCATCTGCGTAATTTTCTTACAAAGTTTCATACAAAGCCTACGTGAACTACATACTTATTTAATTGCAAGCAAAAATACTGATCTCGTTAAAAAACTCGGTCCAAATCCCCACTTTTATCATCCTCCTCACCTACATCACCCCTCCACTTATCTCCCACACCCTCCTCCTTATCCTTCTTCCTCTCCCGCTTCACCCCCTCATGCACACTTTTAATATGCACCCTCAAATTAAACGGGTTTGACAACCGCTTCCCACAAATTTCACACGTGCGCACTTCCGCCTCCGAATGCTTCGTTTTCCTATGTTTCTGCAACGCCATTCTCGACTTGAACGCACCCCCGCAGACTTCGCACATCCATTCCCGCTGCTCCGAATGTCTCGGCATGTGATCCTTCAGACCGGACGCGCGCTTAAACCGGGCGCCACAAATGTCGCAGGAAAACGGGAATTCTTCCGGGGGCGCGTGGTCAAACCGATGAATCGCCAAGTAGCTCGGAAACGGGAAAGATCTCCCACAACCCGGGTGCTCGCACGGGTACCGGGTCGGCGTGACGGGTCGGACCGGTTGGTCCGTAGAGGAATGAAATTTGGTCGCATGCAAGCGCAACGAGGTCCGCGCGAAGAAGCGCTTCCCACAATCGCCACATTTGAAGGGGCGCTCCAACTCGTGCACACAGCGGACGTGGATGGTGATATTGGAGGCGAGTTTGGCCGTTTTGGAACACCCGGGTATCGGACATTTGTAGAGGAGAGTGCCGTCCACTAGTTGGGACTCGTAATCTGGGCGACGTCCCCGTTTCTTGCGGGGGACGGGGGGCGCGAGAGGGACATGTTTTGTGCGGGGGCGGCGTGTGGGTTTGTTCGATGGGGGGAAAGTGTCGACGTCTTCGGGGTGGTAGGCGGCGACATGGCGACGGAAGGAGGACTGGGCGAAAAAACCTTTGCTACACGTGGGACAACGGAACGGTTTTTCGCGGCGGTGGACGCATCGCACGTGGATGGAAATGTTGGAGGAGGTTTTGGCCGTTTTGAAACATCCGGGGATCGGACATTTGAACAGTTTGGTGGAGTTGATGATGGTGGTTTCGTACTTGGTGGGGCGACCGGGGTGCCGTTTTGAGTTTGGACGAGATGATGGAGAAGAAGGGTTGGTTTTGGATGTATAATTTTCTAGTTCGTTAGTTTCTTCATCGTCAGACCAAGACGAATCTTGGGATTGTGAGGAATTTTCCCACTCGGAAGTGTGACTGCTTTGGTCGGGGTGGTCTTCTTCGTCCTAAAAATTAAGAAGGGTGGTCATGTAATTGGAGACAAAAGATGACATTACAAACTAGCCACGTGGGTATTTGAAACTAAATAAATTATTTAAAATAATACTGAAAGTACGGATAATCAATGCAAATTCTAAATTATAAAATTAGTGTGACTAGCAAACTATGAGAAACATTGATTTACATACATTATGTATTACATATACATGTACACACAGTTAGGCGCTTCACGCAGTCGTTGGGAACTTTGTAAATGAATCCGTGAAATCCTTAAATTTACCAACTTTTATAAATGTTTCATGGGAAAATTAGTTTACAACTTTTTGCAATCTTAATCACGTAAAGGACATCTTTTCATTTTGAAACTGTTTGTAAAATCAATTCTACCAAATTTTCGGATTTTCTACAAAGTTACCAAGGGCTGCGTGAATTGCCTTAATATCTTTGAAAAAAATTCCAGGGTTATAGTTATACATAATAATCCTTACTAATTTGTAATTAAATGAAGAATTATGTAAATTGCATAAAAATGTGTACCTCTGAGGAATCGTAAACTTTCACTCTCTTAACAACCCGACACGCTCGGATCCGATTTTGACTAGAATTTCCATCCTCATTACTCGAAGCAGGACAGGACTCTTCATTTATCTCGTAGTTCTTATCGATCTCATCTTTAATGACCTTCCTCGGCCGGCCTGGTGTCCGCTTGCCCGGAATTATTGGGGGCTTTGGCTTGGGTTGGGAAACTTTCGTTTTTGGGGGACGCCCCCTCTTTCGTTTCACTTTTTCCGGATTTATGACCACATTTTTGACGAAGGCGTCGCTGTCAAATTGCAACGGGTCCTCGTCCTCATGGATAAAGGTTTCCCACGAGTCTTCAACCGGCTCAGATTTTACGATGGACGTGTCCATATAAATTTCCGGATTTGTTAATCTTTCCTCCGAGCCGGGGTCATGCGGAGATATCAGGTGAGGATTTGGGGACGATTTTAACACCTGGAAATATTCAAGAAAAAAAATGAAACAAAATTTACTATGTAAGACTATGATCTTTTTAAAAAAATGATAAAGACGAAGGAAAAGGTTTTCATATGCTACGAATTAATTTTACATAATTCCATGTCAAAAAATTATAGCTGCAATTATTCAGAATTAGAATAAATTATTAAAATAAATGTTGGCAAAATATGTAACAAAATTAAATCAAAATTATGGGTAAAAAATATTAAAAGCTTCGTCAGAAATGTTTTTAAAAATTTTAAGCACAACTTTTTAGTTTTTGCATGCAAAAAATTATACATCCATATTTTACAAATTAACGTACGTATATAATTCCGGTTTAGAAATTAAAATAACAAATATCATAATATTGGAAATATACCTGAAAACAAATTTTGTAAAATATGGTTTAAAATTTAAGCAACTCAGAAATCTTTACAAAAAAATGTTAAACACAATGGATGAATTTAAACCTAAAATAACGGATCATAAATATATTCAAAAATTTAAACAGTCCTACTGTAGCACGATTTAAAAATAAAAAAAAAACCATTCCGAAGCTAACCTTAGTCTGAGTTTTCTTATCAAAATACGCCCCATAAAGAAGTCCTTCCTCCTTCGTCAGGTTAACGAAATCTTGAAAATTTTTGTATAGCTGGGTCAATATTGAGGCGCAGGTGGGACAAAGGGACCACCCATCTCGGTTATCGGCTGGAACACAATGTGGAAATGTGGGGATGAAAACGGTCGCAATTATTTTGGCGAATGTGACCTCGTCGTTTATTTGACTCGTGGCGAATACGTCTTCGTCCCTGGTCGTGGGATCAGTACAGTTTAGGCAGACGTAAACTGATTCCATTTTCAGGGCAGATTGTTATGAAAATTTGAAAATTTCTATTTTAAATTTTTGTCAACTTGAAATGAAATTAGTTTCTTGGTTCGATTTTGACTTGCAGTTTTTCTTAAATTGGCGTAATTTCTTGATGCGAGATCTGGTAAATGTGAAAATTTCAAATAATTTAGGTATAAATATTTTGTAAAAATAATTGTTGAAGTCTTGTATTCACCTGAATAAATATAAAATTTGAAATAAAGTTACAAAATCTGAATTATTTATGAATTATCGAATTTTAGCACGGTTTTAACTTGAATTGTTAATTTTAGCGAACTTAATTTTATTCAAGTTTCATATTGTGTAAATATGGAATGTATTTAATTAAATTCGGAATTAATTGGAATTGTGAAAATTTCTTGCCGGATGTTTATTTCTATTTTCATCTGTTTGGCCAGCCCGCAGCCCAAAATTCTCACGATGCTCGTGTCACTTTGTCTTCACGTAACTCTTTATGCACAGGTAAATGTGTTTGCATGTAAGAAATGCCGGATTTCTATGCAATTTCCATGCAAAACATTATAGGTCGCAGGAAACTGAGAAAATATGAGTTATTTGGCGTTAATTTGTTTAACATAATTGTATTTATCAAATTTTTACTTTAATTGTACATATGGAATTTTTTTAGACAAATCTCTTCAACAAAACATGGTCAAATACACAATTCTTTCATGCATTTTGTCGATATTGCGATTTTTCTCTTATAAATAAAACAAGACAAATGAACACGTATATCATCGCTCAGATTATATTTAAAATTCCTTATGCCCAGCGGCGTAGCCAGGATTGGGCCTTGGGGCCTTGGCCAGCCCAAAAAATATTTCGATTACCATTTTTAGGCTTAAAATTTCTACGTTCACTCACTCACATTGCTTTTATACAGGGTGTAGTTACATAGTTACAAATATCTTAGCTTTAAGCATCAAAAACCACTAAGTTTAGCACGCCGTGTACAATGCCTGACCTATAAACGCCTCAAACATTTATTATATCTGTATCTGTAGTAAGTTGTGTGTATCTAATTCATCACAGTGGCTTTTTTATATGACAAAAAAATCGGATCACACATTAACGAGGGTCTGCAAATTTGGGTTAACCTTTGGTGGTACAAACTTTGTACTACAAAGTGGCTCTAGCACAAATTGTGATACCTCAAATGGTATTGGCCCGTTAAAAAATCAACCTTATGTTCCTTTGATAGCCTGTTGTGCATTCAAAGAAAAATTGTACGAAAAAATCCGGGCCACATGAAAATTTTAATAACAAAATTTTAACTACTTAAATATCAAATCATTGCTAATCGAGACAAATTTGCTAAAAGTCATCAACAAAGAGCTTAGGGCATGATCGGCATAATTGGTCCAAAGAATAAGGACTAATACTGTATAAAGTGTGTAAATTTATTCCGGTAGCATTAATTTTTTTGGCGCCTGCTCGAGACAAGATTAGATATAACTAATGATCCTGTCAATATTTTTCCTTGACTTTCTTACCATTGGTGGAATGAAGATAAGTGCTGATTGATAGCACCATGCCTATATATGCAGGTCTTAGCAGCGCAAAATTCTAATTAAAATTTAAAATCACTCAAAATTCGGATGTAACGGAAAAATTTCTAGCAATACGAGAATAACAATTTTTCCAAGGATGTAAAATCACCTGAACAATTCAAAATAGAGGTGAGTCAACCAGCGGTTTACAAAAGCTCAGCTAACCCAAGCACGGTTCGTAAAAAGCTGCAAAAAAGCTATATTCAGAAAAAACTCGAAAAATCTCGGCTCGCTCAAGCTCAGTTTGAACCGAGCCGAGCACGAACAAGCTCGGTTCAATTGAGCATTTGGCTCACCTCTAATCCAAAATAGTGTCATCTACCAGAAAAAGACTGTCTATTCTCAAATTTCATGAGATACTAAGTTATCATAACTTAAATTTCTTGTACAAATTATGCAAGGGAGTATAACAACGTAAAACAGCCTAAATGAATATCATATCAAAGTAGCCCATCGTGGAGTAAACTATCGTCCAATAATCTGCATTACATGGTCGTAGAACACCTAATCGAAAAAAATCATGTGCCCCACAAAATATTGACAGCCGCGTTCCATTTAACTTAGAAAATACCCTTAGAAAAATTGAGAATTTGATGACATGAAGAATGACGTAACCTTAATTTTTTTAATGAGTTTTATAATACCTGCAGTTTAGAAAATAAACATTTTCTTCGCAGTGAATAATGTTACTGGATCAGATTTACACCCTTTGAATTCTAATAGAAACCTTGGCGACGAAGCTTATAATATCTTTTACTAAAAAATGTGTCGAACATTTGAAAGAAAAATTAAATACACACGCCTCATATTCAAAACCGGTATCCTGATTTCTCTTCGCATCCTTAGTATCGTAAAAAAATAGCATAGAAATCACAAACGAAGCGTCAAGCTTCATAAAACCATGAGCTTACAATCCGGAGACCTGAAGTGGTTCTCTCCGATTTTGACCAAACAAAAGGATGCGCCCACAAAGTGGGCGCATCCTTTTTAATTGTGTTTATTTAGTTTCTCTTTTCCAGAACTTTTAACCAAAATCAGAATTTTTCAAAACGCTGTAGCTTTTCCAATTTGAACCCGATTACAAACACTAAACAACATAAAAAATACTTTACTGGAAACTTTTAAAATTTGACACTTGCTTGCTACTTTGGAAGTTTGAAAAATGCAAAAAATATCAAACTTTTTAACATTACATGTTTTTTAAAGGTAATTTTTCTTATTAAGGTTCTTTAATATCTGAATATCAGTTATTCTTAATATCAGTTTAAAATTGAAAAAGTTATAAAATTTTGAATTATTTTGTTTTTGGTTAAAAATTCTGCTACAAAATCCACTCAAATACAAAAGTGTAGATATTTTAATTTTTGTTCGTTAAGGTACCAGAAGAAGAACTTCCCCTAGAAACGGGTTGCGTTTGTCCCCCCAATTTTGAAGGTTTGTGCAATTTTGAAAACTTTACTCCCGAAGCAAAGTTGGGGTATAACAAGTAAATATTTTTTTAAAGCAACACTAACTTGATCAGGTCAATGTTAGTCTGAAGATTTTAATGCAACCGAGGAAAGATTGAGTTTCGTTCACAAATTAGCCACTCATGAACCGATTATCCTAAAATTATAAAATTGTACATAAATTTTGCCCAGATAAATTACGCAGACATCGGTGGCAATCTTTTGTCGTGGGAATTAGCTTTAATGCCGTTTAGGTTTAATCATTATCAATTATAGGATTAATAATGATTTCTCCAGTTTGAATATTGTCTTTTATTTTTGATCGATAGACTCGATCACCATTCAAAACCCGATTGCCACCGAAGTCTGCGTTATTTATCTAGGCACAATTTAAGTACAATGTCATAATTTTAGGATAATCGGTTCGTGAGTGGCTAATTTTTGAACGAAACTGTTGTGCGGTTGCAGTAAAATTTTCAGACTACCATTGACCTGATCAAGTTAGTGTTGCTTCTAAAAAAATATTTAATTATTTAATTATTTAATATTAATTTATTTAACTTTGCTCCGGGAGTAAAATTTTCGAAATTAAACAAACCGTCGAAATCGGGGGGGGAGGGGGGGGAAATCCAACCCGTTTCTAGGGGAAGTTTTTCTTCTGTACCAGAAGAAAAACTTAACAATTTAAAATTCGTCCGATTAAAATTGGGGAAAACAACTTGGTGCTTACATACCATAAAAACTCAATTAGTAGCCGGGGGCTACTATTTACAAAATCTGTGTCTGGGACCCGGCTACTATTTGAGCAAGGCTACTATTTTTGCAGGGTCACTATTTATTAAATGACGGAAAGATGTACGGCTACTATTTGCACACAGCTATTGAATTATGTTTCCAGAATCAAGCTCAAATTAAATTTTAATAACAGCACCAATTTCTCTCCTAGAATCGCAGTCTATGACAATTCTGTTGTTTAAACCTGCTCTTAATCAATTTCTTCGATGAGTCGAATCTCTTGTTTACTTCGATTTTTTGTATTTAGTTGCGATTAAATTGAATTATAATTGAATTAATTAAATGACCTGGCTAGGATATGTGTGGTTAAGTTGATGCACGGCTATAATTCGAATAAGGCTACTATTTGGGTAGGGCTACTATTTGAGCAGGGCTACTATTTGGGCAAGGTCACTATTTATAAAATTATGAAAAAAGGCAGGGCTACTATTTGAGCACGGCTACTATTTGAGCAACGGCTACTATTTGAGTTTTTACGGTAAATATGTACATACGTACGTACGTACGTGCTGATGTAACGTGATTTTTTAGTATAGTTTTACGAACGGAACGGTACGAAGTAATAACGAATTCCCTTAGTGTGTAACATTTAACTTCATACATAACTTAATTTTTAATTTTGTAATTTTTTGCAATTTTTGTAATTTTTCAAGAATTTTTTTTATTTTTCCGATCTCTGGGGGGGCTCAAGCCCCCCTAGCCCCCCCCCCCCTTGGCTACGCCGCTGCTTATGCCAAAATATAAAAATAATCTTCGACCCAAGCGAAATTTCAAATATTTCCATTCCATAATAAAAACAACAGCTTTTATGTTTAAACACATTTTAACTTAACACATTTTACAATTAGACCTGCAGTATGAAACCTTTAGTAAATAATTACATTTACAAATACTGAAATCTAGTTGTAGGTGATTATAAAAAGAGATACATACGTAGGTTTATTGATAATGGTCCAAATTGCGAAATTTCAGACTAAAATCAGTCCCTAACGCGACAACTTTTGACCTTAACTTCACGTCAAATAAAGCCTACTTATTACGACTCATGTTTCCTTAATGGATTATATTTAACCCCAACTTTTTGTATTCTACGTACATTACGTACGTATACATGTAGTTATTCCAAATATCCCTGGGTGATGGAGTACATCACAAGGTTCACTTACTTAAAAATTCCACATTAATTATTAATTATATTTGGTGTCCATCAAATTTAAAATTCACAAATATTTGTGTATACCATACATATACAAAATGCATGTAAAATGCGTACATGAGACAAGGAAAAATGCCTAAAGATTAAAACAATTACATATGTTAATAATTGTTCCATTGTATTTTTAAAAAGTAGGTAAATCATTTCAGCCTTCGTTGTCTGATTTAAATCACATTTTTACTCATTCTTCAAGAGCATTTCATTCCGTCCATGATGCCACCACGCCCACCGTCTTGCGTAATTGCTGTCTCATATTATCTACTACTCTTTCTAGTGGAAACAAGCGGTAATTAAAAATACAAATTCATAAATTTCCGAAATTTCATAATGATCAATTTTCTAAATTTTTTTTAGCTTACCAGAAAGATTACACGTCCTTCGCCGAACTGACCAAATTTTCCCGAATCGTGGGAGGCAGTGATGCCCGACAAGGAAAATTTCCATGGATTGCGCAGATGCTCGTGGATGGGAAACACTTCTGCGCAGGGACAATAATCAATGAATATTACATCCTTGGCGCGGTAAGTGGTTAATTTGTGTAAACAAATTTATGCAAAATTTAGACAAGTTGAGAAAAAAGGAGGATGACACAAAAATTAGGTTTATTAAACTTTATCCAGCGTTGTGTAAAATTTTGCACATCGGTGGCAAAAATTTTAGCCAATTTTTGACCACCTTTTGTCATCTTTTAGATATTTTACTCAACCTTGGCTAAATTGTGTTTGCATATTTGCATACCTATTGCAATTTGCATTCAAATTCTAAATTGGCTGTGAGATTTCTACGGGAAATTTGTATGCATATCGTCATTACTTTTAAATAACCAAATAATATACAAATATTTAGTAGAAATATACAAATTATGCAGGAGCTAATTTGCACAGGATAAGTTGTCTTCCTATTTACAGGCCCACTGCACTGGAATGGACCCCAATGTGATCAAGTTCGTTCTAGGCGAGCATTCCCAAAATGGGGACGACGGAACCGAGGTTGTCGCCAGGGTTGCGGAAATTATATGCCACAAGGAATACAATCCGTACGTGTGACATATTTCGATTTAAAATTAAATAGCATAATTTGTAGCCGAAGATATATATATACAGTCCAAAATATTTTAAGCAATTTCCACCCATTTCTAATGACAATTACTTTTCGTCGCAATTAGTTGTGCGGATCACTTCATTTGCATAGTTTGACGCATTAACGAGAGACGCGTATGTATAATAGGCGTAGCGAGATCTATGCAAATGAAGTGACCTGCCGCAATAATTCAACTGGGGGACGTCAGACACACGAAAAAATCGTTGTTTAAAATTTCGCTTAGTTTTTGGCTTACTTCCTGATAAGCGAGCTCTGAGGCAATCGAACAGAAACTCAACTCAGAGGTGGGGCTAAGGTCAGTTAGCTCCAGTCGGAATTTTTTTTTGCAATTTTCCTAATTTCTGCCATGCGAAAAACTAAGCAAAATTCGAAGCGACGCCTTTTTCATGTCTGAGGTCCCCCACTATACTTATTCGGTTTATTATGAAAAAAATATCTATATTTTCCAGCGAACTCTACACCAATGACATTGCCCTGTTCCGATTAACACATCCACTGTCATTCACCTCACTTTATATCCAACCCGCCCGAATAGCCAAGAAGTCGACATACCTAACCAAAAAAATGGTGGTGGCGGGATGGGGCGAAACTAGTGAGAGCGACGTTCTACAAAAGGCGGCCGTCACATTCAGGCAGGATTCAGTCTGTGAAAATTCGTATGAACACACAGTACTCGAATATCACGGGGGTGTGCAGATTTGCGTCGGCGCTGGAGCAAGGGACAAGGGGATTCTGGCGGCCCCATTCACACCGGAAAGACCACGGCTGACTATAGGGTCGTTGGAATCATGTCATACGGTAAGGCAAAGGACATAAAGGTTACACGTTGACTAGGGTTATCCAGGACTGAAGTATAAATGCACGTTGACGTTCTCGATCAAAAATATAATTTGAATTATTTGAAATTGAGATAGAACACAATGGACCATTTTTTCGAGCTACGTACAACTGGATTGTCTAGCGAGTTATATCTAAAAATCAAGCCAAAAATTAGTAATCCCATGGCGCTTATCATTCCGCTGAATGGCACCTTTGAAGAAAAATATTGGGGGACATTGTACCCACGAGTGCTTAGATTTTTGCCTCGTGGAGTGAAAGAAAGAAAATTTGCTAAAAACTTGAACTTTGCCGCAAATATTTTTCTTCAAAGGGGTCATTCAACAAAATGATCGCAACAATTGAAACAACAAGTGCTACGTGATTCCTAATTTTTTAGTTGATTTTTTTTACATAACTCGCTAGACAATCCTGGTATAGCTTGAAAAAAGGTTCCATTGTTAGTTATACTTAGGATTAATAGTTCTCATTCGACGTCGCTAGTAATATTTTGAGGCGTCAGCGGTACTAATTTTAGTTTGTTCAGAGTCACCAATAATCCGACTCGTACTTCAGCGTACTTATCCATAATTTATCATTCAAAATAGTTTTCGAAATTATTCCAGCTAGCACAACCAGTTTCAAAAAGGGTTCGAATTTTAAACCTGAATTAAAAAAATATCTATAAGTATCTATATCTATAAAATAGCTACAAATGAGATTCGCATGCTTTGAGTGAGGAATGAGTTGAATTTAATTCTTTCCAAATCATACTTCCATTTATTTTAAATCGGTTGTAAATTCATTCACAAAAATTCTATATTACTAAATGAGTTTCTTGTCGTTCCAGGAATCGGATGTGCTTCAAGCGATTACCCAGGTGTCTACACGAAAATTTCTGCCTATGTGGCCTGGATTCACGAAAATATGCGGGCCGGCCGTTTCGCTCTTGGACAAAAAGCAACATACATCGACCTTCAATACTTATGGAATAACGGGAAGAATTTAGGTGGCCCCAAGCAGAGAACATACATCGACCTGCAATACAAGTGGAGTAGCGTCTTAGGGAAAAAACCTACCCCACCCCCAAAAAAACATCGAACATATATCGACCTTCAATACAAATCGAAGAAAGTCCCACACTACGGACCTAGAACATACATCGACCTTCAATATCAAGCACCAACAACACCAGCCCCTCGTATTCGGCATAGAACGTACATCGATCTTCAATACAAATTGAAGAAAGCCCCCCACTACGGACCTAGAACATACATCGACCTTCAATACGAAGCACCAACAACACCAGCTCCCCGGCATAGAACATACATCGACCTGCAATACCAAGCACCAACCACGCCACCCCCACGTATTCGACACCGAACGTACATCGACCTTCAATACATATGGGACAATGCTTTAGGAAAAAAGGAGAAAACACACACTCCCCGACAAAGGATATTTATCGACCTTCAATATAAATGGAGTAAAGATTTAGGGAAGAATTTGCGCCAAGAGAACGTAACATTGCCACGAGTTCCCTATTTTGGCCGGAGACCAAAACCAAGAATTGTACATCTCCGACGAAAATGGAATACAGGTGCGGGAAGGAGGTTAATAGTTCGGAAGGGGGGGCAAAAGTTACCCCCGATGAGGTGGAGAGTTCAGCACATGTCACCTAGCTTGTGGGTCTTTCATCCTTACAGATAAAAGATTAAGAATGTGCATAATGATATGAATTGATCTTGTGAGAACTGACAATTTTGAGGATGAGTGACAATAAACAATTTTTCTACATTTCTGAAACAATACTTGTCATATATGTAGGTACATACATACAAAAAAACCTGTGCTCAATTTTTTAACTCCCCAATGAATATTTAAATCCTGTCACTAATTTAACTACACTAATTTTCATACCGAGTAGATGGGATAATTCATATGAATAAATATTAGTAATAATAACGATGTTGGATACTTTTAAAAATCTGATAGAGTCACATAGGCGCTCATTGCTGGTATTGATTTGGTAATAATTTCCCACCGGATAGGTAGTAAATTGTTCCTGAGTGGTAAATTTGTCATTACAACAAGATTACTAAGTTGGTAGTCTCATTTTTAGGAGATATTCCGTCGTGCAAATTAATATCCAAGTTTTTTGTAACTGAGAGTAAGCTGTTTGGTACCCTACAAACGTATTTATATACATATGCATGTTTAAATTCTCCATACACATCACCATTTTATTTTCAAAATTGCAATATCATTTCAATATTTATTGCAAGGTTGATTACCTGAAAAACTTCAAGGCTAAATACGTCAACCCTTGACACTTCGGCAGTCAAATCAATTTTAGACTGATTCAAGTTCAAGTGTTCTTTTCTTCAAGTGTAAATAGATATCAGCTCATTACAAACTGGTTTACAAACCATGACACAAAATGCATATACTCTAAATGGTAATTATGTAGGTAGACTAAATAATAATTGATTGATTAAGTTTTAAAGCTTAAAATAAAACAATTGGCTGATTGAGTTTTAAAACTTAAAATCCAATAAAATGCATATCCATAAATAAGTTGAATTATTTAGGAATTTATAAATGGGCATAGATACCGCGTAAATAAATTAAATAACAAAGTAAGTTACCATCAATTTAGTTTGTATAACCCAAAGTACCTGAAGGGTGATGTCGACCAGAAATCCTGTCTTTAACATAAAAATTTAAGGTTATCTGTTAACTATCTTTATTACATTCATTAATCCATCTTATGACCATTCTGATAAATGGAACAGGAGAGGATGAGCTGCCCATATGTATATGTAGTCCTTACATTGTTGTCTATACAAGATAACAATACAGGTCCACGAATAGTTTACGCGCAGGTAATCTACACAAGGATGCTAATTACTTTCCATGAAATAAATAAAAAAACTCAACTTTTTCTACCATCATTAATTTATGTATAATAAAATTTACCAAAAAATAAAATAAATTAAACAATATTAAGCAATAAATTAATATCTGATCTTTCTAGCTTACATACGTAAGAAGTTTTTCCCAAGTTTAGAATTATTTTTAAATGCTCACCTGCATCCGGAGTTCCACTTGTAAAATCTTGTCAGCAAAATTATTTTTCGTTCACTACTTATGCAATTACTGGTAAATACACGTGCATATGTATTAATGACTTCTTTCAGTAACTCTAAAACTTGCAGGCGACAGGTGATCCATTGAAGTGACCATGACCATGTCCATGGCCATGTCATATGTCCTGTAACGACAAAATTCTCATTTTTGGTGTTATGCACTTGTATGTAATAAACCGTTGCAAACGAAATGTAGCAAAGGGGTGAAAACACATGGAATTGTCTTTGTGGCACGCCCACACTGTATTTCAGCATTTTGCCGTCATGTTCTCACAACACACATCACAAACGTCGCATTTTGCCCCGTTTTGACACCGCGTACTTCGTAGGTACACGAACATACTTTTCAATAGACACCACACAAGACAAAAGTCATTTGTCGACATTCGACACCGCCCACACGGCCACACTCAGGGTCGTAGCACGTCGAAATGACGGTGATTTCTAAAATCCCCGTCTAAAAATACGTCTCCAACGGCGGAAATAAAAAATTAGACACCTTTGACCGTTGGCGTCATTACCGTGGCGCCGCGACCTCACGACCATCTTCGAACTCATCCCGACACCAAAAATTAGAAACACGTTGGCGAAAACCGCGTGTCGAAATTCTAATCCGTTCTAAAGTTGTCGTGGATATGGACAGACCGAGGGACAGACAGACAAGACATTTCCATCAGGATGCCAATTAAACCACTCAAGAAAAATATGTTTTTCTCCAAAGAAAATTAATATTCTGTTCCAATTAAAGATTTCTCAATTAATTGTTTTTTATTCCAAGATTTTTAGAATAAATTCCAAACAAATAATAAAAATCTTAATGCTTAAAATACAAGATTTGCAATATACATATATCGTAGATAATTGAAAGTAAATTTCAAGTGAATCTTAGTCAATGACCAAACCTCTTATAGGGGTTTTCAGCTCTTACAGTAATTACTCGGGTGCACCATACGTCATACCAAATACGTACATACATGCAAATCGATATTATTTTTTTAATGGCAGGATCGGATGAAAAGGTTTCAATTTTAAGAAATTGATTCACCTTGCCCCAATTTGAGCATACTACTTCAAGAATTATTTCATCTTGGAGGGATGGGATACATACACACCTTAGTAAACACATTTCAAGTTTTATCAAGCTAAGGATATCATTAACATGGGTGAGCAGATATAACTTGCATTCTACATTTTTAAATAGGGAAACTTCCGAGGTCGTTCGTGTCCAGGGTACCTACCATGTTTTTTTAGAATATATTACGCAGAAAATATTTAAGCGTGATGGAATTTCTACCCACCAAAAACACGTGCCCACTTGATTAATATTGCGAGAGGGCTGAAATTCAACTCAAATCCATCACGCTTAATCTGTATCTATGTATATATATACCCACGGTCCAAATTAGCTTTTGCAGCTACTGACACATACTCGAATTTATGTGTACTCTAGCTAAATTACATACGTATAAGTACCACGGGAAACACATCACGAAAAGTTATTATATTTTTTAATAGGTAACCTTGCATCGCACACAAAGTACTACGTTTACAAAGTAAATTTGTAGCATGTCTAGTCACCATCAGTGTTGCATCTTCTTTCATCTAAGCAGTAGCAATCAAATAGTCTTATCAATCGTTTGTCGATATAAAACAGTATAATACAACTTAATAAAAAGTCTAATAAATTATAATGAACTCATTAAATAAGGTTTTTTTACTAATTTGGTCCATCTTCATCGCACATTTGATTCTTCCACCTTTCTTGATTTTAATTGCGGCACCACTTTATATCTACAAAAGTGTAGTGGTATATTTGTCAAAGTGGAAAGTCGGGTTTTATGCCCCGTTATCTGTTGGAGATTGCATTCATGCTGTAGATGATATCTACGGACGACCAAAGTCTTCGATTTCTGGCATAAGTTATTTCAAAGGCAGCTATCCTTTCGACGAATTTGTAAACCGGCTTAAAGAAATAAGTGACAAGGTGTGAAAATTAGGTATTTATTTGTAAATAGTTAGAATCCTATAATTCGAAAAAGATTTCGACCAACGATTTTGAAATTATAGTCTTAGTATGCAATACGTATGGTTTCCTTGAACTCAATTTTAGCGATACATTAAATATTCTAACTGATGTTACTAAATATCTTCTAGACAAACACAACTTGGCACATGATTAACTTGGGAACCAGGGAATGCATATTTTCTAGAGTTACATATGTACTTAAGCTCCTGATCAGTAATTAAAACCGGAATTTCGAGGGACACAAAAAACTTTGGTCTTGTTAAGACTAGCAGAGTTCTTAGAGCTTTTTTTGGGTGTGCAAGTGTACTAATGATTTGGTTCAACTCAACCCCTTGCCAGTGGGGGAGGGGGAGAAAGTCAAAAAACGGAAAATGGGGAATCAGATTTCTCTCGAAGATGGAAAACGATATCGAAATGGAACTACCACCAAAAGATTCGTAATTTGTTTCTCTACAACCTGAATCAAGCAATTTTTCAAATTCGAAAAACTCAAGAAATTAAAAACACCCACGAAAAATTTAGGATTTTTTGGCAATGTTTGACAAATTTTCTGAGCATTGTTTATTTGTTTTGTTTTCCAAATTTCGCTGAACCCTCGATTCTCTTTGTAGAGAAGAAAAGCACGAATCTTTTGGCGTTTGTTCGATACCTTATTCCATCTTGGAGAAATCCGATGCCACATTTTCGGATGTTGGGCCTTCCGGCCACTCCCCCATGAGGGTTGAACCAAATTATTACTACAATTGGAAACACCCAAAAATGGGCTCTACAAACTCTACTTGTCTTAACAAAATCAAAGTTTTTTGTGTCCAGGTTTGGATTATTGTCACTTAATATCAAAATAATGAGAAATTTCTAAATTTGGACCGGTAGAGTCATACTGCTAGTATGACCTTATGTATACTTACATATTATACAATTTCAAAATGCTTAGAGCAACCCAATTTTAAAGTCCCAGCTGTTCAGTAAATATAAACATGAATAATTAAATAAGTTTTCATTGTTTGTAATAATTTTTCTACAGCAACCTAAAGCAAGGTGTATCATTAAACGATGGATGGGCGTCTACTTTTGGAACACATGTGAAGACTTTGAACTATTAGATCACATTTCTGTGAACGAAGAATCCGATCCAGACAAAGTGTCAATGTTTTTGACTGATCGAATCGATAAGAGCTACCCTGTGGGTAAACCGCTCTGGGATATTGTGTGCCTGCCCAACTATGCGCACGCGGAGTATGGCACATCTTCCGCGGTAGCAATCAGAGTGCATCACACGCTCGGCGACGGCTTAGCCTTCATTGCCGTGCTTCGCGATATGTGCGACAAAGATCCAGTTGCAGATCAAGAGATGTACAAACTGTTGAAGGCCGTTAGGAAACAAATTACTCCAAGTGTCTGGAAAGGACTTACCAACGTTTTCCAATTAATATTCATAAATCCGTCTCAAGTGATGTATTTCTGGTTGAAAGCTTTGAAGTCCCAACGCATTTCACACGATATCAGCCAGAATATGGCCTGTGGGAGTATATTTGCCACGATTGTAATTGATCTGGATTGTGTGAAGCGTGTCTCAAAAAAGATTGGGGCTAAGGTAACATCCGTAATTCATGCCAGTGTGGCGGGTGCTGTTCGAAGGACAATTCTGGAGAGAGGTGGTCATCCGAAAGGAGATATAACAGCAACCTACGTCCTCCCAAAATTGAACCATCCCGGGACACTATCCAACAATATGTAAGTCTACAGTTTCCTGTGATTTTATCGATGAGTATCTACCTATATATGTAATCTATAAATGTTGCGATATATCCGCCTGGTTAATTCGTTTATTTTAAAACGCAGTAAAATCCATGGTAAGTGGATTCTTGTAATTAACCCTTGAGCTTTTTTTAAACATCTGGTACGAATAAAACAGCGTCAAACTTGGACTATCCGCCAAACGACTTGGTGACACCATCAAAGTTTCAAAATTCACTTCTGGCTCGGTTACAACCAAGAATATAGATATTTCGATATTTAGATAAATATCGAATCACCCAAATATTGAAACGAAATCGAGATTGCTTGCCCTAAAATGGGCGTATAATAAATATATATATATTTTTACTACAATCACTAGGGTTAAAAATAAATAAAGCATAGAAGTGGTTAAAAGAATGCAGTTATTTCATCTGTAGAGGAAATTAAATGTTTTTGTTATAAAAAATCTTGTTCTTGATTCTTTAAACTCTTGGAGGTCTACATTTATTTAAAGAGTACTAAAATCACGGGGATAAAAATTCTATTGGGGAGACTGGTTATTTTTAATCTAATTAATTCATTTGACGCTAGGCTAGTAATATAAATAAACAAAACTATTAACCCCCCTAAGAAAATTAGGAAAAGAATATAGGAAAATCATCTAGTTTTCATAAAAAATCATGCAGTGATACATAAAATTATAGTCTGAAAAATAATTAAAACTATTATTATTACTGGGTGTCTTCTTAGATAAAATATAGCTCTAATTCTTGCAGAAGTTAACAAAAATATTTTTATACAAAATTTAATTTATGAAAAATATTAGCTTTGGAAGTTGGAAAAAAGTGGATAACTTAATTTTGAAGTTTTTATGCTTTAAGCATACTTAAGTTTACAAAACTAATATTATATAATTAACTATAAAAACTTATATTTTTATCTTTTATTAGAGGGTTGATTATTTTTTCTGGGATTTGGATTGTGTGTTCTAAGCGGGATCATCTTTTGTCTGTTCTTTTAAGACTTGAATATATTAGATTAGGGGTTTTTTATTTATTATTAGTATTATTGAGAAAAGGAGATTTTTTGTATTCTTTGATTTATATTACTTTTACAGCATGTGAGGGTGCTTTAGGTCTTTCTATTTTAGTGATGATAAGACGGACGCATGGAGGTGATTATTTTAAGTCTTTTAATTTTTTTTAAAGTTTATGATAGTAAATTTATTTTTTATCTTTTTATTTATAGGGTTTTTAAAAAAGTTTAAATTAAATTTAATTTATGTTTTAACATTTATTTCTGTCTATCTAGTAATTTATACATTAGTGGGTCAGCCAGAAACGTTTTACTTACTAGGGGTACCTTTTACCTGATAGGCGAAAAATGAGTTCTAATTTAACTTTTTGCATACATCATACTATGTTTCATGCGTAAACTGCAAAAATTTTTCTGAAAATGCAATTCGCGAATTTTTTATTAGGCTCCGAAGATTGCGAAATAATGGGTGGAGGAGCGGGCGAGTGGGAGAGGAGGGCGAGGCTGACCGAGCTCGCGAGGTCAACTCCACTCCACCCCTTCACTCGTCACTCTCCGTTTGCATTTCTCCAAATAAATTTCAGCAATCCAATAATAATGTTTTCTTAAATAATAATATAATAATCTTCAAGTACTTACATTTATTGACTTGAATTAAGCGAAGCGAGTTCATCCAAATCTGAATCATCCGAATGAAAGTGATTATCGATGTAAAAGTGATGAAAACACATATTAACAGAGCAGTGAGCACATTTGATAAAAGTCTCTCTATTGCACATTTCCTCACAGTCATCAAAACTAGTCGAAAATAATGTTTCTGCCACATTTTTAAACTTCACTCGGTCACTCTTATAGTTGCATGCAAACCATGCGTATTTGAACATCGGCTCAAAAGCAGCTGACTGGAACTGGTTGTACATTAAGGACTGCATTTTAATTACGTTTTGTCTTTTATGTAAATCGATATCAATGGAATCTAGGACTACTTTTTCAAATATCTTTCGACGAAATATTTTGTATTGTCTGAAAATATATTTATCCAATGGTTGAATGATGGATGTTGCTTTAGCTGGAATTTGGAACCTTGTGCATTGTTCTGAAAGTGATTCGTAGGTCAAATCGTCAACTTGTCCTGCCCAAGAATCGTAAATTAGGATGGCTTTATTTTCACTGATGTATGGAGCAACGCAATCAGTAATCCATTTCTTCATAATAGTTTTGTCCAACTTTCCTGACTTGGAGGCGACCAAATAAATGTTGGATGGAACCTCGAGATTTTTCTTGACTATTGGACCCAAATATCCTTGTGGTTCCTGGAGGCAAATTAATAATTTTCCGATAAATTTTCCACTCATGGATAATAATGGCATCACAGTGTACGAATGTGTGTTAGCATTGTGCGAAACAACCAATCCAAGAGTGTCCTTCTCTCCTTTAATTGATAAAGTCCGCTTCGGTGAATATTCATATGTAAATCCAGATTGGTCAAAATTGAGTACAAGGTCTGGTTGAACACCTATAAGTTTTTTGTTGACATTTTCCACAAACGTGTAGGCTGCTTCTTCGACATTACTTTTATTGTCATATTCAGCTTTTGTTAAATATTTCGTTATTTTGCGTGAAACAATTCGATTTTTTTTCTTAAAGTTGTGAATCCATGTTGAGCTAGCCTTAAATTGTAAAGATAAATCTTTGGATTTGATGATTCCCCAACGCTTTAAATCAACTTCACTAACATGAATTAAAGATTGTCTAGCATGATTAAATCTCTCCTTGACAAAAGTTTCCACTTTACTTAATTTCTCCAGCTTTTTACCATTCTGATCAACATACGTTTTCATCCGAGAGATTGACGCATAACTTCTAACTTTTGGGAAACGTCGCTGGGTTTGAAACAATTTGTTGGTTTTAACATTGTTATAAAAATTCACGATCTTTATCATTTCTTCAAGATTGTATTCTTCTTGCCCGATTTTTTCGACCTGCCATTCTTGGGATGATGCGAGACCTGATTCACGTGAATTAGCGTCGTTTTCACTTGCAGGAACGTCTTCATTTTCATAAATATCAATTTCATCGTCACAATCAATATCTAATGAAATAACTGTTTCACGTTCACTGCTGTCAGGATTCAATAAATTTTCAATTAACACAAGTGCTTCACTAGCTAACTGATCCAAGTTAAAATTATCTTCTACTAAAGATGTATCAGGAACAGGGTATTTTAATTTTGCTAACTCTAATAACGATTCACACACTTTAATAATTGTAGCCATATTTATTTTTACAATTAGACAATAATAATGAGAGAAAATTACAGCGCTAAAAAACTTTGAATTATTGGTGAGTGGTTGGGTAATGTGAATCACAATTGAAATGCTGAAATTTATTTGGAGAAATGCAAACGGAGGGTGACGAGTGAAGAGGTGGAGTGAGCATGGGAGAGTTGACCTCGCGAGCTCGGTCAGCCTCGCCCTTGGAGGGCGGCCCTCCACTCCCACTCCCCTGCTCCTTCACCCATTATTTCGCAATCTTCGGAGCCTAATAAAAAATTCGCGAATTGAATTTTCAGAAAAAATTTTGCAGTTTACGCTTGAAACATAGTATGATGTATGCAAAAAGTTAAATTAGAACTCATTTTTCGCCTATCAGGTAAAAGGTACCCCTAGTTAGACTCTTTATTTTATTATGATGGGGTTAGATTTATTTTAGTGTCTCTTAGAGTTTGGATCAGAATTTTAATAATTTTTTCTAGATATAAAATTTTTCGTTTCAAGGAGTATACTTTTTATTTTTATAGTTTTGTTTTTTTATTACTTTTTATTTTAATATTGACTGTTTTTTCAGGTAATTTATTATTCTTTTATTTTTTTTTGAAGTCTCTTTAATTCCGACACTTTTGATTATTATGGGTTGGGGGTATCAACCTAAGCGTGTCCAAGCAGGGATATATTTTTTATTCTACACGCTTACAGCATCGCTACCCTTACTTTTATTAATTGTGTACTTATATGTAATTGGAGGGGGTGTTTCTTTATTTTCTAAGGAGTTATTTTTTTATTCATTTTCAGGTTTTAATTTTTTTATTATTACTGCTTTTATAGGTTCAATAGCTTTTTTAGTTAAGCTCCCTATATATTTTACACATTTATGACTTCCTAAGGCTCATGTTGAGGCGCCTGTGGCAGGCTCGATAATTTTAGCTGGGGTTTTATTAAAGTTAGGGGGTTACGGGCTTATGCGAGTTCTTAGAGTTACAGGGGTTTCGGCCGCAAAGTTTAGCTCTTATTTTATAGGGCTAAGATTAGCTAGAATACTATTTACAGGGGTCTTGTGTTGTCGTTTAAATGATTTTAAAGCTTTGGTAGCATATTCTTCAGTAGCCCATATAGCTATGGTGATTGGGGGATTAATAACTCTTTATTCATGGGGATTTATGGGGGCTTTGGTGATAATAGTGGCTCACGGAGTCTCCTCTTCAGGTTTATTTTGCATGGTTAATTTATATTATGAACGTACTGGGAGTCGGAGTTTTTTTATCAATAAGGGGCTAATCTTAAGTTTTCCTATTTTTTCTTTGCTTATATTTTTTCTCTGTGCGTCGAACATTGCTGCCCCTCCGACTATTAATTTACTATCAGAGATGTTTTTGATGGCTAGAATTATGAGCTACGATTATATTATACTTTTACCTTTCCCCCTAGGCTCTTTTTTAGGGGCTGTTTTTACATTATTTATATTTTCGTTTTCACAACATGGGTCTTCTTATAACTCACTCTACGGATTTGTTCATTCAAATGTGCGTGAAATCCACACCATTAGACTTCATATTATTCCAGTAAATTTTTTAGTCTTAGGGTCTAATTTTATTTTTACACTTTATTAATAATTTTATTTAAATAGTTTAAGAAAAATTTTAGTTTGTGATTCTATAGATGGGCTAGCCCTTTAAATAATATTTTATTTGGTTTTACCTTTTTATTTAGGAGTTTCATTACTAGTGTCTAGCTTAGTCAGTATGCGGTTTGGTCTTTTGTATTTTCTTTCTGCTGAAACCATATTTATTGAATGAGAAATGTTTTCTTTTAGATCGACTTCTATTATTATAACTCTTATTTTTGATTGAATAAGTACAAGATTTATAGGTCTTGCAATATTTATTTCTTCTATGGTACTTTTTTACAGAATTATATATATAGAGGGGGATAAGTTTTTAACCCGGTTTATTTTTTTAGTATATTTCTTTGTCTTGAGTATAGTTTTTATAATTTTAAGCCCCAATATAATCAGAATTTTATTGGGTTGGGATGGACTTGGTCTTGTGTCGTATTGTTTAGTTATTTACTACCAAAATGTAAAAAGAGCAAACGCCGGTATAATTACAGTTCTCTCTAATCGTGTGGGTGATGTAGCTATTCTTTTATGTATTTCGTGGCTACTGAATTTTGGTAGATGGAATTTTTTTTATTCGCAGTTTGTGTATTCGTATGAAGTAGTCTCTTTTATACTTATTCTAGTAATTTTAGCAGCTATAACAAAAAGAGCTCAAATACCCTTTTCTGCCTGGCTACCAGCGGCTATGGCAGCTCCCACCCCAGTCTCAGCTCTTGTGCACTCATCTACCCTAGTTACAGCCGGGGTGTATTTATTAATTCGGTTTAATTACACCCTAGGTGCTAATAATTTTTTATTATTTATTGGGATACTGACTATGTTTATATCTGGCTTAGGGGCTAATTTTGAGATAGATTTTAAAAAATTATCGCTTTATCAACGTTAAGCCAGCTCGGGTTAATAATAACATCTTTGGGGCTGGGTTTTACGAATATGCCTTTTTTCATCTTTTAACGCATGCTATATTTAAATCCCTATTATTCTTATGCGCTGGGGTGTTTATTCATTCTATGGGGGACACCCAGGACATTCGAGCGAAGGGAGGGCTAATGATTTCTTGTCCAGTTACATCTTTATACTTTATTATTTCTTCAATAGCTCTATGTGGGTTTCCTTTTTTATCAGGATTTTTTTCTAGGGATATAATTATTGAATTTTTTTTTCAAGGTAAAATAAATTTAATCATGGGGTGCCTGATAGTTTTATCTACATTGTTTACACTAACATACTCTGTTCGCCTTTTGTATTTTTCTTTTTTTAATAATATGGGCAATCGGTATCTTCTAAGTTTAGCTGAGAGAATTAATATACTAATTCCGATAACATTTTTAATTTTACCGAGACATGCATAACCTTTGGAGTGATGCAATGAAGCTTATAGGATACGAATTTAAGTCGTTAAGCGAATTGTAGGAAAATTTGTGATCCGAAGTGACCAAAAATTAGTGGAATTCATTCCTCGGGTAATACAACCTGTAATTTAAGCAAATTGAGGCGTACAAACTGCTAACTAATTACTGAACACAATTTTTAATTTGAAAATAAATAAACATAATGGATACAAATAAGGGTACGATTTAATTTTTTGCTCTGATTTTCAATTCTCCTCCACATTTTAATTAGTTGTTCTTTATCGGTAAGGAAACGCAAAAAAACGATTATGCTGCTCGGAATCTACGTTGATTTTCCTATAAAACCGATGTACTGCATAATAGGAATTGATTTCCATGAAGCTGAAAACCATTGATTTATGACATTAGAGAAGAGGTTTTTGCTTACTGTATCGTAACAATTCAATTTTTTGTTGGATCCTTTCCATCTTGGTAGATGTTTCAAGAACTTTTTCTCTGAGGTCAGGCATCTTTCGTGCAATTGGTCGAATGCGTCTTCCCCTTATTTCGTGCAAAACTTGATGATGTTCCTCCGAGAAATCCAGTTTGCGACATCATAGTAGTGTGAACTAATGAGAATATCGTGCTTTACATCTGTTAGAGGGGAAAGTTCCGCCCACATCTTGGATAAATTTAGTTAATTTGCTTTTGAAAGCTGATTCTAATTTGCATAAATATTACAACTTTAGATGGACTTTCGGTTAGATGAAAACTTCTTGGAGGCTTAGACGCAAGTGCGAAATGTTTCTCTATTTCTGTAAAGATACACGAAAATATTATATGCACCATGCATGCATCTAATTATATCTACATAAAGCCTGCTACTCGGGGCGGAGCTTTAGCCGGAAACCTTGCTTTGTATTAAATTACTCCTTCATTGGAATTACTTGAATTTCCTTAGAACCCGTCCGAAATGGGAGTGTTTCCCCATACAATTTGCAAAATGTTAAAGTATTAACGTTTTACAAACGCAAAAGCTAGCAACCTCAAACCGTGCGGAAAGTCAACGGGAGAAACTTCTTGGGCACCCTCTAGTTATATAGATGTATTTATACATATCCTCAAAGAAACAAGAATTTATTTTTGCAACCGTTATAACATTGGAAATGCTGTAGATAATTTGAAATGTAAATTATAATAATGATCAGAGCTTGTGTAATTTTGGCATGAAAGCAAAAATCTTGATTGATTTATTTTTATTTTCAATATACTTTATTCTCAATATATTTTATTTTCAATATACTTTACAAGTTTTAATAGAACAACAACTCTGCTGATCGTAACCTATGAGTTTGTTAAACTTTACCTATCTTCCCGCTTGAAACAAGCATGTAGCATTTCTTATAGCATAATTTAAGTCATTTCTGATACACTCAATCACAGTGGGTACTACTTCTTTCACATTCGGGAAATACGTTGCCACATTCCCCTTTTTCAAAAGTTTGCTTCCCAATTCTTCGATAACATCGGCATTGCGCTGCGTGAAGTGATAAATGTTCCACCTGGTTTATAAAAATTAGCATACGGTCGTAGCACCGACATTTCACAATTTATCAAACATTCCCAGAAATCATCATACGATCCGATTTCTCCTTCAGATTCTTGACTCTTCAAATACTCAAGGATACCTTCATCTTCAAATATTTTTCCTGGATCCCCGACGGATTTAAGCAAAATTTCTTTAAAAGATTCCAAATCTAGACCATTGTTTTTGCAAAGTTTTATCCAGTATGCCACAAAGCTTTCGGTATCACTAAGGCCAACTTTTTTTAGCGCATATCCGTACAATTGAATAATGATCAGTTGTGTCCCAAACTCTGGAACTAATTCCAACAGTGCAATTTCGAGTTGCAAATGAGGATTTACATTGTACATGGCTAGAGGGGCCTCCTCGTTAAAAAATATTGTAATGCAAATTCTGGCGCAAACATCGGCTGGAAGTTGAGTTAAGGGGATACTCAACTCTGGTATGATCCCAGTGCTCACCAAGTGAATTATCCTCTTTAGCGCGTGGCTGCTTGCGCCACCCAAATCTTGCTTGCCTGTGACACTTGCCCCGGAAACGGCAGGAAATCTAAAAGATTTGCAAGGAATGCCAATTTCAACAGCTTGTCCAATTAATCTATCTCCAATAAATTTGGAAATTCCATAGCCAAAATTTGTGCTGGTATCATAGTCCCCTTGCTGCGGCCAGCCTTCCAAGTCTACATGTTTAATTTTTGCAAGATTTTGGGGAAAGCATGCCATCGTTGAAGCGTTGTTGATCCATTTGACTTTTTGTTCCGCCGCGAATTCAATAATACGCTGGGTTCCCATGACATTCACGCTTTGTAATATGGACAAGTTCTCGTAAGGCTTGATATGATCGGAACGTACGGCAAAATGCACGATTGCATCTACTTCCCGAGAAAGAAGTTCATACATTGGTAAATCCAAACCAAATTTGTCACGTGATACGTCTCCATTGACGACGGCGAGTTTCGATAAATCCGTTGTGTCGAATAGGTCAAGAAATTTCAAACGTGAGTGAAGACGAGAGAGGGTGGATTCTGTACATAGAGATGGAGTAATTTAAAACTTTAGAGTAAATATAAGATGGCGCATTGTTTACTCAAGATATCCATGGTTGGGTCAGAATATAAAATATGGGCCAAAATTTTTGACTTTCTTAATGGAATGAAATGTTCACCAGAGGTCAAAATCTATCTATCATTGCTGTTAAACTCTAGGAAATCACAAGTTTGTCATGTCCAATTCCAATATTCAAGTCCCCCACTTGATATATCTATGTTTTTGGTGAGCATTATTTCAATAATTATATTACACATAAATATTTACCTGAACTTTTCGGAAGAGCTCGCACAAGGCAAAATATTTTTTCCACGTGTGGAAGTAATGTCAACTGCTGGATCATATAAGGTCCAAGAGATCCAGTCGCTCCAGTTAGGAAGATCGTTTTGACCTTGCCTAAAGGCACGTAAGGTTTTTTGGTTGAATCTACTGAAATATGCTTCCATAACTTTGAGTCTTCGATGATGAGGGTTTCTTTCTCATTATTAAATTTTTTACGAGAAACGTCATGGTCATCCGTAGGGGCACTTATATTAGTAGAGACGATATCAAGGTTGGTCTTGCCATTCGGGCTCAATTTTTCCGACTTATTCAAAAGTTGGGCCGATATTCTGTTAGCAAACTTTGTATTATACACAAACTCAACATGTTTATGAGATCTTGTCACATACAATTTTTCTGATTCAAAATCAAGATGGAAATTGTTATCCAATTGCAAAATCTGGAAGTCCTCGACCATCGCACGTTTCAATCCATCGAATGTTTTTTGTTTCTCAAAACCTAAATTGTTAAACATTTTCATAGGCGTGCTTTGTCAACGAGATATCATATCGTGCAAGAAACTAACCATTAAGATAATTCTGCAAATTTTGATGAGTTCCCATGTCAGGCGTCAATATAATTATGCCATTTCCGACCATAAATTTGTTAGTCTGTACGGCAAAAAGATTATCCATGTTTCCAACAATCTGTTACAAAACATATTTACTTTAAGTCCCTCAACTTATGTACGTCATTAAACGACATCAGATTATTTAGATACTTGTTTATGATCTGTTCAGAATTAATGGAGGACACGAAGTGTCAAAGATTTTTCTCAATACAAACTCATAATCAATTGCTGTGCAAAGATCTGGTGAATCACAACTCCATAGTTCGTTTTGTCTCTCGAACTTAAATAACACCACCCGAGTGACATATAAAATATTGGACATTTACGAAAAGATATTTGCTAGATATTCGTGCACACTTTGATCGGTCGCCTATTATTTCTGAACAAGCCATTGTTAGTATTAACCTTCATTCATCAAGTCTGAAATGTTTACTAAGTAACACATTATTGTGGATTTATTAAATAAATAAGACATGCATTTACCACTGAAGACGGGTCGATTAAACAGATACGATCAAATTTCACAAGAGTTACACAGTTTAGCAGGACGTGACAATTAAAGTCATAGTCACCGTTTGTTCCCAACTTAACTACGCCGTCAAATAAGGCAGTCAATTTGCTCCTGAAAATAAATAAATTATCAAATTTTAGTTCCAGTAATCTTAAGGTTCTCATTAATACTCGAGTAAATTACCAAGCTTCATTTTCACAATTTTCAGGGTCCAGAAGAATTAGACATTGTCTGGAAGTTTTGGTTTCTCTAATGGATTTTAAGATAAGCAGAGCGTCGTGGGTTTCTCTCAGGTTACGTGCAAATGTGGCGTATGCTTGCTTCATTTTTTCCAAAATTTTCCCACTAATTCAAACTTGGGGAAAATGAGATTTTTATGTGAAACAGTTTATGACGAGTTCCAAAAATTGTATGAAACTCTGGCTTGACTTGGAGAAACCTTTAAATATAATTTTGCTGGAAGAACGCCGGACCGGATGTTTTATTAACTTCGCATTTAGTTATTCGAGCCAAATTATGCAGCGAAGTTTAAGGTAGGAAATATTCCAATCTTAATTAACTAATCAACTTGTAGTACATACGCACTGGAATAACCTGATAAGACAAAACTAATGATGAGTAGGAAAACACGTAGATAAAAACACAAAACACAGCCTTCACACCTCCTTCAAATAATAATACTATAATATTGTTTTAATAATTTTAGCCACCTTCGCCATCATTTATAACTAGGATTTATTTTAGTTTTGATATAACTCAATTTTCATTTTGAAACATATACATAAATATCCCAGGTTTCAAAAACGTCGGAAATCACCAAAAATGAAGATGGATATACCTTAAAACTTGGTCAAGCGAAGTGATAATTTCAAAGTTAATATATGTACGGTTAGGTCAGGTCACGGTTCCGAACATGTTTGTGTAAGTGATTAAAAGTACCAGAACTGTGAAGTCAAGTAGAAATTCTTTCCTTAAGATAAGAAGGTAAATAAGTTTTATGTATTACGTAAATTTCAGGTAAACCCATGCGACGATACGTCTCCAGCAACTGAATATTTGATATCTGTGGTAATTAATATCGTACCCGCATCTCCATTGACAACGAGTAGTTTCCAGGTGGTTATCTTCGATTTTGACGAGACTAATTTTAAACTGTCCACGTGCGGACCTATGTTTTTGCTCTTTCTTCAATCCGTATGTTCGATAGTGCTGAGTTTTTAATACATTTTCACTCGAAATTAGGCGTTTTAAAACGTAAATTTTCCAATTTTAACCCGTTTTCAAGAACTACATTATATATTTTCTCAGAATTATATGGAGTATTTTTTAAATTCTACGTCCCAGAAAGTTGTAACTTTTAATTCAACCACCATCAAAATTGCAAAGTTTAAAAATAAATTTTTAACAAATTTTTAAGCTGCGTTTTTAAAAATGTGTCATTCTTGGGGAAGCAATTCTTTATAATATGTTGTTAAATTTTTGAAAGCGGGTTGAAATTCGGAAATATACAAAAAGTTTTTGAAAATCATGATTTTGCTTCACAATGTTTTCAACAATTCCGCCAGAAACGAATTCGCATTATAAAAAATATGGGCTCGCTTGTTTTTAGGCGTGAACAATATAGAAATCGGAGATAACCACCTCCTTCCTCCTTGTTGTCAGTCAGCAACCACATAACCGTTATATGACTATTGTCTGGTTAATTTAGTCCGGATTTCTTCCATACTAATGAAAAATTGAGTAAACAACTCTAGCTGGTTATCGTTTATTAATTATATATGTAAATAAGTCACAAGTTTCAGCCTTATCTAAAGTGCGTCGTAAAACACTATCTTGATCCAGACTTCCGTTAGTTAGTACGATATGAAGTCAGACATGACGTCGGAAGTCACAACATGTTATTACCGTGCCGATAGAGTCATATATGTACTCCGATTTAATACCGCTTTCCTATGTGAGTATTTATATCTACATATGTGACTCCACCCGATTTTACGCATATACTTATGTGTTTATGTACAGGGTGGTTTAAATGTTTGTTTCAATGGAAAATTTTTCAATGAGAAAAATTCGCAAATCTCCATTAGTTACCGAAATTTTGCCTCTGAAATTTAATATTTTAATAATTTTGTCATCAGTGTTCCAAAAGTTTTGATAAAAATTAGTACAAATCTCAATCCCAAAACCGTAACTAGTGAAAATTTATGAATTTTTCCCATTGAAAAATTTTCCATTGTAACCTGACACTTAAACCACCCTGTATATTCCCCGCACTGGTACTTATTTTGGTAATAATATCCTACCGGATTGGTAGAAGGTTATTTCTTAGTGGTAGCTTTTACATTACTGAACGGTAATGTCTTTTGTTACCTGCTCCGATAAAGTAACATACATATATGCCCCGATGAGTAATGATTTCATACCAGTTTTCTAAGAGTGCAAATTTATTTCAGTTAAAATTAATTTTTATATTAATTCCAGCTGGACACGGTGCATTGTTTAATAAAAGTGCATTTAGATAAGGTAGCTTTATCTCATCATGCTACCTAGTATCCGGTCTAGCCCATCTTCAGTTTTAACAGAATTATTACAACACGAATTCATGTACATAATACTGGTACATATTTAAACTTCCTAATTAATAAAAGACAAACATGAATTATTATCTTAATTCGCGAATTCTGCTCGACTTCACACTTCATGTAATTATCACCTTATCAAGTGCGATGCGAAATTTTGGGCAAGTTAATTAATTTATCTTGCAGAACTCTTTAAGCTTAAATTTCAACTACTTACATATATACATATTTATTATTTCTTTTGTAGGATTTGAATTTTAAAATTTAGCCTATAGCTTATGTCACAGACAAAATTTGATGTATGCTTAATCTTCACTCGTTTTTCTGATCAAGGCCATTGCAATTTTTGGAATGAATTAATGTAGATGAAGATACAGGAAACTCGCCCATATCATTATGATTGACGAAAAAATTCTCTTGGAGGATACCTCGCACCTGTTGAATTTCTCCTAATGATGAAATCAACAGGTTACAGCTTTGGAATTCCCGGCTTATTAATCGTAAGTCTATGAGGTGTCTACCTGGCTGGATGCCGAAGTGCATATAAACCCACTGACCTACCTCGGCACCAGTGCCAAACACATTTCAGCAGTCATGCCGCACATTACGGATTTAGTACAGTGTAAGCTATCTTAAATTTCCAATTTTTCAAGCTATGTAAATAACAAAAATTATAACTGATTCAAACTAAATTTCTTGGCGGAAACAGAGAGGTAGCAAAGCAAAAAAGAAGGGCCCGCGGGATAATACGTGATAAAACTTGAAACTTTGCCATAATTAAAAAAAAACATTCATACGCCTTTTTTCTATAATATTATTCGATATCTCACGTCTCAAAAAACCTGGTAGAGAGTTGAGATATCGAAATCAATGTTTCCTAAATTATGGAAAAGTTTCTATTTTTCACCTGCACACTACACAAAAATAATTAAATTTTACTCAGACTTGAGTAGATTTAAATAGTTCTTATTTAGAGTGTAGTCCGCATCCCCAGATCCTATGTACTTTGCTTTGCCCTCTCTTTGTTTCTGCCGGGCCCTTTCTTAGGATGTATACCATCTAGTAATACTGCTACCAAGCGGTAGTAACTTAAATACCGAAAAATCTGTCTGACTGTATAGCATTTTTTCAAGCTATACCGAAATTGTGTAACGACTTCTACCAAAAAATCAAGTCAAAGATTGGGAATCACATGACAATTATACATTCGTTGAATGGCCCTTCTGAAGAACAATATTGTCGATAAAAGTACCCACGAGCGCCTTGGTCTGCACCTCGTGGAGGGGAAGAAATTTGGCTTAAAAATTGTACTTAGCCGCCAATATGTTTCCTCAAAGGAGCCATTAAACGAAATAATAAGCCCCTGAAATTCCGAATTTTTTGCTTGATTTTTTTTATAGAACTCGTTAAACAATCCCGGTGTAGCTTGAAAAAGATGGGGTGACAAATGTGCAAAGACAAATGTGCAAACGACCAATGTGCACAGACATTTGTGCAAACGATAAATGTGCAGGGAGACAAATGTGCAGCCCGATAAATGTGCAAACGATAAATGTGCAACCGATAAATGTGCAGGAATTTTTTTAACAAATAGTGCAATATATCTTGATATAATTTGAACACTCAAATCAAATTATATCTCCTCAAAAACCAAAAATTCCTCAAAAATTAATTTTGCCGTCACATCCAGTATGATGCTGTAGATCTTATAGCGAGCAGTATTAATTTATTGTTAATTTAATTAATTTTGGTATTTACCAAAATATATATACTTTCAATTATGTTTTTACTGTGCGTAAATTTCTCCGCACACCTTCATGAATTCGTGAATTTTAGCCTGTCACAAAGGCAGAAATTATGTACATAAATTCTAATTTTCAATGAAATACTTGGGGATTTATTGTATGCCGTCTTTCTAAATTCTGTCGAGGGGCGTCCCTAACTTAAGGTTAGGTTAGGTGAATTTAACATTATAGAAATGTAGTGTTAGCATTACAGTAAAAAGGCATGGGAAAATTATTATAAAGTTGAGAGGGGTCAACCTCTTAATAATAATGGTTAGTAATACTTCATAAGTATAACATTTGGCTTTTTGAGGAGATACAATTTGATTTGAGTGCTAAAGTTATATCCTGCAAAATCCTGAACAATTCCTGCACATTTATCGGTTGCACATTTATCGGGCTGCACTTTTGTCTGTATGCACATTTATCGTTTGCACATTTGTCTTTGCACATTGGTCGGGTCACCCTTGAAAAAAGGTTCCACTATAAGTATTTCTAATCCGCAGCTTGGTTTTTCCCGGACTTTGAGACCTCTTACGTGGAATGGAACTACACGAAGAATCCGACAATTGAACCCTTCTCATTTGAGCGGGACTATTTCGATCTGGCGTCATGTCGCAAGTTTTGGTGGAAAAATTCCCGTCTAGTCATCCAAATTGCGATCCTTTATATTCTAACGGTTCATGGCTTAGCTTGGTGGATGAAGAACCGGAAGCCGTTTGATCTTAAGAAAGGATTATTCGCATGGAATGTGGCACTCGCCGTTTTCTCCGCTTTCGGTTGGATTCGGATATTCTCAGAACTGTGGGACGTGCTCTCTAGTCAGAATGGTTTTCATAGATCGGTTTGCGTAAGGTATGCTTAAAATTAAATTGTATAATATACAGATCAAGAATTTAATGAAGAATTTTTACTAAACTTATCATTAACATAAATCAGAAAGTTATGAACTACTTAAGAATTTAGTATAAAAATCTTTAATTCGCAATCCCCCTAATAAGTAATTTCATTATTAGCTCACCCCGCGTAGCACGGGAGCTGTTGAATTCTTCTTGTCCGTCCGTCCGTCCGTCTGTTTGATGACGAGTTTTTTTAATCAATTGATGCTAATTAAAAACCCTATCAATTATTTACACGTTTTTTAAAAAATTATGTGAACGACGAAAAGTTACCAAAATTGACCATCAACCAGCTTAACCTCGTTTTTTTTTCAGGGACATGTTTAACGTTTCGACTGGATTCTGGTCGGTGGTGGTGCCCATGTCCAAACTGGCAGAATTTGTGGACACAATCTTTATCGTCTTGAGGAAGAGGCCGCTAACATTTTTACATGTGTATGAATTATCTAAAATGAATTATGTATGTATCTACATTCATAATTGTAACCGGAATTTAAACAGTTATCACCATTCCGTGACGTTCGTGATAAGCGTTAGCACCACCGTGCAGGGGGAACCGATTATCCGATATTATGGATCTCTTAACCTCATGGTGCACACGTAAGGTCCAGATTTGCATCCTATGCAAATATTAATAAAGTCCCAAAAACTACGGAAATGGCTGATCAAAATATGAATTTATTTTTATTCTAATAAGGTTGATGTATACCTACTTTGCGCTATCGGTGAGTTTAAACTATTTAAAAATCCTTGCCATTCTTTATCCCTTTTTTACTTTGTCAGGCAATTGATTACAAACCATCGCGGAAATTCGCAATGTGTCTCACCACTGTGCAAATTCTTCAGTTCGTCGTTATGCTGGGAGCCCATGGATACGCGATTGGTGTAAAATGTTAGTTGTAAATTATTCATGATATTTAACCCTTAAATTTTTTGCACACTGGTAAAAATCTTGTAATTGTGACTACTTAATGTTCGGTCCGATCTGATATTTAGTGAGTGGGCAGCCATGCGCGGTGTCTCGGGAAAGCAGCGTCACTACAAGTGTCATCATTTTTTCATATCTGATCCTCTTCTGTCACGTATTTTACAAAAATTACTTAAACTGTACTCCAAAATCGAGGGCATCAAGAATCCAAAAGGTAAAATAATAAATTCACAGACTCACAAATTTCACAGTAAAATAATAAATCAATTTTATAATTGTTTGAACTAACTTTTGACATAAAAATTAATTTTAAAGAAATATAATTAAAACTCTGTAGTTAATGATATTTCTTAGAATTATAGTCTCACAATCAGTGAGGTTAATGTTTGTACATATCGATTCTGCGTAGTAAATTTCTTCGACATTGTAATTCTTGTATCTAATGTAAACCGTGGGGTACATACATTATGCATGTATTTATGTATCTACTCAAACACTCTAGATTTGCATAATAAACCCTGCATTAATATAGATTTGTGGGTAAATACATATTTATGGAAAGTGATACATTTTATCTTGAAATATGATATATACTCATATAAATACTCGTAATGATAATTATCCGAACATGTATCTACATGTATTGTATTCTTCAGTTTGATGGTGATATGCATGGATGGATTGGCACATGTGCAATAGGTATTTATATTTGCATGTTGGTTCTCTCTTGAAATTGCATCACTGAATTTAAGTTTAAACATTTTCAAAATCTGGTTCAAAATTTCAGAACTGTTCAGAATTATGTTGCGGTATGTATTCCCGAGGGGCTGTATAATTGACACGAATTATTTAGATCTTTTCAGAATTTATTGTCATGTCAGAAGAAATAAGTTTTTTTGACAAAACAATGTATTCGTGGTTTCTATTCTAAAATTGCCTCATCAATTTATATCAACATTTATTACCGAATCATGATACATAAAATCTACAAACAAAATCCCCAAATATGCTATATAGAATTTAAAAGATGACAGCACAAAACATTATAAAACTAGAGTTAACTTATTCAGGGTCCTTTCACAGATCCAAATTAGTTAATTCTAAATAAGAACTTTTAAATATTTTCAAATTCAGTACTTATGTGAATTGTATGCTACAAAATTCCCGTGTTAAAATTGCTCCTATTCCTCGACCATATTCGCTGCGTGTTTTCCAACGTCTTCCAAATTTCTGAAAACTTTGCCCCATGCTTCCCAAAATCCAAGAGTTCGATAAGGAAGGTCGTATTTTTTAGCCAGTGCGGCGACCCTGTCTCTGATCAGGTGATTGTTATATTGCGGCATTTGAGGGAAAAGATGATGCTCAATTTGGAAGTTTAGATATCCCATCCACCAATCCGTCAAGGGGGTCGAGGTGATATTAACGGTGTGCTCGAGACAGTACTCCACCCAACTTTTCCCCTCTTCGGTCACATCGAGGTGGGTGTGGTTAAGAGAAAAAGTTCCCAATAGGTAAGCCCCGGTTAGAAATGTGACCACAAATGAATTGATAGGACCCAGAACTCCAATAAAGATGAAATGATGCAACGACATGAAAAAAGCATCGGAGAATGCACGTTTCTTTAAAACATAGCGAGGGCAGAGGAAACTAAAAATAGAATAGAGAATACTTAGCTAAATCACAGATTTTGCAACTTTTTTGAACCTAAATACATGTATTTAAGCTCAAATCCGTAGATCATCAATCAATCCTAAGAATAGCCTCGAGTGACTGTCTGGCTGTCCAATTTGAACGTTTGCGCTCGAACTTGGTTTGAGGATTTGGCGAAATGAGACTCAACTCAATGTTATTGAAATAAATTAAAAAAAACAAACATAAGCGCCCCACCTTTACTTTCAATGATTGGGGCATTATGAGATTATCCATTTTTGCACGTTAACGCATTATACGCCCTCGTTGAACTTGGCTCTGGGATATCATATTCCCCCAAACGGGCTTAACTAACCGAAAACCCGACTAAATGAGTTACTAAACTTGTATATATATACATATACGGATTTGAGGTTAAATATATATCAATACATATGTACTATCCCCGTACTTAGGCTTTGCACCTCATTTGCATAAATCTCAATAGCCCATTTTCGGCGATACGAGCTTTCCATATTGAATAAACTCTGGCTCTCGCGAATGCGTTAAAATATGCAAATGAGGTGCAAGGGCTGAGTGCGAGGATAGTATGTTGGTATATGAATTTACAGTATATAATCTGATTAAACAATGCTAACAGTTGTTGTTGCAATCAAATGTATAAGATGCTGTCTAATTTTAATATCACATTTTTTGAAACTTCTAATCCTAGAAAATGTAACTTACAATTGCCAATGAAGAACGACCAGAAACGAATCCACAAATAGAAATAATTTCGCTTGGTTCCGAATAAAGAAATTATTCACATTAGATCCCCCCATTTTAACGACTTTTTTGTTAAACGCGAGAAGCGGCAGAGTTGCCAAGTCAACGTCGTATTTGAGTCGTTGAGGCATCGCGTGATGCCGATTGTGCTGGCTGTTCCACCAGGACGACGATATCCCCATACCCAGCGAGGAGGAGAGTTGGTGGAGAACCTTGTCAATTTTCAGATTTCCGGTGAGTGACCGATGCCCGGCTTCATGCCCGAACCACCCGCACCGACCAGCTCCTAGAGCGGTGGTAAAAAGTCCGACCAATTTTACAAATTGGGGGGTGCTACTTGCCAAGTAAAACCCGAAAATGATGAGAATAGCGCATTCCAACAAGCGGGCGAATACTCGGGAGTAGCACGGAATGAAGAGCCCTTCCGCTTCGAAGGTGGATTTCAGAGTGGATAATTCCTGGTTTATGTTAGCCTCATTTCGTGAGAAAGTTTTGTCCTGGACGGTTCCTAGTGCAGGGATAAAATATATTACTAGTACTCATTTATTTCCGTATGAATCAGTACTCAACGAGCACTGATTAAAATTATTAAATTAAAATTACTGACTTAAAATTATTGGCCCTGCACTCGAAGCAGGGCCAAAAATCCATAAAAAAATCATAACCGTTCTAGTGTAATAGCAAACATGACCGGGACGGAAATAATATTGTCACAATATTATATAGTATTGAAAAAACTGGAAATAAGTATTATTGAAAAGATATAATAATATTATCTCAGCGTGTATGGGACCGTCCGGAATTTATTTGGTTACGATTTTCTTTTGAGTAAGGGGATTCTGGATTTTTTAGGTGAAACAGTTTAGCAAAAATTATGTTGCGTAGTTATGTAGTTACAGATTTGATAACTGTTTTTCGCCGAATTAGCTTTAAAGATTACAAATTATTTGTAAAAACTCGGTCGTGACATTTTTTCATATCGCGTTTTATCGATCGTGATTAATGAACAATTACCATTTTTCTTGGCCACTTCCCGACTTGGTAGATGTTTCAAGACCTTTTCCGCCGCGTTCAAGCATCTTCCGTGAAATTGGTCAAATGCGGCGGATGCGTCTTCCCCTTGTTTGGTGTAGAACTTGATAATGTTTCCCCCAGGGTGGCGAGGAATCCAATTTATGACGTCGTAGTAGTGTGAATTAATTAGGATTTCGTGCTTCCCTTCAAATTCTGATGAAGGGGATAGGTCTGCCCCCATTCTGGAGAATGATAGTTAACTTGTTTTCCTTCACTGATGACTGTTAACTTCTAGAAATCTAGTGTTAAAATAATAGAAAGCGATATTTATATACGACTCTACCGCAACTTTTATTCCGAGTAATCGATACCTGTATGACTATACCAGATTTCTTAATAATATAATGATATGGAGTATAATGTGCATAAATATTGCAACTGACGATAGACTTTCAATTAGATGCTAACTAGTTGGACGCTGATACAAAAATGCTCGCTACTTGTTTATCTGTTGCTGTTAAGATACAAGAAATTATCCTGTGCAACATGCTTGCATGTACCTACTTAAAGCCTAGTACTCGGGGCGAAATTTTCAATCGAAATCGCAAGTTTTTCTCTTTGTACTTACTCACTAATTACACTAATTACCTGAATTTAACTATAAGGTGCACCAAATGGAAGGGTTTGGTCCAACAATTTGCAAAATTTTACTAAAGTTTATCATTCTCGCTTCTGCTGGACATCTTTACGTCAAATATCCTGAGTACTAGGCTTAAATGACTGCATACATATAAACTTAAAATTTTCCTTATGTACAATCCATCTTGGGTATTCCCTTCCATCCTGTTTTGGTATAAAGAGAATTCGGATATCATATAAATCTCAAGGTTACCATGTAGTTTGTCTATATAGTTAATTATAAAACTCTATCAAGAAAAATTTCAGGTTAGCAAAACATTTTAAATAGATGTACCCAAAACGGAGAGAGGATGTAGATAAATAAAATCTGGAAATTCTCATATTTTGTTGGTACGATACAAATTGTATTTAGGTGTTCGAGTTTGACGCTTAATGATTTTTTCGCAAGCAACCTTGGTATTGTCCAGATTTTATCTAGATATTACCCAACTTCCTTTGTGGAAGATATTACCCAACTTCCCAAGCTTATTAACTCAATAAAACCTCGATGAAACTAACATTAAATAAACTACATTGGTCTCAAGTGGTCAGTTCGATCATTAGAATGCTGACATGAAGTGACATGGGAAGGAATATTTATAGGGATGTAAGCAAAATGTGCTTTTAGGAGTTTTCAATCTTCGACCGTGCCTGTTCACTATCATTCCTGTGACTGATTATGAAAAAGAATGCTAGTGATGGAAATGAATTTCCTGTGATTTGAATGACAATGAGTGAAAGATTCAGTTATGTATTTCAGATGAGTGACTGAATGAAAGGATCTCTCACTCGTTTTATTTTTCATTTTCACCATATGCTTAATTCATGGGGCGAAGCAAGAAATGAAATCAGATAAAGTGAGATGAAATGAGTTTGAAAAAATGACTGCGTGTGAATGACGTTTGTCTGTACTAATCCTAACTACTTAATTCAGTATCCGAAGAATCTGATAAGACACAGCTTTTAATGATTTGGAAAATACGTAAATAAAAAAAAACAAATGCGGCCTTGGTAAAATTCCACCAAACTATTGTTGTTTAGGCAAATTTATATAGTTGGTAAGTTTGCAATCTCTAATTAAAATCTGTGGCAGTCATAATGTTTCCAAAAATTTATAATTGCTGTGATAAAACTTTAATTTCATTTAAGCATGTTTTTAAATATTGATCAGATTTCGCAAATGTCTGAAGATCTGAAAATCCCCAAAAATAAAAATGAATTGAAGGCAGTAAAGCTCAGTGAGATGGAAATGTGAATTGCACGGTTAATATATGTACGATTATGTTAGGTCACGAATATTCTTGTGTACGTGATGAAAAGTGCCAGAACTGTGAAGTCAAGTAGAAATCCTTTCTTTGAGAAAGCAGAGTAAAAATAAGTTTCTATCAGATAAATCCAGGTTTTGATAAGCCCGTATGTACCTCAACGTAAAATGTGTTATCTGTACTACGAGTTAAAATAATACGTCTGGATCAAACACATATATATGGATATATATGAGTAAAGGTTAACAGGGTATCTGGGCTCAGGAAGTATGTAGCTAATCTTCATAATGATGTCTGGCTAATTTTTACTGGATTTCTTCCAGAATAATTAAAAATTGAGTAAACAACTCCTATCTAAACACTCATTATTTATTAATTGGGTAACAAATTTCAACCTAGCCCCGAATTCGTTATAAGGATGGCCTAATCTTGATCCAGACATCGGTTAATGAGCAAGAAATGAAACCTAAGTTGGAAAATTATTTTTACAGATATTCTGATCACCAATTTAGACAAAGCTATATAAATAGATAATGAAATCATTACTGCCCGAAGTATGTACATATACGCTCTTAGGCAACTGGTATTGAATTATTACGAATCATTACCGGACACAATGGTGGTAATGAAATCTGTACCACTCAAACTATAACCAATCGGGTAAGGAATTATTACCAACTCAATAAAAACACCGAGTACATATGCGACTCAATCGGATGCTTTCCAGTGTATGTTTGTTTGTTCGTAAGAACGGGCATTATCGTTTAGTAATGTTGGTTGTTGTAAGGGGCGGTTCTTAAACTATGTAACGCTTGAAGGGGGGAGGGGGTATAGGCCCCAATGCTATCGTGCCTATGTACGCCATGTTAAAGGGGATAGGGGGGGGCGCTCGAGAAAATAATTTTCTAGCGTTACGTAATTTAAGAACGGCCCCTAATCAAACATTTACCACCCAGAAACAAACAATACCAATCCGGTAGGAAGTTATTACCAAACCTGTTGGTTTGGTAATAAGTCCTTAAGTTTTGGTTGATTTGCTGCTGAAATAAGTATGTGGTAACATTGTCATCATATGTATGATATTTTATATCGGGTTACCTTTATCCTTTTGTACATGATCGTGAGACCCAACAGACTTTTCAACCGTACATTGCCCAGGGCAATTTTCATAACACTCACATAAAATTCTATGAACAATTCACAATTCTAGAGTGTTTTAAAAATATTCTGAAATTTAAAAAGATTCAATTTTGGAAACGCTTTGGAAAAGAAACATTTTTTCGTATGCATCTATCTCTGGTGCCATTTACACTAGCGAATTGAAATTTTACACCCATAATGCTGACTAAGGTGAACAAATTATAAAAAATTCAATTCAAAATTTCCTATAGCGCCAAAGATATTAATGGTCAAAATAGTTATCAGCGGGACGCCCCACCCTCAGTAAGTACAAGAATACTTGTTAAAATTCGAAAACTGACACTAGATTAAAACAAGACAAATAATATTTTTGTCCATATTTTAGTTTGCCTGAGTATCTGATCTTTTATGTAACCAGAAGTTTTACTGCTGATATTTATCTAGTTAATTACTCATAGTTTGACTTGACCGAAAGAAAAAATGATTCCTACAAAAGGGCACCTTCGTTTTTATAATTATCGCAATATACAAATCGTTTTCAAAATTAACTATACATTAGCGCGAAAAATTTAAATCGCTGTAAGGACTTGTTGGCGACAAAGCATTCAAAGTAAATACCATGTGAAAAATTCTACCATAGGGGCGCCGTTGCGTTCTTGCCCCGGGAGCAAATTTCCAAGATCGGGCGCTGACACCCACTCCGAGCGATCCTTAATGAACTTTTTGGCGTCAGTAATGTTTAAAAATTTATGCAACTGTTAATATGCATTAGCATATCACGCTTAACATTGTGTTAATAAGATAATTTGGTGAACAAAATTATTGGACCTTTTTACTTTAATACTGGGTTCAAAATACTATTTAACTGGGCAACAGTTACTACTATAGGTTTTTACCATTTTACTGGGCGGATTAATAAGGTCATCCAAATTTCGGTCATTTATGTCCTCCTGGCTCATGGCTTGGCCTGGTGGATGAAGACCCGAAAGCCGTTCGACCTACGAAAAGGGTTGTTTGCGTGGAATGTAGCGCTAGCCGTGTTCTCAGCGTTTGGGTTTCTTCGCGTATTTTCAGAACTTTCGGACGTCTTGTCCGGTCAGAATGGGTTTCATAGATCTATTTGTGTAAGGTATACAGTCAAATTGTATTTAAGCTGTGGGATTTTGAACGAAGTTAATAATACCGAGTATGTAACACATAATTGTGCACCTACTTAGGGGAGATGCATAAATTATGTCACGCAAAAATCGGGATTTTCTAGACCCTCCCTCCCCCACTTTAACATGTGCCACATATGTAGGCACGATATCATTGGAGCCTTCGACCCACGTTCCCCCGTTTCGCGTGACTTAATTTATGGACCGTCCATTAGTGATGACAATAAATATACATAACTCGTCTTCACATGTGTGTACGTACTACTTATTGATGACATTAAATGTCATCAATGCCTTCAAGTTACATAATTGCGGGCTCATGGGGATATAATACTTATCCTTAGTTATTAAATTAAATTTTTCTTTAAATTTTTCTTTTTCGTTAAATTAGTTCAAATTTCCTAAATTTATGACTATCCAACCTATACATACAACGGTACCAAGACTAAACTGTGTTCAAATAATTTGTGGAAAAATATTTCAGGCTTGAAACTTTGATTATATCATTGTTTTTTGCAGAGACATGCTAAACGTTTCGACCGGATTCTGGAATCTGGCGGTACCTTTTTCCAAACTTGCAGAATTTGTGGACACACTGTTTATCGTTTTGAGGAAGAGGCCACTAACATTTTTACATGTGTACGTATCAAATTAATTAAAAGTTATTTGTCCATGTAATTATTATAGTCATACCTGTTCAAAAACTTAGATTTCATTCAAAAATCAATCATCCCAATTTCTGAGTGAAGATTTTCATTCAAAGTCAGCTATTTTCGCTCAAATTCATTTCAGTTCATCGGACCTATATTTCTTTCTTCGCTCCATTTATTAAGCAAGGGTGAAAAATTAAAGGATGAGTAATTTTCATTTACAGTCACTCATCCGAAATGGCTGAGTCCTTCATTCATTTTCACTCATATAGCAGAATATTAATTTTCATCACTATCATTCTCTATCATAATCAATCACATGAATGATAGTGAACAGGTATGATTATATTTGTCTATACCCCACCCAATCAATTGTGCAGGTATCACCATTCCGTCACATTCGTGCTTTCCGTAACCCGAGCTACACAAACGGTGACGATTTGGTAAAGATAAGTAACGATAAACAGGTACCGAAATTGAACGCCAAAATGTAACGATACGGTACCGAAATTTCGCAATCGGCACCAAGTAAACGCTATTTCGGTGCCTATGTATCAGCACTTATTAAGCGTCACCAAATGGGTACCGAAATGTCGGTATGTCATCGTTACACCTTAATAAACGCTTATTCGTCAGTGAATCAGTGCCGAAATAGTTCATTGGTACCGATTCGTTACATCTTTCTGTTCAATTTCGTTATCCTCTCGGTACTGACAGCTTAGTATATTTGGCAGCTCGGGAAGTTTTGCCGTTCAGATTGAGCCGATTATACGATACTCGTCATCTTTTAACCTCTTAGTGCACACGTAAGTTTAAAATTGAGTAACTTACATAATCACTAAAATTTGATTATGAACATGCATAATATACTTCTGTTCTAAAAAGGTTCATGTATATCTACTTTGCTCTATCGGTGAGACAACCTAATTTCCAAAATAAGTAGTTACATATTCTTTGTCTCATTATTTTTATAGGCAATTGATTACAAACCATCGCGCCAAAGTGCAATGTGCCTAACGACTTTGCAAATTCTTCAGTTTGTTATTGTCCTGGGAACGTATGGATACGCGATTGGTGTCAAATGTTAGTTATACACAGATTGTTTACTGTATTTAACATCTGATTTTTGTGCACATAATAATCTTAATTTATTTACATATTTATTGCGCCACAAATTGTCCCCCAAGTGCAAGTCATCAGCAGTTCACTCGGAAAATTCGATTTTTTTCACTGGGTAGAATTTTTGTTTATATCTACGCAGTTATTTTTTTCAGACAATATAAATTCAAATTAGCCGAGTGAAGTTATGATGACGCGAGCTATACACACCGTTAGCCTGGGATGGGCAATCCCTTTAGTTTCGATGGATTATGGATTATATGTAGATTAATTATTACAAATTTTGTAGAAACTTGCCTTGCTTTCTCAGCTTAAGTGGACGAGATCTTTTCACATCCTGCATTACTTCAATTTACTGGTTTGGTGAATTAAGGATTACGGATTATACTAATCTGATTATGGATTATGGATTAATTTTTAGACAGCTTGTTGTTGCTGGAAATTGTGCTTTCTAGAAACTCCTTACACAAACGGGGAATGGATCATAATTTAATACTATGTACTTCCGACCATAGTGAATAGTTTTTTCGTGATACTCCCTCTCATCATAATAATTAGTTGTTTATAATAATTACTCGACTTTGCTATGAGTAGAAATACGTTTTAAAATCGTTTTAGAATATGAAATTTGAATGGATCAATTCCATCGGCTTATTTCTTCCCTTCATGCAAATGCAACTGCTTAAAACCAAGTGTTTACTTAAATGTATGTAATGCTATGATGTACATATGTATTAAATTTTTAGTGACTGGACAACCCTGCGCGATATCTCGGGAAAGCTGTGTCGTTACAAGTATCATAGTTTTTTCATATCTAGTCCTCTTCTGTCAAGTATTTTGTAACAAGTATTTGAACTGCACCCCTAAGCCGACGAAATCAAGAATCCAAAAGGTTGAATAACCCGAATTTATAATTTATGCGACTTGCATGCATGCGACTTGTTAACATTAGTTGTTAAAATGTTATAAAAACATAATTTTAGTTCAATAACCAATCCAAACTAAAAGTCGAATCATTAATTCAATAGATTTGTAAATTTAGTTGCCGTAAGATTTATTTGAAATGATTACTTAAATACGATTACTACATCGATTTTTTTCATCAGTGGTATCAAAATAAATATAAAGTTAAAAACATAAACGTAAGATCTGAAGATTGGAAAAAAGGAATTAAAAATAATTTGACGTAAAGTCTCGAAATCAAAATATAATTTGAGCTAATATTAATTTTTATTTTTATTTAAGTACATAAATTTGCAGGGTAAGTTTTGGTGCTTTATTGGAATTTCATCAGGGGGATGTGAATTTGGTAGCGGGGAATTGATGAAGGTGGGAAATTGTTGGGTGAGAATCGATGGGTAGGAATCAATGAGGGGGAATTGATAAAACTTTTTTTCCATTATTCAATCCAAAGCCTAATTAAGAAGTTCATTATTGTTTTGCAAATAAAGTAACAGTTGGATTAATTTAAAAGCGCAAGTAGTCCATACCGATGATTAAGACGCGTTCCGGCTTTGCCTCACAAATGAAGAAATCTAATATTTCTCTAAACTGGATTCAACCGTTCCGATGTACATTTCTTGGCAATAAACTATTCCGTACATAAAGTGACTACTTCTGCTACTCACATATGTACATATCTTGCCGTCGTTGGATTTGTTTGGAGCTGTTGTTGGAAGTGCTTTTTTGAATATTTTTCTCCCAGTTCTGGCGGAACGCCATAAACGAGAATAGAATTAGTGAGCTGATTGATCTTCCCTAATTTGGGAATCCAGGGGTTTGGCATATAAGTTTAATATATAAGGTTGATATGGCCGAATCAGCAGTGCCCACAAATCCTAAAATTAACTTTAGATCTATGTATTTGTGTCAGATACAGAATCAAATTATATTTAAGGTCAGAGATAATAAACAAACTTCCAAGTCAATACCAGTCAGGAGTATGTATGCATGACTATGCCAGATGTTTTACAATTTAAGAAGGATTTAAAATTTTTACGGAAAGCTATTTCTGGACATCTATATAGCAGATCGTCTTATAATCTTGAATACCAGCGGCAATTAATCTTATTATGAATTAGTATGAAAGGAATTCATGTCATACACATACTTTTAATGTTCCCATGTAAATAAATACAGGCTTTTTGTATTTAATTTAACGAATATTAAAAATTGAACGTTTGAACCATTGACATTAATTATCAGGGTTTCAAGCAATGACTAACAAAATATCTGATTTTATTAATTATCCGAAATCATTAAGTATATATTTAATCCTTAAAACATCTCCAAAATTAGATCAAAATAGTCCTTGCTTATTTCTCAACCCACAACTTTCCCATTACTGATTCCAACAGTGGATTTTCTCCAAATCTTTCGATTTCCTTCCCAATCTCGACTCTCAACTGGGTCAACTTATCTTTCGTATATTGCATGGCACCACAACTGTTCAAAATTTCCAGTACTTCCAGCTTAACTTTTTTCAAGGTAGATCGCGCCCTTAGAAGTTTTATTAATCGATCCTTCTTCTCTCCGCCGACCTTGTTGAGGGCACGGATCACGGGGAAACTTAGCTTGCCTTCGGAAATGTCTTCACAAAACCCTTTAGTGTCCGTGTACTCTTGGGAAGTGAGGTTCATGAGGTCGTCCCGAATTTGAAAGTAGATTCCAACCATGTTCGCCAATTTCGTGAGGTCCACGTCATACGTTTCGTTATTCTTTCGCAGGCGCATGATCCTCACGATTAGAATGAATTGTCCAGCGGTTTCTAGGCAAAATAGTATTAATTTTAATACACTCTTAACAATAATGTCACCCCTTTGTAAAATATATGCCCTCGCGGCTCTACATGAAGTAAGCTATTTATATTAAGTCCATAGTAACGTTACCTTGATACAGAACAAACTTTACACCTTATTTTGTATAGTTTACTTAACTTAAAATGCAGGATGAACTTATTTTTCAAAAAAGTTACCTATGTGCATTATTTTAAACCTTTTACTAAATTAAAGACGAAATCGTCATTTTTAGCCTGACTAAGGGCTTATGTATGTACCCGTCACATCCGACTGTCTGTCCGTCTGGCGTAATCCCCGTAAAACTAATCCGATCGACTTGAAATTTTCCACATATGTAAATGAGGGGTTACTTTCGAAGATGGATGCAATCGGTCAAGTGGTTGACCGGTGGGGGTCATATAGTTGGATGGTGTATGATACACCAAAATTTAAAAATTGTCGTAGAAAACTGAAATTTGGTACAGAGGTTGATAATATTTTCTAATGAAAGAATATGAATCCAAAATGGTAAAATTATCGCCTGGACAGACCCAGTAGGGTGACCCATACCTATTTTTCAAAATCGTCACATAGAGCTGAAATTTAGTAGAGAAGTTGATAAGGGCTAATAGTAGAACAATTGTTCCATTAATATACATTAAAGTGGGCAAAATATTCACTTGGAAGATTCTATTGGGTGACCCATACCGATTTCTTGAAATGCTCATATCGAGCTTAAATTTGATAAACAGCGTGCCAATTGTTACTAAGGGGAGAATGTGAATTTAAATTGGAATTTAAATTTTATATTTATAAATGGGGAAAAATCATTTTAAATTTATAAATTGGGAAAAATCAATTTAAATTTATAAATTGTTTGAAATGCATGTTTTGAAAATTTCATGCAAAAAAGTCGGATTAGATGATAAGAACAAGTTGTGGTCCGCAAATTGGCCTGACTCGGGCTATATCAAGTCTGCACTGTAGGTTTAATAAATGTTACGTTTGACAACCTACTCTTTGCAATGACTTCCACATACTCATCTTCCGTCGGGATATACTTTTTAGGATCATCGTTTGGTGCAAATATTTCCCAGTCTCGCCAGTACAGCTCCATTCCTTGGCCGTGATGGAGGTTTATCAATTCTTCGGTAAAAATGTCAACACACTATAACAAGATAAATGGCATCATGGATTTGCCTGAATTAAATTTTGGTGACATAGATAAACAGTGCAAAACCTATAGTAGCGATAATTTGATAAGGTATAAACGTTCCTCGGGATTTAGGTAGTACACTCTAAGAAATTTAATCACCGGGCTGTGACTATTAGGAGTGGCAATCCGTCGGATCGGATCGGATTATGAGGCCTTCGGATTGATCCGGTTCGGATTAAGCAGGTGTTCGGATCAATCCGATTCGGATCGAACACTCAATCCGATCCGACTAGGATTGATCCGTCGGATTTCGGATCGGATCGGATTATAATCCGATCGGATCAAGCAGTCAATCCGATCCGACCGGATTAGGATCCGATCCGACCGGATTAGGATCCGATCCGACCGGATTAGGATCCGATCCGATCCTAATCCGCGGATTTCGGATCGGATCGGATTGCCACTCCAAGTGACTATATGTAACTCTACCGGGGTGTTGATTACACGCCACCGCTGGATGACGGGTGGATCACCACGCAGGAGTAACTCATCAGCAGCTTGGTGACACTCGATCACCAGTCGGTGGCTGAACATCACCACCACAGCAACAACCCCGATCACCAGATGCGGTAAAGCCTAGGCAACTACCAGGTTTCTTAGAGTGTATGGTTAAGCCAGTATATACAATGTTGATTTGGTGCAACCATACATTCCATTATTTTTAAAATCCTCACCCCTAAACAACTTTTCTCCAGGACGACTTTCAATGCGTCAAAGTAGGCATAGTTGGCTGCATTTATCGATAGTGGAACCCCGTAGAGTATATGAGCCGCTGGCTTGCCTCTCCGAAGTTGAGAATGATCTTGAATATCGTCAATCACCAAAGATCCGTTATGGAGGAGATCAATAAAGCGAAAAATCCAGTCCATGTCTGCGCTATTAACTGCATACCAGAAGTTGAAACCCGCGGCGATTTTTCTCCGAAAATTTTTCCCTTGCATTCCCAAAACATAGGTGAAAGGGGCCAAGTGTTTTTTCTTTTCGATGTCTTCTCGTCTTTTAGCACCTCCTGGGGACTAGGTTAGGTTTTTCATGTTGGAAAGGATTCAGAACGGATATAGATAAATACGAGAATTCAATACTTCACAATATTTCTGATGATTTCTGGTATTTGTTGCAGCTTTAAAACATTTAAAACCTAAATTTCATTTACAATTGCGACACTTGGGAACTGGTAAATGACTAGCGGATGGTGGAAATCACAAACTAATGCAAATTAGATAATGACCAGAAACCATTTCATATACTAATAACATGCAAAGTTTCGAAATTAATTGCACGGTAAATTCTTGACGGATTATCAAAATTGTATACGTTCTGAAACCACTGGGCCCTTGCACGAAATAAAGATTTTCAAATTTTTGAAATTCCGCCCCACCCACCGGTTATCCAGGTTACAAGTTCAACAAAATCAAGTAACACTTCCGTATCGAATTTTAAAATTCTACGACAGGATTCGCATGACCTGGGCGTAAGTCAGGTCATCATACTTATTCATTTGCTGACCGCACCCCCTGCTTTGGAGTCATTGTGGGTGTGGTTCAAGGACAAGTTGTTATAATTAAATTAGCAAAAAATTTCCTCTCGCCGTTGCTTTTTAAATTCAGCATCGCCGTTGCACATGGCCTTATCTCTGCTTGAAGTCTGACCGACATTGGCCGTAGACCCCATGGCGGGGGGTGCGGCTATCAGCACTTCGGCCAGTACATTGGCAATGCATGTTATGCGACATATCAATTTTCTCAGCTCGCCAAATGAATTTTGATGACATATCTAGCTCAAACTTTAAAAACCACACCCCCTGTGGGTATGGCACACGGATAAATCTTTCGAAGCCATGTTATGCGACATCAGCAAAACTATTAAAGGATGACCCAGAAAAACTCATAATTGTTTCTCTACACACATATGTAGATTCTAATATAGGAAATATCTAACGCAGGGGGTTTAATTAATTTAAGAAAAAGCGTTCAAGAAAATTCAGAACCAGCTTGAAAATTACTAAATAAAGGACTGCAGATACACATAAATAAATCAACCTTACATATTTTGAAATTTGATTGATGTCACAATTGACTGTGCCTTTAGTGTCCCATGTTTCCACTTTGTCCACAAGCTGGATCGTGATTCTGTTTTTTTTTCATTGTAAATATTATTTCGAACTGAATTATCGAATTGAATATGATGACAAAATCGGATATCGTACACGTTTTGCTTCTCAAAATCAGGGTGGAATTTATTGTCCAATTGCAAAACCTGGAAATCCTCGATTATCAACCGTTTCAATTCATCCATTGTTTTTTCTTTTTCCACACCTAAATTGTTTAATATTTGCATAATATTTTTCTGCCTTGCAAACGAGATCTCATATCGTGTAATCTACTCACCGCTAAGATGCTTCAACAAATTTTGATGAGTTCCCATATCAGGTGTCAATACAATCATGTCATTCCAAAAGATAAATTTTTTAGTATCCATAGCGAAAATGTGGTCCATATTTTGAGAAACCTATTAAAAATATTATTTGTATGTTACTAAACTACCTTTAGTAAACAACAAATTATTTTTAAATATAAATGCCTATCGTTTGCTCATGATATACATTAGATCAATTTTTTGCGTGAACGTGAACTCCCAATTAAAAAAAAACTTTGTTCATCCTCACCAATTTCAGCCGATGTACATACATACATAAATATATACACATTTACCCTTCCCCCTATAAAATATATTCTGATTCTACATATTGTCTCTTTTCCAAAAACATACTCGTATAAAAAATAAGAAATTTTCTCGGCAATTCAATTTCTAGATATGACTGGAACATTTGTCTATTAATTCTGAACAAAACATGGTTATTTCTAGCATTAAGTTATGGAGTTTGAATCATTAAGTGGCAAATTCTTTGAAGCTTAAAAATGGTGTTACCCTTTTGAAAGGTAAGTGTACTGTGCACTCTGAATTGTTGGAACTCTAATCCAGAATAAATTTACTCTTTACGTAATTTTACTCTGGATTTAGTATTGTACATATACTTAATACATGGTTCAGATTACATTTATATACTTTTTAACAATATTAGCCTTATGTTTACCGATGCAGATCGGTCGATTAAGCAGATACGGTCAAAGTGCACTAGTGTCATACAGTATAGCAAGGCATGACATCTAAATTCAAAGTCGCAATAAGTTTGTAACTCAATAACTTCGTCAAATGAGGAAGTCAATTGGTTCCTGAAATGAAAGTAAATAAGTAATTAAGTTTCAGTTAATCCTAAATTTCTCAGATTTTATTTAAATTACCAGGATTCGTTTCCACAATTTTCAGAGTCAAGCAGAATCAGACTTTGCTTCGAAGTTTTTGTTTCTTTAATATACCTTAAAATAAGTAACGCGTCGTTGACATCTTTCGGGTTACTCGCAAACATTACGTATGCTTGGATCATTTTTTCAATTTTTGCGAATTACATGAACTTCGTGAAAATGAGATTTGTAAATTTTTCACGAGTTCCAAAGCTTGTATGAAACTGGTTTCATTTGAACAAACGTTTAAATACAATTTTGCTAGAAGCGTGTCGGATGTTGAAGCACCTAAATATTCATGTAAATTATTTAAGGTAGTATGCATACATATGTAGTTATGTTAAGAATTACATAAATTCTCAAGATTGTGATTAGACAACGCTTATGATGATCTGGAAAATACGTCTAACTTTTCGCCAAATACGTAAGTCATGCTCCAGAAACACCTATATCAGAGGGTAATACTTAGGTGAGTTGGTATATATGGAAAATGGGTTGTCCGTTATGTAGATGGCTTACTTATTCTGCCGAACCAAGATTAAGGTTGGATTACCAAGCTCGGAAATTCCACAAAAGTATGAATGTATGTAAAAAAAATTCCTTGACCAGGTGAAAATCCAGACTTTAATTAAGCTTCAGTAAAATACAATGTGCAGTCAATGTTATAACTTGTCAGGTACATATGCAGAAAGTAGTTGAACTGTGAAGTCGGCCAAAATTCAGTCACTAGGATATTGAGATAAGTGTTAATTTTCATTCGCATAAAAATTCATGTTCATTGTGAGGGAAATGAAGACCCATTGTCTGTCTATTCTGGATCATAAATATATAACTTGTGTAAATATATGTATTATAATCTCCAAAGGGCTACTCATGTACATAATTAATCTGATTAATCCACAGGAAAGAATATTTCTTGTTTGGTATATGGGTATTCTTCCCATATGTAAACAAGACTGTGACCTAAACACTTGCTTTATTGTTCAATTACAATTCGTAAATAAAATCTTTACCTGGAAATCCACCTTGCAGCGAAAACTGGAATTATTGACTATGTGTGGTATCTAGAAGGCAAAATGCATACAAATTCTTGCACAAGTCTGATGATTAAATTTTGAAAGGGTGTATGTAGCTTCAATCCCTCGTTTAGCATTACCACCCACACTCAAAATAAAAATTTGTCGAATCATCACCGCCGGTGTCAATACATGACTTAACCGCCTTGGTTACAATGTTGAATCCGAGTTATGATGATTTTGATACCGGTAGTATAATGTTATGACCGGACGGAAAAAATTCATTACTACTCGGAATCACAATTGTAACCAAGGCGGTTAAGTCATATATTGCCACCGTTTTGTTTTGAGTGCATATGCATATGCACATTTGCCTAGATGCATACGGATCAAGTCAGTCATATTCATAACCATCGCTTTTAAGGTAATTTACGGTTTCAAAAGCAGGCTCATTCCATTTGTAAGCAACATGTTTGATCGAGTACCAGAAAATAGAGGTGCTAAACCCTGCTCGCTGGTGGTGGCTGCCTGACCATGTATTTTCTTCTCTTTGATATGAGAACCACACAACTTATACTTTGTCAATATTCCCAGCCACGTAGGAACACAGAATTATTTACTGCTGTCTACACAAGCAGCCCATGTTAATTTTACCTTTTCAAAAAATCGCCAAAACTCCAAGACGGACAAATATCGCGTGGGGTTTTAAATTTTTTGGTTTCCTCAGGCCCAAAGGCATCGATTGGCTTATCTCCCTATAAGCAATTTTTGTCCGTCTTCTCGATAATCGAGTTTTTCAATGCATTTCAAATTTCTGATTTTTTTGAATTTTTGAATTTTTAAAAATTTTTCCTATCAATAAATGATCAATGAATGAAATCCGTAAATGTAACCTACCCCTTTGAACCTAACCTTTGGCGACGAAAGCATTTTCAATGCATTTGCAAATTTTCTTTAAACTGCTGTATAGGGTATGCAATACCGGGATTGTTTTCCAAAACCGGTGTTCGGTATTTTCGGTATTGGGACCTCCGGTAATACCGGTATTACCGACACCATATGTTAAATATCTATTAAGCTATGGAAAATGATCATACGAAGCAATACATACTTAGTAAAAACTCTGCAAGGCATTAAATGCTGATGTGTAATAACATATCACTAAAATTAACATACTTCAAATCACTAAGAAAAAAGGTTGGTCATATACCTCTTAACAAATTAAACTATGAGGTTCAAAGTTGCAGTGTTTGGCAAAGGCAAACAATTTCAAGTGGGTTAAAATAAAATCAAATTCAATCAGCTACTGGTTCAAATTCTTTACTATGAATAAATGAATTATCTGATATGTCCACTATGTTCTATTGGCTCTTAATGTCGCAACTTTTACAAATTCATCAAGTTTTCTACATACTTAAACAAGTACATGAGCGAAAATTTCCAAAACCTCCAAAATTCTAACATTATCTGAAAATCCGTTTCGTGTGAACATACGTATGTAACATTGCTCAAAAATGCGAAAGATATTTTCCGTGAATTTAAAAATTTCTGCTTGAGTGGTAAAATGGTTGTTAGTTGACTGAGTCGATTTATCAGATTACGATAACGGTTTACCCGGCTTGTGGGCTTTTTAGAAATTTTTATGCACGACAATCTGCCTGAATAAACATCTTATTTAATATTATAAGTTATCGAGCCGTCAATTTCTCAAGTATTTTTTGAAAATTTTCGGAAACTTTACAAATAAATGTTCTAGAATATTCACAAACAAAGTTAAATGTATGTTGGGTGTGAGTGATAAATTTCCCATAATTTTTATCTGCCAAAAATTTAATTTTTTTGTTTGAACCAGTTGAATTTGCTTGACTTAAAGAAGGTATCAATATGTCAAATTTTTAACTTGAATACCGGTATTGAGCTCGTCAATACCGGTATTCGGTATTCGATAATACCGGTGAATACCGGTACTCAAATACCGGTATTGCATGCCCTACTGCTGTTTCTTTGCGAAAAAATTAATTTTCAAATTTTAATTTTTATGATATGTTTAATTTTATATTATGCATCTATGATAAGATTGTGGACAAGATATCAAATATGGGTGCGACGACGATCGTATGGGTTCAGATGGAACGAGCCAGCAATCATAAAGCACCGCATAGCGTGTCGTAATAATAATGAAGGGGTGAAGCGAAGTGAAATCAATTTATGGAAATGTCAATCTGTCCATCCGTACATATCCACGATAACTTTAGAACGGATTCGAATTTCGACATCCGGTCTTCGCCAATGAGTTTCTTATTTTTGGGGACGGGATGAGTTCGAAGATGGGAGTTGTTAGTCCTACATAAGGTCACGGTGCTACGATGATGACACAAACTGTCAAAGGTATCGAATTTTTTGTTCTCACCGTTTTAGACATAGTTTTGGGCCGGGATTTTAAAAATTAGTTTTAAAATTTTAAAATAGTTTTAACGTGCCATTACCGTGTGACCGTGTAGACGACACCAAAGCCGAAAATGTCGAATTTTTTGTATTGGTCGTTTTAGACCTAGTTTTTAGCGTGGATTTCAAAAATTAGCATGGTTTTGACGTTCAATGACCGTGGCAGCGGCCCTTTGCTACATTTCGTTTGCAACGGTTTATTTTCCTATGCAATGCGATTAAAATCCAAACATAAATTTAGAAGACTTGAATTCTCCTATTGACAACAAATTCCGTTGATGTTTCAGAATGAAGTCATTCAATGGCTTCAAACAGAAGATTTTACAATTCAACCATTTAAAATTTCGTACATGTACCATTAATATAATTAACCTCATACACATACCATTAATTAAGTACGTTATTAAACTATGTATATTTATCTTAGGATCCTTAGTCATCAAAACTAAATCGAAAAAGTGTTTGATTATTTCTTAATCCACAACTTTTCTAGAAACGATTCCAACCCTGGATTTTCCCCTAGGCTTTCGATTTCCTTCCCAATCTCGACCCTCAACTGCGTCAACTTATCTTTCGTATATTGCATGGCGCCACAGCTGTTCAAAATTTCCAGTACTTCGAGCTTCACTTTTTTCAAGGTAGACCGCTCCCTTAGAAGTTTTATGAGTCGATCTTTGACCTCTTCGTTAACCTTGTTGAGGGCATGGATTACGGGAAAACTTAGCTTGCCTTCGGAAATATCATCACAAAAGCCCTTAGCGACGGTGAACTCTTTGGAAGTAAGGTTCATGAAGTCGTCCCAAATTTGATAGTAGATTCCAACCATTTTGGCCAACTTCGCGAGGTCCACGTCACGCATATCCTTATTCCTTCGCAGACGCATGATCCTCACGAGGAGGAGGAATTGTGCAGAGGTTTCTAAACAGTTGATAACCGTACACTCAAAATAAAAATTTGTCGAATCAACACCGCCGGTGTCAATATATGACTTAACCGCCTTGGTTACAATGTTGAATCCGAGTTATGATTTTGATGCCGGTAGTTATAATGTTATGACCGGACGGAAAAAATTCATTACTACTCGGAATCACAATTGTAACCAAGGCGGTTAAGTCATATATTAACACCGTTTTGTTTTGAGTGTATTAATTTAAATACACTAAAAAATAATGTCACTCTTTTGGAAGATAAATGCACTCGCAACTCTAAATAAAGTAAATACGCTACACAAAGTCCAGAGTAGCGTCACCTTGATAATGAACAAAGTGTACACTGGATAATGCATAGGTTACTTAACTTAAAATGTAGAATACGCTTACTTTTCAAAAGTGTTATGTACATTATTTCAAAGACTTGCCTAAATACTAAAAAATAATTTTTATACGCATATGTGTTAAGTTTAGCAACCTACTTTTCACAAAGACTTCCACATACTCATCTTCCGTCGGGATGTACTTTTTGGGATCATCGTTTGGTGCAAATATTTCCCAGTCTCGCCAGTACAGCTCCATTCCTTGGCCGTGATGGAGGTTGATCAATTCTTCGGTAACAATTCTAACACACTATGACAAGATAACAGGAATTATTCATTTGCTTAAATAGAATGCTGGTAACATTTATGAAATATTTAGGCACTATTTTAAAAATATCAATGACGTTTATCATATACTGAAAAGTATGGTCAATAGATACTGATAATGGGTAACAAAAAGTACACTGGCAAATGCAACTCTAATAACTTGTGTAGACTAATACTAAAGTGTTATCGAGAATTTCAACCCATCCTATAATCTTGTCTGACTAAATTAAATTATTAACTTAATGTCAAACGTTGAGAAATAATGTTACCTGTCTGAAAAGCAGATGGATACTGAATTGTATATACATTAAGTAAACTATGTATGCTAAATCTAAAGTAGCGTTAGCTTGACGAATTTAAAGTTTATTCAGAATTTAGTATGAGCCATTCAGCAAAGAGGTCAGAATAGAGGTCATTGTGCACTTACTTTACGAAAGGGTATCATTTTTTAGAGAGTATCAATATACAGTCAACCATACATCCAATTATCTTTAGTATCATCACCTCTAAACAATTCTTCTCCAAGAGGACTTTTAACGCGTCAAAGTAAGCATAGTTGGCCGCATTTATTGATAGTGGAATTCCATAGACTACATGGGCCGCTGGTTTGCCTCTCCTAAGTTGAGAATGGTCTTGAATATCGTCAATCATCAAAGATCCGGTGTGGAGGAGATTACCGAAGCGAAAAATCCACTCCATATCTGCGCTACTAACTGCATACCAGAAGTTAAAAGCGACGGCGATATCTTGCCGAACATTTTTCCCCTTCATCCCAAAAACGTAGGTGAAAGGGGCCAAATGTTTTTCTCTTTCGGTTCCTTCTCGCCTCTTAGCATCTGCTGGGACCTTTAGACGTGAACATTCTTACTTTCGTGGAACATAGATAATACTGGAATACTTTTATAAGTTTTAGGCACGTCCTGAATACTTAGCTGATAGAGAGAGAAAAATAAAGCTATTCGGGCTACTATTACTTTCCACAAGCCCAAAAATTACCTGCGTTTCTACCAGAATGCACACAATTAGATTTGTATTTAAATGCTAACAGGAAAATCTCTAACGGAAATTTAATTAATTTCAGAAATAGGTATCAAAATAATTTGGGGCCAGCTTGAAAACTACTAAATGAAGACCTTTGTGCCAATAAGTCAATCTTACGTATTTTGAGAATGGGCCGCAGCTTTCACATTTGGTTGTGTCTTCAGTGCTACTTTTCTCTACATTGTTCACAAGCTGGGTCGAGATTCTGTGTTTAACACATTCTAAATATTATATACACGAATTTGACAAGATTGGCAGAATAGGGTAACGTACACTTGGTTCTGTTCAAAATCTATTTGGAATTTGTTGTCCAATTGCAAAGCCTGGAAATCCTCGATTATGAACCGTTTCAATTCATCCATTGTTTTTTGTTTTTCCACACCTAAATCGATTAATATTTGCATAATATTTGCCTGCTTTGTACATAACGGGGATATCACATTAACTAACCGTTAAGATAGTTCAACAAATTTTGATGAGTTCTCATATTAGGTGTCAATACAATCATGTCATTCCAAAAGATAAATTTTGTAGTATCAATAGCGAAAATGTGGTCCATATTTTGAGCAACCTGTTAAAAAAAATTATTTGTATTTTATTAAACTGACTTTATAATGTGACAAATTATTTTTATATTTGGCAATCCTTCGTTCAGACTTAGGTAATGCACATTAACCCAATTTTTTGACATTTTCTAAAAATGCCAACTCCCAACCTAAAAAAGTTGTTTAGCCACTCTAATTTCATATCCCGCTAAAATGGTAATCGTGTTTTTGCAGTTTTTACATACCGATTCAGACGGGTCGATTAAGCAGATTCGGTCAAAGTGCACTAGAGTCATACATTTTAGCAAGGCATGACATCTAAAGTCATAGTCACCATAAGTTAGTAACTCAATAACTCCTTCAAATGAAGATGTCAATTTGTTCCTAAAATGAAAGTAAATAATTCGATTTCAGTTAATCCAAATTTTCTCATATCTTATTAAATTACCAGGCTTCATTTCCAAGATTTTCAGAGTCAAGCAGGATCAGACTTTGCTTTGAAGTCTTTGTTTCTCTAATCGACTTCAAAAGAAGTAAAGCTTCGTCGACTTCTTTCGCGTTACGAGCAAAAGTAACGTATGCTTGGTTCATTTTTTGTTTTATCTGTTTTATTTGGACTTTGGGAAAATGAAATTCTTAATAGTTTTCTACGACTTCGGAAACTTGTATGAGACTCTGGTTTCATTTGCACAAACGTTTAAATATGATTTTGTTGGAAGCTGGCCGGATGTAGAGCCACCTAAATATTTCATTGTTCCAACCAAATTATTTAAGGTAGTATACATAGTTATAGTATGTAGGTAAGTATTACATAAAACCGCAGCGGTAAGACAACACTTATGATGATCTGGAAAATACGTCTGCAAAACACGACCTTGGTGAAATTCTACCGTATTGTTGGTTGAAATGATTTTATCGAGTTAACTTTTCCCCAAATAAAAACTGTTGCACGTAATAATGTTTCGTTAATTTTAGATATGAATTCAGCTTATTATTGGTTTGGTGCAATTTTATTTCGTTTTTAAATTAAGCAGATATGTACAGACATCATTTTAAATAAATGTATGAAAATCACGAGGATTAAAATATATATATTAGTACATAACGATTTGTGAGCTTCAAATAAGTCGTGAAGTAAATGGGTACCATAAATGGCATCCAATTTCATGAAGGAGACGCGAATTAATATATGGTATATCTTCGGTTAATATACAAACGTATGTAAACTAACCGCACCAACGCACATAAAGAAGCAGCTTCAGCGACTTATCTGACAGAATGTATTAGTTAATTATCTAAATATTTACATAATATTCACAAAAAATCAACTGTACCCAATGCATCCATTTTTAATCTCAGTTCACCAATGCCATCACGTCCACGACGGCACTGGAACACTTAATTTAACTGTATTTTATACGTAGATTAAATTTCAGTAAAGATCTTATTTTCCCCAATCACACCCTCCAGCTAAGAGGGGGTGGTCCGATAGGATCCTCCCCCTAGTGTAATATTATGAGGTTGCATATCGATTTCGATTATATAGATCCATTCCTAAGTTATTCTGCGGACATACAGAGAGACAGACATACAGACAGAGTCTTCGCATTAATCCTAAGTGGCTCAACTTACTTAATAAGTATATATTTAATTAATATGGTTCCAAAAATTGTTGTTTACGAGACGCAAAGTACCTGAAATGTTAAGCCAACTAGAAATCCTCTCTTGATGGCAAAGTAAGTTTGTGCATTATATTGTGTGTAAATTTCTGTTTTGATCATTTTACGGAAACCGAAAATGCTTCGTCCATCGTAAGAGTTAGAAAAATACTTATGTAGACCGGACCAGAATTGACTTTCGATTCAATCTGAATTCCATTCTTGGAGTCTCCATAAGTCAACCCATGATCCTTTCAGGTTGCTTTGAACGAATTTGTTTCGAGTAAGAGATATATTTAGCAAACAACTCCCATCCCATAATTATCGATCAAAACCCGGTCGGATAAATATGTATCTAACTGTCTATTGTATCAAACTCATAATGTAAAAACAAGCCATGCTCCAGAAACACCTCCATCAGAGGGTAATAAATAGTTAGGTTAGTGGGTATATATGGAAAGCCGGTTGTCCGTTATGTAAATAGATGGGTTACTTATTTTGGCGAACCAAGATTAAGGTAGGATTACCTAGCTCGGGAATTCCGCAAAAGTTTCTGTGGACAGGAATTACACAAATCTCTTCACCAGGGGAAAATCCAGACCTTAATTAATCTGCATTAAAATAAAATGTGCAAGGTTATAACTTGTGAGGTATGCAGACAATAGTTGAACTGTGAAGTAGGCCAAAAAGTCAGTCATTAAGATCTTGAGATATGTAAGTGTTAATTTTCATTCGCATATAAATTCATGCTCATTGTAATGCAAATAAAGATGCATTGTGTGTCTATTTTGGACCCCATTTTTAAGTAGCTTCAGCTACTTTATGCCCAGACTTATCCATCTGTCGGTCTGTCCATCAGCAGGATATCAGGAGAACGGATAGAGATAATCGAAATCGGTGTTCGCTATCATACATATGACCCCAAGGGGAGTCTCTTTTTAGTCACGAAATCATTCAATACAGCAACAACTGGTCGTGAGACGACTTATTTTACGGGTTATTTGTATAAAATCCCAAAAGAATCAGTTTTCACAAGTCAACTTTACATAAATCATCGCTGCAAACATTTATTTAGTAAGTCATAAATTTGAGGTACATACTTCATTTTTCCAATTTCCGGCCAACCTTGGGAATATATACATTTGTATGTAGATTAAAAAAAAACTACATAGAAAGCACGCTTAAGTGCAAGTCATAATTTTAATCCCTTCTCACATTGTGAGCATGAAAGAGCACAAGTTATATTTTTACATCACCTTCATAATTTTTCGCAGTTCAGTTCCAGTCGTACTCCGAAACTGATTGATTGCTGTGAAACATTACACGAATATTTCTCATAACGAAGCACTCTCCGAATGGAGAACTTGGGTAATTGATTTATTTATTAGTTATAAGTTTTAATCCTACGCTGACTAGATAATAACTTTGCTAACTATTTTTCCACACTGAATTACTCTTCGGTACGATTTCGTACGTTAGCTACGTAATGTATGTTGGTAGTGCCAATTGTATGGTACCTCAGACGATGGTAATTTTGTGGCGTAGTTATTGAGATTGTTACCTTGCAGGTTTACACCTTCTGTTGGTCATTTGGACCTTAATTTGTGTTATCTCGTACGCTTGTATGACACTAACCCGAAGAGCAAGATTGCTGTCGAGGTTTCCATGTCCGGGAAAGTTTCCTATAGTGGGATCGATTCCTTACATGCTTGGTCCGATTGATGGTATGATACATACAGTTAGAAGTAAAATTTAAGAACATTTTAATGAATTCAATACTTTCAGATGTTGCCATACGTTTTGAAAATTTGATTAAAAAATTTGGAAAACGTGTCGTATTATGGTTTGGTCCGAAGCCTATCCCTGTCGTGATACTTGCAGAGGCAGATGGGGCACAAGTAACTATAAAAATTATCACCAAAACTAATCTATTTAGCAATGGAGGCGCAAACCATGCTCAGCCCAGATTATTTTTTTGACTATTTTAGTTTGAAAGAGCAAGTCTTAAGAAACAAAATTTGTTTCAGCACTTGCGCAGATGCGCAAAATTCAGCACCTTGTGAGCGCCGCAAGTTCTAAAAAAACATGATTTTTCTTTCAATTTGTAGCGCGGTGTCAGCTTGTCTTCTTCTTTCTCGCTCGCTTTCTTACTCCTACCCGAGGATATTGACCCTGCACCCTTCACCATTTGTATTTTTCATCAATATTACCTACTTGTTATGTTTTTAACCCTATTTTGGAATTATTTTCCCCGAGTTCAAAATTACGATGTTCTTTCTCACAATTAAACCATTAATCAACACTCTCTGTTGCCAAATCGTATTTAGTCCTTTTCAAAATAATAACTTGTTTCTTCTGACGGACGAGGAAAAGCAAATAGCACAAATGCTTTTGAAAATTATGAAGGATTTACTAATGAATCCATGTTTGTCGAATAGGATGAACGTTTTGAAATTCTGTATATATACATATATGTATATGACGTAATTTTTATTTTGATTTTTAAACCAGAATGGTCTTCAATAAATCTTTAAACCATGGAGCTACATGCACGGCAAGTTTTTGCAAAACTTCTAGAAACATTAATAAACCGTCGCAAACGCGCATACGGAAGCAGCTTCTGACGTACTTCACCCCAACCACTCCCACCACAACTCGGGAACACTCAATTTCACTCTATTTCATCTAAAGATTAATTTTTTGTAAAAATCTCATTTTGCCCCGACCACACCCCTTGGCGACGAGGGGGGTGGTCCGGTTGCCCCCAAAAGTTGATAGGATCCTCCCCCTAGGGTCATATGTATGATGGCGAAAACCGATTTCGATTATCTCAATCCGTTCTCAGGTTATCCTGCTGACAGACGGACGGACAGACAGACAGACAGACAAAGTCTTCGCATAAAGTAGCAGAAGCTAGTTAATAATGACAAATCTCAAGAAGCGCAAGATGCGAGTATTTATGGCTGAAAATATAACAATTCGGTAAAATTGATGAAAAATGCGAACGGTGAAGGCTACGGGGTCAATGTCAATGTCAATGTGGGAGTTAATCAGCGAGCGAAAGAGACAAAAAAAGTTGAGATCGCGCAGGTCATCGCATGAAAAATCATGTATTTTTTCGAACTTGCAGTGCTCATAACGTGCTGAATTTTGTGCATCTGCGCAAGTGCCGATTGAGATTAAGGATTAATGAATCCAAATCTCAATACCTAATCACTGAATATAATAAATCAACATTTAGTAATTAGACAGATGACTTATTTTTAATTATGATTTGGTTAATTTTCATAACCAAGTAATTTTCTTCATTCCAATTTTTAATTTGCGCCCCTTTTAACCCAATTTAAATATCTAATGGTTGTATAACCCTGCAGAAGGTCCTGTCTTCCGTCAAGTATATCGACAAAGGCCTCATTTACTCAGAATTCAAATGGCTCTTGGGCACAGGCCTCCTCACTTCGAGTGGACAGCTTTGGAAAGATGACAGAAAATTACTTGGCCCTTCCTTCAACTATCAAAAACTTACTGGATTTCTCCCCTCTTTCAACAAACAATCCAGAACTCTGGTCGAAATACTGACAAAACTTCCGTACCAAGCGACAAACCTGTATCCCCTGTTGGCCAGAGCAACAATGGACCTGATCTCAGAGTCGGCTTTGGCACTAGATACGAACTACCAAGTTAACGGTAACGATAACGAATATTTAGCAGCAACAAACATGGCGCTGGATTCGTTGCAATTGAAGTTCGCTAGACCTTGGTTGGCACTTTCCCCATTTATTTGGGACCGATTTGGTTTAGGAAAACAGGATAAAATTTGTTTGAATTTTTTTAACCAAGCCATGTCGGAGGTGAGAATTATTGAAATCGAATTCTTATGGTGAACAGGGAAGACTAGCGGAAATCTGACACAAAATTTCATTCTCCCAACTACTTCCATCTTTCATCAAAGATAATAATCAAAGTTGTGTAAAAAAATTTTTAATTTTCAGTCAATTGAAAAACGCAAGGTAGCTTTGGCTCTGGGGGAAAAGACGATGTCAGAAACGGATCAAAACTACTCCATCCAGAAACCTTTTATTGATGTGCTATTGGATTCAAAATCAGAGAAAGATATCATGCATCACATTTTGACAATATTCGGGGGGGTGAGTACATACTTACATATATTCGTATTATGCAACTCAATCGACCCTAAAACATTTTAATTCGTCTATAGACGAATTAAAATGTTTTAGGGTCGCTTTATATATAAAGCCAGAAAGTGGATTATGCAGAACTATTAATTTCAGGGATTTGAGACCACAGCAAGCGCGATGAATTACACCTTATTTCTCCTCGCTGTGAATTCATCCGCTCAAGAAAAAGTGCAAATTGAGTTAGACTCCATTTTTGAGGACGACATCAACCGTGACGTCACATTAGGTGACTTATCAGACATGAAGTATTTGGAAATGTGTATCAAGGAGGCGTTAAGAATATACCCACCGGTACCAATCATTGGTCGCAATGCCCAGGAGGATATTCCTCTCGGTAATGCTTACTTAGCACATAAAATTGGATAATCATATCAAAACAGGAAAGTGTATCGCTTGGCGGGTGGCGTACCAAAGGGAGGGCGGCCTGGTGGATACGAATTTGACCTTGAATAACCCCGGAACGGTTTGTCGTAGCGGGTCAAAATTTTGAACAGACGAGCATGTTATCCTCAGATAGTTGTGTGCAAAATTTCAGCCCTCTACTTTGAAAAATGCCTGCCCCACAGCCCCCAGAAGCTGAGACAGTCATTTCGAATAGTTCCAGAAAAAATCTCGCCCGTGTTTGCAAAAAATTTTATTTGAATATTCTGTTGAGGAATAGAAGTGAGCTATTGGTGACAATTGACGAAGAACTATTTTCCCTACAAGTTACTAATTGGGTTCGAAGAGCTTACTACACGACAAATGCCGAAAAAAATTCAAGAAATTTGGTGCTTTTCAGTGAGGAGAACTTTTTTAAACAGTTGATGGTCGTGGGTGCAATGTCCTGTCGTGGTGTCCTCCCACTTATCAAAGTCCCCCAAAAAGTGAAGGAATCTTCGAAGTATTATGTGGACCTTGTACTGAAACCACTTTTAGAATACAATTTTCCTAATTTGCACGGTAAAATAATAATTAAGGTGATTTTTCATCATGACGGAGCGTCCTCCCAGACGGCAAAGTTGACCCAAGATTATGCAAATGACCTTGAACCTAGATTGGGGATAAAAATCATTTGGAATAGTGAAATACCTATACAATCCCCTGATATAAGTCAAATCGACTTGTTTGAGTTCGGATAGATGAAAAGAAAATCTTTCTGTGGGGACCGAATTTTTTAGACGGAGTTTGGAAAAAGCTGAAACGAGTGTCTCAACTTCTGGGGGCTGTGGGGGAGGCATTTTTGAAAGTAGAGAGTTGAATTTTTGCACACAACTATCTGAGGATAACATGCTCTTCTGTTCAAAATTTTGACCCGCTACAACAAACCGTTCCGGGGTTATTCAAGGCCAAATTCGTATCCACCAGGCTGCCCTCCCTTTAGTAGTTGAGATGTTGGCCTCTTTTCTCTCGCTCTGATCAGAAGAGGGAAAGCATAGGCCAACTTCACTAATGTCTCCATTCCCTATTTTGCATAACGTCTAAACTAGTTTTATTTTATTACGTACTCATGTACGTAATAAAAGCTAGAGGCTTTTACGCGTGTGCAATCTATATAAAGATTGGTTATCGGGGATCGGATTATCCGACCATTTACTATAACATGGATCCTGCAATATCCGATTCGTCGGATCGGATAAAATATATCCGATCAGATAAAAATGGTCAGATAAAAATATCTGATATTATATAATATGGGACATGTAATATCGGAAATAATATCCGATATTATATCCGATATACATCCGACCGGATATTGTTGCATCCATGTTATAGTTAATGGTCGGATCAGACAATTTTGCAGTGTACAAAAAGGCGCCTTTTTGCCCGTTTGATGCCTTTTGCCTTTTTCCGTATGTTTCCATTTGGAATTGCCTGGACTATTTTCCAAATTTTACTTTGGACAGGAAAGTGTGATAACAATCTAATTGCCTTTAAATTTCGGTTTTTCTCAAGTGTTAAGAACCTTACACTTCTCCACAACTACGTCACATTTACTTTCATTCATGTTATTCACTTGCATTCATGTTAATTTAGAGTATTTATTAATATTTATACACTTTAAGATTCAAGATGTGTACAGAGGATGGGCCACTTAACTTGAGAAATTTTCAAACGCTCGCGCGAAAAAACTGGCACAACTTAAACAAACCCGGCCTACACTGTTTGATAGACAAACCAATTAGGTCAAACTGTGATTTTTTTCTACTCGAAAATCTGAAAAACTGCTCCTCCCTGATCATTTTAAGTGGAGGTACTATTGAAAAAGTTTTCCAGACAGTTTTGCACCTGAAGTGTTATCAAAAAAGGGTCAATGCACGTGGGCATGAAATTTCTGCGGCCTCAATCCATGGAATATTAAGTACAGAAGGCGTTAGAAAGCAAGCAATTAATCAGGTACTGCCTACAGCCCCTAACAAACGCTCCCTATCATTATGGACAAAAAGGCTAAAAACGAAGCTCAACCATTTGATCGACCAGGAAACCCCAAAGAGCTTTCGCAGTATGGCGAATCTACTAAAATTGAATCCTACAACTATTCGAAGAGTCGTTAAAAGAGATTTGGACAAAATGAAACCGGTGAAAATAAAACTGCATGAGTTAAACGTGCGTCACATCACTAATTGTTACTTTTTTTGCAAAAAAAAGTTGTATAAGAACCACCTTGCTGGAGGTAGGGACGAACCTGTGGTCACAATCGACGAAGCTTTGTTCAGGTTAGATGACTTGAAAGGGACAAAGTCAGTTTGCTGAACATCGTGGAGAAAACATTCGAATTAGCTACGACTTGAGATGGACTTTGGAAAAATTTTCTGGACTAGTGGTTAAAAATAATTCCTCAAAAGTGTCTGGAAATGTTTTCATTAAGGAAAAAGCGGTTCAGACTTGTAGCTGAGATTAAGGGGCATCGTATCGAGCAAATTAATTATCATAAAAAAATTCATATGTGGCTAAGAAAAATTGTTGAAAATTTCTCAAGTTAAGTGGCCCATCCTAGGTATAATTTGTTTAGTGGTATGGATCATCAGGATGAATATCGACAATTTATCTACTAAATATAACTTAATTGTTCATATGTCGACAATTCCTGTGAACTTTGAAAGATTACAACTCAATCATGCAATCGTATTATCAGATACATATCCCAGATTTTACCATAAAAGGCAAAAAGGCATTTCGGGCAATCGGGCATGGCCCAAATTCAGATGCCTAATAGGCAAAAAGGCATTTTTGGCACGGCATGCCTTTTTGTCCTTGCACACTCTGTAATTTTGTTACGGACTAATAACACACATTTGTTATTGTCGTCGTAATAACCAACCAAGGAGTAAAGATGCTACCAGTGGGATAACAAATTTACTATTAGACTCTAGTAAAGGTGTCGGTATAGTTAACACCATGTACTATTTAATTTCTGGCTACCAGATTAGAATGTGTGTGGATCAAAATATTGCTGAGGAAATATGCCTGAGTCATCTTGCATCACCTTGCGGCTAGAACTTGAAACGTCTTAGGATAACTATTTTTTGATTTCCTAGATAACGGACAAATCGTACCGAAAGGATCTCAGGTTTTTATCATAATCCGCGAAATCCTGCGAGATCCGCTACATTTCCCTCATCCAGAAGTGTTTAATCCGGACCGGTTTCTCCCAGATGAATGCACAGCTCGCCATCCATACGCATACATCCCATTTTCGGCTGGCCCAAGAAATTGCTTAGGTAATTTTAGTCGTATTTCAAATACGAGCATTTTAAAATCTGATAAAAAGCGTGGTTCTACCGACTCTGATGATCTGGGATCCTAATTGGTGGTATGGCGACCCAGCTGTAACCATAATGAATACCGGAAAAAAATCAACTAAGAATATATCTCCCGGAAAGAGTCACCCATCGAAAAATCATCATCAGAAAGAATCCCCAAACTAGTAAATTATATGTAGATTTACTCTAGATAGAGAGACTATAGTGCATGTAATTCCTGTAAGGTTCGTTTTCTTACTCCATTGTATGTTCATATGTATATGCTCAGAAGAAAATCTGGAAAAAAATACGTGGAAGAATCACGCGGGAAAATTATATATATAATTATATATATATAATTATTAATATATATATAATTATTATATATATATATATGTATATATATATATATAAGCAACATAACATGAAATTTCAATGTTACTGCCAATGTAAAAACTGTTTTCCCAGATATGGTTTACGTACTTGTGTACAATCCTGTTCAATGATTTAACAAACTCATGGAAATCTCTACAGGAATGAAGTACGCCATGATACAAATGAAAGCTTGCCTGGCTCACATACTTCGCCGATTCCATGTATCCACTAACCAGAAACCGGAGGATATCAGTCTCCTTTACCGGGCGGTTCTGACACCAAAACCAAAATTGGAAATTGTTCTAACATCGAAATAATTCTGATAAACTTCCCGAACTCAAATTAAATTGATCAAAATTCTTAGAATTATTCTGCTAATACATTATTGCATTTATTATTTGGTAAATGTACAATTTTGCATTTTACATTTTACATTTTAGTTTTTAATAAAACAAACGTTTTTTGAGCTAATACTTATTATTTCTTATTGTCTAGATAAGAATTAACTGTTCTGTAATCCTTCATTTCCCACGTTTGAATTTAATTTTAATTTTGTATACAATTTTTGTCTTTATATTTGCAAACTTTTTAAAATTTGCAACAAAACCAGAGTCGAAAACAGGTTTCGTAATATTTTCCAAAATCGGACTAATCGAAAACCGGTTGTGTAAGGTTTCCCAAAGTTAGATTAATCGAAAACCGGGTTTACGAAATTTTAAGTAATTGGAATAATTGTCGAATCTCACGAGTAATATTAATGTAATTTTTCATGTAAAATTTTATGATGAGATGACATGTATGAATGTTAGTTTTAGGTTGTCCCTGACGTTTCGCACGAGCGCAGTTTTCGTCATCTCATTGTTTTCTTGGCCCTCGTTTTTAAGTTTGTTAAAAGTACTCAAGTAGTTTGGACGTGTTTTGAGAAAATGTTCACAATTAATTAATCCACAGTAAATAAAGTAGCAATTATTTAAGAGATTTATAACAAGTTTTCAGTTATATTTATTTTGCTACTCTGAGTGGATTTACCAGCTGACCTCCTAGTCGTAGTAATCATCCTCGACGTCAAATTCGGTGTAACGCTGGTCAGAGGGTATCTGATTGGGACTGACCCAGTGGTGTAATCAGAGCAGACGCCACAATAATCGAAAAACCGGATTTTCAAAATTTTCCGATTTTAGACCCCCTATACTACACCTTAACTTACCTTAGGACTCTGACCAACATTCTTCACCGTTTTCTTTCTAAAAATACACTTGGTCTGAAATTTGAAACATTTAGATTAAAGTAACTCAGCCTTTGATTTTCGAGTTAGCAGAGGACGTATATATGTAAACTTGAAATTTAAGCTTACAATGCGATGGTGTAACCCATGGAACAAGATGTAGATGGAAGGTGGAGAGGATGGAGAGAATAGGCATTACACTGAGCGCCCTCGATTGAGATGATAATACACAGTAGGTATTGTAATCTAGCGACTCCGACTTCTTTTTTTGAACTAATTATATACGGGTAGGCATGTGCCCCACCATCGCATCAATATCTGCAATTGATTTTTTGTCTCAAACGTACAACAGCAGTGGCAGTTGAGTGTAACCCTCCGATTTGGTTGAAATTTTGAAATCATGTGGTCCATGTCAATACAACCAACGTTTTTTCAGGCAGTTTGTGCGATAGTCATAATTTGGCAAAATATTTGAGGTTAAAGTTAAAAAATGTGCAATTTTTAGCACGCGAAGAGAATGGAACTTAAGTTTGCTTCCTCCGCCTGGTAAATATCTCCCGTTTTTCAACTTTGACCTCAAATATTTTGGCAAATTCTGACCATCGCACAAACTGTCTGAAGAAATGCTGGTTGTAAGGACCACATAAATTCGAAATTTCAACCATATCGGAGGGTTACACTTCACACCATCGCATTGTTAGTCCTTACATCACGCAGTAAATACAGTCAATCCAGGAAGTATTGGCAACCCCAACGGAAGCTAAATATAATTGGTTATAACTTTTGAATGCATTATCCAATTAGCATGAAATTTTGCACACATTTGACAAATCTAATGTGGTACTCGATGATAATAATCCTTTGTTGATTAAAAATAGATTGTCACGATTTTTATATAATTTGTTGGAAAATTTGCGAAATAACCCACAAAAAGTATTGGCAACCCTTAGTTTAAAAAATCATAATCATAGATACTGCAATTTTGTTTCGATAAACTGCTTCTAGTACCGCGTAGCACCCCCCCACGACGCAATAAGAGCAGAAATTCGCCTTGGAATTGACTCGACCAGTTTCTTTATAACGCTTTTTGATATGGCTTCCCAATCTTCTTTCGAACTTTTGACAAGCTCGTTTTTCGACTAGTGATTTCCCACCAGTCCCTCTTATCTCAACCCGTACAATCAGAATCACATCGGGAGACTATGTGGCCAACGAAAGAAGCATAACTTTTTCGGTATCCAAAAATGTGCACGGTTAATTTGGATGCATGTTTGGGGCCACAGCATTTTTGGAATATGAAATTCCTTCCTGGGTCATGTTTTTGTCAAATATTTTCTAATTATCGTTTGGAATGATTACTTAGAACTCCTTGGTCATGATTTCGTCGATAATGACCAGGTAACTACGCAGCGATCTGGTCATTTAACCCCAAACCATAATCTATTATCCTCTATGCTGAACTGCCATATGCACCTATTCGTTTTTCTGAGCCTTTTATTGCATCCAACAGACTTTAACCATTTAATTTGCTCCGAATAGGTAAAATGAGATTATGTGAGACCATCAGACCTTTTTTCATTCATTCGAAGTCTATTAAAGATGGTATTTAGCCCGTTCCAATTTATTGAGTTGTTTCGTTTTGGGGACCTTCGCGCCTGTCGGGATACTGGACCCTGAAACCCCATGGCATGATTTTTGATTGATTACCATAATGCATGCAATGTTGACCCCACAGTTTGTACTCAAATTTACGATGGTTTTGGGAGCTGAAATCTTCCGATCTCTAGTGCTAATTTGCTTGATTAATCCGTTGATTTTAGGATTAGCAGGCATTTTTAATAGTATCATAGAAAACCAGGAACTTAAATTTTTTGCCTCATGTTCTTTGGCTACGTTTCGAATAGTAAATATCACGGAGCATGTTTTCTGTATGAGTTATTGATATCCAAGCTTGATTGTGAAGGAGGCACGATTATTTCTAGCTCCGCCAAGAATAACCTGTTTGGTGTGGACGTTTGGTTCTAGACGATACCAATCTGGACTTACGAAGCAGATAAAGTAATATTCTGTGATCGGATTAACTTACCTTGATAAGACGCAGAGGTTTGTCGTGATAAAAATTTCGCACAAATAATTATGACACAGGTTGCCAATACTTTTTGGAGGTTCGTACCTGACTCGTTCGTATCAAAATCAGGATAACGTGCGGGTTATTTAATTTTAGTCGGAAGCATGATTATAGTCGAACACTACATTACATTTTTCAAATGTATGCAAAATTTCAAACTAATTGGATATTGCATGCAAAAGTTATAGCCAATTTTATTTAGCTTGCGTTGGGGTTGCCAATACTTCTTGGATTGACTGTAAATGTGTATTCCAATTCTGTGCGAGAGAATCTAAACGAAACAAACTATGGATGTGCAATTCGGTTTAATTTGCTTATTTGTTTGTAGATATTCATGAAACAATTTGAATGGATCCACCGCTAAAAAATAGCCTCTCGTGTTCCGTATGCTATATGTAAAGTGTACTCCACCAAGGAAACCTTAAACCGTAACATTGTCACGGATGACTCCGACGCTAAGGTGAAGTGTGAGGTAATCCTTCAAATCTAGAGCATCGAGACTTGTTTTAATATTCAACCACCAATTTACACCATTTTTGTAGTATTTTTTTTAGATCTGCGAGAAAATTTCGAACAATCCACTAGCCTATTACAAGCACATACAAATGCTTCACACCAACGGGGACCGTTATACTTGCGACACCTGTCCCCGTGTACGGTGGGCAGTAGTATTTTCTAGACATGTAACTTTAAGGAAGAATTGTTTTTTAAATTCAGTTTGACGTTGAAGAATGGAAACCCTACAGATATCCCTCATCTTCCCACTAGTTCCCACAATAAAAAAATGTGGGCTATGTGTAAGAAGTAATACTCCTAGCTTTGGGAAACAGTCGATGATTCAAGAAAATTTTGGTTCCGGTAGCAGAAAATTAACAATGAAGTGGCAAAGTCTTCCGAAAAAGCAGTAATGGCGGACGTAATGAAAAATGTTACATATGAGATGGATAATATACAGGGGTGGGCAAGATACTTTGGTCGTAAGATACAAGATACAAGATAAGATACTCTCTAAGACAAGATATAAGATACAAGATAAAAGATACATCTTGTTTAAGTACACAAGATACAAGATACAAGATACTTTTCTAAAAATTGAGTAGTCAAGATACAAGATACAAGATATGTATCTTAAGATACTTTTATACTAGATAAGATACTTTCTTTTTTAGCTTGGTATTCATGCCCAATTAGTCATGTTTAATCATTTAACCGAAAAAATCTAGTGAGTACAAAATTTAAAATCATTCTAGAATCATTTTACAAATTTTGTTGCCAGTGCTTATACATCGAAAAAGGTCTAAATTTCGAAAAACTAGAACTCTACCTAACATACGTATATTCTTAAGAAGCTGGTATTATTTTTACAATATTCCCTGCTTATTCAAACTAAACCCTATAAGATCTATACATTAGTTCAGCGTAGATGTAATGTGCAACGTATGTATCAGTATGTATGTACGAGTACACATGTACATATATATATATATATGTGCATATATGTACAAGTTTGTTACGAATTGGCAAAACATAAACTAAAAATTCACCACATTCTGGTTACGACAAATTCATGGTCAAATTGACTGACTTTAGTAAGAAATTGACGTAATTTGACGGAATTTTGAGAAAAAGTATCTTGTATCTTGTCAAAAGTATCTTAAGATACTTTTCTGCCATGCATATCTAGATAAGATACTTACATAAGATACTTTCGACTTTCTAAAAGATAGAAGATACAAGATACAAGATACTTCTCTGTTCAGGCGACGAAGATACAAGATAAAGATACTATCTTGTATCTTGTATCTTTTATCTTGTATCTTGACCAAGTATCTTGCCCACCCCTGATAATATACTTAGCTCTTCTTTGTTCGCGGATCTGGGTATTCAGATATATTTATAATATGATACACAAATTAGAGATTTTTGAAATCGTTTTTTGACTATTTGTATCTTAAATTCCTAGCGTTCAACTTCCCATAGCGAGATCCCTAACTATTCTCAAATTAAAAATTTTTGCAAGTGATAATGTTTCCGTACATTTATAATTTCTGCTTATTTTAGATTAGAGAGAAATGTATTTCCTTTCAAAATTACCTTAGTAAATAGACACTTGATTTATAAAAAAAATTTGAAAGTCACCAGGATTAAAGTGGACATGCCATTACATAAAGATTTGTGAGCGTGAAATGAGTCAAAATAAAGTATGCACCATATTTAAATGACACGTACATACATATATAATCTAATGAAGGAGACGCAAATTAATATTAAGTACATATGTATTTCGTTAATATACATATCTACTTACTTAACACGGTTCCAAAATTTTTATTTTGGGAGATGCAAAGTACCTGAAATGTTAAGCCAACTAGAAATCCTTGATAGATAGCAATGCAAGTTTGTGTAATATACCTATGTATAGGTGGTTCGTAAATTTCTGTTTTGATCATTTTACTTCAACCCAAGATGCTTTATCTACGGTATGAGTTATAAAATATATTTCTGGACCGGATTATAGATATTTATTCGAAGTCTTTACAAGGCAACGCACAGTGATTTTAAATCACTGATTTCAGCTTAATTTGAACTAACTTTTTCCGAATTAGAGCAGATTTTATCAAAAAACGCCAATCTGATCATTATCGATTGCAGTTAATTATTGATTATCGATCCATCGAGTATTGCTACTTTACATAACAAATGATCACACGTACATATGTACATGCAGAGGATCAAGTCCAATTCGCATCAAATAATCATCTCCGCGTTTTTGAGATTTTCACTATTTTTCACCAAACATGATGGCAGCATGCAGAATCCGACAAGTATTTCGATAAACAAAATCTCGGTTAAGATTACTTCAAACAACTTTTCGTATTTGTATGGTTTAAGTCGGTATTGGAGGACATATTAATTGACAAATTTTATTATGTTGTTAGCTTTCGAATATATATGTATATAGTAATTCTTCATCAGAAAAAGTATAGTCGACGAACTAAAAACTATGTCAAGTTCTAAATGCATTGGGGAAAATGTGAGTGAGCTGAAATATGTACCACCATCACAGGGTGGTAACTACTACTACTGGCCCACTAACCTTACTACGAGTAGTAGTTAGGTTAGTAGGCCTACATGGAAAGTGGATTTTCCAGATGAGGTACTTGCATACATAAGTATTCTGGCAAACAAAGGTTATGGTTGGATTAAGTAGAGAATTCCGCAAACGTATATAGCAAATACACAGGAATACATAGTTTTAATTTCTTCCAGTAAAATAAAATACGGATATATGTAGAAAAACTGATGTTTAATTGCCAAATTTAAACATTGTAAAGTAGAAAGTACTTGAAGGAAAAATCAAAGCCAAAAATTCAGTCTCTGAGATCTTGAGATTACCGATAATTTTAATTCCTGCTTATATTCATGTTATATTCATTCTCATGGAAATGAAGATTCATTTTCCGTCTAGACTGGATTATCTACTTTATTACTTGTGCATGGGTATCTATGTATCTCTATAATCTCCAAAAACCTACTGATCAACTTAAACTGCACGCGACACTAAATTTGTTTGGCAAATGTTTCCCACATGAACATATGTACATAAACAAAACTGGGTGAAACACATGCTGCATGGTTCGGCCAAAGTTCAAAAAGAAAAGCTTCTTTAGGAAATTAACCTTAAAATATGCAAATGGCACCAGCATGACAAAGGGATCGCGACACACGTTCGTAACGTAATAGCCGAAATGATATTTATTCATAATTAATATATTATAACAAATTTTCTAAAGTAGAATTTTGTATCGAATTTGGGAAAACAAACGCACCGTGTATTTATGTATTATGGGACTTTAATTAAACACCTAAGGAAATCAAGTTTGATGTGCATAACTTTTCACATTGCCGTGAGTTATTGAAGCATAAACACATTCCTCAAGTGTCGGGTATCATTTGAAGCATGCAAAAATTATACCAGATTTTATTATTTATTTGATAATTACTAAATACTTTCATATGTGTGTAACTGTTAGGCTGGTAACTAATCAGTGAAGTTTTTAATGTTTCGATTTCCTCCAAATAATCTCGACTTCATACCATTGTCGCGACCAGATCTGACACTTCGGTATAACACTGCCTATCCAGTTCTTTGATTTCATTCTCAACATACTTGGCAAGCCTAAGTAAACTTTCCTCATTTGGAAACACCGCCTTATTCCCGACCAGTTGCAGGAATAATTTTCCATTGTAACTCGTAGTAAGAATAAAGAGAGGATTTGATCCTCGCAGCAACCCGGAAGCAACGACAATCCGTTCCAAAGTGATTCCAAAAATTTTTATCGGCTCTCCAAAAAAGGCCATATTCGAATGCGCATATGTGAACATATCCGACATAACCTTCGTTTGAATATGGGCACCAAGAAGTAATCCTAACATATTGAAAGGCAGCATACTTGCGATCGGAATAGTGGAGAAGATTCGATTCAGTTGATGGGAAATCCCGGTGACTCGTTTGATACCATCATCTCCAGACATTGGTGTGATTATAGGAATGCTATACCTATTTACATAGAATGTAATTCATTGTTACTGAATCGCTTATGTACACTTGAATACAAATTGTTTTGCAGCACTCGGATACGAGTAGGAATTTTTGGATTCCCATCGCTCAACTTAGATCGGGGAAGGGGGGGGGAAGTTCCACGGTGACAGCAAGGTTGGGTACGAGAAAAGCAAATTTTAGTCGGGTCGAGTAAGTTTCGAGTTCTCGAATATTTTGTTGCGTCTCCGCGGCTGAGGTTTAAAAAAAATATCACACTTATCTCTGATAGTCAAGTAAATGCGATACTGAGGAGTAGGTATGTAGGGACAATTTATGGTACTAATGAAATCCGGTTTGAAATGGGAGATGTGATATGACATGATTGAAACCGGAATAAGATACGATATGATTGAAATGGAACATACATTTGTGAAGATTGGGGTGAATAATATTCAAATTAAGAGAAATTTTTGTCTCGTAACTATGATGAGGAAAAGCTGTGAGCTGTGCTACAAAGTTGCACCACATATATGGTTTTACTGCTTCTAACCATATTTAGAAATAAAGGAACTCACAAACTAATTTACAATCATATGTCCAAATATTGCAGATTATATGTTTTTCAGTGAAACCAGTGTAAATGAAACTTACGCATTGTTGGATAAAGTCCCCGGATGGTCCAATTTTGGGAGGATATACGTAGCTGTAATATCCCCTGTGGGTTCACTACCCCTGTCTATCATCGTCCTTCGAACAGCACCGGCCACACCGGCATGAATTACGGAGGAAACATTAGCCCCAACTATTTTAGAGATACGTTTCAAACATGCCAAATCAATTAGCGTCGTCGCGAATATACACCCACAGGTAGTATTTTGACTTAAATCACGCGGGATGACTTGGGACTTCAAAGCTTTGATCCAATTGTACATTCCCTCGGACGGATTGATGAATATTAGTTGGAAAACGCAGCTAAGTTTTTTCCAGAAATTTTGAGAATATTTTTTCCTGAAGCCCTTCAACAGTTTTTTAATCTCTTCATCTGCAGCGTGATTTTCGTCGCACATATCGCGAACCAAGGCCACGAAGCTTAGGCCGTCGCCGACCGAGTGATGCATTCTTAGTGCCACGGCTGAGGAGGTGCCGTACTCTGCGTGAACACAGTTAGGCAGAAACACAACATCCCAGAGCGGTTTACCCACAGGGTAACCCTTATCTATTTGATCCGTCAAAAAAGCAGAAATCTTGTCCGGATTCGATTCCTCGTTTACGGAGATGTGATCCAAAATATCAAAATCTTCACACTTTTTCCAAAAGTAGACGCACCTCCATCGTGTAATGGTGCAGGTTAACCTGTCGTAGCTTTCTTTAGGTTGCTGTAATAAAATTACAGCCAATAATGAAAGTTTACTGAATATTTCTTTCCCAAATTATAAGTACATATATCACTATACATATATTCAAGAGCAAATTTTTTACTTCACGTATTTTGGGATTATAGTCTCAATGCAGAGACGAATTCAAAGGCTTATCAGTTTGAATAATGAAATTGTATTGTCAAAATATGCAGTTGGTAACTGTAGAATGAAAAAATGCCAAATCGAAATGAATATCAATTTACTCACCTCCGAAATTTTTAGTTTCAATCGGTTTACAAATTGGTCGACTGAAAACCTGCCCCTAAAGTGAACTACACAAGAAATCGAACATCTCGGTTGTCCGTGAATATCGTCCAAAACATGAATACAGTCCCCAACAGATAAAGGGGCATAAATCCCGACTTTCCACTTTGACAAAAATACCACGCAACTTTTATAGATATAAAGTGGTGCAACAATTAGAATCAAGAAAGTTGGCAGAATAAAATGTGCGACTAAGATGGAACAAGTTAGTGAGAAAATCTTATTTAAGGTGGTCATTTTGACATTGTTCGTTATATTGCAGCTCGAGAGAAGATACTAAATTTCCGATGTCTACAAATTATACTAAATTTACCTTGCAGACGTGTGTGTTTAGTTGGTGAACGATGTTAATTAACAGGCACACCTGGTCTTGCCCATGAATTTATACACATACATACATATGTACACACATATCTCGCTCTGGGTAGCGTGCCTTATCATGGTAATACTTACAGTTAGGATTAGTACGAAAGTTAATCAAGTTAAGGTATATACTTGGAACCAAGAAAATTGGCACCAGTAATATTATCAAGTTTAAATAATTATCGGTAGACGTTTCTTTAGACGTAAAAAGTTTCACTGAAAGGGACCGTTAATTGAATTTAGGACTATAAAAATCTTCACATTCTTTCGAAGCACGTTTATTAGTTCTATCGATAATCTGGTGGGGTTTTCCTGATATTCAACAGTCTTAAAATTGGTTTTATGTATTTGTCAGAACAGTTAGTTAATTTGCACATATTATTTTTCCATTAGAAAATAGCTTTCTGTTCGACACACCGACAACCCACCTTCAGTTATACACTATAAGTTATAGTTATTAAAATGGTGATAGCATGTTTTATGTCATAAATAATTAACAGACAAACTTGAATTTCTTTCTTAAAGTACGGATTTCCGGTCGAATTCACACTTCAGGTACTTTGCGTCTTTGTATTTATAACAAAGAAATTCACATTTATAATATTTATTAAGCATATTTCTTGTATTTCATTTTAATTTTTTTAATTTCAATTTAATATAAAGCTCCTTTGATTCAGGAAATTTCCAAATCATGACGTTCATCGTTCATCGACTAACGTCGTCGCATATCTCGCATATCTATCAAATTGAGGATAGCAAACATAACTTGCGAAGTTTTGCAAGAAATACGATACTTCGCAAAAATTTTGCTGGAAAACCATGGGATGATTTTTTCAAATCTACCTATTTCGCAAAATTAATTCGCAAACTCATCCTCACCATCGCCAACATGAGAGATTAAAGAAGAATGGAAATGGAAGAAATGCAAAACGGAATGTTTTTCAGTAGATTTGAGAGATAAGAGAGATTTGCCAAGTCATATTTTGCGAATCCCCTCCCGACAAAAATATTGTGTTCTCTCTAGTTTGCTAAACGAGTTGCGATGCGAAATAAGACGTTGCCGTGAGCACGCCCATTGTATATAGAGTACCCAACTTCCTCATTATCATATACACAAATCTGTACCCAAAATTAATTCGCACTGTTGAATTTCTCTGGATGATGAGATAAACAATTTACAACTTTTGCGGAATTTTAGCCTTGGCCATCGCATATATGTATTTATATATCTAACTCTGTAAAATAAACTATTGTACCTATGTATGTATGTACCTATCAACTAATTTTATATATAAACCCACTGAGCTACATAACTTTACTACCAATGTAAACATATTTAAGACGTCATGCCACACACAACGGGTCGGGTACAATGTAAGTTATCTCCTATATACATATTTGTCCAATAATTATGTATATATTTACTAGTTAATGTACTACATGAGTTGATTAAGTTTGATCGATTTAATTGATTACCCGCACGAATGGCTTGATTTGGATAGGATATAGCTTGTTTTAGAATTAATGCGAATTGTTTTTAGAAACAAATCTTTAGTATTTAGAATTAGTGGCAATGCATCAATTAACCTTTTTTAACATACACTTTACATAGTTACACTGTTAAAAATCAGGTAGAGTCAAATTTGATCAGGATGAAAATAATTTTGTTGCGATGAACTCAGAAGATGACAAGAAAACCACATGTCTAACTATCATACGTGGCATGATGGCAGGTATGCAAGCACATGCTAATAAAATTAAAAAGTTTGTCATTCATTGAATTTTTATAATAATGGTAAATATATCAATTTCACAGAAAACGTGAAATTGAAGCCAATTATGCAATTTTGGCCAGAAAAACTACTCCTTACTCTTATCCGTACATACGATAGTAACCATTCCAGCGTCTTAGACGTGGTAGGTGGAAAATTATATCAATGCAAAAAGCGGCTTTTTGAAATATTGTAAAACCGGTTTTTTATAAAACCGTTTATTGGGAAAATTGTAAAACCGGTATTCGGTTAAATCGAAATCCGGTTTTTAACCGGTTTTACAGAATCGTACATTACAATTGTACATTCGGAATTAGAACAGATTTTCTGTTCTAATTAAATTTCCTTGTTACTAACCCTTTTTAGGTAAATTGTTTGCAAACTTGCATAACGGAAACGTATCCTGAATTGTTCGGACTTATAAATCTTTCCAAATTGCGACCCGTTTTGGACAAAAAGCTCTTCTCCCTGGTGAAGCACGCCAGCCCAAAGAATCCTGGCATTTTAATGTTTAAATTTAGTGCGGGAATTTTGAACAGCTTATGTTTAAATAAATAAATATATCATACACATAAATGCAAATTTGTAATTATTTAGAATCTATAAAAAATTAACAGAAAATTGGAAACCATCCGACGTCTCTCCAGACCAATTAACCGCTGTTGCAACGGTGTACTACCATCAACTCGGGCGAAATAGTAAGGATATCCAGAAAAATGGGATCCTCGTTCTGCTAGACGCTGAGGGACTTGGGTTCAGCCATGTTCGCCAGATGTCACACAATTTTGTCAAAAAGGTTCTTTACTGCAATGTGTACACGTCCCCGGTTCGAGTTATTGGTTACGTTGTGTACAATAGTTCATTCTTGATGGAAAAGATTTACAACGTGCTAAAACATGCGGTGCCGGAGAGGTCGAGGAAAGATGTGAGGAAGAGATATTTATAGCTTACAAATTACCAATGTCTGCGTGCATAAAATGTGTAGATTTATGTTTTGCATTATTTTATTTTTATAGGTTTATATCCTCAGAAAAGACCTGACCCAGCTGCACGAGATGGTTCCAGATAAACAGTTTTTGCCCACTTGCGTCGGCGGGGAGGTTCCGAATGACGTTGCGTTTCAAGAGGACGCTGAGATTGCTGCGTTGGAGGACCTCACAATGCAAAATCTTGTGACAGATTTACAGAGAGAGTACGGATTGGGGAAGAAGTGATGTTCTACATAGCGATTATCTATATGACCTTACTGTGTTTTACTTCATTAGACAGATTTACATAGGCCTCGGTAAGGTCACAACCAAGGTTGTAAGAGAATAAAAACAAGCGAAAATAAATTTCAAAAAGTTTATACTGTATTAGATGAAGTTTAATAATTTTACACATATCCATGTTTGTTTTATTAAACCATGTTCTAAAAAATCTTAAATTTCCAATAAGCTTTGAAATATACCTATTGTAATTCCAGGCAATACGATGCCTTGTTTGATCTGTTGGGAGTTTGAATAAAGGGTTATTTACAAACAAAACATTCTACTAGCTTCCAAACAAATTTTTGGAAGACCAAAACTCAAATATCTCAAAATGGAGAAGGGAAATTGCAAATTTCGTATTAATTAAATTTGTGACGGATTGATACTAGTTTGCTCAAAATCAGAGGACATACGTGGATTCCTCCATTGTTAGTTGTTATGATTATAAAACAGGATTTCTATTTTTAGTCAATATTTTTAGTCATAAGTGGAATACTTATGTGTGTATACATATATGTAGGTTAGCAGGTGTGTATGGAAACTGGGTTGTACATACTTTCCACACAAACACAACTTATAGGTCGGGAGTTCCTTAAAAAGTACCAATGTAGGCAATGGCTTATCTCATTTCTATTAGAAAATAGGTAAATCTGATAGGTCAATTAATCCCCAGCAACAATGTTTTCCAGTCGACGCACATAAATAACCCTTTTAGTTTAAATGAAATCCATACAAATGTATGCATTAAAATTGTGATAACATTTATTTATGTTATAATACCAAAACAAACTTGAATTTCTATCTTAAAGAAGGGATTTCTGGTCTGCTTCACATTTCAGGTACTTTTAGCTTCAGAAATTCCCATTTTACACTATTTATTTATGCATATTTATTTACCTATATTCTAAATATTTTTTTAAAATTCAGTGTAAACCACGTCTAACAAATGACATTTTCAAGTCATGACGTTTCCAGTTGAGACGATGTAGAAATGTTTTTCTAATCGGGCGCATTGGAAATGAAAATTCAAATCGAATTTTATCAACGGAAGTTTAAACAATTCTACCAGATCATTATCCTGTACAAATCACTTTTCCTGGAGATTAACTCGCTCTGTTGAATTTATCCTAATGATGAGGTAAACAATTTATAACTTTTGGGAAATTCCTGACTTAATATTGGAAACTCCATAAATTAAACTAGCCACGTGTGTACCTGTCCATTAACTTAGAATATAAACCCACTGCACCAACTTGTCCACCAATTCAGACACATTTCAGTAGTCATGCTCCACATCACGGATTTGGCACAATGTAAGATTACTTCATTTTGTCTCACATATATTTATATATACACTCTAAGAAATCTGGCGATAACCGTAACTCTACCGATTCTGGTGATCAGGGTTTTTGGTGGTAGAACTCCCGTGTGGTAATCGAGTATCACCGAGTTGGAAGTGGTATTTTCCATGCTGTGACCAGGTTGTCACAGAGCGGTAGCATATGATTACCACTCCGGTAGAGTCACATATATGTAGTCGCCGACCGGTGATAAAATTTCTTAGGGGCAGATATTAACTTGAAATGTATTATCTGCTTTTTTAATGTTTGATTCACTTGTAATTAAAACTTAATTTCTAATCTATTATTCTTATACTGTCACTTGTAAATAGCCTGGTTCTTCCCGGATTTCGATACCTCTTACGTGGAATGGGACTACACAAAGAATCAGACAATCGAACCCTTCGCATTTGAACGGGACTATATCGATTTTCCTTCATCGCGCAAGTTTTGGTGGAAAAACTCACGCCTTATCATCCAAATTTCGGTCATTTATGTCCTCCTGGTTCATAGCTTGGCCTGGTGGATGAAGACAAGGAAACCTTTCGACCTAAGAAAAGAGTTGTTTGCGTGGAACGTCGCGCTAGCCTTGTTCTCCGTGGTTGGTTGTGTTCGGGTATTTACAGAACTTTGGGACGTCTTGACCGGTCAGAATGGGTTTCATAGATCTATTTGCGTTAGGTATAAAATCAAATTGTATTTAAAGTATGGGATTCGATTGTGGACACACTAAATACGGAGATTGTGAATTTCACTAAGATGTGTAAAGGGTGTCCAGGATATGGATTAAATGATATAAATGAGACGATATCTATTAGAACCCGCGAAAACATAAAATTCAAATTTATGTCATTCGAAACACAAATAGTGATAGCTGAAATCCTCATAGTTTTAAAACGATGGTACTTCAATTCGCAAAATGCTGAGGGGTGAAAGTGAGGAAGTCACTAAGCATGTTTTTCACAACCACGAAAATGCGAATAAGCAGCTCAAGAACAAAATACAGGGCAATTTTACTGCTGGGAATACATCAAAATTCACAATTTACCGCTTTATTAGAACGCATTAGGAAACTGCTAAAGTAAAATTCAAACACATTTCAGGCCACACCCCCGGGAAATCCTCCCCCATAGCAGCACGTTGGGTTTATACAACTTTTTCCATACATGCAAAAATAACGTTAACAATTCTGGTCAACAGTTAGAAATTGATCTTTCTAGCGTGTTCCGAATTGAAGCCCATAAACTAGGGTTCACTGCTAACGCAAACAAGAAAATTTCCAATTATGTCAGTGGGCAAGAAAAATCAACGAAAACTAGTTTTCTAATAATGCGCAAAAAATGCGTGGAGAAATTTCAAGTTATTGACGATGAAATTTAGCTCACATTTGAGCGATTTAAATTTCTGGGAGGCGAATACTTCCACGCACTAGGTCATTGTGAAATACATGATGGACATAAATCGAAGAAAATGACAAAATCCCCCAAAACTGCATAATTTTTCAAGCCAAGGATGAGTTTGGCTATATTGTGGAACCAGATTAGGTGGGTCTATGACCACAACGTATACCTGCACGAGTTTGCAAAAAAACCGTTATCACCCTACATACATAAGCATCGGAAAACAGAAGTTATCTTATTTTTGTCGGACTTATCAGCGTGTCAGAATGCAAAATTGCGACCACCTACTTGGAGCAAAAAAACCACGAAAATGCTCCCAAATAAATCAAGCCACTAAATGTGTCTTAACCTGGCGGGAATGGAAAGATATCGCTTGCCTACAATCAACAATACTCTAGTCGAGGTCAGGAGGCTAAAAGTTTGCAAGGTTTCAAAATAATTTGAGTAAAACTTTGAAAACTGTGGCGGAGAAAGTGGGAAAAGAGCGTAATTCTCATGCTTCCAAAATAATTCGCCCCATCGAATACAAACAGACCAATCAACTTATGAATAGCGTTACTAACTCTTAGAAACATTACGGATTCTGGATAAATTTTGCATTTTAGTTTGTACAAAGTAATTTTCATTTTGTATAACTTTTAGTTTATTTAATCTATATCCGGGACACCCTTTACACTTAATTATCGCTCTATGGCCATTAGCTTAAATGATAAACTAACCTACCACTTGAGAATTTAGTACGGAATCTATTACGGAGGCTCCGCCACTAACACGTGAACGTTTTTGACCTTCAATCACTGGTTGAACGGCTTGGAGTTTAGGTCCCGAACATTTTTTATGTGAAAACCCTTTTCTCGAGCTACAAGTCGGCATCGGCGATTTCAACTTCTGTACACTGATTTGACCATGGCGAAGTCAACTTTAGACCACTCGTCTCCCATAACTTTCCAAACTCCGTCAAAAGTTTTTGGGTGGCGGAGAAAAGATTTTGTTTCAGATATCCAAACCCGAATAAATCCATAGGACTTACATAGAGTGACTTAACAGGCATTTCACTATTTTGGATGATTGTTATCCCGAGTCTAGCTTTCAGGTCCTTGGCGTAATCCTGGGTCAAAAGGGCGGTGTGTGATGACGCTGCGTTGTGATGAACTATCACTTTTTTTGTGTCCTTGCCATATGGTTTTGGGACATGAATCTCCAAAAGCGGTTTTAAAACAAAGTCAATATAGTACTTCGTAGTTACCTTCACTTTTTGTGGAACTTTGATAAGTGGGAGGACACCACGACCAGATAATGCACCAACCACCATGAACTTGTTGCAAAAGTTTTCCTTGTGCGGGATGGTCAATCTTCTGGAATTATTTTCTTCTTTGGTTGTACAGTAAATTTTTCTATGACCGTTGGTATCTTTAAAGAAAATAATTCTTCATCCAACAACACTAAAAAGTCACTTTTATCTTTTGTCAGGTAATTTATATAAAATTTTTTGCAGGTCAGACGACGATTTTGTTTATGCTTCTCAGTCAGCTGATGGACTCGGATTTTTCTTCTTTCTTGCTTCTGCAAATTTTTAATTGCTCGTCGCACACTAGTCTCTGACACTTTGGTTAGACGTGCCACTGCTCTCTGGGGTGGTGAGTTGCCCTTAGAGGTCAATAGGTCAATTCTCTTAAGCACGGGCCGAATTAGCACTTTTCGGACTCGGGTTTGAGGCATGATGGTTGTCCTTTGGTACGAGCTTGTCGTTGTTGACCTTCATTTTTAAGTACCTTATGTATCCCTGTTTTCGAAACTTGTTGTCCTTGAATTTTGAAGTGGTTAATTATGTCTGTGTACGAAAAATTAAGTTTGGAAAGTGTTTTTATGGTACCCTCTTACTCTAAGGTCAATGGTAGGGTCATTTTTGAATCTAGAGAGCTAATTTTTTGCTCAGCCCTTGTCAATAATCACATGTCGCTATGCTCAAAATTTGGAATCGAAACTCCAACCCGTTTTGGAACAATTCAAGAGTGACCGCGTTCACGTGTTAGTAGCGGATCCTGTAATTCGGCTAAAAGGTTACAGAATTGTGGACTCATAGTGATATAGTAGTTAACTACCAAGTTTACTGTCTCTTCAAAAATGTAAAATTGAATTGAAATTTTCCAAATTTATTACAATCCAACTTAAGGTCGGAATATGCGCCAAAATGAAGCTTGGTTTAAAAAATTGTAGAAATATATTTAAGAAGTGAACGCAACGATATAATTAGCAACAAACAAACACGTTATTTTTTAATTATGTAAATATGGCGACTTAATTAAAGGGTTCAAATTTTCAAACTGAATGACAATCCAATTTATGGATAGGCGACAGCGAGATTAAAGTTTGTTAAAATAATTTTTGGAAAAATTGGTAAGAATTGAAACTTGAGAATTGAGACTTTTACTTAATTTTTTGCAGGGACACGCTCAACATTTCGACTGGATTCTGGAATGTGGCGATACCCTTTTCCAAACTGGCCGAATTTGTGGACACGACCTTTATCGTGTTGAGGAAGAGGCCACTAACATTTTTACATGTGTATGTACATGATTATTTATGCATTCAAGTTAATGAAAAGTCAGATATATGTATTACATACTGTTACCGTCTTTTAAACATCCTGTAGTTACCACCATGCCGTGACATTCGTTCTTAGCGTCACTTGTACCGTACAGGGGGAACCGATAGTACGATATTACGGATCTGTTAACCTCATGGTGCACACGTAAGATTCAATTGAAGGATAGATTTGCTCACAACCTTTATCACTCATAATGGGGACGCAGCAAACCATGTTCAGCCCAGATTATTTTTTGACCATGTTAATTTGAAGGTGTAAAACTTACTATTTTTTTCGAATCTTCACCAGTGCTGTATTAATGTTTCTAAATAGTGGCTCCTTCAAAGGTCATGGTCAGCAAATAATCTGGGTTGAACAAGGTTTGTGTCACTCTTAAAAATAATGATGCTCTAATAAAAAGTTAATGCCCTCTCAATTATATATTAAAAATACAAACTATGGTACATAAGTAAATCCAGGTAATACGCTAGCTTAGTAAATAATTCAAATTACTCCGGATTTAATATAGTTTCCTTGATTTGGAATTCAGAGCACATTAAGTTTTCAAATCCGTAATCTAATTTTTAAGAGTGAAATACAAAAATATTTCAGAGTATATTTCTTTATCTTTGTCCCAACCAGGTTCATGTATACTTACTTCGCGCTCTCGGTAAGATAAAACTAATTTTAGAAATTAGTGGCATTCTTTATTCCGTTATTTTACCAGGCAATTGATTACAAACCATCGCGGAAATTTGCAATGTGTCTCACGACTTTGCAAATTCTTCAGTTTGTCACAATGCTGGGAGCCCATGGATACGCGATTAGTGTGAAATGTTAGTTGTGGATTATTTACAATATCTATTTAATATCTGATTTTTTATGCATCTCTGTTTACATCTTTATTGTGCCCCAAATTGTCCACGAAATCCATGTCATCATCACTTTACGCAGCCAATTCGATTATTTGAATAGGTAAAATTTTTGTTTGTGCGTATGCAATTATATTTTTAGAAACAATAAATATTTAAATTGGTCAAGTAAAATTATGATGACGGGAACAAGGTTAGCCACAAAATATTCAAATGAGGTGGCTACAGGAACCTGTTTGTATTTATAATTTCTGCAATAGCACAAATAATTCCGCTGGATGTATAGTCCATCAATTCCATTTTCTAATTTCCTTCTTTGACGAATAAAAATGGAAAAATCGAACTACATATAATCAAATATTTCTTTTTGAAATGTATGACATTCTAGGATGTATTAAATTTTTTAGTGACTGGACAACCCTGCGCGATATCTCGGGAAAGCTGTGTCGTTACAAGTATCATAGTTTTTTCATATCTGATCCTATTTTGTCAAGTATTTTATAAAAATTATTTGAACTCTGACCCCAAGCCGAGGGAATCTAGAATCCAAAAGGTTGAATGACCTTAATTTATAATTGAGGTAAGATTTGACTTATTAAAAATTAGATGTAAAAATGCGCAATACAAATATATGTAATTTTAGTTGAATAACCAATCCAAACAAAAAGTTTAGTCAGTAAAATCAATCCTTTTCAAAATTATTAGTTCCTGTAGGATTGATTTTAAATGAGTACATATTCGGCATCCATTTTTTATCACTTGTATGCAAGACGATCGCATCACATCACGCCAAATTTCTACTTCCTAATTAATATAGTAATTGACACATTTTATCTAGAAATATGATGCATACAATATATATGTAAATGATTCAGTTGTTAACATGGTTATGAAAACTTGTTATGATAAGAATCAGAACATGCTTGTATTCTTCAGTTTGGATGATGATATGCATGCATGGGCACATGTGCAATGAGAATTTATAAATATGTGCATGTTGATACCTCACAAGGTTAATATATTTTTCCAGCGCCGTAGCGACGGTGGAGAGAGGTGGAGAGACACTCTCCAGGCCGTACGGCCCAAGGGGCCGTACCGCCAAGGTCAGCAATAGAATGCACTAGATAAGATCAGGGATTCAATGGAATACACTAGATAAGATCACTGCCAGTAGTAGAATACACTAGATAAAATCAAAGTTAGCAACAAAATACACTAGGTAAAATCAGGGATTCAATAATTTTTGGGGGCATAGTGAGGCGTACCACGGCCAAACTCTCCAGGCCGGACAAAACGTCGCTACGGGCCTGTATTTTTCATCCAGTAATTGGATGATAGGTCAGTGCCACATGAAGCAAATTTTATGCTTGGCAAACGATGGAAAGACACTACGGAATACCTTCACCTTAAGATTTTAATATGCAAAATGTAAATACTTTCGTCAACTTCATGCGCATCACCAAAATTTGTACTTACAAGTATATATGTATGTATATGCACATGTACGTACATATTTATATATTTTTGCACACTTAGAAATCTGGTAGATCTTAAATCATTACTGTACGTAGGTATGTACATACACATGTTTGTACAGGTTTGTGACATAATTTTAATACCAAGCGGTAGCAACTTTAATACTAAGAAATCAAAACCTGCCTAACTACACCAGATTTCTAACCGTGTAAATGTGTACATTTTTACGTGATTCGACTAGATTTCCATCAGTACATGACAATCGAAATTATACTGATCGGTAAAAATTTGTCATTGGTATGGTAAAACTTTAATACCGAGCTATTACTTCCGGTATTACAAATCAATACTTCTTTGGTAGAGTCATATATGTATGAATACCGCTTGCTATTATTTTAATACTGGATTTCTAAGAGTGTATGTTAATTTCATTTTTTATGATCTTATCGCGGAGACAGTTGGGCAATAAATAAAGTCTAGAAAAGTAAAACAATATCAAGGCTAATTACCCAAAAAAAATATTAAACATCAAATTCCCACAAAAAATGCAACTTTTTGGACCAGATCACTACAATACATATGCAGGTACAAGAATTTCCAGCTAAACTTGCTAGTCAGAATTTCCATATTTTATTTAAGCTGTGGAAAGGTCATGGCAGTCTACATATTTGCTTGGTCTGGTTCCAGAAGGATCGAAACATGAATTTACATACGCAATTAGTTTGTTAAGATATGATGCAATATGCATAAATACATATTTATTTTACTGCTGGAGTAGAGAAAGGATTTCCGGTTGACTGCACAATTCAGGTACGTTGTGTCTCGAAGGCTAAAATTTTTAAACCTTGCTAATTTACTTACAACATATTGAGATCTACCCAAACTTGCATTATACATTTTTACTAATATATAAATACAAAGGTACATGTATACATACACACAACAATAAACCCATAATTTATAGAGATGCCCCGAGTACCGGGTAGTTACTCGGTACTTAGTAAGCAAGGCCATTTTTGGGGACACCCGGCCGGGTACGGGTATTCTAATTCATAGCATTCTAAATATCCTAAAGCGTCCAGATTACCCGGCCGATTAATCTGCAAGTACAGTTTTTTTTACTTGAAATTCAAAATATTACAAACTTTTACTGTCCCATGGATTTTAATTTTGTACCTGGTATAAAAGAAAAATTTGGGAGAATATGGGCATATCTGATCTTGCAATTGTTTATTAAATTTTGAACTAATAGTAAGTCTCTATACCTTGTATAATGTTTTTATTTGTGATTGCAAAATTCCATTCTGCAAGATTTTTTAAACTCTTCAGAAAAGCGGACTACCTCGCCTTCTTATTAATACATTAATACTGGCCTACCATGCCGGTTGCCAACATTTCATGTCGAGTACCGAGTACCGAATACTACCCCTACCCGGGGCATCCCTAATGATGAATACTTAGCATTTATTCATGTCTCCTGGATGGGATTATATGCTTGCACGTACCATATATTTATGACACTTAGATACATATATATTTCAAGGCACTCATTTTTGGATTTTCAGACATTTTAAAATCAAAAATCTGCATTTAAAAATGAAATCGAATTTTTTAAAAAGCAATTAAAATTTGGAAACATTGGCACTTGCAAACAATTTTAATTGCATCTTAGATTACTGGATGAAATTATTGCAGCAATGAATCGGGTGGGGTTTTGACGAAGGTCGTCTTGTGTCTGTGTTTTCCAGATCAGTGATCCGGAAACCATGCTGTGAGTTCATCATGGATGGGTTGGGCTAGGTTATGAAGTTGCATGTCTTATCAGATTCTTGTCGTTTTTATATATTCAATGCATACATACTTCGGATTACTATGTATCCTAATCTACCTTTCATACATAGTTTACCTTGAGTAATTATAGAAATAGGTGGTTCAATATCCGGTCGGCCTCCAGAAAAATTTTATTTAAAGGCGTCTCAAAGTAAAATTATGGTTCATTTGATACAAGTTGTTTAAGTAAAGTAGTGAAAACCTGACAATTTTTGTCTCATTTTCCCCATTTTGCGAAAATGAAGGAAGCATACATTACGTTTGCCAGGAATCTGAGGGAGGCCGACGACGCTTTGTTTATCTTGAAATCCATTAGAGATACGAAGACTTCCAGGCAATGTCTGATCCTTCTAGATTCTGAAAATTGTGAAGACGAATCTTGGTAATTTAAATACCTAAGTATGAGAATTTTAAGCTTTGGTTTCAAATAAGTGAAATATTTTCAATTTCTTACGTATTTCAGGGATGAATTGGCTATCTCATTTGACGGAGTTATTAATTTGAAAAGTAATGGTTTCTATGACTCGAGATGTCACGCATTTCTGCACTGTATGACTCTTGTGCACTTTGACCGTATCTGTTTAGTCGACCCTTCTGCTGTGGTAAACGCACTTTAAAATTAATATGGGGCCGTTCATAAATTGTGTAGTCCAAAAATCGTGATTTTTAAGACCTCTTTCTCCTGTTAACATTTCACATAGGCACGATATAATTGTTGGCAATAATTATATGGTATCTATGTGACAACAATTTGTTGCCTTAGACCCACCAACCCCTACGTGCGCTACATAATTTATGAACAGCCCCTAAACAGTCAACGCTTCTGTACCAGCCAATTAACCATTCGGGCTGGGTACCGAATGTTAGAAGTAACTATGGTTTGTTCGGAATTAATAATCGATATGCCAAACGTTACGGTCAGATCCAGACAATGGCTTCAAGATAAGTTTTTATGTTGTTGGACAGCTTACAGCAGGTGGGATATATATTGTGTAGAACCACGTCCTGTAAATCGCGAAACATAACAAAATATTTATTTAAAGTTTCCCAGAATTTAGCAAACCGATAGATTTCAAAGTTGTACTGCATGATATTGAGAAAAACTCGAAAACTAATGGATTATTTATTAATTCTCCACAAGCTATAGTTAATTTACATCTAAAATAACTTTCATTGTTTCATTATTTGAGTCACTTAATGAAGTCACATACAGTAATTATCTTTGATTACAGGTTTTTCGAAACATGGACGACATTTTTGGTACAGATGCCTCCAAATTTGTTTTCGGGAATGGCATAACGATGTTGACACCTAACATAGGAACTCATCAAAATTTGTTGAACAATCTTGACGGTTATTATTTTGCACTATGTGGTGTCCTATTTTCGGACAAATTTAAATGTCAAATATTTTAGGTTTGGAAAAGCAAAAAACAATTGATGAGTTAAAACGTGTAATGGAGCAGGATTTCCAAGTTTTGAAACTGGACAACAAATTCCACCTTGATTTTGACAAGGAAAAATTGTACGCTATCCGATTTAGCAAACATGTCCATTTTGTGTGTATAATATTGTTTTTTCTAAAAATAGAATATCAACCAAACTGGTGGACAAGGTGGAAAGACTGAGTACTAGTGGCAAGACAAATGTGGACAGCGTCGCCAATAAAATATCTAATCTTACTTCAAGAATTGATGATAATGAAGATTCTGGAAACAAGCATAATCTTGATAAGAATACCCTTGTTGTTGAAGACTCGAAGTTATGGAAACACATTCAACTGCATCCAACAACAAAACCATACGTACCCTTGGGTGAAATTAAGACTATTTTCTTAACGGGAGGGACTGGATTTCTGGGACCTTACATGATTCAACAGTTGACAAAAATGCCACAAATTGAAAAAATATTTTGCCTAGTTCGGGCACTTCCGAAAAGCACAGGTAATTACTTATTATATTACTAGTTAAGTGTTTATGGCATATTAAAAATGTGTCACATTATATGCACAAATATCAATATCCGGCGATAAGGAATGCCCGTTTTAAGTAAACTAACTAACTCGTTAAAATATGCAAATAAGTTGAGTATTCGACGGTCAGAGAAAAATATCTCGTTTGAATCCTCACCAATTCATCGCACAAGTAGGGTTGGACCTTACATTGCATTAAATTGAGAATACTCAAAACCGTTTATTAACTATGAACAAATCATAAATATTTCGAATGCATAATAAGCGTACGAAATTTATCTTGTGTATTTAAATTACCCCACTTTTATCCTGCAGAATCCACCCTAGCCCGACTGCACTCCCGCTTGAAATTTCTCGACCTATTTGACATAACGGATCTATCCAAGCTACACGTCGTCGATGGAGACGTATCACTTGATAATTTCGGTTTGGAATTACCAATGTACGAATTCCTCTCTCGCGAAGTTGATGCTATCGTACATTTCGCTGTTCGTTCCGATCACGTCAGATCATATAAGAATTTGTCCATGTTACAAAGTATAAATGTAACTGGAACTCAACGTGTTATTCAATTCGCGGCGGAACACAAAGTAAAATGGATCAACAACGCTTCCTCCATGGTGTGCTTTCTCCAAAACATGAGCAAAATTAAACACCTTGAATTAGAAAGTTGGCCAGAGCTGAGGGACTTTGATCTTAAAATAAGCTTTGGCTACGGCATTTCCAAACTTATTGGAGACATACTTATCAGACAAGCCGTTGAAATTGGCATTCCTTGCAAATCGTTTAGATTTCCGATCGTTTCTGGGGCAACTGTGACAGGAAAGCAAGACCTGGATGGTACAAGTAACCACCTGATGAAAAGAGTAATACACTTGGTGAGCACTGGAATAGTGCCAGATAAGACTATTCCCTTAGTTCAAATTCCAGTCGACGTTTGCGCGAAAATTTGTATTTCAATATTTTTTAACGAAGATGCACCTCTAAGCATGTATAACCTTCTCAATCCTCATTTGCAACGGGAAATTGCACTGTTAGAATTAGTTCCAGAGCTAGGGAAACAGCTAGTAATTATTCAATTATACGGATTTGCACTAAAAGAAGTTGCTCTTAATGAAACAGAAAGGTTTGTGGCATACTGGATACAGCTTTGTAAAAACAATGGTCTAGATTTGCAACCCTTTAAAGAAATTTTGCTCGAATTTGTCACCGATCCAGGGAAAATATTTGAGAATGAAGGGATTCTAGAATATTTGAAGAGTCAGATATTTCATGGAGATATTGTACACTATGGTAAGTTTGTGGAATATTTGAAGACCTGTGAAATGTCGATGCTCCATCCGTACGCAGAGCTTTATGACAGTGGTGGATCATATTATCACATGACCCAGCGCAGCGATGAACTTATCGAAGAATTTGTTGGTAAAGTTGTTAAGAGGGGGTATGTCACAAAGTATTTCCCAAATTGGAAAGAAGTCACACCTACGGGACTTGAATGTGTCAGAAATGATTTAAATTACACTGTAAAAAATGCTAAAGATTTGTTTCAAACAGGAAGATAGGTGAAATTCTACAATTGTTGAATTAACGGACAATTAGGCTAATGTTCAGGTAAAATTTGGTCGCACTAAATATGTGTAAACACGTGGAACATAGCTTGATAAAATGTTTTAAATATGGAACAACTTTGATAATTTTCGTCAACAATGTGATCAATACTATCTTAAGAGTACCGGTTTAGAATTTATTTTCTAGTTTCCTACTGTCATATCTTCAATCCAATTGAGGATTCGTTTTTCGAAATACACCTTTATTGTCGGCCTGACAGCTTATGTTTTCTCTTTCCAATAATTCATTTGTTAGCTATATGTACATATAATAGTTTGATAGCAATTCTGTCTTCTTTCCAATCTAAATAATAAGGTTATCAAATTGTGTGTCCATGATTTTCAATTGCATCGTATGTATTGCTTATTTACATACTTAATAAATAGTCCAATATTGTCAACATCAAGACAATGTCACCACGACGCCTGATATTCGTAATGTTTATTTATTTATGCCATCAAAGTAGTATGAATCATTTATCCAATTAACTTTAAGGTTATGAGTGGGTTACACTTAACATAAATTTCGTAATTTATACAAGAAAAAACTGTTCTATTCGTCCTACAAGTAGGCCTATTTGCAAATTAACTTAATTATGTCCCTGTACAAATCACTTACCGCACAAAATTAAATACGTTTTGCTTCTCACATTCATTGTGGCATTATCCAAATAATCCATAAATTTAAGATTCGCGCGTACATATTTAGTCAATTCTTACGATACATTTCTTAACAGTCGACAGTATCAAAATCTTTGCCATGCATTTGTGTATATGTCGTTCGCATAAGTAAAGGTTTGACACCTTTACGGGTACAAGTTGAAAATAATTTTGTAGCAAAATTGACATCATTGGCCCTTCAGGAATTGTGTATTCGGCAAACGACATCTCAGAGAAGCCGTTTGAAAATTGACTAAAATTTGTCAAAATTGACTAAATTTGAGTAAAATTGGCAAAAGTTGACCAAATTTGGTCAAAACATGTTCAATTAAAAAATGACAATGTAAAGATTTATCTGCTACTGGTGTGGAAATGAAGTGAAGCCTAATTATCCACTTGGCAACCTAAATCAGTAACCAAGTACTACTCAGGATACATTAAATATGTATTTATTATAGAGTTGAATATTTTGAGGTACAAAAATGAGGAGTACATAAAAATTTTTTCTGTGCATTATGAGAATACATAAAAATATATGTAATACACACACATGGTTTACAAAATAGGACCACAAGAATATCGACGCCTTAAGCTTGTTCGTATCCTCAGACTGAAAAAGTTTAATCGAAATGTAGCTTATCAATATTTGGAAAGCTGGCATTTCCTAGGCAAACGTTAAAAATATTCTAGATCGGATAAAAGAATTTAAGCACTTTTCGAAAACTTGTAGTCGTTTATAATCCACAATTGTGGCAAGACCATTTTTATAGCGGTTTACAAAAATCTTGCAATCTATCCATAAGAATGTTACACTCTTCAGTAGAACTCCAACACTGAATACCGGTTACTGTTGCGTTTGCAAGCAGTATAAATTCTGCAGTTGCAAAAAACATGCTGATAATCCATCGAAAATGTGTTCTTGTATTGATAAAATAGTTTCCACCATGGCAAAGAAGCGAAGTCAAGACGATAGATTGACATGGCCCGAAAACTGTTACGATTCCCATAATTATGGAAAGCATGAAACACGTTGTTCCTGACGCTTAGAGTATAAAAGTAATGCACATATTGATTTTGGAACCAAGGCTGCCAGCTAGAATAGAAATGTGATGGGGTAATGTCAATAAATATTTATTATTTTGTGGACGTGTACGTATGTAAGTGCACAAATTACTAACCTTATGTACAACTTACACTGATAGCTTTTTTCGCCCTACATCGAGATTTTACAGTGAGTTATATCGAAAAATCAGGAATTATCTACGTGAGACTTATCTTTATTTGAATGGCCTATTTAAAGAAAGATAATGACGGTCAAAGTTCAATTTGTGAGTAAATTCTCTCGCTTTTTCCTCTAATTGGAGAACGTGTGAAGTTTGAGCCTTACAATTTTTCTTCAAACACCTCATTCAATGGAAACATAAGTTCCGTGTGATTACTAAATTCTGGCTTGATGTTTTGATACAACTAGCTTGAAAATCTCGGTGTAGCTTGAAAAAAAGGTTCCATTGTTAGTTGAATATTTGGGATTATAATTCAACCAATAGCTCAGTTCGTTGAAGCTTTTTCTGAGAGGGTTTTATAACGTAGGTAGTATTATTTGCCAGGAAATATTTAAGATTTTTTCGTAACTCTTTACATTAGCTAGAAAGTAGTGACGGATACTATTGGTCAGCTTGGCATCTTAAGGTTTTGAGACTGGTTTGAAGTAGTCACGAAATTTAACAGTCCAACCTCAAACGGAGTCGACTGGAATGTCAAATCGTACAAGGAACGTGAGCGCATATTCTATTGCCCCAATTGTGGCTTCGGAACGTTTGATAATGTCGTTTGGGTACAATGTAATGAAATATAGGCGACATAATGTTGCCAAGAAGTGGGCAATTATACTAAGAATGACAAACCTTTGTTGAGTTTGTGATTTTAAAACAATTCTTCCTGCTACGGTGTCCCATTTGACTAGTAAACATTTGAGGTAGTTTCCATGGTAGCGTTGAATGACGCTCGAATCTCCGTTGGGAAACATATTCTATTCCAGGTATTTAATCTTCCACGATTCTTCGAAATTTCGGAATGTATCTACTTCAATGAAATTGCTTGAAAACTACTTATTTTAATTTCCTGAATGCTACTTGACTACAAACTTTAGTTTTTATTTGCAACGCTTAAAATAACGTAATCATATTATTAATAATGTAGTATTTCTCATTCAAGATATTTTTATTAAGTGAAAGTTATGTTTCGTATTTCTCTACGAAAGGGAGCACAACAACTGAATAATTAATATTTCTTAATTAAACCATGTATCCTACCTGCTCCCACCAACCATGTAAGACAACAGAAATATAATTCACAACATTTCAAAAGCGAAATGTCCATTATTATGAGGAGTTTAATTTAATTGAATAATATGTATGGGAGGTTGGCACACAAAATTGAATATCTAATTATGTATATGATAATAACGCAGCTTCTTCATAGAAAGATGAACAGAGAAATTAGCTGACTATCATTATTATTACTAGTTATTGTGAAAATAAATGAATGAAAGTATTACTGTGCGACTATCCAATTCACATGATTCTAGATTCAATTTACATGTTTATTGTCTCAATCATATACGTGTTTACAAACATATGTAAAATACACATGTGCACAAGCACTTTTTTGACAACTTATGTTTTCAGAACCTTATCGACATCCCAATACTCACTCTTGTATTTAGGGTTACATCCTTGAACCAAGGATCTTATCTCCCATCCTTGCAAAAATGAATAACCGATAAGCTCCGATTTTGAGAAACAAATTGAGTTTCCAGAAAAATCGTCGTTGACAAAGCCAGTCCAGCTTGACCTTCCAGTAAAAACCATGAAGGTGGGAACAAATCCAAAATTGTTGGCAGATAAGCCAGTAAATGTGCGCTCATTTCCACCCGTCGCGCTATAAGTAGTTCCGCTATAGATTGAAACAGAAGGCGTTTCTGTTTCCATGGGTCCCATAAATCGCAAAGACATTGTTAAAGGGAACGTTCTATTCCAGCAAAGGAGTGTAGTATCAGGAGAAACAAATCCGAGTGTGTTCGAAATAGTGTAATCGGTACCACTGTATCCCTCCCAACTGGACAAATGCGAAAAAATATGCACAAATGTTAAAAAATAAAAAAATATACAAATCAGGTTCATATGGACCCGGATGTATTTATTGAATTCTTGATATTAAAATTGCTACCTCTTGGTATTCAAACCTTACCCGCTTGTAACAATTTGCTACCGATAAGGTTAAAGATTGATACCGAGCTATCGCTTCACGATATTACTTCAATACCACCTTGGTAAACTCATAGGTTTATGTTTGAATACCGCTAGGTATTATTTGAGTACTGGATTTCTAAGTGGATAAGTGTGCATGTATGTAAATTGTTATTTTATAAAAAAATCAGAGGAACTTACTATCCTTGTAAGCAATATGATTTCACGTTTCTCAAAAGTTCCGAATAAGGAGTAACGTCTGGCTCTTTGCTCTGAAATCGGGTCGCATTCCCGCCATAATCGGGTTCCGGGTAGAATGTTATTTCTTGAACATAGCCTACCGTAAAATAAACACAGGTGGCGAACGAAAGCAGTTGAAGAAACATTTTGTAATTGCCAGTCCTGAAAGTTGAATCATGAATTTTTCCAGAACCGATTGCATTTTATACCTGAACCTCATTACATCACTACTTTGCTATGGAACAATGTACGAAGTTTGAGTACATTTTTATAGATAAGGTAACGCTCTTAACTCGCGTGAATCATGCATATCTATAATTGAACCAAATTTTGAGTCATATTCAGTTTGATTAATGTACTGTATCGCAGCGTGATTGATGATCAGTGTACGTGAAGATATGCAAGTACATACAGTGCCCGGGGAAGCCATGGGGACATCTGGGGACAATGACATCAATGGAATGGGGAGGGCTGAGTTTAAGTAATATGGACAGATCATGGAGACATCGAATAACTTTGGTGACTTTGTTCCTACATATATTCCCTCGCTTTCGCGGCCACTGCATACATACATAAAAAATTGTCAAAGCTGCTTCAAGTTGAAATAAAAATAATTTGATTTGTTTTTCGTATAAAGTGTGCACTAAATTTTTTTTGATCGAAAACCTTTGTGTTTCTACATAATTTTGCTTCGAACATATGTAGGCATGCTTGAATGCTCGGATTGTTCTATGTGTAGCTCAAACCCGACAGGTGTACCCAACATTGGTTTATTGAAGGCTCCAAGTTATGTTCATAAATCCTAAACAACTTTGTGATTGTGACTGCAAACTCAATTCGATCAGGGTCCACGTCAAATAATTTATTGACTTTAGACCAAATATATGTACAGATGTTGTTTAGTAGATTCAGCATCTACATTCTTAAATCAAATTAATGTGTAGCTTAAGAAATTAAAAATAAGATTCTAAACCAACCGTATGAGAAGAAATGACTGATGAACTACATATGGAAACAAATTGTACACCCTGTATATATCAATGTGCTTATCTAAAGGTTATTCAAACAGGTTAGGTTATTCAAACTACTCTTACATAACTGACCTTTTGTACCAATCTTGAGCCTTGAGCTTGTACCCACTTGGATTTTCCCATAGTGGTTGTGTAATGCATTGGCATTTTATCACTTGACATTGATTGAGCTCAAACTATTGCATAAATATATTCATATTTATAGCTACATATTGATGCAATTGTAAAACAATAATTATAGATGCACCTAAACGTAATATTTGACCAATTTATATGTAGTTCCGTATTTGCGACCAACTTGTCTTGCGAAGAACGCTAATTTTCTACGAAATTTAACCTAAATTGAGCGAAACGAATTTAAGCGAAATTGATTTTGGGGTTGCCAAAATTCCCGATACGCACAATAGACTTCACTGCATCTGACCTTTGACCTCCTAAACCAAGGGTTGTCACAGACCAAAATGGGTAAATAAATACGTACCACAAACTGACTAACATTTCCTAAGGATGAGAATTAAGTGTTAACGATTTGCGTCATCTTTACAAATTTAATAATCGTCCAAGTCACCCACACTGTAAAAACCAAGCTATCACCTACCCGGAGTATAGTGTCTTTACGAATATTTAATTGTGCTTTGCAGGGTTGCCGCGGGTAGCGAAAATGCTACCCGTTACCCGACCCGCTACCCGCAGCACAACTACCCGTACCCGCACGGGTACCCGTTACCCGCTACCCGTTATGAGAATTACCGTAAAAACTCAAATAGTAGCCGTTACTCAAATAGTAGCCGTGCTCAAATAGTAGCCCTGCGTTTTTTCATAATTTTATAAATAGTGACCTTGCTCAAATAGTAGCCCTGCCCAAATAGTAGCCTTATTCGAATTATAGCCGTTCATCGACTTACCCACACATCTCCTAGCCAGGTCATTTAAGTAATTCAATTATAATTCAATTTAATCGCAATTACATACATACAAAAAATCGAAGTGAACATGAAATTCGGCTCAGAAGAAATTGGTTAAGAGCAGGTTTAAACAATAGAATTGTCATAGGCTGCATTTCTAGGGGAGAAATTGATGCTGTTATTAAAATTTAATTTGAGCTTGATTCTGGAAACAAAATTCAATAGCTGGTTGCAAATAGTAGCCGTGCATCTTTCCATCATTTTATAAATAGTGACCCTGCCCAAATAGTAGCCTTGCTCAAATAGTAGCCGGGTCCCAGACACCGATTTTGTAAATAGTAGCCCCCGGCTACTATTTGAGTTTTTACGGTAAGTTAAACACTAACCGACCTTCAAAATAAATTTGATTTTATCAATCATGTTCTCGTTTGGGTTGTTCATAGTTTAGAGATAGAGAGAAGTATCACGCGATTCCCTAATTTTTGGCTGGGCTTTTTGATATAACTAACTACACAATCTTGGAATTATAGGTTGAAACAAGGTTCCAGTGTTAGTTTGATTTTTTTAAATTTTGATTTTAATGAGGCTTTGATTAAAAAATCGTCCACTAATACAATTTTTGTCTTCAATCGGGTTGAGGGGTTTCACCGCACAAATTAAAAAATGATCAGTTTTACATAAATACACATAGATACACAAAAGTCAAATTAGTCCAGTTATTTTAGAGCAGGCAAATTATGCTTGAGAAACAATGATTTCTCCGCATTTTCGGGACGTGAAAAGTATTAGTGGCTGATGAAGGCTTCTGTGGCTTCCGAAAAGACACGCTCGCAATAAACGCTTATTGCTGGGAAAATATCAAATTTTGAGGCGGATACTAAATATGTAAATAATAAAATCATACTTCTGTAAATCTAAGGCCTGATGAGCTTCTAACTTTGTTTGTGAGCTAATTTATGGCCAAAATTGAATAAAAACTGAACTACCCGTTACCCGTGCGGGTAGTTCTTGCTACCCGCAGATAACGGGTACCGCATAAATCGTGCGGGTATGCGGGTAACGGGTACCCGACCCGTTACCCGCGGCAACCCTAGTGCTTTGCTCGTTGGAATTAAAGAAAGTGACTGAGTGAATTATACGATTATTTTATCTACTTAAACTAGATTTTATTTCCAACAAATTACTAATTGTCAACACAATTCAGAGCTCTGCACTAACACGAGTTGATTGGTGACTAACTATAACGACAAATTAATCGTGGACATCAATAACAAAGAATTAACAATTCTTACTCTTGATTTCCTACCACGACGACTAAATCCAAAATGTCTGACTTTAACAACGACTAAAACTCGACTGTGTAGACTTCTTCTACCTACTTACTTACTACGACTACGACTTATAACAAAGAGAGACGCGCACCCAAAAATCCCACCCTGACGTCACCATGGCAACCACCACCACGTCACGGGGCAATCTTACACGCATATTCAACAATTTACAAAAATACATAAAACAATTTTATAAATACATCATTTTACATTTAACACACACATTCTTTAATCTGCCAAAATTAATCTGAATTTAATTTATTGTGAAATCGATTTGTCAAAATTGTTACTTCCACATTCATTAAGGAAATTAAGCCGTAGGTAATTAAACATTTGTAGGATTTAATTTAATTGCGTGATGGATAAACAAATTTATCGATGATTAAATTTTGTCACGGAGATTACATATTATTATGTACATCCCTCAAGAAAATCCGGGTATTCATCTACCCGTTAAACAGTACCTCATAATTTCAAGCCCAGTCAATAAACAGTGAATGGACACCTACATAGATGTACATATTACAAAATAATTTTGATTACCAGTTAATTTAATATGTCTAAAAATCGAGGAATAAATGCGTCTAGGCACGAAATTAAATATGGGAAAAAATAAATCCAAAGCATAGAATCCAATTAATTCCTGTTTAATTTATTAGTGTGATGAATCACTCAACAATTTGTTTCTTCAAAGAACATTATTTGTTTGTTTATAAATTGGAAATCTGCCCATTCACAGAAAACCTTACTGCAACCATATCCCAATCTTGGCGCCAAAGTCAGCCACCCAAGCTCGATTAGTGCTCAAGGTATTGATCGAATTATTCAGAGAGTTTCGAACGGCGCCATTTGTGACCACTTCTAATGCCCGCATGATAAAGATATTTATCTGGAAGGAAAAATATTATTTTTTTGTGAAATACAAATTTATGATGTTGGTCGGGTCGTGTCTCAGGTCTAATATGCACGATTTCAAAGTATATAACAGCCAAGGTTTCCTAGAGTATGCTCTCGGATTTTGATACAATTCGTGTCAACCGATCACAAATTTACATATATATACATGTACATATTGCGGTGCATCGAAGTCAACGGGACGGATTTGATTTGAATTTCCGACCGCCTCCAATGTTAATCAAGTGGGCACGTGATTTTGGCGCGTAGAAATTCTGTCCCGTTGACTTCGATGAACCGCAATAGGTACGTATGTAATTATTAAGACATTTTTAAAATACATTGTCCCCCATTGTTCGGTTTTGGTAGAGAAACTTGAATTCCAAAATTTGTGTACTCTCCACTTTGGATACCTCCAATAAACATGGACATTAAGAGATTGTGTCTTTTTCAAATTTAATACTAATTAAAGCTGCGATCGAGTACTAATTTGGTCAGAATCTGAGAGCATACCGCAATTGTAAGACGAACCAATTGTAAAATCTTTTACCCTTAAAGTTTTTATATTTGATGTTTACGTACCCGAGCGCTTTCTGTCTCTCCAGAAGTATAACCGGCCATAGTTGAGACCACGTTGCCTATAATAGTCTCCCCCAATCTGAGAAAAACAAAGCGATAAAATAATTGCACTGTAAAAATATAGTATCGAACTCTTACGTATTGATAATTCGCTCAAGGTTGTCGGTAAAGTAAGTGATGATCACGTCCCTATTTTGCGGACTCGCGGCCAGCCTGTTAATAAAGGTCGTGGTATGTTCCGACGAAAAAGGAGAAGCTCCAGAAGTTGTCAGGTTTAGCCACCTAATTCATAAATAAATGATATATCTTCTTCAGAGTGGAGTCGTACATATATCAGTTTTTTTGATAAACCGTCATGTGTTTCTAATCCAAAAAACGAATCGGAGATATTTTGCTAAATTCAAACATCCGATTAGATTGGATGGTATATTTTGGAAACAAAAATCAGGTCGGATCGGGTTTTTTAAACATTGATCCGACTCAACTCTGGTTATATTCGACTTTGCAAGCATTCTATTTATACAAGGCAAAAAATTATTCCATACATTTCCACATAATCCGTAGAATCACAGGCCAAAGCGTTGACAAAAATGGTGAATCTCTCGGCCCTTGTAGCTCCCTGGTACTGTTCGAGAAGGTACTGTTTAACTGCGAATTGGTTTGGCAGGTTGAGGGAGTCCGAAATGCTGACGCTCTTACAAAATATGACCGGTTGCAGATCAGCTGGTACGCTGGAATCAAATTACTCCACGTAATTTATTGTGTAAAGCTGTCAATATTGTAAGTTAATTTTAATTAACTTACCCGACTCCGGATGCAAGTTGGACAGCATAACTTTCAGCGACGCTATTACAGTTTGGTGAGCCCAGAGAACAAGCCCAATCCAACAGCTGGGAACGAAGTATGATTTTCGTCGGCGTATCGGCCCCATTGTTTTGTTCCCATCCGAGGCGGTCTAAAACGGGGGTGATTTTCGAGAGGAGGTAGGTCTGCAAAGGACATGTAACATCTTGGTATTTTAAACGTTTTCAGCACACTCTTAAAAATAATGTCAGCCTTTTGAAAAGTAAATGCAATCTGCACTGGACATTAAGTAAAGGGCCGTCCGTAAATTACGAATCGTGAAGGGGGGAAGGGGGCTTCAATGATATTGTGCACATGTTAAAGGGGGAGGGGGCCTAAAAAAATTTTGCGTTACGTAATTTATGAACGGCCTCTAAGCTAAACTAGTTCCAAAATAACCTTAGATTGGTAAAGGGTAAAGTTTCCTCTAGATTTGGCATATTTAGTTTGCTCAATATGAAATTCAGCGTGCATTTGCATAATATAAAAAATATTTTTCTAAGTTCTAAAAATAGTTCTGAGTTCAATTCAAAAATAGAACTCAGAGTTTCTGAGTTCTAAAAATTCAATATTTGTGTTCCTACCTTAAAGGTGTCGTAGAACGGAGCATCGACCAGATATTGATTGATTGGTCTCAAGTTGTTAAAAACTGCAATCCAAACGGCAGTGTTGTCTTCTTTGTCGAGATATCTCGTCAAATCCAACGCATTTTCGATCTGAGCGTTCTCCCATCCCTTTGTGGGAAATACTTTGAAATAGTCATCGATCAATTGGCCCCTCGTATTGGACGATATAACCGTATGATCCACACCAAGTTGGGTGATAAGTAAGGCAATAAAGTGAGAACAGTAAATTGTTCGGAAATAGCCTAAAACAAGAGTTTGTCAACAATACAAAAATTGATATGTTAAATTTTGATGGACTTTATGACTCATTGCTATAATCGCCAAAAACCAACACATTTTTAATCATTTTTTCCGCTCGGAACTTATTTGAAAATTCTGGAGGACGACTTTGTAGGTGAGGTCGTTGTCAAATTTAAAAAAATATACACACCAGATTCTGACACTTTTTGAAGGAGAAGATCTCAAGTTTAAAAAAGCTTTAAAAGTATCAACTTTTTTGGAATTTGAGCTCAGAATTGTCGCTTAGAATTTTGAAATAAATTCCCAGAGCCGCGAAATGATTAAAAATGTGTTGATTTTTTATGAATTATCGAATCCTGCATTAATTATTTTACGCACTTCTCGCATCCGGATTGACAACAATCCATTCATCTGTTGCCACGTCTAAAATTTTGGTTTGGTTTTGAGTTCCAGGTTCAAACCAAAATTTGGGAACCCAACTTGCACTCGAGAAATCTGGGCTGGATCCCTGTGTGTAAGCTATCGGAGTGTACCACACGCCCGCTTCTTGCGTGGCGGTTGGATCCCATGGCGGTGGATTCAAACTAAATTTCTCCTAGATTAAAATATTAGATAATAAAATAAATTAAAATAAACCAAGATATAAATTAATTATTCGTTTTTTTTGCTGCTCACATGTCTAAACAGGATGCTATCCGGGAACCAGGTCACTTGTACGATTGGAAATCCAGTTTCTATCGTCCACGTGTCCATGATTTGTTTCACTGTGTAATCAACCAGTGTTCCGTCTAATTCGGCTTGGTTTTGTAGTTCAGCGAAAAGATTGTCTTGCACCGTATTGGAATAGGCACTAGATAAAAAAATATGTAAGCGTAAAAGTTTCCGAAATTTATAAGGAGTCAATTATTAATCGAAACAGGTCTCGGAGCCCTTCGCAACTTGTTAAAACCCGAAATAGTTGTGTAAAATAATTGTACAAGCTTTACAAAAATAAAAAGACGCCCTTGATTTTTGTAAAGTCCAAAAAAATTACACCCTTATAAAACTGGTATTAAATCATTACTGAAGGACATACACCTGACATGGTAATAACGGTGATTACCGTACACTACATAATATTCTTAACTTACCACTCAGAAACAAACCGTTACCAATCCGGTAGGAAGTTATTACCCAATCAATATGTACCAGTAAGGAGTACATTACACCAATGTGACTTAATACCAGATTTTTAACAGTGTAAGCTAATTTTCCTTGGAAACATTTGTAAACGTTTATGGATTCAAAGTTTAAAGTACTTGGTAGGTACATTGCCTCATTTTTGTATAAAATATGTATGTGTATTATACTTACTGTGTTCGCAAATAATTTCTTATCCCAGCAATGAACGTTTCTTCCGACAAGAATCCCTGCATCATTCTAATTAGAGAAGCAGCCTTCTGATAAATGATAGTGGATGGTTGCGAGTTGACAATTGTGGTGTCGTTATGATGCACAGGGCCGGTGTTAGGACCAACGTCGTAGGCCATGGCGACCTGGAATTTGTCCAACGGGTAGCGATCCATAGCCTCGACGTCAAATCCGGTCGCATTTTCGGCCAGGAGTTCCATGTATGAGGCGAATCCTAAATATTTAAGTTATTCTCATGTATTAATTTAAGAAGTATTTTAAAAAAGCAATTGTACTTAATTATTTGTGAATTATTTAAATTATTTAAACCTTCATTTAACCAGAGGTCATTCCACCTAAATAAAAACCCAAGTTAAATATAACCAGTTTTCTTAGGTGAACTCATTGAATGATATTATTTGCTCGGAAACTAACCAGTCACAAGTAACCAGGTCGCCAAACCAGTGATGTGATATTTCATGGGCTACATAAATATATACATAACTTATTGAGAGGTAAATTGAGACACTTAAACCATTTCTAGATATTATTTAATTACCAAATACTCTTGCGATGCCCCATTTTTCATTTTGTGTAGTTTCACCATCAATAAATAGTAGATAATTTAATCGATACGTGTTAAGTGCCCAGTTTTCCATGGCTGGAAATATATGAAAACCAGAATTTAAACATGAATTATGTATTAATTGTATACGTAGTAAAAATATTTAATTACCTCCCGCCGAAAAATCTGGAATTGCGGCTGAGTCAAGTTTCGAAAATTGGTAAGGCGATTGCAAATAATTTTCGAAAAAAGTAAGAATTTGAGCTGATATGGAAAGACTTGTTTAAATCGTCATGTCATCCAACAACCAAAAACACTGTATTTATTTCTCTACATTTTAATTATCTATTTACCGGCAGATGTGGCCGCAAATCCTGCCGTTGCATTACTTGTCAGAGTGGGCGGACCCCAAGCCTAGCGGAGTAAGATTAATTTTTTGATAAAGTAATTTTTGCAAATAATTTTAAGGAAGGTTACAATTTCGGTTCCACATGTGCACGAAATTATGCTGTAAAGTGCACGAAATGCAAGAAACTGCACAAAATGAATAAAACTGTAGATATTTACCTTGTCAAATTTTAAAACGTTTGATCAACGGTCACTTAAAGAATATATGTCTTTTAAATCATTTTGTTACATATTTCGTGCATTTCATGCAGGTCATGCTTTATGCATGAAATCTCATAAAATGCATTTCGTGCGGGTGGTTAAAACCGGCCGAAAAACGGATCGCATGCATACCTTAACGTCATAATTGGACAACTCTGGGGCGGCTTCGACAGCAATAAAATCCGACACAATGATGGCGATAAGATACGTGGACATTCTAACTGTGGTGGCGTGGTGGTCCCAAAACCAGCCTTCCAGTCCAGGTCTAAACGAAAGGTACAAATCTTACCATCTGTGCATATCTGCCAAAAAATTAGTTTTATACATATTATTGAACCCTTACATCGGCACGGTCTCTAGAATGGGTGCATTGGACAAACTATGATACCCATCCGGCCGACCGATACTTATGTTGAAGGTGCTCTTGAAATTGGGTTCATCAAAACAAGGGAATGCCAACCTTGCCCCCGGTTTTTGAAATTGAGTGGTTGCCAGCCACCTAAAAAAATAACCTCAGCATTAAGTTACTTTGTTCAGGTACATATTTAAATAATTTTATTCTGACTCACACTTGATTCCCAGCTTCGTTACGATAAGAACTTCGGTACAGGCCGGATAGGCGATTCCCAACTTTGGCCAGGAAGGGAATTGTCACATCATAGTTTAAAACGGTGCCGAGTTCTTCCTCCAAGATCAAGGTGTACGTCGCCATTGTGGGATTAGTTGAGTGGGTGAGGACTCGGATAGAAATACTGGTCCCGACTATTCTCACCTGAATAAAAGTGGCAAGATTTTTCATAAAAGTTTCATTTATGCGTAACTGTTCAAAAAAAATTCTTCACTCAAAATTCATTAAATTTAAAAATTGGAATACATTATTAATTCGTTAATTTTTTATGTAGAATTTGAAAATAAATATTTGTTCATTACTCATAATTCACATTTTATTCATTTTATCTCAAATTCCTCTTATTTGAGATATTTCCCCATATTTCTGTTCAATACGTATGCAGAGTAACGTGAAAGAATGACTAATACTAAAATTATTAATTAATTTTTGATGCATATGAAATAAACAAATATTTACTCAATATTTATTGATTCGAGAATTTTTATAAAATTATGAACTAATTATTCACAAATTTGGTGAGTAATAAGTCAATAATTTATTAATTCTCTTACTAAATAAATGAATGTGAACATGTATGCCTCTATGCATTCAAAAATTAATAAAAGTATTTACCTGAACATTTGTAAAATCAATGTCCATATCGTTGGCATGAAGTGTCACATTATTCGTGGGAGTGACCACTTGCAACCTAATCGTTACTTCTCCAGGGGCCGTGAATTGTTGGGGATCATCCAGCGGCAGATTCACGATCGGCCTCAACTGCAAATTGTAGTGGAGGGGCACCACATCCTGCGAGAGTCGGACCCCCGCCAACAAATGGGGCGATGGCGACGCGTCCTGCTCAAAGGTGGAAGAGAGATCGATTTGTAGCGGAAGTGGGGGCGGGTTCGCAAAAATTGTGCTAGCTGAGACCAGCAAAATCAGCAAAATTGGCGTGGTCATTATGTGGAACAAATTATTTTTTTATGAGAAATTGTAACGATTTCACGGATGATAAATTACTACTGTGCGTTATTATATAATTGAATGGTCGTATTTATTCGGTTCTGGATACCTAATTTGATTCAGGAGGAATTTATCAATGAGATTTACCCTGTCAGATTGGGTGATTTATGCGATTTTGGACAATGTATGTATCTGTTTAGATACATATTTGGGTGAATGTATCATTGTTTGGGCTAATCTTGCTAATAATGCACATAGGTATGTATGTATGTATGCACGCTTGGAAGACAGATTACCGGGAATTCCCAGGCCTGGGTGTTTGCTTTGCATAAATTATGAGTAATTGTAATCATTATGGATAAAACGCATACTTGTACTAATTAGTTTGCACGGATGAGTGCAAAACATTGAATCAAACTGGACCAGACTGATGCAGATAAGATCACGAGGTGAATAAGTTGGGAATAAGTGAGGAATGTGAATGATGCAACAGTTATGATCTCATGGATTAATTAAAGGTCAATTACACACTTCCAGAAGAAACTTAAGCATTGCACGTGTTTAGCCGTAATAAATAAATACATGCATGCATATTTATATGGAAATAAGGATGTATGTCTACGAGAATCACGCAGAAGCTTAATTATGATCACATGCATACGAGATGCAATAATGATGACGATCCGAAATGAGAGAGGCATACATATGTGCACCTCTAAAAATAATGTAATCCTTTTGAAAAATAATGCACACTAAATTTAATATTATTAAGAAAACGATACGAAATCCAGAGTAAACTTTAGTCCTCATAAAGTTAACGTTACTCTGAATTCAGTACATTGTTAAAATGTGGTGAACCTGGACATATGCACTCACTGGTAGTGTACATTTTGGAATAACTTCCTCCCTGGTTGGTAATAGTGGTGTGGTATACCGTTACCATGCATACCTACATATGGTAATGTCCGTTATCTTTTACCATCCCGGTGCAAGACACTTACTCTCCATTCGCATCGCACATAGTAGAACTTAAACCGAAATTGAGATTTCTGAGAAACTAATGAACTGTTAGTCTCAAAGGACCCCGTCAGCATAATTTGAGGGAATTTGAGACTGATAGTACCGTAGTTTCTGAGAAATCTCAATTTCTGTAAACGTTCTACTGTGTGCGAATGGACAGCATGTACTCCTGTCGGTAATGATTCAAGACAATATTTCTAAGAACGTACATGTATAGGTAAGTACAGTTTACTTAATAATGGATCCAGGATGAATTTATTTTTTAAAGGGTACCATTATTTTTTTAAATCACTTATATATAAGTAAATATGTACACATGCATATTTACTTTTGAATTGAGTTATTTCCATCCTTGATATAAATTTGGAAATTTATATCGGTATCAAGGGACACATTTGTTTGAAATATATTTTAGTGAACTTCTTCTGGCAAAAGTTTTTCAAACTTATTTTTTTACACGTATTTATTTATATATGCATTCCTTTTCATACGTATAAACACGGCACCAGTCCTTTGCTCCCTGATGTGCGTGGATGTACATGCGTAGTATGTATGTACATATCCATAGCACGCACATATGTATCTTTGGCAAACCTACCTACGCATGTACATACCTATTTTTTACGCAGTTTTCTCTATGTAGTCAGCTGCGTATACGGGCAAATGTATGTATGAAGGGACAGAAGAAAACTAGTCCAGCTTTGAAATTCGACAATTGTCAGCCAATACATACATGCATACATATTTCGTTACATTGAACCTTCATTAAAGGAAAAATAAGAGAGTGTGTTATAAATATTAATATTTTAAATCGTAAGTCAACGACATAAATTATTCAAAATTATTGGTCCATTGATATTGACTAATTTAACCCAATCATTCACAGGGAGTCAGGTTCCTGCAGGGAACCGCAGAACTAATTTAAGCCTACTATTTTCATGTGTGCATACACACATCCTACGTCAAGTATGTAATATACCTCTTTACACTCTTAAAAATAGCATTACACTTTTGTTCTTGCATTAAATAAACTGATCTGATCTAATCAAAACTCAGAACAAGCCTTACTTTTAGGGCTACTTTGGTTTTGGAACTGTTTAAAATTGAGAGTTCATTTATTTTTTAAAAAGGTAATATAATTCTTAACCAATTTATTTTTTTGAATTTAGACAATGCTCCCAAAGTTTGTGAAAAGCGTTCTACAAAAACAAGCCGATCGTCGCCAAAATGGAGACGAGGAGAGGGAAATTGCACCTACTTTCTCCACAATACGGGAACAAGGGGTCGGATACGAGTCACAATTAAAATACTTGCAAGACAACGTCATCACGCCGTTTCTTAATCGCGTCGTGTACCAAAATTCGGGTCAAGCAGAGGAAAAAGTCCCGCAGGGAGCGATTCTTTACGGCACTAATAAAGATAGAATATCCCTCATCGCCAGGGCCGTAGCGAACGAGTTATCCTTTCAAAGTGGGGGTGACTATGTGCATTATATCGAAGGGAAAAAAATTTTGTTTGTAAAAAGTAAACCGCTTGACATGTTTGCAAAACCGTCCGAAAGGGTCCGAGCGGCCATGGAAACGGCGTTCGAAAAGGCCAAGGGGTATGACCCGGCTGTCATTTTCCTGCCAGATTTCGGCTACTATGCCGGTAAGTGCACGTGAAGCCAATTTCAGTCCTTGGGGGACATTAATAAATTATGTCACGGAAAAATCACGACTTTCTAGACCCCCTCTTTAATATGCGTAAGACTGGAATGATATCATATATTTTTTGTACCCTCACTTTCCCCTCTCAAGTGACATCAGTTATCAACGGTCCCTCTGGGTCAAGTATAAAACGGATGACAATGTGGTTTACACAAATTGATGTCGATTCTTAATTAACATTCATAAGTAAAAATAAATGAATCGAAAAATTCCGGAAGGAGTCTTAATAAGGAACACAGATTCAGTGCCCCCATGCAGAATTATATACGAGGCAAGTTGTGCATATTGCCACAATTTTTCAACTTTGAAACTCCGTATCTGAACAAATGTGAGGCAAAGGAAATAACCTTGTTGATAAGAGTGTAATTTGTTTTAAACCTTGCAATATTTTTAATTGCATGCAAGATGTCCTTAGAAGAATTCTTGTGACAATGCACCGTACGATTTTACGCATGGCCGTAGGGTTTTCCGCGTAGGATAGGTTTGCGTTGTAAATTCGCGGGGAAAAATCAAAAACTTAAATATATATTTGTATCCAGACACTCTCTATTAGAAAGTCCGGAGATGCAATACTCTTAAAAGTCATATTCGTTTATGTATTCTAATTTATTATTAATTCCCCTTAAACAGGCTACAGAACACTCGAACTACTGGCGCAAAAGATGGCTCAAACTCAGCGTAAAACCCTCGTCATCGGCAGCGTCAAGGATAAAAGCAAAACTGAAGAAATTCTATGGAGAACCCATACATTGTTAAAATTCCTTCAAATTCCGAACTTTTTAACGACCCAAGCGCGACTGGAGGTCTTGCACGCGTTCACTTCGAAATGGGGTTACCTTCCGGACGCTGACGATCTACGCTTCGTGGCGGACATGACGTTGCCCCCGTTTGGAGAGGAGCGAGGAACTGAAGAGGATTTGAAAACTGTGGCAAAATTCGCGTATCGGCGGGCAGTGAGAGGTTGCAAAAGAGTGAGGGACTCGGTGACACCGACGTCATTGACAGGACACGGGTACACGTGAGCTTAGAAGATTGGAAAGAGTCCCTTAAACAGCTTCTGGAGGGAGATATTCCGTCGGGGTCTTCTCATGGCTTAGCAGACTCGATCCAAACCCTCCAAGCAACTCGAGAACAATTGGAAATTTCGCGCAAGCAACTAAAGAGACCAGAATGCTTCAGAGGGAAATCATTGAAAAGAAAATCTGTAATGAAATGGTGGTAACAAACCCGGAGCAAGTTTTGGATAAAATTAAATCGTTTTGCACTCATGGAAACATTAACCTGTTAGAGGTAAGAGATGAATGGTGTGAGGACGAGAAAAATATCGATATCACGATTAAGATTCGTCTCCCGATGAAGAAGATTAATGAAGAAGCGTAAAAATTTAATAAACACAATATTTTCAAGTGTGCAATAAATGAGTGAATCTCCTTTTATGCATTCGTTGTATTTTGTAATCAGAATGAAATAAATTATAAGCTAAACGTAATTTTAAAATATCCCGAAAATTCAATAGTCTAATGTTTAATTGCATTTCAACACATTTATGGCTAAGGAATTAAAATTAGGCGCATTACTGGCTGAGAGGATTATTGGCCGACATTGTAATGCTTATTGAAAAATAAAACTCGGACTACTTTACCAATTGTTGAGCGATTTTCAAAATTGCGACTGTTTTGGAAACCTCAGGTCAATTTGCGAAATCTTCATTCCCAGATTTTTTAAATTCGACCAAACCCCTTCGAAATTAAGGTCACAAGCTTAAAAAATGCATAAAATACAATTAATACATACAGCGGAATTTGAAAGCACAAAAATCGATCTGAATGTCGCAAAAATACCTGGAACCCCTGGACACTCTGAACAATGTGCAAGGAGTCATATGCCATACCCCAGTCAGTGTGGTCGTAGCCGCCTTTTCGATTTCGGTGAAACCATGTCATGTGATATCTCATTTTTCTCAGGACGTAGAGGACATTACGACTGAATACTTAAATTTTACGAAACACCCCCCCACTGGGGGTGGTCCTTGGCGACTTTTAGATTTTAACGAACACATGTCATGTGACATCATTTTTCTCAGGTCGATACGAGCATTACGACTGAATACTTAAAATTTTAAAGCCACACCCCCAGTGGGCGTGGTCATCTGCGACTTTTAGATTGGAAGGAAACTATATCATGTGCTATATAATTCTTCCCCGACCGATGAGGAGATTTCCACTGACAAACTAAAATTCTTAAAACCACAGCCCCATTGGGTGTGGTTATCTGCGAATTTTCGATTTTGGTACATCCATGTCATGTGACATCAATTTTCTCAGCTCCGGGCTGACTAGATGTCGGACTAATTCCGACAGAGCCAAAGTGCAGTCGATACATAATTCCGAAAGGGCCAAAGTGCAGCCGATGCTTAATTCCGAAAGGGCTAAAGTGGTGTAGATACTTAACTCCTAAAGGGCCAAAGTGCAATCGATATTTAATTCCGGAAGGGCCTAAGTACACAAGAAAAACTACTGAAAAGACCTAACTACATTTTCAGTATAACTGCATATATAACGGCAATCCCTGAACCTCTGAATATTTAATTTTTAAAATTTTAACTCTGCGATGGTCACGACCGACCTTTAGTATTGAATTAAATATGGTAAAATTTAAAAAATTAAATATTCACAGGCTGAGGGATTGCGGTTATATATGCAGTTATATTCAAAATGCAGTTAGATCTATTCAATAGTTTTTCTGGTGCACTTTGGCCCTTTCGGAATTAGTCCGACGTAGAGGTATTTCCATCCTTGAGATTAATTTGGTAAATTTATATCTGTATCAAAGGACATTTTGTTTGAAATGTATTTTATTTGAGAGCCTTCATCTAAACGCAGTGAACTTACATATATATTCCTTTTCATGTGTATAAAAACAGCAACAGCCCTTTGTTCGCTGTTGTGCGTGCATGTACATGCGTAGTACATACACATGCCTATCATGTTGCTATGTATCTTTGGCAGACCTAGATACGCATGAACATACATACTTTTTACCCATTTTTCTCTATGTAGTCAGCTGCGAGATTGCGTACTGTAGTAGGGTAGACGAGCATATGTACATATGTATTAAGGGACAGCAGAAAACCAGCCCAGCTTTGAAATCGGGCAATACATACATGCATACATATTTAGTTACATTGAACCTTCATTGAAGGAAAAATAAGAGAGTGTGCTCTAAATATTTATATTTCTAATCGTGAGTGAACTAAATTATTTAAAATTATTGGTGTATTCATGTTGACTAATTTAACCCAATCATTCACAGGTGGTCAAGTTCCTGCAGGAATCCACAAAACTAATTTACACCCACACATGTACATACATAAGTGCATACACACATCCTACCGCAAGTATGTAATATACGTATTTACACTCGTAAAAATAAATAGATCACACTTTGGCCATTATATTAAATAAACTGTTCTAAACTCAGAGCAAGCTTCACTTTTTACCACACTCAAAACAAAAATTTGTCAAATCGACACCGCTGGTGTCAATATATGACTTAACCGCCTTGGTTACAATTGTAATTCCGGGTGATGGTGAAATTTTCCCGTCCGGTCATAACATTATAACCGGTATCAAAATCATCATAACTCTGATTCAACATTGTAACCAAGGCGGTTAAGGGAGCGTCCATAAATCACGTGATCGATTTTTGGACAATTTTGATCCCCTCCCCCCCCTTGGTGACCAATACTGATAGATTCATTACCCCCCCCCCCGTGATCACGTGACAGAATACACATTATTTAATACCAGCATTATTTAATACCAATGAGTAAGTATGTAGATTAAGTAATTTAACCTTCATCATGACATCCTAAGGACACCTACATACACTTATTATCTGACAGAATAATGAGAATTCTATGAATGTGCACTGAAATTTGAAAAAGTGGGAAATATGTGCAAACCAGGCCCAAGATTGAAGATTGTCAAGTAAAAATTTAAAAATACGCCGTATTACGAATTTAAGATAAAAGAGGTTAACGATTAAGTATGTAAATATACATTATCTAGTTTCTTTACATCCGAAATTAAAAGAAAAACTTTTCGTGGTTTGTCACGTGCCTGCCGACCATTACCCCCCCCCCCTTGGTGATAAATAGTGACAAATTTCAGACCCCTCCCCCCCCTTTGATCGATCACGTGATTTATGGACGCTCCCTAAGTCATATATTGACACCAGCGGTGTTGATTTGACAAATTTTTGTTTTGAGTGCAAGTTTACGTTACTCTTGATTTAGTACTGTTTAGAATTGAGAGTTTATTTATTTTTCAAACCGATAATATCATTTGTAACCAATTTATTTTTTATGAACTATTTGCCAATTTATTTTATTTATTTAGCGGATTTATTTTTGATGAATTTAGACAATGCTCCCAAAGTTTGTGAAAAGCGTTCGCCAAAAACAACTCCATCGTCGCCAAAATGGAGACGAGGAGAGGGAAATTGCACCTACTTTCTCCACAATACGAGAACAAGGGGTCGGATACGAGTCACAATTAAAATACTTGCAAGACAATGTCATCACGCCGTTCCTTAATCGCGCAGTGTACCAAAATTCGGGTCAAGCCGAGGAAAAAGTCCCGCAGGGAGTGACTCTCTGCGGCACTAATAAAGATCGAATCTCCCTCATCGCCAGGGCCGTAGCGAACGAGTTATCCCTTCAAAGTGGGGGTGACTATGTACATTTTATTGATGCGGGAAAAATTTTGTCAACTATCTCGCTTGACTTGTTTGTAAGCCCGTCCGAGAAGGGCCTAGTGGCCGTGGAAGCTGCTTTCAAAAAACCCAAGGGGTATGACACGACCGTCATTTTCCTGCAAGATTTCCACCCCTATGCCAGTAAGTGCATGTGAAGCCAAATCCAGTCGTTGGGGGACATCTATAAATTATGTCACGCAAAAATCACGAATTTCTAGACGCCCTCTTTAGTATGCGTCAGACTGGAATGATATCATATATTTCTTATACCCTCACTTTCCCCTCTCGCGTGACATAACTTATGAACGGTCCCTATGGGTCAAGTTAGAATTGGGTTAGAATTTGGTTTGTATATGCAAAATTGACGACGATCCCTAATTTAAGTAAAAATAAATGAATCGAAAAATTCCAGAAGAAAATTGTTAATAATGAACACAGATTAAAATGTCTCCCAGCAGAACTATGTTGGAGGCAAATTCAAACTTGTCGATATGAAAATGTTCATATCAAAGTAAGGTCATAATTTGTCAACTTTGAAACTCCGTATAAAAATCCCAAAGTATCTGCGGACAATGTCCTCGTCAGCGATTTTAAACATCTCAGATAGGTCAATGGTTAGGATTATTTTTCTGAATTAATTTGAGGCATGGGGAAAAAACTTCGTAGATATGTTTTTTTGAACTTTGCAATATTTTCAATTGCATGCGACATGTAAGAATAATGAGCTATCATAAATACGATTTTTCGCAAATGAAAGGTTGTTTAGGTTTAAAATCGCCACAGTGGCAGAGAAAAATCAAAAACTGAAATATACATTTGCATCCAGACACTCTGTATTTGAAAGTCTGGAAACGCAATACTTTTAAAAATCAGTCATTTATTTATTGTTGCTAACTTATTATTAATTCCCTTTAAACAGGCGTCAGCACAGTCGATCTACTAACCCAAAAGAGGGCCCAAACTCAGCATAAAACTCTACTCATCTGCAGTGTAAAGGATAAAATCGATGGTGAAGAAGTTCTATGGAGAGACAACAAAGTATTAAAATACCTTCACATTCCGAACTTTTTAACGGCCCAAGCACGACTGGAGGTCTTGCACGCGTTCACTTCGAAATGGGGTTACCTTCCGGACGCTGACGATCTACGCTTCGTGGCGGACATGACGTTGCCCCCGTTTGGAGAGGAGCGAGGAACTGAGAAGGATTTGAAAACTGTGGCAAAGTTCGCGTATCGGCGGGCAGTGGAAAGGTTGCAAAAGAGTGAGGGACTCGGTGACACCGACGTCATTGACAGGACACGGGTACACGTGAGCTTAGAAGATTGGAAAGAGTCCCTTCAACAGCTTCTGGAGGGAGATATTCCGTCGGGGTCTTCTCACGGCTTAGCAGACTCGATCCAAACCCTCCAAGACACTCGAAAACAATTGGAAATTTCCCGCAAGCAACTGGAAGAGACCAGAAAGCTCCAGGAGGAAATGACGGAAATTAAAATTTGTAATGAAATGGACTTTAAATCGGTAACAAAACCGGAGGAAGTTGTGGATAAAATTAAATCGTTTTGCACCTATGGAAACATTAATTTGTTAGAGGTGAGAGATGAATGGTGTGAGGATGAGGAAAATATCCATGTCACGATTAAGATTCGTCTCCCCATGAAGAAGATTAATGAAGAAGTGTAGATAAAACCTTTATGAACCCAATTTTCTTAAATGTACAATAAATGAGTGAAACTCCTTTTATATATTTATTGTATTTTGTAAAGTTACTTGCAGGTAAACAATAATAATTCAAATGAAATAAATTATAAACTAAACGTAATTTTAAAATATCCCTGAAATGCAAAAGTCTGAAAATGTTTAATTACATTTCAACAAATTTAATCACATGCATAGCGTTGATTGAACACACTTTTACAAATTCAAAGTGTACATAATATTTACACAGTAGTACTCACAAAAAATCACACTTGATATTATTTTTCTATGACGCCAAGCCCCAGCGTCCATGACAAAACTATTCAATATAATAATGTACAATATGTTTTTGATTAACTATCTAAATTGTTGCGGAGTTTTGATGGTCCTTATCGCTCTCTGATATGTGTAGGGAGAGAGACTTCTCTCTAGATGCACAATAAATCCCCAATCAACAGTGTTTCTATCTCTATTTTGCTACTTTATTCACACAAAGACACATTCATACACTAAAGAAATCTAGCCTACCTAACCTACGTAGACCTACGAGGAGACTTAGATCTGGAGAGATGAGATGCTGGGGTCCGGATCCCTGTTTTGATGTCAGTTAACTTCTATTAATGCAGTAGAGTTGGCTCCAATGCCAACTCTTATTTCTGTTCGAGGAGAAGTTCGTGTATGCATCTCAAGTTGCTGCATACTGGAAAGGGGCATGTTCATGCTCCTTAACAAAATACATACTTCCTAAATTACAAATGCAGGTTTTGTAGTAAAACTTTCGGATATAAATTTCTTCGTAAACTCTTGAAAACGAGTGTGAAACAGCTCTTGAAAGTATATACAAACTCTTTCTTCAAGTCCCCACCAAGGGGATGTTCATAAACTAAGTATGTTACGCGAGAAGTAGGCAGGAGGGCATCAGGTTCAAAGGATATAATTATGTACATATGTAAATGACATCCATGTTAAAGGTCTACGAAATCAATATTTTTTCGTTATATAGTTCATGAGTGTCCCCTAAATTACATATTCGTGTGCGCATATTACTATTGTATCCATGTTTTTATTTGATCTTGTTCTTCACAAATATAAAGTCTGATTCGGATTCGAACTGTAAATGATATCCATTCGACAAGAGAAGGCTCCGGATTGCTTCTTTACCCTCCACAGCGACCCAGTGTTCCACGGCGAGAACCTTAATGCGTTGCAGTACGGAAAAAACATTTAAATGTGTATGTAGTTACTAAAGATCCAGTCAATTCCAAATCATTGCATTAAAAATTAACCTTGATGTCAAAAGATTGAAAGGGGAAATCCTTCAAAATTTGATATTCATGTCCTTCCACATCCAAACTGAAAAAGTCCACCGTTTTCAGGTTCATTGCCCATAAAATGCTTTGCAAAGGAAAACATTCCACGACTCCTTCCACTTCGTGACGGTTTAAATCAATTGGTTCGCCGAGGTATGCCTGTAAATATTTTTGGAACTGAGGAACGCATACAAGTTTTCATAATTGAAATCTACACTCTTAGATATCCAGTATTAAAATAATCTCCACCGTGTCATAATATGTATCTATATGACTCATCAGACATGCGAAAATTGTATAAGTAATACGGTGTAGTAATAAATTTTTCGGTATCAAAGTCTCACCATATTCGTAACAAATTTTTACAGACGGGTATAATTTTCAAACCAGGTGGTAGTAACCTTAATACCTAGAAATTAATACTGCCTGACCACACTAGATTTCTAATTTTGTACTCACCGGCAACTTGTACTTTCTCCCTGGATTAATCTTTCCCTGTCCAACCCTCCACGGATTATCGTTCAGGGTAGATTTTAGAAATTCAATCTATTTACCAATGTCTATCAATTTAATTATCCCTTAAAGTAATTTATTTTAATTTATATCACCCTTTCGATTTCTCCACTTAAGCAGACATCGGACAGCCAAGCCTTTCTGTGTTTTCGCTTCATCTTTTGAAACAAGTTTGGAGAAGCTTCTATCAAAAGCCCGGTCCAGCTTGAGCCGATCTCAAGTCCTAACGTGTTTGCAAAAAACTCCCCGTCATTCGCACCACATTCGATGAAGAAGCCGTTTTTCTGAAATTGTCAAATTTTTCTATGGCTATTCACGTCAATCAAAAACGTCGCTTGACCACAATTCTTTGCAATTTTGTGGTGTTTGCTTTGCGCAATCGGTGTAGTGAACGACTTATTAAGGTGTGAAAACCCCTTTATGGAAATGTCTTGTCTGTCCGTCCGTCGGTCCGTCCGTCCGTCCGTATCCACGATAACTTTAGAACGGATTCGAATTTCGACATCCGGTTTTCGCCAACGTGTTTCTAATTTTTGGGGACGGGATGAGTTCGAAGATGGGCGTTGTAGGTCGTAAGGTCACGGCGCCACGGTGATGACGCCAACGGTCAAAGGTGTCGAATTTTTTGTTTCCACCGTTTTAGACGTATTTTTGGATGGGGATTTCAGAAATCGCCATCATTTCGACGTGCGATGACCGTGTGACCGTGTAGACGACGCCAAAGTCGAAAAGTGACGAATGTTTTGGTGCCACCGTTTTAGACGTATTTTATAGCGGGGACTTCAGAAATCGCCATCATTTCGACGTGCGACGACCCCATGACCGTGTGGAAGGTGTTGAATGTCGAAAAATGACTTTTGTCATGTGGAGTGTCTATTGAAAGGTATTGTCGTGTACGTTTGAACTACGCGGGTGGGGTGTCAAAGCGGGGCAAAATGAGACGTGGGGTAATGTGAGACAATGACGGGAAAGTGCTGAAAGACGTTGTGGGTGTGCCACAAAGACAATTCCGTTGTGCACACAACACAACACACTGTGCTTATGGCTGTCCCAAAAGTCTCTTCCAAAATGAATTCTTTCAATTCCTTGTAGTTCCTTGAAAAAAATTCGGCGACGAAAATAATTTACCACGTCACCCCCTACTTTTGCACGCTTTATTCAATAAAAATTATATCACAGCGTTAAAAAAATTATTCGGAAAGGTACGCGGTGCAAAACTTTACGGCCTTTAATTCCCCATTTGAATAACATGTCCCAAAAGTCTCTTCCATATGTCGTAAAGTTTTGCTCTTGACTGTATAAATACAGAAACTAAAAATGAGACGAAAAATGAAAATTCACAGACGAAGATGAAATTGTGAAAAAATAGTTTTAGAGGATTATTGATACCTTTTTGTAACGCATATTTCGTAAAAAAAATCATGGCGTCACAACTCTTCGCACACATACTAAAATTGCGAAGATATGTTACGCAGCGGCCTTTACGAAATCGATGTGAATAGCCCAAATTGTTAATAATCGAACGTTACATACTTATAAAAGTCTCTATTATGCAATCACCTTGAAATTTGTAACCTCCGCAATCGGAAGTCCTTGCGGGGATTGGCCATCGAGCTGTTCGATGGGAGAGTCAAATGCGTATGGCAAATTTTCCGGTGGAAATAAATGATACTTTCGAATGTACTCGAGAACCATGTGATCTGACGGGTCCATGGCGGCAATTCTGTCCTGAAATGTAATAATCCAGTAATTAGTATGCACAAAAATCCGTTGTGATGAATATAATATTTGACATGGTTTTCTGAAACTTACAAATTCCGTTTTAGAACCTAGTTTACGGATGTCATCTTTGTCACAAGAACAAAAAAGAAAACTAGTCCAATAATACCTAAATGTTGATTAACTCTACGCGATAAAAATCTAGTTATCGACATTACAGAATGTTCAAAATTTGAGATCAATTATACTCAAGCAGTAAAAATTTATTATTCGCTTAAGGATAGCTCGTATGCACGTACATATGCATAATTTATCAATTTCGCATGCAGTGTTTACCTTTAATATTTTAACAACTGCTAACCGTATGTATGTGTACTGTACAAATAAGGTACGAAGAACGCATATACATAGTCATATTGTACGTAGTAACTGACAAAATGCTGTATTTGCAGTTTTCAAAAGGATTAGATATACTTTTATTGCGAATTAAATTAGGTACATATGTACATATGTATATATATTTATTTACTCAACAGATCGCGAGGTACATACATATTTATTTAGCTTCTAGATTTTGTAGTGACATCGATAATCATCACTATATATGTGCATACCTTGTGAACTTTAAAATTACAATATATGTAATGGGGTTTGAAACATTTGAATTTTAAACCAGTACATGAGTAATAATTATGAAAACCAGAATCTGTTGACACAAAAAATTTTATTTGGATAAGATTCACATTGTTTGTAGAGCTGATTTAATTTTCTGAGTCCAATGGTAGCAGTTATGCACTGGTATTAGGGCATGTAATCTCGATATCGGTTTCGGTATTTCGGTATTCAATATTCAAATACCGAAATATCGATATTTCGATATTACAATACCGAAATTGGCATTTTGTAATTTATGAATTTATTTAATTAATATAACACTTTCGGATCAACGTAACCCCTTGGAATTCAAACTTTGGGGTGTAACCAGGTCAAAAATCAGTTTTTGAAACATTGGGGGTGTAACCAACTCAACATTTAGAAATAATAATATCGAATTTTGACTTGGCCATAGCTCTACCTAAAGCTTCTACTTTGGGGGTGTAACCAAGTCAAAATTAAGTTGTGGGAACTTTGAAGGTGCGACCAAGTCAAAATTCAGTTGTGGGAACTTTCCGGGTGTAACCAAGTCAAAATCCAGTTGTGGGAGCTTTGGGGGTGTAACCAAGTAAAAATTCGATTTTGGGAACTTTGGGGGTGTAACCAAGTCAAAATTCTATTTTGGGAACTTTGAGGGTGTAACCAAGTCAAAATTCGATTTTGGGAACTTTGGGGGTGTAACCAAGTCAAAATTTGAATTTGGGAACCTTGGGGGTGTAACCAAGGCAAAATTCGATTTTGGGAACTTTGGGGGTGTAACCAAATTGAAAATTTAGTTGTGGGAAATTTGGGGGTGTAACCTAGTCAAAATTTGATTTTGGGAACTATGGGGGTGTAACCTAGTCAAAAATCGACTTTGGGAACTTTGGGGGTGTGACCAAGTCAAAATTCGATTTTGGGAACTCTGGGAGTGTATAACCAAGTCAAAATTCGATTTTGGGAACTTTGTGGGTGTAACCAAATTAAAATTCGATTTTGGGAAGTTTGGGGGTGTAACCAAGTCAAAATTCTATTTTGGGTACTTTGGGGGTGGAACCAAGTCAAAATTCGATTTTGGGAACTTTGGGGGTGTAACCAAATCTAAAATTTAGTTGTGGGAACTTTGAGGGTGTAACCTAGTCAAAAATTCAGTTGTGGGAACTTTGGGGGTGTAACCTAGTCAAAAATTCAGTTGTGGGAATTTTGGGGGGGTGACCAAACCGAGAATAAATTTTGGAACTTTGGGGGTGTGGCCAATTCGAAATTAAATTTGGGAAAATTGTAGCGTGTACCCAAGTCAAAATTTGATTTTAGAAGCTTTAGGTAGAGCTATGGCTAAGTCAAAATTCGAAATTATTATTTCTAAATTTTGAGTTGGTTACACCCCCAATGTTTCAAAAATTGATTTTGGACCTGGTTACACCCCAAAGTTTGAATTCGAAGGGGTTACGTTGATTCGAAAGTGTTATATTAATTAAATAAATTCATAAATTGCAAGATTTGAATTTCGGTATTGTAATATCGAAATATCGATATTTCGGTATCTGAATACCGATAATTTCGGTATTTTAATACCGAAATATCGGTATTTCGGTATTTTAATACCGAAATATCGGTATTTCGAGATCTCGAAATATCGAGATTACATGCCCTAACTGGTATGTACGCTACTACCTCGGAGAGTGAGAGGACTTCAAAGTTCCAACAAAAAATCCATTAGCACAAAAACTGATCAATATTCTTGAAAACAGTTTTCACCACACGCTTGCTAACTTTTTCGATGCAACCATTCCGACCGTTTTTGAAATTTTCGGAAGGAAGGTTGGAAACCACGTAGCAAGTTCCTTTACGCAAGTGATTTTATGTGTATTATTAATAAGACTTCTAAAAAATCCCACAATTTTAGTCATAATCCCCCAAACAAATCTGCTTACCCACCTCCCCAAACCAGCTTCCACTCCGCCAAGAAAATTAACCCCGCCCCGACTAGCAACATGCCACAAATGGCAAACATATACTTCAAAGCTTCCAACGAGCCGGGCGTACATTCATGAAACTCTGGCTGATGCGGGACCCCACTGTTCACCTGGGCCGAATACTTGTCATACACTTCTTTCCCATGTGTCCTCATGCGAAATAGCAGTCTTGACTTCCTATATGCGCGCAACCACGTCCCAATCAGCCCCGCTTCCACGAATCTCCTGTACACCGAGTTGAACCGGGGAAATATGAAATTCCGTAATCCATGCATCACCGAGATCATTTGAAACCCTGTTTCACCTCGACCATGTATGACGAACCGCTTACCCAGAAATGTTATCGGTTCGGTCAAAAATTTTAGATTGTTAATGCTATCCATCATTGCAAAAGTCCCACTTGTTTCGAACTCCTTGAGTCGGTTTGAGTTAGAAATATTGCTAATAATCTCGGCACTTCGGACTTGCCTTGGTTCGATGAAAATTAGTCGCGTCTCGAAAGCATCGAGGGACCTTTGATACCCCAAATTTCCCGCCATGACCGTTTTTAATTCAGGGATTATGATACTCTTAAGCACCGAGGCGAACGTTATGGTAATCCCCGTTGTGGAAACTGTGTCCGATTGTAAATTCGTTACGGTTAAGACGAGTAGTTGCGAGGATAACAACTCGGCCATTGTGACGGGTACTTTCGGGAGTTCAGGCACCGTCAAGAAAGAAAATATCGACCCCTGGTATAAATTCGCCATGAGAATGTAAAACCCAAAAAACCAAACGGTCGAACCAATGATGGCAGCACGCCGGTTGGCAAATATTTTAGTTACATCGCGACCCCCACTTTGCCCCACTTTGCAGAAGGAGAGCGCCAACCCCCAAAACTTTGTTTCCCATATATTCTCTCAAGTTGGCCGTGTATATGCAGAACCCCGAAGCAGAAATCGAAATCGGAGCCAAAGTGGACATTGTACTTAAAGAAATTAAAAGAAGAAGCCACGCCGCGGTATCGAAGGGTAGGAGAAAAGTGAAAAAATTATTTGCCACCGAGGGAAACACGGTAACCACGGAGAACTTGACAATTTCAAAATTCACGGTGTAAACAGAGAAATACTCTATGATAGTGGGCAGTGATACATCGCACAAAATAGAGGAGAAGGTTATCTCTCCGTACACATTTTCCCAGTCCGACCTCTTCATTGCTCGCCAGTGTCGATAAGTGAAGTTAAATTTTTGTCGGAGAACGGACAATGGGCAAAATTCTGGAGTATTAATTTGATCGAAATTTCGCCTAATTATGCGGCAATCTCCGTTCTGTTGTACGGCATGTGAACCGTAAACTTGGACTATTTTTTGGTGAAGATTTGAATTAAAGGAGTCCCACGCTACATCAATTTGACGTAGAAGGTGTAACCCTTGATTGCTTAGTTTTAGAATAGATTGATAGGCAATGCAAGGCACATAAACCGATTCGGGGGATTTGTGGACATTGAACAGGACTAATTTTGAGAACGAACGACCCGAAATGTAGAGTTCATATGGGTCAGCCACGTGGACGAATATATACTTTGCCAGAGGAAAGCGGCGAATAATTGGCCAGAGGAGATCTTTGTGTTTGGCGGGTTTTACAGCCGACGTGGATAGTTCAAGGAAGACAAGGAGAGTTCGAAATCGGTAGAAGCGTGTGACCGAGGCAACCTCCAGGTAGCCAAGGTTTACAAAGAACTGACAGATGAGTTGTGGGGTGAAGATGTTGTGGCGGGTGATTTGTTTGTGCAGCAAGGGGGGAAATTGTGAAATATTGAAGAAGTGGAGGTCGTACTCGTGGAATACATTGTCATGGTACCACACGGATGTTACTGGTTGATTGAGCAAAATGAGCAGAACAAAAATTAGTAAGTAATTCATTTTGAAGGAATTTAATTTGAAGGAGTGGGTTTCGTATGCAATTTTATTATTTACAATTTTAAAAATAATGTAATCACTTGAAAAGAAATGCTTTCTCAATTTTAAATCAAGTTAACTCTGCTAAAACCAGAATAATCTTTTCTCTAGGTCATCGTTTGGAACTTAGAGTTCATTTATACTACAAAACGGTGACTTTAATTTTCAGAATATAAGTATTATAGAGGTAACTAAGTTAATACTAAAATGATTTTAGTTAAATTTTTGCAGAAAATGGTAAAGACGCTGTCCACATCAACCGTTTACTAATTTACATATACATAAAACACCTAACATTTTGAGTTAATGTAGATAAATACAATATCTTTTTTGTTGAAATTTCCAACATAACTATCATAATCTGTAATTGCCTTTAGTGAGCTCTTGTTGCCTACATATTTACGTCTAGCACGCAACCTTCCTCACATCAATTTGAGTAATTTAGAAAGTTTGAGTAAGTTATAATTCAATGGCTTTTAAGTGTGTCCTTTGTTATGGATAAAACATTTCTATTATACTTAACCCTGTTGGGAACATAATTTTGTTAGTAATTCGACGCACGTGCTTTAATTTTTTTCCCTATAACATCGCGTAGAAGAGAACAGCATACATTATTTTGTATGGAATTATGTAGTACACAACTATATACGTGACAACTTAATCAATGTCAAATATCCGGTCTGATGTCGGACCCACACTGGTAAAGTTCAACAACAAAATGAAGAAGCAAACCATTCAAGCTATCGATTTCGAGTAAAGTTTGAGACCTTTTATTACAAAAAGGGTGGGGTTTGACGTACGCGTATTACCTCATAGAACTTGGATACAGGTAGGATAGGTAGGACAGGTAGATTTTAACTAGGTAGGTTGGGATAGGTTCCATTTGGACAGTTGTAAGTGCATAATACTACTTATCATATCAGAGGCGTAAGTGCAAATCACTGGGTTGGGGAAAACACGTATCACTCATCAGCATACATATACCGTACCGGAGCATTTTAGCCTAGATAGCAGTTACTGGTAATTCGAAACATATTTTTAGAGCATACTTTTAACCATACATACATAACCTATATTGCTGAAATTTGATATCGCTTCATCAGTTAAATTATGGTTACATTGAATTTATATATTTTAAGTATTAAACAGTGTTACAGAATTATTTAAAACCCAAACATGAAAAATCCGATGAAAATTTGGTCGAGAAATTAATAAATTCAACTTTGCGTTGAAGGTGAAAACCGAGGAGAAAATCCGAAAGGGGAAAGATGAACTGCGTATAGTTTCGCAAGACCATGAGGTATATATTTAGCTTCAATATTTATTTCCTTGATTTGTGTAGGGATTTGAACTTCATTTGAAACTTCAACTAATACATGAGTAAAAGTAATGAAAACCGGAATCTGTTGTGACACTGAAAAATTGGATCTATAATTTGATTTGAAAAATCAAATCTGAAAAATTCGATTTCAATAAGATTATCAAAGTTTGTCGCGCTAATTTTTCTTCGTTGGACTGTGGACGTTCCTACGATACTCCACGCGAAGTAGGAGGAGCCGAAAGTTTGAAATAACCGCCGAGTTAGTGATTTTTAGCGCAACGGCGGGTTAATATTTCTTAAACGATCTTCTGTGTTTTTTAATTTTTAAAGGGAGTTTCGAAAGGCCGTAGGAAATTCTTTGAGGCAAGTTTAGTATATTATTAATTATTTTACCTAAAAATTTCGCAGCTTCGGCCATAATATCACAGACGAATCCACTTATCCTCCACCCCCAAGTTTTAAGTCTCACCTTCCCCTCAGCCGAGAAAACTAACCCCGCCCCGCTTAACAATACCCCACAAATGGCAAACATATACTTCAACGCTTCCATAGAGATGGGCGTGCATTCATGAAACTCGGGCTCAAACGGGACCGCACTGTTCACCTGGGCTAAGTACTTGGTATACACTTTCTTCCCATATTTCCTCATGCGAACTAGCTCATTTGCATCCCTAAATGTGCGAAACCATACGTCTATCAACCCGCCTTCCACGAATCTCCTGTACGCCGAGTAGAACCGACTAACTATGAAAGTCCTTACTCCATTCATCACCGTCATTGTTTGAAACCCAGTCTCGTCTCGGCCGTGTATGACGAACCTCTTACCCAGAAACGTTATCGGTTCGATAAATTCTTTTAGGATGTCGACGCTATCCATTACTGCAAAAGCTCCCCCTGTTTCGAACTTGTTGAGTCGATTTGAATTAGAAATATTTCGAATAACCTCGGGGGCCTGGGCTTTGTTTCGTTCGACGAAAATTAGTCGCTTATCGAGCGAATCGAGTGCCCTTTGATACTCCAAATTCCCAGCCATGGCCGTTTTTAATTCAGGGATTATGGTACTCTTGAGGACTGAATGGTCCGTTCCCCTAAGGGAAAAGTTGAACATTGTGGACGCCGTTACTGTTAAGACGGGAAGTTTGGAGGTTAACAGCTCAGACATCGTGACGGGTACCTTGGGCAGCTCGGGCACCGTCAAAAAAGAAAATATCGATCCCTGGTACAAATTGGCCATGAGAATGAAGCACCCAAAAAACCAGACGGACGACCCTATCACGGCGACATGCCGGTTGGCGAATATTTTGGTTACATCGCCACTCCCAGTTTGCCCCAAAAGAATGGCACTCACGTGGAAAAATTTATCCCCAATGTAGTCTCTCACGCTGAACCGGTATATCCAGTGCCCCGACGAAGAAACAGAAATCGAAACCATAGTTGACATCGTGATTAAAGAAATTACAAGAAGAATCCACGTCGTGGTATCGAAGGGAAGGAGAAAAGTGAAAAAATTATTCGCCACCGAGGGAAAACCCGTAACTACGGAAAACCTGATAACGACAAAATTAACGGTGTAAGCATACAAATATGTTTTGAAACTTGTAACCGTTGCATCGCATAAAATCCTTGAGAAACTTAGAGATTCGTACATATTTCGCCAGTCGGTCATCTTCCTTACTCGCCAGTGTAGATAAGTGAAGTTAAATTTTTCTCGGAGGGCGGATAATGGACAAAATCTGGCTTATAAATTTTCACGAAATTTCGCCTAATTGGGCGACAATCTCCGTCCTGTTGAACTACATTTGAAGCGTAAACTTTCACTATTTTGCGGTGAAAATTATAATTAAGGGAGTTCCACGTGACATCAATTTCACGTAGAAGGTGTACCCCTGCGTTCCTTAGTTTTATTGTGGATTGACACGGCAAACAAGGCACATAAACCGATTCGGGGGATTCGTGGATATTGAACAGGACTAATTTTGAGAGCAAACGCGCCGAAATGTAGCTGTGTTTATATGGGTCAGCCACGTGGGCGAATATGTACTGCGCGTGGGAGAAACGGCGCGTAATTGCCAACAGGAGATAGACGTGTTCGAGAGGTTTTTTTTCGAGAGGGTCCAACCCGGAGAAATCAATGAAGACAAGGCGGATTCGATATCTGTAGAGTTTTGTGACCAAGATAACCTCCAGGTATAGGAGGTTCTCGGATGAAGAGTTTAGAACGAACTGGCCCATTAGTTGTGGAGTGTAGGGGTTATGGCGGGTGATTCCCTTGTGGAACAAGGGGGGGAATTGAGACACATTTAGGAAATGGAGGTCACAGTCGTGAAATACGTTGTCATGGAACCACATGGATTTTACAGGGTGAAGAAAGACGATTAAAACAAGAACTAGTACGTGCTCCATTTTAACTAATTGCCACCAAGTTTTTCCAGGTGAACGGTTTCGCTCTCCCTCTTAAAAATGCTGCTACATTTTTGAAAATAAAATGCATTCTGAATTTTATATTAAGTAAACTACTCTAAATCCGGAGTTAATCTTATTCTGATAACATATAAAGGTCACTCTCGTCTTAGCATATTCTAAAACTGAGACTTCATTTATTTTTAAAAAAGATACCTTTAATTTTAGAGTATTGAGGAGGTTTTCAAGACAATAGTGAGATGATTTTAGTTATTTGCTTGGAAAAATGGTTAAGGCGCTCTTCAACTCAACTGCATGCCTATAAATACTCCTAAAATACGCAGTATGTTAAGCTAATTCAGATAAATGCAATATCACATGGGTTGGAATTTCCAAAACACGTAATCCGTAATTACCTAGAGTGGGCGCTAACTGCCTATTTTCTTCATCAGTTTTACCTTTGGTACCCAACCCTCTTTACCATAATTTGCGTAATTTAGAAAATTTATAATTTTAAGTATTTCCTTTGATAGGAATAAGACATTTTCGTAATACATGTGAACCTTGTTAGGGCATAATTTTTGTTAGTAATTGGGAGTACTTGGTTTATGTAATTTCATTCGCCTAATATCACTTAAAGAAAAAAGTGTATATTTTTTGTGCAATAATTTGGTACTAATCCTAAGCTATATAAATAAATATGTATATAATAGCTTAATCACTGTCAAATATCCGGCCTGATTACGAACTTTCTTTTAAAGGTCCGCAACATAATGACAAAGCAAACCATTCAAATTGTCAATATCGAGCATAGTTATTAAATTTGTTCTCAGGAACTCATATCGTTTTACAATTTCAGATTCGCGTAGGTGTAAGGCTTGTTCAATTGTTAAGGGCGCGTTCATAAATTATTTAAGGCGAGAGAGGGCGGGTAGCTAAGGGTTTGATTATATCGTCCATAAGTATGTAACATATTTTATGTAAATACGGGAGGGGAAGTGGGTCCATAAATTCGCGATTTTTGCGCAACATAACTTATGAACGGCCCCTAACCACAACATCATCGTAACATACGTTTTCGGTTCAGCATAAGGTCGTTGGATCTTACAAAATTGTAAACCCACACATTGCAAATTTTAGCAGTGTGTGAGTTTACATTCATTTAAAATAAACGAAAATAAGCCATCCATACTTAACTCATATTTAAACTCACATTTATTAATTCACATTTTCTGCATCATTTACATACATACATACCATGGCCTATTTTTCATTTTTTTAACTTATAATAATAATAATCACAATTTATTCCATGAATAATTCTAACAAGGCTCGTGGCCCATATTTAGAAATACAGGTTAATTCTCAGCATGATTTAGTAATATAACAGGTTACATTATATCTATTACAAATTTCCAAATGATCGCGTAGAGGATGAACCATTATAGTAGAAATTTTACTTTTCCCTGTGCCAAGATGACATGATTCGCATACATTAACTATAGCATGATAAAGTTATGTTGCATATTTTGAGTTCAGGGTCCTATACTGCTCGTTATACATAGATATATAAGTAAATGGTTAAAGCGCATGCAGTAACTTTGACCTCATGCTTCCATACAAATACTATCATAATAATATATAATCTAGTTGTAATTCTTCTTCTTTTCATTTGAAAGTTAAATACGTTAGCAAACAGCTGCAAAAATGAATTTTTCTCAAACTATAAAATAAAATTTTTGGAAAAGAAAGGCTGACCAAATCTTAACAATCTATTTGCTTTTATCTTACGTAGCGACCGTCCATAAATGAAGTAACACAAGAGCGGGGGTCTAGGGCTCCAATTACATCGTGTCTATGTTGCACATGTTAAAGGGGGGAATGGGGGTCTAGAAAATCGCGATTTTTGCGTTACGTAATTTATGGACGGCCTTTTAAACGGGGAACCATTTATTACACACAGATCAATTCAATAAGTAAAATTAGTTTTCCATAGTATGATTTCTACCCAAGTGACGGACCAATTCTTGAAAAGTGGTGATCTTCCTTTGGCAGAAGTAACACTCAAGATTATTCTTCTCATTGTGACGACTTTTCATATGTCTGGCCAAATGGGCTCTTGAGTGGCTCCTGTACTCGCATTTCCAACAGGAATGCTTTTTTACTTTATCTATGTTGTGCTTGATTTCAAAGTGGTGTTTCAAATTTGAGGATGACACGAATTTCTTCTCACATAGGGTACAAGTATAATTCTTGAGATTTTCGTGGTTATGCACAGCTCGGATGTGACGGTCCCAGTTCAGCTTTTTTAAGAAAGTTCGAGGGCACTGATTGCAGCAAAAAAATTTCCGGGTTGCGCGATTTTCATGGGATGCCTGTAATTCGTAGCATACACATCTTATGGATTACAACAATTTAATATTTAACCTCATATTGACCAAACTCGATGTGCTTTAAAAATTTCCTAAGAGACCAAATGAGTACTAGATTGGTACATACTCTACCAAATGCATCCCCCTGATGCACCATGACGACTGCGCAATGAGGATGAAGTACATACGTCGTATACATAATATAAAGAAAAAGCTATATTTCTCAAAATTTTCAAAACAACGATATTTCTTTGGAATTTTTTGGACATTCGTTGAAAACAACTTTTGACAAAAACTTGATTTTTTGAATATTTTTGATCAAAAATTTTTTAATTTTCCATATACCGATCAATTTTAAGAAGTATATTTGACCTTTTTTCGAGAATTATGGTTCAGGTGAAGCTAAATAAGAAACCACAAATTTGCATACATACCTCGTGCTTTTTCAAATTCTCCTTCGTGGCAACAGTCCTCCCACAAGTTGGGCACTTGTAGCATTTCTCCGTCGTGTGGGTCGCAATATGTCGGGCAAGATGTGTTCTTGACTTCAATTCCTTTTCGCACAGGGTGCACGGAAATCTGACCGGATTTTCGGTATGCTCGCTTCTTACGTGTCTCAAAAGTGTCCGCTCGGAAAGATATGTTCTTCCACAAGCTGGAAATGTACATGGAAATATTTGTCTTTCTCGCGATGTGTGAAAAGTTTTAGTGTGTATTGGCAAATAGTTTTTGTTCGAAAATGTCTTGTGGCAAATGTGACAGGCTGGGCGGGCCCGACTTCCGTGCAAAGTGGCCATATGGACGCGCAGGATTTCAGGATTTTTCAGCACCTTTCTACAAATCTTGCATAAAAAATTAATTATTACTTAATTAGTGGTTTAAAAAAAGTCTGTGACTAACAGACTAAATTATGTTTAGTATTTAAAGTATATTTTTTAAATATTTACACCTACTTCACATTTCCGCTTGGCATTTGGGTCGTGTGTGACGGCATGTTTGCGAAGGGAATCTTTCGTTCGACAGGTTTTCGAGCAGTGCGGACATTTATGAAGGTATTCGTTTGGCTCCATTTAATTATTAATTAGTACGCACGTTTAACTTGACCAGTTTTTTTCTTTAATGGCGTGAGAAGCGACCTGAATTGGGCAAATTGTAAGTAGTAACTAGATTCGTATAATTATTTCTGCATTACTCGAGCACTACGAAATTTCATGGGACAATAAAGTCAACTTACATAAAGTAAACTTGTGAATTTTATGAAAATTATGAAATTAAGTACAATTTTGAAATGCATGCATGCCTGTTTACATTAGTAATCATTGATGACCTCCAAGCAAGCAGATTTTCCTACATCTGTTTATTCTTATTGTTACTAAAATATTTGTGTTCTTATTATTTTCTTCTTATTTGTCAATATTCTGTAAATAAATAAATTATCCTTATCCCAAGGTATTTAGCTACACATGCAGCATGCTACAATTTCACTAAACATTTCTTGAACAACTTTGTTCTAATAAGTTATTGATATTCGCACGGCAGATGAGGATAATCTGATCAAATAAGTAAGTAGTTAATGGGGACTGGAAGAGAAAGTGTTGAAATTCGAAGATAAATATGTTCCAATAACTGTCCATGCCGAATATGTACACGTGCATACAAGATTTCTCTTCACCTGACGGAAATAGATAGTCGACCCACATTATCTATGTGCATGCGGATTTACACAGGGTCAAAATGCTCACTCTTACGCATAATGTTACACTTCTGAAAGTGAAGGGACCCTTAATTTCAAAGTTAAATACACTTAACTACAACAATGTTTACTCATTTTATCTTACTTGATTTATAACAATATAGAGCAACATTGACTTAGGATTGGTAAAATTTACCTTGGATTTATATAGTATTGTTCATTTTGGTTTAATATAGAATTGAGAATGAGTTTACTTGTGGAAAGGGTTATGCATACATATATTTTATTTTTCAGAGTGCATCTTGACGAAACCCTTGAAATCAAGGTGAACACAGAGATGCCACAGAGTTGAACAATAAATATGTAGATAGTTTCTCGATGATTATATTATTCATTCCAACATTGTTTGCATTATGGTAAATACATAGAATGTTGATATTTATTACTGACAACATCAGTAATCCGTAATCTAAGTACATAAATGTTAAACTTTAATTTGTAGTTTTTTAGAAATGCGTCACATTAATCTAATGATTTTAAAAAATACTGGGCCGAGTGTATGTATGATTGTATGCATACGTGGATATGTATTAGATGCTCAATTTCAAACAAACATTGACACGACATCAACATTTATCATTTATCAGTTATCATTACATGAACACGTATAATTTAAATTTACGTATGTAAATAGTTTATTTTTTCTAATTGTGGAAAATACAAGCTAGAAAACATCATTGACAAGACTGTCACAACCAGATGTACATATCTAATTATTTGTAAACGCATTGTTCCAATTTAATATATTAAATTAATCTGTTATATATAACAGATTAATATATAGTTGTTAAGAAAGTAAATTAGTCGATAGGACACCGTGAGAAAAAATAAATAAAGAAAAAACTAAAAATTATAGTAACGACCAATAATTTAAGCCACAGGGGTAGAAAAATAAAATTCATAGGAAATAGATAAACTCTAAGCCACCCGCCAGCCAAAACTGACATAAAAATTAAAAATGTTATCGGAATTAGTATGTTAATTCTCTCAGCTAAACTTAAAAGATACCGGTTACCCATATTATTAAAGAAAGAAAAATACAAAAGGCGAACAGAGTACGTTAATGTAAACAATGTAGATAAAACTATTAAGCATCCCATAATTAAATTTATTTTCCCTTGAAAAAAAAATTCAATAATCATATCCCTAGAAAAAAATCCTGATAAAAACGGAAACCCACAAAGAGCTATTGAAGAAATAATGAAATACAGAGATGTAACTGGGCAAGAAATCATTAGCCCCCTATCGCTCGAATATCCTGAGTGTCCCCTATAGAATGAATAAACACCCCAGCACATAGAAATAGTAGGGATTTAAATATAGCATGAGTTAAAAGATGGAAAAAGGCATACTCGTAGAAGCCCAGCCCCAAAGATGTTATTATTAACCCGAGCTGACTTAGTGTTGATAAGGCAATAATTTTTTTAAAATCTATCTCAAAATTAGCCCCTAAACCTGATATAAATATAGTCAACATACCAATAAATAATAAAAAATTATTAATACCTAAAGTGTAATTAAACCGAATTAATAGATACACCCCAGCTGTGACTAAAGTAGATGAATGCACAAGAGCCGAAACTGGGGTGGGGGCTGCTATAGCCGCAGGTAGCCAGGCAGAAAAGGGTATTTGAGCTCTTTTTGTTATAGCTGCTAAAATTACTAGGATAACTATAAAAGAAACTACTTCGTACGAATAGACAAACTGCGAATAAAAAAAATTCCATCTACCAAAATTCAGTAGCCATGAAATGCATAAAAGAATAGCTACGTCACCCACACGGTTAGAGAGAACTGTAATTATACCCGCATTTGCTCTTTTTACATTTTGGTAATAAATTACTAAACAATACGACACAAGACCGAGTCCGTCCCACCCCAATAAGATTCTAATTATGTTAGGGCTTAAAATTATAAAGACTATACTCAAGACAAAGAAATATACTAAAAAAATAAACCGAGTTAAAAACTTGTCCCCCTCTATATATATGATTCTATAGAAAAGTACCATAGAAGAAATAAATATTACGAGCCCTGTGAATCTCAAACTTATTCAATCAAAAATAAGAGTTATAATAATAGAAGTTGATCTAAAAGAAAATATTTCTCATTCAACAAATATAGTTTCAGCAGAAAGAAAATATAAAAGACCAAACCGCATACTGATTAAGCTAGCCACTAATAATAAAACCCCTAGATAAAAAGGTAAAACCAAATAAAATATTACTTAAAGGGCTCCCCCATCTATAGAATCACAAACTAAAATTTTTCTTAAACTATTTAAATGAAATTATTTAGTAAAATGTAAAAATAAAATTAGACCCTAAAACTAAAAAATTTACTGGGACAATGTGAAGTATAATAGTGTGGATCTCACGAACATTAGAATGAACAAACCCATATAGTGAATTATAAGAAGGCCCGTGTTGTGAAAACGAAAATATAAATAATGTAAAAACCGCCCCTAAAAAGGAGCCTAGGGGAAAGAATAAAAGTATAATATAATCGTAACTCATAATTCTAGCTATCAAAAAAATCTCTGATAATAAATTAATAGTCGGGGGGGGGCAGCAATATTCGACGCGCAGAGAAAAAATATTAGTAAAGAAAAAATAGGAAAACTTAAAATAAGCCCCTTATTAATAAAAAAACTTCGGCTCCCAGTTCGTTCATAGTATAAGTTAACCATACAAAATAAACCTGAAGAGGAAACTCCATGAGCTACTATCATCACTAAGGCCCCCATAAATCCCCATGAATAGAGAGTTATTAGCCCCCCAATCACCATAGCTATATGGGCTACTGAAGAGTACGCTACTAAAGCTTTAAAATCATTTAAACGACAACACAAGATCCCTGTAAACATTATTCTAGCTAATCTTAGCCCTATAAAGTAAGGGCTAAAATTTATAACTGAAACCCCTGTGATGCTAAGAACTCGTATAAGACCGTAGCCCCCTAACTTTAATAAAACCCCAGCTAAAATTATCGAGCCTGCCACGGGGGCCTCAACATGAGCTTTAGGGAGTCACAAATGTGTAAAATACATAGGGAGTTTAACTAAAAAGGCTATCGAACCCATAAAAGCAGTAATAACAAAGAAATTAAAACCTGAAAATGAATAAAAAAGTAACTCCCTATAAAATAAAGAAACACCACCTCCAATTATATATAAGTACATAATTAATAAAAGTAAAGGTAACGACGCTGTGAGCGTATAAAATAAAAAATACATTCCTGCTTGAACACGCTCAGGTTGGTAGCCTCAACCCATAATAATTAAAAGTGTCGGGATTAAAGAAACCTCAAAAAAAAAATAAAAAAATAATAAGTTACCCGAAAAAAAAGTCAATAGTAAAATAAAAAGTAAAAAAAAACAAAACTATAAAAATAAAAAGTATACTCCTTGAAACGAAAAATTTTATATCTAGAAAAAATTATTAAAATTCTAACCCAAGCTCTTAGAGACACTAAAATAAATCTAATCCCGTCATAATAAAATAAAGAGTCTAAGTAAAACGTTTCTGGCTGACCCACTAATGTATAAATTACTAGATAAACAGAAATAAATGTTAACACATAAATTAAATTTAATTTAAACTTCTTTAAAAACCCTATAAATAAAAAGATAAAAAATAAATTTACTATCATAAATTTTAAAAAAATTAAAAGACTTAAAATAATCACCTCCATGAGTCCGTCTTATCGTCACTAAAATAGAAAGACCTAAAGCACCCTCACATGCTGTAAAAGTAATATAAACTAAAGAATAGAAAAAGTCTCCTTTTCTCAATAATGCTAATAATAAAAGAAAAACCCCTAATCTAATGTATTCAAGTCTTAAAAGAACAGACAAAAGATGGTCCCGCTTAGAGCACACAATTCAAATCCCAGAAAGAATAATTAAACCTCTAATAAAAGATAAAAATATAAGTTTTTATAGTTAATTTTATAATATTAGTTTTGTAAACTTAAGTGTGCTTAAAGCATAAAAACTTCAAAATTAAGTTATCCACTTTTTTCCAACTTCCAAAGCTAATATTTTTCATAAATTAAATTTTGTATAAAAATATTTTTGTTAACTTCCGCAAGAATTAGAGCTATATTTTATCTAAGAAGACATCCAGTAATAATAATAGTTTTAATTATTTCTCAGACTATAATTTTATGCATCACTGTATGATTTTTTATAAAAACTAGATGATTTTCCTATATTTTATTTTAATTTTTTTGGGGGGGTTAATAGTTTTGTTTATTTATATCACTAGCCTAGCGTCAAATGAATTAATTAGATTAAAAATAATCACCCTCCCAAATAGTATTTTTATCCCCATAATTTTGGTATTCTTTATAATTATAAATGTAGACTTCCAAGAATTTAAAGAGTCAAGAACAAGATTTCTTATAACAAAAACATTTAATTTCCTTTATAGATGAAACAACTGCATTCTTTTAACCACTTCTATACTTTATTTATTTTTAACCCTAGTGATTGTAGTAAAAATTTCTAATAAATTTGAGGCCCCTCTCAAAACCCTCTCACACTTTTTAAAATAATGATAGCAGAACGGAAAATACACCCTCTTTTTAAAATTGCCAATAATGCTTTAGTAGATCTTCCTGCCCCAATTAATATTTCAGCCTGGTGAAATTTTGGGTCTCTTCTAGGGTTATGCCTAGTAACCCAAATTATCACAGGCTTATTTTAGCAATACATTACACAGCAGATGTGGCCATCTCATTCAATACAGTAGCTCATATTACCCGAGACGTAAACTACGGATGGCTTCTACGAGTCATACACGCCAATGGAGCCTCTATATTCTTCATTGCCCTGTACCTCCATGTAGGACGAGGGATCTACTATTCATCGTATACTTATACAATGACTTGAACGATAGGAGTCTTAATCTTATTTTTAGTAATAGCAACTGCTTTCATAGGGTATGTATTAATTTGAGGACAAATGTCATTTTGAGCCGCCACAGTAATTACAAATTTATTGTCAGCAATCCGTTATATAGGTTTAATATTAGTACAGTGAATTTGGGGGGGTTCGCGGTAGATAACGCTACACTCACGCGATTTTTTACATTCCACTTTGTTCTACCATTCATTATCGCCGGAATAACATTAGTACATCTCCTATTTTTACATCAAACAGGATCAAATAACCCCCTAGGAGTTAATTCCAACTCAGATAAGATCCCCTTTCACCCATATTATTCATTTAAAGACTTATTTGGATTTATTATGCTTATATGAGGATTAGTATCGCTAACTTTAATATACCCCTATATTCTAGGAGACACAGAAAATTTTATCCCTGCAAATCCTTTAGTTACCCCCGTTCATATCCAACCTGAATGATATTTTTTGTTCGCTTACGCTATCCTTCGGTCGATCCCTAATAAATTAGGAGGGGCTGCTGCTCTAGTAGTGTCTATTGCCATTTTATTAATTTTACCTATTACTCAAAAAAATAAATTAAAAAGAACTCAATTTAATCCTTTTAATCAAATAAATTTTTGATTAATGATTAATATTGTAATCTTATTAACTTGAATTGGAGCCCGACCGGCCGAAGACCCCTATATTCTTGTAGGGCAAATCTTAACTTTAATATATTTTTTATATTTTTTGACAAGACCTTTAGTCACTTTAACCTGAGAAAAAATTCTTAAATAATGTAAATAATTATTTAGCTTAAATAAAGCAATTATCTTGAAAATAATTTACAGGAGTTTAAGCCTCCTAATAATTTAAATTAAGAATTACACCCATGAAATCTTAAAAACACCAAAATCATTAATTTTTTATTGTTCTCTATTATGTTAGGACACCTGCAGCAACTCCTAGCTTTAGAAACCTTAACTTTATTTTTCTAAATTAGCAACTTTATAGTAATAAAAAAAATTATTAAATTAAGAGACACAGGAAGAAAGGATTTTCAGGCTAAATATATTAATTTGTCATACCGAAACCGAGGTAAAGTGCCCCGAACTCAAATAAATCAATAACAAAAAAAAGAGCCAATGAATCCTAAAAATAAACCTCTCACACCACCTCCAAAAAATATACAACTAACTAAATAACTTATAAAAATGATTCTACCATACTCAGCTAAAAATAAAAGAGCAAACCCACCACTCCCGTACTCGATATTAAAGCCGGATACTAACTCAGACTCTCCCTCAGCGAAATCAAAAGGAGTGCGATTAGTTTCCGCAAGAATAGAGCCTAGCCAGCATAAAAAAATAGGAAACGACACTAAAATAAATCAAACTAAACTTTGGTATAAATGAAATTCATTCAAATTAAAAGAACCAGTCACAAAAATAAAAGACAAAAAAATTAAAGCTATTCTGACTTCATACGAAATTGTTTGCGCCACCCCACGGGTGGCGCCAAGTAAAGCATAATTTCTATTAGATGACCACCCTCTGGCCATTAAAGTGTAAACACCAAATCTAGTACAACAAAAAAAAAATAAACCCCCTAAATAAAAATTAATAAAAGAACTAAGTGGAACAACTCTTCAAAGCAAAATAACTATAAATAGAGAAAAAACTGGAGCAAAATAAAAAGGAATTAAATTAGAAAGAAGAGGAATAGTTTGCTCTTTAATAAATAATTTAATTGCATCCCCAAAAGATTGTAAAATTCCAGTGAAGCCAACCTTATTAGGACCCTTACGAATCTGAATGTAACCTAAAATTTTACGCTCAAATAACACTATAAATGCTACTCTAACCAAAACCCCAACCACTAAAAATAAATAAGAAAAAATTATTATAAATAAATTTAAAAACACTACTAAGTAAAATTTAATTTTATATAAAGATTCTAAATCAATTGCACTAATCTGCCAACTTAGTAAATAAATAATTTAATGCTTAATCCTTTCGTACTAAAACACTAAAATTAAACTAAGAGATAGAAACCAACCTGGCTCACACCGGTTTGAACTCAAATCATGTAAAAATTTAATGGTCGAACAGACCATCTAATAAAAATGCTGCCCCTCAAAGAATTTTTAATTCAACATCGAGGTCGCAATCTAAAGTGTCGATAAGAACTCTCAACTTTAATAACGCTGTTATCCCTAAGGTAACTTCTATTAAATTTTATATTAAAAGTTAATTAATTAAATAAAATTTATTAATAAGAAGTTAATTTTATTCTTTTATTGCCCCAATAAAATATACAACCTAGGTTATTAACTAATAAAAATTTTAATACTTAACAGAATACATATATAAAGCTCTATAGGGTCTTATCGTCTAATTAGTCATTTAAGCATTTTCACTTAAAATTTTATTTCAATATATTTAAATAAATAAAACAAAGCCACGTTCAACCATTCATACAATCCTCTAATTAAAAGGCTAGTGATTATGCTACCTTTGCACGGTCATAATACCGCGGCCCTTAAATTTTCAGTGGGCAGGTTATACTTTTTATTTTATAAAAAAGAAATGTTTTTGTTAAACAATCGTGACTTAATTTGTCGAATTAATTTATTTTTATTTATTATATTTTTAATTTATTTTAAAAAATTCTACTAATTGAATAATTATTAATAAATTTTATTAATTTAAACCGACAAATAAAATATAACTAAACTTTTTTTAAAAATCCCATTAAATTAGTTATTAAATTAAACTTATTATATTAAAGCTGTTCTTAAGCGAAAATTTAACTAAATAATATATAAAGATATAGATAACTAAATTAAGAGATAGCCCCCTTAAATTTAACAATCAATTAATTAAAATATATTTTTAAAACTCAATCAATACTATGATAGCAAGGATAAACCTTTTTAATTTAACTAGATATAAAATAAATCGAATAAAATCTCAATTCTATAAATAATTTTTAATGTTAATTCAACAACAAATACAAAATAATTTATTACTCTTTATTTTTCGAGAAAATTTTATAAAAAATTAATTAAACTCACACTAATACAAAAGGTACCTTTTGAGTACTTTTAAAATTTTTTATATTTAATCTTATTTCAACTTCCCCCTACGGACTTTATAAAATTAAATTTTCTTTATTATACTAAAAAATTAATTAAATTAAAAAGTTATAATTTTAAAAATCATAATATTAGAGTCAATTCTAAATAAGCTCAGTGTAAATGAAATGCTTTACTTAAGCTATATTACATTATCAAGATCCTCCTTCCGGAAAATCTACTTTGTTACGACTTATCTAATTTTATAACTAGAGCGACGGGCGATATGTACATATTTTAGAGCTAAATTCAATTTTATTAACATAAAATTACTCTTAAATCCAATTTATCTATAGTTACCAAATATAAAACCATTATTTAAATAAATGTAACCCATTGAGCCATTAAAATTCTACACCTTGATTTGACTTAAATATATAAAAATTTTAGAAAAAACTTACAAATTAATTCTTAAGACAACGGTATATAAGAAAATTTAATGTTAATTATAGTGTAGTATCTTTTAACTAACAGGTTCCTCTAATAAGAATAAAATACCGCCAAATTCTTTAGGTTTTAAAAATTACTACCTTAGATATTTTATAAAATAAATAACTGGGTATCTAATCCAGGTCTTTTAATTAAAGTTTTAATTAAAATATAAGTTTACATAAAATAAAACTCAATTTCACCTAATTTTTTACTGTAAATAACTTTTATATTAAATTTTCTAAGAAGATTTATTAAACCGTAAGGTATAACCGCGAATGCTGGCACAAAATTTATTCAGAATTTACATAAATTTTTATGCCTAAATTAGTTTCATAATATAAAATACTGCCCTATTACATGTATAAAATTTATAAAATAAATCATTAAGCTAAAATCAAACTTTTCTGCCCAAGCATAAACCCCCATATTTTTTTAACTATTTTTTTAAGCATAATAGTTAAAAAAATATTATATTAAATATTTTTATATATATATATGTAGATTTATATATATAATTAGATTTAAACATATTATTATAGCCTTAATTGATTGGTTATTTTAGATTGATCTTTGATTATTTATTCGTTAATTTTTATTATTAATTTTAAGTATATTGATGGTTACGTTATTTTTTTTTTTTTATACATATAAAATATGTATATATATATATAGATATTTTTATTTACTAATAAATATATATATTTATGCATATGTATATACTAATATACTCATATAAATAAATATATATAAATAAATATATATATATATATAATTAACCATACATATGCATATAATTAATATATATATATATATATTGCTACACATAACCTCATTAACGCAAAAAAAAACATTAAAACATCTTATAATGTACTAAGAAAAAATTAATAATGTGCCTGAAAAAAGGGCTATTTTGATAGAATAGATCATGTATTTGTACCTTTATTTATAAATAATAGAATTGCACTATTTCTGTTAAATTCAAAATTTAATGTTCATTTAAACTAATTTATAAATTTTATGAGCCTAGCCAATCACACACAATTAATATAAAGGTAAGCTAAATAAGCTAAAGGGTTCATACCCCTTCTATAAGAGTCAAATCTCTTCCTTTTTAATGTTCTTTAAAAATTATCAATTAACATTTATAACCACTACATTTTTAGGCACTTTAATGGCAGTATCGTCTAACTCATGAATTCTTTGTTGAATCGGCCTAGAAATTAACCTAATAAGATTTATCCCTTTAATTTTAAGAGACCTTAATTTTAAATCTACAGAGACAGCAATCAAATATTTTTTAACCCAGGCGGTCGCTTCTGTCATTTTAATTACAGCTGCATCCTTTACAGCCCTTCAAATAAAAAATTATTACTTAGAAAGAATAAACTTTTTTTTATTTTTAGCCCTGTCTATCAAAGCAGGCCTAGCCCCCTTTCACATCTGATTTCCTCAAGTTACTGAATTCATCTCTTGATTTAAATGTTTTATCATCTTCACCTGACAAAAAATTGCCCCATTCATATTAATTATTAATTTTAATATCAGTGTGTTTACTTATTTTATTATTATTATATCAGCAACTGCTGGCGCAGTTGGAGGGCTAAACCAAATAAGTAGAAAAATTCTATTAACCTATTCTTCGATTTCACACTCAGCGTGAATACTCATACTAGCCTCTTTGTCTTTAAAATTTTGAACTTTTTATTTTTTAATTTATTTTTTTGTTTTATCACCAATCATTTTCGTATAAATTTTTTAAATTTTAAAAAAATTAAAGAAATTAATTCCTCTAAGATTAACCTTAAAACGAAATTAATACTAAGAACTCTAATTATATCACTTGGGGGGCTCCCCCCGTTCTTAGGGTTTTTAAGAAAATTAATCGCCTTAACAGTAGCTGTAAAAACTTTCCCCATAGTAATTATAATTACATTGGTTGCGTCTTCTTTAGTTTCACTTTATTTTTACACTAAAATATTTTTTAATTCTTTAACAGCTAGCCTCCCTGAAAAAAAAATCTCATCGAGTAAAAAAAATAATAAATTCATCATTTTCTCCCTACCGGAAATTTAATTTTATCAAATTTAGTTTTATTAATTTAAAGTTTTAAGTTAATAAAACTAAAAGCCTTCAAAGCTTTAATTAAGATGGGAGCCTTAAACTTTAAGTTAAGAGCTTAACGCCACTTTAAGATTTGCAATCCTAACTCATAATTGAATACATAACATTATAATAAAAGAGTACACCACTCGTAATTAAATTTACAGTTTAACACCTAAACTCAGCCATTTTATTTATGAAACGTTGACTTTTTTCAACCAACCACAAAGATATCGGAACTATGTATTTAATTTTTGGAGTTTGATCTGCTATGGTCGGCACTGCATTTAGAGTTTTAATCCGCCTGGAATTAGGTCAACCAGGTTCTTTTATTGGAGACGACCAAATTTATAATGTAATAGTAACAGCCCATGCTTTTATTATAATTTTCTTCATAGTTATGCCTATTATAATTGGGGGGTTTGGAAATTGACTAGTTCCACTAATAATCGGCGCCCCAGATATGGCGTTCCCTCGAATAAATAATATAAGTTTTTGACTTCTTCCACCTTCATTAATCTTACTTTTATCCGGAGGACTGGTGGAAAGAGGAGCAGGCACAGGCTGAACTGTATACCCCCCTTTATCAAGAGGCATCGCCCACGCTGGAGCTTCTGTAGATTTATCAATTTTCAGACTTCACCTTGCTGGGGCAAGTTCAATCTTGGGGGCAGTAAATTTTATTACAACTATCATCAACATACGAGTTGAGGGTATGACTTGGGATCGAACTCCTTTATTTGTTTGATCAGTTTTTTTAACCGCTATCCTTCTCCTGCTTTCCCTTCCAGTTCTTGCTGGAGCCATTACAATACTTTTAACAGATCGTAACCTAAATACTTCATTTTTCGACCCTGCCGGGGGCGGCGACCCTATCTTGTACCAACACTTGTTTTGATTTTTTGGTCACCCAGAAGTTTATATTTTAATTCTTCCTGGGTTTGGCATAATTTCACATATTATTACATTTGAAAGAGGTAAAAAACAAACTTTCGGTCAACTAGGTATAATTTACGCGATAATAGCAATCGGTCTTCTAGGATTTATCGTTTGAGCACATCATATATTTACTGTGGGAATAGATGTAGACACTCGTGCTTACTTTACAGCCGCCACTATAATTATTGCCATCCCCACAGGAGTGAAAATTTTTAGCTGAGTAGCGACACTTCAAGGAAGAGCTTTAATTATCACCCCAACTTTAATATGAGCCATAGGCTTTGTATTTTTATTTACTGTGGGGGGTCTCACAGGAATTATTTTAGCTAACTCTTCACTTGACATCGTACTTCACGACACTTACTATGTAGTCGCCCACTTTCACTATGTTTTATCTATGGGGGCTGTGTTTGCAATTATAGGAGGCTTAATTCACTGGTTTCCTTTATTTACAGGAGTAAATTTAAATCCTAAGTGACTAAAAATTCAATTTTATACTATGTTCATTGGGGTTAATATAACATTTTTCCCCCAACACTTTTTAGGACTAAACGGCATGCCTCGACGTTACTCAGACTACCCCGATGCATTTACTACTTGAAACGTATTATCTTCGTTAGGAAGCTATACCTCAGTAGCTGCCGTTATTCTATTCAGCTTTATTATTTGGGAATCTATTTCGACTGCCCGTCCTAGAGTCCATAACTTTATTTACTCTTCATCAATTGAATGACTTCAAAATATACCCCCATCCGAACACTCATACTCGGAGCTATCCTTAGTCACACATTTTTAATGTGGCAGATTAGTGCAGTGAACTTAAAATTCAAAAATGAATAATTTATTCTTTTAAAAATTGCAACTTGAGCGGCTTTAGGGTTCCAAAACGCTTCTTCACCTTTAATAGAACAACTAATCTTTTTCCATGACCACACCCTAACAATTTTGATTTTAATTATTTCTATTGTAGGATTTAATTTATTCTCAACTATACACAACACAAATATTGACCAACATATAATAGAATCCCAAGGTTTAGAATTATTTTGAACTATTATCCCAAGTTTTATTTTAATTTTTATCGGCCTTCCTTCTATTCGCTTATTATATTTATTAGATGAGGTCTATAACCCGGCAATCACCATTAAAACTATCGGACATCAATGATATTGATCTTACGAATATTCAGATTTTATTAACTTAGAATTTGACTCATACATAATCCCGTCAAATGAAATAGAAATAAATATATTTCGTTTAATTGACGTTGATAACCGAATAATAGCCCCTCTGAACTCCCAAGTCCGCACTTTAATTACAGCTGCTGATGTTTTACACTCATGAACAGTCCCAAGAATGGGAATTAAAGCTGACGCTGTGCCAGGACGTCTAAACCAAGTTAATTTTTATACAAACCGCCCTGGACTATTTTTCGGGCAATGCTCAGAAATTTGCGGAGCAAATCATAGATTTATGCCCATCGTAATTGAAACAATTCCAGGAAAAAACTTCATTAAATGAGTAAAAAATATATCTAAATAAACTATTCATTAAGTGGCTGAAAGTAAGCGTCGGTCTCTTAAACCGTTTCATAACAATTTAACAAATGTTTTTAATGAAAAAATTAGTTAACATTATTTATAATATAGTTTTGTCAAGACTAAGTGGTTTAAAAACATTTTTTTATTCCTCAAATAGCACCCATTATATGGCTACCTCTTTTTTTATTGTTCTCTTGGCTATTCCTTCTATCTGTAATTAAAATTTCTAATATTAAAAATACTAATATGAATGCCAACGTTGGTCAAACTAATACCCCACTTAGTGGCAACGAAACCGGCCATATAAATTGAAAATGATAATAACTAATTTATTTTCAGTGTTTGATCCTTCATCTATAATTTTTGTATCTTTAAACTGAATTAGATCATTAATTGTTTTAATGATTCTAACCCCTATGTTTTGAGTCACCCCTAATAAATTTTTTTTATCAACCTTAAAAATTTGCAAAAAACTTCATGATGAATTTAAAATACTGCTAGGGCCCCACTCATCAGTAGGAAGAACTATCCCATTTATCTCTTTATTGATATTTATTTTAATAAATAATTTTATGGGTTTATTTCCATACATTTTTACAGCTTCAAGACATATAGTTTTGACCTTAACTTTAAGATTACCTCTATGATTATCATTTATGATGTACGGCTGATTAAATTATACCAAACATATGTTCGCCCATTTAGTGCCACAGAGCACTCCAAATTTATTAATACCATTTATAGTGTTAATCGAATCAATTAGAAATGTAATCCGACCTTTAACTTTGGCAGTCCGACTTATAGCTAATATGGTAGCAGGACACCTATTAATAACTCTTTTGGGCAACCAAACAGCAGCCGCCTCTAACTTAATCTTAGCTAGATTAATCTTAACCCAAATTCTTTTATTAACCCTAGAATCTGCTGTAGCTATAATTCAATCTTACGTTTTTGCGGTGTTATCAACGCTATACGCTAGAGAAATTACACCCCACTAAATAAGTAATGATAATAAAAAGAGACCACTCATTCCACTTAGTAGACCTAAGTCCGTGACCCCTTACTGGGGCCACGGGCGCTTTCATTTTAACTACAGGCATTGTAAAATGGTTCCAAGAAATAAATATAAATTTATTTTTATTCGGCATAATAATTATAGCCCTAACTTGCATTCAATGATGGCGTGATATCAGACGAGAAGGGACCTTTCAAGGACTCCACACTTCAATTGTAGCCAAGGGATTGGGCTGAGGTATAATTTTATTTATTACATCTGAAGTATTATTTTTTTTCTCGTTTTTCTGAGCATTCTTCCATAGAAGTCTTGCCCCTTCTATAGAAATCGGTTTAATATGACCCCCTAGGGGAGGGTATTGCCATATGCATAGCAATATATCGTCATTCACAATTAAAAGATACCTAATAAAATGTCCCAAATATTATTATTATAACAACAAAGGCGATAAGGCTTTCTTCTCTGCAATTAAATAGATAAGAACTACGAAATTTTTTAAGGTTCACGTAGGAAAATCCGTTAAACAAACAGCTTAACACACCTCAATATATAAATGCATAGCTTTATACATACACAGGTAATTACTTTTCTTAATAATTTTGCAATTGTTGTCATAATCCCCCAAAGAAATCTGCTTATCCGCCTCCCCCAATTTTCAATTCTCACCTTCCCCTCCACCAAGAAAACTAACCCCGCCCCGCTTAACAATACCCCACAAATGGCAAACATATACTTCAACGCTTCCACCGAGACGGGTGTACATTCATGAAACTCGGGCTGGAACGGGACCCCACTGTTCACCTGAGCCGAATACTTGTCATACACTTCCTTCCCTTGTTGCCTCATCCGATAGAGCCGATGTGACATACTAAACACGCGCAACCACGTCTTAACCAACCCGCTTTCTATGAATCTCTTATACATTGTGTAGAACCGGGGAAATATGAAATTCCTTGATCCAAACATCACCGTCATAGTTCGAAACCCAGTCTCATCTCGACCATGAATGACGAACCGCTTATCCAGAAATGATATCGCTTCGGTCAAGAATTTCAGATCATTCGCGCCATCCATCATTGCAAAGGTTCCCCTTGTTTCGAACTGGTTGAGTCGGTCTGAATTTGAAATATTGCGAATCACCACTGCACTTTGGGCTGCCCTTGGCTCGACGAAAATCAGTCGCTTACAGAGAGCATCGAGGGTCCTTTGATACTCCAAATTTCCCACCATCGCAATTTTCAATGCCGGAAGTATAGCACCTTTAAGGATCGAATGGTACGTGATGGTGCGACTCGTCATGGTACGACTCGTCGTGGAAACTTTATATGATGCGAAGTTCGTTACAGTTAAGACGGGTAGTTGAGAGGATAACAGCTCGGCCATTGTGACGGGTACTTTCGGCAGTTCGGGGACCGTCAAGAAAGAAAAGATCGACCCCTGGTACAAATTCGCCATGAGAATGTAACACCCAAAAAACCAGACGGTCGGACCAATCACAGAGACATGCCGGTTGGCAAATATTTTCGTTACATCGCGACTCCCAGTTTGCCCCAGAAGGAGAGCGCCAACCTCCAAAACTTTGTTTCCGATGTATTCTCTCAAGTTGGCCGTGTAAATGCAGAACCCAGAAGCAGAAACTGAAATCGGAGCCAAAGTGGACATCGTAATTAAAGAAATTAAAAGAAGAAGCCACGTCGCGGTATCGAAGGGTAGGAGAAAAGTGAAAAAATTATTTGCCACCGAGGGAAACACAGTAACCACGGAAAACTTGACAATTTCAAAATTCACGGTGTAAACAGAGAAACACTTTTTGATATTAGTTACCGTTACATCGCTTAAAATAGAGGTGAAGCTTATCTCTCCGTACACATTTTCCCAGTCAGATTTCTTCATTACTCGCCAATGTAAATAAGTAAAGTTAAACTTTTCTCGAAGAAGGGACAAGGGGCAAAATCTGGGAGAATAAATTTTGTCGAAATTTCGTCTAATTGGTCGGCAATCTCCGTCCTGTTGAACGTTGTGTGAACCATAGACTACCACAATTTTTTGGTAAAAATTTGAATTCAGGGAGTTCCACGTGACATCAATTTCACGTAGGAGGTGTAACCCGCGGTTGCTTAGTTTTAGTATAGATTGACAGGGCAAGCAGGGCACATAAGCGGATTCGGGGGATTCATGGATATTGAACAAGACTAATTTTGAATAAGAAGGCGCCGAATTGTAGCCTTCGTAAGAGGCGTGAGCTTTATACGGGTCAACCACGTGCGCGAATATGTACTGCGCAGGGTGAAAACGGCGCGTAATTGCCCATAGGAGATCGATATGTTTGACGAGTTTCATAGCCGACCCAGGTAAATCTAGGAAAACGAGGAGGGTTCGAAATCTGTAAAGTTGTTTGATCGGGGCAACCTCTCGGTTCTCCGCAGAAGCGTTTAGAACAAATTGACCGAATAGTTGTGGAGTGTAGGGGTTGTGGCGGGTAATGAGTTTGTATAGTAAGGGGGGCAATTGAGACACGTTGAAGAAATGAAGGTCACAGTCTTGAAATACATTGTCACGCTACCACATACATTTTACTGGTTGTTGAAGAAATATGAGTAGTACGAGAATTAATACGTTATCCATTCCGCCCGATCAAAATTTTCCAGCAGAGCAGGGTTTATGCATAGAATTTTGTAGGTGTAAGTACTAGAAGATTTTCACACTAAAATGATATTTGTTTAATTACTGTTTGCAACACTTACACAAAACAACATTGGCAATATGTATATTGAATTAATTCAGAATAATATAGGTGATCACTTAGATTAGGATTTTCTTAAGTGTGACATTAATCTAATCTAAATAAGTACACATGATGTAAAAACACACACATACTTATATTCATGCCTAGTGTTTTATATAAGCAAATATTACACATGTGCCTACAGTGTAACGTTTATCACGCAACCCTCTTAACCACAATTTGAGTAGTTTAGATAATTTATAATTCGGCATTTAATTCCTTTTGATATGGACAAAACATTTCAATATATAATACCTAAATATGTATGAGCCATATCAGCATCATAACATAACATTGTTAGCAATTTTAAGTATTTACTGGGTTTACATAATTTGTTTAGTATAAAGTCCAAAGTTAATGTAAACAGAACAGTACAAATTTTGTACGCAATAATTTGGTACACATCTACATACATACCAACATACTTACCTGTGCAAATTAGCGTGAAATTTCCGACGCTGAACCGAAGTTACAATTTTTGAAGCACTTCAACTCAACAACAAATCCGATCATTAAAGTAATGCAGAAGAAAGTTTGAGAATTTTTTATATATCATTCATTATTCAAATTACTTACTTCTTCTTCTGAAACGCAGAATCCTAATCGTTAATCTAGTTTCACGTAGGTGCCAAAATTGTAGAATTATTAAGGCGCTGTGCATGCATATATTACGTAACTCGAGAGGGGGGTGAAAGGCTCAAATTATATCGTGCCTATGTACGTTCATACATATGTGACACATGCAAGATAGCGAGGGGGTCTAGAAAAATCGCAATTTTTGTACTACATAATTTATGAACGGCTCTTACTCACAACATACATAACAAATGAATACCGTTCCATGTAGAGTGCGTTAAAGTTCATTAGTTTATGGGATTGCATTCATTTAACATTTATGAAACTAAACCCTTATAATCAAGGCATATATTCCACAATTTCATGTTATATAATTCATATTTGCGTATTTTCTTATCTATAAATACATTAGCGTATTTGTTGCATTTAACGTATAAGTACAGCGAACTATTTATAATAAATACTTCGCTTATGTAATTTTACAGACGGTTGCCTATTTATTGATAGTATTAGTTCTACCCAAGTGGCGAGTAAATTCTTCAAAAGTGAAGACTTTGCTTAGTAATACGATGTAATAATAAGTAATATAAGTAAAAATATGTTTTTCTGTAAGATTACAAAAGTAGAACTATCGATTACTAAATATGTTGTATATAGATTGCGAGTGTAAATAAGTTTTTGTATAAATCAATTCTTTGAATGAATTTCGCTGCAGTTAGGATTTTACACCGACTTTTGTAGAACAATTGGTTTGGGTGTCAATAAATCGTACCCAGTTGTGTGATAGCAGATTTTTTCTTAATCCTTGTAGCATCCATGAAAAAATTTTGAAAAGTAAAAGAAAACATCTAAGAGTTAGTTTTGACTCTTCATTTTGAAGGTTTACAAAAATGTTGACGTTTGACCTATTGGTGACCTTAGAAATCGCGGCCCAGAATTATTCGCCAATGAGTTTGTACAACCACATTCTAAGAAATCTGGTGATAACTATCACCGGTGGTCTTCTGCCACCTGCCGGTAGAGTCACATATGACCACCGCGCTGGTGATAAAATTTCTTAGAGTGCACATGCGAAGCTTCAATGCTCTAAGTGCACGTTATCATACCGTAGAAAATATCTAAACTATCCAATCCAATGTTTTACTTATGTACTGTATGTACATATATTGCGTTCTTGGTGTCTTTACATAGGTCCTGCATGTAACTCATTTCCATACCAGTAGTAGTGAAACCGTTTGCCGAATACAAAATTCCTGAATGACCAAAGGGGTCAATTGTTCAACAAAATTATGTCCAAATTGTATCCTTAAAGGTATTAAGGACCTACAAACCCTTGTCTTGAAGGCCGACTTATTTTTCCCCTTAAACCTCAAAATGCATTCGGCACTAATCTTGATGACATTTCCCGCCACGGAAAACGTAATCATGGTGAACGTTACTATTCCCAAGTAGGGAACCACAAATATCGTTATTCTAGCAATACTTGCATTTGGACTTTGCCAAATATGTATGGCAATGAAGCACAAAGACAATTGCACAAAAGGCAAGAAGTAGCCATACATCGCAAATATCCGGTCGCGAATGACCGAGTTCACGATTTTCTCTAGAACCTGTAGTTTCCTGAACCCAGAAATGCCCGTTTTGAGATATTTCAAGTCGGATAGGATGAACGAAATGCTCGGAACGAGAACTACTATAGCGTGATAACCTCCACCAGTGACGGCTACGCCCATGTTAGCGAACTCCATTATAATTAGCATGCATCTTGTCGCGAAGTTATAGTTGCCACTTTGGCAGAAGAGTGCGCTGAGCAGAGGTGGTTTAGAGGGTAGCAGAATTGCGAGTAGGGCCATGCACATGGGTAAACACACGTACTGCAGTTCTGCCATATTCATGCACAGGAAAACACATATTAATATTAATATGTATGTACAATAACTACAAACCTCGTCCGGAATTCCGCGGAGTTTTATCTATATAAGACAAAACAAAGTTGTAGAATTATTAAAATTCCACAAGTAGCTGACCCACTCCTCTCTTCTGGTACGGTCAACTGTTTAAAGAGGAACAGATCAGCACGAGACGACGCTATGCGTGGACCGTACCAGGCCTAAAACTAACGTACCCTGACAGCAAAAATGTTTTAAAAATTTACCTTGAAATTTGAGATCTGCTTTACCCTTTTCACTCACTCAGAAATAATTATGACACCAAACTATAGTCTTAATAATTTGCAGACAAATCGCCACCCGCGGAGGTATTAAAATGTTCTGTTTTGGGGTAATTATTAAGTAGACGTTTTGTCACCACCAGAAAATAAGGCAAAAACTCGTGCTCCAAATAGTGTAGAAGAAAACGGTGCAAATTAATCGAAAAATCACTCACTCAATCTCTAAAAATTGACTCAAACAACCAAACAACTGGCTCTGGAGCAGTTCACTACTTGGACGATAAAATGCATCTAAATTATTTATTTACCTGAATGCTTCCTTCTTTCGGTTACAGAAATTAAACTTAATATACTTACCATATCAGTAAAAATTTTGTGCTACGAACCTTTAGTTCTGGTCCATTCACTCTCCACATAAGAATAAGGGAAATGCACTTAATACATTATTTGTCGTTGGCCTTTTATTCTAAATAAACCCTCATAAAATCGAGAATTGACATTGGACAGACTGCAGTTTCTTTATTTTACAGGATGCGCTACTAACACGTGAACGCGGTCACTCTTGAATTGCTCCAAAACGGGTTGGAGTTTCGGTTCCAAATTTTGAGCATAGCGACATGTGATTGTTGACAAGGGCTGAGCAAAAAATTAGCTCTCTAGATTCAAAAATGACCCTACCATTGCCCTTTGAGTAAGAGGGTACCATAAAAACACTTTCCAAACTTAATATTTCGTACACAGACATAATTAACCACTTTAAAACTCAAGGACAACAAGTTTTGAAAGGAAGGATACATAAGGTACTTAAAAAAAAAGGTCAATAACGACAAGCTCGTACCACAGGACAACCATCATGCCTCAAACACGAGTCCGAAAAGTGCTAATTCGGCCCGTGCTTAAGAAAATTGACCTATTGACCTCTGAGGACAACCCACCACCCCAGAGAGCAGTGGCACGTCTAACCAAAGTGTCAGAGACTAGTGTGCGACGAGCAATTAAAGTTTTGGGGAAGCAAAAAAGAAGAAAAATGCAAGTCAATCAGCTGACTGAGAAGCATAAAAAAAATCGTCGTCTGACCTGCAAAATAATTTATGTGAATTACCTGACAAAAGATAAAAGTGACTGTTTAGTGTCGTTGGATGAAGAATTATTTTCTTTACAAGATACCAACGGTCAGAGACAAATTTACTATACAACCAAAGGAGAAATTAATTCCAGAAGATTGGCCATCCCGCACACGGAAAAGTTTTGCAACAAGTTCATGGTGGTTGGTGCATTATCTGGTCGTGGTCTCCTCCCACTTATCAAAGTTCCACAAAAAGTGAAGGTAACTGCGAAGTACTTCATTGACTTTGTTTTAAAACCGCTTTTGGAGATTCATCTTCCAAAACTATATGGCTAGGACACAAATAAAGTGATAGTTCATCACGACGCAGCGTCATCGCACACCGCCCTTTTGACCCAGGATTACGCCAAGGACTTAAAAGCTATACTCGGGATAACAATCATCCAAAATAGTGAAATACCTGTTAATTCACCCTATGTAAGTCCCATGGATTTTTTCGGCTTTGGATATCTGAAACAAATGCTTTTCTCCGCCACCCAAAATCTTTTGACGGAGTTTGGAAAGTTTTGAGAGACTAGTAGTCTAAAGTTGACCTCACCATGGTCAAATCAGTGTACAAAAGTTGGAATCGCCGATGTCGACTTGTAGTTCGAGAAAAGGGCTCTCACATAGAACATGTTCGGGACCTCCACTCCAAGCCGTTCAACCAGTAATTTAAGGTCATAAACGTTCACGTGTTAGTGGCGGAGCCTCCGTACTAATTAAGAAAATAATAATGCATATCTGAGTAGCGAGTGGTTGATGACTGGTTGCAACCACCTTGAGGTTTTATCATTTGATGGGCTAAGAATAGCCGAAACCCTCTTTAACATAAAATTGATAATTGAGGATTAGGAAAAACTTTCATGGAGGGGAACTTGTATGGACGAGAATTTGTATGGGAGAGAACTTGTATGGGTGAAAACTTGTATGGGTGAGAACTTGTATGGACGAGAATTTACATACGGTGAAAACTTACGGGCGAAAATTTCCGGGTGAGAACTTACGGGCGAAAACTTGCGGGCGAGAACGTGCATAATACCGGAGCATGATTATCAGGAGTTGTAGGATTAATATACCCCTGACCATAGCCTGTTGTCGTATGTTCGAAGGGTCAGTTCATCCTGATTATCATCCCAGATTGGAAAAGCGGACAACAATTTGTCACCATATCTGACGTGTCATTTTATCTTGTTAACTAAAGGGGATGATTGTGTTTTGATCATTTCGTCACAGAGAATTAAGTTCTCAGTGGAAACGAGCTAAAAAAAACTTTTGTCATGTGTCCCGACGATGTGTTATTCTGCTTCAAAGAAAACTATTTTCGAGTTTCGCTGAGGATACTATTTTTCTCAATGAGAATTACGAGTTTCTAAACTCGCAAAACTTGTCGACCCCAACGATGTTTGTAAGGCTATCTACATTGAAAGTTTCCCTTTTTCAAATGCCAAGAAATGTTTGAAATATTAGAAGTGACTTTATGGAAAGTGTATGGAGCTGAAAACCAGAAGGCTGTATTTTATATACATACACTATGTCAAGATTGAGGTAAAAGTCGGATCAACTCAGAAAAATTGCAAGTTCAAAACAGCTTTGCCAATGTTCCGAAACTGTTTATTGCGAATCGAAAAAACTAGTTTCTTCCTAAGTTCACGAAACTAACTATCCAAAAACCTTGGAAAGTAGAGTGCTTTAAATTGTAAGCTCTCATTCTTGAATCCTTTGAGATACGGGCTTCTGGATTTCGAATGGTTACATGCAGCAAATCGATTTTCCCTTCAGAATGGCACTATTAAATTCGTTAGGCTTTTCGTTATCAGATATCTATGTTAACTTCAAAGAAGCTTTAATTTGAAGCTTTAATTCAGTTTGTACTACATATGTATGCATAGTTCTTCGGAAGGTAGAATGACACGGTAGGGTATTTTGATTAATACTATTTATAAAGTTATGGAGAGGTGGATGTGTAATTACATAGCGAACATCCTGTGGGGTAAACACTCCATTGAAATGTATTGCGAATATTTACTTATCCATCAGCAACACCCTGGTTTCAAACAAGAATGTCCAACCGATCGGATCGATCAAGGCAAATTTATGTGCAAATAAGTTATGCATTTATGCAAAATTCATAACTCTGTCTCGTCATAACTCTTTATATCTATAAAATGTATGCATTGTGAGCTATAAATTTGGCGCATGTGTTTTCCATAGCACTGTGTAAAATACATATTCATACGTTACTAATCTTCATTAAAACAGTAACATATTCTTAAAATGATATATGCACTGTAACAAATCTGGTCAAGTCATATTTACATAAACTTCGGGTTGGTAAAGATTTGGTCATAACGTCTCCCAGTTTGGCAATTTCAAAACTAGAATTATCAAACTATCAAAGTTGTAATTCCTTGTTTGGTAATTAATAACTGGATGAAATTTTTAAAAGTCCAGTCTTTTCGGCCACCTATTTAGATGGCGGTTACCAAAAATTTAGATGCGCTGCCATGAACCTGTTTCATATCATGACACACAGTAATGTGATACATAGTCGTGTTATAGCAGATTTTTTCTGAGGCTTTGTAACATACCTATGTAGGTACAAGCAGAAATATTGAAAAGTCAAAATAATATATCCGCAGAATTTTGGTTCTGATTTCGAAGGTTTACACGAAATTCTGCCATCTATCCTGTTGGTGAGCTTAACCACCGCAGCGTGAGAATTATTCGCCAATGAGTTAATACAAGCACGTGTGAAGCTTCAAACCTCTAACTGAACTGGATCATGCCATGCAAAATATCTAAAGTATCCAATCCAATGTTTTACTTACTGTATGTACATATATTGTGTTATTGAAGTCTTTAGACAAAAGGTCCTGCATTCGCATCATTTCCATACCAAGAGCAGCGAAGCCGTTTGCCTAATACAAAATTCCTGAATGACCAAAGGGGTTAATTGCTCTACAAAATTATTTCCAAACTGTATCCTTAAAGGTGCCAAAGACCTACAAACCCTTCTCTTAAAGGCCGACTTATTTTTTCCCTTAAACCTCAAAATCCATTCGGCACTGATCCTGATAACGTTTCCGGCCACGGAAAATGCTACCATGGTGAAAGTCAATAATCCCAAGTAAGGAGACACAAATATCGCCATTCTGGCAATATTTGCATCTGGACTTTGCCAAATTTTTATGGCCATAAAGCACAAAGACAATTGCACAAAGGGCAAGAAGTAGCCATACGTTGCAAATATCCTGTCCCGAATGACAGAATTTACAATTTTTTCAAGAACTTGCAATTTTCTGTAGCCCGAAATACCCGTTTTAAGATACTTCAAATCAGATAGAATGAACGTAATACTTGGAATGAGAAGGACGAGGCCGTGATAACCTGATCCATCAGCGGCTACGGCCATGTTCGTTGTTTCGATGATAATTAGGATGAATCTTATTGCGAAATTACAGTCCTCATTTTGGCAGAAGAGGGCGCTTAGCAGGGGTGGTTTGGATGGAAGAAATATTGCAAAAATGCCCATGCTCACGGGCAGACACACATACTGCAGTTGTCCCATGTCCAGGCTGATGAAGGCACTTTTCCAGATGAACTTTGCTTCTGTTTGAGTCGGGTAGTTTGCACCTACATACGTAGGCAAACTATTATGCAACAGTAAAAATTAGAATTTTGATATGCATAGACTATTATTTGACCAACATATAAAATTCAAGAGTGGGATTTGATCCAAATCCGGATAGAATTCAGCCCTGGCTAACCACCCAGCCATGAATAATGACGTGATTACAATTCCTTCCGCGGTTTCGAGATAATTGGCTGCCTTCGTAAAGGTACAATAGAGCTGGAGCAGGATCATAAGGAACTGTAGGATTAATCCATATCGAACAAATCGGTGGTGGCGTACATTGCGAAGTACCAGTTCTCCCTTATTTTCATCCCAGGTTCGAAAAGTGCTAAAAAATTGGTCGTTATATGTGGCGTGACGTTTGATTCTAGCAACTAAGGGGGATGATTGGGTGATTACCGTCATATCGCAGCGAAATTAAGCTTATTAATTGTAGCGAACGAAAGACTTCTACTTCTATAAGCTTTCAAAACGGTTGGGAGAGGGTCGTGGTTGCATTTATTTGACCCAAGAAACGAGCGAAAAACTGGCCAAAGGATATTGTATGGGTTCCTCCAAAGATTAGAGTCTTATTTTTTATTTTGCTTTTAAATACAGGCTTCGGGCTCTCGAATGGTGACAGGCAAACAATTTTTCCTTAAAAGTCACCTACTATCAATGCTTAAACTATTCGTTGCGCTAATATTTCGGTTTACTTGATAAGCTAGTTTTAAATCTGATTCAATCTATGACGTTGCCCCCGAAAATTGAATAACACGGTAGGCTGTTTTATGTATGTACCTAATAGTTATTCATAGCGATGTGGAAACACGCATATTTACATAGGACACATCCTGTCATATAAACACTTTGTAAGAGAAATGTTTCTAAACTGGCCGGATATTTACTTATCCACAAGAACAACCCTGCCCTAGTTTTACATCAACATGATCGGCACTGATATGTATGCAAATGAAATACCTAAGCCAAGTTTTAACACTTATCATCCATACATTTCTTCTGGAGAAGTTCTCCTTGCGATGTGAAATGCTTTACAGTGTGTACATGTATGTATCAATACCCATTTTAAATAAGCCATTTAAACAATATACACACACAATCACCCTACTCTCGAAAATAATGATTTCATGTCAGTATGCACACACAATAAGGCGAATGGAAGCATGACCCATAATTCCATCAAGGTATCTGAAACTCGACCATACATAACATATGCTCATGTGCAAATATATTCCAAAGTACATTATTTGCAAGTTCGGATGTGTAACTAGGTTATTTGAATATTTTTGAGTAAAACCCATAAGTAAATGAATACTTAGCATTGTGTGCTATACATAATATTTAGGTTGCCACACTTTAATATCGGAAGGTGACGAATTAATTTGAACTACGCTAGTAGAATTTAAATACTTACAAGCATTAATCTAAACATTTTGATTGATAAAACTATTGTTATTTTAAAGATGGCATCTCACGAATGTAAAACCAGAAGCAAATATAAGATTGAATCTCAAACGTAAAAATTTCCTCGAGAAATCGTATATGTACAGGAAATCACGGTGACGTTACATTATTTAATAAGACAATTAAAGCATTGCATGAATTCCAGGACTATAATTAAATTTTGCAGATTGAACATAAATTTTGATGTCACATTAAACATTATCTCACAAACACACACACACAAAGTTATCAGATGAACAAAATCATTCCAAACCGTTTGTAATAAAGCATGGAATAACTTAATACTTGTAAATCTTAAACTTATCGAGGAAGCAACAGTTAAAACAAAATTACGAGAAAATATTTGGCTTGCAAATAGAACTGAATAAACCTTTTCATTTTCCTGCAAATTTATTTTTTTCATGAGATATGCATGTATACATATGTACGTGTTAAATACGTCCATACAGTCAATGGAAAAAGTATTGGCAACCCCAACGCCAGCTAAATAAAATTGGCTATATCCTTGGAATGCATTATACAATTGACATGAAAATTTGTACGCATTTAGCAAATATAATGTAGTTTTCGATTATATACATGTTTTATTGATTCAAATTAGATAAACACAGTTTTTAAATAATTTGTTGGAAAATTTACAAAATTAACCCGCAAAAAGTATTGGCAACCCTTAACTTAAAAAATTATAAATCAAAGAAACGCCAATTTTATTGCGACAAACTGCTTCTAGTAATACATATCACCTCCCCTCGACGCAATAAGAGCAGAAATACGCATTGGAATTGATTCGAAAAACCTTTTTATAACGCTTTTTAACATGGCTGCCTAATCTTCGTTCGAAATTTTGGCCAGCTCGTTTTTGGACGAGTGGTTTTCCACCAGTCTCTCCTATCTCAACCCGGACAATCAGATTCACATCGGTTTACTGTGCAACCAACGAAAGAAGCTTAACCTCTTAGGTCTCCAAAAAGTTGCATCGTTAATTGCGGTAACTGTTTTGGTCACTGCATTTTTGGAATATTAAATTCCTCCCCAGGTCAGGTTTTTGCCAAATAATTTCAAATTATCGTTTGGAATAATTATTTAGACCGCATTGGTCATGATTTCATCGATAATGATCAGGTAAATACGCCACGGCCTAGTCATTTAACCCCAAACCATAATCCATCCTCCTCCGTGTTTGACTGCCAGAAGAATGCATTCATTTTCAAAGCCTCATTTTGCTTCCTCCAAACTCTAACCATCCAACGTGCACCGAATAAGTTAAATATGCTTCTGCGAGACCAACAGACTCTTCTTCATCCATTGGAAGTCTATTTAGGGTGGTATTTAGCTGACTTAAATATCTTGAGTTAATTCGTTTCGGGAGCCTTCTCTTGTATGGGGCTACTGGACCCTGAAACCCCATGGCATGATTTTTTATTGATCACCAAATTGTATGAAATATTGACTCCACAGTCGGTTCTCAAATTCTAAATGCTTTTGGGTATTAAAATCTTCCGATTTCAAGTAATCTGTTGCTTGATTCATCATTTGCATTTGGGCGTAGGTGACTTTTTTCTTCCGCATCATGGAAAAGCAGAAACTAAAATTGTCATTTTATATTCCTTGGCTACTTTTCCAATAGTAAATATGGAAAAGTATGTTTTCCATTGATTTTTCGATATCCAAGTTTTTTTTTGCGAAAAAGAAATGAATATTTCTCGCCGCGACAAATACAGCTCGTTTGGTGTCGCCATTTTGGTTCCAGACAACACAACTGCGGACTTAAAATGTTGCTATCGTCATATTTTGTCACCTAATTAATTTACCGTAATGAAATGTGGCAGGTGATTAAGAAAATTGTTTCGCGTAATTAATTTGGCCACATGTTGCCAATACTTTTTGCGGGTGAATTTTGCAAATTTTGCAATAACTTATTTAAAAACTGTGTTGATCTAATTTTAATTAATAAATCATGATTATAATCGAAAACTACATTATATTTGCTAAATGCGTACAAATTTTCATGCCAATTGTATAATGCATTCCATGGTTATAGCCAATTCTATTGCGCTAGCGTGGGGGTTGCCAATACTTTTTCCATTGACTGTATGTAAGTATTTATGTATGTAGATCATCTCTTTCATATGTTTCATTCTGAAATTTATGTAAGTAGTATTTATTTCCAAGTTACATATCAGTAAACCAGTACATAATCAATGTATGTATGTATACATATATGTATGTAGTACATAAACGCTTATGCCGTATGTATGTGTACATAATGCATAAAGCTACATTACTACATATACGTAGTTTTGCTTCCAGTGAGTAACTTAACTTTTTCCCATCGTGTGTATAAAAGTGGAAGGTTTTGATTGACTGCATATTCGTTATGAATGTACATTATGTATGAATTATGTATGACGTGCGATGTGAACTTTACGTAGCTAAGTTTTTTAATTTTTTAATAAGTTAGATTTCAGATTCATACATACCTACACTCCAAGAAACCCGGTAACTAAGTTATTACCAGGCGGAGTGTCTATGTGACTCTACCGCATGGTAATTAATTTATTATTGAGTGGTAGACATTTTGTTACCAAGCCGGTAATAAACCCGGTCGCGAAATTTGAAAATATTACCAGTTGGTAACTAATTTTCTACCACTCAATAATAAATTAGTTACCATGCGGTAGAGTCACATAAATACTCCGCCTGGTAATAACTTAGTTACCGGGTTTCTTAGAGTGTACATATGCAGATACGCTGTAAAAAATATGGTAGAGTCACACATGTAAATACTCCCTACTATTCAATACTTATTTGGCAGTAACTTCCTGATAATATTTACTTACTTTGCTTCTGAGATTTAAATATTTCATTAATAAAGCGTAATGCTCGCTATTCACTTGCTAGTAAAGTCGTATGTATACCCAGATCAGTAATGATTTAGTTCCAGTTGTCTGTTTATGAGTGCATGGTTCATAATGAACGACACTTACCGTTAACTAAAAAAATGTATTGCGAAAAACGTACATAAGAGTTTAACCTGATATTGATGTTATGTTATACCAATTTATGCGAAAGTTCATATATATATTATACCATTAATTTACATATTTATTGATCATGTCCAGAAATATTTATGATTATAAAAGGCTCCAATTCTACAAATTTAAAATGTTTTGTTTCCTTAATGCATGTTTCCACCAGGTCAAAATATCTCGGACGGCTCGAGCAGCACTGTTTCGTCGGTCTGGCCACTTAATGGAAATACGGGGACGAGCCGCACCCTTAAATTTGGTCGAGTTCTTTCTTCCTCACTTCCATCATCCTCTTCACTGCTGGCGTCTCTGTCTCTATTTCTGCCCCCAGCCCCTCGCGGTCGTTTCGTCACAGGAACTAAATTCCAGGCCGGAACAGGTCTTGAGGGGACGATCTGGTGGTAAAGTATGGACCGAAATTGGTCCGGATACTCGTAATCCAGGCTGTTCCCCCCTTTACCACATCGCAACGTGGAGGTGACCCGTTTCGTCACAGTTTTCGTCTTTGTCGAGGTGATCGTTTTGGTCGAGGTTATCGTCGATTGTGATTCCGCCTCCAAGATTAGAGTGGTCACGGTAACAAGTAAGATTAAGGCCACGGCTAAGTTTGCCATGTCGATTCAAAATACTTTTTTTGGGAAGAGTTTTTGAAAACTTGCAGAAAAAAATTCAAGTTTTTTGGAAACTTGTAGATGTACTGATTTTATATTACCAATTTTATTTGGCAGGACGAAAAGCTTAACGTGTTCGTCATGCGGAAAGCCAAGGTGGACTGGTATTCCAGTAATATTTATTATGATGGTGGATTAATACAGGGTGCAATTAAATACTTAAATGTGTATGTACCTTGACAAAGTAATGGGGATATTCACGGCGAGTAAGAGTTGCAATCGTTATTATATATGTAACAAAAAATATGTGCACTCTTAGAAATCCAGTATTAAAGTAATACCAAGCGATATTCATATATGACTCTACCAATGTAGTATTTATGTATAAGTAATACCATGCAGTAATACCTCTGTGATGAAGCTGTACCACATCAGCCTCAAATTTTTTACGGACAGGTAAATTTTTTTTACCAAGCGGTAGCAATTTTAATACCGAGACATCATTACATACATATCTTTTTTTGGACGCTGTTCCACAAACACAAGTTTACTGACGTAAGTACCCCTAATCATGCAGACATTGATGATTCTACCCGTAATTGGCTTAAGCTTCCCACGGTGTGATTTTAATAATTAAGCATTTTGCAGAATTCGTTTTACATAATGCGTCACTATAAAAATCATAACACATATGCATGTATGCACGTAATCACTTTGTAATATGTATTTATGTATTTGTAAACTTTGTACACATGTACATACATATGTATGGCATACGTACTGTCAGAATTCTGCATGCGTCAGCCAGATATGAAACATTTATTCTTTTTTCTCACACCTAGTGGATTTCGTAGCCATGGTTAGGCTTCATATGTACCAATGCCAATGCTAAGAATATGTACCTTTAAAGGAATGAAAGTAAATATTTAAAGATAATCATTCAAATCTTGCAAGGTTATTATACAAAAATTACATATGTGGTTCGTACAATTGTTCCAAATGGCCGAAAGTAAACTTTCGTTCTGTCATCTGTACTATTTAAGCTAACGATAAAGTAAAAGTTAATAAAAATTAAACGATATTATGACATTTTGTAATGCTTCTTGTTCTAACATTTGAAGTGCGTTCTTCACCTTACAAGGGAACATACCGAGGTGTCCAACGAGTTAAGGGTCGACACCTATACCAAAATGACCACAATACATGACTTATTAAACAAACTGAAGGAATTTCCGTGTAAAATTCACTTTTCGTCAAGTTGTGACGATATTTGTGATGAGCGCATGACCATCGGGTTGCCAGAGAGGGAGAGGTCGGCCGCTGAACGATCACGTCGAACACAGAGAAGCGTCGTCGTCTTCGGAGATTTCAAATTTTGAAAACAACTTGAAATTTTGAAAAAATTTTGAGAAAATTTTGAAAATTTGAGAAAATTTTGAAATTGTGAAATTTTGAGAAAATTTTGAAATTTTGAAGAAATTTTTGAAATTTTGAGAAATTTTTAAAATTGTGAGAAAATTTTGAAATTTTGAAAAATTTCAATTTTTTTTTCAAAATTTCAAGTGGTTTTCAAAATTTGATAGAATTTGAAATCTCTGAAGACGACGTGAAGACGACGACGCTTCTCTGTGTTCGACGTGATCGTTCAGCGGCCGACCTCTCCCTCTCTGGCAACCCGATGGTCATGCGCTCATCACAAATATCGTCACAACTTGACGAAAAGTGAATTTTACACGGAAATTCCTTCAGTTTGTTTAATAAGTCATGTATTGTGGTCATTTTGGTATAGGTGTCGACCCTTAACTCGTTGGACACCTCGGTATGTTTCCTTGTTAGATTTATTAATACTTATTTATTTACTTACTTATTTCTTGTGATGTCTGAACTTCCAGGTCTTTTATGTGTGAACTCCACAACTAGCAGCGGAATGATTTAGTATTTAAGGTTTTATAAAAAGTAGCACGTACTTATTTACATATATATTTATTCGGTATGTAATTAATTATCAGTATTATTTGTATAGCACACGATATACGATCAAATTTTTCAGGTTGGGAAATAGTATTTTTTGCTAAAACACAACCTAAACAAAATTTAATCAAATTTTAATCAAATAGGCTGAAATTGAGGAAAGCGCTAATATATATAACTCGATTTTAAACGGGTGCGTTTTGATCAAGCAATAAAGCGATTATCTCATCCTCAGTAACAGCACATTATACAAGTATCTTCCAGGTCTTACAACGTATCCTGCTAAAAGATGTCCAAAAGCGGTACAAATGTTTACAGCAAAATATTTTTAGTCATTTATTTTTGTAATCTGTTATTTTTACATTCACAAAATTCGCTATGTGGCCCGTATGTATGACAAAAAGGTTTGTAATCGTGTTTGCCTTTCGTTACGAAAAACATCCCGTTAAAAAAGTAGTTAACGCCTACCTTAAACTTCACCAGTTCTTGGACCAGTATGGACATAACAGTTTAGATGTTAATACAGACTTGAGACTGTATTTATATACATTCTTTTCAAACCGGAAAAATAACCTTAAAGGCTGTGGTCTACATACTCATGTCAATATTTTTATCAAATTCGACTCAAGTCTTGACATTTAATAATTTCTGTGCACATGCAAACTGGTTTGAAATCGTGTTTGAAAGTTATCACGAAACTCACGCTTCTAGAAAATTAGTTACCGCCTGTCTTAAAGGTCACCATTTCTTCGGCAGATATGAACATGAAAAACTAATCTTCTTTTAATGTCCAAGAGTGCCTGATTCCAATCCAAACCGATGGGCACAATCTAAGAAATCCGGTAATTAAATGATACCATGACCATGGAAGAATGACTCTTCCTAACTATGTAGTATTCTAAAATATGTATATATCTAAAGCCTTACGTCGATACATCCATATTTGTTCGGGTAATAAAGTTTATCATAACCGACTAAGGATAATATCACTACCAATTGGTGGAAAATTTAGCGAATAATTCTTATCTACACTACTGGACCGTGTTGTCTTCACCATATTTCTAAGAGTATTTTGTATAACTTATTATCCAACTACATAGATATATCGATTAATATCCCACGCTAACCTTATAAATATATGACATCTACTTCGCGGGTGGTCTACAGAAAACTGACGCCAATATTTTAGTCACATTCGAACGTCCTGACACAATTTCTTGCTAAGCCAGGAAGGTTTTCAAACAATTGCGATTGGGAAGATTTCGCAATAAGCATAAGTGTACTGAGGGCTTTGTTTAAAAATTGCTTAGCCTTTAACGTGCTACCCTCGTTGGTACATACATCTGTCTATTTTTACCCCTCAAACTACATATGCAAACTCTTAGCAGGAGAGCTTCACCACCTGCCCTTCTCAGATCCTGGTGTCCTTTGCATATGTGGTAGTATCCTGTGAGTGTACTAAAACCCTGAAGTGGTTTAATTCCATGGCCACGTTTGCGCCAGCCAGACACAGTAAAAGGGATCAAAACCACAAAATTTATCAACTTCAAAAATCCACCAAAAATCCAATTTTGGTTGGATTTTGATAAAATTTGCATCCTTGTGATCCCAGATACTTGTGTGATCATATCCATTAGCAATCTCAACTTCTTTGAAATTTTCAAAATTTTTGGACACTCTATTGTTGATGAATTATTCGGAAAAATTCAAAACTTCAACAAAGTTGCTACTGGATATGACCACACAAGTATCTGGGATCACAAGGATGCAAATTTTATCAAAATCTGACCAAAATAGGATTTTTGGCATTTAAAGCACATGAAAACAAAGTTTTTTTCGTATGTTTGGCGCCTTTGAGTGGGTGTGGCGGGCGCAAATGTGGTCACGGAGTTAACCCACTTCAGGGTTTTAGTACACTTATGGAACACCACCACATGTCCAAAATGTATCAAGATCTAAGAAGGGCAGGTGGTGAAGTTCCCCTCCTTAGTAAAATTGTGTGTACAGTCCGTTTATTTACTATACGACCCTCGACGTCACCACTGCAATGCTATTAGTAATTAGAGTGATGACGTCGAGGATCGTATGGTAAATAAAACAAGAGTAAATGTTGAATCACTACCGACAAGAGACCGACCACTAATAAATATGTATAGATTTATCGGCGCGGTAATAATGGATATTACCATATAGTGTTGAAGTATATGTACTGTTGTGGTAATGAAAGCTCACCACTAAGAATCAAACTACTACCAATCGGGAGGAAGTTAATCTCCAATCTAGATATATCAGCAAGGGGCCCATACATATGTTACTTAACCAAATTTTTAACAGTACCTAACTACAAATAAGTACGTAGTCACGCTACCAACAAATCGAAACCTGAACTTATATTACTGCCTCATTAAGAAATGTACTCCTTCCTTATCATCTTGGCTTTAGGAATTAGGAACACTATAGCCGTGGACAAATTTGACCTCCATTTCGTACTTGACAACGATGAGGAGTATGGGCAGGAACTTAGCATACCCAATTTGTCACCCGTTTCGTACCATCACAACGTTAAAACTATACGAAATTTTAATCCTCCCCTAAATAAGACCTGCTTTACGCAAAAGGAAAACCAAATTGGAAGATACCCTCGCCCGAAAATATTATTTATTTCAAACCCATTATTCTTAAATTCTACGGCCCTTAGCCCAAATTTAAACTCAGAATATGTCTTTCTCTTTCAGTCTCCGTCAAAATTCTCAGTCGACAAGTTCCATGAGCTCTCGATTCTCATCAGGTCATCGAAGATAATATTTTTCAGCGCAGGTGGAATTTTCATCCCTTGCTTTCCCTGTCGAAATTTTGCCATTGTGAATACGCATATTTTTCCTTCGTTTGATATAATTGACTCAATTTGGCACCAACATAACCAGATCGACATGCAGGGATCCATTTTCACTACTAATGGATTTCTTCGGACTATTATCGTTTATGACAAAACAACTTTTTATGTCATCAACCTAAGTAGATTCGGAAATGAGATTTTACCATCCTGTGTGAGCTATTTGATAGCGATGCAACTAAATTTCACCATGGTTAGCGTTTACAAAGTTTTACAAAATTCAGACACAGCGAGTGCCTATATCGTATGGAATATCATGCTACAAACTGGTGCAATTACCGAATTGCATAAACAAGAGGAGAAATTATTCACTCTGTCTTTTACAAAATTTAGATTTTCAATCATCACGCAATTTCCGAAGGCAGAAAGCAGTTTCGGGAACGTTTTCGCCCCATTTGACGTCCCCACGTGGACCTTAATTTCATCTTTTTGCATTGCAACAACTATTCTAATTCAATTTAACCGGGATATGAGTAAGACCAGGGCAGAATATAGTGTCACATTCCTCCGTGACTTAATAGCATTTACCTCAATTTTGCTTAGTCAATACGGTAGTGATATAGCGAATTGGTTACAAAAGCACAGGAAAGTTGTTCCCTTGCTTACCGTGTGGTTTTTGGGGTGTAACGTTCTCATGCAGAATTTGTACCAGGGATCAATCACCTCGGATTTGACGGTAACACCATTTCCCGTGGTTCCCAGAACTTTCGAAGAATTACCGGAATCTAATCTCACAACAATTACGGTCGGTACTTCCGTGTCAGAAGGAAAGTATGGATCCATCCTAAAACGTCTCCTGCCACCGTTATTACAGTCTATTAAGGCAGCTTCGACACCAGCCAGTGATAAATTTGCCACCTTGTTGTCAACCTTTGTACAACGGTGCATCCACGTGTCGTACATGAAGTTTGCCCTTATAGACATAGTGAATAATATTTCCAGCTCGCAAGTCATCGCGACCAAAGATTCGAAAATTCAAACGCATAACACGTTTGCAATTATAGACAACGAAGAGGACCTAAGCAGATTAACCTCGCCAATTAAAACGATTGGGAAGCGGTTAGTCCTGGACGGCCTGCGCGATGTACCCATCCAATTTTACATATTGAGTCATGGCCCCAAAAATTTTATTTCGCCGGCAATATCCTATTATATCGCTACATTAATGGAATCCGGTATAACTGCGAGATGGAGAGCACAAGAGGGTATGATGGTGCAGCTAATAAATATGCGACATTTTGGGCTAGATTTGCAAAAAAATTATATCGGAAATTAAGTTCCAACTTTAAAGAGGATAAGGTTCAAACCTCTAATTCTCAGGATAGCGCGTTTCCCGCTCTTTATTACTTTCTCGGTTTATGCGCTATGATTATCGCAGTGGCGGTCATAACTTTGTTGGTAGAGTGCAAATCTGCGATCAAGAGAGTTCTAAGAACAACCGTAAGAGTTTTCGTACGGCACTTTGGCAATTGCGCATGCTTCTTGCTTGGCACCGGGGTAAGTATGTTAATTATCCCTGGTTATCGGGGCGTTGGGGGTTGCCGGTCTTGGTGGGTTCTTGGGTAGCAAGTACATATGAGCAAAACCTACGTAGAGTGGGGTAGTCGAGGTTTTTAAATTTAATAAAGTATGACATGTAACAGGGCATTAGTAACAATTATTATTTTGTAGAATACCTACAAAAGTCTGCATTGTAGTCCGTATTATGTATGTTCTCGGTTTGTTGGTTGAGTGCAAGTTTGCGATCAAGAGGTTTCCAGCAATATGAATGATTTTTATGCAGAACCTTTATGTGTTTATGTTGGGCACCTGGCACGGTGCATGGTGTACTAGAAGTCTACAGTGGGCTCTTGCAGATAATTAAGTAATTATAGATACATAAATATGCAGATATTTGTGAGAAATAGAAATATTTTCCATGAAATACAGTTATGCAATTTAGGACGTATTTTGGTGTGTAAGTCATTTCATGGGTAATGCATTCTTATCCTTTTGTAAGGACGGACGTCCATGCTATTATAATGTAAACGGGTTGAGAAATAATCAGACGGATTTCAGATAAAATTTTGCACAAATAACTGGAATATATTTATTTCAATAAACTGATAAGTTCTATAAAAACACTTGTATAAGGCTATTGTATTCACTGGTAAAAATGTATACTAAATATTAAAATATTCTAGATAGTCGGTTTCGGTTTTAGTAATTTTGTCAGGTTGTCAAAAGATTTTCGGAGTACAAGAAACATCCGAGTTCGGAGTATAAAGAACCTCCGATTGAGCAGAGTGGTCTTGGCGGATAAGCACACCAACTTGAAAAAGAAGTTTTGGATGTCAAGTCTCTCCAACAACTCGTCGTTTTCCAGTTTTGGACGTCTTTTTATACCCGATTTTCAACATGTAACAAGTTAGAAAAATCGTAAAACTAAATAAAGGAAATGCATCTCTGCGTAAAAATGTGTATGTACATACATTTTATATAAGTTGCATTGGTCAAAGATAACAATGCTATACGCACTAATATATAGATATGTAACTTAAAGAAGAGTTGTTTCTAAAATAACACTGTTGCACTAAAAGGTTTTCACGCGTTTCCTGGAACTGAAAGTAAGAGTTTGACAGATTTACTGCCTTTGTCCAGTAGAACTAACCTATCCTAACCTAATATTATATAGGATTGTGTATGTATATAACTATGTAACTACATATAGCAATAACCTAGTATTTATGTAATATTACTTAATCTGTATAGCTATTTCTTAATGTATGAAACTACATATAACACATGCTAAGATCCAGTGGCGCATCCGACAAATGTTTTGTTTTAGTGCAATCTAAATTAGACCGAGATGTGTTGAAAGCAAAACTTGCGTCTTTCACATTTCACATGATCATAGTATGTGTCAAATCGGCATCGTACTACTGTTATTGGATTAGAGAGGTCCATCGAAGACTAATAACATCCGCTATCCTCTCTAAAATGCATTTTAGTGTATTTAATAATTTTGCCTATAAATATGAGTCACATTTCAGAAAATAAATCAGTCCGTTTTTGTGAGTTGAAATCCTTAGGCAACGATATGCATTTATTCGCACATTTTAACAAAGCTCTGGTTTTCTGCGTAAGAAACTGTCACAACAAGTACATATTTGTGTCTCCTCACTTACCGCAAGTGAGGAGACACAACCTACTTATCTCCTGCACAAGTGAGGCGAGTTGAGACTACGTATAAATAAGACTCAGCGAATAAAAACATTGTGTGTGAATTGAGTGTGAGTTAGCTCAAGTCATAAATACAACGTGCAATCCTACGGTGATACACGTTATTGAGACGGTGTGCATTAGGTACTAAGATGCAACCGCAGCAAATGAGTATATAAGAGTGAACGTTCCGTTCACAATTACTCATTCCCTCCATCTCTACTTCAATCAAGGAAGCTGGAAGTTAACGCACTACAATCCGAAGAGTTGTCGCCCCTCTGCACGGGTAAATGTGTCAAGCCTGTCCGTCACGAAGGAAAGGCAGATCAAGGAATGGGACAAGAACGACGCGATGGCCCATAGCTGTATCATCCCACTCGTAGATGAGACAGATTCATCACCAATCACGCGACGTCAAAGAAAATCCATTTCGATTCCGAGGTTGGAATCCATTTCAAGCGTTAACTTGAAGATTCAGTTTGGAATAGCATAACAAAACTTTGCTTTGAGAGAAAATTTGAGCTGGACTGTTAATTGCAATATATAACATGCATAAACTTGCATTCCAATAGATAAAATACACCAATTCAGGATCAGTAAACATTACCAGTAAAGTTAACGCACTCAAATATATGAAATTGAAAGTGTAATGGTTACAGCAATAAATAATTAGAGGTACGGGAATATGTACATTTTTACATTCTCAGCATGTGCGACTTTTAACTGTAAAAGTTGAAATAATTTTTGTAACAGTCTACATACCACTATAACTTTGCATATCCCACTTTACAATTCCTTAGTGTCAAGGATACATTTAAATTACTTCGGACAATCTGCATATGAATGTGTAAATGTAGTTAACGACATTTGAAACAATACAAAATTTCACATAATATTTTGTTAATTACACCATAATAATCATTAACTCATTAAAATCTGCCGTCAGCCAGATTTGTGACATCAACATGACAATTTTTGTACCACAGTTCAGTTATCAGCTTATGTGCCATAATAGTCATTATATTTAATCACCAATACATTTGAAACGTTGAAAATCATAATTGTCCTACATGTTTTTTAATCTGGATTACTTGTATGCGCATATTTTTGCTTTTGCTTGTTTGTTAAGCTTGTTTAATCTTTTCTGAGTCTGGTAATCTATATTTTATTGCTCCATACCAAGATGGCATAAAACATTAGCTACTCCACAACGGACAAGCTGAGAAGAAATGAGTAAGTATTTTTTTGTGGTGTACATAAAACAAAACTTGTCGTTGTCACTTATAATAGGTTAGAGATAAAGTATATCACAATTATACCTTTAAAGCCTACGATATGGAATGCGAGCAGGAGGGTATGCAAGTACCTCTAGTACTGGTGGTATGCAAAGTCTCGGAAGACGGGCGTCGGAAGAAACCCAAAACAACAAAATTATCATTTCACAATTTCAGACAATGATAGCGATCCAGAAGAATAAAAACGCGATAGTGGTAAACAAAATTCAGATGGGATTCGATTAAATACAAATTATACGTAGTGCAACTATGACATCGAAAAGTAATTCAATATCTCATTTCACCAAATATGCTTAATATTCTTAGGCAGACCTTACACTTTTAAATTGAATGACATGGATGATGGGTTATTATTCTACTATCCAAGAGAGGAAAAAATTCCAAGTGAAAAACAAATTCACACAATATCATCATTTGATTATTCCCAACAACGTATTTGGTACTATAGGATATAAGTTATATTGGGTTCCACTTCGAGACCACAAAATAAATATAAATTGACATATTTTGATCAGGTCTACAAGCATGCTCGAAACTGCTCAATCAGGGTGTCAAGACAGAAGAACAGAGTGCTTCATGTCGGATCCAGACAAACTTATTTCTCGTGTTCCATCTCGTATTTACAACTGTCCCGTCTATTAAGATGTTGCATAACAAATTCTTGGTTTCCACTGGTATTTCATGAAAAACAACACGTTGGTTGTCCTATGTAGTGACGCAACAGAAATGGATATTTACACCACTATAGCCGCAAAATGGATTAATTTATTGCCGCCTGTCTATATGTAAGTATGTCAATTTTTAGGTACGGACAAAATCCCCTATTGGGATGAGAAAGTTGATTTTGCCCAAGGCACGATGCCATTTCTCTCTAGATAGAAAGAAGCATCTTGGTTTTCAGTCTTTGTTCGTTCCTAGGGCCTTGGTTTCATCTTTCACACGAAAGCTTGTCTAAAAGAAAACACACATTTATTGTTATAAACGCACATATTTGGTTTAGTATTTACGATTACATTGGTGACTGCTGTTTTGACTCACATTGCTTCGTTTTCTTTTGTGTATTGACATTTGTGCGTTTTTGTGCTCTTGGGACTTTTTCGTGTTCCATCACCTTTCCATCATTCTACCCGGTCATGGAGGTACCCCGTGCCTTGGATTCAAGTCAGTTTCACCGACATTTATGCGAACTCTTGCCGCCTCTTCTTCCTCTTTCCTTCTATTCCTCTTCGTCTTTCTTCTGACGAATAAAGCCTCCCGTTTCCTTTCTCTTACCCGCCTTGGTCCACAAGAGTGGCAGCGTATCGACCTGCTCCTCGCGTCTTTATGTTTTTTTATTGTCATATTTTTGCATGAGTTTCATCCGTCCTCTCGCGTCCCTTTCTACATGCCGTCTATGGTTTCGTTTTGGCCAGTGGCGGATTTAGTAGCATTCCTGGTTGGCTGCTAAGCAACGGTTGGTTACTAGCTGACTGTGTGTTGTTAGGGACCCCGTCCCTATGTCCTTGTGCGGCATTGCTGTTGCTATCCTGTTTGGTGCAGGTGCAACAAAGTCATTTCACTTAGCTATTTTAGCTTGGGTATCCAATAGAACTATTGGATCGGTACCAGCTGTCTCATCCAGGTCACTGAACTGACGTTGAACCAAATCGCCTATACCCTCAACAGAGTTTCCGGACCAGGTTGCGAAATGACCGACCACAACTACGTATTCCTTTTTATCAATTCCGACATTGCTCTTCCTTCTCCCTTTCCCACACCGCATTACATGCAGGCAAATTTCTTATTAACATGGAGAGAACTTCGCACTGAAATCACATCCTCTTTCCCCACTGAGGATTAGATCATGAGGACTTAACTGACTTAATCTCTAAATATTGCAGTGACTTCCTTATTGGACCAGTATGAGTAGGATGATCCTAGGCATTTTGATACCGCTATTTTGTTCCATCCATACCACGTAGCTCACTACTACTCGTACGAAAATGTAATTATTTGAGCGAACCCATGGAAAGGTCAACTAGAGATACCTCCACACGAATTTGATTTCTCTTTCTCCCGGCACTAAACCGCAAGAACGTACGACTCCTGGGGAGTTTGAAATTGCGCAATTTTGAGTCTCCACATTTATTGTCAGAAGCCGACATATTATGGTTTATATTTACTACCACAGCCATGCCAAATCGAATGACCTCTGAATCAGCGACAGCAGCGCAAGATCCTATATTTAACTGGCAGAAGAGACTAGTATGTCGAGTATGAAGAACTCAACCCATACATCCCAATCCTCCAAGCTGATGGAAATCGCGTGAACACTGTTTGGAGAGGCACCGTACCTGTGATTGCTTGGATGGATGAACAGTGGATCCTGAAATGTGTAACTTTACCAGAATAGGCCAACATCATCCATTAGACCTCATTAGACCCTCTGGTCTTTCATCTTCAGCCTTGCAAATCGTTACTTGCTAATCATTACTAATTGTTTTCCTTTTAGCCAAGAAGCCAAGAAGACAATAACGTTATAGCATATAGGTACATATATCAGTATATATACAGGCAGCAGACGCAGTATTGGGGGTCGTGATTGTAAGACATAATTCCCTATCTACTGCTGCTGGCCTGCCTCGATCTGTATAAAAAGTATCAAATAAAATCCTGTCCTCCTTACCAACCAATCTCAACTCGACTCCAAATCCACCACTTATTTCCTCATCGTGATTAACATCACACACACACAGAGCCATTTGTGGGGTCAGGAAATTGTCTTGTGAAAAGGGACATTTCAATCCCTTAGCTCATTTCCCATGTCCTGTACTTCCCAGGAGCCGCCAATCTCTTCAGTGGTGGCGTGATTGATGATGGTGGATTTAAGATAATAATGGGATGAGCAATTTTTGCAAACAAGGTAAACTGGTTCCACCATAAATCGGAGTACTCCGGGCTTGGAGTACACGAAGTTTGGCTGGAATACGCGGAGTACGCGTGGCTGGCCTGGGTACGGAGTACCCAGGCCAGCCAAGTCATGGGGTTGATGATGGCGCAATTCGTCGATATCCTTTCTCATTGGGGAGTTAGACCTCTACATGGCGCCGCCTTCCAGCTTCTCAAGTGGAAACATTGACGAGATGTGCTACCTTCTCCGCGCAATGTATGGGCTGCAACAGTCCCACAAATGGAGGAGACAAATTGACAAAGTTCTCCGCACCCTTGGACCCCGGCCCGAAGCGTGTATATTCATCAGCAAAAATATTACCATGGTGGTAAATTTCTGATCAGTCCGCAACAATTTATTTCTATAGATATACACCCATATATTCATCTATAATCCTTTCGTTACCATATAATCCTGCTTGAAGTACATTTTGACGCTTAGTCAAAAGTTTTTGGCGCAACGTGTTATAAATATTTATTTCTAAAGCGGTGCGTATTCAATAGTTCAACGTGCAACTGTAACATGCATTAATGGGTAATTATGTACACAACTACACAAACTAAAGACGTAAAACCATTTAAGGTTATCTTACACAAATTTCAACTTAAACCTACATATAATAACATAAAATTAACCCAATATTCAACAAATCACCCTAAATACTCACGCTAGCAAACCGGTAATCACAAAATTCAAAATAGCATTAAAATACGTAGTTTTAGTTTAATTCTCCATAACAAATAGGACCACATCCCCACACGCCACCTTAAACCCGATTGGTCTCAGAGACTTAAACTTTTTCTTTAAATATTTGCAATTATGTGATACTCCCCGCCACTGGTGCAAGAGGAGAGTCGAACTATCCCACAAATTTGTGAAAAATGGTATAGATATTTTTAAAAGCATTCCAATATTCAACGCGGTCGCCACCACGAACTGATAAATCATGAAAGGCATGTGACCATACATCCGAATTATGACGAATAAAAGTATAACTACCAGCACCAGGGCGTGCCACATGACGAAGAAAACCGCGTTATCATTGCCTCCACCCAGTTTTTCGTAAACTATGAAAAAATGTTCATATCGTGCCATAAACTTTTCAAACTGTCGCGCATTTTTTTTAGTTTTTCGTAACATTGATAAAATGTTGAAGTATTTGGTTAGTATTATTAACTGGAAATGAATCACGTATGACATATTTCTCGCAATATCTGTGCAGACGAGGAAATAAATTATTAATTTTGAGATGATACAGAAGGTTTGACGGTAATTGAAAACTGGAAAAAATCCAACGGGCGAGATAACCGAGAAGGGATCAAATCCTAAGTAAAGCCATACCAAGGGGGCGGCAGGACCGGCGCAGATGTGTAGGATGACGGCGTTTTGCAGGGCCAAACAGGCCAGAAGGTCCCGCATTGGCGATGCAGATGGTCGTCGTCCGAAGAGTACTTCTGACAACAAAATTTAAATTAAGTTTAAATAATTTATTTTTATACTTTAATACATAGATAAAATTATATCAGTGTTTTTAAATGAGGATTTTTAGATTATCCGGTCTACATTATTCATCCAATGATCATACATGGTTAATTATGTTAATCTGATAAAATTTGTAAAGTTACAGGGTACCGAAAAATTCTGACATTAAGTGAGGATATACATACTTGAATTTCCGCCCCTAGCTTACAATCAATATTCAAAAATCATAGAAATATGGGGCCTCCATGTTTGTAGAGAACAAGTGGCAAAAAATTAGTCCCGCCAAAATCCAGGAAAACCACTTCATGGCTAACCATTTGGAACTTATGGATCTTCAAGATATCTGTTTACGTTTCTGCATTTACATAGATTTTCTTAATTAGCCTTCATACATTTTATGTACACTCTAAGAAACCCGGCAACTAAGTTCTTACCAGGGGGAGTACAGATATTTATGTGACTTTTTCGCATGACAATTAATTGATTATTGAGTGGTAGAAAATTATTTAGAGTGTAGCTGCTCATTTCAAGCTTACAACTTGGTACTTACCAGATCCCAAATCCTTCTCCAACTCCAGCATTCTTGTAAATCCCGATGGTACGCCACTCCCTAAATATACTTCTCCACTGGATATGCAAAATCCCGACAAGGTGTACACGATAGTGACTGTGCACATTAACGAGAAAAACAAGTTGAAAGTTGTTCCCTCCGAGTTAAAATGACCTGCAAAAAGAAATGCGACACAGCCAAGGATTAGGATTGGATTAAAAATGAATTCCGTAAGACGCCAGACGAAACATGACTTCAGATTGAAATTGAATTTTTGTTTGGCTTGATCGTATTCCAGAGGACGTTTCCACGCCCATTTGTAAAGATTTTGATTGAAAGAGAGTGAATCTAAGGTGCTACAACTTGACAGGGAAGGGTGAAGGAAATATGACAAAATTTTAATGTCCATACTATTTGCTTTTTAAATTTTCTATGTAATGCAAACAGGTCAAGCGCCACCTGCAAGGTGCGTAGCTTTTATAAAAATAAAATAATAACAGGTTAGCCAGTTTTAAACGTGATATTGCCTTGCTAAATAACTAACGTTTTAATAAAATGAATATGTACTATAGAATTACAACTTCGGCTACCCCGAGATGGATATACATACACATACATATATCAAATATTTGTAGTAAACTTAATGGTAAACGGTTAATGGTGACAGCGTTCCGAGAAATAAATCGAACAAAATTTTTTTATTTTTTTGGGCGAAAGTGTATGCTTTTCATTTAATGAATTTCTGTTGATTCGAAGTTAGTCAAGCATGAGTTATATAAGGCTATTTATGTGTAGTTAATTTAGGAATTACTTTGAAGCTGAAGACTTGGAACGGACACACTGTCGTAATACAGATATGTATCTAAATACAGACAAAGACAAAAGTCATTTCCGATTTTTTGAAATATCAATTTCAATATATGTAAACTATAGAATCTTGGGGTAATCGGGTTTATTAATTTGCATAGTATATGCATTTATATGCCAATTTTCATTTGAGATTGTAAACTTAATATACTCAATGCAAATGCACAAATGCTTTAGAAATATGTTATTTATAAGTTTGCAGTAAGACTTGTTCGCAAGTTAAAAGTTACATATTTCGCTATTTATCATTTTGTACATGATTCCTTACAGCTTTTAACATACGTGTGTACGTTTGCATCTTATAATTCGACTTGAGCACTCGCATAATTCTACGGACTGATTCTACACTCTTGAATACCCGGTGTTAATCGTCACCAAACGCTGTGCATATGCAGCCCCCGTTTTAGGTATAGGCGAGCTAGGCAACCGCCTGGGGCGCCAGATTGTCGAGGGGCGCCGGCAGGCGCCCCTAGACACTACACACTAGATAAAAACGACTATGCGGAATTTTAAAATTTGTGGTGGAAAATAACATAAAAACTGACTTTCACTGAAATCTGTGCTACAAAATTTTATTTGTAAGTTATTCACAAATTTTAACTTGCGAAACTTTCAATTTTAGAAATAAACTGCAATTTCTTCGTAACACTTTACAATGCAGCAGCAGTGTGAGGTGGTTACCTCCGATTTTCGCCGGACTAATTTAAAATTGTTCACTAGCAAAAATAAGCCAACGTATGTATATTTGAATGCTATTTTTCCCATGTAGACGTGGAGTAATTTTTTAATAAATTTTCAGCCACAATCGGGATTTTTGAAAACTTTCATAACATTTATCAAATTTTCAACCGATGAAGAAAAATATGCACAACGTTTACTAAGAATAGCTTCTCGGAAATTATAAAACCCATTTTTGTCAATCTTTTAAATCAAACAAAAATAGAGTGTTTTGTGCCTCTAAAGACGCAGAAAAACTTGTAGCATCAACTCTTCAAAATTAAAAAAAATAATTCGTATAATTTCAGCGAATTCTAAGCAAAATTGTACTGAATTTTTAAAATGGTAAAATCGTAACATTTATAGGATTAAAAACCGGGTATTGGCTGTAATTTTATTTTGAAATTCTACAACATTCGTGATCCCGCGGATTCAGCAAAACGAAAAAGTATGTGCCCGTTAATTTTCTGAGCATGAGCAACTTGAAATTAGTCGCATCAAACTCGGAGATTACCAGCTTACGCTTCTCCATTGTTGTATGATTTAAATTTTGGATAAGCAACGCCTCAAAAAGTTAGAAATCTTAATGTGGCTTATGTTCCTTAATAATATTCAATTATGTTTTCAGTAATTAAAGATATTTAATCAAACTTATCTAAAATATGCTGATTTATGTAAATTCAATTAGTGTAAAATGCAAGTTTGTACGATTATATAGTTAGGTGTAGTGCATAAAAGTGTTTTCGAGCGCCGATGGTGCGAGCACGTAGGGGCGCCATTATCGTTTTGCCTAGGGCGCCACATCGCCTAGGACGGGGCCTGTGCATATGTGACTTCACCGTGCGGTAATAATGTGTCTGACCTAATGGTGGTCAAATTAACACCAGCCAGTGACAATTTGTCACCATGCGGACAAGATTTATCACCATTTGGTGAAGTCACATATGCACAAAGTTTTGTGACAGTTAACACCGGCTTTTTTAAGAGTGTACATTCTTTTACAAAGTAAACTATGGTTCATCTATTAAAAATGAGCCACTTTTTTCAAACTTGTTTTCTTGATTTATTTATTTAATCATTTTTAGCGATGTGTGAACTTCCAAGGTGCGTATAAATACGTTTATTTGTTAGTGGTTTCTCCTAAGAGGGTGATGTAAGAAAAATTTGTTTTCAAAAAAATTAAAATTTCTGGAAATGCATTTATGTATTTATAATAATCTGCAACAACAACCTCATCCGAAATGTGTGACCTTCATTGGTCAACCATTTGCCCGATCGTATCAGTCTTTGAACACCCTCATCTTCAGAGCTTGCTAAATTGGATAGATTTTCAAAATCGGGACAAAATGTACATATACCTATTTTTAAGAGTTATTTCGTTTCCAATCCGTAATCTTTTACGTGCTCAAATTTCGCTACGTAACAAATGTTTAAACGAAAATACTACGAAAAGGTTTAAAATAGTGTTTGTTCGATATCACGAAACATACACTTTTAGAAAATTAGTTAACGCCTACCATAAAGGCTACCGGTTCTTCGGCCGATATGAACATGGAAAATTAATCTGCTTTTAATACTCAAATGTGCCTGTTCACAATCCAAACCGATGGGCACAATCTAAGAAATCTGGTAATAAAATGGGACCGTGCACTATGATACGAATAACTCTTCCGTAGTATGTCGTGTTATAACTTGTGCATCTATTCATAGCCTTACGCCAATACGTACGTATTTCAGTAATCAAATTTTACCATATCGGTAACAATGTATAATCTAACCACCAGTTGGTGGAAAGTTTAATGCCGCGTAATCCTTAACTACATACATACGCTACCTCTAGCGAAGGTCGTCCCAGATTTATTGATCCTTCATGGCCAAGCTATGTTCGTGTTAAACGACCTTCCCTCGTAGACCGTGTGGTCTACACCGCATTTCTAAGAGTGTATCTTGTATAACTTATTATCCAACTAGATATATTAATATCCCAGGCTAAATTTATACACGACACGACGTGTATTTCTCTGATTGGTCTGCAGCAAACTGAAGCCCAGAGTTTACTCACATTTGAACGTCTTGAAACATAAAGACGCATTTCGTTGTTAAGTCTGGAAGATTTTTAAACAGTCGCGACTGGGAAGATTTCTGAATATTGAATGCAAGTGTCCCGGGAGGAGTTGAAAAAAAAATATTGAAGAAGTGAATTGACGATTACATTTATTTAGCTGCCTCATTAAAAAATGTACCCTTTACTTATTACCTTGGCCTTAGGAATTAGAAACACTATAGCCGTGGACAAATTTGACCTGAATTTCGTATTTGACAAAGGAGAGGAGTATGGGCGGGAACTTCGGATAAAAAATTTCTCCCCCATTTCATACCATCACAGTGTTAAAATTATACAAAATTTTGGTCCTCCGGTAAATAAGACGAATTTCATGCAAAATACAAATGATATTGAGAGATCCCCTCGTCTAAAAATATTGTTTATTTCAAACCCTTTTTTATAATCTCGGAGGAGCTCATCAATTTAAGCTCGGATTATATCTTTCTCTTTCGGTCTTTCTCAGAATTCTCAGAGCACGAAGTCCTTAAGCTTTCATTGCTCATCAAGACGTCCAAGCTGATATTTTTCGGAGAAGATGGCATTGTCGTTCCCTGCTTTCCCTATAGAAATTCTCTCCGAGGAACATTTATCAGCAGACACTTTTTCTCACTTGATAAGGTTAACTCGATTTGGCACCTACAAAACGAGATCAATATGCAAGGAAATATGTTGGTTTCTAATGACGCTTTCAATAATATTAAGATTTCTGAGAAAATAAATCTTTGTGGGGTTAGCCTTAGGAGATTTCACCCGTCTGGGGGTTTGTACATATTATTGTACAAACTATATGATCGGAATGCGGCTAAATTTCACTACGATTCTACAACCCCCTAACACGCCTGGTGCTGTTATCATGTGGGGTGCACTTTTAGCACCAGTTACGTTAACCTCTTATACTCAAAAATTAAAATTGTTCACCCTGTCTTTTAAAAAGTTTAGATTTTCAATCATCACTCAATTTCCGACGGCTGAAAGTAGTTTTGGGAACGTTTTCGCCCCATTTGACGTCCCCAGTGGGGACTCCCCACGTGGACCTTAATTTCAACTTTTTGCCTTGCAACAACTGTTCTAATTCAATTTAACCGGGATATGCGTAATCTGCGTAGGACCAGAGCAGAATATAGTGTCACATTCCTCCGTGATTTAATAACATTTACCTCAATTTTGCTCAGTCAGTATTGTAGTGGTATAGCAAATTGGTTACAAAAGCACAGGAAAGCTGTTCCCTTGCTTACAGTGTGGTTTTTCGGATGTAACGTTCTCATGCAAAATTTCTACCATGGATCAGTCACCTCAGATTTGACGGTAACACCATTTCCCGCCGTACCCAGAACTTTCGAAGAATTGGCGGAATCTAATCTTACAATAATTACGACCAGTAATTCCATATTAAACCAAAAACATGACTCCCTCCTCAAATTTCTCTTGTCACCGTTGCTTGAATCTATTAGGGCAACTTCGTCACCAGGCGGTGAAAAGTTTGCCACCTTTTTGTCAACTTTTGTACACCGATGTATATTCGTTTCGCGTGAAAAGTATAATTTGTTGGTATTAACGAGCAATATTGCCAATTTGAAAATCATAGCGACCAAAGATTCGCAAATTCGGACGGACAACACGTTTGCAATTATAGACGACGAAGACTTTTTAAATCGACTTACTCCGTTAATAAGAATTCTTGGGAAGCGGTTAGTCTTCGACAGCATGCACGACGTACCCTTCCAGTTTCACGCTATGGCGTTCAGCAGCCACAATTTTATTTCACCGGCAATGTCTAAATGTATGGTAAGCTTGACGGAGTCAGGCATATCTGGGAGGTGGGAAGTAGTGGAGACCTTGATCGCTCAGGTATTTTATATGCGATATTTTGGACTGGAATCTGTAAGAAAGTTTTTCCAGAAATTAACTTCCAAATTTAAAGAGTCGAACGTCTAAATCTACAATTCTCAGGAGGAAGCCTTTCCCGCACTGTTCTATGTTCTGGGTTTATATGCGACGGTTATCGTTGTTGCGGTCGTAACCTTCCTGGTTGAGTGTAAGCTTATAATTAAGTTTCTAGATACTTCAAAGAGTTCTATGCGACGTTTTGGCAATTATGTAAGTCAGTTATTAGCACAGGGCATTTTTTATATATTAGAAAACTGCAAAAGGAGGCTTTTGTAAATATTTTAGTATTTGTATATATTTAAGGCACGTGAAGGTTTCTAGTGCATTTAAAGTGCCACACAAGGATACATAGGTTAGGCTAATTAATATTAAATTAGTAACATTAAAAAGGATGCAAAATTATTGATGTTTCAGAAGATAACCATCATCCAACGCTACCAATTAATCAAAATTAAAATTTCTTCAGTATGAAACACTCCATGCAGAATTGTAGCACACCTGACCACACAAATCGACACAAAAACTGATCACGGCACAACTGCACATCAACAAATTTTGTAGTTAGATTCGGCAATCAGACCTCCTTCTTGGCTCAAATTGCCTTTATGCAGAGTCGTATTTATGGTCTGTTTATGTCAACTATTTTATAAGCTGAACGGTACTATTTGATATATCCATTAGTGCCAAATTATTAAAGCGATATTCCACTGTATGTTACTCTTTTTCGACATTTTGCGATATGATATTGAATAACCTATTCCCTTTTTGCCACAAATGTGTCAAATACTTTGATTCATGTTAAAGAACTAATTTTAACTCCATTTTTAAGATTTTACGATCAATAATATGCAATCATTCATGAATTTGTAAACGCTTTTGGCAAAGAGGCAATAAATCAATCTTTATTTTACTTGAAATTTATTATAATACGCTGGAAATGTTTGTCGGGGACAAATGTAAAAGTAAGGGAAGTCAAGTTGCAAATGGCGCGTCTTATCTTAATTTTATTAATTTAACACAAAACACATTCGAGAATGTGTAGTTATCGAGGTGTTGTTGGTGAGTAGTGGTTATCGGGTGTGGCACAATCAATCGCAATGCAAATGCTGGAGGCACCTGCTTACAATTATCTTACATATTCTAATTCCAACTAATTAAAGCTTACATTTAGTAACACAAAATTAACTCAACATTAAATAAATCCTTCTTAACCCTACTCAAAGCGGTAATCACAAAATTCAAGATCGCATTAAAATACGCAGTTTTAGTAGATTTCTCCATAACAAATAGGACCACATCGCCACACGCCACCTTAAACCCGATCGGTCTCAGCGACCCAAACTTTTTCTTTAAATATTTCGAATTATGCGATACTCCCCGCCACTCGTGCAGGAGGAGAGTCGAATTCTCCCACGAATTGGTGAACAGTGGAACAAATATTTTTAAAAGTATTCCAATATTCAACGCAGTTGCAACCAGGAACTGATAAATCATCAAAGGTATGTCCCGATGCAAGCGAATTATGACGAATAAAAGTATGACTTCCAAAACAAGAGCGTGCCACATTACGAGGAAAAAAGCGTTATCATTGACTCCACCAAGTTTTTCGGAAACTATAAAAAACTGTTCTTATCGTGTAATAAGTTTGGCAAAATATCGCGCATTTTTCGGAATTTCTCCGAACATTGACAAAATCTTGGAGTATCTGGTCAGGATTATAAACTGGAAATGAATCACGTATGACATATTTCTTGCAATGTTGGTGCAAACGAGGAAATAAATTATTAATTTTGTGATGATGCTGAACGTTGGACAGGAATCGAAAGCTGGAACCCATCTGGCCGGAGAGATAACATCCAGTGGATCAAGTCCTACGTAAAGAAATGCCAAGCGTACGGCTGGACCGGCGCAAATGTGCAGCATGGCGGCGTTCTGCAGAGCGATGGTGATTAGCAAGTCGCGCATTGAAGGAGTAGACGGTCGTCGTCCAAAGTGTGCGTCTAATAATGCAAAAACTAAATTTTAAATACATTTGAATTACTTAATGTTTATAAGTGAAAGTTTTCGAAAAGTATGCTTTTTAAATGATCCGGTCTAATTCAAACAATGTTGAAACATGTTAAACTTTTAGAATCGATCAAAATTTGAAACTTGAAAAATCCTGATTATAAGTTATGATTTAGTTACAAATTCCGCCCGAGCAAACATTTTCGCATTCAAGAAATCGTATCGGTCAGCCTATGAGAACAGGATAAGGAAAATTAATCCGGTAAAAATCTAAGAAAACCAGTCCATGCCTAGCCATTTGTAACTTTTAGATCTTCAAGTTACCCGATTACGTTAGTTTTTTAACCATCCTACAGGGTTACTTACTCCAGTTCCAACCTTTGTACTTATCAGATCTCAAATCTTTCTCGAAGTCCAGCATTCTTGTAAATTCTGACGGTACGTCCATCCCTAGTGATACTTCTCCAATGGATATGCACAATCCTGACAAAGTATACACAATAGTGACTGTGTACATTAAAGAGGAGAACAAGTTTAAAGCTGTTCTCTCCGAGTTAAAATGTCCCAAGAGAAGAAATGCGACACAGCTAAGGATTAGGAGTGGATTAAAAACGAATTCTGTAAGACCCCAAATGAAACATGATTTTGGATTGAATTTGAATGTTTCTTTGACTTGATCGTATTCCAGGGGACGTTTCCACGCCCATTTGTAAAGATTTTGATTGAAAGAGAGTGAATCTAAGGTGTTACAACTTAGCAGCGAAGGGTGGAGAAAATGTGACAAAATTCTTTTGTCCATTGTTTTTGGGTTTTATGTAATGCTCACAAGTCAAGAGTCGATTTCCACTCACTGACCTGGCTCTTGTAAGATTAATGAAAGTTACAAAATGTTGGCCAGTTTTAAACTTGATATTGCCTTTCTAAATAACTAACGTTTTAATAAAACGAATGTCATAAAATTGGTTCAATACAACTTCACCTTTCCCGTAAGATATACATACTACAAGTAAAGTTAATCTTATCGTAAACCTGATAGCGCTCGGAGAAATAAATCGAACAATTTGTTTCTTAATTTATGGGCAGTACAAGATAAGATTTTCATTTCTCGAAATTTCAAGTTGATTTCAAGTTAATCAAGAATGACTTATATAAAACTGTGGTTACGTTTAGAATTAATTTGAGGCTGAAAATTTGGAACGGACACACTGCCATTATGGAACTAAAGATATATACCCACGAGGATAAAACGTCATTTCCAATTTTTTAGAAATATAAATTTCAACATATATAAACTATGGAATCTTGGGTGTAATCATATTTATTAATTTGCATAGTATATGTGCACGTAAACGTTCGTTTGAGATTACAAATTTATTATACATGTTCATCACAAAAAAACTAATGTTTTAGAAATACTGCAGTTATAGATATTAGTTGAAATAAGACTTGTTGGCCAACGTGGCCAGTTCGATAAAGTTACTTTATTATGCATTAAATTTTACCTGACTCTTTACCATCTTGAATATACGCATGTATGCATGTCTTATTTGGACTTGATATAAATTTGAAATGTGTATTTTTCACTCGGGAATTTTGGTATATGTATTCTATGTATCTGCCCTTATATATTAAACCACCAAAAGTTACAGAAATTCAGAATATGACATTTATGTACTTTATGTTCGCACCGTGCTAAAGTCGATATTCGTCGAGATGCGGGATAGTTTTTTTAACCGCCTTACTAAAAAATGAAAAACCGTCAGAGCAAAAATTCGACGTTTTTCAATATTGATCTTATCAGCCTTACGCAGCGACCTATTTGCCTGCAAGGTCAAACTACTTACTTCTTACATAAATCGGATATTGATACATGTCCAATATTACTAGAAAATGTGCATCTCATTTCAAAGTTGGTAGTGCTGAGTAACGGAGAGATTGACGGACTAATCTAAGTAATCTACATATAAGTTGCTTAATTACTTTCTAATATTTATGTAATAAATGTATTACGTAGCCAGCTCATTTCATGGTAATGGTTTGATTCTAAGTGGTAAGTTTTCATCACCCCAACGATGCATATTTTTCACTATACGGCAATTCCCGTTATCACTGGGCCGGTTAAGTCATACACGCACTCAGGTTGGTGATGACCGTTTCTCTAAGAGTGGACTTAAATGCATTTGTACATGTGTCGGTATAAAGTGGTGTATAATTTGATGTGTAACTCCATAATGAGCAGTGCAACGATATATTAATTTCCTGGTTTATGAGAAAAACTATTGTAAAAACCTATTTAGGCTTCCACGTCGGTCGTCATGCTGACCATTATCATCAGCATTGTAAATACATCGGCGAAAAATTTGCCGCTGCAAATTGTCGTCGGATTTATCATGGTTGGAATAGATTTATTTATAGTGATTCATATCACGTTCCGAATTCTCAGTTTGCCTCGGGAAAGTTGATTGAAATTATCAAACTCTTGCTGAATGGGAGGGATTCAGCTTGGCTGAAGCGCTTCGGAAGGAGGTCGTGTCCTTCTCTAAAAGTTGGGATGGGGGACAGAACATTTTTTGACGGGGTGACTCCATTAATTATTTTTGTATGGACAGGTTAATTGGCGTGTTGCTAATTTATCTAGTAAATATGCAGGTGGAGCGAAATATGCATTATTTATGTGTTGCATACATATGAAAGTTTTCAAATACATAATTCTTAAAACTCGAAAAGTGGAATACTTAATTTTAAATTTTAAATATTACCTTAAGCATCTGTAGATGATTTTAAGTAAAGACGATTTCATAGAAATTCGGGTCGGTAAATGTATGTTACGTCTTGTAGAATTAGATATATGTATACTGTTGTGGTTCACGTCATTTGCATATTTTGACGAGAGTTTATCAGCATGGAAACTCCCTTAAAAGGGGGATAGTGAGATCTATTTATGCAAATGAAGTAATCTGCATCCATAATTCCACTACATGTAGTGCTTGGGAGAAAGTTTAAGTAATAATTCACATTTAAGATGGCTAAAAGCATCCATAAATTATTTGGTCAGTGAAATTTTGAATATAAACATAAAATACATCAAGTTTATGGCTTACATGGTGTCTACATAGAAATGTAAAATTTTAAGATCTAGTTATGTGTGGTATAAATATACATTTACATATACTGCACATTTGTCATTTAACCATGACATTTGCCAATTCCTTCGCATGTCTATTTTAGCAAAGCACGTAAATATGTTTACTCTTTTTTAGAGAGAAAACACGATGGTATTTTTATATACGACGCCACATCGCATCACTGCAATGTATGTTCATCCATATGCGTGATAAGTCAACAATATTAATAGACATTACCATGACAAGATCAAAGGGTAACACATCAGTAAAAGTGGTTTGACATCGTGTCTATAGGTTGACGCGAAGCTAAGAAATTCAAGAAAACAAAGTTATCACGAAACCAACACTTTCAGAAAACTAATCTACGCCAAGTTTAAGCTTTCCCACTTCATCCACCGACATGTATGAAAGATTAATTTTATCCTAAAGTCACTGGTGCATATTCATTGTCCAACCTAATGGTACACCCTAAAAAGGCTAGCAATAAAATAACACCGCCTAGTACTATATGGATGACTCTGTAAAGGGCGTAATCATCAATGTGTGCTTAAACCTAACGGTAATACATAGTCGGCTAATTAGCTTTTACCATACCTTTAACCCATTTCTACAAGTGTACATACGTGTTTCTGCAAACGTCAACTTCCACAATTTCTCCACGTTTTCGAATGATTTCCACACGTAATTGTTTCCAAAGCAAATTATTTTTATTAAATTAAATTAATTATTAATTAATTATTATTACAAAGTGGTAAAAACTTACTACCAATATTTGTGGAAAATTTAATGCCGAGAAATATTTATTTACATACTTGCATTCATTGCTAAATCACAATTCTAAGGGTGCGTGATATTCGGTTACCATATTGATTATTACACAATTTGATATACATAAATATTCAGCCCAACCATGTACACGTCTTCGTCGGGTAAAATTCTAGATCAAACCGACGTCAATATTTTAGTTACATTCGACTCCTGGCGTGAACCATAGTGACAGAAGAAAATCCAACAAGAATTGTGCTTATCTAGCCACCTAATGCAAAGAATGTACCGCCTCTCAATATTGTTTGTTCTTTTCGTCATAGCAATTGGAAATAGCGTAGGGCTGGGGAAATTTGACCTGAATTTCATACTGAACAACGAGGAGGATCGTTGGGAAGATATGCTACAAACCTTGCCAACTCTTTCGTATCATCACAGTGTAAAAATTATACAAAATTGGAATACTTCCACGAAGAATCCTGCCTTCGTGCAAAAAACCAACTATTTTACAAGATCGCCTCGACCAGAACTATTACTTATTTCAGAACCATCACTATTGTATTTGCGCAGATTCAAGACTTTCATAAACTCAAAAACCAGATATATCTTTGTCTTTCTGTCGCATTCATTACGCTACAAGGATAAACTTTCCCTTGTGATCAGGACCTCTAAGATAATATTTTTCAGAACAGGTCGCATTTTTATTCCGTGCTTTCCCTGTCACAATTTTACGTTTGCTACTAACCACATTTTCTCATTCGATATGATTAACTCAATTTGGCACCGACAGAACGAGGTCGATATGCAGAGGAATATTTTTCTTCTCACCTACGCGCTCCGTTATGATATAATTTTTAAGAAAAAAAATTCTTGCGGTCCAAGCCTTAGTACATTTCTCGCGAGGGAGTCCTTACAATACTGTCAGAGTTATATAGTAGGAATGCAGCTTAATTTCACCACAGTGCGCAGAAAAAAAGTGGAAAATACTGGCATTACACCGAACATGCATTTCAATTTATTTATGAACGATAATTTCATGAATAGGTTTTACAAAAGCAAACATGTTATGTTGCTGACCCTAACTGTTGAAAAGTTTAGATTTTCCATAGTCACTAAATTTCCGATGGCGGAAAGTAGTTTTGGCAACGTTTTTACCCCATTTGATTGTTGGACGCGGATCTTGATTTTAGCTTTTTGCAATGCGATAACCACTGTAATTCAATTTAGCCGGGATATGCGCAATATTCCTAAGAGCAAGGCAGAATATAGTGTCATATTCCTCCGGGACTTAATAACATTTACGTCGATGTTGACGAGTCAGTATGGCAGCGATGTGGTGAACTCTTTGCAAAAACGAAGAAAGGCCGTTCCGATGCTTTTCGTGTGGTTTTTCGGGTGCTACGTTCTCATGCAAAATTTGTACAAAGGATCAGTCACCTCAGATTTGACGGTTACACCCTTTCCCGTGGTTCCCGCAAGTTTGGAAGATTTAGTAAAATCTAATCTCACAATCATTACAACCACCACAATTTACTTGCCTGCCGGGAAGCATGGACCCCTCATACGACATCTACTCTCAACTTCAGTAAAATCTACTAGAAGAGATTCTTCAACAAGTGGTGAAAAATTTGTCGCATTTTTGTCAACCTTTGTACACCGGTGTATCTATATTTCGCCCAAAACGTACAATATTCCCGCGATTGCAAATAATATTTCCAACTTAATTCCGATTCAAACCACATTTGCAATTATTGATCGAGATGTCGAATTGATCCAATTGACCTCTTCAATAAAAATTTTGGGGAACCGGCTAGTCCTCAACAGCCTGCCCGACCTGCCTTTAAAGTATTACAGAATAGCATATGCCAGCCACAATTACATTTTCAAGACCATATCTAAAAGCCTTGTAAAATTGACGGAATCAGGGATATCTGGAAGATGGAAAGCACTCATGACTATGAAATTGCAGCAACGTTTTATGCAATATTCTGGCCCAGATCGGATCAAAAGGTTGTTGCGTCAATTAAATTCCAACTTTAAAGAGGCAAACGTTCAAATCTCCAATTCTCACGAGAGCGCGTTTCCCGCGCTATATTACTTTCTCGGTTTATGTGCCACGATTATCGCGTTAGCGGTCGTAACTTTGTTGGTTGAGTGCAAGCTTGCGATCAAGGGGGCTCCAGCATTAATAATGTTTATGCGGAACGTTTATGTGATTATTTGGGGGTAATTAAGTAAGTAATTATACACATGGTGATATTGACAGCACACTAAACTCTGGTGTGCGTATTGCAAAAGGCTTGGTTAATTTAGTTACTACACTCTTAGAAACTGGGTATTGATCCATGAAAAATTTTAATACCGTCTCACCGGTATCATCAAGAGGTGACAATGTGGTATCAAAATTTTACGGAAAATCAATACCGGACTATTGAACTTAGAGAGTATTAAATAGTAATACTATTAAGGTATGAAAATAATACTGTGGGGTATGGATTTTATACCACGTTTACCAAGTCTCAAATCTGTCCGGTATAGACTTGTGCGCGAGATTTGCAAACTACTCACTTGCAGTTGCAAATCGTTCTCGTTTTAAAAATAAGTTCTTCTTAAATAGTTCGGCTGGTAAATTATTTGTGGGGAAGAAATTGACTACTTCCGCTAGTGGAAACTTTGACACGTTCTTATTAAAGGGTAAGCTTAAATTTATTCTTTTCGTTTTATCTTTTGCCACGTATTAAATTAATAGGGAGGAATTTTAAACCACCAATTTCGTTGTTTTCTGCTTTATATTAATTAACTTATTTTTTTATGTTTAGCGACATCATCAACTTCGCCAATTCCTAGTTCCGGTCGTGAATATAGGATTCCGGATAATTTTAGGTTGGTGAATACATATGTATACGAAGTTAGAATGACAATTTAAATTAAATTAGACGTGTATAGATATTTCAACTAATTGACAACTTGCTTATCACTTATTTCAGTCGGATATTTCCTGTCGAATTAGGAGGTAAGATAACTTTAAATTGAAAAATATATATAAATAACTGCCTAAAAGTTTGTTTAAACAAGTTATTTCTTTAATTACTTGCGCTTTTAGATCCAGTCAGCTCAACTTTTCCACATTATAGTGCGTAAGCCAGCTTTATAATTAAGTCATTCCATTATATGTATTACATCCGGATTTCCATTTTTTGTAAATATTTATGTCATTTATAATTTTATGACTTGTAATTGTATCAAATAAATAATGTTAAAATCAATACCAAGCAGTACTAAACCGTTATTTTTTTTACTGCATGGTATCACTCATTAATACCTTATTTAGTCGTTTAATACCGCTGCATCCTAGGTTTATACCCTTCGGTATTAATAAACAATTCCACCACGAAAAAAAAATCAATACCGTAAGTGACATTTTAATACCGTCACGGTATAAATCTAAAATAATACCGCCTGGTATTAAATCAATACCAAAACGGTAGAGTCACATATGAATACCGCGTGGTATTGATCTGGTATTGATTTTTCTAAGAGTGTAATTATGCAAATGTTCTTTTATATTGTGTATAAGACATTCTTAACTTTCCTACCGCCAATAAATACTCTGTGCATAGGAAATATATTCAAACTCCCATCCTGCGCTAACTCAACAGCAATGAAATAAACGACATACGTGAAATATCTGCATAGTTAATTTTTTGACCCTGAGAGAACAATTGTGCATTCAAGAAAGCGTTGAAATACTGGACCGCTTAAATACGTTTGTCGAGAACAAGGTACATGAAATTAGTCTCGTGAAGAACTAAGAAAATCACCGCATACCTACCCATTTCGAACTCATAAATCTTCTATAAGTTTAATAATAACTTTTACGCTTCTACATGTACATAGATGTTCTTAACCTGCCTACATATGTTTTATGTAGATGCTCGTTCCAAGCTTCCCACTCGACACTTACCAGATTCCAAACCTTTCTCCAAGTCCAGCATTCTTGTAAATCCCGCTGGTATATCACTCCCTAGTGATACTTCTCCAATGGATATGCACAATCCTGACAAAGTATACACAATAGTGACTGTGTACATTAACGAGAAAAACAAGTTGAAAGTTGTTCCCTCCGAGTTAATATGTCCTAACAGAAGAAACGAGACACAGCCAAGCATTAGGATTGGATTAAAAATGAATTCTGTAAATCTCCAGACGAAGACTGATTTCGGATTGAAACTGAATTTTTGTTGCACTTGATCGTATTCCAGGGGACGTTTCCAAGCCCATTTGTAAAGATTTTGGTTGAAGGAGAGTGAATCTAAGGTGCTACAATTTGAAAGGGAAGGATGAAGGAAATATGACAAAATTTTCATGTCCATATTTTTTTTCAATTTTTTTATATAATCTAAACTATTCAAGAACCACTGGCAATGTGGGTAGCTTTTATGAGAATAATGAAAATAGTAAAATGTTGGCCAGTTTTAAACGTGATATTTCCTTGCTAAATAACTAACGCTTTAATAAAATGATATGTACTACAAAATTATATTTAACTTCGCTTACCCCGTTAGAGGTATGTACATATTAACTCATATGCTACAAATATAGTAAACTTGATGATAAAAATATTTGACAGTGTTCCGAGAAATAAATCGAACACAATTTTTTGTTTAGTTTCTGGGAGAAAGTAGATAATATGTAAGCTTTTCATTTATCGAATTTCTGTTGATTCGAAGTTAATCAGGAGTAAGTTATATAAAGCAGCATGTAGTTAAATTTTAAATTAAGTTGAAGCTGAAGCCTTGGAACGGACACACTGTCGTAATAGGACGGAAGATGTATATCTACATACTTACAAAGAAAAAATCCATTTCCCATTTTTTTGAACTATCAATTCCAACATATGTAAACTATTGAATCTTTAATCGGATTTGTTAATTTGCATTGTATATTTATTTATACGTCAACTTTCATTTGAAATTGTAGAACTTAATATACTCAGCACAAACGAACTAAAATGTTTTAGAAGTATGTATTTTATTGATAAATTGAAATAAGACTTGTTCACCAATGTGGCCACTTCGAACAAGTTATTTTACTATGCATTTTTTTAGCTGATGCTTTACCGTCATTCCATATTAGGTCATTTCCACACAAGCAGTAGCGAAGCCGTTTGTCGAATGCAGAATTCCTGAAGGACCATAGGAGTTAATTGTTCGACAAAATTATTTCCAAATTGTACCCTTAATGGTCCCAATGATCTACAAACCCTCCTCTTCAATGGCGACTTACATTTTCCCTTAAACCTCAAAATCCATTCAGCGCTAATCCTGATAACATTTCCAGCCACGGAAAATATTACCAGGGTGAAACTTACCAGTCCCAAGTAGGGACACATGAATATCACCATACTAACAACATTTGTCTCAGGACTTTGCCAAATTTTGATGGCTATAAAGCAATAAGAAAATTGCAGAAGGGGTACGAAGTAGCCATAGACTGCAAATATTCTGTCGCTGATGACAGAGTTAACGATTTTTTCAAGAACCTGCAATTTCTTATAGCCAGAAATGCCCGTTTTCAGATATTTCAGGTCCGACAGCAGGAACGAAATGCTTGGGACGAGAACCACGATGCCGTGATAACCTGAACCAGCTGCAACTACCATCATGTTGAAGATTTCGAGGATTATTAGGCCGCATCTTATCACGAAATTGCATTCACCATGTTGACAAAAAAGAGCACTCAGGAGGGGTGGTTTGGAGGGGAATAGGATTGCGAGAATGGCCATACAAATCGGCAGACACACATATTGCAGTTCTGCCATGTCCAGGCAGAAGAAGGCACACTTCCATATGAGGTTGGCTTGGTTTTGGGTTGAGTAGTTTTCACCTAACGAAAATATGAGATCCAAGTATTAATCAGAATTTTGATGAGTGATATTATTTAACCAACATATAAAATTTAAGAGTGGGATTTGATCCAAGTCCGGATAGAATTCAGCTCTAGCCAACCACCCAGCTAAGAATAGTGATGTTAATCCTAGTCCTTCCACCGTTTCGAGATAATTTGCTGCCTTCATTCTAGTACAATAAAGTTGGAGAAGGATGCCCAGGAATTGTAGGATTAGTCCATATCGGACTATGCTGTGTTGTTTCATGTTTCGCAGAATCAATTGGTCCTTATTTTCATCCCAGATTCGAAAAGTGCAAATAAGCATGTTAGTATATCTGGCGTGATGTTTAATCTTGGCAATTAAAGGAGATGATTGTGATGTAATGCTGGACATCATTTTCGAACAACCAATTAGACTACGTAATGGAAACGAAAGTACGAAGTACAGGTAAATATTATAGTCTTTATGTTTCTTTGTTGATACGACGTTTTACAATAATGAGATTATTGCAGAAATCGCTAAACTTGTCAGCAATAGAAGGATTAGCAAACCTTTCAGCGTGCAGATAGTTCTGTCGGAAGATACAATACCAAAGAAAGCTATTTTACATGTGGCTGTTTATCGCACTTGCAGGATGTGTTCACATGTTGAGAATATCAGGCAATGGACATATATATTCGGCAAGTAAAAGATAAAATCCACTGTCTGAATATTTAATTATGTATCCACAACCAAAACCCTAGCCTCACCCGGCATGGTCGATACAGATATGCAGATGTGTAAATCAAATAAGCTGAAATTAATCATAAATTATATATTTCTTCTCGCAGCGTAAAGAACATAATGTCTAATAGACATTGTCTATAATAATAAATTAAACACCAACTTCACTTTAGACGTGAGAATAAAGTAAATAATGTGAATTTAAATAATACATGTCCTTTATCCGTATTTACTTCAGTATGCACAGGTAGTAAACCAAGATAAATACATAATTTAATAGATGTGTATCGAAGCTCGACCATACGATGGAATTATTTTTGCGTGTCACCTCAATTGCATTAATCTCTGTCCAGGTTCGGTGATATGGTCGTTATACAGTGTATCAAACAATTGAGTACACGGTAGAACGCCTCTTCATTAAGCATTGAATAAGTTATTTGTTTTTGCAAGTTTGAAAGTGAAATACGCATCTGTAACTTAGAATATAATGCGGAATCTGAATTTCGTATCAAATTTCATGCGAACCAATTATTTCAGCCTGCACTGTGAGATATGTCCGGGAAAAATGAAATCCCGCATCAAAAAATTGAGTACACGTTGCAACTTTAGTTTAGATATTTTCATTTTCTTGTCCACCAGTCTTTGGTAAGTGATTAATTATAATTAATTACAGTCTATAGTTGCAAATAACAAATTTCATTAAGTCTTTCAATAATGTAGATGACAGGTCTTAGAGAAAATGCGAGACATGAGCTTTGTTATGAAGAAAGAAAAAAACATTATTTTTCTTGACAATGACACACATTTGTGTGACAAAATTAGTGAAAAAACAAATCATCAGAAGTAGACACTTGCCAAAATTATCACCAAATAGAAATCCAGTGGCTTCGTGGCGGATAGGACTGCAAGATATCAAAAAAAAAGAAAAAATAGCGCTCGTAAGGACTGAAGAATCATCAAAATAGAGATGTCAAGCAAAGAGATATCTGGGCCAAAAAGCTCTGCTGAAGTTACCCACGAGTTAGGCCTTTCCACTAGTCCACAAACTGTGAGGACCAGACTGCATGTATTTTTTTTAATACCCAAGTTGCACGGATGACACCATTCATTGAAAAGCGTAATCAACGCCGACGCCTGGAATGGGCTAGGGACCACAGCGCCTGGACAAATAACGATTGGAAATATATCCACTGGACCGACTAAATCAAGTTGAAGTTTTTTAGTGCAGGATGAGTTGGTTGTATGTGGAGAAAGAGTTAGGAGGCACTAAAACCGGAATGCATCCATTAGACAGTAAAAAACGGAGGTGGTTCCGTAATGGTTAGGGGTCCATATTGTGGAAATCTGTTGTCAAATTACACTTTATCGGCCAAATTATGATTAAGGAGTTCTATCTGGACATTTTAAAGAAAAATTTGATCCCATCACTTCCAAACCTGAGAATTCGGGGCGATCATTTATTTTCAACAAAACTCGGACTCTAAACATCTGCGAAGATTGTGACCAGGGGGTTCAAAGATAAAAAGGTTAAAATACTTCGCTGGGCAGCCCAATCACGGGACTTAATTCCCACTGAACAGATGTGGTCAGAACTCGAACACAAAATTGCCAACAGGTCTCCATCTAGCAAGGATAACTTGAAGCCCATTATTGCGGGTGCATGGTAGAATACAGACCCAGATTTTACAAAAGAACGGTTGGAATCCATGCCCAGACGAATTCAAACTGTTATTGAAGGTAAATTTGGTTTAAGCCGCTATTAGGTTAAGCTTGTTAATCATAAAAATGCATCATTATTATACCGTGTACTCATTTTTTTTACTTCAAATTTACAGATTTTTGGGTTCTTAATTTATTTCTGGACAAACAGACTGATAATTGAAAAATGCTTTCCACCATTGGATTCAGTATTAAATTTACCATTATATTGTCAACCTTACATATTTTAGTAATTGCTATGCAATAAGTTGTCAACAGTTGAATGAAGAACCGTGCTACCGTGGACTCAATTGTTTGATACACTGTACATATGTTGAATAAACTCTGTCTCCCGTGAATGTGTCCAAATACGCAAATGAGCTGACCAGCGCTAATAATTCCACTTTATGTGGAATATGTACAAAGAAAATCAATTACTCAATAATTTTAATGAAACTTTATTTAAAATAATAGAATATGTTAGTATTTATGTAGAACCGAAATCCATTATTAAAGTACACATTTATTACCAAAATTATATTACGATAAAATAAAATAAATATACATTTATTAAACTTTGCTTTGTGATACAATGTATCAAATACTACTTTCCCCCATCATCCATCAAAATCGGAGATACATAGGCTAGCAATGTTCATTAAAAAATTAAGTATTCATGTGGTCCATACGCTTACATCATGCCCAGCTTAAAATTATTGGTAATCTAAGGAAGACTAGTCCAATTTTTCTCGTAGCATCGGCATTGCTTTAAATGCACTATTATGGACCATGGGCTAGTTTTCATGATGTTCATGACGGATCTTTTTATTGCGAGCTACGTATGTATGAAGTTAAATCAAAAATCAGTAAAAATGGGGAATCAGATTGGACTTATCTTCCTATGAATATATTGGGGATATAAGTTCATAAGCATTTGCGCGTTGTGCTTAGCTACAGAGGGAAAGGTAGCAGGGGAAATTTTAATTAAAAAATTTATTACAATGCATCTCGCCTGCGTCCTCATTCCACTCACGTTAGCTTTACTATTCGGAACATTCACAAAATCTATATATTTCTTCGTGGGATTTCTCTCGAAAATTTTCGTCTGTCTTTAGCTTTTATGTAAGGGCATCAAATTTCACAACAGTTCCAAAATAGAATTTAAAAAAACACTAACGGTATACACAAATCAACGTAGAAAAACAAAAGTGGCAAGAAAGTCTTAAATCTAATATTGGAAGAATACAACTATACATACTAAGAATCGTTACGACATAAAATTAAAATAATACTGTCATTTTGTGGTAATTGTCACGTAAAGACCTTATATCTCACTTCAGCCACTTCTTTTAAAGTACATGATTTACTCTAATTAATTGATTTGCTTTATGAAGTATACCAATCATTCCTATCTAGATCATTTCCACACAAGTAGCAGAGAAGCTGTTTGCCGAATGCAGAATTCCTGAAGGACTAAAGGGGTCAACTGTTCCACAAAATTATTTCCAAATTGTACTTTTAGAGGTGCCAAGGACCTGCAGATTCTCCTCTCAAGGGCCGACTTATTGTTTCCCTTAAATCTCTTAATCCATTCAGCGCTAATCCGAATAACATTTCCAGCCACAGAAAACGTTACTAGGATCAAGGTTACTAGCGCCAAGTAGGGAGACACGAATATCACCATCCTAAAAATATTGGCATCAGGACTTTGCCAAATTTTTATGGCAATGAAACACAAAGAAAATTGAAGAAAAGGCACGTAATAGCCAAACGTTGCAAATATCCTGTCACGAATGACAGAGTTGACTATTTTTTCTAGAACCTGCAATTTTTTGTAGTCAGAAATTTCGCCCTTACGAGATTTCAGGTCGCATAACAGAAACGAAATGCTCGGAACAAGAACAACTATGCCGTGATACCCTGAACCAGTGGCGGCGATGGCCATGTTAATGAATTCGGTGAAAATTAGCATGCATCTTGTCGCAAAATTGCAATGCCCATTTTGGCAGAAGATGGCGCTTAGAAGGGGTGGTTTGCACGGCTGCAGAATGGCGAGAATGGCCATGCAGATGGGTAGACACACGTACTGCAGTTTCGCCACGTCAAGGCAGAAGAGAGCACATTTCCAGATGAACTTCCCTTCTTTTAGGGTCACGTAGTTTGCACCTAGAAAAATTTTATATTAAAGTATTAATTCTAACTTAGATAAATTGATGTTATTTAACCAACAGATAAAATTCAAGAGTGGAATTTGATCCGAATCCGGGTAGAATTCCGCCCTGGTCAACCACCCGCCTACAAATAGCGATGTTATTCCAATCCCCTCCACAGTTTCGAGATAATTTGTAGCTTTCATTTTTGTGCAGCACAATTGGAAAAGGATGAAAAGCAATTGCATGATTAATATACATCTGACTCGACTGTGTTGTCGTATAGGACGAATGACCAGTTTAGCCTTATTTTCATCCCAGATTGGAAAAGCGGAGAAAAATAGATTAGTATATCTGGTATGGTGTTTGACCTTCGCGACTAATGGGGATGATTGAGTGGACATTTTTGGTGTGGCACTCATCTTTTAAGAATGAATTATGCTTCTTGAATGTCACGAACGAAACGACCTATTTCTCTAAGTTTTCGGAAGATTTGTTATAGGTTGGGTTCCAGGAAAAATATTTTAGTTCGAGTTTCTTTACTGATATCACTTTTCCCATTGATACTCGTTTAAAATAACATGACAGCCTATTTTACTTAATTATTTAGTTCGAGATGAATCGGATGTGCCTATTTACTTAGAATGTCGTGTAAGATAAATTATCTGTTGGCGAAGGATATCTAAATTGAATATTTAATTATCCACAACCAAAACCTAAAGTCAAAACGATCGATTGACACAGATATGCACATACATCTAGACGTCAAATAAACTAAATTTATCACTTTCCGTCTACATTTCTCCTGGCGGAGTAAAATACAAAAACATGTTTATGCATGTCAGTGCTGGCATAAATAAATGAATTTACGTATATTGAGCATATATATATATACTTATGTACTTATATTTATGCACACAGTGAAACGAATAAACTCAAATTTAATAATATAGTTGAATCAGGCAGGTATTGATTGTTATGTTAAAGTTGAAACAGCTTAGTATTAAAATTGCCTAAAAATTTGCTACTTACATACATACATTCTTATTAAATTTTGCTTTGCCAATTACATTACCAATCGTTGCAAAATATAATTTACCAAAACCTGAAAAGTTACCAATTTTCATTAAAAAATTGGGTAATCTCCACCCTTAAATCTTCTTTATCGGCATCCGACCAATTCCACCCATGCCCACCTTGATATACCTTAAATTTATTCGTAACTCCGAATGAGCCCAGTTTTTCTCTTAACAGCGGCATCTGTGTTGAGGGCACTTGAAGGTCAAAGTCGCCATAGAATCCAATGGTTTTTGCGGATCGCTCATTTACATAAACTAGTGGACTTGTCGCGTTATAAAGGTCGGGACATTCAGCATACAAACATGGACCGACTAGATTATAGAATAATCCGTTATACAAGGGATTCCCAACGTACGAAGGATCCGTCAGGTCGGGTGGACCAACGTGGGAAACGATAATCTTAACGTCGGTAACGTTCCTCGAGTAAGAATATAACATTGAGAGATGGGCTCCCGCACTGGTTCCGAACAAGGCGAACGTAACATTGTTCGTGAAAGTGCCACGGAGATAGGTCAAGGCCAAGTCCAGGTCGTCCACTTGTTTAGGGAATCCTGGACTTTCATGAGTTCCTGCAATTACTTAGAGTTGAAATTGATTTTTGCTCGGATTAGAAATATGGGAACTTGCGTAAATTGGCTAATTATTTTCTGATTTGCATATATTTTTCCGTTGGATTATGTATGCAACCCACTTCAGTGTACTAATTTCTCGGTATTAGAGTATTAGTTACGGCTTGGTATTAAAATCATTACCGTCAGTAACAATTTCCTATCGATACGGTAAAACCTGAATACGGAGGTACATACATACATATGTACATATGTATGTATTACTAGACAGCGTTTGTTTGGAAAATTAATATATGGATAATGGATACCGCTTGGTATCATTTTAATGCTGTATTTCTAACAGTGTATTTATATGTAACAGCCTCCTTGAAATTTCACAAACCTAATTGATAATCCATATTGGCGATACAATAGTCAGGAAAATCTCTTTCGAGAAACGGGACAAATTCCAGCATGTCTGCTTTTTCTCCGGAAAACCAAGCCCCACCGTGCACTAGTACGACCACTTTGGAGACCACGCTATTTTCAGAGGAAGGCAGGTAAATGTCCATGATTTGTTCGGGATGTGACCCATATGGGACGTCTGGGATTAAAATGTGTTCCCCTATAATTAACGACAAATCCAGAAATATTTATTACCTGAATAAGTTTAATTTCATAAGCTAATAATAAATACTAAATAATTGATACATAAAAAACGACAAATATTTTTTTACCATGAGCGTGAAGAATGAACCCAACCAGAAAATATAATTTAATGCTGATCATTTTTAATGACTCGGATTATTGAAAGTTTATTCTGTTTATTTAAATTGAAGTTCAATTTTTACGTCCAGGTGTCTGGAGCAATTGATGAATTGAAGTGCATATGTAGAAAGGTTTGGATGAGATGAATATAAAATGTGCCATTTGCGTCATAAATACTTATCTTATCATTCCTTATCTACCGACACACAATTTCAAGTTACTTTATTGTTTGAATATTCACTCGTTTGACAGGAATCACAAGGTGACTTAAGTTTGCTAGAGCAAAAGATGCGAAACGATAATTAACCAATTTCTTGTTTGTGGAATGCATGCTCATCAGACAGTTCTTTGATTATATTCACTCAGTTTGATGCTATTTTAATTCCGCATGTCTAAAAGTACATAAAAAAGCTGGCTGATCCCCCTTAACATCAGAGGCCACGTAACGAATTTTCATTTCTAAATATGTATGCAAATATGCATAACCGCATAATGTGCTGAAATTAAATATGCAAATTTTAAGCATCTCCCCCTTCATAAGATTTGATTTATCATATGTTGTAATCAATCAAATCAAACATTGTATCATATTCCACTTTCTCTGCATTAATTTATTTTCCCAATTTCTTAAATGTGACCCAGTTCGTTTCCTGGACGAAAGTGAATCCCAACTTCTTCAGTAACTGTCGTGACGTGTCGTTCGTCACGGTGCATTCCGCCATCGGCGTGCAGCCCATCTCCGCCGCGGAATGCGACAAAGTTTGCAGGACCTTGGCAGCTAAACCCCTCCGTCGAAAGGGCTCCTCCGTCCACACATTGTTCATCAAACCGGCTGGAGAAAGCATGGCGAAAGCGGCCAAGTCGTCGTTAATGAAGGCCCCTGCTGTGGCGAGATTGCTGATTGATAGCTCCATCTGCAAAATAATTATGCACAATTTAGACATCAAAAGTACCGTTTTAGTAATATGTATTGTCATTACAAAGGAATTTTGTTAAGGTGTGAATGTTAGTTTTACGGTAAAAAAATAGTGCGATAAAAAACTGACTTGTTGTTTCATCTTAGAATGCATCCAAACTCTCGTCAGCTCTGTGGCCATGACTTGATTTACATTTTTCAAAGTCAAATCTGCAAGCCGAATGCGATCCCCTTTTTCATGATATTCGTACTCTGGAAGTAAATTAAGACACGTGACAAAATTTTAGTCGAATTCAACTACCTCTTTTTATGTACTTGTAAAGGAAATACATTTTCTGAATAAAAACATGCCAATTGCTAGGTAAATTTGCGAATAAGACGGGTAGTTTTCCATAATTTTTTGTGAAATTGTTCAAATTTCCAGTTGACGTGAGTGCACCAATTATTATTTATGTAACTGTTGTTATGTATTAGCCACAATTTACTAAATAATTTTTATGTATCTCACCCCGTTGACCTGTCATCGCCCTGTCCCCATCGAGAGCATAAGCTTCGCATGCATGCTCTTTGGGAGGTATGCCACCCCTTTTAAGACAAATTGGTTTTAAAAACGCGTCCGTAAATGGTCCCGGTGCAGCCGGAAAGAGTGGATTTCTGTCCCATTCCACGAAATCCTCGAAAGCTTTAATCATCTCGTGCGTTGGAGAAACTGGAGCGTGAATAATTACGGAATAAAGTCCGTGCATCTAGAATTATGAGCCATTGAAATTATTAATTTCATCTGAATTTATGTAATAGTAAATATTTGCATACATTTGGCTCTTGCACACAAAGCACGAAAATATCTTGGACACATCCTAATTCTTTCGTTACCAAGTAAATGTAAAATTTTACAGAATTTTCCACCGTAAACTTTCCTTGTCGCCTTAACCGCCAAACGTTTAGTAGCTGAAATAGGGCAAAAATTTGAATTAATTCATGATTAATTAAAATCGAATTTGTGCGTTTTAAAATTAATGCAGCGTAGCTCACCTGTCCAGTTAAAGGTAGCTTGTTCTTTAAAACGTCCTCGAACAAGGTTTCATTCTCAGCAGTTATTTCCACAAATTTCCCAGTGCCCATTTTTCGAATATCTTGTAGGAAAAATTTTTAGATTGGAATTTTTAAAAAATATTAAAATTCCTAGCACAAATTCTACTTGGATACTTCTTATGCTACAATTAAGAAATCGCAGTTGCGAATATTTTCTCTTACGGGAATGATTTATTTATATATGCACGAATTTAACTTCATAACCTCAAACGTATGTATGAACACTCTTAGAAATGAAGTATTAAAATAATACAAAGTTGCATTCATACAGTCAATGGAACAAGTATTGGCAACACCCACACAAGCTAAATAAAATTGGCTATAACTTTGGCATGCATTATCAAATTAGCATGCAAATTTGTACGCATTTAGCAAATCTAATGTAGTTTTCGATTATAATCATGTTTTACTGATTAAAATTAGATTAACGCAGTTTTTAAATAATTTGCTGGAAAATTTGTGAAATTAACCCACAAAAAGTATTGGCACCCTCTAACTTAAAAAATCATAGAGCAACGAAACGCCAATTTTACTGCGACAAAGTGCTTCTAGTATTACGTGGCACCTCCCCTCGACACAATAAGAGCAGAACTAGGCTGTGGAATTTATTCGACAAGTTCCTATATAACGTTTTTTTTAAATGGCTGCCCACACTTCTTTTAAACTTTTGACAAGCTCGTTTTTCGCTAGTGGTTTCCCATCGGTCTCTCTTTTCTCAACCCGGACAATCAGAATCACATCAGGAGACTGTGCAGCCAACGAAAGAATCTTAACCTTTTCGGTCTCCGAAAACTTGCATCGTTAATTTGGCTACATGTTTGGGGTCACTGTATTTTTGGAATATGAAATTTTTTCCTAGGTCAGGTTTTTGTTAAATGATTTCAAATTATCGTTTGGAATGATTGACAACACCTTCCTGGTCATAATTTTATCGATAATGACCAGGTAAACACGCCGCCTCCTAGTCATTTAACCCCAAACCATAATCGATCCACCTATGTGTTAAACTGCCATACGAACGTTTTATTCGCATATTAAACGCAAGTGTTCTTAGGGGAGTCGGCAATTAGCCTTAAATGCGCTACCGCCGCTGGCCTGGCTGTCTCTATTAATGAGTAGTCTGGTCACCCCACATAGTACATACAATAGTACATACATACAACGTGGTATGGCCCTTGACAAACCAACACCACCTTTGGCCACTATTTATGCCAAAAACAAGTACTGGAATGGACATACTCCTATGATTCATATAAATGCAAGTAAACGCTATGAATGAAATACATGTACATATTTATATAAACTCTAAATATATTATAACGTGGAATCGATCTCGCAAATCGGACAGGTACATAATAATAATGCATGCATAATAATGCATAATAATGTCTCATTTTAGAATTTTATTTATTTGCAAATAAGAATGCATTTTATTTTTATGCATTGTTTGACTAAGTATTACATAGTTTTAATTTTACACAAATTGTCCTCAAACTTATCGTGTAATTATGTAAGTAACGCGACGACCACACCATGCTTGCAGATTTTGAATTTTAAACTTACCATTTAAAGCTAGCAAAGACGTGGGCGAGGAAAGTAAACAGCTAAGAAGAGGCAAATTCTGCCGTTTTTTGTTGATATTACACTTCATTTGAGTAAATTATTCCAAGCAATTATCCATAGTGCTACTGCTCACCGCAAGTGCATATGTACATATCTACACAGGTTTATACACGTGTTCCTGAATAATTAATCCCCTTTTTAAATGTTCATTAATTTCCGTCACAATTTATTTCTCTGTATCCATTTTGCTCACAAAATATTTAGATACTGTAGATGTATATATTTAGCTTCCTCTGAATTGTATTATTATGTATCTAAATATGTGTCCATACACAAAAAATCTATTTCTCGCCTTAAACTATCTATACATGCACTTAGAAATCGTGTACTAAAAATTTATACCGATCGGGATTCATACGTACAGACAATACACATACTGCTCAACCAAAGTGGGTATTAGAGTTTTACCATATCGGCCTGAAATTACATTTTTACGGATCGGTATAATTTTAATGCTTGAAGCGATTGCATCTTTAATACCAAGAAATCCATGTCTGCCCGACTATGTGTACCAGTGCAACTGCATAAATTAAATTCATAATTGCAACGAACCCTACATATCATGTGCCATCTTTCTCTAAGAATTTCACAATTTCTCGGTTACTTTCCTCGGATCACGATAATTTCACTCGGAGTAAAAGTACATGGAAACGATTCTTCTACTTTCTCCCCACTTTTCTCCACTTTTTCCTAATTTCCGGAAATATCCTTCTGTTTGTTATTTATACAAAAATACTGCACCCTCAAACCGATTGGATGACCATGTTGGGCCGAAAATCCGAAGCTAACATGCTCTACTCCATTTTTGTCTTTATGTTGAAAGCCTTGTGTCATATTTTCGCTACGTCGTACATAAAACTGGCAATATTTTTGAGGAGAGAGGATCTTATCAAATTTTGGGTAGATTTTCAGGAAATAATCAAGCTCTCTGATCAGTTGGGTATCTACCCTCCCGAAAAATCTATTGGAAAGCTTGGAAAGGATTTTATCGCTGGGATCGTTCTTTGCATCCTGTTTATTGCGGATATGTGGGAGGGCTATTTACTAAACCCGAACAGAGGTGATGGAGCTGCTGGTAAGTGCAAAATGACATGCAAAAAATATGCATGTTTTGCTAAAAATTTGATTAAATTTGCCAAGCTTAAAATACTTAAGTACAGATGCGATTTCCAAAAAAAATCGTTTCACAAATTTCTGTAAAAATAACTATCGCAACGACCCTGATTTACATGAATTTCCGTAATTTCAATCTCTTATCATAGACAGAATGATGTTACGAAATATATAAATAATAGTTTTACGAAATGGATACCTACCAATAATCAAATTTGCAAAAATAGTCGTCTCTTTAGTACTTTGCTTACGTTCTTATATTCAATTTGCGAGATGTTTATGTATGTGAATCTTTTTGGTAAGTCAAGTCACGACGATTTGTGAGCACGCACAATGGATTAAAAATTGAGCTAATTTAACCCTTTTAAATTCGCAAATTTAACTCTCTCACCCTCTCTCACTTATTTTTAGAATCTGTCACATCCGTCTTCGTAATCGTCTTCCCATCAACATTGGGCTACCTCCAGGCAATCTTCCCCTTCATGATGACGCATTTCTTATCCTTCTACTTAGAAATTTTGAACCGTTTAAAGCACACCGTGATTCCAGCCTCGGTCGTTCTAAAAGTGCAGATTTATACCCAACTTAGACGCCACGTGGCTTCGTGCATGCATCTTTTCGGCAGCTACATCGTCATCGATATGGCGCACAGTATTGGGCGAATAATCATGTGTTCCTACTTCTTGGCGGTGTACACTAAGCGGAGGTCGCCCGATGTTCGGGGGGCCGTTTCGGATGCCGCGACCGTCCTGGCGTATTCCTACTTGATTTGGATGATTTGTAAGAAGGGGTCCCAACTGGGAAATGGGAGCGAAGAAGTCATCGAAAAATTGGAGGGGGAAGAAAACTTGCAAATTTTGGATGGAAAAAATAGCATCCTAACAGGTCGCAGGTTCAAGCAGATTTTTTTAAAGACGGATTACTTCAAAGTTGATCTGGGTCTGATTGCTCCGGTAATTAATTCATTTAGGGAATTTTTAATAAAGCGCATATTTAAGTTCTAAACGTCTTTATTTTCAGATTGTGGGAACAGTAACTACCAATTTGATTGTGATGATTCAGTTTAAAAAATGAAATGAATGAGTGAATTTGCCTAAGCGACAGCATTTTGATAAACATTACCGATCTATTTGTCCAGCATATATCAAAGATGAAAATTTAAAAAAGGGTCCTATTTAACTGATCATAATTTAATACTACTTCCGACCATAATTAATACTTTTTTCCCAAATACTTTCTTTCATCATAATGGAATCTAATTTTACCATAACTAGAATACTGAGTTATTCATAATAAATCCTCCGTCTACCATAACCAAGTTATTGGCGAATACTCTTCAGTTTTTTATGCCAGAGCGAGGATTATACAAATATTGAGTAAAAATATATCTTTGTTAAACATGTAGGGTCAGTGCGGGTTAGTCTGGCCATTTTTTTCCTAATCAGCGTTCTTCAGTGAAACAAAAAATGGTTCCGAGTCAAAAATACTTATTTTGAACATCATGCATTATAAACTAACTATTTCGCTTTAGTTTATGATCAAAAAAAGTTTTAAAATATAATTGGAAGTAATATTTATCAATTATTTAAAATAAATAAAACACGTGTGCACATTAACCCACCAAATGGGGTAAGTGGGGCCAGTGGAGGGGTTAGTGTGGACACGCATATGTTTTAATGCAAATATATTTGCATATTAAAATGCTTTTCGAATTTAAAAATTTTCGAATTCATGCCAGATCGATTATTATACAGATATTGTGTAAAATATATTTTTCAAAGATAGAATTTGAAAATATTCGAATATAAAGGAAAATTTACGGACAAGATATCTGCGAATAATTAGCCCTGCAAATTAGGCAGGATTAGAATCCAATTACTAAAATCATTCACACATATCCACTGTGGGAAGCAAGCGATAGAAAAAGTGTTACTTAAAATGCTGCAACGTATAAGGAATGATTGCCGCTACATATGTTTTTCGAAAAAGCATTTACAATCTTCCAACGCTGGTCTCAATTACTCAATTATCGATCAAATTAAAGGTTTCGCAGCCTCCACCAGACGCTAAATGTATACCCATTGAAGAGAAATGCAAGCGTGGTAGACCAGAAAAACCTTCCAAGAAATTTGTAATTGACTAAGAATAGAAAAGTTTGTAAAGTTTTTTAAAGTTTCATATTTTAAAGCGATTTTAAAGTGTATTTTTACTTATGGTAAAATCGAGTAATTATTATACACAAGGAAGCACTTTATTATGGTGAGAGATAGTATTCGGGGAAAAAGTATTAATTATGGTCAAAAGTAGTATTAAATTATGATCGGTTAAATATTATCCATTTAAAAAATGCAACATTATCGATAGTACCAATCCTCAAAATTCTTAAAAATCTCGTGTAGCCTTTAGTAAATTGTAAGTAGGCACCAGATATTTCAGTTTTTGCTTCGAATGATTTTTCTTACTTCATTGTTGGTCAACAATTCGACTTTCGGCACCAGCCCTCAAATTACCAATTTTCAACCCGATTGCGAAATGTCCTGGCTGATTTTTTATCATAATTTTTTGTTATAATTATAATGCTTCCACAGCTCGATCAATTCATTTTCATTTTTCTTCATAACCAAGCGACTTAACTAAAATAAAATACATGAAGTAAATCTTCATTTAATTTAACATTCCAATTTTTTCCATTATCATAACAACCAGGTATCAATTTCACCTATCTCGCAATTAACATTTCTACCGGATTTTCCTCCACAACATCTGTCCATCTCGTCTGCTTAAATAAGTCGAAATAAATAAACCTTTATGCCAAACACTGAAGAAGGAAAACTCTACAAAAATTCAAAATTCAAACTCATTGTGTTTCGAATTGACACTCGCCACCTGTCAAACATAATGATTTCGAATTTCCATAATTCCTCGTTCTTTAAATTGATATAAATTCGTACATAAATATGTCGCCAACCTTCTAAATTAATGACTTAAATATTTAGTTACAAGCTAACACGCCGAAACACAATGAAATTCCTTTTTATCGAATTGACCACAATTATCGCTGTGGTTTACTTACTGCCTCGAAATATTGTCGCACAAGGTAAGAAAACAAAGGAGAAAAATAATCAGATCGCACACTCTTAAAAATTGCTTCTCCTTTCATCCACCCTGGATTTAGTAAAGTGTATTTGGAAGTCTTTACGTGTAAAACTCAAATTTGGTTTGGTTCGCCACAAAAATAAGCGTACCCATATTCCTATATTTTTCCTAATGCGCTAATTTGAGCGCGAGGCGCCAATTTTAAAGTGCTTTCCACCTAAAACCCCGGTGTTTAAAAATTCTTTAAATTTTCGAGTTTTAGGGTCAATCAAAATATTCGAAAACATGTCTTCAGAATGACTTTTCAAAAAATGCATATGCATTATTTTTTGAAAAATTAAAAATTTGAAAGGGCTTATAATTTTAATGGGTTTCAAAAATTACAAAAAAATCAGAAATTGAAATTTCAAGGCAATTGGATTTTTTATAAGTCATTCTGAAGAGGCATGTTGCCAAATTTTTGGATTCACGCCATAATGCTAAAATTTAAAGAATTTAAAAAAATGGAGGTTTTGGCTGCAAAACAGTTTAAAATTCGCGCCTCGCGCTCAATTTAGCGCATTATGAAAAATGCAAAAATAAGGTTATACTTATTTTTTGTGGTGAACAAAATAAAATTAGTCCCATTGAGATCTGAGTTTAACATGTAAAAGACTTGCATGGTCAGACTGAATTGTCCAATTTTTCAGCAAAGTCACAAAATCTTTAACATTGTGCCAGTCTAAGTTTTACATTTTATTCAAGGCGTCGGGGAAAACGGAACCGAACTTTTTTCCAATCAAATAAACTGCGACACCGATGACAACGGAATGATCCGTATTGGACCTTGTCTCAATAAAAAAGTCTACTATGCCGTCCCAAAACAGGCAAGTTAAGAGTAAAATTAGCCTGAATTCTATATCTATTTACTAAACTACACTAAATCCAAACTAACATTAGCTTGATGAAGGGTAAACTTTGGTGAGAAATTCATTTTCATTGTTCTTCAAACCTTACTAATTCTACCAATTCTGAGTCAGAATTAGAATAATACAGTTAATATCGAATCTAGACTGTAAGAGGGTCCCGGGTGAAAATCGTATGTCGAATTTTACATGATTCTACACAAGTGGCCCGAACAATGGTTTGTGCAGAAAACCGAAAACGTGTGAACGATTCTGCATAAAACTTCTGACCGGTATATTCTGCAGAAAGGTTTACCCCAATTATGCATAATTCTGCATATTTTGTGTACAAATTGTTTCTGCATAAAATTAAGCCAATTCTTTGCATAAAATCCCTTAAGTTTTTCACCCGGGGTAATCTTATTTTTACGAGTGTAGTATTCTAGTTCGTCAACTACATTGTTTTCCTTCGGCCTCATTTTCTCAGGCAACCTTCATCGAGTGCCACAGATTTTGTAGAGGAACAATAACCCAATCTGGGGAACAGATGCACTTGGCCGAGTTCAGAGATGCGACGGAGCAATATTATTTCAACGCTTTCACTTTGCTACACAGTTGTACCGGTATGTTAGTTACAGTTACAATCATATTTATATTTAACACCACGGGGTAATACCCCCCTCCACCAACATACCGATCGGTATGTAGATACATTAAATCCCCATTTTTTAATTAATGAAATTACAAAATCAAAATCTAGTTTGATTTATTTGTCGACTATTGCAACTTTTTATGGATAATGAATCATTATTAATGATCCGATGTCGTATAGATAGGTACTTGTGTTTGGTTGGAAGATATCCGTCCACAAATGACTGAAAAAAATCTGTTCAAAATTATTATTTTTGACAATAGATCCTATATTTTTAAAAAACGTGGACTTAGAGTACTATAAGGTACCCTGTAAATAATCTGGTAATAAACATTACCGAAAAGCACAAGAACATGACTCTACCAAAGTGGTAATGATAAGTTATACCGTATGGTAATTGCTTGGTAATAAAGTTATGGTATCGAATTTTTACTACCTGGTCTCGTAAAATATTATTACCAAATTTATTACCGAGAAATCATTACCTGCGTGACTTTACCGGATTATTAAGAGTGTACACGGGGCGGGGCGTACTTATTCAGAAACAATTCTGCCATAAAGATGGTTATAATTTTTGTTGAAATTTATTAATTTTCTTCAAATTCTAAGATATTAGGCGTGCAGAATTTTGGGTTGGAGGTATCGCGCTGGATTATCTTTTGAGCAACTCCCCAAAATACATTCCCTCCTCGGCATGGATTTGGATCCATTCCGGGCAGAAATTTAACGACACGCTGGGTTGGAATGCGGATGGTGAGCCAAGTCGTCACCCTGACCATCTGAATCTTCAATACGAATCCTGCGTTACGATGAAACCAATATTCCCGAGCTTTTTTGTCCACGCCCTTAACGACTTTTTCTGCTCGGACGCACTTCCTTGCTTGTGCGAGGCCCCACTTGCTTAAATATTTAGGATGACGACTCGCAAGAAAGTGCAAACTTCGGGGACATTATAAATATTTTGTAGACATGATGTGAATAAAAATGGTTTCAATAAAAATATGTATGCATAATTGAAAAATCCATTACTATTGCTAAGATTGCATAGGTAATACTTAATTGCATAAAAATTGCATAATGCATAATAATAATTGCCTAATTATGATTTTCAAAAAATCAATTTTCACGGAAAAGAAAAACTGACCAGTGCTATGTGCAACGTTTACGTATTTTGCAAACGCAACTGTTTGAAGGTTTTCGAGAAACGCCGAAACTCAAATATTTGGAAATGATTAAAATAAACGCTCCAAACAAATGTAAATAAGTAGCGTCAGACCGATTCAAGTTTCCTTTAACGTTTCTCCGTATATGACCTCGTTCTAACGGTCATGAGGTCAAAAATATTAACATCCTTGAAATCACAGTCAAATTTCCTTCAAAATGATACCCCATATGACAGCTATGTATTTTTTGACCTTTGACCTCGTCGTTAAGGTCACGAGGTCACAAATTTTATTTCTATTGAATTCGTGGTGAAATTTCCCTTAAAACGACACCCCATATGAAAATTAAAGTCAAATTTAATTTGGACCACACCCCCTGGGGTGGTGGGGTGTGGTCTGATTGACCCCATTTTCGAACTCGACCGAGAACTAAAAATTAGAAGCAAAATGGCGAAAACGGGGTTTGATTATGTTGACTCGTTCTGGAGATATTCTGCTTACGGAAGGACAGACGGACGGACGGACGGACAAAACGATCACAATAAGTAGCTGACGCTACTTAATAATTTGAATAATTGGAAACAATAATATTATTAGAAGTAACATATAGAAATAACGTGAACCCGGACCAAGAAAAGAAAATTTGTCCAAATACGTAGTAATTTCATAGATAATTTATTGAAGGTCTTTACATCGGAAAAAACCTCTGACGCCATGAATCAGGACCACGGTAAGAACCTGAATCCAACCCGGTCGCCACTAATTTTACCCCTGATTAAGCACCGCGGACTACGATAGCGTTTTTTGAACAACAAAAATAATTTATGATAATTATATATTTTGGGTGAAATTAATTGATACAAGTGTAGTGTCGAAAGTTTGTAATGAAATATATCTGCAAATCAGATAAAATTCATATCAATTCATTAAATCATTCGTATCGTTGGATAACTGTAATACGAAACTAAAAAAAAATGAAGATGAAAGTTGCGAATTTAAAAAAATGCTAAAATGAGACGTACACTCTTAAAAATTTTCACTTCGAATGAAGTAAAATGTCACTCTAATAGGTAGTCAAAGTGCTTCGACGCTGCCCGGAGTAATGCCTGCGCAGTGATGGGCGGCCTCGGCCTATTTGAGGCCATTTTTTGTGACCTCAGGCTTCGGCCTCGGCCTCTTTGAGGCCGAGGCCAGTGAGGCCTGAGGCATACTCTTTGAAAATTAGAGAGGCCGAGGCCCACCTCGCTGAGGCCTGAGGTTCAAGATGTGAGGCCGAGGCCGAAATCATGAGGCCGAGGCCTGGAACTTTTTCAGCGAGGTCGAGGCCAGTGAGGTCTGAGGCCTATATTTTGAAAATTGGAGAGGCCGAGGCCGACCTCGCTGAGGCCTAAGATTTTGGACATGAGGCCGAGGCCGAGGCTGTGTGAGGTCATAGGCCTCACTGTATATTTAAATGGAGAGGCCGAGGCCGACCTCGCTGAGGCCTGAGATTCAAGGTGTGAGGCCGAGGCCGAAATTGGGAGGCCGAGGCCTGGAGCTTCCTTGGCGAGGCCGAGGCCAGTGAGGTCTGAGGCTTTCTCTTTGAAAATTGAAGAGGCCGAGGCCGACCTCGCTGAGGCCTAAGATTTTCGAGGTGAGGCCGAGGTCGAAATTAAGAGGCAGAGGCCTCTAGTTTTCTCAGCGAGGCCGAGGCCATGTGAGGTCGTTGGCCTCATTAAATTTTTCGAGAGGCCGAGGCCTCGTGAGGTTGTCCATCACTGGCCTGCAGCAACTAGTCTGGAGTAAGCGTACTTACTCCACCCAGAGTTGTAGCATGCTCCATATTATGCATAGGGCTTGCACGACACATAGTAAGATGTTACTCTATATGATTCAATCCTGCCCGATTCTAAGTAAAAGTGAACACGATTTGGAGTATATGGCTTACTCTGTCCGGGGCTCGCCTTACTAATTTAAAAGTTCAGTGAAAATCGAATAATATATATTTATTTAAGTATGCGCTATTTATTATTTCACAACTATTAAGCTTTACAATCCAATTAATGTCATATGTAGGTTAAATATAATATTCCAGTGTAGAAAAAAATATTCGAGATATTATTAACACTAAAACAAGCTTAGAAACAGATTTAAATATTCTGTATAATTTGTCCAATCAACGCTTGGTGAATTAGACTAACTTATTTATTCCATTCCAAATCAGAATCCGATCACCATAAGGTCTTGGACGACGTAGATGAGGTTATCTTTTTGAGCGTAGGTTACATTATTATCTGCTAAAAAACGTACAAGACTAATAGTTTGAACTTGTAAAAATATACAATGGAATGTAAAATAGATCTTACCTTTAAGCAATTATCAGTATTTTGCAAGATTAAGTTGCATTAATAATCTTTTTACACGTTTTTAAAATTTTTTAAATAAGAATTTAAATTTTGGAATACTTAAAGGAGGGAAATGTGTAAATCTGGAATAGACTAAGAAAGCCTAAGGTGCAAATCAAGAAGGGCGGGAGAATTGCGGCAGGTTTACTCGCCATGGAGTTCGCTTAACTTTAATGGGAGTAGACGTGTACTCATTTTGAAGTTATTTTCAAGTATGGTTTTTTCAAAGTAAAAACGATCGCTTACTCATATAAGAGCAACTGGATTTACTTTTAAAATATCTTCGTATTCCCAGTTCAGGGTTACATGCATTTTTACTTTTCGAGAAGTACACGGGATTTTTGAGAGTGTAATATTTTAGTTCATCTAAATTGTGAACCCATTTGTGAAATCTACTCAAACGCTTACATACATACATGCACGTGAATAATGTGTGAATTCCAGTGCTTGTAGTTTTTCGCATAAATAGTGGCGAAAGGTGGTGTTCGTTTGTCAAGGGCCATACCACGTTGAATGCACCAGTTCTCGTCCGATCACTGAAGTTAAGCAACGTCGGGCCCGGTTAGTACTTGGATGGGTGCCCTTGGCGTACAATTTTTTTGCCAATTTTATTGCACTTTTTTGACCAAGTCAGCGTACTACTGGCAAAGGTCTTAAAAATCAGTTAATAAACTTTGTGTCGTAACGGGATTCGCATATTATGATTTTTCAAATACGTGCAAAATCATAATTTCTATAGTTTATATTTCAATATATATGTTCAACGTTTCAATGTTTCAACAGTTTATATTTATTTTTAGCTTGATATAGTATGGTTTCGTGGTTAGGTGGTATATTTATAATTTTAGAAAAATGGGTTTGTTGCTGTGCCAATTAGTTACTGCCATATGGTAAGTTATACGTTACCATGTGTAAATACCAGTGCTATGAATTTCTATTTGCGTCTACAATTTGCTGGTTAAATCCTTGATTTATGTACCTACGTCATATTAAAATATGCATGTATGTAAATTGGTATGTCTAAATGATACTCCATAAAACTAGATCACTTTTATCGTTTCAAAAATAAAAATGATTACATTGATATTGTCGATCAATAAGCTCAAATTCAGTTTTTTGCCAATTTTATTGAATAATTAGTGTTAAACCTTAACACTGATCCAGGAAACCTAATTAAAACAAGATACCAGAATCGCTTTTGAAAAACTGCGAAATCATATTTTTCGAACCCTGTAAATTGTTTGAGGCCCGCAAGTTTTTTTAACTGATTTAAGAACTTTGCCAGTAGTACGCTGACTACAAATATTAGAGTCAAAATAGTGCAAAAAAATCTGCCAAAAATTGTACGCCAAGGGCACCCGGGATTCCCAAGCGGTCACCCATCCAAGTACTAACCGGGCCCGACGTTGCTTAACTTCAGTGATCGGACGAGAACTGGTGCATTCAACGTGGTATGGCCCTTGACAAATGAACACCTTCCTTTCCCCCTATTTATGCTAAAAACGAGCACAAAAATGGAAAATCATTGACGTGAAGTAAACGCTCTGAATGACTCTTGCATTGAGATGAAATGAAAGATCGCGTCCCATTTTAGTATTTTATATTTACAATTTTCAACGCATTTTATTTTATTTGAAGAAAAATGCATGGATTCTGAGGATGTGGCATTTATTTTAAATGTGACCCTTGCTTTCGGTAAGCTTATTCTTCTTCATGTCATGTTCTCATTTCAACAGAGTATTAATTTTTAAATTTACACAAATTGATCGCACACGGTGGCCCTGAACTTTTAGAGGCTAAACATACCGAGACGTATTATGGGAAATGTTCCATTCTACGTTGCATCGATTTCTTCGAATTAAATATAAAAATTTGCAAGTAGAGTTCCGGGTACAACCGTCAATTTACCATAGCTATTTTTGAATTATATTCAACCACCCCCCTTTTAAAAATTGAGAAAAGAAACTGAGAAAAATGAGAAATCCAATGTACACTCGGGACAGCAAGAATTAGACCCCAACTTGCATTTGCAATTCTAATTTCCCCATGAATACGGACATTTTGATGCATCAAAAGTTTCAAAATTCGAAAATTGGCGGTTTTTCGACCTACATATAAATCGTTAAAAAAGTGACCTTAGCGGTCATTTTGCGGCTGACAACCTGATGCCAAATTTTTCTCCTTTAGAAGTGCTACATTTTCCGCTTTTGTGGTCCGCTGCAAAATGGCCGCTACCATGACTTTTTTGGGGTCAAAGTTTCTGAGGGAGGGGCTTATACAGCAAGAGCCATAACAAACTCTGGCCACTAATGAGTGCAGAGAGAGAGAAACAGAGTGAGAAAATGGATCGCGCATACGATCCTAACGCACGATGGTGGTGGATACCCACCGCCAACCACTTTTCTCACTCTGTCTCACTTTCTCCTGCGAAATATGGGAAATGATTTTGTGTTACATTTGGCCTGGTTTTTATCTACCATCCTCACACGCAGGTGGACGAGGAAGATAAGCACAGCCAAAAAAGAGAAATTGTATAGTTTTGTGTTGATATCACACTTTGTTGATGTAAATTGTTCCAAGTAATCATCCACAGTGCTGCTGTTTACCATGCATAAATGCATATCTACATCATCATGTACACGTGTCTTTTAATAATTAATCCCTTTTTCATTAATTTCCGGTACAATTTATTCCTCGGTCTGCATCCGTTTAGCGAATAGATAACGAAATAAATTCTGAATAGAATTTGAATATATCTGTCCATCCATCCACAAGAAATTAAGATTAGTAAGTAATACAGTGTAGCAATTATTCAGTACATACTAAAGTTTTACCATATCGGTAGGAAATTCTACCGACTGGTATAATTTCATTACCGAGCCGTTGCACCTTTAACACCGAGCAATATGTAAATACCAGAATTTTAACAGTGTATTTAATTAAATACACAATTTATAATTGAGACGAACCATGTATCACCTTTCTTTAAGAATTTCCCAATTTCTTGGCTACTTTCCTCACTCTCTGGACAAAGATAATTTCACGTGCAATAAAAGCAAATGGAAACGATTCGTCTACTTTCTCCACTTTCTTCTCATTTCCGGAAATATATTTCTGTTTGTCATTTACACAAAAATACTGCACCCTCAAACCAACTTGATGACCCTGGCTGGCCGACAATCCGAAGCTAACAGGCTCTATTCCACTGTTGTTATGACGTTAAAAGCGTTTTGTCATATTTTTGCCACGTCGTATGTAAAACTAGCAATATTTTTGAAGAGGGAGGATCTCACCAAATTTTGGGAAGATTTTCAGGAAATTATCAAGCTCTCTGATCAGTTGGGGTTTTACCCTGGGCAAAAATCTGTTGGAAAGATTGGGAAGGATTTTATCGCTTGGATCGTTCTGTGCGTCCTGTTCATTGCGGATATGTGGCAGGGGTACTTGCTAAATCCGAACAGAGGCGATGGCGCTGCTAGTAAGTAGGCGAAAGGGATTGCAAAGCTTTTGCACTGGGCGTACTCACGGCAACGTTTTTTTCAGCATCGTGCCTCATTTAGCAAATTTGCAAACTTTAAAATATAATATTTGTTTCCTGACTGGATTTTTACAAAATATGATAATAAAGCAAAGCAAGATAATAACCCTTTTTGCACGAATTTCCGTAATTTCTATGGGCCGTGTTTAATGAGTTTATGGGATAAATAGTTTTGCGAAATATCTACATACATAGATACCCAGTTAAGTTTTCTAAAGAAAATCCTAAATTTTGCTACTAAAATTTGTGTGAAAGCTATTTAATTTCATGATTCTTTCCATGTCATGTTCTAATCTTAAATTTGCGAAATATGCTGCGAACGTTGCCGTAAGTCACAGCGATTTTTGAGTACGCACAATAAATTAAAAATTGAGCTAATTGTACCCTCTTAAATTCTCGATTTTAACTCGAAATGGATACTTGGTCAAATTTGTGATAATAATCCTAAAATTCTGTTCAATACTTATTTGTTTTGTTCTTATCATCAATTTATCAGACGTGTGTACATATGTGAATGAATTCCGTAACTCATGACAATTTGTGATTGCACACATTGAGTTAAAAATTGAGCAAATTTTAAATTTGCAATTTTCACTCTCCAATTATTTTTAGAATCTGTAACGTCCGTTTTCGAAATCGTCATCCCGTCAACATTGGGCTACCTCCAGGCCATCTTCCCGTTCATGATGACGCATTTCTTATCCTGCTACTTAGAAATTTTGAACCGTTTAAAGCACACCGTGATTCCAGCCTCGGTCGATCTAAAAGTGCAGATTTATACCCAACTTAGACGCCACGTGGCATCCTGCATGCATGCATCTTTTCGGTGGTTGCATCGTCATCGATATGACACACAGTATTGGGCGAATAATCCTTTGCTCGTACTTCTTGGCGGGATTTTCTAATCGTAGGTCCCCGACGTGCGGGGGGCCGTTTCGGATGCAGCGACCGTCCTGGCGTATTCCTATCTAATTTGGATGCTTTGCAAGAAGGGGTCCCAACTGGAAAATGGGAGCGAAAAAGTGATCGAAAAATTAGAGGGGGATGACAACTTGTAAGATTTCGATGGGAGAAAAAGTATCCGACTTTGGAATGGAAGGAAACTCAAGTTAAAGCAGACTTGTTTAAACACCGATTACTTCAAGGTCGATCTGGGTCTGATTGCTCCCGTGATTAAATAATTCAGGGAATTTTTAATTAAAAGGCACATTTACATACATTTTAACGTTTTTATTTCCAGATTGTAGGAACAGTAACTACCAATTTGATTGTGATGATTCAGCTTAAGAAATAAGATGAATGAACAGACTGGTAAAGGGAAAACATTTTGTGATGGATAAGAATTACCGGTGGATATGTACCAAAAACTAAAGTTTGAAGAAAATGCAACATTTTCAACTTATATACAATCAGCCTAAATATTTGTTATGCAATATGGACGGTAGGGAGTTTGATGCACATAATGTACCAATCCATACAATTCTTGGAAATCTCGTAAAATCCGTAAACTTGTCAACTCTTGAAAAATTTTCAAATATTTCTCAGAACAATTTGCTTACAAATTTTCGTGAACTTACATACATATGTATTCAGATTAAGAGCGGATTTTTAGTCATTTTACAAAGCTCACGAGTTTTACAGGCTAGCACTGATTGCATGAATTGTCTCAATGTATTAATTCGCATTTAGTAAATTATTTACAGTTAATGCAAAAGGATAAGTAAAACGACACGGAATAATGCTTCCAAGAAGTTATTCATGCATTCACACTTATGAAAAGTGAGACGCAATCTCAAGTTGAGAATCTCAAGTATCTGTCATTTAGTAGGGTTCCCCAAACACTGGTATAGTAAATACTGGGTTTTTTGTGATACATGCTCGAATCAACAAATTGTATCACTGTTTATTAGAAACACTTGTTAAAACCATACAAATATGACCCCCACCTATGGTCATCCACAATAAGTATTTTTGCATTTTTTAATTGTAGTCCATTTAACAAAATGCCTGCTAAAAAATTAAAAATGGTCAGATGATGTATGTGCAAAATGTGAATAAGTATTTTAGTAACGAGCAGAGGAAAAAACCAAATTGTGGTGGTTTTTAATTAATTTACGTTAAGATTTTGCATTGCAAAAATAAATCATATAAAAACCACAGCTTTGTGAACCCTGGTCGCCTGTTGAAGCATGAAGCGGCGGCAGAAATCCAGCTCATTTTCACGTCATGCTCTTCATCCACATGTGTTCATACACTCAAAATTGTAAATAAACACAGAATATTAAATTCCAAAGACAAAATTTAAAAGTTAATCTACACTTTGTAACATATATAAAAAGTATTTAACTTTTAATCAATTAAGCTAATATGACTCGTAAATTACGAGCCGTAATTTGAATTCCAATTTGGTTTAAAGGTAAGTAAAAGTATAAAACAATTAATCAAAAAACGCAAAATCGCACAACAAATAATAAAAAAACATGTACATATTTATCCAGACCATAAAACTATCATGGAGCGTGATGACCTAGTACTCGACATAAAGTATTCGCCAAATCGTAGACATGGCGATGACGACGACGATTTAAAAATCCATCCCGGAAACATAAAGCAGGAACCTTCCCACATTCTGGGAGGATTTATATGGCCGGGTATTTAAAAAAAACTTCTGTTTTCTTTCACATGTATGTACAATCCTCCAATAATTAAAATTAACGATACATTAGGTCCAATAAATATTGACGAGCCTCCAAATTTGTGTGATAATCTTAACGCTGACCAACTTATCAAGACTGAACCAATCGGATATCATGACGTGGACATAAGCTCGCAGAATAACAATCGTTTACCCGAGGATATAAATAGTTTAGAAGAACAGGAAGTATTCAACCTAACAGGTGAGTTTAAAATCAGATTTTACAACCATTCAATCAATTCATACGTTCTTCCAATGTCAAGTTTTCTTAACTATAAAGGGAGAGTCCATAAATCACGTGATCGATTAGAGGGGGGGGGGGGTCTGAAATTTGTCACCAATTATCACCACGGGGGGGGGGGTATGGTCAGATGTCACGTGACATGAGTCAAGCTTTTTTTAACTTTTGTATATGCCAATAAATGTCATGAGAGTTAAATATAAACTTTCTTGGCATACCACACGCACGTTATATAAATTTGATTTTCATTTTGCATAATTAGAAACCTGCTTCGACTTAAATTCTTATGTCTGACTGGCGTATTAAATAGTTATTTACACGTTAGGTCTAATTTGATTACTGATTTAAAAAATATTGTTATTCCGGACAACATGATTTAATTTGAGAATCGTCTCCTGTCACGTGACCGGTGGGGGGGGGGTAGCGAAATTATCACCACCGGTCACCAAGGGGGGGAAGGGGGTCAAAATTGTCCAAAAATCGATCACGTGATTTATGGACGCTCCCAAACTTTATAAATCACAGTTCGACAACGTAAAAGACTCAGGAAGGAATCGTATGTAAATTGTGACTTTGATTATGAGCTCGGCGGATATCGGGTGAAAACCTCCAAATATCCGTATCCAAAACCGTTGTCCATCATACTCCCCTAAATATCTCGCCCTTCAGCCCCCAAATATTTAAAGCCTCTTAAAAGATGGATGGTCAAAATACATTTCTTCAAAATACAAATACAATTCGATTCTTTTGTATTTAAATACAAAATGCGTGTGTTGTATTTTCAAGATACAATTTTTTGGTATTTAAAATTCATGTATTTTGACAACATTCCCTATTTAAAAATGGTCACCCTCTGATATCCAAACATCCATATTCATTACAAATTTCTCCCCATTCAGCCCCCAAATATTCAAATGTATCCATTAAAATCCCTTGAAATATCCAAATATCCAATATTCAATATCCAAATATCCATTAAAAATGCTCGCCCTCTAATATCCATACTGATACAAAATTCTCCAACCTCGAACCTCCAAATACCAAATATCCATGATACCCGCCGAGCTATTAAGGTATACGTACATACATCTTTCAATAAAATTGTCCTCCTTTTACAGCGTCTCCCTGGCATCCAAACCCCACTAGTGTCTCCTCTGTGGTAAAGCCTTTCGTCGAAGTTTAGAACTCATCAGCCATTTTAGAACACACGGCCCCCGCCCAAAAGTGCCCCAGTGCCCCCACTGTCCGGCAAGTTTTACGACGAGATTTAGTTTAAAGAGACACATATCTAAGCTCCACCCGACTGCTGGAAATGGTGAGAAATACGACACGCATAAGTAGTAAAAACAATCTTTTATCGTGTCTAACGTCTAAGTGTTCTATGTTCAGGGTCGATGAGCATACAGACTTTTAAAACTCAAAAATTAATCGAAAAACGACCCGACCCCGTCGTTAAGGAAATCGATTCGGACGATGAACGATTCTTGGACGAATTGGAACGTGAACAGGAGAAGAAGTCCGTCGGAAATATTAAAACTGATGAAACAAAGGAAATGTGTAGTAATTCTTGTCCCATTTTTATCAAGCCTGAACCAATCGACGCTGGTAAAATTATGGATTTCCGATGTTTAATGCGTTTTTTTCAATTTTTTTTACTCAACATAGTAATGATTATCATCTCCCCTCAAAATAGATACATAATTCCAACACCTCGTCTTCCCAGTTGAATTTTCTCCCCTTGGAGGATAAAACATCTTACGAATTGGAAAAAATTGAGAGAGAACGAGTGTAGAACAAAGAAATATCCATAACTGACCTTCGGAAACATTGTTATTAGGATTGTATTGTCACCAAACGCGGTTATGTAAGCTCTAAACTTGATAACTTTTTTTAAGCATGCAATAATTTTTTTATGCCTGCAGTAATACACGTTTCCTATTTTTTGTAGAATCCCCGAATTCACAAATGTCTCAGGATTGTTGAAATTCCAATCTTCACTATTACTCAAATTTTCCCAAGTGTACATACAGGGTGGTTTAAATGTCAGGTTACAATGGAAAATTTTTCAATGGGAAAAATTCGTAAATTTCCATTAGTTACGGATTTGGGATTGCGATTTTTATTAATTTTTATCAAAACTTATGGAACACTGATGACAAAATTCTTAAAATATTGAATTTCAGAGGCAAAATTTCTGTAACTAATGGAGATTTGCGAATTTTTCCCATTGAAAAATTTTCCATTGTAACCTGACATTTAAACCACCCTGTACATCGCGACAAATAAATATTATAAGACACATTTACTTATTACTTTTAATTTATACTAGCTAAATTAATTAATCAATAGTACAAATATGTATATGCACGCTCTTAAAATATTGTTACTCCTTTGCACTCTGAATTCAAAATTAAGCAAGCTACATGCACTAAATCCAGAGTAACGCTAACTTGATAAAGCGTAAAGTTTACGCAGGGTTTTGTATAACTTACTTAATTTATCACTAAGGGTGCATTTACTTTTCAAAAGGGTGACATTATTTTTAAGAGTGCATCCATTTCAGTCAGATACACACGTATTTATGTACAAATATTCAGTTTTCTTACGTGTCCATCATACCATTAAACGCAGGAAATAAACCGTCGCAAACGCGCATACGGAAGTAGCTTCAGACGTACTTCACCCCAAACGGTCCCACCACAACTCGGGAACACTTAATTTCACTCTATTTCACCTATAGATTAATTTTTTGTAAAAATCTCATTTTGCCCCGACCACACCCCCTGGCGACGAGGGGGTGTGGAACAACTCGGGAACACTTAATTTCACTCTATTTCATCTATAGATTAATTTTTTATAAAAATCTCATTTTGCCCCAACCACACCCCTGGCGCCTAGGGGGTGTGGCACAACTCCGGAACACATAATTTTACTCTATTTCACGTATAGATTAAATTGCACTAAAAATCTCATTTTGCCCCAACCACACCCGCTGGCGCCGAAGGGGTGCGGCAAAATCGGGGAAACACTCAATTTCACTTAATTTCACTTAATTTCATTTAATTTCACTCAATTTCACTTAATTTTACCCATAGAATAAATTGCACTAAAAATCTCATTTTGCCCCAACCACACCCCCTGGCGCCGAGGGGGTGTGGCACAATCGGGGAAGCACTTAATTTCACTTAATTTCACTTAATTTCATTTAATTTCACTCAATTTCACCTAATTTTACCCATAGATTAAATTGCACTAAAAATCTCATTTTGCCCCAACCACACCCCCTGGCGCCGAGGGGGTGTGGCACAACTCCGGAACACATAATTTTACTCTATTTCACCTATAGATTAAATTGCACTAAAAATCTCATTTTGCCCCGACCACACCCCCTGTCGCCAAAGGGGGTGTGGTCCGGTTGCCCCCAAAAGTTGATAGGATCCTCCCCCTGGGGTCCTATGTATGATGGCGAAAACCGATTTCGATTATCTCGATCCGTTCTCCTGATATCCTGCTGACAGACAGACAGACAGACAGACAGACAGACAAAGTCTTCACATAAAGTAGCTGAAGCTACTTAATAATATTCCAGACTTGACATTGGTACTTGTCACAAATTACCTGTTTAATATGTGCATAATCATGAGTCACAAGATTGGGATGAATTTCACCCCACTACTTTTTTGCGAAAGTTCACAAATTATTATTTAGAATGCAAATGTAAACGTCACGGGGACGACTTGCGTAGCATTATTGCACTAAATACATACATACATACGTATTCACAATTTGTGTGATTCATTCCATTCATACGTAGAATCAGGCTAGAAATTAACCTGTAATGTAATAATGTAATGTGACTAACCATCATCAACCAACCAACATTACTCATCCAATCCAGTGATCCTAACCTAACACCAACGTCATCGTCTCACTTCTCGCATCCTCATCCTCAGCCAGATGCACTTTTAATCGTCTCACTTCACTCACTCCACATTTAGGGATACCGGCGACAGGAAGTTTTTTTTTACTTTTTGTAACACATAAAATTAAATTGAACTCGTCAGAAATGGTAATACAAAAATAAAATAAAATTTGATAATTGGTTAAAAAACGGGAGTACTTTTTTGGCATTAAAATGAGACAGCTTTGATTTTTTTGTGAAGTCTTTACACAAAAGATTTGCGAGGAAAATCACAATTTTATAGTAGCTACCGCTTGGTATTAAAATTGTACCGGTCCCAACAAATTTGCTACTTATGTGGTACAACTTTAATACAGAGCTATTACTTTTACTTGTCAGTACCATTTTAATACAACTGATGGTACAAATTGGTATTATTTTAATATTGAATTTCTAATTAGTGTGTGTAGATTAAGGGTGTCACTATTTTGTAAAAATTTTGCCAAAATTATTTTGCTAAATTTATTTTCACATTTAGTGCAACGCTCTAATTAAAAAATTAATTTTATTTCAGGAACCATTTCTACCTCTCCTGCAATTTATTTGTAACGGCCTCACAAGTATTTTTCTATCCGTGCAATCTCTCTCGAACCGGATAGATTCCGGATATCCGGATTCACCCGAAGTGAAAACCCCGATGGGCGAGGTCATGGCAGAAATGACCAGTTTATTCGAAGCAGTAGATCTCATGAAGCCAATTATTGAAGAGTTGGCCCGACACGAGGGCGAATTACTGGACCAAGTCACTGTAAACAATATTACGGATCCCATCATGTTAATCATTTACGGGGCGGATCCATTATTCAAAAAGCTTGAAATTCTTGAAAATGCTCTCCAACCCGGAGATTCTGAAGGAAGACAAGTTATCAAAAATATTTCAGACGTGCTAACTCAAACGAGTGAAACGGTGACCAAAGTATTAAAAATGTTGAATGAAATGGATGCGCTGATAAATTAATTTTGCATAGCAGAAAGGAGGGAGAATAAATATGTGAATTAGTAAATTATATTGCAATTAAATTAAGATAAACTAATCGTATTTTACAGTGAACAAAAAGTTCTTTATTTTCCATGGAAATTGAAGACATTTTAAATATTTTGGACAAATAAAGTTGAAAATATTTCACACACTTATCCCAGACAATTGAATTTTAATGTACTTATGTACACACATACGTATGTATAACTTCGATTTTCATAACCGTCGTATTTTGAGTTTACAAAAATTTGAGGAATTTTTTCGAAATATGAAATTACCATAATTTTATATTGTGAGATTTATTCATAAGTATGGATGGTAAGATTTTAGAAAAGAAATAATTCCTTTTCACTTTGTCAATATTTTACAAATATTTCTCAAAATAGGTAAAAGACATAGCTTAATTATTGTTGTTTTAAAATAATTTAAAATATTTTTTTGCAAATTTTGCATTTTCCCTAGCGTTGACAAAGTGGTCGCCAACAAGTCGTGTCACATGGAACGTTAATCCAGACACAAGTTTGTCTACCTGTGTACTGCTGATCGGAGACGCAGTTGACGTGAGGACCACCTTGTGGGTCAATGACTGGCGAGTTTGGTGCCCAGTTTGTGTAGCCTTGTAAAAGGGTGGAATTCTGGTACCAGCGAAAGGTTCCTTCTCGATCGTTATCGTTCAGGCTTAGCCAGAAGGGGCGAGCTGTTTAATGCATAATTTAAATAAATATTTATTAGTTGTGCTTACTGTAACATTGGCAAATCGGTCATGATCCGAAGAAATTTGCAACAACTGGCATTTTTGTTCGTAGATAAGTATTCGCTAAAATGTTTCTAATTCGCAAATTGTTTCTGAAATGATTTGGTACATTGCCAAATTATACATCGACGTGAGTACGCCTAACGCGTATTAAACATGACAACAAGTATTTATAAAACGCATAATTTTGCACAAGTTCTGATAAAAACTTCGTCGATAAAAAAAATTCGATAAAATTCGATAAAAAAAATAAAATTTTCGTAAAATTTTCAATTAAATCGTCTTACTATTATAAGTCGAGTTTCCCGATAGCCGCTGGAGAAAATTGTACAACATCACATCCACGTCGGGTCCTTTAATTAAGGTTGGTTCCATTCCGTGGCAGAGACAAAATTCTATCGCGTCCCAGTACGACATTCCCTATGCAAAAAAGATGCCAAATTTAAACACTCGCAAATTTGGCCAAAAACTTAAGATCACAATTCTTACAAGATTTCCAAGATTCGTGTAGTGCATTTTTCCTCCTGCCCATCCAACATAATTTACCTCCAGCACCGTGACATCCACCGGCGTGCAAGGTGTTTGAGCGTTTATCTGTATTACTGAAACAGGTAATACACAATTTCGATATGAATTATTAATATCTAAATACACAATTTTTAATTCAGTTACATACCACCAAAGAATCCTAAAATTAGTGGAATGCTGATCAATATTTTGTCCATGTTTGTTTTGTCCATGTAGAAACAAGACAATTTTCTTTTGCGCTAGCTTGAGTTTGTCAAATTCTGTAAAATAAACATACGAATTAAAAACAAATTAAATATGGAAATGTGGTCTAAATATGTATGTACATACATATACAGTGACGAAAATTATTTTATCTACATACTTACATACATATATATTCTGTAGAAAAGTTTTGCCAAAGGCTCTAGAAATTCCAAGACAAGCCTGTTCGGATTCTAGAGAATAAATGAAGCTATTGAACCTTTGCTTAGGTTTAATGCATATAAAAGGTATTTATTACTCTGTTAAAGCTTGTTTTGGAATGTACATATATAAGTATGTATACATATGCAGATGAGCATGTATATACAGGGTGGTTAAAATGCCACGCCACAATGGAAAATTTTTCAATGGGAAAAGTCCCTAAATCTCCATTAGTTACAAGATTTGGGATTGAGATTTTTATAAATTATTATCAAAACTGATGACAAAATTCTTAAAATGTTGCATTTTAGAGACAAAATTTCGGTAACTAATGGAAATTTATGGATTTTTCCCATCGAAAAATTTTCCATTGTGGCGTGACATTTTAACCACCCTGTACATATGCAACTAAATATGCATATGCATACATACATATGCACTTATGTTTTGTAGTGCATAGTTTGCAGGTCCAGATAATACTCTTAAAGGGCCAAATAAGTGGCTCAGAGTAATGCATACATACTATGTACATATGTAAATATATCGGCATTCTCATAAAAGGGGTAAAAAAGGGTACCGAGCTTTCCTCGGTTGTCTTTCAAATTAGTGAAACCTAGGCTAGGGTTCAATAAAAATACGGTTTTACATATACATGTGTACAATGTGTCCCTATTTATGTTAATATGTAGAGACATATTTACACTCATGCGAATTAACAAATCCGGAACTGACCCGGTGGTGACATCGCTATTTATGGAATTGCATTTTTCTCAAAAACTACAAGCAATTTTTAGCTAATTATTTTTGCAATTATTTCTATTGATGAATGTAAATTATAAATGAGCAAAACGAGAATGAACAATTTTAGTGTATGTATTTATTCACTTTTGGATGTGTATATAAATAAATAATTTTTGAAATCGTATACAAGTCCTGAAAATAAATAAGTGAGAGAACAAATTTTTCCTAGGAAATTCTACGTTGGTATATATACATATTTCTACAATGTATGTATTTCTCAAAGACGAAGATTTTTTGCATTCAAATATTATATATTTCAGTGTGAAATACTTACGAAGATGTTGAAGATAGTGATAAATCTTATAAAAATAAATTTGACTACACCAACACTACTTGTCCAACTAATTACGAGATATTTTAAAACAATTTAACCCGTTTCACGGTACAACCATAGATGACGATGCCCCCTCTATTTCTTTACGATCACTGGAAACCACCTCCGTCCCAATAATGACTTCCATTTGCTTCACGTCAACATTATGTCCCCTGGTGGTCAGCTTGATCTAGAAAAACGAACACTTGTCGTCACAAATGTTTAAACTTCACTTAAAGTAATGGAGGTCTCCCAGCGTATGCTCTCAGATTTTGGCCAAATTAATGGTTAATTTTAGTCAACTACAAATTTTATCAATATGAAACTTCCAAAATAAAATATCTTCCAATGCTCAAATTTGGAACAGATATTTGCATCCGAAGAGGAGAGACAAATTTCACACTATCCAAATTTATTGCGGTTTTTCTCCTGTTCGGATGCAAATACCAGTGCCGAACCTGAACTTTTGAATATACTTTATTTTGTAAATTTCATATTAATTAAATTAGAGGTTGATCAAAAGTTTTTTTTCAAAATCGGATAGCATTCACTGCAAGACTGCCCTTGTTCGTCACTGACCTCGACCACGTAACGAATCCTTAAATGGGGCTCGTCATCCGATGCAAACGTGGGAATTGGATCTTTGCCCTGCGACAACTTTCCACTTCTCGTGAAGGATTCTCTTTTCAGAAATCTTCGAAAAACGAGACAATCCATGACTTCGGATTCGGACGAGATTTGTACTTCACTCTCTTGTTCGACGCATCTTAGTACTTTTTGTGAGTGGGAGATTGTTCTCGTGAGGGATATTTTGACTCGTTTCACGACACTACTTTCCCCTTGAGACGTTATGGTGAAGGGGATACTTTGTCCGAGGAGAAATTCCTGCTTGGCAATTTCCAACACGACGGTAACACCGTCGAGTGATAGCTCCTTTTTTAGTGGGGAGATGGCACAAGGATTGGTCCTCAGGGGTAACCGACCCCCGTAGAGGATTATCTGTAATTTGAGTTTATAATGGGTGTACTCACAAATTTTAACTTGCTTAAATCTCGAAAATTAAGGAGAACAACATTTCTTTATGTTCGAAATTAGTGAAACTTTCGAAATTTCTGAAAAACATGCTTGGGCAAGAAATGATTGATTTTTGTTGATACATAAATTTATGCAGAAACGTTCATCTTTTTAATTGGCCTGCATGTACATATGCACACACATGCAGTGAATTGCATGTATATGCATACATACATACACAAAGGGTTGGATTAACGCGTTAAGAAATCAATTTTTGCAATTTTTTCATAACCAGAGAATTTCGTAATTATGTACGTACTGTATGCAACTTGATAATTTTAAAATGCTTCATTTCTGACGTCGACAAGTGGGAACTTTGGAAATTTTGGAAATTTCTGGAGCAAAGTTCCCAAAGGTCTGTATTCTTATACGTACATACCTAAATAAAGTTACGCTTTTGAAAACAAATGCGTTCTGAATTGTATATAAAGTAAACCATGCTAACGTTAACTTAATAAAGAGTGGAATTTACCCTGGATTTAGTTTATGAAGTTGTTCGAATTCATAGTACATTAACTTTTCAAAAGCATAAGCTTATTTTTAACTGGTAAATACCGTCGAATTTTACGAATAAAATATTCATGCCTTTAAATTCAACGGAGCTCTTCTCTCTAAATACACAATTTCCGTACCTTTCTTCCCATCTGGGAATTTTCAGCCGTTCCACGTTCCTCCGATACGCGAAGATAGTATTGAACTTGTCGACCCATTTTAGTTTTTAGGGTAGCTGGCAGCACACAATTTGGTGGGAGGTTAAGCTGAAAGGGAAATTTAGTCAAGGCTCGAGACGTCATAGTTTCCCCTTTCACCCCGGTTCCGGCCACCCGTTGATATATGTTGCACCTGTCGTTTGGCAATATCGGGTAAGAGGTTTCCGCATGCGTATAAAATCCCAAAAGCTCAACGATCACGCCTACAAAGTATGTTAAAATTGGATTAATCCTTTTTCAGATTTGTGTAAAATTCGCGAACAAATATTTGAATGAAAGTATTTGATTACTGAACAGATTTTTGCCAATTTGCGAACTTTGGAAATTTTGCAAGAATACACTGGTATGTGCAATAATAAAAAAAACTTAATACAGGTTTGCATGTTGCAAAAGGTTTCTGCATAAAATTGTATGCGAAAGACGTATATGTTAATTTCTATGCATAATTAAGTTCCGTGCATATAATTTTTATGCATGCATCTTGCCCATACAATTTGTATGCATATTATTTTATGAAATCTTATGAATTCTGAAAATGAACCACTTTTTACTATGTCGAATTTCGGGAGCGTATAAACACAGATATGTCGTCATTTTTTTGCATACCGCAATAAGTCTCGTTCCTTTTGAGCTCGATCACTCCCGAGATTTGGTTATGCACCGGGGTCGTGGACGTCTTATCCAGCGTTATCCGCACCGAGGGTTCCGTCGAGCCGGATAAGTGGTCATTTTCATGCCAGGAATCTACCGACGTCCAACTTCGCCACTGTCGATACCCACCCAACATTAAGGGGGAACTTCCCCCTTTACCGGAGGGACGACCATGATGAAAATATACTCCGGCAGACATTGCAACGTGTGGTAGTGATCTGTTACCCGGCGATGACCAACAGGTAGATATGTAGATACTAATAATAAAATTTTTACAAAATCCTGAAAATTATAAGGCAAGGATTACAAAGTTTTACCAAATTAGAGTCATATTTATCTATTTGGTAGTTGTGCAACTGGTGTATGTATGGTTTAGTTGCCTTAAATATTTGACACCAACTGGTCTGGCGACACTTATCAACCGCGAAATTGGAATCTAGGTATGATAAGCCGATTAAAAAATAAAGCCGCAAATTATAATTGAATTTTTAAACTGAATTTTCTACCAACTTAGGTATGTACATGGCTCTACCACTACCTACAAATACTGCCCACAAATTACTCTTTTCCTTCCCAACTACGCAATATTCTGGGCTGGGTCAAATCAATAGTTTACCAAATTGTGGTCGGGATAGGTATCAACAAATAAATAAATAAATGCCATACCGAGAAACTACGACGTATGTACTTATTTAGTTAGTGAAAGCTCTGTAGGGGGAACGGGCATAAAGGATGTGATCCATTTTAAGGTCAAGGAATTATATTTCTTATTTGTGACACAGGTCATAAAGGTCACTCCGGATGTCACGATTATTATTGCGAAAATTAGCCCCATTCTTTTCGCAACGTCCCTAAGTATGAGAAATTGAGGAACTTTTCCCGATACAATTTTCCTCTAAATCGATATTTACAAAAGTGTATAAGTTATTTGTCAACTCTCTTATTCTCTTCCACGTACTTAATTCCTTATTATGTGTCAATTTGAAGAGGGCTGCATATCTTTTGTTTGCTTATCGGATGAACACGAGGCTTTAATGGGGATGAATAAATGAACAGTTAAGGACATTCGTCACTCACTCAAATTGCTTGAACTTTGCACTTTCTTTCTCTTCAAATATTTGCACTTGTGGATTAATAAATAGAAACCATGCTTGATGTATGTGATCGATTTGATGGGGTCACGGCATTCTGTCGTCATACGTCAATTACAGAATATGGGATCAAAATTACGTACAAAACCGACTATATAAGTACATATTTTGTAGTTAAACGTTGAACTAAATAATAATTGCATGGATGCATGGACACATATTTAGACAGCCATGCAAATATGCGAGAGGTTGACGCCGATCAATTTTGCTGTGACGTCAATTCGCACGATTTTTCGGAATCGTCGACATCTTAATTATGTAGAGGCGCTGATTCAGATAACCCATCCTCAAATAAATGTTTAATTCATTTCAAAGTAAACGAAAGCGAAGAAAAATGTGTGCTGAAGTAAAACAAATTAATAAACAGTAGTATAGGTAATATATAATCGTTTATTAATAAATTTCAGTCCGACAATGTAGCCAAGGATAGAATGAATTTTAAAGGTGATACATAAATCATTTGTGTATGAATTGGCAATGATTTACCCATCAGATCATATGTATTTACAATGAAGACGTCGATAAAATTAATCAGGGTCATTATTAATGGAACGTAAGACTAATATCCAAGTGGATAAGCTCTCATATTTCATTTATTATTTATTGTAATAACTCCAGACGTCAACCACACAACAAAGTAGCTCTTCCCACATGTACACGACATGAACGAAAACAATGATCCTGTACACGACCTGGTAGCTTGTCTTCCTGATCTTGTGCCAGAAGAATACCTGACCACACAAAGATCCAACCCAGCCTCCAAGAAATTCCAGGAGATGTAAGCTTAATTCCGAAGTTCGCCATGCTGCCAATTTATCTCTTCCCATTTCGAAAAAGGTCAAAAGCCCAAACCAAAGAAGGAAGTAGCCATAATTGGCCCGGTAGTATTGCTCGATCTGATCCATTGATTGTTCCTTTTTGTGGGGCGACCAATTCCCTAATGACAAGTATAATACTGAAGTAATTATATTTAGTTAAAAAATAATCGCTACGATATCTAAGCGGTAATTGTAATGTAAGCCCAGCTGCGGACTAACAGTTTAAATTTGAACATATATGTACAATATGAACGAGCTCGTGAGATATTTTTCGTCAAGTTTGTATAAATACAAGTTTACGCACACTTGACGTATGTATGTATGTTGATTTGTGTACATTTTCTTACCCTTTTTTGCTACAAATGCGTAACCTAAACCAACTCTGATTTTAACTGAAAATCCAAATACTAAATACTCGAGTTATTTACGAACGAAATTGAGATGCATAAATCTCGTAAAAGGTCGCAAGTCAATTTTGCTCGGGCATGTGTGTAAAATTTCGTAAAGTTACAAACCTAACACACTGATTACACGCAGACTACAAGGGTTGACGTGATGATATGAAAGGATGAATATGATAGAAAATAATATATATTCACCTGATTGCAATATGCACGGTTGATTTTGGTGAATTATGTAAATTTCTACGTCAGCACGGACAACCTATAACAGAGGTCAAATTATTACAAAGTTTGCTCCAAGAATACGGTAATGCTTATTTACTAGATCAGTACAGATTTAAATATCCTGGTTTAAAATGATATCAAATACAAATTAAGATACATAAACTGAAATTTACCCTTCAATTTCTTCCCAATTATAAGTACATGTAAATATTTATGTATCAAGTAAGCAAAAAGACAAAACTCTTTACATAATTTACACGACTTGAAATTAAAAATCCTTAAATTAGTAATTTATTAAATACTTATTAATTCCTGAAAATATATGATATTAAAAAATAAATATATGAAAAACCACTTACTAATATCTTTATCACCAAAGTCCTTACCCAATCCAAATGACGAAGTGAATTAACGAACCACAATTATGCTACAGATCGCCTTGAATATAAATTGAAAACGTTTTAGAGAGAAAAACACATCGCATGACATACATACTCTGCAGCTGCAGAGTATTCCATGGAACATTATATAATGTATGATTGTATCCAGCAAGGATATTTTTGATGTGGAAGTATGTACATAAAGTTGAATGTATATAAGATTGAATAGAAGATACGTATGATTATGAAGAGTTAAAAAGGAAGCAGGCATATGTACATATGTATGGACATAAATATGCATTAATTACAGAAATAATTGACCATCGTAGTCTCCCAATGTATGTAGTATGCTCTCCGATTTTGACCAAATTATTTATCCATCCATCAGAAATTAAATTAATATGAAATTTAGAACGATCCACAAATGCTTACGTTTGGCGGACATATTTGCATGCGAAGAGGAGAAAACGTGCATCAGACATGTGGGAATTTAGGAAGTGTAGAATTTTTCAACTTGACATTAAAAATCGCCTCTTAATAACAGGCGCTGATTCAGATAACTCATCCTTTGATATATAAATGTTGAAAATATCAGGGTTTCAATTGTTTTGGAATTTACCTCACTTCAAAGAATGCGAAACGAAGCAAAGAAAAATTATCTCTCGAGTAAAACAAATTAAGTAAGGATTGTGTAATTTACAATCTTTCACATCTTCCAATTACTCGACGTACTTTTTTCTGAAGTTATAATATTGGCCTTATGGGAACAAATTATCAAGCTCTGGAAAAAAACTTCCTGTACCCTTAAAGAAAATCGCATGAACCTGCACAATATGCCAAATTCTACAGATTGAGTTAGGCTAACAAATAAAAAAATTAAAACACCGAAAAAATTTCTCTAAGGTAGCTGAAAATGACCTTTTGGTGAAAAATTATGACCTTTGACCTTGTTAAGATTTGTGTAAGTTTGAACCGGCATTCCTACTCAATCTCTATGGACTTTCACTGTGCAAAGTTTCAAAGGTCAAATTTCTCGGGATTAAATCGAAGTTACCAAAATAAAAAGGATTTAAACTTAAGTATGTATAGGCACTGTGGGTATGTGTTGAATTATTAAAATAATATTCATATACATATTCATATAGATAATTATTTCCTCCTATCGCGTGAGTTTTAAATGCGTACAAACAAAATTGTGCTCGAAAATGAATAGGAAGAATGAAACGAGGATTTTTTCATTAGTTATTCATACATTTATTTAAATATGCATGTATGTTTAATATTAAGTAAAGTTGGTTTAGTTAATGTTTATATAAGTATTTTTGATTTTGTTGCCGTAGTTGTACCTAGTTTCATATTTTATTTTTTACATATCTATTTATAAGCAAAGTGCTCACTCCGAAATGCCAAACTTATTTTTATTAAGACTACGTTGCTCTCCATTAAATTCGGAACATTTTCATAGGCGACTTAATCAACATCCCAAATAAGTAGGTATTAATTTCACATTTAATAAAATACAGAATTTGAAATATTGTCAATTATTATGCTTAGGCCACCCGAAAAGTTCTTCGAGAACCCGGATATTAAGCTTTGATAATTTCCAAAACTTTCCAAGTTTTCATTTTAACATTGTAGATGAGAATTAGGTAAAAAGCTATGCATAAATATATGCCATTTGTAATTTATGAGCAGAATTTGTTTTTGCAATTCCATTTCGTTTACATATATCCAACATATAACGTATTACTTAGCATATAATTAACTATTCTAAAGACAGTTTTAGCGTTGGTAAATTTTACTAAGCTAAATGGCCCCTGCAGTCAAAATTATTTTTGTCTCAGAAAAAAAATAAATTGTTACAAAAATATGAAACAGCTACTATTTCTTCTGCAAATATTTCTGCAAACTATCTCAACATCCACCTCTAACATCCAACCCCGAGCATACAATGGGGATTTAAGCGATTACAAACTTTGCACAATAAAATTCTACGGTGCTGGCGACAATTTTAGCTTCTACACAGATTTACAGAATTTAATCCTACACAAAACATTAAAAGGTGGTATTCACTTTACAAAAATTACGATTCAAACTCAACTCCCACTTTATGAAACTACAGAGCACAATTACATCTCAGACTTCCATGTGTTCGAACCTTGCTCTTTAAACGTTGGATTTAACATTGAGAAACAAATTCAATATGTACGCCTCCGGTACAGAAACCGAGACAACTTTCGAACCAGTAAGTTTCACAACTTTGTCATAATCAACGACGTATTTAAAATAAGATTTATTATGAATGCTGACATGAAATTCGCCGCGAATATCATGCAAGCTTCCGTGATAGCAATGAACGATACAAACTTGTCTTTAAATTGGGCCGTATTCTGTATTCATTGCAAATCCTACTGGAATATAATCCAAAGTCCGTTAAACCCGAGAAAATTTAATCTGTACAGTTTAAGGGAGTATTGGTTTACTGACACGGTAAAAATCGCAACTTACTTAACTTCGGATGGAAGTACATAGAACACTTTGCGAATTGCATGGCCACTAGTGAACTTCAAGAAATATCGAATTGCTCAGCCGTACTAAAAACATTAAACGTTCTTTCCAAAGCTATGAATTGTAGTTTAAAACTTTCTTCAAGTGCGCACGAGTTTCGAACCAATCTTCATGGAGAATTGTGGTTTTGGAGTGTATGGAAAATCCACGAGTATATCCAGATTAAGGAACGGGTATTCAGTACATTTCGGGGTTTATCCTGCGTCTATTGTGATTTTGAGTCGAGGATGAGAAACCCCAGTTTATCCGTTTGGATTGAACCTTTCGATTATCTAGCTTGGGGTGTAGCTATCTTTTTAATTTCAGGGTTAATTGTTATTTCGAAATATAGATTTAAGGAAAATGTTTACAAAAAACCAGTATTTTTTCCCTCCTTTTGCGCAATATTCAAGCAACCAGTGGACCAGAGCAATTGCAACTTATCTCAAGTTTCTCTAATTATCCTTTGGTTTGTAAGCTTAACTATCTTATCGCATTACGAATACTTTATTACATCGAGTCTAATCGCTCCTGAGAAGTTTAAGGAGATTGAGAGTCTCATGGATTTCATTGATTTGGGTTACACCGTCATCTACGTGGACAATTTGGATTCGGGATATCAGCGACAACACAAAGTCATTGAAAACGAACTTGTTTATAAGGGTAAAGATCCCGAGATATTTAACAAATCCTCGTACCATCTTTTGAACCTGGTTATGGAAAATATCTATCTTCACATAAATCCCTCAAAACCAAAATCCGTTTTTCTTAAACATCCATGGCAGGATGAGACCGTAATTGGATGGTTGCAGAACTACGGACTTGGCGGAAAATATAAGTGCTACTTGTCCAAAAACGTGGCAGATGTGCAGCCAGGGTTTTTCAAATTTCAATTTATCCCGGTAGCCTTGGCCTCAAAAGTCATGAAAAGGTTGCAGGAGTCTGGACTTTCAAATATTCGGGACGAGTGGGACAAACTAAGGTTTCTTTCTAGTACGAAAGGATTTTCCCCACTTGATGTTATTACGGATTATATTACATTTGAAAATTTGAATGGGTTGTTTCTTCTATATTTTAGTGGTCTTGGTGGGGGCTTGTTGGTTTTTGTGCTGTATTATGTTTTGTTGTAATGTTATGTTTTCAATAAATAAATAATACAATATCTAATTGTCTATATTATAATTTTGCAAATTCCTGGCTATGTATGTATCTCCCTCCGCCAAACCTCAGCATCGGCAGATATTGTATTTTGCAAATTTCTGACTAATTAAATTTGAGATCGATTCACACCAATTTGGTTAAAATCGGAGACCATGCGCTGGGATACCTCCATTGTGAGATGATTCATATGTAAGTAAGACGACTGCGTCCAAGTCAGTGGAATTGGAGTTGGATACCCATGCACATGTGTATGTACTGTAAATACTCTATTTATAACCGGGTCTAAAGACGCCACAAATCCGACCACAATTTCAAACCGGGTATACATAATTAGGGACCCGGGTAAATTATTTTTTCCGTTATGCATAACGTGAAGCAACTAACAACAGGCATTAAACGAATGCTCTAATTAGAGACAAACTAATTAATTTTATTTAACTCATATAGGTTCAAGACCCGGCTATAAATAGAGTATTTACGGTATGTACTTTAGTACCAAACTAGTTGCGATCATTTAAATTAAATCTAAGATACATAACTCGTTAATACCCCAATTTTAAGTCGATTCCACCTCTCATACATAAATACATACATACGTTCGAATATGAGAAAAAATTGCATTTTTATGTGATCAAAAATAAATGTTTTTGATGTATGTATGTATTCATACGAGTATTTGTATAGCAAATGCAAGTTTAGGTCAAATTCTTGGTTTATGACTTTTCATTTTTTCCACACTCATATACGTACATAGTACAACAACATAACAAAAACGATTAAAATCTGGTGACCTTCGACCCATAAATAGAAGTGTTGATAAAATAATAAAATACTCTACAAGTATTTACAAAAAGTATTTACAGACTGATACTAAAACTGGTACATGTGCCAGTGTTGGTATGAGTCAAGTCATGAGACATGTGCACATGTCTCATGACTTAACCTGTAGCACTGGAAATTTCTCTAAATATAAAAATAGATTTCAGAATTATCAGTGACTAATAACCATCATAGTCAGGCATTTGCAGTTTATCAAGTTCATTTCTATCATCAACGTGTTGAGAGCAGGATCAGCGTTGTTCAGGAATTTAAGAATTTTTTATCTTTTTATAAAGGTGGCGAGATAATTCTACAAGTATGATATCCGAAACAGCGATGTTGTTAATAATTTTGAATCTGGGTATATTTGGTGGTAACAAAGACAAGATTTCCTAAAAACATATAATTCAACAACCAAATAATTTGGGAAGTACATACATATTTTCTTCCGTTTTTCAGCTACTAATGCGTCCGTACTGGTGAGAGTTGTAGAGCGAGATGCGGAAACGTGGATTGAGGATGGAGCCAAGGTATCTACATCTATATTATAATTTAGAATCTCTGTTGGTTGTGGAAGTGAAGTAACTTATCCGTACCGGAAGTGAGAGTCGAGAAAGCGATTTGGAATTTTTGTGCAAGAATTTTCTCAATTAAATTTGCAAATTTGTCTCAATTTATTGCTAGCTGAGCATCACGTCGGAACGATTTTCACTATCATTCAATGCACTCCATGAAGACACCGGTTACGCGGAGTGTATTGATTGCGAAAATACAATCGCCAAGCTGGCGGAAAATTTTGAAAATCCAAGTGAGGCGCAGAGCAGTCGTGACCGGTTAGATTTTTATAATTTTTTAAAATCGCTTTAGAATTTTACATCTTATTTGATAAATAATTAAATTGGACTTCCTGTATAATAGTAATCCAAATAATTAAAATTTAAACAAGAATTAATTCATTTGTAAACTGAGACAAAAACAAACTAATACTCTAAAACCAGCAAAAATTAAATCAATCCTTCTCTTATTTTTAGCGATTTTCCAGAAAGTTTGAAAGGCACGTACGGCATCCCAGTCAAAGACATGATCCCTTTTGGGACTGATAATAGTGACCTCGCCCTTCCCACAATGGACGATGCGTTTGTCCCCGTCACGCTCCTCGATGGCTTCAAATTTGCTAATTTGTCCTACAACAAGCTTTTCATAAATACAAACGGTGGAATCACCTTCATTAAAGGTGACAAATTTTATTGAAAAATTCGTCTGTTCATATTTAAAAATATAAGAATAATCTAAACTATATAAAGCAGACGAGTGTATCGCTGCCTGCTGGGTCGGTGGCTTAGTTCAGAAGTTAGCCTCTCCTTTTCTCTCTCCGCTCTGCAAAGAGAACAGGAGAGGCTAACTTCACTAATGTTGGGGCAACGGGCTTATCGACGGGCCTATTTTTCACGTCGATTGACGGGCTTCTACACTAGTGTATTTATATTTTAAAAAAAGTTCTCCATTGTTTTTTAAATTCACATTTACGACACTTTTTGCCGGAATAGGTTATCTATTTTATTCTATGTATTCTAACAATGCGACGGTGTGAAGTGTAACCCTCCGATTTAGTTGAAATTTTGAAGCTATGTGGTATACAACCAACGTTTCTTGAGGAAGTTTGTGCGATGGTTGGAATTTGTCAAAATATTTTAGGTCAAAGTTGAAAAATAGACGATTTTTATTGAGGGAAAAGAATGTAAGTTGAGTTTGCTTCCTCTGTCTGCTAAAAAGTCGTGAGTTTTTCAACTTTGTCCTAAAATATTTTGACAAATTACCACCATCACACAAACTGCCTAAAGAAAAGTTAGTTGTATTGCATGGTTCCAAAATTTCAAACAAATCGAAGGGTTACCCTTCACACCATCGCATTGTAAAATACTTCCTTTCTAAATAGGTTACAAAAATTTAAATTCTGACATAATTTCCCAAAATTGTAGGCAGTGGTGCATCTATCCCCGATTGCAGCCCTCTCTCTATTCCCACGATAACCCCATTTTGGGCCGACATTGACACCCAGATCGGTGGAAATATCACCTACCGACAAGCCACCGAAAACGCCACACTCTCCAAAGTGGAGCCCTTTCTGCAAAAAGCCTTTCCAGGAATGTCCTTCGATTTGAAATGGGCATTCGTCATGACCACGTACGACGTTCCGTTCTTCGGGGCAAGTCCGCCTGCCTTTGCTTGTCCAGGGTCCGCTTTGAGAAATACTTTTCAAACTATCTTAACCCTTGGGGGGACGGAATCTTATGTGATCTTCCTTTATAATAAAATCGATTGGGTGAACGCGTACATGATAAATGGTGATGGTGGAAACCATTGCTCGGGTAAGTGGGTGGGGTTACAAAAAAATATCGGGTTTCCAAAAATGTTTGATAAATATTTCAGATTTTTGTAAGTTCTATGTTACTAAAAATGTGATGATTTTGACGAAACGACGATAATTATGTAACCTTAAGTAAATAATTCAACGTATTTCAGGAATTTTAAGGATTTAAACGAAATTATGATGGAATCCGTGAGCGAGAATCTGAATTTTTGCCATGAAAATTTTCTCGTGAGGGAGAAAATCGAAATTCTCTCATACTCATTTCTTCATAATTTCGTTTAAACTTAGCATTATGATCCAAAAATCCTGAGACACGTGTTCAATTATTTATCTAAGGCTACAGAATTATCGTCGTTTTGGGAAAATCGGAGCTGGCGTCGTCGCATTGTAAAGTAAATAATATTTAACATAAAATATTAATATTTATCTACATAATTACAGGCTTTAACGGAAAACACAACCCTTTCGCAGGATTGGACGCAGCTGATGGTAAAGCTCGCTACCAAGTCGCGTACGCATGCACCAGGTGGGCGGAGTATATTCCAACAACAACGAATATCAATATTCCCGGGGTCTGGGTTTTCCGCGTTACTTCCGGAATCAGTACACCCTGTGACGTCGTATGCCTGTCGAACGTGGATATGCTGCCGGACCCTTACGACTGTTCTAATTACTATGTGTGCTCAAATGGCGAGAAAATTAAGCATGAGTGTCCACGTTTTGGTAAAACTGGGCAATTGGTTTACAACCCTAAGTCCAAAGTGTGTGTTGCACCAAAGGATTATCCATGCGAACCAATCTGCCAGGAAATTTAAGACACTTGATGCCACTACTCTTCTGAAAAGTAGTGATACAAATTTAAGTTTCGAATTATTATACATATGTACATGTACCTACACAGGTAAAATAAATCATAAAATTTGCCATAGTTTTCATAAAACTTTAAATTTGTAAATCCATCAATTTACATGAAGGTATTACGAAATGAATTGTCTAGCTAGATTAATCATGAATACATAAATAATTTTAATTAGCAAATCAAGCCGTTTATATGGAATTGGTTTCACTGGTTACAAAGTTGGAAAACGTGACGGAAGATTTGCATTTTCACCTGAAAATTTTTCTCACAAAGGGAAAAAATAAAATTCTCACATAAAATTAATCACAGATAGGAAAGATTTATTATGGAATGTTAAACCGATTTGCAAATGGATAATTGTATCACAGAGCAATTACTATGTAAATAATTTCACGACCGTATCGACACAATTAAACAGCTCTTTCGTCATGAACACAACATGAAACATAACAATGAACCAGTACACCAACTGGTAGCTTGCTTTCCTGATCTTGTGACAAAACAATACTTGAGCACAAAGACTTCCAACCCAGCCTCCGAGAAATTCCAGGAGATGTAAGTAAGCTTCAGAGGTTCGCCATTTGCGCCCACGCGCTGCCGATTTATCGTTCCGCATTGCGAAAAAGCTCACAAATCCGAATACAAGAAGGAAACTGGCATAATGGATGCGGTAAAATTGTTCGATTGGATGCATTGATTGTTCGTTTTTTGGGGGTAAAGGGGTCGCCTTTCTGCGAACAAATGAAATAATAAAACAATTATATTTATTTATAATTAAACAATTATGGTTACGTATAACCGAAATTGCTGGCCCAACTTCGGACTAGCATTTGCAAATTGTATATAGATGAACGATGTATTTATTTATTCAATGATAAATATGAAGGAGGTAGAATCAGGGTTACAAGTAATATATATCACCTAGTGAGATTTAGTGAGATTTAATGATTTATATCATTTATCTCACTTGGGGCTGAGTGAGAAATATGAAAAATAATGAGATAAACATGCAGTTAATGACCCCGACCGCTAGGTGGCGCCACTGCATGGCTCATAAATCTCACTAAATCTCATATTTCTCATGTCTCACTATTTCTCAATATATCTCAGTGAGATGAGATTTGTGAAGGTGAGATGAGATTTCTGAGATTTCTGCAACCCTGGGTAGAATATGTATTAGGGGCCGTCCATAAGTTACGCAAATCGAGAGGAGGGGTTTAAGGGTCCAATGATCTCGTTCCTACGTCACACATTTTTAAGGAGGGATGGATGGTGGGGGGTCTAGTGATTTTTTCTTTACGTAATTAATGGACGGCCCCTAATAATGCTAACCTGATTGCAACATGTATGTGTGTGTTGTTAGATTTCGGTAAGTTTCCACGTCAGTACGCACAATCTATAACGAAGATCAAATTATTACAATGTTTACGACAAGAATAAATAAGCTAATGTTTCCTAGACTGGTAAAAATTTACATCTGCATCTTTCTTGATTAACAATGAATTTATTCTATTTATTTATTCCCAATTAAAAAGATAGCAAATTTATGTTACTTTCCAAAAACGACAGTACTCTTTAATATTCAGGGCTTGAAATGGAAGTAAAAATATTTCCCATTGTAATATAATACTGCATTTATCAATTTCTGGAACTATTGGCTATTTAAAAATAAATTTGAGTAAAAGCACTTACCAATATGTCATAAATAGAAATCCGTATGACCAGAGTCCATGTGCATATCCAATCCAAATCCAGAAGTTAATTAACCACAATTGCGCTACGGTTAGAGTTGAAAATAAATTGAAAACGTTTGATAACAACACGTACTACTACTCTTCACTTTGAATTGTATAAACTATGATTTTATGCAGCAAGGATATTTGGGATGTGACGAAGAATTTATATAAAGTTTAGTTAAGCATATTAATATGTAGTTGAATGGACAAAAATGATGGTGAGGAGTAAAGGGATAAGTATGTACATATGCAAATATGTATGCATGGCTCACAATGGAGGTGTCCCAACGTATGCTCACAGATTTGGACTAAACTAGCGTCAATCGATCGCAAACTAAATCTGTATGAAATTTGCAAATGACAATATCTGTCAATGCAAAAGTTTAGCGGAGATATTTGCATAAGAAAGGGATAAAAGGAGCACTGAGCATAGAATTCACAAAGTGTAAAATTTTTCAATTTTGAGGTGCGTTTTATCCTCTTTACAGATTTAGTTTGCGATCGATTGACAATAGTTGGTCCAAATCTGTGAGCATGCGTTGGGAGACCTCCATTGTTAGTCACATAGTGAGTGGAATTGGAGTATGTACTATGCAAATACTTATGCATGCATTAAGTTCTTTACAAATGTATTGTGGGCAGTATACAATTAAATCCGAGATAAGTCGTTAATACGCCAACTTTAACTGATTACTTAGCTTACTACATATTAGAATGCACCTCTAATACTTATATTGAATTTTTATGTGGTAAGAAATAAATGTCTTAAAACGTTTGATGCACTAAAATATCCATATTCATGGGAGTATTCGAATAACAAATGAAAATTTAGATCTATGCATGAAATCATTGTTTTACCAAGTCTACACACGTATGTACGCATTTTCTCATTTTTCCAAATTTTCTTCCCCTATGTTTGTAGGGGGTATAGTTGCACATAAATAAAAAGTAGCTATGCTTTATTTATTTTTCATCCATACATAATTAAATTCTCATTTTTTTATTAATTCCCGTGACATCGATGCAAAATGGAGTGACGTGTCAGCCTTTCTGTAAGCTGTTATCCATAATTTCAACGTGACGCACTCTGAATAAAATTATGCAAAATTTGATAATTCGATTACACGAGGTTAACCGAGTTAAAGCTTTACTTTATTTGTAAATATTGCGATTGATACATACATAAGCATCTACCATTAAGTTTCAAGACGTGAGTAGAAAAGGATGAGAAATTTGTCACCAAAATCTTTTAAAGAATTATAGATTAGCTTTTTTTCGGAGATTCAGAAAAATTCTTGCCCTGTTTCTGGCGTTGGATACGGGGATGAGTTTTTCAAGTGATCAAAATAAAAGTGTTGAAGTATTCCAAATTTCCCGAAGGCTGGGCAAAGAATAGGATGACATATTGTTGTTGTTGTTAATCCTTTATTCACGTGTCAACAGAGATCAATTCATTGCAAATTGGTTTACACACCATGACACAAGTAGCATATAATTTTTTATAAGCATCTAAACTATTCTATTTAATTAAATCATAAAAATCATACATATTTCATGCATTTGTCCTTCGATTGATTATAAACCATGCTCTTCCACAAATGACACGTAAAAAAACAAATATGTAACTAATTTAAACAATTTGTAGCTAAACATTGATTAGAACATTAGCACATACAGTCAATGGAACAAGTATTGGCAACACCCACACAAGCTAAATAAAATTGGCTATAACTTTGGCATGCATTATCAAATTAGCATGAAAATTTGTACGCAATTAGCAAATCTAATGTAGTTTTCGATTATAATCATGTTTCATTGATTAAAATTGGATAAACACAGTTTTTAAATAATTTGTTGGAAAATATGTAAAATTAACCCGCAAAAAGTATTGGCACCCTATAACTTATAAAATCATAAATCAAAGAATCGCCAATTTTATTACGTCACACTGCTTCTAATGTTACGCGGCCCCTCCCCTCGACGCAATAAGAGCATAAATAGGCCGTTGAATTGATTCGACAAGGTTCTTTATAACGTTTTTTTATATGGTTGGCCACACTTGTTTCGAACTTTTGACAAGCTCGTTTTTCATCGAGTGGTTTCCCACCGGTCTCTCTTTTCGCAGCCCAAATAATCAGAATGACATCAGGAGACTGTGCAGCCAACGAAAGAAGCTTAACCTTTTCGGTCTCCAAAAACTTGCATCCTTAATTGGGGTAGCTGTTTTGGGTCACTGCATTTTTGGAATATAAAATTCCTCCCCAGATCAGGTTTTTATCAAATAATTTCAAATTATCGTTTGGAATGATTAATTAGACCTCCCTGGTCATGATTTTATCGATAATGACCAGGTAAACACGCCGCCACCTAGTCATTTAACCCCAAACCATAATCGATCCTCCTATGTGTTAAACTGCCATACGAACGTTTTCGTATTTCTGAGCCTTTTATGGCATCCGCCAGACTTGAACCAATTAATGAGCTCCGAATAAGTAAAATATGCCTATGTCGTACCAGTAGATTTTATTTCATTCATTGGAAGTCAATTGAGGCTTATATTTAGCCCATCCCAATTTATTGAGGTGGTTCGCTTTGGGGACTCTCTCGTCGGTCGGGCTTCTGGAGCCTGAAACCCCAAGGCATAATTTTTTAGTGAACACCAAATTGAATGATATGTTTGCCCACAGTTAGTACTGCAATTCAACATGGATTTGGGGGCTAAAATCTTCCGATCTCGAGTGATTTGTTGCTTGATTCATCAGTAGATTTTGGGCGTAGGTGACCTTTTTCCTCCGCATCGTCGAAAAGTAGAAACTGAGATCGTCATTTTATATTTCTTTGCTACGTTTTCAATAGTGAATATGGAAAAGTATGTTTTCTCTTTGATTTTTCGATAACAAAGCATTTTTATGGAAGAGGCATGAATATTTCTCGCCGCGCCAAATACAGCTGGTTTAGTGCCGCCATTTTGGCTCCAGACAACACAACTGTAGACTTAAAATGTCGCTAACGTTATATTTTGTCACTTAATTACCTTACCGTAACGAAATGTGGAAGATGGTTAAGAAAATTGTGTCGAGTAACTAATTTAGCCACATGTTGCCAATACTTTTTGCAGGTTCGTACCTGACTAGTTAGGGTCAAAATTTGGATTGCGTTATGTTTACTAGGTTTAAATCGGAAACACGATTATAATCGAACACTACATTAGATTTATCAAATGTGTTCAAAGTTTCACGCTAATTTGATAACGCATGCCAAAGTTATAACCAATTTTATTTAGCTTGCGTGGGTGTTGCCAATACTTTTTCCATTGACTGTAACAATCAGGACAAGATTATCTCGGGTTCGATTACTACATAGGCAGATTCGGGTTTGACAACAACGCTGAAATCGTGTAATTAAGGGTCTGATCATAAAACCAGACTTTCGTTCCTTTCACAAGCTTCAAAACGTTATATCCAGCAACCCCACAATTAATACAGAACGGTTTGCTGGCTCTCAACAATCTCCTCACGTACTTTCTATCCCCACATCGCTCTAACTCTCTGTCCCACTTGTTCCTCAATTGAACCGCCTTCTCATTCAATCTTATCCCAAATGGTAGCAAAGCTTCAATAATTACTGGAATCAGGACAGACACGGATGGAAAATAGAGGTAAAGTGGCATCGGGATAACGCTGTACAGTCTAATTGTTACGAAATTGTACACAACGCTCATAAGTAGTCCCAGCCCCATCATTATGGCGGTAGCCGGGGCGACAACGCCACCAACGAGTTGCAGAATTAGGGCTAATTCTCGATGTTTTCTAATCTGTAAATCAGCCGTACTTCGGATTAAAACTGCTCGCAACTCCAATTTATAGATCGCATCAAGTAAAATAGTTATGAACAATGATAACGAGGAAATTAAAATGGGCAGATGGCGGGAAACTTGAAATATTACTAGAACCTGGAGAAAGCGTAAGGAGTGTGTAAATAGGCGATATGATAACGTGGTTACTTCAAGGTGGAGAACATATCTTGTAAAGAGATAGCCCGGATCTAAATCGACGTAGTATAAAAATGGGGACAAGAAATAACCATATATCGAAAACAGGGCAACATTAAAGTTCAGGAAGAGTCCGAGTGGATCAATTTTCCGGGGTGGTGATGCTGCAAAAAAAATCAAATTGTTATGTTAATATTAAAAGAATATGTGTAATTTTGCGTAAGGTAACCAATTTAATATTGAGTCTGTGAGTGATTTTTTGCATATCAATCTTAATAACTATGAACATAACAGCCTCCATGCCCACCCTGTGTGTCTAAGCATTTATACTTCAACTCTGTGGGGTATTCATTACTTCTTCGCATTCCTTTTTATATTTTTCCTATCGTAAAATAAGTTACCACGGTTATGAGATTTTGTAAGCGTATCAAGATTTTGTCATCGAAAGTAGCACGATTTTTTCGAAGCTTAAGCCCTTGCTTTTTTCGTAAACTATTTTATTAAGGATACAAAGAAATAAGGAGTACACGAGTCATGTATAAATTTACATATAATTTAAAAATCGTTCTGCATACCATGTTTGCTATCATGCCTTGTAATCCGTATTAAATGATTGCAGCCTGCCGTAAACTGCTCAACATAGAGAAACATGACCAATTCAACCGTCACGGAAAAAAATGTTAACATTGTAATGATGACACAGACAAAAAAGCTTGTCAGTGGGGGTGAAATAGTCCCGTAAATATTTAGAAGAATGGTGACAATACATAAGCCACAAACAATCGGGGTGACAACGAAAAAGACTATGATCAAGGTAATCAGCAAATGCAGTGACTTTATGGCGACGAATTTCTTGCTCGTTTTGTCCCAGGCGAAGGAACACGTCCAACAGTACTGGAAAGCAGTTTCAAAATTTTGCAAAGATTTCCACGCAAGGGGGGACGCCATAGCGGAAGTATTTTGTTTCTTCTTTCCCGATTGCGAACAAGAGAATGAAGAAGCTTGGTAAAACTAAGGGTTCAGTTGGCTAAATCGAATGGGTTAGTGTTCGTAAAATATTTGGATTGGAAATCAATTTATTTAGAGTGAGTCAAGCACATATTTGCATACATAGATAGGGTTTAGCCTAAACCTTAGATAACCCTAGATCGGTAAATTTTGCTTTGCTTTTGTAACAAATTCTACAAATTAGAAATTCTGACCTTCTTCCGCAATGTAAAATTTACAAGATATTATCTAAACCGTTTAGGTAATCCAATATTTTACATTGCGGAAGAAGTCAGGAATTTTTAATTTGTAGAATTTGTTACAAAACCAAAGTAAAATTTAGCTATCGATTAAGCATGGTTATCGAGCTTACTGCATCGCGTCTCTTATGTACTGGCTTAATTTTACATTCGTGGAATGTTCGTGTAAAATAATTAATGCGGCCGGTCTGTAGGACGGGCTTGTAGGCTAGTTTGTTATAAAACGAAAGTAAAATTTACCGATCGATTATGGCCACATTTATGGTGTGTCCACTATATAGTTGGATTGGGATCCATGACCTGTGGAGTTCCACCTAATTAGAAGATTTTTATAAAACCTTTAGGGTAGTGTAGCCGCGAACCATGTCCGTCAGTTTTTGTCGCGGACGATTTGTCTGAGCCTCTTCTGGGCCACCAATGACAATTTCCGCACCAACCCTCAAATTATCGATTTTCCACCCACTTGCGGAATGTCTTTGCTGATTTTTCGCCATTAACGTTCGAAATTTTCCAGTTTTTCTGCCTTTGAGCGACGGTTAGAGTATCAACTTTTACACAAGGCCAAAAACTTTTCAATTTTTCGCAAGTAGGGGCATTTAGAGGGTTTTCTGTTTTAAGCCCATTTGTCTCAATGTAAGCCTTGCTTGGAATTTTGCAGGGAATTTAGATTTCACGTACAACTTCTGTTGATAACCCACACTCACAGGGTTGCCTGAATGAAAAAATGTGCTTTTCGAAGTCTTTGGGGGATCTGCTTCGACGTAGGTCTTGTCATAAGCGATGATAATTTGTCATGACATTTCGCGACACATTTTTTTGCAAAATTTTTCGCATGTAATTTTTTGGTGTTTAACGTACTTTGGGGAATTTTGTTTGAATTTTTCCGGAATCCTCAGTTTGCGAACTTTAATGTTGCGCAATAAAATTTTTGAAAATTTCAGTACCAAAGCGGCACAACGAGGTGACGTCGAAGAATTAGTTCCCAAGATTTTATAAATGTTTTTCAAGCTTTGGTGGATGGTCATGACCGGAGTTGATGTGGAATGTTTTTTGAATTTCACTTTTTGTCATCGTAATACTTCATGTTAAAGAAAATTGTTGTCTTGGGACATCCTTCCTTTTTGATCTCCTGCCACGTCTTGTTCGAATAACGTGAAGTGGCGATTTTATAGTTGTGAAAAACTCGATTCGCGAGGTCTTCACTTTGACCCTGATTTCTATTGAATTTAGACTTTCTGATAAAAAGGGCTTTCCACCTGATAGTTGCCCTTGAAATTGGGTTTCCAAAAAATCATATAGCTAAACAACAACCACCACCAACTGCCGAGTACCATTTAAAATCCATCAATCCAACTATATAGTGGACACACCTTATATAACAAAACTGGTAATAACACTTTTCTAGATATGTATAAGATAGAGTTGATTGGATATAACTAAAATAGTAAAAATTTGTAAACCTACACTATAAAGCATCCGGTAGAGTAACATATGAACACCGTGCTGGTATTGATTTGGTAATACTTGTTTACCAGCGTGGTTATAGTTTGATTCTGAGTGGTACAGATTTCATTACCACCTCACTACTGCGCCGTAACGATCGATATTGCCGATGCCGGTAGAGTCATGTATGTACTCCGTCCAGTAATGATTCGCAATAATTCAATACCAGGTGCCTAAGAGTATACGTAGGAGTGTAAAATATTCTCTAATTATTTCAAGTTTATGTAAGTTGCAAGTTTGGAGCAAGTGGGCCAGAAGTAGCTGACTATGCGATGACGCCAGCGGTCTCGCTCCGATTTGGATGAAACATCGATAATTATGTAGCCTTAGGTAAATAATTGAACACATGTTTCGGGATTTTTCATAATGCTCAGTTTAAACAAAGTTATGATGTTATAAGTGGCCGAAAATTTGCATTTTTCTCCCTCAAAAACAAAAAACGAAATACTTCACGAGAAAAGTGCGAATTTTCGGCCACTTATAACACCATAACTTTGTTTAAACTGAGCATTATGAAAAATCCCGAAACATGTGTTCAATTATTTACCTAAGGCTACATAATTATCGATGTTTCATCCAAATCGGAGCGAGACCGCTGGCGTCATCGCAAAGTGAGTGTTGAGTACCTTGTTTGTTTCTTCATTTGATGACTTCAAGTATGTACGATAAGTTTTTCTGTCAATAATTTTATTTGCATAATCAGGAATAAGCCAAACCTACTTTATGACTTATGTATCTACGCATACATACACACACATAAATATGTAAGTATTTATGTAATTTGTCCTTACATATACATACATACGTTTAAATAATTTCTTAGACAAGTAAGTCGGTAACTTATGTATTTAAGTGGAGAATTTCAACTAACTAAATAATACATTTCAATATGGAGGTAAAGAAGTGATTTTTTCGGATCGGAAAAAGGCTCGTGACCACTTTATCCGTCAAGGGATGAGCCGGACAAAATTAATCGTACACTATACGGATCGTGAAAATGCAAAATATAAAATTTGTCCTTGTTCACCTGTCCTCCAGAAGATCAAAACACTGATAAGAAACGTGAAAAAACGTTTGCAGAAAACCTCCACAGATCCGTGATGGTTGCACCCAGACAAATTAAAATTTCAAAAACCTATCTTCGCAATATCAAAGCCAATAAGACGTGCTTCAAAACCTACCACACTAAAACATATCTATAAACGCACGTATTTATTTATACACATTACTTATACATTACTTGCTCTCTAAACTGCTAGCCAAAAGATAATTACATGTCCTCTAGCAAGATCAAATTAACTGTTTGGTCAAAACAAAAATCCTCAATTACCAGAGGAGTCCCTTTGTCGATGAAGTTCTGTCCAAATTTGATTCTTAGTGGGGCACACGCCAACAACTCCTTCCTATACCAAGACCTTACCGCGTATCGTTTCAACTGCCTTTTCATGTCGGCCAGTACCCTCTCTGTTAAATTTATTTGCCCCGCCAACGTGCCAATGATCAAATTGCATAGGAGTGCATCCACGAAAAGCATGGGGAACACGGCATATCCAGGGAGGGGTATTTCCCGGTAAAAATTGATGCTCACAAATAAAGAGAATACTTGCAACCAGGGACACACACCAATCATGGCGGGAACGATTTGCCCCTTAATGGCGTCGTTCAGCCCGATTTCAAGCAACTGTAGGGATCGATACATCCTGATAGTTTGTTCCTGGGAATTAGTCTGTTTTTCCTGATTGGTTGCTTTCACGTTTTTACGGACATTGCTCCTCCCGTGGGTTGTAATCCTGTGTATAAAATTTAATAATGGGTTAAATGGTCGAAGCATTATAATTAAAGCCATTTTACCATACATTCCTTATGTAAAAATGACTTTAATTATAATGCCTCGACCATAGTTCGTCTTGGGGCATCAAAAATCAGGTTTTCGGTTTTATACAAAGTGGTTTTCGACTTTCTATAAAAAGTGCTTTGTAGCCTTTAAACATTTGCCACTTCTTTCCTCACTGTAAAAAATAATTGTTCCGAATTCTTTTTTAAAATAATCGTTTAAAGTTTATTACTTCAAATTTTATCTGATAATATTGTCAAATTTTATAAAATTGGTTTAAAACCAATTTCAAATAGGTTTTGGAGCAAATAAAAAATTTATTTAGGTAAATTTTTTTTAAAGTATTTGGATACCCTGGATCGTTTATTGACTGTGCACATTAAAAAATTAATACATTGTGTCACAGACCTTTGAAAATATTGCAAGTAATCCAACATCCCCCCGATCGGTACAATTAATGCGTACATTATGTATAATGTCCCATCGTACGTCGTTTGTTGCCAAAACCAGACCTCTGCCAACATCCACGTGGAGCGGACAAGAATTGGTGGCTCCGTCCACACTCGGGCGGAACAGTATGGCGACAAAGACCCAATGAATGGGGGTGCACAAGGTGAATGGAGTTCCAGCAGGATAACAAGGAACGGGCCAATGAGCAAGCTAAGTTCGCAGACACTTAGACAGATGACGATAAGTTTATCCAGGGTGGATGCTCCTTCTAAGATGGTAACGCAATCTAACAATTAACTCAGGTAAGTATGTCTTCAATCAATGCTAAAGAGTTCATTAAGGCCCTTGAGCGATGTGGGGTCATGTTCATGTAATAACTTATTTTCTTATTTTAGCCTAGCCCGCCTAGAAATATGCAAATTTCAAGTACCCCAGAAATCTCACAATTCCCCAAAGTTTCCTGTCCCTTGTGGAAGGGAGACAATGTCTTCGAATTCTTAAGCGTGCGAAATTCCAATAAAATTGCTGGTTAACTTTTGAATGGGGCATCCCTAAATATCTCTCGGAAATAATTTATCACATAAATTACAGAGCTTTTTAATTAACGCAAAGAATAATTAATTAGTAATTAATAATTAGCGCTGACATCTTTAATCTAATTAATTATCAATTTTTAATTAGAGAGCTTCAACTAATTAATTATAATTACTAATTAATTACTTCTAAAAAAAGTAATTAATTACTTCTCGAAAAATAATTAATTAGTTAAAAAAAGAATTGTTTTCAACGCAAATTTACAAGCTACAATATAAAATTACGGACGGCAGAAATAATTACCGGCAACTCAAATTTATAATGATCGTTACATTTTAACATCGCCCATATTTCGGATACATTTATGTATCCTTTAATTGATGGAATGATTATAATCAGTCCATCAAGTAAAGTTCAACTGGAGCTGATGATGGTATTTGAGTATTGACATTGTTAGTTTGTTAAGATTTTCATATTAATTTTTGAGAATATCGTCTTCCATTATTGGCACTTATATACTTTACAGTATGCAGTTATTTATTGTAACAAAGTTGAAATTATTGCATGAAATTTAATTATGAGGGCTTGAAAATAAGTCATGTAGAATAGGAGAGTTGCCAGATTAAAAAACGCCACTTTACCTGGGAAAACGAAACAGCGCAAACCAGATAAATCTCAAAAATTAAGTAATTAATTAGTTAATTAATTAATTGGTTAAAATATCACGAAACTAATTAATTATAATTGACTCAGTTTAATTACTCTAGTAAGGTAATTAAAACTAATTTATAATTGTTAATTAGCTGAAAATTGGTAATTAATTAGCAAATTAATTGATTTCACTAATTAATTAAAAAGCTCTGATAAATTATCACCATATTGCTCAGCTGGCATACTTAACTGAAACCGTTTCAAATTTACCAGTTTTTCTTGAAGAAGAATTTTTAAACCGTACAAACATATTGATTGCTTGGCCTGGTTTATTTAAACCGCTCGGACTTGGCCAGTACCATCTGGATATGATCATAATCACCAGCACACCAAAGAAAGGGATTCCTTGTAATTTTTCGAGAATTGTGTTTTCTCCAAAAGCCAGCTGCATTATTATTACCACACCGTAGACGAGTGAACATAATATTTGCAGTGCTTGGCTAAATACACGCCATTTCGAGCAGTTCTTTGGTAAGGTTAGTTGTCCAGATTTATAATCCCATTCGACAAAACTACATCTTAAAAGGGTACATATTTTTAAATGGTGGAGTAAATATGGTTTGAATGATGGCGTCCATACCATGTTGCAAATTTACAAGTCTAATTTACAAAGCATTTTAAATTTGAGCATTAATTAAATAATTGAATTAAAAAAATGATGCACAAATTTGTGCGATTCTAACCTACCTAAGGTGGCCCTGCAAAGATTTATGACTACTGAATGCGCTGCTAAGAAAAACTAACAAATTTTATATAAATTTCTAAAATAAACACACGTGCTATGAATCCGTCTTCATACCCAAGTTTTAATTATTGGGTTTGATGTTTCAGCATTTTATCAGATTGCGATGGAATTGTTAAATTTGAAGTAAAATGATAATTATACAAATTATCTGACTAAGGAACCTTCTGATGAGCAAGTTCAATTCAGGGTTTCGACTTCGTATTTCATATTTGTACTTATTTACTTCAGTGCTGACTTTATTTACTTAATTGGCGGATGGTAATCAACTTGCTGGAGTAATTCCATAATTGCCGTAAATTATATTCATGTCAATTCTCAGTTCAACTAATGCAAATTAAATATTTTCAGCTTTGGGAGGTCAAACTAGATGCTTGCGCCAAACATGTAACTTTTCTTTAATTATTGAGTATGTACCTATGTACATTAAACCAATTTTATTAGATTGTCGGATAAGTTGAACTAAATACACGCAACACACGTATGTACATAAAACGCAACATGTATGTATCTATATAAACAAATAAATTTGTAAAATAAATCCTTCCTCTAATTTATCTATCTAAGAAACAGACCTAATTTAAACATAAATTTGGTCCGCTGGGCGCTAAGCGCCAAGCTTACACCGCTAATCCTAAGCTTACATACGTAGCAGTAATATTGACAAATTTAAGAGACACGAAGATGTGGGAGACAGGCACTGACTGAGAATTAGATAGTTACTACTCGGACTGACAATAAAAGTAAAGCCTTATCAAGAAGACTTGGTCTCAATATATGTAACTCTTTTAAATCTGATAAGCACTTTAATATTACAAATTCTGATAATCATAAACTAAAATAACTTCAAGCTTTTTGTTAAACAACTCAAAAATTTACTTCACCATCCTAGAATTAGTTTTCAGACTTGACTATGCAGATACTTCAGTGTTTTGCCTTTTCATCAACTAATCGCACATTCAATAAATTATTCAAGGACAGTGAGCACGAACTTCTTAAATCTTATGTATCACACGCTCAGCTCTTAGCAGGCAAAAGTAAGAGCGCAGATAGCTCAACCAATATTTATATTTTAACTCCATGCAATTATGCTAATTAAAACAGGTACATACAATGTACCATCTTCGTGAACCCTAAATATCCTTAGGGAGACAATTTTCTTACCTTTCAAATAAAAGCAAGCATGCTACCATATTGTAGATTTGATTTAGTTCCCTTGGGCTTTAACATATTTTGCACGGAGACAAATCGGACATAAGATAGATATCCGGGGTATGTAACTTATCCCCCAGTTCTCATTTTGGTATCATATCCAGTGGGTAGCAGGCTCGGCATAATTCGTAAACAACTTACTCTGATAACTGTGCACCCATGCATAAAAATGGTTGCTTTACTCATGGAATTAGAAACTATACTTTACTCAACCTGGGAAATTTGAGTAGGAAAATTTCCAGAAACTTTGTGCTAACTTTCATCTGCTTTACACAATCCGTCTACATACATACGTACACATCCACATATTTTTTCATCGTACATATTTGCATTTCTTAAACTCTTTGCAACCTTGGTTTTGCTAAGTGACTTCTTCCACATTAGTTTCCTCTCGTATTTTCTATAAATTTTAAAGGGTCTACTGCAATCCAGCAAAAAATATACAACTGCGCACAATGACCCAATTAAATCATCCTCACTCGACCTTTCTGGTGCTGTATTGCACGGTAAATTTTATTTCAATCGAATCCACGACGTCGTTACCCGTAACAAATTTGGCATCTGTCCTCTCGCCCAACACTACTTGTCGACATCACCTCGTCTTCAACAATATTTCCACCTCGGACTTACCAACTACTCGTAACGTTCCACTTACACTGACCAAACGAATCTATCCAATCGATTTTAAGCCGTGGGTCACCAAAAACAATACCCAATTACGACTCGATCTCCTCCAAAATAAGGGCTGGCTTTGTGAAATCGTGATTTTGTTTGTCACCATAAATTCGTCAGATTTTACAAAATCCCACCAAAATTCCTTAGCAGATTGGATTCTAACTCAAATAATAGACTACTTAAGCCTAAACAGGAATTACGGGTTGAAACTTTATCCGGATCATTTTTACTTTATCCTATTTCCAAGCAGCTACAAAATACTGGAATCCCACATGAATTCCCCCTTGTACTCACTCATTCTCTTGCATCGACTGCATTGCCCGTTGAAATTTGCGGTGTTGCTATTTCAGCCTGAAAATATGGTTACATCCTGTTACCCAAAAGGCATTTATCCAATTCTACAAAACTTTGCCTGCACTACTGAAATTTCAAATAAGGATACAATTTTATTCACCCCTTTCAACAACCCGACAAAATTGGAGAAGAATTGGGTCGACTCTTCCGATAAACACCCCATTTCAGAAATCTTGTTCACCACGGCTTTAAGTAAACTTAACGCAACTCGACATTTCCAGACCCCTCTAATGAGACAAGAGTGCTACCCAATTCCCCCTGAACGTTGTCTCTATCCTTCGTATTTCTACGGTAGTACAGCAGTGATTCGTTACTTTGAGTACAGCATGCAGTTTGCTATCATAACTTTTACGGGTTTCTCATTTTTTTCTTGTTCCCACTTTTCGAGGGGGATTTCATTTTCCTTGTATTTCGCTCCTTTCGACCCAGCCGTGTGGATTGTAACGCTGGTCATGATTTTCTTATCATGTTGCCTCATTTCATTAGGGTTTTACATTTTGAACAAGCAATTCTATCCGCTGAAATTATTCTTATACTTTTTCGGCCTCCTGATCGACGAAGTGAGCAACCTGCCCACAAAACTCAGCACTTTTCTACCCTTCAGATTCTTAAGTATTCCCTGGCTCCTTGTCGGCATGCTGCTCAGCACGTGCTACCTGAGTATTTTCATCACAAATTTAAATTCACCACTTCCTGGGGAACGACTCGATAAGTATGAAGTAATTTTTTGTCAGGATAAATCTCAAACAATGATAAAGCCCAATATGGTCAAAGACCGATATCGCACATGGCGTGACTGGGACGGCTACCAAGGCGCGATTTTAAGAAACGTTTCGCTTGCTAGGAGTTTGGGGGCATTCTGCTACACGATTTTGTCTCACTTTGAACAATCCGATGGGTATCGGCTGCTGGAAAGAAATTCATTTTGGGATTACGTATTTCCCATATTCCTTGATGAACTGCTTGATTCATCGATGAACTTGCAAAATGATATGTATGATCCGACATTTGCCAGAATTCCTAGAATTTATACCCAGAAGTTTTTGCGATTACTGTATTCCATGCTGAATCCAAAGATTCGCTGGTATCCGGAGAAATTGAAATTTTCCGACCGTTTCAATGCCACCCGTGTAAATGGGATTATCGAAGAAGATCTTTTGAGATGTGATAGATCAGCTTATATGGGACCGTCGAGTCAGGTCGAATCCTACCATGAATTTGTCAAGAGAAATTATCCCGCTAAAAAGTGGTATCGTGGAGAGAAAACAATATTTGAAGGTCCGATCGGATTTAGGTTTGATGTTTGGCGAGAATCACGGATGGTGCAGTATTTTAAATTGTTTTCTGCTTCAGGGATTTATAACCGGGTGGCTGGTCAGGTTAGTCTGAACGCGACAATCTTACGCGAAAGGAAGGCGAAATTGGGAAAGAATTGGAAATTTCGCTATGCAATGACCTCATTTCAAGTGGTCAGGCTAGGTGACAGTATTCAAACTATTTTCATTCTACTCGTCACCTGTCTGGCGGCTTGTTTGTGTTTGGCGGTTATCGAGTATGTGAAACACAATAAGGCAAATATCGCGCGCTGGGTTAAATTAATTTGGGGAGGATGTTTTAAAATTATGAAAAAATGCAGGCGTCACGGTAAAATACTGGGTAGAATTAAGGTACAGTGTAGTATTCCAGGGATGAATAACTATGGTGCCTCATAATCATGCAATCGAACAGTATTTCAGGACTGGCGAAGACGATGTTAGATGTTTCTTCATTGGGTTAAATTAACGGCGGCGTGTTTAGGCGTGTTTCCAAGCTCGTGTACCCTTGTTCTCGTTTAAAGCAACTATGTAGCGTAGAATTGAGGGGGAATTGTACGGAAATTTCAGCCGAGAAGAGAAACTTGTTGAATAGGACATTTAAGAGGAAGGGAAATTGATGAAGCTTGACATACATAATTATTTATTTAGTACAAGAAGCAGCGTACATATGTACCATAATTACTTCCTATGAATATATATATTTAGTCACGTGACACTCACTACACGTCACACGTTTACATGTAAATTAGTCTGATGTCTGAGAATATTACAACTGTACATATGCAATATGCATATCCACATTTGTAATATTCGTCTTCGCATTCAAACCACGCGAGACGTAAATTTACCAAGTTATGAACTCTTGGATCGTGTTAAATCGGAATGTAGAGATTTATGTGAATAATATTTATTTTTGAGTCACATGTGTGCTAGCCACAAGTTTCTTCGTTTTTCCTAAGTTTGGGTTGTACTTATGGATTATGTACATATATAGGTCCTCGAAAACTGGTTGTTATTCCATATTTGAAACGTTGGGTTACTTATCATATTTCTGAACATGATATGTTTTCGTCAAATATTTGTCACGCCATACCTACATAAGTTATTAAAGAAAAGTAAATCCAAACCCAGCATTGTTTTTTATTGCACGCAATCCAAACTCTTAGAAAAATTTCTATTGGCTAGCTCAATCTGAATTTTCATGGCAACCACGGGGAAAGTCAGCTTGTCGAAATGCTTGTGACTCTCTGTCAGAAAAGATTCTCAGCATTAGTGATTAGACTTGTGTATGTGGACCTGGACACTTCCAAAACACCTGGAAAGGAGGGAATTTTATCATCGCCCAAACCCAGAGGAAGTGGATTATGACTACAAGATTATAAAAAGACGAAATTTATTGCAAAATCACCCATTCTGCAAGCATTGCACTTTATGGGAAATTTCATCGCCGAGGGGAAATACTCCGAATATCCGCACAACTGAACTGTTTTGGACCGAATGAAAAGCCAATGGTATGGCAAAGGGTCTTCCAAACATGAGAAGAATACGGGCAAAAATTAGCCAGGAGGCGGCGTACAAACTGTGGAGCAGCTCAAATAGCTACGGTCAGTTAAACTATTCGCACCTGCATGGCTATGGTGGGAAGCAAACTGATGATTTTTATCCAAAATAATTTATAAATTTAACATTTGTCAAAACAGTGACTACATTGCATTAAATAATTCTTTATTTTGAATTTAGTTAATCGTGTCATTATTATAATTCCAGCAAGGAAACCGTAACCAGTTGCACAATTTTGCTTCGTTTGAACAGCATTAGTTTAGGAAATGGTGGGATATGCAGCAAGATTTTTAGTAACGCTGCAGTCCACGTTATCGTTTTGACCGGCCAAAATTTTAGCAAATCCTTTGTCACCCCATCCTGTCCCCCAGGAGTTTTTAATGATCCAGTATTTTTTGCCCACACTGTCAGCCCCATATCTGAAAGTAATTAGTATAGCCAATTGGTAACTTTCGACGAGTTTTTTTTCATTTAACATATATATAAGTTACCCCACGAGCAATACGGCATGATCCATTGTTTGGTTCACCTTACGCGATAGATATCCCGTGGCATATTGCGGATCCCATTTTTCACTTCCAGAAACGGCAATTGCCAACTGTTTAAATAAATAAGTTTCGAAATATATCGACATTGCACTCTTAAAATTAATGTTACCATTTTGAAAAGCAAATTCACTCTGACATATTTACATATATCCAGAGTAACGTTGACTTGACAAGTCAACATTTATTCTGGATTTAATATTACTTCCTTAATATAAAATGCATAATGCAGTGATTTTTAAACTGGGTACCATTAATTTTAAAAGTGTGTTGACAAATTTATGCAACTTAGGTACACACCGGTCCATGAGTAACCAGAAAGGATTTAAGGGTGTCGTCGGTCGCAGGCATTGTTAGCCTTTCAAATCCGGTAACGGTTTGCACTGCAGGGGCGTTTGCCCCGCTGCATTTTCCTGTTGTATTACAGCAGCCAGATGTGTATGGGTAGGCAGAATCTGCTTTACTGCCCCCATTATTTTGCAACCATTTGAAGGTATTTGTTGGCCAACCGCCATTGCAACCGAGGTCTACAGCTGGAAGATTCAAATATTAAACTAAAATAAGACATCTAAGGAGTTTACGATTAGATAGTGTGATTATCGATCAGCGTCTAAAGTGTTTACGTGTTAGCGGTTACTTACTATCACAATCCAGCAGATGCTGTTCACTCAACAGGACCGAGGACTTTCCAGCAATTAACACTTGGCTTTCAACCGCAGAGAGCTACACAGATAATTTATAAAATGTTCCCACGTGCATAATGATGCATATGGAGGTATGTTAATATGACTTACGCTAGTGAACGCCCAACAGCTGCCACACTTCCCTGTTAAATTAAATAAAAGAAAATGTATCATCGAAATCTTGCGACGAACTAACAAGCCAAATGTACCTTGATTTCTGACTGCGGAAACCTTATTTGACGATCTCCAATCAAACGAGTCAGGTGGCGTCGCCCTAACATACCTCTCGTGAGGAACGGATCGGGTTGAATCGTCCAGTCTTAATTCTGGTTTCAAGCCATGATGGGTAAGATGAAATTCGTCTGGATCTTCGTCCGCAAATTCGTTTATAGCTAGATCCATTACATTGAAATTGTGTGTATCGGAAACGATGTGCATAGATTTCTTAATGAAATCTCACCTAACGTGTATTGCACTTCCCCGTTTTGAAATTTTTTGTTATGTTCATCCACACGTGCTAAGGTTTTTTCAAATTTGGCCATCGCCTTTGCCGCATTTTCGGCCGATTTATACTCTTTTTTATATTGTTTCTGTATTTTTGGGGAGTGCAAATTTAAATAATGTAATAATGATAAAATTGAGTGCACTCATACCATGAAGGACACCCAGTCTGGTTTGACGGCCAGCGAAATTTCCAGAAACATTCCCATTACGAGGAGAACTGTTAGGATGCTGAATTTACCCATTGTTGACTCAGTTTATCTGATAGCTTTTCTCAATGAACAACTTGGAAGACATGGTGGTTTTTATAGTGGACTATGAAGGCGTAGACTGATGCATGAGACATATTTGGTTCGAATATTTCATCCTAAACATTTGGCAGTACAATAGGGAAATATGTAACTGCGGTCAGATGTCGGCAATTACTTAGTTAGATGTGAAAATCATAAATTGTTGTTTCATAAATTGTTTTGAAATATAGAACAATATTCAGTGATGCAAGTGTATCTGGCGTTGGATAACTTGTTTACAATTTTGGTTGTATAAGCGATTACGGAAACAAGGTTTTGGGTTTAAAAATAAGCTGAAGATGATTTGTTGGCCTTACTGGAGATCACGCAAAGTTGTTAATAAAGTTATATGGATTGACACCAGTACAAAAATACGTGCAAGATTTCACAGGTAAATTGGAGGATTTTCCGTATTATGTCACCGTTTCCTTAGTTTATGTATTACGTATCTATTTGTGAGAAGCACATTTCTTCCACATTACGGCCTCCGTCTCACCAAGCTATTTGATTTAAAAGAAATTCGCTATTGACAAAGTTCCTTGAAAATGAATTTTTCATCAAATTCATTAAATTTGCTTAGGAAATCTCGTATTAAATACAATTTCAAATGGAAATGTACTTTTAACTTGTTATACACCTCGGTTTAAAAAATGCTTGGTTATGAATTAATGCACTTATATAGCATTTATGTTTAAATTATGGATGAATTGTTACATATTTTATAGTACGACAAATACTTGATTATTGATAACACTGGGATGAAATGGGGAAAAGTAAATAGTTTGTTTATTTTTAAGAGTGTGACTACATCAGGTGAACCACAGTAAATTTTTGCAAATAACGTACAGACCTCATACAACAAGCGGTCCAATGTTATGATAAGTGAAGCCTACATTATCTGCCTGATAAGACCAGATAAAATTCCTGACTATGTATAGACGTTTGGCATTATTACGTACACATTACACTCTCCATTTCACTCCACGTCTGCTACACGCAAACCAAACCATTCAAGATTCTTAATATTTCATAACAGGTGGTAAATTATTTATATCATATTTAGAAACTGAAATATGTACTCATGTATTCACAAAATTCGGCTGCATCAAAATTCCTTCATTGCGTAATTTATTTTTTTATAGAATTTACACGTGACGGGTCTAACATGGCACACGAAACGACGGATCCAACCTGTTTAACAGGAGCTATGAGTCATCTTTTTGATACCGGATTATTTTCTGATGTCGCATTTTTAGTGGGTAAAGAGAAACATCGATTTAACGTACACCGAATGATCCTTGGGGGAAGATCGCCCGTTTTTGCGACAATGTTGGAGGAACGATGGGCTCAACAGCAAACCAGGACAGATTCCGACTTCAGGGACAAAGTGTTCATTAGGTTCCAGGAGTATGATGTAGAGTCGTTTCGGATTTTTCTAAAGGTAGAGCTATGTATGTACTTACGCTGTATTTTTCGGGTGACGGTGCACAGTTTGGCGAAAAGTGACAAAATTTCATCCCGACGGTGTTTACTTTGAGTTATATTTCTGCCCTCAGGTTTTGTCGCCCAAAACAAAGATTTCGCTCAAACGACGTAAATAGGCACAAAGGTCCTTAAATTGTTGTTGGTTCATGTAAAAAAACTGCCAGATAACCTTACAGATTCTGGTGTCTCCTTTTTGTTAAAGAACAGTAAAATTATGATTAAAGATCCTTGAGCAGATTATTAATAACATTTCGCTATTCGTATGACCAATTGAACAAACTACAGAATTTGAAATGATTAGCTCTATTTATACATAAATATTTAAATTTTTGAATTGGTAAAGTTGAACTGTAGAGAATGAATTTGTATTCTTGTATATGCAGTTCTTGTACACGGACTGGCTATCCCCAGTGAACCTCGGGATATTGTTGGACCTTTTGAAACTAGCTCATTTGTACGAGATTCCTCGCCTTTTACGCATTGTGGTGGATCGTGTAAAAGAATATGTTGCAAAATGTGACCCAAAATCGGCCAATGACTGCCTGACCATATACAAACATTCCAGGCATATTGATGAGAAGTTGGGCGAGCTAAGTTTCCAATTTTTCATGAAGTACGTAATATTTACAAGATTAAAGAATACGCTCTAAGAAATCCTGTACTGAAAGAGTACCAACCGGTATTGATACATTCATGCCTCGACCAAAGTCGTATTGATATGCTACACGGTGTCGTAAATAATACAGAGTGGTGCGTGTTGTAAATAATACATTAGTAGCCGGGTATTACAATTTTGCCATATCAGTAAAAAAAAATTTACAGACCGCTATAATGTTAATACCCAGCGGCAGCAGGTCTAATACCGAGAAATCAATACCTGAGTGACTATTACCAGATTTCTAACAGTGTACCTAATCTGTAAAGATGCATTGTTCGCTGATCAATTGTTTCCCCAGGCATGTTCGACTGGCTGGACAAAATAATCGGTATTTATCATGGGATACGGAAACCGTGAGGCACATATTACACCAGGATGTCGTTGATGTTCGGGAAGTTGATATATTTAAGGCTCTATTGAAGTATGCCATAATACGGCACGTTTGAAAATAGTGTCACCCTTTTGAAAAATAAATGCGCTCTGAATTCTATACATTACGTAAGTCTGATAATCGGACTAGGTATATTAAGTAGGGGACCGTGCATAACTTATGCCACTCTAAATCCAGAGTAACATTAACTTGATAAAGAGTAAATTTTACTCTTGCTTTTGTGTAGTCTACTTAATTGAGAATTGGTAGTGAATTTATGTTTCGAAAGGGTAACATCGTTTTTAACAGTGTGGCTGGTTTTCTGTAATCAACGATCTGTTTTTGTCTTCCATGGCTCAAACGTAGCTGGGCAAAATGCGATGGACCTAGTGACGATGATAAACATTCTGAAAAGGCAAAAGTATTTCCTCAGCTTTTGAAAATGATTCGATTTCCAGCCATGGGAATAAAAGATTTTGGGAGTGAAGTCGTCCCCACGCAAGTCCTTTCTCAGGATGAAGTTGTGAAAATGTTTCTACACTTTTCTAATCCAGGGTAGGTACAATCTAAAAAGACGAGTAAATTCCACACACCTTTTCTTTAGAACGTCTGAACGTAAATACCCAAGTTGAGAAAATTTGGCTGTGTTCTGAAGCAATCAATCTCATTTTTGCTTTCGCAGAGAAAATTCTACAATGTACAATACTACACCCCGCCAGAAAGTGAAACCAGTGAGTTTTTGCAGCGCAACTGGACAGATACCAGATTTTGCGGTGTACCAGTCGAAGCTGGTTCGGCCACATATAACCATGTCCAAAGTTTCTACAGCAACTGTGGATCAATTACCTCCAGAAATTCGGTAGTTCTTTCTTCCAAGAATGCTTTCATTATATGTAAATAATAAAAAGGAACAGCAATACTTATTGTAGTATGCCAAGAATTACAAAAAATGTCCTCGGGCGACTAATTCCGGCACGATTAATTTTGGTCACCCTAGAACGATCGTAATTCGTTCCATAACTACAATAACTATATTTACCATTCTTTTGTGGATGAATTACTGTTCCTAACAATGTTACCTTAACAGCAACTTATTTTTCTTGCGGCATAAACAGGTTGGAGGTAACGTCATCCATTTGTCTGACTGGAATTAAGGTAGCTTCATCCGACCTCTGGAATCGTCATGGGAATGAGTTTAAATTTATCGTTCTTGTGAAAATCGATGGTGGGTTAACTGTTGCAAAAGGAGAAGTTACAATTACCATACCCAACAGGCATAACCCCGAGTATCTAGTGTGGGTGAAAGAAAAACTTGCTTTAGCCGAAATTCCATTCGACGTACCGTTAACCTTACAAAGAGGCAAATTCTATGAAATATTGGTGCACTGTAAACAAACAACGACGCCTGCGAGCGATTTGATGTATGGATATCAAACTGGTTATGGTAATTCTAAAGTATATGTACATATATTCAATTGTATAAGTATGTAGGCGTGAGTGTTATGATAAAATTCGAAATTAACTGATATCATCCTTAGTTGTTCTCTGTCGCCGGAGTGATTCGCAAACCTACTCTGGGTTCCGAGAAGAAGAAAGAAACATAACTTTCGCTAATAATGTGATGGGGAAATTGAAATGCCTTGGTGGATTAGGATCACGGTGGATTGGTGACTTAGTCATTGCTCCGGCAGTTAGTGAAGCTGAAACTCCTACGGCCTGCCCAATAACGTAAATCGCGTTATGTTAGACGCAAATTATATAAATATCTGGTGTACTATGCACTGACATGTGTTAGCAATCCCGCAGAAATGATTTCGCTTAAAACTTAATCACTTCTTTAAACTGTCCTATAGGGTTGCCGCGGGTAGCGAAAATGCTACCCGTTACCCGACCCGCTACCCGTTATGAAGATTAAGTTAAAAACTAACCAACCTTGAAAATAAATTTGATTTAATCAAATATTTTTTCTCATTAAGGTTGATTAGTAGTTTGAGATATGTAATGCTGTGCAACTAACGAAGTAACGAATGCCATAATTTGCTAGGTGTCATTAGCTGTTTTTAAGCCAGCATTTTTGGCTTTCAATGGAACCTTTTTCAAGCCTGGTCGGGATTTCTTAGCGAATTATATCAAAAAATCAAGTCAAAAATTAAGAATTACCACTTACATATGCATCTTTGCGTTGAATGGCCCGTTTAAAAAAATGGGGGGCAAAGTTCAAAGTCCACCATGGTTTTTGCCCAGTGGAGGAAAAATATCCAGAACATTAAGTTAAAAATTAAACTTTGCTTTGCTTTGCAATTTTTTAAATATTTTGTTCAATGTGGACATTTAACGGAAAGATAAGTATCAATCGATTTCTAATTTTTGGCTAGACTTCTTGATATACCCACTTGACAATCTTGGAATAGCTTGAAAAAATGTTAAATTTTTAGTTTGATTATTCGAAATTATGATTTAAATGAAGTTTTCATTTAAAAAATTGGCTACAGATACAAATAGAATTTTGGCTTTCAATCGGATTCTGATTTTTCATGTTCAAAGCACAAATTAAAATCTAGTCAGACTTAAATAAATACAAACAAATACTTACAAGTCAAATTATTATTGATATTTGAGAGCAGACAGATTATGCTTAAGTAACAATAATTTCTCCGCAGTTTCGGGACGTCAAACGTATTTGCCGTAGGCTTTTGTGGCTTCCAAAAAGACACGCTCGTTATAAACTCTAGTTGCTGCATGGCAAATGGAAAATTTTGAAATGGATAAAGAATAAATTAGCGCTTTTGTTGGTAAATGAGCTAACTTGCTGCTCACGTTCCTCGTGAACTGATTTATGTTGAAAATTAAATAAAACCTGAACTACCCGTTACCCGTGCGGGTAGTTCTCGCTACCCGCAGATAACGGGTACCCGCAAGGATCGTGCGGGTAACGGGTACCCGACCCGTTACCCGCGGCAACTTTACTGTCCTATACTTCATAGCCAAAGTTTACTGAAATAAATATGGAAGCCGTTTTACAAAGAGGGACAAAAACACTGTCTACAATTTTCTTAATTACGTACGATGAGCTTATATCAATAATTTTAATCTTTATATTTCCATCACGAAGACTGATTAATATTGTTAGGTTTAAATTAGGCATGTGGCAAATTATTCATGAACCTAATTTCTAAGTTCTGCAAGTAAGAAAAACTCTTCAAACGAAAAAATTTCCTGAGAAAGACTAATGAATCATCCAGATATGTTAAATTAGTACGTATGTTATTACCTACTAATATCGTCGTTTCTTATGCTTTGAAATGATTTCATTTTTAAAAAGTGTCGTATTTATCAGTATAAGATTATTAAAATAATGTGTATCGAAATTTGAAACCTAAAAATCATATTTCCCTAGTACGAAAAACTTGCACAGGATATTACTTCTTCTTACTTGACTTGAAAAAAGCCACCATCTTATACACTATCACCTGCTAAATTCTGACTTAACCACACCCCCATTTTCACCGTATTTTAAAAATGATGATGCCTAAGTCACTTGTTAAGTGGGGCGAAACCTGTGAACGTTTGATTTTTTGGGCAAATGTAACAAGAAAATTTGAACGCCTTTAATTCTCATGATATGATTATTGACTTGAGTGCACCAATTCTTTTCCATATATATGTTTCTAGCGATCAGGCTTGCATTGATTTCGCAGAAAACGGTTGTGTAAAAATGTGCTAGAGTCATGTTGATTTATTAATTCGAACGAATACGATTTATTTACGTTTTATGATAACACTGGTATCTGCCCATTTTTTAATCCGTGAAATTTTGATCAAATGCGTCTTGGTAAATTTATCTGTAATCTAACATAGATACATGTCCCATAAACTAGATTATAAGACTTTATTTACTTACCTATATCGTGTCGCTAGGGTACTTGGCCGAATACTGCTACATAAATCGTAACTTCTATTGGAGAAAGGTTTTCTGTAAGAGCAATAACTTGAAAAAATCCTTTAAAAAATCTGATAGCAACACTTTTTATGCTACCGTTTCGGTGAGAGCTATAGATTTTCGTAATTGTCTGGTAGTAACATAGTGCAAATATATTCAATTTATGCAATTCTAATGATTTTTTTCTATGCATGACTGTTCTCGGTGGTATGTAGGTACATTAGTAGCATTTTTTACATTGTATGGAGAATTATTTAAAACTTATGTATGCAAGTATGCAAATAATATGAATAATATGTATAATATGAAAATATAATCTGAAAATTATACGAATTGAATAAATAAACACAAAGTATGCAAATATTCCGCAGTGTGCATGTATCATCGAAAGCATTTTTTTTATTAATTAACCATCCATTTGAGACGAATCAAAATAATTTTAATACAAATATATAGGCATATAGGTAACACATTTAAATAAAAGTAATCTACATATGCTTTTCAATATACTGATAAATATTGATGTGTCTTCCATACTAAGTAATAAGTATTAAGTAATTGACAAATAAATTTTCTACATCAACATAATGGAACACATTATCGCATCAATTTGCAAGAAGATATACACAGAGGAAGTCAAACAGAGGAAAAAAATTGAATTGGCGAAAATCATAGATTTACGACTAGTCAATGAGTACTTAAATAAGAAGTAAAATGGACAGGCAATGAAAGCCTAACATTTATTGACCAAGACGTGATTTTATGAAATACCTCTTGTATTTAAAAAAATATTATTACTAAGAAAATTATGTTTGATTCAAGCATGAAATATGTATCAAGCTAATATTTTGTCATGCCACAAATTACAACGAGAATTACAAGCTCGTTGTAATTGTAAATAATACGATCAATTGAAGATCAATTTGTTACAAAAGTATTCTTAACTTCGAAGCATGTCTGTATGCAAATAGCTGCTTAAATCTATGTAATTATGTCCCAATTTTATTAAACTGATTCCGATTGCTCAACCGAAGCCGATCAAAATACACTTAATCAATAAGAAACAGTCGACCAGGAGCTATTCGTATAATTTTAAGATTTCTGATGGAAACAGTTAGAAATCCTAAAATGTCATTAAAAATATTTGCTTCATTCATTTGATAAAATAGGAGCAGAATTAAATAGAACGACTAAATACTTATTAAAATGTTGAAGTTTTTAATTATCGCTGGATTCATTTCAGCTTGCCAAACTTTTCTGGATATTATACCCAACCAGGAAGGAACCGACCATAACGCCGTGTTATTTATTAGAGATGGTAAAAGACCTTTTGGAATTATTAAGCAGAAATAGTGAATTCAAAAATCAAACTGCACAAATAACATCCCCGTCAATCTCAAGTGGTGAAATACTTAAATACTTAAATACTTAAAGAAGTAATTTCTGATGTTGCAACTTCTTTTGTAAAGGACAATATCAATAATTTGACAAATGTTGAAATTAATGAAGTAAAAGAACGTGCAAAAAATTTTAGTGAAGTAATTATTGATTCTACTCCCGACAACACTTAGGCAGAGAAAAATGCGGATTCGAAAATTATGGAGTTTTTCGAGACTCATTTACACAAAACTGTGTAAGATTGTATAAAGATAATTCCACCATAACTGCAACTATACTAGATCATTAGTATCATTCAATATTTAACCTAACAAACTCATGATATTGAATATTTGACAAAATGCTGGCATAATTATACGAGTATTTTACAAGTATTATACGATAAATTGCTTTGTTTCGCTTTTAAACTTCACCACAACAACCCAATATGATGCAGTTTCTCAAATTAAACCATTGTACAGTAATGGCTCATTTCTTAATAAATTTTATGTCTGTACTTATATTAAGTTTGTGGAATTACTGCAACTATACTCGACAACTAGTATCATTAAATATTCGACCTAACAGGTTGCTGGCTTGGACAAAATAACTGTAATCATTAAGGAATAAGACATAAACAACAATTGGACTTGTTTGCCTAAATTAAGGATGCTCCTATTTTCCAAAATATTCCCATTATCCATGCATAACGGGTCAATTGATCATAGAAAAAAGACTAAACCTTAATTTCATATTTCATTTCGAAATCGATCTGTAAACAGCCAAATTATAAAATTAACGCAAAAATATGTAAAACAAATTATCGAATAAATTTTAAATTATTCCAGATTTTGGTTTCCATAAAAAATTGGATTTGAATCTTCCTTGAATTATTTTTTTTACGTATACTAGTTTCGAGACATTCGAACGGACATCAATATACCGATGTGGCACCTTTTCAACATGGGTTTCTACCGGAATTATAGTACCACGATAATTCCATGCAGTGCGTTTGACCCTTCCATCTAAAGGGATTCATTATGTTGGCCCTTAGCCTACAAGCTTGTAACAATTGGAAAGAATACATTTAAATAAGGATCCTCAACTATTATAATTTGCGGTGGTATATCAAAGTTCTTTTGTATTACTTTTGTACCAATACCTTTGGTATAAAAGTGCTAAATTAATGGTAGTATTTGAGTATAAGTGTACAAAAGTGGAGTATAAATTGCAAGGTGTATACTCCCGTCGTAGCTTCGCGTCGCTGAGTTTAAATTAAGTTCCACCTTTGTCCCAATTACATATCCTCAACTTATCTTTGATCAAAATTGTTATAACTTGTTGTACCAATACTTCTGGTACAAAAGTACTAAATTAGTATAGCGATATTAAAATTCTTCAGTCAACTCGTCAAAAGCAATGTATATACAGCTGATGCATAAGAAATATGTAAGCCATGATTTAAAATGGAACTCAACTTTCCTAAAAATGTCTAAAAAAACGACCCATTTTTTACAATTAATAATGCATCAGTCATAAATAAATATTCTTAATTCAAATGAAGTCTTATTTGTTGGTGCACAAGTTAAAAATAAATTTACAATATCTTGCTCCCGTCGTAGCTTCGCGTCGTTGAGGAGTAGAAGGTCACTACTTGTCGGGCCCCGATTTCGATCTCCTTTGGATATGTTGTAGTACTACATGAGTGTAAAAAAAGTGAAGGAGGGTTAGACTCCATGAGCCCATTTACGCCCGCCACACCCCCTCAAAGGCGGCCAAACCCCCAGAGTTGCCGCACTAAAATCATCGCTAAAAATCGAGTTTTGGTCAAATTTTCAAAACATTTACATATTTGTGATCCCAGATAGTTGCTCTACCATATCCAATAGCAAACTCAACTTTTTTGAAATTTCGAATTTTTTCAATACATACACTTGGTCAGAAAATCTTCAAAAATATTGAAAATTTCAAAAAAGTTGAGTTTGCTATTGGATATGATAGAGCAACTATCTGGGGTCACAAATATGTAAATGTTTTGAAAATCTGACCAAAACTCGATTTTTGGCGATGATTTTAGTGCGGCAACTCTGGGGGTTTGGTCGCCTTGAGGGGGTGTGGCGGGCGTAAATGGGCTCATGGAGTCTAACCCTCCTTCACTTTTTCTACACTCATGTAGTACTACAACATATCCAAAGGAGATCGAAATCGGGGCCCGACAAGTAGTGACCTTCTACTCCTGAGTTTAATTCAGGTTTAACCTATCTCTCCATTATACGCATTAAATAAACATGTGCTTGAATGATACAATCTACAAGCATAGAACTCATGAAAATGTCCCGTGCAAGAAATTTGTACATCATTACAATTTTTTATACAAATCAATTCTTCGCTCATTTAATTCTATTATTATTCTGCACTTCCATCGCCGTGAAAATTTGATTCGTTACAACGACGTCTACAAGCTTGTAACAATTGGAAAGAATACATTTAAATAGAGATCCTGAACTATTATCATTAGAGTAGGTCCATGCAAAATTTTAAAAAAATGTTACTTTTGTACCAATACTTTTGGTACAAAAATGTTTATTGAAGTATTTGAACGTAAGTCATTCAAAAGTTTAGAAAGGGTTAAGGTCCCGTCGTAGCTTCGCGTCGCTGAGTTTAACAAGGGTTTAACCTTTCTCCATTACATGCACTGATTTAATTTAGTAAATAAATATGTATGAACCTGAATTATACAACTTACACGCGTACAACTCGTGAAAATTTCCCGTGCATAAATCTGTGTTATGATTTCCCTGATTATTTTATTCACTACATCTGTGACTATTTACAAGCTTGTAACAATGATTATTTCAAACAGCGCGTTTGACCCCTCCATATAAATGGATTCATTAAGTTGGCCCTTAGCCTACAAGTTTGTAACAATTGGAAAGAATACATTGAATTTGAGAACCTAAACTATTAAGATTAGCGTTCATTTATGCAAGTTTTTATCAAAGTTGTTATTACTTTTTTACCAGTACTTTTGGTATAAAAGTAGTAAATTAATGAAAGATTTTACTATATTTTTAAGAATCTAGTATACTTCTACAATAAATTAAAAGCTTGATACTCCCGTCGTAGCTTAAGGTAGCTGAGTTTAAGTCGGATTTAACCTTTTTGGAATTACATGCAAGCATTGATTTACTTCAATAATGAAATATATACTTAAAGGATACAATTTACCGGTGTATCATTCATGGAATTGTCTCCTGCAAAAATTTGTGACATAAATTTAAATATTATTTGTTATACGTATAAGTGATACACAAGGTTAAAATAAATTAAAATTTGTACACTCCCGTCGTAGCTTCGCGTCGTTGAGTTTAAATCGGGTTTAACCTCTGCCCTCATTACGTATATACCCTGAACTTTTATAATTCGAGTATAGAGATCCCTGCACATTTTCGATTAAAATTGGCATTACTTTTATTCCAATACTTTTGGAATGAAAGTACTAAACTAATGACAGTATTTCTTAGAGGAGAATTCACACATGGGTTAAAAATAAATTATTTTTGCAAGAAAAACTCTTAGATGAGGTTGCGTGAATCGTAAATAAAAACATGAAATATGCAGCTGAATATTTTTGCATTTACAGAAAATTGGAAATCATTTGCATAATTTAAATGCGTAATAATTGTGCCGTTTTAAATGGCAGCACGTTGCCTCACTTCGGGCCAAATACGTGTAATGGGCAGTGGCCTGCAGAATTCGATTCCCAATCTCGAGTATAAAACTCGGGTTAAAATCTTTCCACAAGTTATGTACGTGCTGAAAAACGTTTTTAGAATGATCAAGTTTTTTAATTATTACTGGATTCAAACTTTTTTAGATATTCCATCCAACCCAGAAGGAACCGACCATCATGACGTAGTATTAGAGATGGTAAAAGACCATTTGGACTTCATAAAGAAAAATAGTGACCTAGTGAATTCAACTGTACAAATAAAATCTCCGCCAGTCTTCAGTGGTGAAATTACTAACGAAGTAATTGCTGACATATGTACATACTAACTTCTTTAGTAAAGGATTAAATTCCCGTCGTAGCTTCGCGTCGCTGAGTTTAAGTTGCGTTTAACCTTTCTCCATTACATGCACTGATTTCAATTTAGTAAATATTAACCTGAATTATACAACTTACACGCGTACAACCCTTGAAAATGCATAAATTTGTGTCATAATTTCCGTGATAATTTGATTCACTACACTACAAGCTTGTAGCAATGATTATTGCACCCAGTGCGATTGACCCTTCCATCTAAAGGGATTCATTAAGTCGGCCCTTAGGCTACAAGTCTGTAACAATTGGAAAGAATACATTGAATTTGAGAACCTAAACTATTAAAATTAGCGTATAGATGTGCAAGTTGTTGTTACTAAGGTACCAATACTTTTGGTACACAAGTATTAAATTAGAGATATCATTTGTTTATTAAGTATAAATTATGCACTAATTGAAATTCAATAATGCATTTATTCTTGCTTGATTAATGTTGACTACTTAATAACTGCTTATACATACACTTGAAACAAAAAGTTACTAAATAGTTTGTTGGTAATTGACGAAAATCAATTGGAAGCTTCATACTCCCGTCGTAGCTTCGCGTCGCTGAGTTTAATTTAGATTTAACCTCTATTCCCTATTCTGATTTGCTGGACTTTTATAGTTATGTAAATTTTTGATCAAAATTGTCATTACTGTCGTACCAATACGTTTGGTACAAAAGTACTAAATTAATGATAGGATTTATGAGGGTCATATTGTACGTCTTACACAAGTCGAAAATAACTCATAATATTTATACTCCCGTCGTAGCTTCGCGTCGTTGAGTTTAAACCTGATTTAACCTCTGTTACCATTACATATCATGAACTTTTTTAATTCGAGTACGTCCATGCAAATTTTTTAAGCAAAATTGTAATTAAACTGTTATACCAATACTTTTGGTATAAAAGTACTAATCTGAAGTTATTATTACTCAAGTCGAGTATAACTTAAAAGGTATAAGCACCCGTCGCAACTTCGCGTCGTTGAGTTTAACCAGGCTTTAACCTCTTTTCACCTTAAAATGTACTCATTTAATTAACCGAATGTTTCATTAAGTTATGGAACTTATTTACAAGCGGGACACAGTGTTACGCTTGTACATATGTATAGACTTAATATAAATTAAATTAATTTGAAATTGCATTACTTCAGCTTATCTTTCAAACCCTTGAACAAGGTAATTAATTACTTTAATTACTTAAATTAGGAGAAAGTGTAAATGTCTCAGTAATGGAGGCAGGTTGATCAGTTTTTCGCAAAAAAGGATTAGTATTCCGTTATGAAAGGGACTAGTGCAAAAATTTGCGTTCGGTTACTCAATTTTTGGTATGTACCAGTATACACAAATGAGTAGATGGTTCCTAATCTTGGACAAAATGCCTATGATCCACTATTCTCTATGACTGATAATATGGTTTGTTATAGTGAGTAGCTGACCTGTCCGAACTGTGGTAGGAATGTGTACAAATTTATATTGTAATTAAATTACTCATTTAATTGTACCATATTAAATGAGCATTCTCATCTGAGAGGGTTTTTTATAACTATGGATAAATCAAAATTTCAATTTGCGTTTCCCATAAAATTTCTCATTTTTCATAGTTGATATTTGAACTGTGCAAAATGAAGAAGTATACAGTATTTAAAAAATTGAAAACTTTGAGCTCCTGTCGTAGCTTCGCGTCGCTGAGTTTAACCGACTTTAGCCTATTTCTCATCTATTAATTTAAGTAAATATGAACCTAACTTATACAACTTACAAGTGTAAAAGTAATACAAATGTCCGAAAAAAATTGCAAAAATGTGTAAAAAAATTACCATTCTTATCCGAGAATGATGTAACTCTAAATAAGTCGAGATTTCAAACAAACGTAAGCCCACACTAGTTAATAGCTCATGAAAGTGTATTGCACCTTAATTTTTTAGTATGCAAAAAAATTAAATCATAGATTTGTATGTAACTCAAAAGATATGAAGTCACGTGGGACAATTTTAACTAACAATTTTTCAAGTTCCCTAATAAATTTACACCATTATTAGGGACAAATTTTTTTAATTGGGGGTGAGAAAGAAACTCTCTTCCACTGTTTGGAAATCCAGGTTAGTAACTTAATATTGACAATAATGATTTTGAAATTTAATCATATCCAAATTTTAGATTCGATTAAAAATGTTAATTATGGACATTAATTCCAGAATCCTTTACGTACCTATGCAACTGTCAACGGGTCAGAATATTGAGGAATACGTAGGTGTTTTATTATTAATTTTCAAAAGGTATGTTCCGCACTGTTTCTGACCAAAATTTTGATGAAATAACAAACTTCAAATACATTTAGGAGGCTGTGATTTTTTTCAACTCTGTGGGTTAACATAAACACTAGCAATAAATCGGCAAACTTTACCTCGACGGAAAAAATGCTAGATTTGCAAATTAAATATCGTAGTGTGATTTAATTTTTAATGCTGGATCGGCAATACGTGTCGCAGATTTATGGTTGAATCCTTAAAATTTACGATGAAGACTGCCCAACACAAAACACAAATTCAATTGGGTCAATAATTTTAAATGATGGCGAAACGATGTCTCGGGCAAAAAGTCGCAACGACGCTCAAAATCCGTTTCTTCCACAGAAAGGCTCCGGAAACTAGAGGAACAAATAATGAGAGATCCGCGATTGAAACTGTCCTATTTAGCAGATGAGATGGGTGTTTCAAAACCAGCAATTTGTTCCATGTTAACTGAAGACTTAGGTATGAAAATGGTTTCCGCCCGTTGGGTACCAAAATTGCTTTCAGCATCTCAAGAACAGGATCGAGTCGACTTTTGCAATGCCAATTTTAACCTATTAAATGAAGACTTGAACCTGCTCAATATTTTATTAGTTGCATATGGTACTTGGGTTTACTATTATGACCCGGTGACCAAATAATAATTCCCTCAATGGAAGCACGAGGGGTTGTCACCGCCCGTGAATTGAAAAGTGCAAAAATCTGACAAAAAAATGATGATGACCATTTTCAAGGATACCAAAGGTCCCCTCCTTATAAAATTTATTGCTGTAAATACTACAATAAATGGGGCCGTGTACGCAGGAACCCCGAAGGAGCTGCGTCCTCCGGTTGAAAAGAAACGTGGGGTCAAAATAAAGAGTTGGCCTTTTTTTAGACGACAACGCGCCACCTCATACCTGGCTTTTTGCGAGGGTTAGTGCAGACGAAAATCGCTTTACCTGCACAAACCACACCCCGTGCAGTCCGGACTTGACCCTTAGTGATTATTATTCGTTTCGAAACTTAAAGAAAAACATCAGGGGAAAACGGTTTTCGGATGATAATGAAATCAAGTCGTAAATTTTGGCATATTTTCGAGGTAAATTTTAATGAGTTATTGCTAGTGTTAATGTTAACCTACAGAACTGAAAAAAATCACAGCATTCTAAAAGTATTTGAAGTTTGTTATTTCATCAAAAGTTTGGTCAGAAACAGTGTGGAACATACATTTTGAAAATTAATAATAAAACACCCACGTATTTTCTCCACATGAAATGTCCCCCGAGATATTTAAATACAAACTTTAAATTCACGATGCTCAACTACATAATGAAAGTTACGCCACTTGACAAAATAAATTAATGTAAAGTGCTAATCTGCACGTAACGTAACGCGTAACTTTGCACGAACTTAATTTCGTTAAAGACCCGCTTAAGTATAATTTTCCGCTGGAAACTTTAGCTAAAGAAATTTGAAATTGTGCTAAAACCCGGAACCACAGTAACCAACATTTCCATGGGAAAGTAAACATGTTAACGACTCGGAAATAAATTTTGCAAATTTCCAAACATAACGTAGAGCAGGTGGCTTAAAATATATGTACAGCGTTTAGATTTAACTCCAATAATTTTAACCCAAATTTTAAACGGAAAAAGATTAATCGCTATCTGAGTTTTTTACAGGCAGATTTTTTTATATTATTTCCAGAATTATTTACGTCAGTACTATTTTATATTGCGTAAGTGTGTATGGATTACGAGAGAGAAAAGATGTCATCAACTTTTTGCATTGATGACACGAATATTTACATATTCGACAAACGCTGCTTAAATGTTCCCAAGAATTTTTGTACAGCAATTTTCCCCATCGAAATTTGATAAGAAATTAGCAAATGTTTTAAACTTTGCTGGTAACATTTGATAAAATTAGTGAGGAAATTTGATACACATAAAAATACGATAGAGGCATGAATAGGAAAATTTAGTGATAGCTAATTAATAACGTTATCAAGTATTGAAGAAATTTCACAGAAAATTTAGTTTGAAGCCAGGAAAACAATGTAGGACAATTTCTCATAATATTTCTAATTGAATGATGAACTTAAATATATATACTTATTTATGTAAATATGAACGAATTTAAGATAAATATTTCACTATTTAAATTTCTATGCAATAGATAAAAACTGACTCGAAATAGACTGGAAGGGGTTACTTTTTGATGCAGGAACTTTTCTTCTTGTGTCGGCGAGATGAAGAAGCGATTTCCGATGAAAAAGTCCGATTGTGCTCATGAATCGGTGTAAATGTAGGAAAATATTTGAATCCGCGTGATGTTGGAGATTTTTCCATGAATCGGGTCGTTTTAGAGATGAGAAAATCTAGAAAATCTGCAAAATAAATAATGAAAAATTGTTAATTTCAAATGTATTTATGTAAATACATAAACACATGGATAATTATGTATGATATGCATACATACTTCTTGTGTCATACTTACACTATGCAAATGTGTGATCCACTTACTGCTAAAGATAATTAACCTGGAGAATCTGGCGAGGAGAGCAAACCAAGACTCCGATCTAATAAGAAAAATATAATACAATATTTAGTACCAAATATATGTACTCATCTTTCAAATACACCTCGTGTTTAGCAGCACATGTAAAATCGACAAAAATTACGCCATACGAATACATGCACTATAAATAAAGTTGAAGAAACTTTACGCAAAAGGGTTTCACAAAAAAGAAGGTGTCACAAAATTTGGGTAAAATTTATCCAACGTTTTGTAAAGTTAGCCCAATTATTGTGTCAATTTTACCCTGTTTTTTTACCCAACCATGAATAAATTTTACATAACTTTACTTACAGAGTGTATGTATGACGACACTTCGTTAATTAAGAAATGGAAGATTATCTTCTTACCTTGGAGAAAGTCGATGTAAAAATTGGAACGCATATTCTCCATGACGTGAGTCTTGAGTGGAATGTCACCGAGAGTAATTAAGCAATTTAAAGGTGCAGCATTACCTGTAATTATTTAAAGTTTGGAAAATGTCTTAAACAGTTTGAAATATGTACATGTAAATTCTTCAGACTTAATTTGCACGTTGATTTTTTTTAATCAAATGGAAATGGTGAATTAAACTATACACAAATCCAAATTAAACGGATCACAGTTATCATAAACAAGGCCCCAAAAAATGGGAAATCTTAGTGAGTCAGCACAATCACAGTTAATAAATAAAATTAGATTGAATAATTTTTTCATCACCGCTCTCGGTATAATTTTTCCTGGAAGCATCCACTCTAATAAAGCGTTAGTGTTAAGTCGCTGACTGAGTCCCTGTGGCTCTCAATGCAAGTTGCCCCATAGAAGAGACAAAGAGGAAAGCTGAGCAACCACTGCATGCATGAATTTTCTGCATGAGTCTCACTTTGCCTGCACGTGACTTTCACGTACGTACACTTGCCATCAAACTCAAATTAAATGTTTTAATATATAAACACAGTGTGCAAGTATTACTTGCACACTCAATTTAAAATTGAGTGTGCTCACATCACTCATCAATAGTGGTTATCATGATAAGTGATCTTGATAAACACTATTAATTAATTATTTTAGTTTGAGACACTCCACCTGCAACGACTGGAATATCAATTCGAATGTATTTTTGACGCTAAATCCAACGGCGTTAATGGTTTTGACCTCCGAGGCCCGTGTGACCTTCCCGTGACCGTGGGGGGTAAATATGGCTTATTCGTGATGTCGCATATCAATTTGAATGTATTTTTGACGCTAAATCCAACGCCGTTAATGGTTTTGACCTCCGAGGCCCGCGTGACCTTCCCGTGACCGTGGGGGGTAAATATGGCTTATTCGTGATGTCGCATATCAATTTGAATGTATTTTTGACGCTGAATCCGAATCCGTCAATAGCTTGGCGTTAATTGTAGAAGTTAATGGGGTTTATGGAACTTAACGGGAGCGTGAAGCGTGGGAATTTAAATAGTTGTCTATGCAGTTACTCCCACGCGACGGGAATTTAAGTAATTAGCTATTCAACTACTCTCACAGGGGGAAATCAAATTGTACTGTGACCCGATTAATTAAAATGCAGCATGACTTGGGCAAACCCTCACTCTGATGTATGCATGTGGTATGACAAAGTCTCCAGTGGAAATTATTTAAAGTATAGTATGACGAATTTTTTGCTTTGGGCACACCCCCCACTGAAACCCTAGAACCCGGCCTTGGCCGGGCTATACGCTAGTTAATTAATCATTTAGAATAATTGCCCCCCCTCAAAGGGTCTGGAGATTTCATCTGAATAGGAATTAATAGGATATCTAAATTTATATATCGAAATTGTAGATTTTCAACTCTTTCTAAATTTAAAATTCGCAGTTCACAATTATATTTCATATCGATTAATTTATTCAACTTCTCGTTCAATAGTAAAAACGTCATCTTGTAATCTCAATTAATTTAATGAATGCAAGAGTTCATGCGTATGCAAAACTAAATTTACAGTGGACCCAGTAAAAATTATCCCGAGAGCGGTGATGCAAAAGTTATTCAATCTAATTTTATTTATTAACTGTGATTGTGCTGACTCACTAAGATTTCCCATTTTTGGGGGCCTTGTTTATTTAAAACTTGTAATTTGGTTGTCAAAGACATTATTTTTACTGCACAACCGCCGTTATTATCGGCACCTTGAATATTTTTATTAAATTTTTGATTTTCAAACTTGAATAACGCTGTTATTTCTCAACCGATTTAGGTCATTTTGGGCTTAAAATGTCCGGAATGACTTTGACTAAAATATTTTCAATAAGCGAGCATGCTGGGATACACCACTTATGAGTCATAAAAATAAATATGTTTTCAGAGGAAAATTTTTGCACATTTTGGCACATAACTTGGGTAAGAATCAAAAATTCGCCAAGTCGACTAGCACATCTTTTCTAAATTACCTGACAATGATCTGTGCAAAATTTCATCAAAATCGGTTGAGAAATGGCTGAGAAATCGACTTATGTCACTTTTTTTGGGTGGGGTAAATGCATACTTAGCAAATTTTTTTCGTTGTCAGGTATTTGCCTCACTAAGAATAAATGATTAAAAAAAGATGAAACGAGATTTTAAATTCGTTAGGCACAATTAAATAGTGTTTTAAAGAAGATACGATTTAAAATGGAGTTTTAATTACTCCAAAAGATCAAGGAATGTACTTACAATTTCCCAATATTGACTGAACAGCTCCAAATTCAATGTATTCTTGCTAGGAAATTATGCAGATTTACAAAAATTGGACACCTCTTAATTAAGTGACTTGTTCATAGAGAGGTTGACCTCGTACTGAGGAAGAAATCGGACAGTGGTTGCTTTTTACGGACAAAGCATTCCATTAAAATATGCACCCTTCGAGAAGGGTCTAGATTAGAAAGGGGACTAACTCAGGGATAAATTTAACTCAGGAATTATATAAGGGTTAAATACGAGGAAAAACGTTTAACCGTCACAGCTTAAAACTTGTGGATTGAGTGTACATATGCCATGCCGGCTTAAAATGCGCAAGACATACACATACAAGATTGGATGGCACCAGCATCGTGGTCTTCCTATATGTACGATCGATACACTGGACACCAAATTTATAAACATGTACATACCCATCAGAAATATATGATTTACGTATGTATCTCCGCTGTGTAGTACGTATGTTAAATATGTATGTATGTACATACGTACGATATGATACTTTTACATATGCACTTGTTCATACCAATCTATAAATATATGTACGCATTTAATGTCCTATACTTTACAGGGTCCGGAGATTCATACATGCATATGTGCATATACATACACGCTTGTTTTTTGTACATTTTGTCTGTTTTTCAGAAATATTTATTCCGTCTATTCACACAAAATGATCATAGATAAATATGCACAGTGTAAGTAATTGAGCAGAATGATTTTGAAACTAAAATATTTACTAATAAAAAAATCCTTTAATATTAAGAAACGCCTTTCATGCATGTTGCGATGTGCATACAGACAAATCAAAAGCATCTGTTGCTACATGTTTGCCAAGTAAATCTTCATTCTTGACTAATTTTCAGTTTAGCATTCGCACATTAAAAGAATATACATTTGTATCAACGTGATGTACTATTTGTCACTGTATATACGTATTTGCATATATTACATAAGCATGTACATATACGTATGCATGTATTTATGGTACATATGCACACTGCTAGAAATATGTATTTCTTTGTGCCTTTCTCTTCCATTTTCTAAGAAATCGGGGCATGAAAACCTACCATAATATGTAACTAAATAAGCCGATCCTAACGTACACATGCATATGCAAACCCAAGCCACCTGAGGGGCCATTCATTATGATACCCTTCTCATAATTTTGTACCCGTTCACATGCTTTAATACGTGTGTACGTATGGTATTTCTGTAAAATCAGGATAATAGGCTTCATCGTCTAAAATGGACATAATTCTATGCGCACTGTCCCTAATATATAAAAAGAAACTTTATGCAAGTAGAAGAAGGCCAAAAGCCTTCCAAGAAAAATCGGGAAAATAAACACCATGGAGTTAAATTTTTAACTGAAAACTGAATTTATGGAAGTTTTCGTGAAGAGGCAATAATGCAGACGAAAATATAGTCGAATATATTTAGAACCCTAATTTTTTATGTATTTATGTACATACATATTTAACAAATATTTTTTTCCAGATTTCTCAAGTCTGTATACATTATTATTTAGCACATTATTGCTTTATTTAATTATTCATGCGACAATTTATGAATCTACACAATAATTACGTCATGTCATATGTATGTACATATGATCTTTTTCACAGTAAATAGTTAACATATGTATAAGATTACCAAATTATAGACTAATATTATTCAATTATGTCACCCTTATCTGAAAATATAGATATACATACATAAATATTTAAAACTTTTGACTAAAAAATACTAATATAATTGCGTTACAAATGTTTAATTACCGAATCCCTCGCATTAGGAAAAGTCTTCAACAATCGGCCGTAAAGGCCATCCCGATCTAACTTCCGCTCAGTGGTGACGGAATATCCGAAAAAATTGATATCAACTTCTTTCACTGATTCCACAACCGGATATCCCGTATCATCTGGCATCGGAAGGAAGGTCGCCACACTCGAATAATCATAGGAATTGGTGGAAACGTGTAATATTTCCAAGACAGGAAAACACACGTGGTAATCAATCCGTCCACTCTCTGATTCGAAGCTGGTTTCAAATTCAAGTTTTTAGTCCGAGTTGGGCCTTACGGGACGGTCATATACATATGTATGTATGTATGTTCATCTTTCCGTTCAGATGGGGCCGAAACCGGACTCAAAATTTTCGCCATAAACATTAATATTAGCGCAGGTTCGGAAACGAGTCGATAATCTGTCGCGTGGTTGACCGCTGGGGGTCATATTACTGGTGGGAGGTAAACGTGAAAAATATTCGAAATAGTCATAAAAGGCCGAAATTCTGTGTGGGAGTTGCGCTAAACGAAAGAATATGAAGTGAAAATTAATCAATGTAAAAATTGTAATAAATGAATTGCAAAAGGTGAGAGATAATAAATATGTAAATTGGTTGTAATTTGCTTTCCCCACTTATTTTTTGCGAGTTTTTTTAACTAGCAAAAAATAATCGGGTAAGAATTTTACATCTGTAAAAAGAACAGGCCCAGAGTCGAGTTTGATAGCTGCGTCGCCTTCATCGTCAGTACATGACTTGGAATCTCCCCTCTGCAGAAATTAGAGATACTTAAATGTCAATAATGAAATTATTACAAAAATGTGATAAAAATCATCACATTTTTAATAACTTACTCCAGATTCCATGAATACACCGGTTATCAACCGAACTATGTAAATGTGCAGTTATCTATAACTTAGTAGTGAAATTTAATTATTTTGTATAAATTTGTGTTGGAAGCAAAGATCAACCAGAAGTAAAATAAAACAGATGACTGATATGCAGTTAAACGTCTAGAATCTGTGAGTCGAATCTTTAAAATAGATCCCCCTTTTTTGGATAATCACCACCACCACTTTGTCTCCTTTACATAAATAAATATTTCTAATGTATCATCCTGCTTCGTGTTTCATTTAAAGGTTTCCATGGATAGTTTATTATGTAACGATATGAAAATTTAATTGTTCCTATCGAAAACAAGTGTATTTATCCTTACAGGTGAAAACTTTGATCTGTTATTATCTAATAAAATTTATGATGACGATACACACCCATTTTGTTAAATTCTCAGAAACACGGTATGAACAGGGTTGCATATTGAATAAATTTTGAAGAGGTCCCACGCTTAAATACTTATAAATACTTATGGTATGATAAACTTGAAGCATAAAGTGAAAATTAAAGAATGAAAATCTGCCAAAACAGTAAAAAAAATTTTAAGAGTGATTCGTTGCATGCAACGGAATGAAATTCGATCCAGAAATTTTCCATGTTTTTCATTAATGAAAACTTGAGTTGACCAACAAAGAAAAACTGGACTTGTGAGTTCAATAATGTGTAGGAAAAATCATACACATATTTATGTACATACATATGTACATAACGTAATCATACCTCATTCTCTCCCACCAGGGTTCGTAAAGTTGTTTTTAATTGGTGTCTTTCTTTGCAAAACTCCCCAATAATTAGGGCATGGTTAAGGACATAAATCACCAAGGAACAGACACTCATTAAATAAATTTTCGACAGCAATGTTGACAGTCTTTACATACATACATGCATATAGCTAGAACAGTGTGGTATTTCCATAACCATGTGGTTGTAAGCTAATGCATTTATGATACATTTCGAGCAACTACATATATTTACACGATAGGATACATAAATATTAACCTATCCAACGGCGCACAATGGGCCAGGGGCCCAAAAATGTGGCCATTAAGGCAGTGTCTTGAATTGGCTATTCTCATATACCATTGTGTACTACATAACCAACTTGTCCTCGGTGCATAATATTAAATTAAACGTTACACCCACTCAGGAGAACCAAGGGGTTATACCTTTTCAAATACATTACGGAGATAGGGTAAATACATTTTCTAACATCTCCGCTCATCTCCGGGCTCAATTGACTCCCTATTGACGTCATTCGGTAACCAGTAGTATGATAAGTATTCCCTGCTGCGTATAGCTGCGGTAACCCCTATCTGGTCTAACCACACCCACTCAAAGTTGTTGAAATCAAGAAATCAAATTCAAGCTAAATTGGTATATTTTATCCAACTCAAAGCATACTCTGGCATGCAATATGCCATAACCATGCCAGGCGGTCACAGGGACAAATTTTCATTGTCAAAATCACACCCCCCAGGGGGTGTGGCCATCATAAACATATTTAATCTAGGTGAATATAGGCATGCGACATATCGTTCTTCTCGGCTATCAAAGGAGATTACTATGGGGAACAATAAATTTAAAAATCACATCTCCAGGGGGTGTGGCCATTGCACTGTTAGCCAGATTTTACGAATTCTGGTGAAAAATATATATAGGCCTCACTTAAAGTCATAAAAATAATTGTTTGCGTAAAAGTATAAAGTAAAATATGGGCTACCAAAGGTAATGTTTAATAGCAAACTCGCACACCCCCAGGGGGTGTCGCAATCAACGCTATTTTTAGTCTAAGTAGACCCAGGCATGCAACCTGTCATTCTTCTGGATTATATGAGGAGATTAGGATTCAGAGCACTAAATTCAAAAAGCACACCCCCCTGGGGTGTAGATATCATCGCCTACATATTTTTGTCTAACTAGGGATACCTTTTCTATGATAGTTGAAAAATGAGTTCTAATTTAACTTTTTGCATGCACCATGATATGTTTTGATTGCAAAGTGCAAAAATTTTTATGCAAAACCAATTTGCTAATTTTTTAATAGCCTTCAAAGTTGCCGAAAGTGGGGGTGGAATAGGCGGAGTGGGAGCGTGTGGAGATGGGGGCGGTCGTGCCCCCCACCATACACTCATCGTCAATATGCATCAACTATGCAAAACAACAATTTGTACTTACCCCTATAAAACTCATCCGATCTATTTATTGTTGCATAAGTTGACATTTTAGGGAAACGTCGTCTAGTTTGATACAAATTTGACTTAACACTGTCGTAAAACTTTACAATCTTTATCATTTCCTCGAGATTATAATTATTATGTTCGATACTTTCAGTCTCCCATTCCTGCGATGACAATTCTTCGGAACTTGTGTCGGTTTGAGCATCACTGTCACCGTAAATGTCAATTTCATCGTCACTGGAAATTTCCAATGCATCGAGCGTTTCGCATGTACTGGTTGAAAAATGAAGTAAATTTACGATTAAAATCAGTCCTTCACTTGCTAAGTCGTTAAGATTTAAACCACTGTCAATTATAGGTACTCCAGCGGTGTCATATTTTAGTTTTGCTAATTCTAGTAATAATTCGCATACTTTAATGATTTTCGCCATATTTAGAGTGGTAATTGCTAATATGATTACTTAATTGAACAATTTTCAGAGAATTTTTAACAAAAGAGAAAGAGCAGATGTCTAAAATAACAATAGGATTTAAGTAAAGAACGTCCGGGAATGAATGGGAATGCGCGCTCTAGCGAGTATATTGACAAATCAATAAACCCGCGAACTATAATAATTTAAATTTCTGAAAGCCCACTTCATTAGGGTCAATTTGGTATATCACTCTTAAATTTCAAAAATGGATAAGGGTAGAAGAAGCTTGTTTGAAAGGGAGCTGTTAGCAAAACGAGTGATGGAGTTCTACAACACGACAGCCAACCGAGACTCCAAGGTGACCTGGAACTTTTTTAAGCAGGAAGGAATTCCAAGTTCAAATGTGTATTCCTACATAAAAAAGTTCAAGGATTCCGAAAATGTGCAATTCAAGAAGCCAGGTGGTCGTCCGGCGAAGCTAGCGACCACTCGAGTGAAAAATAGAATTGAAAAAATTTTCAAAACCAAGCCATCAACGTCAGTAGCTGTAGCTGCCAGGAAAGTCAAAATTTCCAAAAGCTACCTGGGGGAAATTAAGGTCCATAAATTAGGAATCAAAGCAAGGACCAAAAAACCTGCACCAAATTACAAGCCCGTACAAGAAAGTCGGATCAAGGATTGCTGTCAAAAATTGTTGAAGAAAATGCGTGGAAAAGTAGTGATCCTGGATGACGAAACGTATGTTCCGGTTGACCCTTCAAATCTTCCAGGGCGCCATTTTTTTCATAGCTCGGATCCCTCTGAAGTGGCTTATGAAGAAAAAGTACGAAAAAAAGACAAATTTCCAAAGAAATATTGCATTTGGCAATGCATCTCCAGTCACGGACATGTATCAGACCCGGTAGTTCTCGAAGGGAATATCAATCAAGATATTTATCTGAAAAATTGCGTCAAGGCTGGATTGGAAGCATTTATTAATAGGTGTCACAAAAATGATAAAGTTTTGTTTTGGCCTGACCTCGCCACTTGTCACTATGCAAAGAAAGTGACCGAGTACCTCAGAAAGAAAAATATTGATTTCGTACCAAAAGATATCAACCCACCTAATGTACCCCAACTCCGCCCAATCGAAAAATTCTGGGCACGTTCTAAGTCAGTATACTCCCGGCTTCAAGATGTGCCTGACACCTTTCGAAAATTCAAAGGACGATGGAAGAAAATCACCTCGGAAGTGGCAAAAACTTCGGGAAAAAATTTAATGAAAAATCTTCGCAAGAAAATCGAACTAGTCGCCAACGGGGGTGTGGCGGCCTTAGCTATTAATTAAATTATGTAGGTACATATTTGGTATTATACATATGCAAAAAGTTTAAAATTCCGATAACTCATTGTGATTTTATGACCACATTTTCAGACCATTCCCATTCATTCCCGGACGTTCTTTATTTGGTGCGCAAACCGGGCAAACTGATCTTCGAACTTCGCACAATGCCATCAACATGCATCAATTTTTTTCATTCACTTAACTAAATTTTCTTACAATTAATTAAATTTCAAGTAAACATAACTTACTAAATTTATCAAACATAAGTTACTGATGGATTTCCTTGGGTCACACATATCATAATGACCGTCACAGGTGGTTAGCGTATAGTGGGGGGCACGACCGCCCCCCATCTCCACACGCTCCCACTCCGCCTATTCCACCCCCACTTTCGCCAACTTTGAAGGCTATTAAAAAATTAGCAAATTGGTTATGCAGAAAAATTTTTGCACTTTGCAATCAAAACATATCATGGTGCATGCAAAAAGTTAAATTAGAACTCATTTTTCAACTATCATAGAAAGGGTATCCCTAGTAAGTAACCCCATGATCTCGTTATGCTTAACAACATTGACAAATAAAATTCGGATTAATTTTCAAATTATTGACCGATTTTCAAAGTTATGACTGTTTGGAAACGTTAGGTCAATGGGCGAAATATATATTTCCAGATTTTATAAATTCGACCACACCCGCTCGAGATTAATAAGCTCACAAAGTCAAAGAAATTGTAGTACAACATAATTAATGAATATCGCTAAATTTCAAACCCTATAAATCGAACTGCATGTCGAAAAAATACTTCGACACCGTGGGAACTACCAGCAATGTTCAAATGGTCACATGCCACACCCCTAGTGGGTGTGGCCCTCGGCGACTTTTCGATTTTAACGAAACCATGTCATGTGGTATGTTATTTACCTCAGCTCGACAATGGGGATTCGACACGGTATCTAAGATTGGGAAACAGCCATGGTGGGTGTGGTTCTCAGAAAAGTTTCGATTTTAATAAAACCATGAAATGTGTTACATCATGTTTCGCAGCTCGGCGAGGGGATCCGGACAGAATTATTTGATTTTTGAAACCACGCCCCCAGTGTCGTTCAGCGACTTGTTTTGTCCGATTTTAAATTACACCCACACCGAAATAGCAGCACCGATATTTTTACGTTTCCATCAAGGCTCGTGTTTTCGGTTGCGGCGGTTTTGAGTGCATTTTCAGGTCAAATTTAAATTTGTCAAAAATTTTAATGTTTTATCATTTTAACGCTATATTAACAACGAAAGAAAAAAAAATTTTTTCTCAAAAATTACTCAAAATAAAATTATGAAAATACGTTTCTGAAAATTTAAAACTTTGCATCTATTTCCGAATTTTGAAAAATGCAACAAGAAATTGTAAAAAATTACAATTTTTGAAAATGGCTTTTTCTTAATTTAATGCAATTCAAATTATTTTGTAGAAATCCCCTCGTTTAGTTAAGATATATGATGTATTACATGACATGACATGATATAGTTAGAATTTAAAACTCGCTGCAAGCTGATTTTATGAATTCCGTCGAAGCCCCCTTGTCGAGCTGAGAAAAATTATATAACACATAGCATGGTTTTCTTAAAATCGACAATTTACTTTGGGCCACACCCACTGGGGTTGTGGTGGCAAAATTTTAATTACTCTGTCGAGATCGTCTCGTCTAGCTGAGAAAAATGATATATCACATGACATTGTTTCATTAAAATCGAAAAGTCGCCGAGGACCAAACCCACTGGGGGTGTGGCATGTGACTATTAAAGATTTGCTCATATAATATATGCCTTAGGTTATCGTTTCACAGCAAAATCTAATTACTGTTTCTTCAAATTCGGCTCCTATATATTTTTGGCCCAAATTTATTAAATCTGGCCCATAGTGCGGCGGCATGGATGGATTAGTCGAAATACACAAAATATCAGAAATTTAGAAAAATGTACACTCTGATCTTGTTTTAGAGAGAGGCGTGCCATCACTATTATTATGTATGTACATCATCTCATCTCAATGACCTCGCGTTATGCTTCGAGGTAAATTCTTTGCAGAAACAGCTTGTGTTAAAGTTGGCCATATAAATAAATTCTTCTTCTATCCCATATTTATTAAATGTTTGCTTGATATAATTGTTGACAATTGTCTAAAAATTTTGAAACCGCTGGCATTAAAAAGCTGAATATCCTTCATCTACATACAAATGTAGAGAAGAAGAAGCCTAAAATATTTTACGTGTTTTAAATCCATGTTAAATCTAACTAAGAGTGCGGTAACTATTTTTTAATACCATTTTTAAAAAAATTAGTGACGAAATGACGAATAAACGAAATGGAAAAAATACTCGTGTTCGTTCCTTCCCAACTGTGTATCAGACTCCAGCCCCTGTAATATCTTGACAAATATTTATTATTGTCCTGCACACATAAGTTTAGAAAAATAACTCATAACGGAGGCCTCGTAGTGCATTAAACTTGATTTTGATTAAGCTATAAATACACTTAATAAAAATAAGTAAAATTTACTTAAACATGTAAAACTTATCCGAAGTTTTGCAAAATTTATCAATTCGTAAGAAGAAATTTTGGACAAATTTTGCATAATGGTTGGATAAATTTTAATTAAATTTTCAAAAATTTTCTATTAAAAATACTACAAAATGTTTAAAATATTAAAAATTAAATTACATGTAAAATTAATTTACAATTAAATTTTGATATATTTAGTGGTGCACTCTAAGAAACCTGGTGATAACTATCACCGCGCGGTGGTCATATGTGACTCTACCGGAATGGTGACAGCTGCAACCACCGAACGGTGACAACTGCACCACCGCACGGTGATTGATCATCACTAAGCTGGTGATGGGCATCCACCCTCCGGTGGTCTTCTGCCACCTGCCGGTAGAGTCACATATGACCACCGCGCTGGTGATAAAATTTCTTAGAGTGTGGTGTAAAGACATGATTGGGGGTTCGGGGCATTCTTAAATATGAAAAATATGATTGCCTCACATTTACATAACACTAATAACTTACCCTTACGAATTTATTTAATAGAATATTCCTGCCTTGACTGCTCAAATAGTGGAAGAATTGACTTCATGGTGCAACGATTCAATGAACTTCCATTTCTCGAAAAGGAGGACAGGATTGCGGTCGCGGCGAAGGTCGTGTTCCAAAAAGCTATCGAGGATATCCACTCTTCCTTAAAATTTGTTACGTTTGTGAGCCATGTTATTAACATTATTTTTTATAACTGAATTATTATTTATCTGTACATACATATGCTTTTGAAAAGATTCATTTAGTTTGTGCGAAACAAGGCAGCAAGTTCAAGGAGCTGATTACAGACTTATTTTTCGAATACCTTCAATATCAAAGGGTCGTGGGGGACGATGTCAGACGTAGTAAAATCGGTGGCGTCCAGTTGCTTGGAGAATTGTTCGTCTTGCAACCTTCGATCTCCTACCAGGGAGTTGTGGAGTGCGTGGAGATGATGATGTGTAGGTTATGGTTTTTCTATTTAAGCTAGGCACGGTTCTTTAATAATTTATCTCCACTAAATTGAGAGGTAGTTGCAATGTGTGAAACAGAGAGTCGGTTATCCGACATTCGGATAAAGTATTCATCCGAACCAAATCATTCGGTTCGAATATTTTTACAACCGGAAAATTCGGATTCTGTTCGGATGGATCCGAAAAATTGTCCAACTGACATTTTATTCTCACTTCACAGCCTCCAGAGTTGACGACAATCTTCAAGATTTATGCCAGCTTTTGACCATCGTCGGGAAGAAATTGGAGGAGGAGACAAATTTTATATCAGAAAGAGTGAAATCCATTAAATCTGGTGCCAATTTCCCCATGCCGACATACGTCCCAAATCCTGACTGGATGGAAACACAATTTCAAGCTTTAGGAAAATATGCGGAAGACACAAATTTGTCCGGCGAGACGCGTAAAAAATTGGAGGTTAGCGATTTCTCAGTATGTACATACAATTTTGAGAAGTCTTTTAATAAAAAAAATTTATTCTTGCCAAGGATTTGATTCGTCTGAAAGAAACCGGTTGGATAAATGTTGAAGGTGGAATTTGTTAAAATGCGTTCAATCCGCCACCAATTTTAGGAAATATTCCCAAGATGCGGTTCCATCCAATACATGGACGCCACCGTTTAAATCGTCGCCAAAGTCTGTCACGACGAGCTTTTCTCTTGGACCAACTTCGAGACAAATGAATATGTAATAATATGAAAATTATATTTTTCCAATTAACAAATTTAAAGAGAAATCAGAATTATATATAATGTCATGTCAGGTCGCTGATATTTAATTAAATGCATAGTATCAAATTCACCAAACTTTTATTGATAAAAAATAATGTCACTAATTTTGTATATATTCATAAAAGTGTTCCACAGGCTTAGCGAAATTTGGTAAATTAATTTCATGATTACATATTAATCCATACCTGAGGCATCCATATTGTTAGACCTACGATTTTTAAATTTTAAAATGCTGCTCATCGGGCTTATAACTAGTGATTAAATAAATTGCCGTCCACATATGTATTTAGTACGTACCACTTGAGCCTAAGAATATGTCAGATTTCCGAGAAAATGAGAGAAAAATATAAATTCGTGAAAATACTACCAATTTACAGAGGTGAAAACTGCATTGCGATTCTTGAGACGGAAGCCAGAGCGAGGTGCTCGTCTCACATCAAATTCTCGCACGAATACATTCGAATTTTTCATTCATGAAATTTGCATACAAAGTCACTTTGATTTTTAGCTTTTTACTATATATGTACCTATTTAGGAAACCTATAGTAGATATCTAAGGGACGACTAGCGCAGGTTTCTAAAAATTTCAAAGCATAATTTATTCATATTTATGATCATTAAACAAATAACGTGTACATAAATATGTATGAATACATTTGTACGTACGTACAGTCTACATAAATGCATGCATGCACATATGTTCTGTACATATTTGGTTTAACATTGCATGCACTCTATACATGCAGTTATGTAGAACATGCATTCTTCCTATATCCAGGAATTTTCTATCTTTCTACATGCATTGTATTTACATGAAAACTTTTTGTTAACAAACAAAGAAAAACTGAACTTGCGAGTGTGGGGTAGGCATAAATGCATGCACAAAGGAATCAAGCCCCTCTCATTCACAAGGTGCCAGGGTTCCCATCACGAGAGTAGTTTTTGCTTCGTGTCGTCGTTCCCAAAATTCATTAAAGCATGATTAAGGTGACAAAAGATAGAAAGGAATTTTTCAGAAATGTTTACCATCTTTATTAAAGCAGTGTGGTATATTTCACAGCATATAGTACAGTAACAGCACTATTGCTGTACCATAACCACAACCATATGAATACATGGAATAGTGGTAAGGTAGTATATTTATTACGCATTTCACGTAAACTACGTATGTATGCATAACATTACACTATACTCATTACAGGTACATAACAAGTATGGTGTGTCTGAACTGAATTACACGAAATATCGGAAATTCACACAATAATTGTCAACTGTTTGAATATATTTATGTATGTATATGCAGAACCCTGGCTTGGTGAGTGAATGGTGTGTACCATGCCATCCCTACTATCATTTTGGCCTCGCTTTGTGGCACATTCTCTGCAGCTGTGGAATACTCTTAAAACAAAGTTTGTTATACAGATATTTAGTTCTCCTATCGCAAACTTATTAAATATTGTAAAAAACAAGACACAATAAAAATGCATTTTACAATTTAGTGCATAAAATTTTGAAGCGCAGAGTATTTAAAAGAAGCTCGATATATTTCATTTACATTGACCCCAAGATCATCAATATTTTCAATGTTTTGTGCGTCCTTATTAAAACTAATTGTGCAGACAGCAACTATTTGTAAATATTAATTAAGAACTGTTAACGTTTTAATCAAGTACATATTTTGACAAAACATGATGAATCTACCAAGTAGAGGAGTCGTTCATAGTCATCCGTTCCCTGCAGGACAGGAAAATCTTCCAGTTGTGGTAAGATTTTTGCAAATATTTACTTTATATATGTTGCATAACGCCCGGTTTGTACTTTCACCGTTCGTCGCCTAATGAATGATATAAATAGTTGGGATAGAATCGCCTACATCATCTATGTTATTGAGCGGCGAACGGTAGAAGTAAAAATACCGGGTGGTTAAGGGGCTCTTCATAAATTATGCAACGCGATTAGGGGCAATGAGGGGTCAAAATCTCCAGTAATATCATGTTTATGTGACAAGTTTTACAGGGGGCATAGAAAATCGTAATTTTTGAGTTATATAATTTATGTACGGTCCCCAACCTAAAATTATCTGTAACCTCTCCGAATTTGACAAAATTAGTGTCAATCAATTACAACTTAAATTTACACTAAAGAATATCTGCCAATAAAAAATCAAATCTCACAAAAATTAAATCACGCTTTAAACAATTTACCCCCCTGAATTTAGAACATCCCAAACTTGACTGCTCAAATTGTAAACGGATTAACAACCTATAATATCGAATCCATGGTGAAACGATTCAAGGAACTTCCTTTCCTCGGCAGCGAAGAAAATATCACCGTTGCGGCGAAAATGGTTTTTGAAAAGGCGATCGAAGATGTCCCCTCGTCCACGAAGTTCGTCACGTTTGTGAGAATATTACAATTAAATACATACATATTTAGATCACTTATTGAATTGTTTTGCTAAAATATTTTCCTATTTAAAAGATTCATTTAGTGTGCAAAAAGCAGAAAAGTATTACCGAAAAAAGGTTCAAGGTGCTCATTACAGACTTGTGCTTCCAAAACCTTCAGCATCGAAGGGTGGGTGGGGGTGCCAATAACAGGCGTGGGACGCTGCAGTTAATGGGGGAATTGTTCGTCTTGCACCAAGCGATGTATCACCAGGGAATATTTGAATGTGTGGAGATGCTTATGTGTAAGTTGAAGTCCTACAATTATGCACGTTTTTGCAGAGTCGTAAACTTGAAGCTGTAGGGCGAGTACATTTAATAAATTCAGATTGATTAGACATCTTTTTTCATGTATTTTCAGCTTCAAAGACTGATGATAATCTTCAAGATTTGTGCTATCTCTTGCTCATCGCTGGGAAGCAGTTGGAACAGCAGACAAACTTTATATCTGATCGGGTGAAATCCATTCAATCCGGTGCCACTCTTCCCATGCCGAAATTTGTTCCTCACCCGGACTGGATGGAGGCACAATTTCGTGTTTTAAACAAATGTTCAGAGGACCCAAGTTTATCCGGCGAGACGCGTAGCAAATTGCATGTGAGCAATTTTTTACAAAAATTATTAGAAGCATTGTAAAAACATAAAATTTTGTTCTTTTCAAGGACGTGATTCGCCAGAAACAATTCGGTTGGAAATTTATAGTGGATCGAATCCAGCAAAATCAGTCCAATCCCCCACCGAAAATTTCAAAATCTTTCCAAGACGCATTTCCTCCCAAGTCAGGGACGCCATCGTTTAAATCGTCGCAAGAATCTGTAAGCTCGAGCTCTTCTTTTGGACCAGCTTCGAGACAAACGACGCTATCAAATTCAACAACGTCGTTGAAATCAAATTCATCCGAAGTTATGAGCAAGCCAGTCTCGTCAACAAAATTTGATAGTCCAGGTTCTTCTAAATCGCAAATCAATACGAAACCGAAGACTGTACCTGTGCCGGTGGTACCCAAAGATTTATCCAACTTGGTAAGGTTTCTCTTAAAACTAGACTCTAAATAAAAATAAGTAAAATTTACTCAAGGTTGTGTTAAAAAGAGGATGACACAAGCAAAAGATAAAATTTGCCCAATGTTGGGTAAATTTTACGGTTTGCTTCTGTCATCCTCTTTTTTTACACAACCTTGAGGAAATTTTATTCATTTTTATCTATAGTGTATTTATGTAATCCTGGCCTTTTGAAAAATATGTGCACTTTGAATTCTGAATTAAGTAAACTATACTAAATCTAGGGTAACGTTGACTTGAGAAAGAGTAAAGCTTACCCTGGATATAGTGTATTTTACTTACCAAGAATTGAAAGTACGTAGAATTGAAAGTGCACTTATTTTTCAAAATCGTAACATTTTATGTATGTATGATGATTCTGCGACATAAAAAGTATATTTGCTTATTACCCGTAGAAACCGGAAGATGCCATGGTTCACATACTGAAAACCCTTCATGCCGGGAATGTTCCCGCTGTCGCTCTAAAAATCACAAACTTGCCCTTCGCCGACGATTTCGAGCGTGTCTACGCCATGGTCAGCAATATGTTGGATAGATCTGAGAAGGATTCATCTTTTCTGGCAGGTTTGCATACTCAGGTAAATTTTGGGTTATGTACGGCGTATCACAACTGGACCAGCTCGATTTTTGATTAGTCTCGGAATTTTCTTTTTTTCCCAATTGTATATTGTTTACCAAATTAAAATAATTTGAAGTTGCCGAGTGAGATCATGCTGACGTAATGTAAACGCATCTTAAAAATTTGACTAAATCTGAATATTTTGCTGCTACAAATCCAAATTAAAAATTATTACAACTACAAATTATAATTTTACACCTAAATTTTATATCGATCCAACGATTTAATTTAGCTTTAATTTAATAATTTTTTAGGTGGAAAACGAGCTAGCCCAACTTGAAAAGGATAATAGTACAGTTTCCAATAATGGAATGTAAGAGAACTACAGCTTTTAAGCATATATTTGGCTAATAATTTGTGACATTTTTACATATTTACTAGAGTTTCTTCCCCTGCCGTGCAACAAGATGATAAGGAAACCCAAACAAGTCAAAAGTTAACTGTTGATGCGGAAGTTGCAACCGATTCGGATTTTCTCGCTTATCCGGTGGTCAGACCTGAAGGGGATATTACGCCGAAGTCGTCACAGTATGGGAATCCTGTGGAGATCGGAGGTGACCTACAACCAGAAGCAAACTGGCAGAAAATGGTCGGGTCACTATTAACGCCCAATTCCATGGCACCCCCTGCACCTGCGCTGAAGTATCTCTCGATGTACTCGAATTACGACAGGATGTTGCAAAAATTGGGTGAAGAAGACGCCGAAGACCTCAATATGGAGATATGTAACCTCATTTTTCAAAGACTGAAGCTACGCGGAGGAAAATTAGGTGGTCGATAAAATTCTAACGTGTCAGGTGTGGACACAATTGAAAACTATCGCCAATGGATAGGGACTGATTATATAAATTAAATAATAAATCAGGATTGTTCAGTAAATTAATGATTCTTACTTTTGTTGACTTGTTATCCAACAAATTGCAAATGCATTATGCAAAAATTTGAAACATCAAATTTGAAACAACAAATCAAATTTCAATTTTATTTTTAACCTTTCCTGAGGAAAGTTTCCTCACACAAATTTATATATGAATTTCACACCCCGATTCATTTTAAATAATCGTCTAGTTCTGGGGTCTCTGCACGTTCGCGGTGTATTGTCCCCCCATATTTCCGGCGGGGTCGTAATGAGCAACGACAATTTTAAAGCTGCCATTGACCGCATAACCCATCCCGAGTCGGGCCGAGCTCTTCCACACGACCTGGCTAAAATGCCCGGCAGCGGGTTGAAACGCATTTTTGCTATAGTCGTACTTGGGTTCCTCGTTGTACCACATGTCGGTCGAGGTGACACCCGCCTTTTCTGCGGTTGCCCCGAGACCACTCCCACTCGCCAAATTTTCTCCATAGTTATGACCAAATTTCTCTCGGCAGATGTGCGCCATCTGTTTTTTGGAGGCGAGGTAATCCGCACATTTTTGGGCGGAGGTGTTCACCTGAGAATAAAGTTGTTCTTTTATGTATTGAAGCTGGATTAGTTAATTAACCTTTTCGTTACTTACATCATCCGCCAATGCTAACGCTGGCGAGCCATGTTTCGACCTGTACTTGTTATGCGCGGTCAACGATGCGGTTCGCCAGTTCGCTAATGAGGTTGAAATTATATTAATTTATTACACAAAATTTTATTATTTTAAAGTCCAGTTTAAACCCAACTATTTTCTACCACGTGACAAAATTCGGGGTAAAATAAAAATCGTTCAATAACCAAAGGTCAATAAGTAATGCTGGGTCAGTCGATTGGAATCGTTATCTTTGAACTGAATTTTAATATATGTACTCACTTGCTTGTGCATTAGCCTGGAATGCAACGGCCAACAAGACCAGAGCGACGGATGGGTAGATTTGCATAGTGAAATGAGATAGTTTGTACTTCAATGTGCTTAAAATGGATCAAGTAATTCGTTTTTATATCAGTTGGTTCCATTCTTCATATTTGAAACATCTGTTACCACAACCATTCCAGGAATAAATTGGGAAAATTAATAAATTAAATTTTTGTTCGAATTGGTGGTCTTTTTTAGCAGCAGTTTATGAGTTCTTCCACAGTTAGATATGTGCATATTTAATGATCCGAACACAGTATGTACATATACGTACATATATATCCATGTACAGTAGAACTGTAGTTGCGAGTCACCGCATTCGCATAAATCATACTAAATATGTACAACATATATATCCATTCCATCTTCGGCGACACGGACTTTCCATGTTTAATTCATGCATATAAGTGTCTGTAAACTCCCTCGTTAGTACGTCGAAATATGTATGAACCCGCGCCAATAATTGAGGTGACCCACAACAATAATTCTACCATATTGAATTAGTTAATCATCCCGTCAAGAGATTGAAGGTATTGTGCTAATATTTATTATTAACAAAATAGCAAACTAATCGAATTTATTACACCCGTGTTGACCTCGAATTTACTACAAAGTCGACTCGGGCATATGAACATCCTTCGAATATAAATCTTCTGATTCAATTTAAATGTGTGCACGAGTTAATTTGGTAAATATTTCAAGGTAAACAGTTATTTCTGAACTTGTCAAGTTTTCACCTGTACATACATATAATCTAATGCTATGCAAGGTAAATATGATTCATAACCTTAAATTGGTTTGGAAGTATATAAATAATCGGTAAAATGTCATCTTCTTGACAGCACAGGGACATATTTGTAATTTGTTAACAAAATACGGAGGTTGAATTTGTATCATGAAAACACTGACACATATTCACCACAACTTGCGAATCCAGAGGATGAAGGGTGAAGAATTGATTTATGATTGCACATATGCGGTGAAGTACACATACATACGGGTGTACACAATTTTAGTTTTACAGAAGTACGTATGTTTATGTAATAAATAGGTCCTGTGCTTTTATTGCTACACAAAACAATGACAAAGGTTCTGAACACATATGTACAAGTACAGTTTGTTGGTTAAGGAAAAAGTATGGAATATAAACTACGTTCTTAATTTTACATATATATTTATTAGCTTTGAAAGTGTTTTGGTACTTAACGCGGAATCATGTTCTTCAACATGTGGCTACACACCCACTTGTAAATATTAGTGAATACATGTGTACATATGTGCATACGTATAAAATTATGTACCTTATGTTCGAATTTGTTTAAAGTACAAAGATATAAATTAAATAAACTTTGACATATTCACATACGCGTGTACATACATTTTAGCTTTTTTAAATAATGATGCAAAACGTAATAATGAATACTCTGCAAATAAAATTGATAATCCAATGAGTAAAAGTCACAAATTTAACTCAAACCAAATTGATTCACCATAAGCGTTTAATTTAAGTACGTAAATATGCACAGTATGCAAATTTTAATGCAAGTTTAAACGAATTTTTTTTCAATTTTGGTATGGATTGAATGCCGATGCGGCTTTATAACCAACATTTAGTTAACTAATTGGACAGAAGTATCGGCCAATTGAATACATATCTCAATTTTTATTTAACCTTATTATGTGAGTTTTTAATCTAGTCACAACATTTTAAAACATAAATTTAAAACTTTGAAAGGCATTTATTGCCAAATATGCCATACATATTTATTACTAATTTTATACCATCAATTGATGCGTGTAGCTTGTTACATTGGGCTAGCAAAGACACACGTCCACCAAGGCCCTTTATTCGCACAAGTTCCACAAGTCAATCCACTGCAACCAACGTGACGATAATTTCCCAAGATGTTGGCCCGGTGTCCAGCCGAGTTCATCCAGGCATTCACCACGGCAGGGCAGTCGCCCTGACCGACGGCAATAATTTCGCCGACGCCACCCCAGTTGTAACCCGTGGCATCGAGTCGGCCACCAACTGACAGCTCTCCTGGGCACTGATGAGAGAAACAATTGGTACGCAGCATGTGGGAGTTGTGCTTGTAAGCGGCATCTTGCACCTGATCAAGTGATTATTAATTTAGTTAATTTAGCTACTTTATTATTTGTAATGCATTCAACCTGCAGATTGAAGGAGACTGGGTCAAGTCCATAACTTGCTCGGGCTTGGTTCAAGTTTGAGAGACAAATAGTGTTTTGAATGGTTTGATCATTTTGGGTTTGAATCGGGGTTCCAAAATATGATGAAGAATTGTTGATTTCCGAAAGTGGGGTCCCGATATCCTGCATGATAAAAACAGTTAATAGTAAACTTTTGAACCCGAATATATGTAGTGAAATAGTATAAGAAGTCCGAATGATTGACATTTCTTTTAAAATTACATTATGTACATACGACTTATCCTAAAAAATGGTTCATGAGTCGGCCTTACTTGGTACATAGATTTGGTTGGCAATTGTGTTACCAAATGCGCAGGCCAATGCGACGAGTAGGATGATTTGGATTGACGCCATCGTGTGAGTATTGTATGTAGAAAGTAGGTTCTTAACTCGCCAAGTTTGCAAGAAGATGTGATGCTCTCTCCATCTCGAACAACTCCATTTTATATAAAACTTGTTATCAACTGACGCGCAGCGACTAAACCTTGCTAATAAAAATTACGATCTCAAACTCTCGAACGGTCCTCAGTGTTGCGTAAAAAGTAAGTCAATATCTCGGTATTGGGAGCAATAAATATAAGGAGATGGAGAATTTATAAACAATTTGCTGGTTACAGGATTATAATAATTAATTGTAATAATCCATACAATGGGCAGGGTCATAATCCAGGTTTAATATAATCTCAAGGAACTCAAACGATTGTATAATTTTCTGTCATAATTATTGTGTACGGCTTATGCATCGTACTTTGTACAGATAAGGCATTTAATGACCCAGTTTTGTGCAAGATTGATTGGCATTCATTATGTACACATATTAAACCTGGGTTATGATCTGGCTCAATTTAGAGATTAGCAATTAATCAAGTATCTGGAAGGCATGAACAAATTTTTTATACACATATGTAACTTCATCCCCTATTATTGCCCTTTTTACTGAGAAATTGGCTCACATTTTACGCAATGTTGAGGAAGTTTGAAAGTTTGAGGTAGTCAGTTGGATTAGCAAGATTAATCTGCCCAATGTCATTTGATAACATACTCATACGTATATACATAGGTATATCTAAAACCTTGGGTTACGTGTCGTACATACATACCTAAATATGCTTGAACATCACGTTTTCGCCAAACATTCGCAACGCAAAACATTATTACACAAAAGTGAATACAAAACTAAAATTGTTTTTATTGCACGCAAGCCAGTCTTATAATTAACAAAATTACATTTCGGTCTATCTGTATCCTTATGATTTTAAATCCAGGCTGGGAATTAAAAAGTTTTGACCGTTTGAAAAATTTATTTCTGCACATTCCGCGAAATTACCTCATAAAATGTCAAATATCCATTTTACACGGCAATATCCTTTGACTATCTCCATCTAAAAACTTACAACTCTTCGAGACGTATGACTCGGGGGAAAGTTCCTTCTTAAACAGTATCCTACTAATAACAACAATTCTTCAATTTGTATCTATGTATGTATCCTTGTGGAAACATTGTATTCAATGCACACATATTCGGAAATTTGCTTGACAATCTTTATTGTCAAATTTAAGCACCCAATTGTTCTTAGTTTTCCATTAACTAATCGTAAACAACATTAAATTATTCAAGGAGGCTGAGCACGAACTTTTAATTTAAATTTTATCACAAACTCAGCTCTTACAGTGTCGGACAGATGTCTACGTCCACATAGTCGCGTCAATTTCATTTTCAAATTGTCACTGAACTACTGAACCAATTTTCATCATTGATATATCAAATTCTCACAAATTTAACGTAATTTCATAGCACATTATTAGTTTTCCGCTAAAAAATTTATTTTAGGCCAGAGATGTATTTTAATTCAAAATGAAAACAATTGGATGGACAAAAGTCAACGTCCAGTCAGAGAAAACATACAAAAAAAACTGTAATTTATAAGGAATGTTATAACAATTAATTTTTAATATTTGGTTGGGCCTCCGTTCGCTTTAAGGACGGCTTCAAGGCGTCGAGTCATTGAGTTTACCAAATTCTTGGTCACATCTTCAGAAATGGTTTCCCAAACTTCACGAATTCTGGATTTAAGGCCCGGAATTCCTGAAAAAGATTGTTTTCTTATTTCTCTTTCAATGTGGTCGCACAGATGCTCAATGGGATTCAAGTCTGGAGATTGGGGAGGCCATTCTAGCTTCGGAATTTTTTTTTCTTGAAGTATTCCATGGTGGACTTGGCAGAGTGTTTCGGATCGTTGTCTTGTTGGAAGGCAAATCGTCGTCCAAGTCCAAGTTTTCGAACAGATTCCTGGATATTACGGTCAAGTATTCCCTGGTACTTGTATTGGTCCATAATTCCGTCAATAAATTCCATTTTTCCTGCCCCACTTGAAGCCATGCATCCCCACACCATTACCGACCCGCCGCCGTGCTTAACTGTGGGGTTGAGATTTTTTGGATTCAAAGCTTCTTTTGGATATCTCCACACTCTAAGACGCCCATCTGACCCAAAGACATTGAACTTTGACTCGTCAGTCCATAAAATATGTCCCAGAATGTTTGTGGCTTGGAAATGTGGTCTCTGGCAAACTTCACTCGTTTGGTTGCATTCCTCGGTACAATAAGAGGCTTCCGGACTGCTCTGTGGGATTTCAAATTTCCCTTATTCAGTGTTCTTTGGATGGTCATAGGACTAACCTGTTTGCCGAACATCTCCTTGATCTCGGTAGATAGCTTTGGAGCACTAAGTGAGGGTGTAACGTTGACTTTGTTGAGCACGTGGCGTACTTCTCGGTGAGCCAAAATCGGTTTTCGACCACTTCTGACCTTGTTTTGGACTGAACCATTAGCTTTAAAGTTCTTAATGATTGTCTGGATGGTTGTCCTTGCTAATTTATACTTGGTCCATATTTGTCTCTGCGACAGCCCCCTTTTTGTCCACCCTTCCAGTCCTGAATGACAAGATCTCGAATAGCGATAGGAATTTCCTTGCGTGTCGACGCCATCATATTTTTCTGGAAGAAAATTATTTAAAAATTAATGCGGCATATGTTATTGATAGATTTATTAAGTTACCTGATTTTATAAATTGGAGAGATTTTTGTTGTTAACAATTAAAGTGAAGTGGACGTAGACTTTTGTCCGCTCAAATTTCATCCTCTCTCGCTCTGCACTATGATTCTCAGTTTTCCCAGAATTTTCAGAAATAACTCATATGTTTTATGAAATTACGTTAAATTTGTGAGAATTTGATATATCAATGATGAAAATTGGTTCAGTAGTTCAGTGACAATTTGAAAATGAAATTGACGCGACTATGTGGACGTAGACATCTGTCCGACACTGTAACAGAGCTCCATTAAATTGCTCAAACATACACATACTTTCAACTTCATGCAATTATGCTAATTAAAATACGCATGTATGTACATATGTACATACGAGGGGGGGGGGGAAGAAAAGTAATCGGCCTCGCCATGATCCGGTAACAAATTTGGGGTACTTTCCCTACTACTTTTAAATGTAGTCCGCTGCGAGGTTAACACACTTGGTCCGCTAAATTTCAAACGCTCTATCCCGATTTGATAAATGGTTTTCGAAGAAAAGTCAAAAACGCTGTTTTCACCTCATCAATCGTCGAAATCTCCTCCACCTGAGGTTTTTTTGAAAATGTCGAGATGTACACTAGTCACTAGAGGCCAGGTGTGGACTGTAAGGGAGATGAAATAATTTTGGCATTTTTTGGCGTAAAATGGCACCCTTCGAAAGTTTAGATTTTTTACTGGAAATTCGCCGTGAGCGTTTTCGTGAGCGACGGGATTTTTTTTCTCGTCTTTTCTCCACAACGGCATGGGTTAAAAATTCAAAACTGCGGTGTAATATCATATTACACCGCAGTTTTGAATTTTACAAAGTTTTGCATATTACTAATATGCACCAGGTATGGCCGTTTTCGGAGCCACAACGTCCAGTACCAGAAGTACTTCTGAGTTCCAAAACAGGTGGCCAAAGCCATCATAGCAACTTCTGTTCCCGGTTTGCTGCTTTGTGGGTGGGTACTTCCACTGCTTGGTGTTTTGTCTAATTTCAAGGTCATAATAATTAACCTAGGTTCATTACTCAGTGATTAAATGAAAAAAGAAGTACATGTTTCCGTTTTGACGGTCTAAATCAACGTAACAAACATGGGCTAAACTTTATCGATTTGGTCTGTTTCGTGGTTTTTGATCACATCGGATGATCTCCTAGACTCGGCCGTGACCGTGAATTTTTAAGCTGTGAGATCTGAGATATATATGAGTTTATCTTTCGCACCGACAAAAAAAGTGGAGCAAAATGACCCCCCTTCAAGGCGAGGCCGATTATTTATCTACCCCCCCCCTTGTATATGCGCACATACAATCTTGGTATTATCATTATTAAATATTTTTTGCAGATTGTTTTCTAAGCTTTTAAGCAAATGCAAGTCAAGTATTATGCTCTACCTATTTAGTTCCCTTGAGCATTTACATATTTACCACAGGTGCGAATCCGACACACAAAACGTTAGTTGCGTATACATAAAGTTTTCAAATATTTTGTACTGTGTGTTGTTTGTTCCTTTCATTCCCTCATAAGCGACATATTTTTCGTCCGATCTTAAGAAAATACTAAGATTATTAACCATTTTCACCTACTAAACTCTGTTTAATTTTGAGTTTGCCAAATTTCTTCTTCTTTGTAATAACTAGTTTCCTCTCGTCTGTTCGATATATTTCTAAATCTTTCATAGTGTAACCCAAAACTGTAGAATTGGGAACAATGGAGCCATCAAACCGTGAAGCCTCCGTCCGTCCTCATTCGTGTTGTTTAGCACAGTAAATTGCATTTCTATCGAACCCACAATAGCATTACCCGTTATCAATTTGGCATCTGTTCTCTCGCCCTATACCCCTTGTCGATATAACCTCGTTTTCAACAATATTTCAACCTCAAACCTACCAACTACCCGCAAAGTCCCAGTAACACTGACCAAGCAACCTTTTTCTATGCCTCGATCATCAGAAAATATCCACTCACAACTGGATATCCTCCAAAATAAAGGATGGCTTCGCGAAATCGTCATTCTATTTGTCACCATAAATTCGCCAAAATGCACAAAATCCCACCTAAAGTCGTTAGGTAATTGGATTACTACTCAAGGCGAACACCATTTCCAACTAAATAAGAAACATAAATTACACGTTTATCCTGAAGATTTTTATTTTATTTTAGTTCCAAGCAGCTACAAAATATTTGATTCCCATAAGAATTCCGTGAAATTTGCGGTGTTATTATTTCTCCCTCAAAATAAGGTGACATCCTGTTATCAAAAAACTATTCCACTTTTCCCAAATTTTGTCTGCACCACTTCCGGTAAGGATACAATTTTAATCACTCCTTCAAACTACCCGTCAAAATCGGAGCAGCATTGGGTCGACCAGTCAATGAGCGATGCAACCTCAGAAATCCTATTTACCGTGGCATTAGACAAACTTAATGCAACCAGACGTTTCGGAGTTGAACAATTCGACCTCCTTGGCTGCAACAAGGTTCTCACGGAAGCCTGTTTCTACCCGACCGGTGCCTACGAAAATAGATTCATACTTAGCGAGAAGAGATATCGGTAACAAATTGTCGTCACAGCTTTTCATGGATTCTCATTTTTCTCTTGCGCCCACTTTTCGAGAGGGGTTTCGTTTTCCCTGTATTTCGCTCCTTACGACTCAACCGTGTGGATTGTCACCGTTATCATGCTGCTCTTATCAATTTGCCTCCTCTCGTTAGGATTTTACCTTTTGGACAAACAATTCTACACAGTTGAACTATTCCTATACTTTTTCGGTTGCTTGATCGATGAGGTGAGTCACCTTCCGAAAAAATTGAGCACTTCGCTTCCCTTCAGATTCTTAAGTGTTCCCTGGCTCATGGTCGGCATGCTTCTAAGCACGTGCTACCTGAGCAGTTTCATAATTAATTTGAACTCACCCCTTCCCGGGGAACAGGGGGACACGTATGACAAAATTTCTTGTCAGGGGAAACCAACCGCAATGGTAAATACCTCTATGCTTTATAAAAGAGGGATGAGCGCATTGTTTTCCACGAAGCGCAACAAGACCGCGGAATTGAGAAATCCCGCGGGTGGATTCTGCTATACAATTTTGTCTCAATTTGTCCAAACAACTTTGAGAACTAGGAAGAATTTCTATGAAGAATACAAATTTACCTATTACTTTTATCACAATATTTTCAAGCGTTCTAGTCACTCTTTATGCCCACCGCATTTACTTCGGTTACTGTATTCCATGATGAATCCAAGGATTCGCTTTTACCCGGGGAAATTAGGACTGTCCGACAATGCAACCCCAAACCAAGTAAATCGGATGATTGAGGAGGAAATTTTGCAGTGTGAGAGATTCGCTTATGGCGGACCGTCGAGAGAAATCGACGCCTACTATGGGTATCTGAAGAGAAATTATCCCGTTAAAAAATGGTATCGCCGGGAGAACATAATTTTTGAAATCCCGGTCGGATTTATGCTTCAAGTTTGGCGGGAATCACGCATGTTACGATATCTTAAAACCTATATGAGTTCGGGGATTTATAACTTTGTGTCTAATCAGGTTAACCTGAACGAAACAATATTACGCGAAAGGGAGCTTAAACAAGGGGAAAATGTTAAATTTCTGTATGAAACGATCTCTTTTCAGGTAGTCAGTCTAAGCGGCAGTATTCAAACTATTTTCATTTTACTTGTTGCCTGTCTGATGGCATGTTTCTGTCTGATGGTCTTAGAGTATACGAAATACAATAGGGCAAATATCGCCAAGTGGGTGGCATTAATTTGGGCACGCTTCATTAAATTTGTGCAATTCGGGCGTCACAAAAAAATACGACGTAGAATTAAGATACGACCGGAAAATTGAGGACGGATAATGTTTCATCATATGCCTAGTTTGGGTTTCTGACTGAGATTGATAGTATAACAGGATAAAGGATAAGTACATGTAAAATATTCATCTTTCATTATTTACGGACATGTTTTTGGTAATATATGTATTTAACTGCTTACTTCGTCAAGTAGTGTTGTGTGAGAAATTTAATGTGATGCAGAGTTATATGTTGTGAATATTTAAAATTAGTTCGGGAAGAGAACGATATCGGAATGGTCCAAATATAGTCCGTAAAATTTTGACCCACCGAGGACCTCCTATCCTAAAATCACTTCTGAAGTTCACTAACAATTCAAAATACATTTTACACCTCAAACGAATTGCAACAAAATTCGAGAAATTGTGTTTAAGGGCCAAGTGGCGCCGAAGAGACCATTCATCATGAGGGAACTATGCATATCATATGCATCCTCCCCTCCTATCTCTTCCTCGTCTCCATATTCATACATTGATGTCTCGACCGGCCACTCACTCCTAAATTATCCATACATCGACTGAAGGACATCCTCTCCTTCAGCAAGGACATATACTGTCCTCCATCCAAGAATCCTGGCAGACGGAGTTCCGGCGTCTACCAAGACGTATCTCCTCTCTCCACAACTGCCATCCTAAAAGTCCCCTGACCGACGGCAATAATTTCGCCGACGCCACCCCAGTTGTAACCCGTGGCATCGAGTCGGCCACCAACTGACAGCTCTCCTGGGCACTGATGAGAGAAACAATTGGTACGCAGCATGTGGGAGTTGTGCTTGTAAGCGGCATCTTGCACCTGATCAAGTGATTATTAATTTAGTTAATTTAGCTACTTTATTATTTGTAATGCATTCAACCTGCAGATTGAAGGAGACTGGGTCAAGTCCATAACTTGCTCGGGCTTGGTTCAAGTTTGAGAGACAAATAGTGTTTTGAATGGTTTGATCATTTTGGGTTTGAATCGGGGTTCCAAAATATGATGAAGAATTGTTGATTTCCGAAAGTGGGGTCCCGATATCCTGCATGATAAAAACAGTTAATAGTAAACTTTTGAACCCGAATATATGTAGTGAAATAGTATAAGAAGTCCGAATGATTGACATTTCTTTTAAAATTACATTATGTACATACGACTTATCCTAAAAAATGGTTCATGAGTCGGCCTTACTTGGTACATAGATTTACTGGAAATTCGCCGTGAGCGTTTTCGTGAGCGACGGGATTTTTTTTCTCGTCTTTTCTCCACAACGGCATGGGTTAAAAATTCAAAACTGCGGTGTAATATCATATTACACCGCAGTTTTGAATTTTACAAAGTTTTGCATATTACTAATATGCACCAGGTATGGCCGTTTTCGGAGCCACAACGTCCAGTACCAGAAGTACTTCTGAGTTCCAAAACAGGTGGCCAAAGCCATCATAGCAACTTCTGTTCCCGGTTTGCTGCTTTGTGGGTGGGTACTTCCACTGCTTGGTGTTTTGTCTAATTTCAAGGTCATAATAATTAACCTAGGTTCATTACTCAGTGATTAAATGAAAAAAGAAGTACATGTTTCCGTTTTGACGGTCTAAATCAACGTAACAAACATGGGCTAAACTTTATCGATTTGGTCTGTTTCGTGGTTTTTGATCACATCGGATGATCTCCTAGACTCGGCCGTGACCGTGAATTTTTAAGCTGTGAGATCTGAGATATATATGAGTTTATCTTTCGCACCGACAAAAAAAGTGGAGCAAAATGACCCCCCTTCAAGGCGAGGCCGATTATTTATCTACCCCCCCCCCTTGTATATGCGCACATACAATCTTGGTATTATCATTATTAAATATTTTTTGCAGATTGTTTTCTAAGCTTTTAAGCAAATGCAAGTCAAGTATTATGCTCTACCTATTTAGTTCCCTTGAGCATTTACATATTTACCACAGGTGCGAATCCGACACACAAAACGTTAGTTGCGTATACATAAAGTTTTCAAATATTTTGTACTGTGTGTTGTTTGTTCCTTTCATTCCCTCATAAGCGACATATTTTTCGTCCGATCTTAAGAAAATACTAAGATTATTAACCATTTTCACCTACTAAACTCTGTTTAATTTTGAGTTTGCCAAATTTCTTCTTCTTTGTAATAACTAGTTTCCTCTCGTCTGTTCGATATATTTCTAAATCTTTCATAGTGTAACCCAAAACTGTAGAATTGGGAACAATGGAGCCATCAAACCGTGAAGCCTCCGTCCGTCCTCATTCGTGTTGTTTAGCACAGTAAATTGCATTTCTATCGAACCCACAATAGCATTACCCGTTATCAATTTGGCATCTGTTCTCTCGCCCTATACCCCTTGTCGATATAACCTCGTTTTCAACAATATTTCAACCTCAAACCTACCAACTACCCGCAAAGTCCCAGTAACACTGACCAAGCAACCTTTTTCTATGCCTCGATCATCAGAAAATATCCACTCACAACTGGATATCCTCCAAAATAAAGGATGGCTTCGCGAAATCGTCATTCTATTTGTCACCATAAATTCGCCAAAATGCACAAAATCCCACCTAAAGTCGTTAGGTAATTGGATTACTACTCAAGGCGAACACCATTTCCAACTAAATAAGAAACATAAATTACACGTTTATCCTGAAGATTTTTATTTTATTTTAGTTCCAAGCAGCTACAAAATATTTGATTCCCATAAGAATTCCGTGAAATTTGCGGTGTTATTATTTCTCCCTCAAAATAAGGTGACATCCTGTTATCAAAAAACTATTCCACTTTTCCCAAATTTTGTCTGCACCACTTCCGGTAAGGATACAATTTTAATCACTCCTTCAAACTACCCGTCAAAATCGGAGCAGCATTGGGTCGACCAGTCAATGAGCGATGCAACCTCAGAAATCCTATTTACCGTGGCATTAGACAAACTTAATGCAACCAGACGTTTCGGAGTTGAACAATTCGACCTCCTTGGCTGCAACAAGGTTCTCACGGAAGCCTGTTTCTACCCGACCGGTGCCTACGAAAATAGATTCATACTTAGCGAGAAGAGATATCGGTAACAAATTGTCGTCACAGCTTTTCATGGATTCTCATTTTTCTCTTGCGCCCACTTTTCGAGAGGGGTTTCGTTTTCCCTGTATTTCGCTCCTTACGACTCAACCGTGTGGATTGTCACCGTTATCATGCTGCTCTTATCAATTTGCCTCCTCTCGTTAGGATTTTACCTTTTGGACAAACAATTCTACACAGTTGAACTATTCCTATACTTTTTCGGTTGCTTGATCGATGAGGTGAGTCACCTTCCGAAAAAATTGAGCACTTCGCTTCCCTTCAGATTCTTAAGTGTTCCCTGGCTCATGGTCGGCATGCTTCTAAGCACGTGCTACCTGAGCAGTTTCATAATTAATTTGAACTCACCCCTTCCCGGGGAACAGGGGGACACGTATGACAAAATTTCTTGTCAGGGGAAACCAACCGCAATGGTAAATACCTCTATGCTTTATAAAAGAGGGATGAGCGCATTGTTTTCCACGAAGCGCAACAAGACCGCGGAATTGAGAAATCCCGCGGGTGGATTCTGCTATACAATTTTGTCTCAATTTGTCCAAACAACTTTGAGAACTAGGAAGAATTTCTATGAAGAATACAAATTTACCTATTACTTTTATCACAATATTTTCAAGCGTTCTAGTCACTCTTTATGCCCACCGCATTTACTTCGGTTACTGTATTCCATGATGAATCCAAGGATTCGCTTTTACCCGGGGAAATTAGGACTGTCCGACAATGCAACCCCAAACCAAGTAAATCGGATGATTGAGGAGGAAATTTTGCAGTGTGAGAGATTCGCTTATGGCGGACCGTCGAGAGAAATCGACGCCTACTATGGGTATCTGAAGAGAAATTATCCCGTTAAAAAATGGTATCGCCGGGAGAACATAATTTTTGAAATCCCGGTCGGATTTATGCTTCAAGTTTGGCGGGAATCACGCATGTTACGATATCTTAAAACCTATATGAGTTCGGGGATTTATAACTTTGTGTCTAATCAGGTTAACCTGAACGAAACAATATTACGCGAAAGGGAGCTTAAACAAGGGGAAAATGTTAAATTTCTGTATGAAACGATCTCTTTTCAGGTAGTCAGTCTAAGCGGCAGTATTCAAACTATTTTCATTTTACTTGTTGCCTGTCTGATGGCATGTTTCTGTCTGATGGTCTTAGAGTATACGAAATACAATAGGGCAAATATCGCCAAGTGGGTGGCATTAATTTGGGCACGCTTCATTAAATTTGTGCAATTCGGGCGTCACAAAAAAATACGACGTAGAATTAAGATACGACCGGAAAATTGAGGACGGATAATGTTTCATCATATGCCTAGTTTGGGTTTCTGACTGAGATTGATAGTATAACAGGATAAAGGATAAGTACATGTAAAATATTCATCTTTCATTATTTACGGACATGTTTTTGGTAATATATGTATTTAACTGCTTACTTCGTCAAGTAGTGTTGTGTGAGAAATTTAATGTGATGCAGAGTTATATGTTGTGAATATTTAAAATTAGTTCGGGAAGAGAACGATATCGGAATGGTCCAAATATAGTCCGTAAAATTTTGACCCACCGAGGACCTCCTATCCTAAAATCACTTCTGAAGTTCACTAACAATTCAAAATACATTTTACACCTCAAACGAATTGCAACAAAATTCGAGAAATTGTGTTTAAGGGCCAAGTGGCGCCGAAGAGACCATTCATCATGAGGGAACTATGCATATCATATGCATCCTCCCCTCCTATCTCTTCCTCGTCTCCATATTCATACATTGATGTCTCGACCGGCCACTCACTCCTAAATTATCCATACATCGACTGAAGGACATCCTCTCCTTCAGCAAGGACATATACTGTCCTCCATCCAAGAATCCTGGCAGACGGAGTTCCGGCGTCTACCAAGACGTATCTCCTCTCTCCACAACTGCCATCCTAAAAGTCCCCCATAATTCTATAATATCTACAACCTCTAAATATATTTTGGTTTCTTAATACCTAAATGTAAAATCCTACGGCTACGTAAAATAAATTGATAACTAGTTGCTATGTAAAAACAATAACTCTCGGGGTGACGCATATTATATTTCGGTGACCGATTTCGAGTGCTAAATCCGATAAAACATTAACTTTCGTGTATCTCACATCATAAGTGGGGCTGCCGATCGTACATACGGCCTTACGCCCCCAAACTGTGTGGTGTCCTTCCGGAACATTCATCCCAGTCCGTCCCGACTGCACTCACCTCTGACCTACCAAGCGCCCACCGGAAGACCAACGCCCACAGACGCATGTAGGAATGAGAAATAACGGTATAGTGCAAAAATTTGGTGACCCCGGTCCCCATCGAAGGAAACATTTCCCGGTATAGCCCCAGACGTACTCCTTTGTACTACGCGACCACCATATCAATGCACCCGTCAAATCTCACTCATACTTTTCTTCCCCACAATCAATATTCAGAATATTAAGGATTATCTCGAATGGGCAAAAGCAATCAGTGATTGGACTATCAACGACTGTAAACGACTTATTTAGAGAGATTATAGTATATTTAACCTATTTGGGTCCGATGGGACACTAAAAATCTAATGGAAACCTTAGGAAGCACTGAAACCTCAGAGCATGAGGAAGACCGTGAAACATGGTGGCAGAAATGTAATGGTTTTGGGCCCTTAACCATTGGATTAAGTTTAAATATTGCACTTTATTGTTATAATAATAACTAAATAGGTACAGGAGACCATTTTACGGGAAAATTTGGTATCTTTATTCAGATATCTGCGTCTTGGGAATAAATTTGCCTCCCAACAGTAAGGGCATCTCCAGCATATGGCGAATATCATCAAGCGGTAGTTCGAGCAAACTAGGATAAACGTTCTTTATTGGGTTGCCCAATGTCCAGGACTAACAAGGGACACTCACGACTTGTCGTTTGAGTCCAGGGTACCGACTATGTTTTTTAGAATCTACTAGGACCCCAGATGAAGGATCCATTCATATTTCCGTGTTAAACTCATATTTGGCGCCATGGCGTGGCGCTAAACTTAAAAATTTGCAATTTCGACCAGTTTCAAACCCTCATAACTTTAGTAGTTTATGTCGGATTTTCAAAATTTTATGCTTGAAATGATCGTAGAAGTCGAAATTTTAGAGAAAAAAATAAAAATAAAAAATTTCTAATTTTTGAAATATTTTTAGCATTTTTTCGACGAACCCCCATTTTTAAGAAAATTACAAAATTTTGCGAAAACTTAAAAGCAATAATTTTGGAAAAAATTTCATGGGATAAGAAAGTTGAACTCCTTGTCATGATTTTTGCCAAAAATTTTGAAAATCCGTCCAGGATTTCAAAAGTTATGGCGGTTTCAAAAATAAAAACATTCAAATTTGGCGAATTTGGCGCCACGGCACGACGCCAAATATAAGTTTTACACGGAAATAAGAATGAATCCTTCATCTGGGGTCCTAGTAGATTCTAAAAAACATAGTCGGTACCCTGGACTCAAACGACAGGTCGTGAGTGTCCCTTGTAAGCCACATCGACAATTTATGGGCGGAATTGGAGTAGAGAATTTTTAACAATACTCCAAAACCAAAAAATAGTTATAAGTGATCATCAGCCAGAAATGGAGGAATCTAGGACCGGAAGTGGTTAAAAACTTCGTGGATTTTACTATACGTCACAACCAAGCAGTTATCGATGCAAAAGGGGGCTTGATAAAGTGGTGATAAAAATTGACAAGTACATTTCAATAAAAAATTAATACGGTGCCATTAATTATTTTGCATGCATGTTGGAAGTTTTGCGGCTGTATTTAAAATATTTTGAAAACCGCTAAAGTTAGCAATAAACTGCTTTTATTTTTGAAATCCCCATTAAATTTCCCATCAAATCGATATATTTCACAATACTGGCATATTCCCAGAACGTGAAAACACTAAGGTTTGTGTCATGACTGCGAATGGTGCCATCAATAATTTGAGTTACTGTATGTATTTAACTGTTTACTTCGTCAAGTAGCGTTGTGTGAGAAATTAAATGTGATGCAGAGTTGTATGTATGTTGTGAATAAAATGAGTTCGGGAAGAGAACGATATTGTGAAGAATATCTCAGAGGAGAGAAAATTGGCGAAGTTTGACATACTTATTTATGTAATCATAAATATTTAAATGTGTAGGTAGAAACTCACAAATAAATACGAACGCTTTCATAAGTACGTATTTAATTCATTTCAGGCTGAATTTGAAGATTATTGATTTATTCATTTTAATTATCCGGTTATTAGGACAGGTTAAGTAGCGAAACACTTTGAAGGCCTGTAAATTAAAAAATGTGGACTTTCAAAATCTACTAATTCTGAGAAACGCCAGAGGTTTATAGAAATACATAAGAAATAAAAAAAATATGTTGGCACATATAGATATTTTTTAAAATAAATTTTGTTTTTTCTCTAGCTCCAAATAAAAGGTACTAAAATTGTGACACGCCAACTCCATTCTCATTATTACCGTCGAATATGAATTCGTATCAGTAATTAAGTTTCGACATCCTGCACCCGAACTGTTGTCATTAGACTTATTATTATTTCTTTGCTCGTGTTACGCGTTGAACACAATTTACAAAATAAATTGCTACATTAATACAAAAGATATACTTAAATATAAATAAACTTAAATGAACTATCGAACGGATTTCCTGTTAAGAAATATCCTGTTGACCAAATCGCTGCGGGGAAAGGGCATATCGTCAAAGTTTTAAAGTTTTATCATTTTTATTTTGAGAATCCATACTTACTGACAGGTTTTAAAAAAGTGGAATAAAATGACTACTATTTTATGGACCCTTGCATCTTCTTTTTATTTCTTCGATTTAAGTCGTCCATCCCTTGCCCATAGTTCCCTGCCTGACATGCCGTTTCTGTACATGCCCAACTCTCTTGAAGACTGTGAAATTTACTTTATTCAACACAAATTTATTGGCAATAATTCTTCCTCCGTTAATAAATTATTTGACACATTAAGAAAGAAGACTATCTATACGCCATTAAATATTCAAGTGAAATATCATAACAATAATTTTACTCAGAATATGGAACAAATTTACAGTTGGCAAAGAAAATTTCACCTGCTTAAGACAACAATCGTTAATTTGATTGCATCGATTAATAATTCCATACAAGTCCAACCTCCTCCCTATTTTCAATTATTGGCAGCAACGCGACAAACTAATCCAGATTATGTCTTCGCCTCCGTGAAGTTTCCTCCACTTGGAAAATATTACTTAAATTATGCAGCGGAGTCGTCGTCTCCCGCAATCCTGGTGTTTATTAACCTCTTAAACACGACAGAGATCGTGATGCCATGTATAGTCTGTACTGCTCCTTCCTTTGTACCAGTCATGCGTACCTCCTCATTAGCTGGAGTCGCCGCTCTGTGGGATGCAACAAACACTCACAATCTCCATGGTGGTGTCATGCTAACTGTGACTAAAACCAAGAACCCCGCCACTATTTGTGGCGTCAGCCTAAGTCGGTTTGGCGCAACTGATGCTTCGAATATGTGTACGTTACAGCTTTTAAGTGAACGCTATAATTTCACGTTTGTTAGAACAATGGGAGTGTCTAAGGATAAAACTAATCGATTGCAAGGTGTTGTTGGAAAAATGGATTTTAAAATATTTTTAAACGAGCTATTCCTTACTGGAATTAAATCACAACAATTATTAATCTATGATGTCGAATTAGCGAAAATCGATTTCATAATCGTGACCCAAATCCCGAAAGCCGTTAATAGCATTTGGGGTGTCTTTACCCCGTTTGAAGGTGCCATCTGGTGGTCGATTTTGGCATCTTGTATAGGAATTAGTGTAATCCTGCAGTTTCAAGGGAAAGGTTTACCAAGCAATTTTAGTGGCTTAAGATCTGTTCAGGATTTCATTATGGTTCAGTCACTCCTCTTTGGGCAAGCTATCGCGGACGAGATTATTAAGAGCGTTAAAAACAAGCAAGTAGCTCGACCTTTGTTGGCGATTTGGTTTTTTGTTTGCTACATTCTCATGGAAAATCTCTATCAGGGAAGCATCTACTCTGACTTGACCGTCCTGTATCCACCTAAGGTTCCCAGAACGTTCCAAAAACTTGTCGCATCGAACATGACAATTATCACGACTTCACAAATACTTAAGCCCTCAGAAACATCGAAACTTCCAGAACCAACCTCGATCCTAAAATCATCCATAATTCCAGACATTTTAAAGAAGAATTTCAGCGAAAGGTTCAACAACTTTTTGCATCAGATGAATTCGAAAATGGAATACATTAATGGTGGAATCGAAGACATATATGGTTAAAAATATTTCAAAGTCGATAAAAATTAGGTCGAGCCAAACTTCGAAATGGATATCAACTAAACCAACGTTTTCGATTATGGACATGGTCAAAGATTTACAATTGTATGTCGACTCGTTACGTATTCTCGGTAAAAGGCTGGTCATCCAGAGGAATGCGGATGTCTCATTTTGCTTCAATGGGGTGGCATTTGGTCGGCGAAACTTCATATCTCCAAAGATTCAGGCATTTCTGCGGAGTTTGGCGGAAACTGGTATCCAGGCTCGGTTCAATTACCTTGAAGAAGCAAACAAGAAATTGAAATTTATCAAGAAATTAGGGAAAGAAATTTATTCCAGGTTTATTCTGAAATTGAATTCTAATTTTAAGGGGGTGACGGGGTTTCGCGAAATCTTTACAGAAAATGAAGACGAGGAGGCTGCAGGATCTTTGTGGTACGTGTTAGCTTTATGTTCCGTTGTGGTAACACTGGCCACGGTTATATTCATTTGGGAATTGGGATATGCAAAGGTACAGAAAGGAAAGAAAGAAAGAATTAATAGTATTGTAGGTCGGGTGCAAACAAGCAATATCTGGATGCGTGACAACGGTTTAATTTAACTCGGAACGTAATCTACGAACCACATATCACAGTAGGATGTGTATATGCACTAAGGATTAAATAATTTGCCAGATATAATTTCGAAATGACTGTAGAAGGTTAAAATTCAAAACTGCACTCCCCATTAAAAATTCAGTATAAATATGTTCGAACGCTTTTGATCCTGTCGATAACCTAACCAAACTGGTAATAAGCATGCACCTGCAAGCACTATATTTGAAATGTATGTGTATGAAAGACAGCGAACTATTGCATAATGGACATGTTTTATCAAAAAATTAATGTAGAATTTCACAACACGATAGAATGTTTCGTAATCTTTAATATAATAAGTTCCTAGCTACATACATACATATATCCATAAATAATTCTCTATTGTACAAAATGGTTTTGTCGAAGATTTCATTGTCCAACAAGAACATGAAGAAGTACTAAAAAATGAATAAATGCGTTTGTCACCCTTCAAATTCTGAATCTTTATCTAAATTATATTTATAACTTTTTTTCTTTCGTGTCGTAACTACGAGGCAATAAAGTTGTACAATGCATGCAAATTTATATACCTAAATAATTAGTATATCCAAGTGGGGTATCCAATAATATACCCGGTGGTTGAGCAGGTGAAAATTGACACTTTTCAGAATCTCCTCGTCGCCTTTCAGCTGTATGTGGCATGCATACTCGTTATGGGTGCGAGTTTCGTGGTAGAATTTGTTCCCATGGCGCTAAGTAAAGTTAATTTTTGTAATCGTAATTATGTAATGCCGAGTTCAGAGAGTATAATTTTTTAACTTAGGTATATGTAATTGTGAAAACTTATCACGTAATTAAAGTTATTTTATATTTACTTGAGCAACTATTTATATCGATATCGATATGTTATCGATTTGGTATCGATTTATTATCTAACAGATAAAAAACTTGCAATTAAATAACCTCTTAATTCTGATTCTGATAGGATCGTCTGTGTGGATAACTAAGAATAGACTAACGAAATTAAATTACTATTTATCAGCAAAATCTCAATTTGGTCAAAACCGATTCAACGAATTATAGGTAGCATTGACCAATGAGTAATTGTCTTATTTGACGTACAATTAAGACATTGTCCAAAAAAGGAGGAAGTGGCGTATCAGAGTTTTCATAAAAGTTTTCATAAATATTTGTAATTGACGCTTGGAAAATAAAATCAGTTAAACAATTTTCAATAGTGAAACTTGTTAAAAATTAAGCCATAATTAGCCCTACTTATAGCCCAAAAATAGGCAACCAGTTTGCAAACGTGTGCACAATACATTCCACGCCCGGCACTAAATTTTGATTACGCTAGGCAGATTATCTAGATACATTAATGTTTCTAATTAACAACGTAATCGGCACAGTTTCGGACGAAAGTTAACATAACTTTTCCCATGAAATATACACATTTAGCACAGTCTAACACCTCGTCGGATACTACATATGTATTTTGTCACCATTTTAGGCGAATGTAATCTCAAAAATGTATCAAGAAGAATTTCTCTCCCTTTTAAATTTCCACGTCAGAATATGTCAACGGCTGAAGTGCATCCCATTTGAATTTGACATAAATTCTAAAAGCTTTGTTAAAACGAAATCTACTCGTATAATTCGCATCTTCAAATTGCAATGCACACTGACCGTGATTTATTGCACTGCACTGTTCCTGAATCTTTGTTTCGGTCCGTTAACCAGATCCGGTAGATTGCAAGGATTCGCGATATTTATTGCTTGCCTAGCAGCGTCTATTCCAAGATGGAATTATTCCATCGATATCGCTCCGATTCAAATAATAAATTCCTTCCTGGATTTCGAAGCAAGAGTTATGTCGGGTAAGAAGACTTATGGACTATTCTAAAGCCAACATTTCTGGGCACCATATCATATCTTATGCATCATTATCATCCACAGATCGTCCAAACCTTCCGCTCACCGGGGGAACAAGGGCAATGAAAACGTTCATCTATTTTATTGAGCTGGGCACGTTCGCATATCCAATTCTCATCTTTCTTTTGTTACGATTTCTACCCTGCACGCCGCCCTTCCTCTTATCCATTGTAGCAACGTGTGAAAGCTCAGGTGGCGCAGAAATGCCCCTTAGCTACGTAAAAACGCTTGCGGTTCAAATCTTCGAAACTTGGATGTTCTACCATATCACGTATTCTGGAACTACGTGGGTTCTGTACGTCCTCTTCGTCGGAATAGCTTTTCTTCTGCATTACTTTCAACTTCTTAAAAGGTGATTAAAGTTAAAACGATAGATTAGTAAGTTAAATAGCGAACTGAGTAATAATACAAAAAGTCAATGTCGCAATTTCTGACGGTTAAATTTCATACATTTAAAAGAATGAAACGATTCGAAACGAACTGATCTTTAATTCAATAGCATTTAAGTACGAATATTTTTCAAAGTATGTATGTGATTTTTGACTCAAACGTTAAATACATATTAACTGACAATAATTTATTAATTCAGAGAAATTGAGAATGGAAGCGATGTAACTGCCTGCATCCGATTGTACTGCTATATTCAAATCTTGGAAAAATCGTTCAACGCTTTCGTTACGGTTGCGCTCGTTCCTATGATAATATCCTGCCTGCCAGCAATTCAAATATCGGCGCTCTACGTATGCATCACGTTGCATGGAGAAATTTCATTCCCTGGATTCGCAATATACCCCATGTTTGTACTTATCGCAGCGATAAACAACATACTTGTTATAACGCTGGCTTCCTCCGTAAATATTTCGTCGAAACAGGTACTACATGAATTAACACAGAGAATCGTTGGTTGCCAAGGTGGGAGAAAGGCTTTGTTAATGAGGAAAGTCAAAGCCTGTGGCGTTCTCAAGATCAAATTCAGCTCAAACTACATTGACAGGGGAACACCGTTGGTTATGCAGAATTTCTGTATTAACCAAACCGTGTCCCTTTGTCTGGTGAAGGCGAGGAAATTCACTTAGAAACTTGACTTAGAGACATGGAAGTTGACCTTGATCTTGACCTGGTAATCAGAAGTCGAGATATGTAGCAATGCATTTGGTAAGATGAGTTGAAATATGTAATACGTACGCAGATAATATTTACTTACATAAAAAGATACTATCTGAAATGTATTTCATTGCAGTGTTTATGTTCGCTGGGTAGAACGGATAAAATAATAATAGATATTTATTAAAAAGCTCGTCGCAGGAGCGGTCAATGCTGCTGAGTTTAGATAGTTTGATTCTACACGTTTTAGAAATATATTCCAACAATACATATCAATAAATAGAGAATGATGTCGTACGGAATTTATACTCAGAATACATAAAACAGAGCTTTAAATTTGTCATATTTAATCCAATAATCCAATTTTATCATGTCTATTTAAATTATCAAATTAATCCATAAAATACTTAATGGTGATAAGGTTTTTTTGCAAACGTGTGAACTTTGCTCTTATTGTTAACTAGCGTAAAAGCCCGTCTCACGGCCGGCGAAGGGCTTATTTGATTTTCGTGAAAATTAAGTGGTATTGTTCATAACTCCACCGAATTATTTTAGTATTTTATATATACAACATTTCCGGCTTATAATACAGATGATGCGAACTCGTAATGAATACTTATGTACATACAGCAATAACCAAGCAACAAGTAACGATTTTTTTCAGGAGAAGAATAGGACCAAACTTTGGTCCTATTCTATACTTTGGTCACCCAATATAGACTGGGGGTGGGGGTCGTCTTCATCCTCAGGACGGAAATTTAAATCCGCTCCGCCAAAAGAGTAGACAAAAATGTAAATAAATAAATAGATATGAAAGTATTACAAAAACATATGCAGAAAACATCGCATTTTTAATATCTAAGCAAGTGCTGTATTAATGCGGTGTTCCTATAACTTACACTCTTAGAAATCCAGTATTAAAATAATATGTACCAGGCAGTATTCATATATTTATGAATCTACCAACGTGGTATTAATAAATAATACCGTGTGGTAACAACCCGGTATTAAAGTTTTACAATATTGGTATCAAATTTTGACGGACCGGTATAATTTTAATACCAAGTGGTAGCAAATTTAATACGGGGGAAATCAATACCTGCCCGACTATACCAGATTTCTAGCCGTGTACAAATCTAAGCGTAATACATATGTAAATGTAAGTGTTACAAATATCTACAAGTGTAAGTCGACATACAAATATCTATGTACTTAAGGAAAATAGTCACAAATTTACGAAACATTTGACAGTCTCGACGTAATACGCATAGAATCAGAACGGATTACATCGGAGAAAAACAGGTAAACATTTCAGTTCCATGAATAAATACCCATATGCTTCGTTTTTGCTCGCGGTTATCAGCACTGCTAAATTATTTATTTCCGATAAGATAACTCAGCAATACACATGCGTACATAATAATTCAAAACATCCTGTCCTGACCATAACAGGATTATCTGGTTGTGCCATTCCGTTCCTCACTTATACGTTTCCAGCTCAAAGTTTTTGCCTGATTCACAATCCAAACCTCCAAAGTGCAAAAACTCCACAAAAAATTACGAATAATTAATCCTCAACATGGAAACAAAAATAATTCTCCAAGTAATTCTGATCCTAGTCCAATTACTCGCATGGGTAAGAAATTTCTGATAAAAATTCCTCAATTCCGTTACATGAAAGTAATTATTTTTCTGTCGGATTTCAGTCTATGAACATCGCTGCATTGGTCATGTATCGAAAAGGAGACGAGGGTTTCTTTATGGGTGCTTCCTACAATAAAAATCATGACGCCGAATCCTACGTTTCCTGAGTATTCATTGGTTTCATAGCGCTAAATAAAGCCCAACTAATTTCTCGCGTGATCAATTATTGTACGGATCGGGGCAAATTTTATAAACTGATTCCACTCATAAGTACTTCAACATTTTGCATTTGCATAATTTATTAAAATTCCTCAACTTTAAATGCTTTGAATTTGTTTAAAATAATGTTACGCATTTGGAAAGCAAATGTATTATTATTTCTGAATTAAGTATACTAAACAAAATCCAGACTAATCCTAAGCTTTACACTTTCTCAATTTAATGCTAATATGGATTCACATACATAATTTAGTTTAAATAATGGCGAATTTATTTAGAGTGCACTTATATTTCAAAGTGGTAACAATATTTCTAAAAGTGTATTTACACTGCTATAAATCTGGAATAGTCAGGCAGGCACTGAATTCTTGGGATTAAAGTTGCTATCGCTTTATAGGTGATAGGAGTGTAGGGACAGTCCATTAATTAGGTAACGCAAAAATCACGTTTTACAGATCCCCCTGACCCCCAACATATTTAACATAGGCACGATATCATTAGAGCCAAAGTCCCCCACTTCACTCCTCTCGCGTTCCGAAATTTATGGACGGCCCCTTATAAATTTGCTACAAGTTTCATTTGTTTAAAAGTTTAATACCAAGCTATTACTATGCGGTCGGTAATACCGACTCGGTATTACTTCTTCATTCCAGTTGGGTAGAGTTACATAAGTATGAATACCGTGTAGTATTATTTTAATACCGAATTTCTAAGAATGTATACATACTTTTGCAGGAACTTATTATGTTGGTGTGCGGTGGGTTCGCATGGATGTTTGCTGGTTCCATCATAATAAATTTTTGGGAGGCTTTCATCCCTTACAACCAATTCACGAATTCTAATCCTTCCGCCATGGGTGTGACCATGGGGAAAATCAGTTTTGTTATAGGAATGATTTACTTGCTTCAATTGATCTTTATCATTGTGATACACGTTTTGGATCGAAAAAATGGGCGGAATGGGGACAATAGAGTAGCACAGCCGGCACAGGACAAACAGGAGTGTCGCGTCGTCCCTTCACAGACTTGAGAAGTATTCAATTTAAAAAATGGGATTCAAACCACTTATATATTTTGTGGACATTTATATAAATAAATTAGTTTTATAATAGGCGCGCGTTTAATTGCATATACATAAATTCAATAAAATGAGTGAATAAAAAATGATATATTATACTATTTTGTGTAGACAAAAATTTCTGGTTTTTGTCCGAAAATTTTTATTGCGATGAAAATTGTAAAATTGTACTTATTCCGATTTAAACAGTAATACATTTTTCTAATTTTGTATTTTTCACGGTTCCTTTTCCTACATGAATCCACTAATGAAGATTTAAGTTACAGAACTAAATAAATAATAAGCAAATAAACGTCATAGATATTAATTATCCTGCTAGCATGGCACGTCGAGTAGCGAAAAGCTTTCGACGCTTATAAGCAAAACTAAAAAAATAAAATTTTCAAAATCTACAAAATATGATTTTGTGCAGCATATTTTTACAACATCGGAAGCCAATAATTTGCACATTTACATGAACAACGGCTACGTACTTACGGTAAAAAAATCAAAAATACTGACATTGAATCTGCATTTGGAATAAAATAAGAACTTGATACATCTGTATTTATGGTTTCATTTTACACGAAAGTATTTCAGATTCGAATTTGATATAAATATACTGGTTGACCTATCCTTCTTGACTTTTCATATTGAATGATACATAAATATACTGATATACTGAAAAAAGTTAATGAGATTATTATTTTAAATATAACCAGAAATGATTTCATGTTCTAATCTGACACGATTTTCAGGAGATATATCTAGCCCTTTTGCAGTCTAGTACCAGAATTGGATGGCTTAAGTCATAACTTTCATCTGGAAATACGAATAAACAAATGTAACAATGTAAGTATTTAAAATAGTATTACACACATTCATTGTTTGCTTACCGATATCTTCGCATTGGGGAAAATGTCCAACAATCGGATGTAAAGGCCATTTCGAGCCAATTCAGTTTTTTGATAACGCCAAAAGTTGATACCAACCTTTTTCACCGACTTGACGACCTGATGTGAGTGATCTTCTGGAGGAAGAAATGAAGCAACAATGGAGAAATCGTAGTTGTGAAACTGCAATTTTTCGAATACTGGGAAGCACACTTGATAATTAATCCGTCCAAAGTTTCCTGATCCTGGACTACTTTCAAACTCAATTTTTTTGAACATTCCAATGCCATAAATCCCGAAGCTTTTCATAGCCGGAAAAACTGGGAGTTTGAAATCCATTGCTGTGCGCTTTTGTGACGAAAAATTCATAGAAAGATCTTCGAGTGTGAGAGAATGTTTATGTAATAATTCGTAAATAATTTTTGGCAGGTCGTCTAGGCGTGGGTCGACACCACGAATGGCGGACCAAAACTTCAGTTTTTTCAACGGTGAAGGAATTTTGAGGAGACATTCCATCCCGTCGGTATCCAAGTGCTTTCCCAACACCAAGGAATTAAGTGATCTATAAAGTAGTTAACAATTATTGTTTGTTCAAAGTTATTGTTTATGTAGTAAAGGCCTCATTTTTAAATGTCAAATAGTTGCTGATTTTCGTCGAAAACAAAATTTCACGAATATTAAAATTTTGTTTTAGACGAATAAAAATTAAGTTTTCTTTATTAAATCTTAGTATAAGGTGTATCGCAGAGTATGTGTAAAAAAAATATGTATCACAAAAAGTATCGAAAAATCTGACTACTCAGCAGTCGCACAAATAAGTCCCTAAACTTAAAAAAACGCAGAAAATCGCAGAAGAAGTCCGTAAGAATGGGAGAGAGATAGCGGACTACAAATAGTACACTTCCTCCAGTTCCTTTCCTGGAGGAAGAGTACCCAGAATCGAAGCAACGTTCCCACGTTGCGCGGCGAGGGAAACCCGCTGGCGCAAAAAGTTCACGGCGTTGGCCTGCCCAGTTGTGGCGGCGATCCGCTGACCAACTTGGAGGATGAAGGCAAGTCCTTCCTGCCCCCATACTCCTGTGGTCTCCATGGCAACGGGGACAAAGATGTATCGGTCCATGAGGAAAGCGTACCTCTTCCTCTTCCGGTCCTCTGCCTTGCTGGCGGCAGCGCCCTGATGGCGCACGGTGTCGGGGAGGTAGCTGGGGGCAAATGTGTCCGCGCAGGTGAAGTCCCACACAAGGGACCTCCCCCGAGACCAAGGGACAAGGGTCAACCCGTCGGGGCGCTTGCCGTCCGTGGTGGAGCACCCCGCGGGCTCCCTGATGCAGGGTACTTCGGCAGACCGGAGGGCTCTGGCGATGACGTCGTTGGCGGCCTCATGGCGGGACCAACGACCCTTACTTCGGCGGCACGAGAGGCCGTGGTAGCCTCGGGAGGTGACCTGCGCCCCGCACGGGCACTTGTGGGGCTCGCAGATATCGCAGCCGAGGCGGAGTGCGATGGCGACACGAAAGGTCTCATTTGGGAGAAGAGTGCCCAGTTGTGGAGAGGGGAGGGCGTTGAGCCACACCACCGCAAATTTGTCACGGAGGGAGCGTAGGCGGGCAGTATCCTCCGGGATAACTGCCAAATCGGCGAGTTTGGACAAAGTGTTGTCCAATATGGGGCGTTCCCAAGCTGCCTGGATCCCCCTCACGGTCTCAGGTGGGAGGTCGGTGAGGCCCAGGTCGGTCCACCGCTGCACCCCCTCTGCCATGGCGATGTCGGTGCCATGGAGGTGGTCCGGAAGGAGACGTTCTACGTGGGGCAGGACGCTGTGGACCGACGCTAAAAAGCACGGTATCGCCACATCCACAGCGTGCCTGACCCCCAGGCCGCCTTCCTTCACGGGGAGGGAGGACTGCATCCATGCAGCCTCCGAGAGAGTACAGTTGAGGATCCCCTCCAGGGCGTCCTTTAGCGTGGCGTCGTAGTGGACGAGGGCGTCCAACTTTCTTCACGATGGTGCGCAACGGAGAAAGTAAATCAGCCGGAGGATGGAGATAGACGCCCTCAGGAGGAAAAAGGCCGAATGCGCCGAAAGGTTGAGGAGTCTATGGGAGAAGGTGGCCAATTGTTGGGTCTTCGTGGCCAAGACCACTCCCAACGCCTCGTTAGTAAGGGGGGCGCCCAGCAGCATCGCAGAATCGGGGGACATGAGCTGGATTCCGGGGGCAACTTGCTGAAATTGGAGCAGGATGTCGATGGCGGTGTCCCGCTCCGCCCCCAGGATCCCCACTTCACACTTGTCGTGGTTGAGGTGAAGGCCCACCTCACCACTCATCCTAGCAATGGTTGCCAGGGCCGTCAGGACCTTCTCCGGTGTGTCCCCGATGGCCCCATCGTCGAGGTACCATAAGTTTAACTCGGTTTCCATTGCTTCGACGATGGGGTGGATTACGAGGGAGAAGAGGGCGGGGCCTAAGGGGTCGCCCTGATGGCACCCAAGGAGGGAGGGGATGGGAATTGTCCCATAAAAAAGCGACGATGGGTTTTCGTAGCATTGCGCTACAAATGGGAAGATTGAGTGGAAGAGGTCGCGGACGGCGTGGAGTAGCGTGTCCCGCCGTATTTCGTTGAAGGCGTTCCTGAAGTCAATTTTCAGGAACGCTTTGGGGGAAGTGTGGGTGTGGCCGTAGTAGATTCGGGCGGCGTGGGCGCCGATTTCCGCTCCTCCCTTGATCCCCACCCCCAATTGGTGGGGGGAAAAATGTTTGATTAATTGGGGAGTAATTCTCCCCACGACGATCTTCGCGGCCAAGCGCCGCCACTCATTCCCCACGGCGATGGGACGGATCCCGCCCGACTTCTTCTTTAACGCCGTGAGGGAGGCTCCGCAAAAAAGGGGGCAAAAAGTTGGCGGGACTCCCCCGGAAAGGACCTTGTAGAGGAAGGTCCGCATTGCTTCGGCGAGTTGGTCGCCCCCCTCTCCTTGACTGCACCCCAGGAGATCCTTCAAGATCTGGGGTCTCATCCCGTCCAGTCCCCCCGCGGACCCTGGCGGAAAAGAGGAAATAGCCCGGAGCAGCTCTTCATCCAAAACCGGGGCAATGGCAGGATCCTCAAGTGGTGGAGGAAAGTTGACTGGTTGTGGGTGGGCTGGGTGTTTTGTGAGAAGGGCAGAAAGGGTGTGGTCGTCGGACGGAGCAATGGTGTCGTCGGAGCATGCGAGGCGGATTGCTCCCCGAATGTCACCGTCTGCCAGCTTGGCCTCCACCTTTTTCGCCGTCATGTCGAGTGGGGGTTTTTTAGAGGGTGGGCGTGGTGGGAGGGGCCGAGGGATTGAGAAGCCACCCACCCACCCCGCAGTATGATCCTTGACCCAGGTTGTCAAGTTCTTGATGCGATCTGACTTCTGTGGGACTGGGAGTGTTGCATAGGGAAAGAGGAGCAACTTTCCCCAGCTTTCTTCGTCGTCCGATTCCGTCACTTGCTGCAGAATTGTGGCGAGGCACTGCGCCACAGACCTTCTTGCGCCGCGGGGGACTCTTCGCAAAGTGGGCGTGGTGGTCTTGAGGCGGGCGAGAATTTCTCCCCAATCGTCGCGTTGTTGTTGTTGTTGAGGTGAAGGTGGAGGTGCATCCACCCACTGGATACCCTCAAATCAGTTGTGGAGGCCACCCCTGGCTCCAACGCGACGGGTGATGGTGTCAGGGAAAAACTGTTTTATGTATTTCCCAATGGTGGACTCCGAGACTCCGCCCTCCCCGCTCTGGGCGACGTAAACAGCGTAGCGGGCGAAGACGTCCGCTTTCTTCAGGCGGATAGGAGGGTGATTGTTGGGGTCGACAACAACAAAAGAATTACGAACCCAGTCCTGGGCGGAAGAAATGGTGTCTTTTTTGGTAACACCAGGGGACGTGGGGGAAACGGATGATCGGCAAGGTCGGGGGACAATGAGTGACGTGTCGGAAAGAGAAGGGGGATCAGCGCCACAAATCGTGGCTGACGTCGCCCCGACACTCGAGGAAGGCTCATCTCCGCCTGATCCGATGGCAGAGAGGGGGGTTTCGATGATGGATTTGCGGGGTCGGCCGCGGGGGCGAGGTGTGGAGACGTCCCGCGGGGGTTGCGACGAGGGGGGATCGGCGTTTCCTTGCGGTGTGGACATTGTCTGTGTGGGGCCTTGAGCGCGCAGAGAGACCAATTAGTCCCACCCAAGGAAACAAAAAGAATTAGTGGTTTCCTGCCACTATAAAATAAGATTTAAAAAAAAATCTCGCTTGAACAAGGCATTTAAAATGCGTGAGAGAGGCCAGCCCCATCAGAAAACGGAACACTCAAACTCCGTGCCGCTTCTGGGGGCGCAGGGACCTCCCCCCTACACGAACTGAGTCGTGGGAAATCCTTCCTGATCCGGCCACAGGTGAAAAACGGGAGAAAACTGGCCCTTGACAACGGTTGCTATGGGCAGGCGGGGCGAACTGCTACGTGTTGGGAAGAACGTGGCCCCACTAAAACCACAGAAAGTTCCCAAAACACGTTCCCCCCAACGAAAAACACTTTCACTACCCACTAAGGGTCTAAAGGAACTGGATGGGAAGACATTTTAAAATGGGGGTGACCCTATTCGTCCAATTTTTAAAACTTAAAAAATATTAGAAATGGAGGAGAGCCAAATGACGTGTTCTCTCCTCGAGCGCCCTCTCCATCGACGAATAAAATAAATATACATATGTAATCTATATTTAGTCAAATTTTAAAAATGAAAATCAGGTGAAACTTGAAAAATCGTGCACTTCTAAATAAAATAAAGACATTCTATTCATTGGTCATATAACCTTTTAGGTTTTTGACAGAATACTAATTTTGAATAAACAGTGGCTCATTAATGTTTGATGAATGTTCCACAGCGGAAGCTATAGTTATGCCGGGTCACAATTTGCAAACCCAACCCGGCTAATTCTGAACCAGAACCCCCCGATCGGATTAAGGACGGGTAAAGCTTAAACCACATAACTATACTATTATATCTAGAAGGAGTACTGGACGAGCGATAGTAGCCACACTATGAGCGCCGTCTATGCACATTCATCAACTAATAATACACTGGTAGGTGTTGCACCCGAGCGCCACCACTTCTCACCTAGCAACTAAATAATACACAGATGGGTATGTGCGCCACCGTCGCTCCAGTTGACACACAACTTTGTATACTCAAATCAGCAGGGAAACATACCCATTGGCTTAAACCAAGCGACCCGACTCACCCCAAGTGGAGATTCACGCTACTACGAAAAAGCAACTTACAGAGGAAGCTTTTGTAGGATCTCCATCTTAGAAATTTCATATAAATGAGTCCCGTCAATTTTGAGAGATTCTAAGGCTAGGAACGATTCCGAAATAGCCTGTCCTATTCTTTGGAGACTTATAATTCCAGGAGGTTGAACTTGACCCCAGCCACAATCTGTATCAAGTTTCTTTAATTTTGGGAAAATGACGCCACTGCACGAAGGGAAATACTGATCGTAATGCCAGTGGTACTTTAATTCTTCCAGAGTTAGGGCGGAACTGAGAATAATTTTGTCACACAAGTCCTTCTGCCATTGTTCTCTTGTATAAAAGTGAACAAAAATTGATGTTAGATTTCTAACCACGGGAAATGTTTCCAGATCCATGGGGGGTAAGGTGGGTCTATATGACGAAATCCTGATATGGTCATTGAATTTCAATTTTTCTATAATTCTTCTATCCCATGTCCACAAGTTAGGATTAGAAAGTGGGACAATACAATTTCCAGGCTCAAGTCGAATCTCTACAGTTGTTATCGCCTTTAGACTGGGGGTAGCACTGTAATTCCACGATTTACAGACTAGTCGACACTGTTTAATGGCATCGATGTTTAGGAATTTACAGAGGTGAGGAATTACCTACAAAAGTTAATCGGTATTCATTACGAGTTAGCATGAAAGCATAATTTTTGAACACAATTTCTCCATCTAAATTGGAGATGTACATTAGTTTGCAAATGCATTGTCAAGCAAATTTCTTTGACTTGCAAAGTTTTTGAGAACTTGTTACACACTTGCGAACCTCGATTTTTTGTTAATGATGTGAACCCATAATTAATATATAATAACTCTTACAATGCACATGTCAGACATGTTTCGCACGGATCTTCTTCAAACCACCACTAAAATATCAAGGAACTAAACACAAACAACAATTGGTGCGACACTTGAGAACTTCTGCAGAATTCACGAGGTTATGAAGGTTTTAAGTTGGCAAAAACGCGCATTTTCACCATACGAAACTATACGGAGATCGTCTCTCCGCTTTCCTCTTACGCTTCTCTCCTCCAGGTCATCGGTTTTCACATTTCATTCAACATTGAATTTATTAATTTCCCAACCAAGTTCTCGTCCGATTCTTCATCTTGAGCTTTTAAATGATTTTCTAACACTTTTAAATATTTAAAAGTCAAATTAAATTCAAAAAATTAAAAAAAATAGAATCCACCATTCTGAATCAATTCTTTTAAAAAAAATTCCACTGATAAACACTTAATTGAACCTATTTTAAATATTTAAAAGTGTTAGAAAATCATTTAAAAGCTCAAGATGAAGAATCCGACGAGAACTTGGTTGGGAAATTAATAAATTCAATGTTGAATGAAATGTGAAAACCGATGACCTGGAGAAGAGAAGCGTAAGAGGAAAGCGGAGAGACGATCTCCGTATAGTTTCGCATGGTGAAAATGCGCGTTTTTGCCAACTTAAAACCTTCATAACCTCGCGAATTCTGCAGAAGTGCTCAAGTGTCGCACCAATTGTTGTTTGTGTTTAGTTCCTTGATATTTTAGTGGTGGTTTGAAGAAGATCCGTGCGAAACTTGTCTGACATGTGCATTGTTAGTAACTGTGCAAGAAATACCGAGTTTATATTTTCTCAAAAAATAAAGACTTAATAATCTTACATCCGGAATTAGAATGGGGCCAGAGTAATGACAGGCAGTGGGGTCGTCTTCAACATCAGAAGAGACCTGGAAATTTTTTCCCTCCAAACATTACAGAAATATGTAACTTCATATGTAATTTCTAAGAAGCATATTTAAAAACCTCGTATATGGAGTAACTTACTTCAGATTCCTCTGTCCCCAACATCACTAAGATTAAAGTACCTTCAGCTGAATGAATTTTAATCAAGAAGTAAATTTCGGGTTTATGTTAAGTGTAATATTCAAAGTAAATAACTTTGACTTTTATTTTGTACACATTTTTATAGTAAATATTATTGTCCAAGGGTTAAATGGGTTCGAACCTCTGCCGCTCCTATGCTTTGTCTCCTATGCTTAGGGAACGTCCATACTTACTGGGCCCACTGTAGCTGTAAGTAGCTGTTTTCTTCGAAACGGCTAGAGATAATGAAATTCTGATGACTGCATTGGATTCCCCGTGCGATTTTGCATAAGAACCACGAATCAGTTTTTTACTACTTGCAAAGCAAATTATCATGGAAAATATTGATTGGAAGCGAGCGGCGAAAATTTTTCACTACAAAAATGGGGAGAAAAATGGCGAATTTTAAAAGTGTGGCAGAAATCGAACGTGCACTATAATTTTGTCCAACGGACCATAATAAGGTTCATGGGGACCGGGTCGACTAAGAACAGTCGAAGAAAGATTTTTTGAAATCGTACAAAGACCACACCCATCATGAAGGCGCTGGAAGTTGGAATCCGAAGAAATTCAAGAAATTCCAACGGAAACCAACCTCACAGGTGACAGGATAGAAGCAGATTATCCAATGAGCCCTCAAATTGAACCTTAGACTTAGGTCTTTGAAATGTGGTACTTGCCACATGCCGATCATTCCCCAAAGGAAGACCAGATTAAAGAAACCCAGGAGTAACTTCAAGCGGTACGCTCAGAAAAACTGAAGAGGATTCTATTTACAGATGAGGAGATTATAACATCGGAAAAATCTTTTAACAAGCGAGTTGGCCTAATCTACGCCAAATCTGTCAGAGACATCCCCCAATATAGACAAAAGGTCAGAAAGCCACATTATCCAGGTTTTGTGATGATTTTGGCAGGTGGGAGCTAATTGGGGTAATTTCTTAACATTTTGTTGAAAATGGGGGGAAGGTGGGGGGATAAAATTTCTTAAAATACGTTTTCTAGTCCGTGGTACATCCCCTATGTGAGATCCAATTCATTGAAGTCGATCTGCCCTTGCAGTAGGACTTAGCATCAGGTTATAGTGCAAAAAATGACCCAAGCGTGGGTAAAAAACAAAATTCCGAGTTTTACCTCCACTTTGAAATGGTCATTGTACTTTCTGGATTTGAAACTCCGGATTATGAAAAATGTTCAAAGTTAGGGGTAAATGTGTGTTCTAAGTCTCATAGAAGCGTAGAGATCCGAAAATAATTTTTGACCACGGAATGGAACACTATGCCCAGGAATTAGTGCGTGCTTCAGCGGAGGACTGCAGGCGGTTTCTTCAGCGCTGCATTAATGCCAGGGGAGGAAATTTCGAAAACTAAAAATTTTGTTCTACTCAGAAATTAACTGGCTTTCAGTTAACAATAACTAGAAATTCGTAACATAAAAACTGTTGAAGCCACAGGGTTTCATTTCACTTACAGTTTCAGTGGGCCACCTAGTATATTATGTCATCAAAACGGTCTCCTATCTTACTCCTGTTAAGCTTTACATGTGTAGAAAATGAGTGGGTGGGTGGTTTAAAAATTCGGCTTTTTTGATGACGTAATATATGTATGTTCCTTAAATATTTCTCATGCATCCTGCTCCTTTTCATGCAAGACTACATATGCAAATGTAAGAATACAACAATCCTCCTTAGTTTTTATAATCCTTTGAAGTGCGTAGGCAAATTTGTAAATTAAAGTAGAAAATAAGATTTTATTAAGTGATTATGTTGTTCAGATTTTGATTTCAAATTCATATCTAATCGCTTGAGGAAGCCTGTAGAATGTAGGCAGAATGAAAGCTAGTAATTTTTATGTATATAAAACATACCATTATCCGCATAAACGTCTTATAAATAACTATACTAATAAGAATATGATGATTGAATATTTCTAATCTATGAATGTATTTATTGCAAATATTCGCAAATTTCCGAATTATTTTGTAACCTTCATTCGCACAGTCATAACAGATTATACCAAAAAAGACAGGCATTCATTTCATTTGCATGAAAAAATATCAGTATCCTTCCTTGTTGCTGACGGTTATCACTATTAAATTATTTATGTACGATAAGATAACTCAGAATTAACATTTGCGTACGTATGTATGTACATATAACTCAAACATCCTGCCCTGAGCATAACAGGATTATCTATTTAAGTCACTTCATTCCTCACTTATACATTTCCAGCTCAACGTTTTTACCTGATTCACAATCCAACACGCCAAGCTGCTAAAATCCCCAGAAAAAAAAATTACGAATACTTTATTCATCTTCAAAAATGGAAGTAAAAATCATACTAAAAGTAATCCTAATTCTACTCCAATTATTCAAATGGGTTAGTTAAATAAGAAATTTCTTACAAAAATATCCCATTTTTGTTACCTCAGATTAACTATTTTCTATTCAATTCCAGGCTATGAATACCACCGTATTGGTTTTGTATCGAGCAGGAGACGAGGGTTACTTTATGGGTGCTTCTTACAACAAAAATCATGACGCCGAGTCCTACGTTTCCGGAGTATTCATTGGTTTCATGACGTTAACTAAGGCACAACTAATTTCGCACGTGATCAATTATTGTACAGACCGGGACAATTTTTTTAAACGGATTCCGCTCGTAAGTATTCATTTCAACATTTGGTACACTCTTAGAATACATATGTGCATGTGAGTCTGCGGGCACTGGTAATAACAGGCATTACCGTTTAGTGATGTAGCGGTAATGAAAAATTTACCACTGAAGTTATTACCAAATTGATACTAGTGGACCGTCGAATAGATGTACTTATATTTATATATGTGACTCTATATTATTTTTTTAAATTTTATGTACGGATAATTTCTTAAAATTCAGAAACTTCAATTGTACGTTTTTAATTTGTAAATTGTATCAATAAAATGCGATTTTTTATAATTCCAGGAACTTATTATGTTGGTGTGGGGTGTGTTCGGCTGGTTGTTTGCGGGTACCATAATTATCCATTTTTGGGGGGCCTTCATCCCTTCAAATCATTTCACGGAGACTAATCCTGCCTCTGTGGGGATGTCCATGGGGATCATGAGTTTAGTAATTGGAATGATTTACCTGGTGGAATGTATCTTAATAATTGTCATACATAATTTGGATGCTAAAAGTGGACGGAATCGGGTAGGACAAGTTGTCGTTTATGGACCGGACCAAGTGGAGTACCGAGTCGTTCCTTCTCAAAAAACTTGAGAATGAATTTAGTAAAAAAAATGCAAACAAATTTTTTAAAGTTTAAATTTGGTTAATACTTTTTAATATAATGAAGGCCAATAAAGTTTGAATTAAATAAAATTAGTTGAATTGCAATAGACTATTTATTTTAGACAATGTCTTCCTGTGTCGCATATGTACATATTCATTAATTCCGAGCTGTTCAAAATCTATACATTTTCAATCAGAAGTATTTATTGGCCTTTAAAAAAATTTAAAACTATCATACTAACTGATTTAAAATAGATGGATAACTTTGGAATTCTTTAAACTTTCTCTCTATAAAATTTCTTCTAAGATGACATCCCGTTTTTAATCACCCTGCATAAAGCAACGAACGGAAATCAATTTTTTATACATGAAGAATTTTGCACACGTGCAAAATTATCCCAGGTTTTCGCCACAGGTTTTGCAACGATAGCCAGTCTACCGGCTACATAAACCAATTAAGTGTGTATGTACATTCACACGAATCCTATCGAATCTACAGATGTATGCACCTATATGTTACCTGTATCATCTCATCTCACATATAAACGGGAGTGCACATGGTAAAATTCTCAGCGATTCATACCATTCCAGCTAATACTCCAAAACCTGTTTCCTCCACTACGTAGAAATTCGTGATCCCTACTCATAGACGTAGACTATATTACCTTAACTAGAACTTGGATTTAAATGGGCTGGTTTAGTCATTGAGCTGGACACCACGATTTCTTGCGACGGAGAGAACCACACTAATAACGCACTTGTTGGTGCGAGATGGCAGATATGTGGGTGGATGGATGTGGTGAAGTAATGAGGTGAAAGAAATGAGAGATGAGACAGATATGAGAAACATGGGGGCTGTGCAAAGAAAACGTATACAATTTGAACATATACCTTTTGCATTGCAGTGAGATTTAGTTGCGCTAAATTATATATTAAGTACTCCCGCTACTTTATGGGAACCCTTTGTCTGTCTGTTTGTCCGTGTGTGCAGGATGGGTGTGGTCTGGGGCAAAGTGAGATTTTTGCTAAAATTGAATCTATAGATGAAATGTGGTGAACTTATGTGTTCTCGCGTTGGGTCACACCCCATCCGCACTGGGGGTGTGGTCTGGGGCAAAGTGAGATTTTTGCTAAAATAGGACTATACATGAAATGCAGTTAAATTATGTGTTCCTGGGTTGCCGTAGACATGGTTGGGGTGAAGTGAGACTGCGGACACTTTTTTTTACATGAGTTATTAGTAGTATTTGATGGATGAATTTGATGTACCAAAATTTTTGAAATTTATATCTTGGACTGATTTTTCGTCAAACTTTATTCAAAAAATTTTCCTGTGATACCATAGGACAGCAAAATTTTTTTTAACTTTCCGACCCGGAGGTAAAGCTGCCTCTGGGCCATGCCTCGGCGACCGAAGCTGCCCCTCAACCCGAAGCGGGCATCGATAGGCAGAAAGCTCAAGCAAATTTGTTCTTGACGATGTGATAGAATCTGAAATATAAAAAGAAAATTATGTTAAAAATGTTTACATATAAATTTCAACTTTGAATTAAAATTAAAATTTTGTTTACAATTGAGTCTATAAGGCAGGGGTCAAACAGGCCGAATATCTCCTCAATAATCTCCATTTTCCAGTTGGGAATAGGCATGCTACAAAAAATTATAATACTCTTATGCACAATTAAATCGATATGCAACTAGAAATACACAGTCAGCACTCAGATGTGAAGGAAACATTTGATATTTATTAACAATACACAGTCAGCACTCAGATTTAAAAGAAACGTTTGATATTTATTACCAATACACAGTCAGCACTCAGATGTGAAGGAAACATTTGATATTTATTACCAACAAGTGTACGAGACAATCAAATTTCAACATGACCGTAAAGATAGTAAGTAATTAATATTAGGTTCTTCACTAAATAAATAAATTCTTAAATCTTAAATTATTCTTATGAGCCCCGGACTACATAAAACAATAATGCTCCCAGCACCAGGCTCACAAGCTAAGTAAACATATTAACCAAACAATTTTATTTTATTGACAAAATGTTGTTAAGTCTTTAAATAATTAGTGAATTTTTAGTTACACGCTTAGCTCATAAATATTTACATATGTATAATCTACCCTCTAAATACATCAAAATCAATCTCCGTTAAAAAGAATTTGTTTGCTTAACCCATGCCGGCTAGATATCCCAAGAGAAATTCGGTAATCTTTGCCAGCATGATACAATCTGGTCCTAATATACGTCTTAACGATTTTCTTAATTATTAGGGTGCCGTGAAATTCCTTTTCCTTCATGTCGTAAAACAAATTATGGGATCCTAGACAAGGAAATAAGTACATACGAATTTGAAACTGATTGGCACTAAGCTTCTTGCACTCACTCAATTTTGTTGCTAGGTTTACTTTCAATTTCTTCACTGATCTCCGCCGGCGAAGGAGAGACAGTTTGGCATTCCGTAAACGCTTTGCAAGTAATTGTTGACGCGCCTGAACGACTTTAATAGATTCGGTTGGACGTTTTGAGTAATTATGCTCCTCACGTGCTCGATTGATAGAGAAAGGAGTTAGGGCTTTGAAACTGGTAGCATTCGAAGCGACGGGTAGCGCGCAGGGAAGGAGATCACAGTCACTTTGAAACTTTCCGTCTGGAAAATAGGAAGAACATAAAGAGATGATCCCCAAAGTTTTTAGAAATGAAATACCTTGAGTAACGACACAAGTAGAAGAACCACAAAGGATTTCTCTGTGGCCGCCCTCTATCAAAAGCCGACACGTGATTTCCAACCGTGCCCCACTTTCAGCTATTCGGGTATCTACAAAATCAAACAATTATATCTCTGCCGCCTTGAACCATAAATTTGATATTACCTTTTAGGCTTCCCTGAAGTGACATGTTGCAAGCTATTCGTACATCAATTGGCGGGTCCTTCACAGGTGAAGTGGCGTCAAGATGTTCGGTAGGGATTGCTGTTGGTAAGAGCTGTGATCTTCTCATCTCCCTCATAAGAAAATCCGTCGACTTGAAGTGTCGGGAACATATTGTATGCTTTTCGAGATCGGAGGACATAAAATCGGGAGGAAGAATTGGATGAAGAACCTCAATCCACCGTTTACAAACATTTGTGTGAATTTTCTTTTGCGGAAATCTGTTAAAAAACTTAGATATAGTAGCCGTAAATGCATTTATTGAATTTATTTGTTATGTAACCTGTGATATGAGAGCAAAGGTTCCTTGCTTCTCATTTCTTTGGTGCAGCCCGGCACTAAACAACCTCCTCGGGATTGCTGAACCATCTATTAAATATTGTATAAATCATTAAATTTACTTCGCAAAAAATCGCAATTTCTCTAATATCTATTAAATATTTTGTAAATCATTTAAGTTTAATTCGCCAAAATCTTAATTTCCCGAATATTCAATTTGTCGTACATAACTAAAGAATGATCCCTTGGTTAAAAAAATTCACGTAAAACGTTTCGATTTAAAGAATTCCAATATTTGTTTACATGTCTATATCTAAATTGGTTTAATAATTTACGGCACTTGATTATTTTATTAACAACTATTCAATTACCATAAAATCTCAATTTCCCCAATATTAATTGTTTTTACGTAAGTAATGAACGGCCATATATTTTAGAAAAATTGACGTGACTCGTTTCGGTTTTAAGAATTTCAATTTTTTATAAATATAATCATTAAAATTGCATATTAATAATTTACGACATAATGCAATTATAAAATTCACCAAAAATCTTAATTCCCTCAATATTCAATTTGTCGACGTACTTACTGAATGGCCCTTTTTAAGAAAAATCGACGTGACTCGTTTCGATTTTAAGAATTTCAATTTTTTTTACATGTCATCATCAAATTTTTATAGTACATATTTTTTCAGAATGCATACGCTTTAATATAAAGATATGTATGTATGTACTTACTTTATTTAATTTGTCCAGCAATCAAATTTCCAACAAAAACACAAACACAAACTAATTCCTTTAATTTTAGTCTTATCACCAAATATAGTTTAATTTTGAATGAATAACTTTTATGAAGTTGGAGGTGGATTTTCTGTATTCAGCCGTTCAGGATTGTAGTGTGAAAATAAGTGTTAAATTTTAAATTTATCTTTACAAATGGACAGTAATTTATGACGTAATGAAAGTTAACCAGTTTTGTTTCTAATGTTGTAAGATATCTCTCGAAAATATAAGTCTTATTGACAAGTTGTTTACACGTGCCGGAGTAGATTCAAAAGATTCGTGCCATAATCATCATCATTATTTTTGGTTGTCTCTGCGAGCACCCGTGGTGCTCAGTCCATACACGCAGATCCCCCATACGTAATCATTGCATACGAGGTGCTTAGTGCGTAATCATTGCATACTAGGTGCTTTTATTGTCCGGTAAAAATTGTATTACTTAAGATATGGTTACAATTTAATACCGAGCTATAACTACATACAAAATTGGTATTACTTATCAATACCGATTATTATTGGTAGATTATTATATATGAGTGCTGCCCTGAATCGGATTTCTAAGAGTGTACAAAAGCTACTTAGCTTCCATTACCAACAATAAATAAGTTTTTATTAATAAATATTCTGTTTTCAGCTACATTCTACAAAACGATCGCTTTTATTCAGCTTGCTGCGGCAATACTATTTTTCATCATGTCATGTCTAATGCTGCATGGCTATCGGGCCGTAAGTGAAACGTTGAATTTCTACGGAAATTAAATTTATGATGTGGTTACATATCAATTTTATGTTTTTATGAAAATACATAAATATGTAGAGAAATCACCGTTTCATCATGCCATGGTTGGTTTCCTCTTACATATTACTGGGAGTCAGCCTTCTGTGGATGATCGTCACGCTGATAATACTCGTACCGACTGGAGGACTTGTAAAGCTAATTATGGCGCCTTTCGTCCTCTCCTGTGCACTTCAGTCCTACTTCATCTTTGTGGTTCACCGATTTGTGGATGAATTGAAGAGTGGAGATCCGGATCAGGTTTAGAGGATTAATTTGTGTTACAAATACCGTAAGAAATCTTGCGTAGTCGGGTAGATATTGATTGCTAGGTATTACAGTTGTTACCGTGCGGTTTAAAAATTGTACCGGTCGCGGTCCTTAAAAAAACTTTAAACCGAGAAGATAAACTTTAATCCCGAGCGTTTCTTAAGACTACACCGAATTGCTTATCAATTCGACCTTTATATATGAATACCGGTTGGTGTTATTTTAATATTAGACATCTAAGAGTGCATTAGGGGCCATCCATAACCTATGTAACACAAAAATTCGCGATTTACTAGACCCCCCTCCCCCGTTAACATGTGTAGCATATGGCAGGCCCGACATCTCGGGAGCCTTAGACCTCTCCCCTTCTTGCGTCACGTAATTTGTGGACGACACCTTGCTAGAAAGGAGATCTCGAGTGTGTATGGACTGATTAAGGTTTAATTACATATGTAACTCTTCACGTGTAATGTTTGTACATAAATTATACTCCATCACAAAATATAAACATAGACCTGGAATAACTGGATAGAATTATTATACTCACGTTTGTGTTTGTAGACCGATATGTACATATGTGTGTATGCAAATATATATGGATAACCATTTGCAAAATATTATGAATAAACAAATTATGTATAATTTTGGGAGAAATATTGTTCAAAAGCATTATGTATGTATGAAGATATTTATGCAGACAAAAAAAACTTATTTTTTAAATAGTGTCAAGCTTTCGAACTCGATTTCGAAACAGGAAATATTGCAAACCAATTATTATTTATTACCGATAGTCTCAGAATCTTGATGATTTATGTAAGTTTCAAAACAATTTACGATTATTTGCGATAAGCACAACCGTTAGTCACTACCTAGATAATTCGGCTTATTTTCATGATTGACTTCTTGCTCGTTGCGTTGGTGGAATTTTTTGAGGTACAACGCAAAAAAGGTCAAACAGGATTTTATCCAAGCAAGGCATGAATATGTATTACCGGTATCCCGATTGCTCGTGGTCATAACAATTTAATCATTTATTTATGATAAGATAACTCTGCAACAACAGGATTTTGCGTCATCCCATTCCTCGCAAATCAAAGTCACTGCTCGTACCTTGTTTTCAATTCATATTTTCATATCCCCGAAGCATAATTCGGTTCGCCAAGAACATAATTGAAGTTCAGTGACTGGCTAAGAAAAATTACCACGGGTTGTTATCCCGATCATGGTGAAGGATCAGGAATCCGAAGTAAGTTATTAAATATGTATAAATAAAATGTTTTTTACGTTTTCCTAATAGCTATGCACTAATTAAGTAAGCACATTATGTAAATACATGATAATTTGCTGCAGGGAGGAGATTCCAAATTTTGTTATAAATATGACACATCTTACCCGGGTCTTATTCTAGATGTAAGATTATGACGTATTTGAACACTTTTCAAGTTTATAAATTGAAGATGTGCTTTAATCAAAAATCATTTTTTTTATATTTATTTAGCAATTTTCTTGTTGGTTCGAACTTGCACAGATAATTCCCCATCTCTGCCAATTCCTTGGGGTCGAAGACATAAAGCAGTGTCGACTAGTTTGCAAATCTTGGAATTATGGTGCCACCCCCGTCATGAAAGCCAAGGCAGTGATCAACGTTCCACTTTATCATGAACATTCTAATGATGGCACACTTAAAGATGAACCACTTGAAGAAAACCAGGGTATTTTGGACGTTATTTCTGAAAGACTGAAATTCTGCTCGGTCAATGTCCAACTCCTGGCGCCATACACACGTCACACCACTCCTCCCCCCATCAACCCCAAAATCTTGAATTCAGTCAGAAATCTGAAATCAATTTATGTCCGATTTATTACACAACATGCCGCCCAGTGGCAGGCCGATTTGTGCGACCAAATTATACTGAACTCGTCCCCCACTCTGGAAGAATTAAGGCTTCACTGGGAAGGCAACTTCAATTTCGCTTCACTTTCTGGTACCGTCTTCCCAAAATTAAAAAAAACTGGGGCTACAATATGGCTCGGATCGGAAAAGTAAAATTGTTGAAGGAATTACTCAAGCAATTTCGAGGGTTTTCCCAGCTTTAGAATATCTCAGAATTAATGGAGGTCTTTTATATGAAATTTCAAAGATGGGAATCCTGCCAAAGTTTCCACTGTAAGTATCGTGCATACAGGCATAAAAATCCAGTATTAAAATAATACCAAGTGGTGGTCACAGATGTACATATGTTTGAGTCTACAAAAGTGGTGTTGAAAAGGAATACCGTGAAGTAAGAGCACAATATTAATGTCTGTGCTAGCAAATTTTAGCGGATCGGAACAAGTTTAATACCACACATTACATGATTTACTTGTTAATTTTCAGATCACTTAATTCTTTGGTATTAAATGAACAGTTTTACGTTAATGGGAATCAATATCTGCCGGAAATTCCTTCCTAATTGAGGAAGATTGAGTTCGACGGTGTTTGCTTCGATCACAACCAAGAGGAGGAGCTGCCCCCGAATCTGTACAACTTTTTAAAGAAACATTCACCCACGCTGGAAGACCTTTCCATCCGAATGTATTTTTGTTGCTGTTGCAATGAACAGGAATGGAAATTTCCAGCATTTCCGGCCTTGAAAAGCTTGAAGATATGTAACGTCTCTGCGCCCGTAAAGTCTCTGCGCCCAAAAAGTTAAAGCTTTGTACAATTCCTGACCAGGCTTTCGACATGGGTCTGAATATTGGTCCCAATAGTAGTGAAAATAGTGATAACTCTCCGATTACAATTGGTATACTAACCCAACTACTTAATGATAACACGAAAATTCTCACCAGCAGATTTGATAATCTTGATATCTCAGTCGCCCTCCACAAAGAGAAGCTTGATGAGCTTGAAAGTGAAGTAAAAAGTCTAAAGATTAAAGTATCCGAAATTACAGGTGAAAATGAGCGACTTTGGTGCGAGTTATCGAAAATTAATCTAATATTCTCAGGAATCCCTGAAAGAATCAATGAATCCCAAAAAGACTTATTTGATCAAGTGGCAAATGTTATTAAAGCAACAGGACACACGTACAACTTTGACACCGCATATAGAATTGGGAAACCATCAAAAAACTCGACTAGACCAATAAAAGTAAGGTTCTTATCACTGTTTGAAAGAAATGAAGTTTATGGAAATAGATTCAAAGTGAATAAGCCGACATTTATAAACGAAGATTTACCCGCATCGCTAAGAAACGATCATAGGATTCTACGACAGAAACGTTCTCAATTACGCAATCTGGGATATGATGCGAAACAAATTCACGTTGATTGGTCAAAGAGAACGATAAACAGTGGTGAGTCGTCTTTTTATCTACTAAATGGAAATTTTATTGAGAAGCATTATAAAACATCTACTACGCCGGCATTACATCGTGAGAAGCAAAGAACAAGTAACTTATCATTCGGTAATACAAGATCAAGTACCCAGCCGAGGGGGTCGCAAACCCCTGGAGTTGGAGCACAAGATCCCACTAGAACATGACCTAAATATAATTAGCGTATGGATGAAACTGTTCAAAATATAAGGAGAGAGATGCTCGACTGTTGGAGTATTTTCAGCTACTGATTTTATTAAACGCAGCTCATTGTCATACATATAAGATCATCATCTAAGTCATTCAACTTTTCATGCATGCATTTATCCACCCATAATATTAGGTGGTCAAGTATGTGCAATGATGCACATTTAGCGACATAATTCATATTATAACATACACAATCAGGGTTATTTTTAACACTCCCTTTAACAATTATTTACGTATGAATAATAATATGATTGCTTGGTCCATTGATCTCCTTGAGAGGCTGCTCCTCAGCTTGGCGTTGAATCCGTTTAGGACACATATTGCATTTCTTGACAAGAAATACTATTGCACACAGAAAAACTACTAGTGAAAATAATATCCCTAAAATTAACACTGTTATTTCTGATGCTGTCCAATTGTCATCGCTGAATGAGAACACCTGCAGATGCCTGGCTTCTTTTTGAATCCGTTCGTCATTTGTGTTCCAGATTTCATTTAAGTCTTCACTTAAATGACTCCAATTGACTCGCGGATTCAAGTGCCAGTTTACGAGTTCAGAAAAAAGAGGATCTTCTCGCTCTTTATAGACGACACGTAATATATTTCCCTTGAATTCAACCTCGTTCAGAGTGAATGTCAAAGATAGTGGCAATGTGAATACTTTGTCTGGACATTTTACTCTCCTCTTGCCGACTAAGTACTCTCCTCCTGGACAATATACATGATAAAGACTGTCAAATATTTTTACTTGTACAAACTCTTTTTCATCTCCAATTGCCGAAATCTGACACTTCTCAATCTTATAGAGTTTTCCTCCGTTTGAGAAGGACGATTCATTTCGACACTTGTTTGAAGTCGTCATTTCAATGTTGTTGTGAGCTTTTTCATAAAAAGTCTCATACACACATTCTTCTCCCACATGCAATGTGGCAACAGTCGGGCCTGAGTATTCCATACGACAGGTTAAATTATCTCGTTTCAACATTAAGAAAAACGGATCTGCTGTTAGTTTAGTGAGATTTTTGTTCACTATTGGCACCGAGAAATCCAAATTTATTTGAGTTCTCTCCTTGTTCATTTGGCATAAGTGAAATATTCCAAACTCCACTGGACACTCGTCTCCACAAGGCAGAGTGAAATTCAGATATTCCAAAAGGTCAGGAGTCATTTGTTTTTTCTTCCATGCTTTTTTCGTGTCCCAAATCACTTTTCTCCCCTCAACCAATTTACTTGTGAGGTAAGAGATTAAATATTGTATGGTTACAACTCCTTCCTTAAAGTGAAATTAAAGCGATTCTCATATTTATCGCATGAAATCCGATCACCACTGGTTCATATCTCTTTCTCCACAAAACAGGACTTCCCTCTTTGTGTAAATCGGTTGCTCCAATAGTTAAAAATGAGAGCAATAAAGCCATAAAACTCCACAATAAACTGGGTCGCTTTGGGTTGACAATAACACTGCACAGTGCTCTTCTCTTCTCTCCCTTTGCAGGAGGAGGAGGGACCATTCCCATCAAATATCTTTTCGTCTCAAACGACTCCCTCACCACTGATTTGGTTAAAATATCAGCAGGTTGAACTTTGTCAGGCAAATGCTCCAATACGACTTGGTTTGTTTCAACCAGATCTCGCATGAAGTGATGCCTAATGTCAATGTGTTTTGATTTGTCGTGGAATTCATCATTTTTCGCCAGTCTAATTGCACTCTGGCTGTCCGTTTTTAGACAGATAGGTTCATTTTCAAGTGAAATCATATCTAGCTCTAAGTATAATCTGGTTACCCAGACCGCTTCTTTTCCAGCGAGAGCTAAAGCTACATATTCAGCTTGGCAACTGGATAAACTTATGCAGGTTTGTCTCTTACTCATCCACACGATGGGAGAGTTGTTGTGAGTGAATAATACACCCGATGTTGATTTCCGTGAAGTTGTGTCGGAGCCGTAATCTGCATCTACGTACGCACAGACGACGTCTCGGTCTGCCTCACTTTCAGTGTACATAATACCAAGAGATTTTGTCCCTTTTAGGTATTGCAGGATTCTTTTTGCTGCATTCATATGTAGTTTGTTGTAGCTCCCAAAAAACCGGGATAAATAATGCGTGGCATACGCAATATCTGGTCGTGTACATCGCACTAGAAATAATAGTGAACCAATGAGTTGTTGAAACTCTAAATTTGGGTCGCATTCACTCCCGTCAAACTGCAAACCAGGCTGCATAGGAATTGGTAGTGTGATGCAATCTTGCATTCCAAATCTCTCAAGCAAATCCTCGATATACTTGGTCTGGTGCAAGAATATTCCTTCCTCCACTTGTAAGATTTCAATGCCGAGAAATCTGACAAGGGGTTGAATTGTAACTTTGAATGAAGCTTTTAACTTCTCAATTTCTGCAAGCAACTCCTTTTTGTTTTTACCAGCAAAGAGTCCATCGTCAACGTATATTACTACGTATATTTTTCCCGTGGATGTTGTTTTCATAAACAAGCATTTGTCGCTTTTGGATTGTACATATCCCATTTCTTTCAGCTTTGCGCTAAATGTCTCGAACCAAGCCCGTCCTGATTGTGGCAGTCCGTATAAGGTTTTGTCCAATATGTAGACCATATCAGATCCGATTTCATAACCTTCAGCTTGTTCCATGTATACTTCTTCTTTTAGTTCTGAATTCAAGTAAGCTGTTCCTATGTCGAATTGTACTAATTTTAATTTCCTTGCTGCTGCTACAGACAACAAAGTTCTGATCGTCTCATATCTGCTAACTGGTGCAAATGTTTCAGTGTAATCTACACCTTTGACTTGGTTAAAACCCTTCACCACTAAGCGTGCTTTAAATTTCTCAATTTCACCGTTTGGATTGTGCTTAATTTTATAAACCCACCGGTTTTTCAGCACCTTTTTTCCTACGGGTCGTTTTACAAGTCTCCATGTTCCATTTTCAGAATGACTTCTCATTTCAGAATCCATCGCCTCCTTCCACTCTCCAGCATATTTAGAGCTGAGAGCTGCTGAATAAGTTGTTGGCTCGGTGTTTGTTGCGTGCATAGCTACATTTGCGTCACCGCTGCCGGCTTGATAAAACTTCCTTTGTTGCCTCTCCCTTTTGGGTTTAGAGGAACTGGGCTGTGGTGGGAGGGAGGTGTTCACAAAATTACGGTCTTCTTGTGATGCTTCCCATTGTATCTCATCTGCCCATGTTTCGTTGTGCTGATGAACTTTGGGGTTAGTTTGCTGCGGAGAATTGCTTGCTGACGAATAAGTCTCAGCTTCTTCATCCTCTGTCTCACTTGCCCCGTCTGTTTGTTCAGTTTCATCATTTCTTACTTCTTCGGTAGAAAATGTAGTAATAATCTCATCAGGTTAATCGTTAGTAATGCTCTCTCTTCGAGAAGCATTTGTTTCGATAAAATTCACATGTTTAGCTTGGTAGTGATATTTTCCTTCCGCTGGATCATACAAAATGTAGTTCTTTGAATTCGCATCAAAAGCGAAAGCTTTACTCCCAAAAATCCGAACATGCTGTAAAGTAGGTTTCTTTCCTATAACTTGTTCGTATGGAGTTTTTTCTGTATTTTTCGTACTCAAGGTTCTGTTGAGTACGTAGCATGCAGTTCGGATTGCATCCTCCCAGTGCGATTCATGCAGCTGACTTTGGATCAGCATTGACCTCGCTGCATCTTGTTCGATTCGCATTTCACGTTCTACGAATCCATTACTGGGACTGCACTGAGGTGAGTTGAGACCGAATCGTATTCCTCGTTTAGAGAAGAAGGATACCAATTCTTGGCATTTGTACTCGCCCCCATTATCCGATCTGAATATCTTCACGTTATTTCCGTTCTGAGTACGCATGAAGTTAATCGCATCTATAACATTCATTGCGGTTTCACCTTTTTTCTTTTGGAAATATACTTGTCTAAAAGCTGATGCTTCGTCCTTTACTACAAGGAAGTACGAATTTCCATTTTTCGAAATTGCATTTGCATAACCAAGATCGGAATGTAAGCATTCTCCTGGCAAATACAGTTTTTTCAACTGTAACGTAACTCTTCTTCTTGGACTTTGCTTTCATGCATATTTCGCACTTGAAATTCACATCCTCTCGCTTCATATTTTCCAGGCCATACGCAGCCTCTTTGTCCTTAGTATCGTTCAGAAACTTGGAATTAATATGAGCTAATATCTCGTGCCATACGACAGGCTTGATACAGGCCATCGCTCTGTTTACAATTGGCTTGAATTTCATTATTTGAAGACCGTCTCTTCGTTCGGCTTCAATATCACGCTGTCCATCGCGATAATAAATAATTTGATTATTTCCGCTTTTGCTTACTACTAAGCCTTTGTCGAGAAGAACATTTTCTGACAGTAAATTTGCCCCCCCTGGCACATATTCAACTTGGTAAATAGTTATTTCCACCCAAACTTTGTTAATAAGTGCTTTCACTTTCACTGCTCCTACGCCTTTTACAAGCATGAGAGAGTTATCGGCCATGCTGACCGATTTTGGGCATGGGTATTCTTTATATTCGAAAAACCAGTCTTTTCGCCCACAATAATGGCGATTTGCACCAGAGTCATTTATCCAAAGGTCACTTAGCCCACCAGCCATATAAGCTCCTTCTGATTTTTCATCAGATTTCTGTTCCTTCTTTGCAGAATCTTTATCTTTGAAGGTGCACTCACTTTTCCAGTGGCCCTTTAATTTACAGATGTGACATTTAGTTTTCTTTTTCAGATCACTAATTTCTTGTCTGGTTCGCTTTGGTCGCTCTTTCTTGGCTGCATATGCTTTTGATGTCTCTTCGACATGTGAAGCATTTTTGTACGTCTCGCCATCTTCTAACTCCCAGGTTTTCAACCTGGAGAGAAGTAGAGCTGATGTTTGTTTCGCAATCTCAACTGACCTCCAGGCCTCTCGAAATTGGCGAAACTTTTCGTCCATCATACTGGAAATTATCCTAGCGACCTCCATCTCGTAATCAATTACAGCTCCCATACTTCGCAGTTGGGCGGCATAATTTTGTATTTCAATCATTGTTTTAACTGGGGACTTGCCTGAGGTTACCATAATGCTGTAATATTTCTGCCACAGCACTTGTTTGCTCTCTCCACTGATGCTTTGGTACATCGTGTTTAGTTTATTCCAGATTGCATGGGCTGTTGCACACCCAGAAACTCCACCTCGGCGTCAGTCATGCACAAATATAACGAAGTCATAGCTTCATTGTTGCGTTTATCCCATTCTTTTTGAGGATCACCTACTGCTGCAGGTCTGGTGGATGTTCCGTCCACTATTTCGTTTAGGTCATACGACCTAAATAGGCTTGACATCCTCACTTTCCAAACACGGAAATTATCACCGTCAAGTTTAGATATCGAAGATGTGTCAAACTTTCTACGGATTGATTGCAAGGAGTGTTTTCTTGTGCTGGAAAGTTTGTACGTTTCCACGGAATCACATGACCTTTCCAGTTTAGACGTATTTCTTCCTTCAGAAGACAACTTTATCGATTCACTGAAAAATTTCAAGATTTGTTGCGACATTGAAAGAAAGAAAGAAAGAAATGGTCACCAGGTAGCTAAGCCTAGCCGTTATGTGCGATTCTTGCAGATTTTTGGCATGATGCGAGGCATTCGGCGACTAAACACTTAATAAACATGGTTTTTTCATTAAAGTTATATATTCAGAGATAATAAGAGTTACATACTTATTTGGACAGTTCTATTAAATACGTGTATGATTTGTTATACATACATATTATGTAAGACTTGTATTATGTACAAGTTATTGAGAACTATTGATCTACATATATACAAAAGACCTGCATGGTTTCCAATATATAGGCTTTGTAAATCAGGAGGAATATGTATATAAAATTACATAATTTTAAATAAATGCTAAGAAAATACTGTTCCATCACATAGTCTACGATGCAAGTAACCATTAACTTGTACAAATATTGTACGTACATATTTAGTTATGCATTTCTTGTGAAGGATTAGCCCAATTGCAATAAATACGCTGACCATATAAATTTAACCAATTAACAAAAATGTGAACACCCCGTGTTAGAGTAAAAAAATGCCCTGTCAATCCTGGTTTCATAGCGAAATATTTGTGTGGATTTAATATTAATAGACAAAGAAGTTTCTGGTTCCGTGACCTGTCACGATTACACTAACACTCATCCCTGCGGCGATTCAGTAAATTGCATGCACGAGTCTTAAAGTTAAAAGCTCGTTTCATAGAGCAAATTTAACTTTAAACTGTGCTTACCCAATGCCAAATCATTTACTTAAACTCACTTGTTGGCTTCTTCTATTATTAAAGTGGCTTAAGGTGCTCGATTTGTCTGTTCGTTTGTCCGTCCCTTTGCACATATGTAGACAGAATGTTTGCAGAACGCCTCAACATAATCAAACGTCATTTTCGTCATTGTGCTTCTAATTCTTAATTCTCGGTCTAGTTAGATAGGGGCCAATCCGACCACTCCCACGGCCGCTGGGCGTGTGGTCCAAAATTAAATTTAACCATGGGGAGTCATCTTGAAGGAAATTTCAACACGAACTCAATATATATTTACATTGCCGACCCCGACCAATTCATCACCGATTGCACGAGGTCAAAGGCTACACTAAATAAAGTTGAGTAAATTTACCCTGGCAAAGGTAAAATTTACTCAAGGTTGAAAGATTTTTGCTCAACCTTGGGTAAATTTTACTCAATAGTTGCCTTGCTGCAACTTTACTCAAAATTGAGTAAATTTTAATTAAATTTATTTAGAGTGTACAGATGGCTAAATACTCAATTGGTGTAATTTTTCACTTTAATATATGTAAATATGCATTACCCTACTTTCTTATGGTCGTTGAAACCGTTTATTAATCTATGATAATGTTAGTTAGTGAAAATTTTACACGGAACGAGTTATGTCTTCGATGAATGTAGGCAGGAATAGTCTTGCATGAAATGTTGGCCCAAATTCTTTGAATGATCACCACATGTACATATGTAGCCTAGCGATGAATAGCAAATGAAGTTCCACATGAGTTCCGGTCCAGTACTTTCAGTTACATGAACATATATACATATCAATAAGTGACAAGCTTACTAACTTCACAATTTGTTAATATGATGATACATTTGGGTTGCGACATGGTCATCAGCTCTATTTAGATACGTATACATATGTAAATCTGCAGCAACATACGTACTTATGTATATATTAGTAAAAAGCTGACTACGCAGTTGAATTAATTAGAAAAAGTTTAACTTGCAATTTGCAAGTTGCAAATTTAATTAAAAATTCACCTTAACACAGAAACAGAACTATACCTACATAAAAATCGAAGATTGTATCACTTTTCTAATCCTTCCAGTACAAAAATAAAATCGGAAAAATGATGGGTAAGTATAATTGTTTATAGTCATACAATTACAACTTATTTAAATACAAATGTACATAATTATAGTTTTTATTATGTAAACTTATGAAAGTATAAAATAGTGTGAGCTACTTAATGTGATTGAGTTCTCCGTCTATTCCTCAGTGAGAAAAGTACTTATCTTCAAAACGCATTGTCATAGTCAAACCCGGTTTTCGCCAATATGCTTGTAATTTTTGGTTCGATCGAGTGGTCAGTGTGGTCAAGGGCAAGGTTACCCTGGCGCGTGGTCAAAAGTAAAATCTTAATTTTTAAACGTGATGCCATTTTTAAAAAATCACCGCTAATTCAAAATCGTAATTAATTTTGATATATGTAGTACCATGACCATGGTGCAAACCCTCATAAATGCAATATTGTTATATAGACATTTCTGGTGTCATTTGAAAGAATATTTAACAAGCTTTGATACTACGTTTTTATGTGCGATTGACAGGATTTTATTTAACTATAGGCACCACACACATCAGGACCTCAGAGTCTCTCCCTTTCCAAGAGTCCAACAATCCAGAAGTGGACGTATCAAATCATCCGCAAAATAACGATTCTGTAAAGAAGATTAGCGTAACAAATCAATTTACAGGAGCTGCTGTTGCCACATGTCTGGGGCCCGACCTTACTGTGATTAAGGTATTTACAACACAGTTTTTGTTAGGTTTATTAAAAACTAGAACATTTTGTTGCGTAAATTTTCAAGGGTTTCTACTTCTTGTTCTATGCCGCCCTGGGATCATTATTTCCATTTCTGAGTGTATATTTTAAACAACTCGGATTAAATGGAGCTCAGGCCGGGGTGCTGATTGGAATTAGACCATTGATCGAGTATATTGCGGCGCCATTGTGGGTCAGCCTTGCTGAGAGGTTTGTGGAAAATATGTACAAGTAGGATACCCCGGGTAGTAGTAAGTAATACTCGCAACCCGACTTGAAATCCTTACCGGCTACCCAGCTGAGTATTTATGTTTCAATAATATCGAAAATTTTCTTAATTTTTTCGAAGCTTTTAAAGATTTACAATTTTTTAAAATTCTAAGTTGCAAACTTGATATTACAAAGGTGAAAAAATTGTAAATAATTTTAAACTTTATAGATAATTTCCACACAAGATATGACCAAATGTGTACACATTCGTTCCAAATATATTCTTTTTAATCAAGTACAAAAATTAAATGGTTAGGATTGGTAAATTTTTGTAAGGTTTTGAATTTCAAGAAAGAAAATTGTATCTAAATTACTCGCCCGGGTAGACCGGTTACAATAAATACTACCGAGCCTTGTCCGAGTATCGCAAAATGGACCGGGTATCTGTAGCATCCGTAAAAGAAGTACAATTATGTGTGGCACAAATCAATAAAACTGAGTTATCTAAATAGGAGGAATCGCCTAAAGATCTTCCTGCTAACGTCGTTATGTTTCTGGATATTATTCACTTTCCCCCTTGGCTTCATCCACGCAGAACCGGTCGCCTGTATCCATAAAGTTAATAGTACAGCCGCAGTAATTATGAGCGCTGACCCTGTCCAAGTTCAATTCTACGATAGAAAGAGGCGCGACATTTCAAATGATAATATGATACTGCTCGACTCGATATGCCACCACGTTTCGAAGAGAGACCTGCCCAACGCGAAAATGAATCCAGGGATAACCCCCAATAAAGTTCACCACGCCATGAATTACGATCCTAGTAGACATGCCGCCTGGGTTTCATCATCCCTTTCAAGTCAAATCTTTAAAAAACAAGATGTCAATATAGTTTTCTATCTTCTGTTAGTGTTCGTTTTAGTCGGTGCAGCACTGTCCTCACCGGCAACCGTGATTTCAGACTCGGTCGTGTTAAGATATTTGGGAGGTGAGGGCGGGAAAAGATACGCACATCAGAGAATACTTGGGTTGTGTGGATGGGGCATTGCCGCGTTTGTGATGGGGCTCGTCCTGGATTATGTCCCGTTTCCATGGAGGAAGTGTGAACCATTGTTGTAGGTAACTATGTAGTAATGTAAGTCTCGCCTACCGTATGTTTTTAGATTTTGACGAAAATACTCGTTATCGATCACAGATTTACTTAATATGCAATCTGTAACTGCTAATAGTTAAAGTCGACGGATATATTTGCAAACGAAGAGGAAAAACGCGTCTTGAAATTCACAAATTTTAGATATTGAAAATTTACTGCTCCATTTCTCTTGAAAATATCCCAAGAAAGCCCAAGCATGAACTCCTTGTATTGGTAGATCGCGTCTCTTGCAAATTTCATATGTCTTAAATTTCTTTCCGATTGACACGAGTTTGTTCAGAAGCCGTGACCTTATACGCTGGGAGACTTATCCATATTCTTAGTCGTTCGACAATGGGAGGCATAGTAACAACCGCGCTAAAGGGTTAATGTAACTAATTTCTGATGGGTTAATATAGGAGAGACACTACACCGTCTGTTTCTTAGCATTTGTTGTGCTAATGGGATTAGCCATTGCAGTAGCTTCGACGATGAAAATCCCGGAAGTGCAATTGTCAGACGGAGAATTACAGATTGATGTACGACAAAGTGAGGATGGCAGTGGATTTGAAAATGTGCACATTGATGAAGCTCAAGCGCCTGTAGAGAAGGTTATTTGATTAACCTTAAGGATACTATACGCAAAAAGGTGTAAAATTTATTAAAGCTTGAGTAAAAATGAAGGCGACGCAACAAATGAGTAAAAGCTATTCTACCGCTAAATGAATTTTATGTTGGAGAAATTTTACCAAAGTTATGTCATTCTGTTTCTTTTACTCGAACTTGAGCAAATTTTGCACATTTTTATTTAGAATATTACAAAACTTATCAATTCTATGGACAGGTCCCCGACATTGACATGACTGGAATTCCTGGTTCAACTGTGTTTGCCCAACAAAATAAAGCTATCTCGGGATGGCTTATAGTGCTCAGACATCCACAAAATTCACTAATTGGCATAGCATTCTTATTCATTGCCTGGATAATGGGGATTGGAGCTGGGTTGATCTTCACGTTTCTATTCTGGCATTTGCAAGTTGGTTTTAGAATTTTTACTTTTATAGTTAATCCATTAATTATATTTAACAATATCAAAATTAACAGGATTTTGGTGGCACCACGACCCTATTTGGATTGGCTTGCCTTGTAAATCAAGTTTCTGAAATTGCTGCCTATTTTTTCGCGCCTCAATTTATCATTCGATTGGGACACGTTAACGTGCTCTGTGTCGGGTTACTGTGTAACGTGGTCCGATTTCTGTACATCTCGTTTCTTACCAATCCATGGTGGGTGTTGCCGTTAGAATTTGTTCAAGGTATGTACATACTACTAGGTACTACTAGGTGTAAGAAATCCTGTATTAAAATTATAGCAAGCGGTATGCATAAATGATTCTCAAAGTGTTGATAAATAATACTGTGGAGAAATAGCTCGGAATTTACATAAGATTTACAATATCGTTGGGAAATTTTTATGGTGGGTATAGTATAATGTTGGTATGGGTATGGGTTCAACTTTCATGGCCAGATAATATTTAATAATGCGTTCATGACTATATTAGATTTCTAACAGTATGGATTTTATATTGCCTACTTGGAACACACCTTTGAAAACTTCTTAAAATAATTGAAACAGGTATTACACACGCCACAATCTGGGCCGCTAGCTGCTCCTACCTGACTAAGAACACACCCCAAGATTTAAAACTACAAGATCAAAACGTATTGGAAGGATTATATCATGGACTCGGGAGGGGTTTTGGTACAGTGGTAAGTTAATAACAGCTTTACACTTTTACACGGTTTGTAAATACTTTCGCTAAAACGTTTAGCCTAGAAAAAGTTCACCACTTTAATAAAGATATGTATTTATTACTTACGTTCCTAAATAGATCGGTGGCATCTTGGTTACTTCGCTTGGAACCAGGCCAACATTTATGCTGTACAGTATAATTTGTGCTATAACATTGGTGGGGTTTTTGCTCTTAACATGTTACAAAAAAAAAGAAATTGGACAAATTAATCGACTTCAAGAAGTAGGTCCACACAATATCGCTGCTGATACGGGAAGATCATCGAAATAGGTTGTGGCTCCACATATAGTGGGACATCTGATGACTAGAAAAGCGAGAGATTTTGATTAGTGGGTTATATTCCCCAAGTACTAATTAGTTTAGAGCATTCTCTTATTTTCTTCGGGAGTGCATTCCATGAGCACTATAAGAAAAATGTCAGCGACAAATGTGTAACAAATAGGATTTGATATACTCAGCCTGTCAATCTTACTTTCAAAACGAAATACGTATTCAAACCTTTACAAAAATAACACAAAATTAGTAATCAGATTTAGTGTACTTCAGAAAAATCGGTTAACGCTGAGGGCAAGTGGTGGTACTGGGTACGACTGTAAAAACCATAGTGTTCCATAGTGTTCTAAAATTTCATTGATAGCTAAGAATGTGTGTAATTAGTTAATAGTTACTTGAAAGGAATTAGGATGAGCTTAAATATGAAAATTATGTATGCGGGGAGCTGCGCTTATTTTCTTGTTTGAAAAATTAAAATTAGTCTGGTCAAAATCAGTGAAAACCATTTCATGTCAAGGCATTGTCCATACATATATTGTGCCATCATGTTCAACACAGTACGATGGGAAACCTTGTCCAACCTGCCATGGTTAAAATGATGACGTAATATATTGACGAGCCCATACTCCTAATTTCACAGAAAAAGTAATTAATTTTATAACAATTCATTTAGTCAAAATTATTGAGAACGCAGACCGGTTTTAGATTCTTCTGTATTCAGTTGAAAATTGCATGATACAAATACGCCCCTGAAATCTGGAATCGCTCACGGAGATGGCGCTGCCCGTTAAGCTCGTAAGACAGGCTGATGTAATACTGTAACCATATAAATTCGGTCATCCCGTGCTGGTTCCCCACAAACAATGGTGGGCATAATTGTGACATTTCATCTGATGCACACCTCACAACATGGGTCTCGTCGGTTTCAGGATGAATTGTTTCTTTGTTGGTATTGATAATTTCATTGAGGAAAACGCCTGCTAGGAAGTTAGCATGTAGAACTTTATGAGGTGCTAATAAAAATTATACAGCGAAATTTTACATCCTTAATTTTTATATTTTCAATTTGTAGAAGCTGAATTTAAAGAATTATCCACATGGCATTTGAAATTATTAATGTTCCCATTCTGCATGTTCCACTGTTATTCCTCATTTGCCGATAGGTCTCTTAGTAGTTGCAGCTCTGGTGGTAGCAGCTGGTTTAGTTGTTAGTGCTGCGGTTGTAGTAGTTGCTGGTGCTGCTGTAGTAGTTGCTGGAACATTTCGGCAAATCCCATCAGCCGTCTGACCTTGTTTAACACAAGTCAAACCGGTGTGGCATTCAAGATGGTTTACTGAGTTGAAGGTACATTCTGTCCCTTCCAAGCCACCACAGAGCTGCTTAGCATCATCCCAAGTTTGAGCTGGTGTATTCTTGCATTGACACTGACCCTTGATGCAAGCTAAGCCACGACCTCCGGCCGTCATCATCTCAGAACCGCATTCATATGGGGCACAAGATTCCAAGTGTCCTGATAAATAAGATGAGGGCAATGATAGAATTTCATCTAGTCTGCAGCAAATTCAACGAACAACATTTGCAAATACCTTTGTGGCAATAGCTCCCGTCTGTGCCCATAATGAATCCAGCATCACACTGGCAACTGTACCCAGTGTTCGAGGCTAAAGAGCTGTCCTCCAGACAAACCGTTTTGTCTCCACATTTGTCAGTTGCATGGTCAGGGATACAAGGGAGACCCAGTTTGATTGTACATGTGTTATCATTGGAGTTGTACCACATGTTGACTGGATTCCGGCACTTGCATCTTCCACCGTCGCAAATTAATTGGTCTCCTGGCATGCACTCAGCTGTAGTCTCACAAGCCCCGTTGGCCCCGGAGTAACAAACGGAATCTGGACCTGATGGAAGTGAAATTGGAATATAGTTTTAAACAGCAAATTGAAATAAATTTAAGCCGTTGCATTACACATAAGTGCATACCCATAACCTGGGGCCAGTTGCAGTAGGTCGCCTGCGATTTGCAGGAAACCATGAGTGCTCCAAGGATGAGGAACAATCTGGGAATATTGGACATCTTGGATATATTTACTTTGGTCGATTAGATTGGCCTTGAGATTGATTTTGGGAACGCGTATGCTGCTTGAATGCTAACTTGTAGCAAACACGAACGCTTTTATACCCGTGTCAGTGGCTTGTATATCCGAGAAACAATAATGGCACTTCCCATGTTCATACCTGAATGGCAAACAAAATAAAGTAAGTAAATAAATCAAATCAGCCAGATTTGTCCTTCATTGAAATTGAGATCAGATAGTGTATTTGAGCAGGTGCGAATTGAAAATCATTCCATAGACGTGGCGGCCACATCGTCCCCAAGCGAAATTAAGTAAGTAGACCTCAAATTATCAAATCACTCAAAGCAGAAATTGACTCCCACATCTTGACGTCAGCCTGAACAAACGGCCTTCACAATGAATACAATAATGAATGTTATAACACCATTGGCGGTAGGCACAAAAATAAGAGTATAATGAAAGATTGCAAAATCCAATATCTGCGCATCAGAATTAGAGAATTAATTAGTCGGTTTCTGTGAGTGAAGTATTTTTGTGAATTAAATATGATAATGAATCGAATATTTTTATGAATGAAATGACGAGGAGAATACTCAACAAATTTATCAATTTTTGAAGATGGATCTGGTCGAACATCGAGGTGGGGAAATTTTATTGACATTATTTACTAATTACCTAAACCAGTTTGATCCCACGATCCGAACAATTAAAGGTTCTGGATCGGCGGAACGAGTGCAAAAATCATTCTTATTGATAACGCTTTTGAATACATAGGCCGAAGTTGTTCATTTATCATGGTTAAATTTTTATATATCTTTCTAAAATGTTAATGCGCAGCGAGGTTGACAGAGTACAACAGACTTGTACCAATTAATTTAAATACAAAGTCGAACAAGTACATTTTACAACAGGGGATATGACAGGATTTGTGGTATTTATGAGTTTAACCTAAATCTGGCAGGAAGTCAATTACAATCATGCATAAAGGCCCTTTGTTAAGAATTTGATCCAGATGCGACGCGTGTATTGTTCAATTGGAATATTTGGTTATGTGCGGTTTTCGTTGTGCAATAATTTTAATAGATGAAATCGCCAATCTAATGAACACGACAGTCCGCCCGACAATTACAAACACTTTAGACTATTAGGTGTGATCCATAAATTATGTCACGTACAAAACCCTTTATTAAGGCCCAACAAGAGAACCTTAAATAACAACTTGGATTTTGAACAAATTAATCTCATTAGACTACATAAACTCACCATGCTCTTGGCTCATTCCATCTGAACCCACACGATCGTCCTCGCACCCATATTTGATATCTTGTCCACAATCATATCACAGTTGCATAATATAAAATAAAACATATCATAAAAATCAAAATTTGAAAATTAATTTTTTTCGCAAAGATATAGCATTTTAAAGAAAATTTGCAAATGCATTGAAAATGCTTTCGTCACGAAAGTGTTGGTTCAAAGGGGTAGGTTACATTTACAGATTTCGTTCATTGTTCATTATTTGCTATGAAAAATTTTAAAAAATTCAAAAATTCAAAAAAATCTGAAATTTGAAATGTATTTAAAAACTCGATTATCGAGAAGACGGACAGGAATCGCTCATTGAGAGATAAGCCAATCGATGCCTTTGGGCCTGAGGAAACAAAAAAGTTTAAAACCCCACGCGATTTTTGTCCGTCTTGGAGTTTTGGCAATTTTTCGAAAAGGTAAAATTAACATGGGCTGCTTGTGTAGACAGTAGTAAATAATTCTGTGTTCCTACGTGGCCGGGAACATTGACAAAGTGTGAGTTGTGTAGTGTTCTCTTGCAAAAGAGAGAAAATACATGGCCAGGCAACCACCACCACCAGGGAGCAGGGTTTAGCACCTCTATTTCCTGGTACTTGATCAAACGTGTTGCTTACAAATGGAATGAGCCTCTTATCGTACACGAAATTTATCCACATGAGAAGCCACAGCATCTTAGATTTTATGACAATGGTTTCCAAAATTTCAGTTCAGAGGTTGACCCTTTAATTTTTATAAAATTTCAAGAGTTTGAAAAATCTACCGCGAGTTGCAAATTTCTTCGCATTCTATGATGATGAATTTTGTAATTTTTACAAATTTTTGAAACTGTTGCTACAACTTCACACACATTATAAGTACATACATACAGTTGTTTTTAATTTCTACAAATTTTTCAAACTACTTATTAAGTGAGATTTAGCAACTTTTTGAATTATGAAAATTTGAAACAATATTCCTTTTGTAATTTTGTGTTCATTTCTTAAGAAAATGATTTCATAATTACACTTGATCGCAACCAATTAAAATTTTCAGTTAACAATGTTCTAGGTTTTTGACGAAAAGTCCACTTTTTATCATTGGTCAATATAGACAAAATTCCAAAATTTTAGAAGAAAAATGTATAATAAATTCACTTAAAAAATCCTACTAGTTTTTCACAAATACCGAAGCAAAATTATTTTTTTCTAGAAATTTTGGTCTCCAGGTAATTTGTGCAGTACACATATGTGTGTATCGGGGTAATTAGCCGTGAACGGAAAATAAAATACTACACAAATAGGTGTACTTCATCGTTAAGAGGTTAATGTGAGCTCAACACCGCTTTCGAGTAGAAAGTAGAACTTGATGTTTCTTCATCCTCTTAATAAGAATGTCATTAAAGAAATCTTTATTATGTAAGTATGCAGTTCATACTATGAACCCAGTAAACTTTTCAAGTTAGATTTAATTCTATTTTAATGAAGCTATTTACCATCAGGGTAGATAGGAAGATGCACATATTTTATCAGTATACTTACATATGTATGTGCATACATAGTTTGGAAAATTAAAAAGTAATTGCCTGTGGTCAGTATTGGGCAGTTCCATTCGTAATTAGTTGATTAAAAAAAGGTCATTAGTTATCAGAAAAAGCTTGCATAAAAGAAGAGACCGACCTGGTGTTTAGACACATATTTATTTTCCTGAATATTTCTTTGGTGATGCAAGTTGCATAATAAGTAAATATTGGCTAGATGGAACCCTGGAAATTTTTATTGCTCTCGTTTTCGATAATATTTTCCGTTCAAGGACAATATGTCAAAACTCCGTATGAAACAAATAACCCAAACGGAGCCGTGGATACGTTTGATTTCATAATTGGTTAGAATATAAATCATTGTAAATATTTAAGTACAATTTTCATAAGTTTTTGCTTGATGAAAATTTCCAGTTGGAGGTGGACCGACAGGGATTATACTAGCGACAAGACTGGCAGAACATAAGAGCAATTTTTCTGGTGAGATCTTGTATCAATTTTTTTAGATTAAATTGTTTCTTGACATTTCTGTGAAAATGATTTTTTGTTCGTCTCATCTTCAGTCTTGCTCTTGGAAGCTGGTCCCGATCCAAGTATTAACACGACAATTCCTCTGTATGAGAGTCTTCCGTTGGGACATTCAGAGACTGATTGGCAATTTACAACCGTTCCTCAGAAGAATTCAACGTTCGGAACGCAGGACAGGGTACAGCATAAATATATATTGTTAGAATTCTGGTGTGTACAGTCAGGCAGGTGTTGATTTCGCTGTGTTAAATTTGGTACCACTTTGTATCTAAATTGTATCTGTCCTTAAAAATCTGCCATCGATATGATAAAACTTCAATTAGTACACCGTATTTACTTACCAATTTCAATACCACCGTTGTAGAGTCATGAATGAATAGCAGCTGGTATTATTTTTATACTGGATTTATAAGAGTATGAATTCAGGTTAGAGTTTTCTTTAAATTTGCAGAAAATTCGAATCGGTCAAGGTAAAGAACTCGGAGGTTCGACCGCACACAATGGGATGATCTGGATTCGAGGAAATTATCGAGATTATGACAAATGGGCTGAATTAACGGGAGACGATAGTTGGAGTTACGATTCGCTGTTACCCTATTTTAAGAAAATTGAACATTATCGGGGAACTCTGCAACCTTGTAAGAAAACCAAAATTATTCCAAGATACATATGAGCAAGCATGTGCAAATATTTTGCAATGCAGGTTCAATTAATTCGAGTCCATGCATGACCACAATTTAAATAGCAAATACAAGATATGCAAGAATTATTTTTTCCAAATCATGTGCATAATTAAGATTATTCTAATTTCTGACAGCTGACGAACGTGGATTAACGGGACCACTCGAAATTACTGAGCAGACCTCGTACTCTCCACTCTGGAAGGAATGGGTCGAAACGGGAAAATCTTTAAAGTTTAACCTTACCGATCCCAACACCAGAAATCAGCAGTCCGGATTTTACCATACACAAGTCAATATTGGAAGCGTGAGGGCTGAGAGAAGTTCGATTTATGAAAAGTATCTGTTGCCAAATTTGTGGAGACCGAATCTAATTGTACTCCGGCACGCCTACGTCTTGAAGGTATCGGATTGTATTTTTCATATTTGACTACAACATTTAGCAAATTAGATCCCATTTCCGGATCTATCATGTATAGTAAACATTCGTATAATCCGATTGGATAACCATCACGACTGATTCCCTATTTCAGGTAAATTTCGAGCCAAACCCGCACGGAACAATTACCGCAACGTCCGTCACGTTTCTCCGACACTGGGAAAAAATCACTGTAAACGCTACCAAAGAAATCATTATCTCCGCCGGCAGTTTCAAGTCCCCTCAACTCCTCCAACTCTCCGGGATCGGTGACGCCAAACATTTAATCAGTGTCGGTGTCAAGCCTGTCCTTGACCTGCCTGGCGTCGGTGCCGAGTTATGGGACCACCCAACCGTGATAGTTGGGCCCTTCATCGTAAACACGTCTCCAAGCAACATAACCTACCTACCAGATCGTGACCTAACGCCGGAAGCAGTCGCCGAGTATGCCGCTCAAACATACCTTTCACTTTCATTCATCTGACTGATTTTGGTAGCGAATGAAAATGAAATTCCTGTCATTTTAATGAAAATAGAATTTCTGTCATTTGAGTGAAATTGGCTGAAGGATTCCGTCATTTCAGATTAATGACTATGAATGAAGGGATTTTCCACTCTTTCCATGCTTCATCCTATGCTTAATACATAGGGAAGTAAGACATGAAGTCCGATGAAGTGAAATGAAATGAATTTGAACGATAATGACTGAAAATCTTCAGTTAGAAATTTCGATGACAGACTTTTGAATGAAAACTGAAATTTTGAACAGGTACGCCGCCAAAGGGAAAGGTCCCCTCAGTTCGTGCCTTTGGTCTGGCTACGGTCTATGGAGTACCACAGGGAACCATAGTTATCCGAACATTATCTACGAACAATGGGCCCAAGGCGGCAATGGTGTCAGCACGCTGCGAGGGGACTTATTAGCAGCCCCAATAATCGATAAGGAAGTTAAAGACGTTGACTCCGTCAGCGCGGTGGTCAGTCTAGGAGTACCGCATAGTTACGGCAGCGTCAAAATTGCAAGTGCAGATCCCTTCGAACAGCCCGACATTGATTTCAACTTTTTTACGGATCCGGACGGCAAAGACTTTGAGGATTTAGTCATCGCGACGAAATTTATTGTAAATTTTTATGAAGGGTCCAAATCCTATGGGAGATATGGAATGAAGCTTTTCGGAAAGAATTTTCCTGGCTGTACTCACTACGAGTTTAAGAGCGATGATTATTACAAGTGCTATGTAAAAATGGTATCATGTGAGTTTTCAATTTTTACATAATGCATGATTAGTTAGTAAAAGTTATGCCAAAGTTTGTCACAATTTTGGAAAAATTGTGCCAAGCTTTACACATGTTATGTTCATTTTCTCACCACAGCGAATGGAATTCACCCCTCAGGAACTTGTAAAATGGGAAAGAAGGAGGACCCTAAGGCCGTTCTGGACTCGCAGCTAAGGTTTGATAATTGAATATTTGAAATTTTTGGATAATTTTCCTTGAATTTTGAATTTTAATTTTCAGGGTGCTTGGCGTATCAAAGTTAAGAGTAGCGGATGCCTCCGTGATGCCACGCATAATCAACACGAATATTCAAATTGCCTGTATGACTATTGGGGAGAAGGTTTCAGACATGATTATCAGCGATTGGACAAAATAGAATTTTTTTTTGCTTGAGTTGTAACATGTATTTTGGAGGGTAAATATCGGCAAAATAAAAGAACACGGCTAGAATTGTACATTTTGCAAACAAAATCTGAAAAAAACAAAGTAAAAGGTTTGTTGTTATTTTCATACTGGACTGCTAAGATTGTGCGTTATACCAAAATGTATTTTGGTATGTAAGTTGCACAGATTCCTCCTACTTTCAAAATACTATCATGAATAACTAAAGTCATAAAATTAATACGCAGATTTTTCGTGAATATTAGAAAAGAATTATAAATATAATAACGTACTTGCATAGTTACTTATATTAAATTCTCAATGAAATTATTTATTTAATTATCATCATAAGAATTATGGAAGCACATGCATAAATAATTTTACGAATTAATGCATTAACTTTTAATATAATTCAAGGTAATTTGCAAGATTACAAACTCCGTGTAGCATTTTCAAGCGATCTTTTGTTCATTATAATAATTTCGAACGGATTCCCAGTCATGGAATGGACCTGGTTAAACACCCAGTCCGAGTAGGCCGGAGCATACGCATAAACGGCGGGAGTACTTGCATCACCACACAAACTGACGTCGCCCGTTTGGTGAGACGCAATTCCAATGAGGATATTCGGCAGGAAAATTAGTGGGCCGCCGGAGTCGCCCTTGATATATATTTTTTACAAATTACATAAATTCGCTAGTTCAAAATAATTAAGAACGTTTTTTAAAGAAAGACGCGTAGGGCATCCAAAATCTGTTCTTCTTATTTAAAACCAGTTTTCAGCTTACCCGAAACCCAGAATTTAAAAAAAACGATCTGAAGCACTCCAAATCCGATTTACCAAAAACCGGGTTTTCAAAATCTTCCGACTTTGGATGCCCTAGTCAAAACCTCATACCTTGCAAATGTCCCGCCCACCACCGCGAACCCCGCAACAGATTTGAATATCCTTTCGCAAATCGTCATCATAAACGTCAGTATTGCATCCATCGAATAATTGCAGTTGAACGGTCGTCGTTTGTAAAATTCTGGGATAGTTTTCTGGTTCCTCTTCGTTTTTGTCTAAGCCTGAAAGAATAGGATAAAATAATGTTGAGAAATAAGTTGCTTCATAAATATACAGAATACTCACCCCAACCAGCAACTGTTAATTCGGAAAACATTGGAACGGCATATTGCCCATTGGCGGGATCGTTCGGATCGGCAAGTACGGCAGGGGCGGTGCCAGGAATTTGTAATGCGTCTTGACAAAGCTGTAAAGAGTACAAATATGTTATCGGGAAATATAAAGCATAGAGTTGGGTTTGTGTATCCGATCCGACAATATCCGATCCGTCGGGGATAGGATCGGATTTTTTCCGGATCTCATTCGATTTCCGGGTAGATTATCCATGTTATGTGGAGGATAGTCCAGTCGGATCGGCTGACCACCATCCCGAATAAAGAAAGATGCTTCGTATTATTAAGCAAAATACGTATTTTTCGAACATTTAGCAAAAAACTAAATTTATGTCGGTCGACGTAATTCAATAGTTGAGAGGAACAAGACTACAAATTTCTGAAAATTAATATTTCAACTTTTAAAACCTTATATTACCCGGATAAGGATGATATCGTTGTACAACTCTTCGTCATCAAACTCGAAATGCAGAACGATTTGTGCAACACGAATAAATTGGGAACGTGTATCCCCTTGTGAGATAGCTCTAGATGTCGATCCTACTTTGACCAGGACTTTCTCCCAGTTTTGTGATTCGTGCAACCCATCGAAATACAGGCAGTGGCTGAAATACCAAATACATAAATATCTTGAAGGGCGTGCATAATTAAATTGTGGTTTAAATTGAAGCTTTCACTCCGTTCACTCTAAATAAAAATGAGTAAAATTTACTCAAGGTTGGGTAAAAAAGAGAATGACACAACCCAAGCGTAAAATTTGCCCAAAGTTGCGTAAATTTTTACACAACATTGAGTAAATTTTACTCATTTTTATTTAGAGTGTTGTTGTGCAGCTTCCGGCTCCAGACGTTGCAAACAGCTTTCGGTTATTTAGCAGAAGCAGAGATTTGTGGTAGCTTGTGGCTAAAATTTATCTAGAAGCCGACGCCGAAGGCGGTTAGAAGATGCGCATCTATGCCACACTTACGCTGCTGTTAAAACGAAATGCCCCGAAATCAGCACGGCGCCACAAATTTGTTCAAATTTGTCCCCTGAAAATGTGTCAATTTTTTGAAAAAATTCGTATTTTTTGATATGCAACTATTTCTAAATGTAATAATTTCAACTTGCTTAAAGGTCCATCCAAATCTGGTTTGAACTCGTAGAGCGCAACCATCCAGGGAAGTTCGCCATTGTGCGCGTCATGTCCCCCAATAATTCTGGCGGTCGCATTTAAATCTCGACGAGTGGGTGGCAAGGCTGTAAAAATATCGTCCAGAATGGCACCCATTGATCCAGAAGTGCAACTTGGATCAGTGGCGGGGTCCTGGGCGGCCACTAGAAAATGATGATTTCGAACACTGATATAGTTACGTAGGTATTGATTTCTTTGTATTATAGAGGATATTGCCTGGTTTTTAAATTAAGGTTTGGATAAGAGCTTACCTTTGCAGAACGGTATCAAGAAAAATTGTGCAAGTACGGGCAAAACCTGTAGCAAGCGAGCTGACTTCATTTTGATAAGTTTTTGTATACAAGTTAGAGTAAAGTGTTATCTCGCTGAAGGCAAGCAAAGGACTGAGTTCAAATTGTAAGAAAAGTCGAACTTTGTAGGAGAGAAGTTTAATTATAGTTTTTAAATGGGAAAGGAACAAACATTATTTCACGCGTGGGGAACGTTCAGAAAATCTGTAACACGGAGGGCGAGGGAGGGGTCGGCTATTGCGTTACCGGCCAACCTGTGCCACATGGTACAACGTGAGTGTAACCTGGTATGCCGATGAGAGTAAACACGTGACAAATTTTACCTTCCGTATTTTATGAACTTTCCCTTAATCAATCTAGAAGGAATTTAAGTTTTGGGAAATTTTTTTAAAAGTAGAGTGTCTAGACTTTTGTTTTACCCCCCGCCGATTTTTAGGGTAGATGTAACAACATTTCTTTCATGGATTTTCCTAAAAATAGTGAAGGGTACCCAGTGAACCCTGACCAGTAATATGTAGTTAAATTCGTTTATTTCATAAAGAATGAATAAGTTATTCATTCACTACATTAAGAAATTTATGAACAATGAGTTAATAACTTTTTTCAAGTTTTTAAATCCAATGAATTTTAAACGAAGAAATATGTATATTTTGGACGTATGACCTTAGCATCATCATGTTTGACTGCATTGTGTCACTCACAGTCTATCTATGTTCACACGAACATTCGGCGTGTTAAAGTTAATTGATCTGCATACGTAAATAAAGGACCCTTTCAAATGTTGATTTTTTAAAAGGGCATGAAAATGGAGACGATGTATTGATTGATTTTATTGTATTTACGAGTTGATTTTAACCATGAATGTTTCTACTTTAAGTTGAACTTGAGTTGCTAAGGAATTTTAAAGAGACCTAGGTACATATGTATGTAGATACCTGTATATCGAGTCGAGATGGGATAATTTTTGTACAAATCTGACATTGATTGACATTTTCAGTTTTTTTTTGTCTGACCTTTTCTATGATAGTTGAAAAATGAGTTCTAATTTAACTTTTCGTATGCACCATGATATGTTTTGATTACAAAGTGCAAACATTTTTCTGCAAGACTAATTTGCTAATTTTTTAATAGCCTTCAAAGTTGGCGAAAGTGGGGGCGGAATAGGCGGAGTGGGAGCGTGTTGAGATGGGGGCGGTCGTGCCCCTCACTATACGTACACTCATCGTCAATATGCACAACTAAACCAAACAAAAATTTGAGCTTACCTCTATGAAAATTAACTGGTTGATTTGATTTCATTCAATTGTCCGAATGAAAGTGGTTTTCGACGTAAAAATGATGAAAACACAAATTAATTGAGCAATAAGAACATTTTATGAAAGTCTCTCTGTCGCACATTTCCTTCTCGCAGTCATCAAAACTTATTGAAAATAATGTTTCTGCCACATTCTTAAACTCCACTCGGTCGCTTGTATAATTGCAGGCAAACCATGAATATTTAAGCATTGCTTCAAAAGCAACCGATTGAAACTGGTTGTAAATTAGCGATTGCATTTTAATAACATTTTGCCTTTTATGTAAATCTATCTTTATTGAATCAAGGACGACTTTCTCAAAAATCCTTCGGCGAAATATTTTATACTGTCTGAAAATATATTTGTCCAATGGTTGAATTAGGGATGTAGCTTTGGCAGGGATTTGAAATCGGATGCATTCTTCCGGAAGTGAGTCATATGTAAATTCATCAACTTGTCCAGCCCAGGAGTCGTAAATGAGCACAGCTTCGTTTTTATCCACATATGGGGCTACACAATCTTCAATCCATTTTTTCATGATCCTTCTGTCGAGCTTTCCCGACTTCGACACGACCAAGTAAATATTCTCTGGGACTTCAAGGTGTCTGCTAACTGTTGGACCTAAACATCCTTGCGGCTCTTGGAGGCAGATAAGGAGTTTTCCCACAAATTTTCCACTCATTGACACTAGTGGCATTACCGTATAGGAATGGGTGTTTGCATTATGCGAAACCAACAATCCAAGTGTATCTTTTTCTCCTTTGGTTGATAAAGTTCGCTTTGGGGAATACTCGTAGGTGAACCCTGACTGGTCAAAATTTAGGACAAAGTCAGCTTGAACACCAATTATTTTTTCTTTAACATGCTCAACAAATGCGCAGGCTTCTTCCTCGACATTGGCTTTGTTGGCATACTCGGCTTTAGTTAAATATTTGGTTATTTTACGAGACACAATTCTATGTTTAATCTTAAAATTTTGAACCCAAGTTGAACTAGCTTTAAATGACAAGGATAATTCTTTAGATTTAATTATTCCCCAGCGTTTTAAATCCACTTCACTAACGTGTATTAGAGATTCTCTTGCAAAATTAAATCTTTCGAGCACAAAATCTTCTAACTCTTTTAACTTCTCTAATTTCTTGCCATTCTGGTCGATGTACGTCTTCATCCGAGAAATTGTTGCATAAGTTGAGATTTTAGGGAAACGTCGTCTAGTTTGAAACAATTTATTTGACTTGACACTGTCATAAAACTTTACAATCTTTATCATCTCTTCAAGATTATAATTATTGTGTTCGATAGTTTCAATCTCCCATTCCTGCGATGACGATTCTTCGGAACTTGTGTCGGTTTGAGCAGCACTGTCACTGTAAATGTCAATTTCATCGTCACTGGCAATTTCCAATGCAACGAGCGATTCACATGTACTGGTTTCAAAACTAAGTAAATTTTCCATTAACATCAGTCCTTCACTTGTTAAATCGTTAAGATTTAAACCACTGTCAATTATAGGTACCCTAGCGGTGTCGTATTTTTGTTTTGCTAATTCTAGTAATAATTCGCACACTTTAATGATTCTCGCCATATTTAGAGTGGTAATTGCTAATATTATTACTTAATTGAACATTTTCAGAAAATTTTTAACAAAAGAGAAAGAGCAGATGCCTAAAATAACAATAGAATTTAAGTATTTGGTGCGCAAACTGGGCAAACTGATCTTTCCACTTCGCACAATAGCATCAACATGCATCAATTTTTTTCAATCACTTAACTAAATTTTCATACCATTAATTAAATTTCAAGTAAATACAACTAACTTATTAAATTTACCAAAAATAAGTTACTGATGGATTTCCTTGGGTCACGCTAATCATAATTACCGTCACAGGTGGTTAGTGTATAGTGAGGGGCACGACCGCCCCCATCTCCCCAAGCTCCCACACCTCCTATTCCGCCCCCAGTTTTGCAAACTTTGAAGTCTGTTAAAAAATTTGCAAATTGGTTTTGCAGAAAAATGTTTGCACTTTGTAGTCAAAACATATCATGGTGCATGCGAAAAGTTAAATTAGAACTCATTTTTCAACTATCATGGAAAAGGTATCCCTAGTGAATGGAAGTTTAAATTCAAAAGTGCACACATTTTTTTCCAAATTAAGTGCAGGTTTAATTCATTCATTTACATACTAAAGTAATTTAACATATGTAAATATGTACATATATGTATATAGATATAAAAAATAATGCGGGATCTAATGTTAAAATTAAAATCATTTAACTTATGTAAAACATTTTGCATACAATACTTCCCCCATCACTTATTAATTATGTCGCAGAAAAGAAGAAAAATGCAAATGAAGATTATGTATGTACATATTTACATGCGTATGTACATGTACAAATGTACATGTAAGTATATACTTATTTATATCTGCGTTGATCAATATCAACAAAAATCACCCACGTATATATGAAAATATTTATAAATGAATGCACGTAGATAAGCATATAGTGCTACATTTGCATTTCGCATTAAAAATCGCCAATCTTTTCATGCATACGTTTCTATTAATAAGTATATGTACATGTACGACCAACATACACACGAAAACGGGTGAGAGTACGTGAGCATGCCAAATTTGCATGAATCCTAAACCACTTGCTTGTCACTTTTTAAAACAAAAGTGTGTCCAACATGTGTCCAAAGATTAATAATTATCACCCTTTTATACTTTCTCTTTGTCTACATACGACGTGTTGTTTGCTGCTCAAGAGGAGGGTAGATTATGTAGGATGATACACTGCCTTTTAATTTCACCTGGTGCTAATAATTCGGGTATTCCATTTATTGAATTTGGATTGGTCCCGTGTTTAAAAGGATGAGCAATAGTTACCCCTTGATTAGTCACGATTACGATAATTCTACGTGGACTTTTTTTCCAGAACTTGTCCATTCCTTGCCCAGTTGTCATACTACACATTTGAATTTGAATACCTTCTCTACATAGAATTTAAATATTTCTACTTCAGAAATATTGTCAGAAATATTGTCAACTATTTTAGTTGACATATTTAATAAACAAATAAGTAATTAGATAATTAATAGAAATAAATACAACCAACATACAATTGCGATGGGAGTAGTTAAACGAAAATGTAAAAGTATTGCACGCCAAGGTAGAATTTCGGCCTACAATGGAAGTTCTGACGAGGAAAGCAACCACGACAGCATCCCTGTCGCCAATGGTTCTCTGAAAAAGTGCGAAAAATCCGAAAGGAAGGCTCGCAAGTTTGGTAAAGATTTGGAATCAGAGCGTTTATTCGAATGTTTTGAGACCTTTCTGCTCTTCGGCTATTGGGGATTTCTCGTCCCGTTTAAAATAACGGAGAAAAATTTGGTCATTCATCCAATTCGTGGGGTAAGCGGAAAAGATTAAGCTTATCTATTTATAAAAGTGTACTCTTAGAATTCCAGACCATATCGTTATCAAATTTTCACGCACCGGTATATTTTTAATTCCAAACGGTAGCAACTATAATAAAGAGAAATTAATACCTGCCTTACTACATATACCTGATTTCTAACAGTGTGCCAATTTTCGCTATTGATATTGCAAATTTTTTATTTTCACAGATTGTGATCCAAACTCTGCTAATTTTCGCAATTCTGACCACAATCTCCAACTTTACGGAGGAATGGGACAAATGGGAAGATTTTCCGAGGGACGAAGATTTCACGAAATTGGCAAAATTAACGAAATATTTGCACCTCTTTCTTACCCCGGTACTCTTGATGTCTTACTTTTTCATGATTTGCACGAGGCTAGAAAAATTCCAAGATTTCGTTGACACATTATCTTCACAATTTCCCCATGCGCAACCTCACAAAGAGGAAGTTGTCAAAGCGTGGGTTATCCGGAATCGAGTGGTAAGTTTTGGAATTTTTTTAAATGTGCAATACATTTAGAAATGTACAAATTATTAATTATTAATTACTACGTACATACATATATTCTGTAATTGTGGCATATCGGAAAGCTAGTGTGCAGAGGAGATGAGTAAAAATCATACCCAAGCTCTTAAAAATTATATTAACCTTTTGAAATATAAATGCATTCATAATTAGATATTGTATATAGTCTGTCTCAAAATGAAGAGATAGTTTTGGAAAATTCTACTATTTCTTAATAGCGTACACTAAATCTAGAGTTAAGTACGTTGGCTTGATAAAGACTACAGTTGACAGTTCACTCTGGACTACTTTTTCTTGCCTAAAATAAACTTAGAAGTGCATTTACTTTGCAAACAGGTAAATTATTTTTAATAGTGTCGCATTCCTTCTTACATAAATTTCAACAAAAAAATATGCATAATTTATTAGAAAAAACAAATCCAAGCTCCACGATAATCTTTTACTGCGTAAAAAGATGCATACAAAATACATTTCTGATACTAACAAAATTTTCACGTGTCAAACGCTGACGCGAATGCACACCTCCCACTTGTTTCCAATCCTACACAAAAAATCTACTTTTTCTTATTCATCTAGGCTTTCATTATTTTCGCAATCTTGGTGACCGCACAACCCTGGAACTTTGACCGACTTGAGAAATTTGCAACTAGTCTACACATCACTTTCAATACGGGAGGACTTTGCAGCGTATTATACACGATTCTTAATTTGGGGGTCCAGCTTTACACCAAAACTTTGAAAATTTACATTAACATCCTTCTATGGTCGGTGTCCATTTCCTTATCCGTTGTAGTGGACAGCACAAAAAGCTACTGTGAAGATGATGGTAAAAATAAGCCGCACAAAATGGCAAAGGTACATACCTACATAAATTAATAAACTCATGCCAAATTTTAAAATTTACACTCTTACAAATAACGTTACTCCTTTAAAACATAAAATCATTCGGGATTCTGTCTTAAGTAAATTGTACCAAATCTAAATAGAGTAAACTTAATTCTTTATCAAGTTACCGTTACTCCGGATTGTGTATGGTTACTTAATATGGAATTCAGAGTTTACTTAGCAAAGGGGGAACATTATTTGTAAGAGTATAATTTTTAAATCCTGCTCGTCTCAATTTTTCTTACATTTCACCAAAATGTGTTACCAATTTTTTAGTGTCTCGACATTTTAGCAAGGAACGACCGCGTTATGGACAAACTCAACGCGGTTATCGGACCGCTAATTCTTGTCTGCCATATTGATCTCATCCCTGGCACAGTGTTCAACAGTTGCAACTCTTTTCTCGGAGATTCACCCCTCTGGGAATACCTTCCCCTCGCCATGCTCAACTTGTACGACTACACGGCCAGCGTAAATTATGAAGAGGTACATACTACGCACATGAATAAATTAGTTGTTACTCTTCAATTAAGAGATCAATTAATTAATGACGATATAATATTGCGCGAGATTTAAAAAAATAATACTGAACGTATGGTTTTCTAATTTTAATTTTTTGCAAAATTTAGTCTTTCGAAATACTTCAAAACCTGGTGATCCGAATTTACAATGAATCGAGGCGATACAATAATCCAAACAGTGGAAGAAAGTCGTCGAAATATTTGAAGGAGATGATGCGCATCATTACAACGTTGAAACCGGTGGCGTTAAGTGGATGTGATTTATTTCACGTGAGCTATATTTTTGCGAAGCGGGTAAGTGCTGAAATGAATTTTGGTTGCATTGTCAGACCTTTTTCGTGATACATATGCACATAAGTAGGCAACGTTAATAAATTAACTTTTGCAGATGGCCGCCTGTTCAACGTTTATCCTTTGGACGATTTTGTCACAAGTCTTGTTCAAAACTTATGTGGTCAGTGAGTAAATTACGCAATGATTTTTTTACTTTATAATTTTTATATTGCCAAAAAAATATTCTAATATGTTAAGAACAAGGTAAACATCTAACCACAGTAAGCTTCGATTGTGTATATATTTGTTATTGATTATTATTTTTTAATTAAATACAAAATCCCCAATAGAGCAAACATTAGTTTCTTCAGTATAAAATTGTATGTAATTGATCAAACGTCTGGCCATTTATTTTCATGCTTTGTGTATGTATGTAGATTATAATTTTAATGAAATTATTGTAGGGTAAGTTAATTAGTTCATCAATATTAGATTATACACATGATTCGTTTTCTTAATATTGACAATAGTTAATGTAAGGCAATTAAACTTACATATGTAGCTGGAAATTTTTAGTTTATAAGTTTTGCAAGAATAATTTTAAATCATAAGGTTTGACTATTAAACAGCAACAAATTTTCGAGTCACCAGTACTAGATAATGAAGTTAATAAAGGTTAATTTAAATCGCTACTATGTACACAATCAAAAGTTATTTATATACAAAAATTAACAAAGATATCACACGATATCATGATAGTGTTTCGGTAATAAATAGAGATGAATCTACCGGCTCTAGTGAGTGCCGTATTGATTGGGAATCACAGAGCTAATGGTGAGTTATTTCCAGACAGTTACAAAAGTATGACCTAGCGGTAGCGTACATTGTGTATATATTTCCATCCCATACCCCATAGTTACCGATCGGTGATACATACATAGATAATCCGTCAACGGAGTTTCTTAGAGCGGAATTATGAATATGCATTAATTTAATTTTTGCTCACTAAACCAGCAATAGTGCGACACTCTGGTCTAGCCAAACTGCGAACAAGGACAAAATCGACATTTTATCAAAACACCCAAAACTCCCCACTTCCACCCCTACAGGTTGTACCGCCCGCCAAACTCGAATTTCATACTTTCTTCTTTCACCCCCTCCTCCACTTTTCGCCAAAACGCTCCATTTCTGCACATACGCTTGACTCCACGTCATCGCCCTCCCTCCAAACGATACCAACACTACCGCCACAACGACTAAAAGTCCCGCCGTCAGGGGAAAGATGACATACACCATGAGCGGCATTTTCTCTCGAAATTTTAAACTCACATTGACCGACACGACGAACTGGATCGATATGATGTCCACTCCCACGCCAAAAACCCACCTTAGGACTTGGTTCGATTTAAAGAGTAAAATCCGAATGCAGTCGTACTCCATTTTATACGGTTTCATCCCCTCTTCAAGCCCTCGAAGTAGTTCCGTCGAGGTACTAACTAGTATTATTACCATGTTGAAAATCGTTACGGCAACGAAAAACCTGTTAAATGTAAAATAAGTTTATGTATGAAATTTATTGATTACGCGTCTACAATTGCCCCCTGTCGTGGTGGTGGTTGCCATGGAGACGACGGGGGTGGGATTTTTGGGTGCGCGTCTCTCTTTGTTAAGTCGTAGTAAGTAAGTAGGAATAGTCAGTACAGTCGAGTTTTAGTCGTTGTCAGAGTCAGACATTTTGGATTTTAGTCGTCGTGGTAGGCAGTCAAATTTATGAATTGTTAGTTCTTTTTGTTGCCCACGATCAATTTATAATTAAAGTAAGTCATCAATCAACTCGTGTTGTTGCAGAGCTCTGAATTGTGTTGACCATCGTTTAATTGATTTAAATAAAATCTAGTTTAAGTAGATAAAATAATCGTATATTCACTCAGTCACTTTCTTTAATTCCAACGAGCAAAGCACAATTAAATATTCGTAAAGACACTATACTCCGGGTAGGTGATAGCTTGGTTTTTACAAAACCAATGGTACCCGAGCAGGGCGGCGACCACGAGGCGAATCGCCATTCCGTGCCACGTGGTTGGCCAGGTTGGCGAAATTGAGGTCATGAGAAAGTATCCCGTGTCAAGTTGGCCGAATAGCGGCGACGTGGCCATCCCGAGGTAGAGCTGAGCTAGATTTAGGGCTAAATAATGAAGAATGTAGGTCCATACTTTCACCTTTAGTTTGTAACGGGAACGTTGTTCAGGAGTTTGGCGAGGCTCTAGCGTTGTTTTACCTGGATTGAAAACGTTACATTAAAAACTTACGGTCGAACTAGGGTAAAGAAAACTCCGGGGATTGGGTATTGAAACCTTATTCGCCGAGGGGTTTTACATAGGTCTTGCGGGTTTTGGGGTAGATTGGAATCAGTGCCTGATGCATTAAGCTGTGAAAACAAGGTTTTTCTATAATTTTGCAACAAAGCTGCTTATTAATTTAGTTTTCAAGACTAATTAATTTGTGGAATTTTTAGTAAAGCCCTGTGTTCATACTTTGTTAAATTTGAAAATCCTCACTTTGTGCGTATTGCTCATTTTTGCTACCCCAAAACCCAACAAAATCTACAAAACCCCAATACCCAAAAGACCCGGAGAAGCATATCCTGATCAGCACCTTGTACCGCCTGACTTATTTATAACATTAAGTCCTGATTGAAACTGTTTATAAAAACGGGTATTCATTACAATTTCGCATATTCCCATGGCGACGTAGTTTAACAAAAACAATTGCAAACTAACTGCATATTTTGGGATGCGCAAATTTGCAAATAAATTTTGAAGCCAAAATATTTTGGAAACCTAAGAAATTTTTGTTTTAAACATTGCTAACAATGCGAAATATAGTAACGAATACCCCCAAATATGAAACCGGGGTGCTTTACTCATACCTGTTCAAAAATTTGGTCGTCATTCAAAAGTAAATCAGTAAAGTAAATCCTACTGAAGATTTTCATTCACATTCAGTCATTTTCTTTCAAACTCACTTCATTTCTTACTTCGACACATGTATGTACAATTATGCATTGGATGAAAAATGAAATGAGTGAAGAATCCTTTCATGCACGATGATTCATCTGAAATTGCGGAATCATTCAGCCATTTTCATTCAAATGACAGGAATTTCATTATTATTCCCTACCTTAGTCGCTCGAATGAAAGAAATTGAACAGGTATGGGTTTTCTGATTGAAACAAAAGTCGGAATACCCTTCACCGAACTAACGCAATTTATGTAACTCCATTGAAATCCAATTGATCCAACTTAAATGCCAATAAATGGCGTGACTCTGCATCCATATGTTCACTTCGTTGATTCCGAAGAGCACTTGGTAGAATTTAGGAATTGACGTATGCCGTCAGCTCGAGCCAACCGATTTGATCGAGTTTTAAAACAATCAGAATTTCCATGAAATGGATCACATCGAAAATATGCATCGCAAGGAAACCTCTGAACTTTTCCGGATCTTCTCTATTTACCCTCAGCTCGCCGGAAATTTGAGGAATTCTGTACAGTTTCGAAAATGCCACAATCGTTTTTCCGGCTAAGCGTGCTGCCTCTTCCATGATGCAGATAAGTATTCTTATCCAACTATATAAAATTTACGTGCGGACTCTCGTTGCATGAAGGTTTGAACTTTTATAGAAATTGAGAATTCTGAGAACCTGTCAGTCTCAAAAGTTTTGCGCAAGGATCATTTAAGGGACTTTTAGACTTATGTTGTGGTGTAGTTTCTCAGAAATCTAAATTTAGGTAAAACTTTAATCTTGCGTGGAGCTAGAATAGGTCAGGAACCGAATAACAATGGAGAGGTGTAAGGTGGTTATCACCGATCGAGACAGGACTAATTTTAAATTGTCCAGTCCCAGAAATAAGCGGACCCTTATTTTTGCATTTTTCTGAATAGGCAAATTTATGTACACCCTTGGCGAAATTTTAAAGAAACAGCCAAAATCAGGATGTTCGAATTTTAACCCGATTTCAAAAAATAAACCCGATACATATGTATTCAGAATTACATCCCTGAAAGTATGAAAATTCATTTTTTTTAATTTTAAAAATTTGATATTTTCATCCTATTTCTTAATTTTTAGAAACCCAAAAAATGATAATTTTTTTAATTAACAGTTTTTTTTAATAAATTTTTAAATTTTCAGGCATATAATTCTGAACACAAATTGGGTTTATTTTTTTAAATCGGGTTCAAGTTAGAAAAGTTACAGCATTTTTTAAAATCCTGATTTTGGCTGAAATTTTTTTTTGAAAATTCCTCCAAAGAACGTAAACGTGCCGATTCAAAAAAAACGCAAAAATACGGGTCCGCTTATTAATACTTAGTGTATTTACAATTTAAAATTAGTCTGGTCGATATCGGCAATAACCACGTCACACCTCCTCATTATAAGTACACCCACTATTTTTAGCACGGTCCTAAATCTACTAAACCTGTCCCCACTATGAATTCCTCCCCGGCACGTGGAGATGCTGCATTTCAATTCAAGGATTCTGGCCTCGGGGACATCCACATATGAATCAGGTCACGCAAGTATCGCGACAGGTTTTCTTTTTAACCTTCAATTCAATTACAATGACAAATCAATTCATAAACTCTCGATATTTCATTTCTCTGGAGGTTTTAACTAAGGTTCAGATTTTACCAAAAAGGACTACGGACAATGAAACTCAAGACTTAAGTTATCAGGTTGCAAAAGAAGACTGGAGGTAACTTGGGACGAAGGAAAAGATAAATTTGAGCATAACTATCGATCACAAGAATTAATTTATTTTTCATTCAAGCTTGAGCCCTCTGACCAATCGCGTTCCTCATTTATTTTACCCAATGGGAAACAAAACACGTACACCGTTTCTTGACCTTGAGGACTTGCTTATTGATCAATTACCATACTCAGTACGCATTAATGCACCATTTGTGTACAACCCCAATCATACATTATGTACATATGCATAAGAATAAAATCACACACAAAATCATGTATGTGTCATACGCAAAATCTTAAATGAAATATTAGTCCTTACAAATTTCACGAATATCGTCACAACTTGAAGAAAAGTGAATTGTGCACGGTCATACCTTCAGTTTGTTGGACAAGTCATGTATTCAGGCCAGTTTGGCATAGCTGTCCAACTTCAACTCTTGAAGCACCTCGGTATGTTGCCTTGTAGGACTGTTACATTCCTCATTAGCAGAGAACAACACATAAGTACATATACTATGGGTTACCGCATTTGAGTCAATGTTACGAGAAATGAAATGCACAACTTTCTTGGGGACTTGCCGACAAGACAATGACAAGACAAGACAATGACATTCCCAAGACGGTCTGTTTTCGATTATGTAATTGCTAATGGCAAAGTCAATGTGATAAAGGCATACAAGAAATTCAAGAAATATTATTCAAAATTCTGTTTTTTTCAATTCAAATATGAGCGAAATTCTAACATACATAGTTTAAAATTAAAACACTGTTTAAAATTCCAAGTTTAAAATTGCAAACTCCAATTTTAATTTACGTTATTCAAGCTGATTGAAATCGTTATCTATTTATATCTGGTAGAATTTTCCTGTTGAATCAGTCCTGACGAAAAGTTATTACAAAAAATCACAAGCATATATGTAAGTAAGTATACATTCAACTTAACCCTTAATGAAAATCCAATGCTGAAAAATACAGTATCACGTATGCAAAAACTAATTATACGACTTTAACATATATACTTCAACTCAATCGACTTATGTACCTAGATAAATTAAAAATGGTTTCTTTCTTAGGTTATCAACTATTTCTACAAATTTAGCAACAAGCAGTTTGGATGGACCGGTAGTTGGTTTATTATTGTTCTCAAAAGCAATAAACATAGAAGTCCCATGTCGTTAAATTGATAATAAAATTGAGTCAAAGTAGTTGCATGCCAGAGTTATTTTCAAACTTCTCGGGAAATTAAACCTTGACTTTAGCCAATTTAAATATTTATGAATTCAATAAATAATCAGCTAATAAAAATGATGCAAATTCAGATGACACATTTTTAATATCTTATAGATAAAATTGTTACATATTTATTTTTCTTCTTAAACAAAATTCTGACCCTCGTAACGCGTGTGACCTTGTGTTAACTTACATACTTCCCCAAGGAATGCCAGCCCGGCTAACAAGAGTCCCTCCCACAATAGGAAAAATGGTCCTGTCAGATACATTTCAGGGCGAGGGGCTTATCGGCTTTGTCGATGTCTTATCGTTCTTAACGTTTTCCTCCTTTCTCTTTCAGCCTTCTGGCTTTCCTGAGGAACGAACTTGTGGTCGGGACCAGATTCCATAAGGATTCTTAAATACCAGTCGAACACTACCTTAGATAAGCATTCAAAAAAAAATTATCGTAGAAAATTGAATCTTTGGAAAATATTATTTATGTAGTATGTATTTATTTATTCAAAATTTGAAAATCAACATTTATTCAATCTTTGCATCTAATTTAACTTTATTTATTCGAGCGATTTCTCAATATACCCATGTACATACACATTTGTGGCTAATTTCTGGGTTATGACAAACTTGGTCAGACCAAGATGTTACCGAGCGGTTGCTTATGACCAAGGTCACATATCATCACCGGTGGGTGATAAGCAATAGGTTTGACAAAATTTCTTAGAGTGGAACTAGATTAATTTATTTAACTCTTGCCTTCTAAACGAGCAATAGTGCAATACTCTGGTCTATCCAAACCTCGAACAACGATAAGATTGACATTTTCTCAAAACACCCAAAACTCCCCACTTCCACGCCTACGGGTTGCACCGCCCGCCAAACCCGAATTTCATACTTTCTTCCTTCGCCCCCTTCTCCTCCACTTTTCGCCAATGCGCTCCATTTCGCGACATACATTTTACTCCGTGTCATTTCCCTACCTCCAAAAGATACCAGCACTACCGCAACAACAACTAACAGTCCCGCCGCCAGGGGAAACATGACATACACCATGAGCGGCATTTTCCCTCGAAATTTTAAACTCACATTGACCGACACGACGAACTGGATTGATATGACGACCAGTCCCGTTCCGATTACCCACCTGCCGACGTCGTTCGACCTAAAGGCCAAAATACGAAGACAGTCGTATTCCATTTTACACGGTTTCGTCCCCTCTTCAAGTACGCGCATAAGTTCCGTCGAGGTTCTAATTACGATCAATACCGCCGTAAAAATCGTCACGGCAACGAAAAACCAATGATACCCGAACAGAACGGTGACCGCGAGGCGAACCGCCATTCCATGCCACGTGGTTGGCCAGGTTGGCGAAATTGCTCTCATGAGAAAATATCCCGTGTCAAGTTGGCCAAATAAAGGTGTGGTGGCCATCCCGAGATAGACTTGGGCTAGATTTATAGCCAAATATTGAAGAACGTAGGTACATATTTTCACCATTAATTTGTGACGTTGAAGTTGGTCAGGAGTTTGGCGAGGTTCCAGGATGGACTGACCTGAGTAGATGTTAGATATAATAAAACTTGCTTACTTTTTGAAAGTAAAAAAAATACAATAAATGCATATCTCTAAGTATGATGGGTTAAGAATAGCCCCAAGAAACAGTTTCACTTCATGCTTGGGGTCAAATTAAAAAAAAAACAATGAAGTAAAAAGTAAAAAATGTACAAATTGGGAAGCACTGCTTAGAGAACTTAATTCTGGCTGAATATTAAGTGTTAATCAGAAACTTGTTTCGCTCGACTAACATACATACGTAATTATTAATTATTTATGTAAAACCTTTGTAGCGTAATAGGGGTATTCATTACGCACTCGTATGGAGACGTACATAATTTTGAAACAAAAATCCTAAATTAATTTTTAAGCCAGAAATAAGTTTTTGCTAAAATCTCTAACGGTGAGAACCCATAATTAATACCCTCAATGAGATGCTGGGATGTTTAGCTAATTTCTAACCCCCGGTCCCGAATACGATCACTTAACTTACGCATTTTCTGCAACTCCATTGAAATCCAGTTGATCCACTCCCAATCCACGTAAATGGCATGACTCTCCATTAATATGTTCACTTCGTTAACACCAATGATAAATTGGTAGAATTTCGCGTATAACGTCATATCTACCCAACCTATTTGACCGAGTTTTAAAACAAATATAATTCCAAGAAGGTGGAATGTATCTAAAATATGCATCGCAAGAAAACCTCTAAACTTTTCCGGATTCTTTTTTACATGCCGTGGTACACCAAAAACTTGTGGAATATTATACAGTTTGGGCAATGTCGCAAATTTTTTTCCAAATCGACATGCTGCTACTTCCATTGTGCAGGTCTAGCTAAATGGGTTCTAGACCCAATAATTCTAATACTTTGGCAGGATGTACATAAATTTCTCTCAGCGGAGAACGATCACCGCATTTGTAAAATAAATTTTTCCACAAACACACTTGTTTATTACAACTTTTTTTGCTACCTGCCAGTACCAAAATCACGACAACGAAATATCTACATAAGTCTGGTTGATTCAGATAAATTGTTAATAGTAAATTAAATTTGTGTCATAAAGAACAAAATATTTCATGAAATATTGTTTTAAGTTCATTTTTTTAAATTCACACCTTATTTAAAATTTTAACCTTGTTTAAAATTGTAAACTCAGATTTGAATTTTGTGCACTCTTGTCGTATTGGCCATAGATTTATTTATACAGTCGATCGTTACCCAAGCTGGTTGAAATCGTTACAAATATTTTGTGTATAGAAATTTGAAGCCAAATTTTTGTATTAAAAATCGGTTCCAATACGGAGCACGTAAATAAAGCCGTACAGAAAATCCAATACTGACAAATATCACGTAGGCAAAAACAAATTATTCAACTATTGCGTATTTAACTCAAGGGACATACATAGGTAAATTTAAAATGGTTTCTTTCTGCAATCAACTATTCATGTTTAGCAGCAAAGAGTTTTGATGGAATGTTCGATGTCATAAAATCGATTGCTCCGAATACTTTTTTATTGCTTTGGTTATTTAATCTTTGTATTCATTTCTAAAATATAATCATTAAAGTTATGGTATGACTCATGCTTCCATAGTTAAGATAGATACATATATACAATGAAATCGTGTTTTTTCGGCTTCCCACGATTTTCGAGTTGGATGGCTTAAAACTTGCGTGATATTGAGTAGATCAATAATTCGTAATAAAATTGTGGGCGCGCTTAGCCAGTTTTCGAGATAAATGCCAAAACGTGCAATTTTTTTCTAATTTCTAGTTTCTTTCTTAGGTGCACTTCTCACGGTGTAGTCGCGATTTTTTCTCCCAAATTACGAATAAACCATTCATCAAAACCATATACTCTCCTATGTATATCATTGTATTCCTATTTGCATTACAATTCGATTTATAAATTAAAATTTTTCAATCTTTTGACATTTTAAAAATAATGACAATGCTAAAAACTGAACAAGACATAGAAATTGACTTCGGGAAATAAAAATGTTTTTTTGAAACTGGAAGTTTAAAAAATCAGAAAACTTGTAACAGGCTTTTACGTGGCGCATGTACAAAAAAAATCTAAGGGCATAAATGGCAGGAAATTAAGTGTCGTAATCCGGTTAATTGATCACTTAAAAAATAAAAATTATCTAATTTTGATAAAATTTGAAATTCATACGCAAAATAATATTTACTTGATTTTAAAACTATCAAAATTGTAATCCCAAAAATGTGTTTGAGGGCGAACGGAATCACGGCTCTTGTGGAGTTGCACAGTCTCAACTACCCCATGACTTTGAGTTTCAGAGAGTACTCGAGAAAAATTTAGCCTTTTCCAAAGCTCTTAGGATAACCCTACCCTAAGTTACCCATGAAGAGCCCACGGTGAGTGCAAACACCACAATTATTATTGTACGAGTAATTACTTGTACAGCAGATAATTTAAATTATCTATGTCATCCAATCCTTCGTATGCTAAAGAAAGTACAAAATTTTTGAATAAAGAGTGCGGCAGCCAGACATATTCTCCCCCGTAAAAATATATTTGGTGTGCCATCAACGACGCTATATCTTTTCAAATAGATTTAACGGAACGAATGAATAAACGATTCCAACAGGTTGCTTAAGTGGATCGGGCTGGAATTTTCTATGCACAATGGGACTTTTGTGTGGCACAGATGTGTCTGGGTGACGTAGTCGATCCTTTTTTAAAACTGGATTGAAGTTGAACTTGGACTTGTTGGCTGGATGGGTTTCATAGTTACACAGGACAGACTACAAACTAACTTTTTTTCGTGAGGAATGTGATAATGATAATACAAGGTCTGGCTGGATTACATTAGTTGTTAACAGTAGTGAGGAATCGATTGTATTTACAATTGGAAACAGGTGTTTTCCACAATTAATTTCATCATTAGTATATAGTATTACCAGATTTATTAAAAAATTGTCAAGCAAATTTAAAGCGAAGTCGCATATCACAGTAGGCTACTTACTATACGCTTCGTCTAATTGCGTCTTTTCTCTAGAAAAGGGTTTCCAAGTTTTTAATAAAATGAGTAATTCTCTATGTCGACTAAATCTTTCCCACGTGGGATTGATCTTCTTAACAGCTTGGTTGCTGCAACCGAACCCAACCTGGGCAGGGACACCGATCAAAGGAAATCGGCTAAGACCCGGGGACACCATTGCTTTTGTCTCACCAGGTACAGTTGAAAAGATCATGAAATTAAGTCAAATATTTATGTTAAAATTTCTGAGTTGGAGTCAGAAATTAAAGTTTCCAAACATTAATTTCCTAACGCTACATGTAAATTCACTTTATTCATACAGCCAGCGCAGTTCAGGCCGTTTTCCCAAATATTGACGAGTATAAGGATCACGTCACTAGTTCCTTTAATGCCCTTGGATTAAATGTTCTCTTCTCCCCGAATGCTTTCGAGTTCGGGCCGAGTGGTTTGGCCGGAAACGATTCGCAACGTGCCTCGGATATTATGTGGGCATTTACTAACCCTGACGTAAAAGGGATCATTGCCAACAGAGGGGGCTGGGGTTGCAACCGGATTCTAGATCTGGTTCGGACTCATAATTTGATTGGGTTATTATTCAGGGGATTAATTAATATTTATTTTTTTAGTTGGACTACCAAGTGATCCGGAACAACCCAAAAGTATTCATGGGCTATAGCGACCTAACCGGGTGCACACTTGCATTAAACCGCCTCACTGACCTCGTGACTTTCAGCGGTCCCGTGGGAACGGACACATTCGGCGGCAACTTTAATACTTTCTACATCCGAAAGGTATTGATTGACGGAGAACCCAACGTGATCTATTCGAATCCCCCGCCCCTGGGGGGAGGACCACCAAATGGAACAACGACCATTGTTCCCGGCACCGCGCGGGGTAGGCTTATTGGGGGAACTCTGACAGTTTTAGTGGCCCTTCTTGGAACCCCTTATGCCCCAGCGCAGGATGAGCCGTACATTCTATTCTTGGAGGATACAAATGACAACACCTATCGGCTCGACAGGTTGCTCACGACCTTGCATTTGGCCGGGTTTTTTGAGAATGCGAAGGGCCTCATTTGGGGAACTTGCATGGAGTGTGTGCCAGATAAACCGGGTCATTGGACGGTGGAAGATCTTCTGGAGGAAAGATGGAGTCATTTGGCTAATATTCCAAGTTTCTCGGGGGCCATGATTGGACACTTTGGACAACAATTCACCCTCCCCATCGGCGTACAGGTGGAGATGAATGCGGATCTTGGGACTATTACGTTGTTGGAGGCTGGTGTAAACTAGTAGAAATTGCGTGAAACTAATTATGTGGATGTCGTGTCTAAATTTTTCAGTTACCTCGTTGGAATAAAAATAAATAAATAAATAAGTTGAATTTGACTTTTATAATGTATGTAAGAAAAATCCGCTCATACATTGTAAAAGTAATTGCAAAGTATACTCTGACATGTTTGCATTCCTGTATTGCATAGATTACATTTCTTTATTATTTGTAATTAGGCGACTCGTCACTAATGTTTTGCTTTTAGGGGCCGTCCAGGAATTATGTAAACCAAAAATCACCATTTTCTACACCTAACCTTCTCCCCGCTTTATCATGTGTCACATTGACACGATCTCATTGTAGCCTCGCCCCCCCCACTACCACGTTACATGCATAACTCATGAACGGCCCCTCATGTGCATTCAACTGGCAGGCTAACTTTTTGGGAAACTTGGCTGACTCAATAGTGGTTGGCATTTTGGCTATTATTCTATGGATGTACGAAGTAACAAATTTTTAAGTGCAACCAGTAAGGAAATATTTAATGCCAGTTTTTAGCCGAGTTTATGTATATCGAGTGATAAAAGTACATCAGGGACAAGTTCAAGTTTCTTATGAAGCATTTAAATAGTACGCAAATACCTATGTACATAAAAAGATCAATAAGCAAATAAACTATTAGAGCATATTTGCTTGGATGAAAATCTAGGTGAAAGTTAGGATTAAGAGTGCATGAAAATACATACAAGTATATGGAAGTACTTATTGGTTGTGGTTGGAACATAATAATTGAATACATGCAAGTACATATCCTGCACATGTAAAAATCCTGGAAATCATCTTCGTCTTCTTACACAACTTAATGAATACATACAGCAAACTTTCCTTTTAAGCTGTGAACTTATATATGTGCTCACTTCTTGAATAGGAATAAAATCAGACTGCATAACAACCTCAGCTGTTGCATTACTGCTCACTTACATATTTTGAAACATATTTTTGCATATAAATATTTGTTAACTATGTTTTCCTTCCTTCGAAATTTAAATCCTTGTTTTGGACTTAATCCGACACTAATTGTCAAGGTGGTGTTAATAATTAATCTCGTAAGTTACTTATTTCATACTTCGGGTTACAAATGCAAAAATTCATAATTTGCATGCACAATTTTACATATGTATTTACGTGGTTACATTGTTCCAGATAATGTCCATAATGGGCACGTTCGTCTTCACTGCCAGAGCAGAAGAATTGATTGAGTACACCAAAACGAAATTTGAAGAAGGTATGCAAATTTTTTAGCAGAACGTATGAAATATATTTATTAATTGCGAAAATTATACTTCAACGTGGAAACTTTTTCATGAAAGAATTATTACACATTTCATTCAATATTAATTAAAATTGTAAAATTATTAGTAATATTATACTTAGCTTTTCTTTATGTGTAACTTTGAGCAATGTTCAACTTAAAAGTTTGCATTTAAGAAATACATATGTACATAGGTACTTACATAATTTTCTGAGCGTATGTAATTTACTTGCAAGGGATTTAAACTTTTGTTATCTCATCTAATTGTACATACTATCCCCGTACTTAGGCTTTGCACCTCATTTGCATAAATCTCAATAGCCCATTTTCGGCGATACGAGCTTTCCATGTTGAATAAACTCTATGGCTCTCGCGAATGCGTTAAAATATGCAAATGAGGTGCAAGGGCTGAGTGCGAGGATAGTACGTACACATGACCAGAAAATCATCTTATTTAAAATCATAACCAGCTTTACGACGTAATTATTTCTTTTGTTTCAGTTAGCACATCCGAGTGGGCGATATACAGCTGGTTCATGGTTTTCATCAATCCTCTCATGACCATCTTGTTCTGGACTTTGTTTCGTGCAGTCGGAAAGGTTAGTGGGTGGTGCGACATAAAAAATTGGGGGTTTGCACAGACTTCGTAACCGTGCATTCATAAAAAAAATATTCGCCAATTTATGAACAAAGGGAAGACCTTGGAAAAATATTCATCTGTTCATTTCGTAAAGAAAGGCTTTGAAAGCTACATAGTTCCTGACTTAACAGCATAAGTAATAATCGTGCTCAAAATATCCTAACTTTTAATTGTTACGAAATACATATATTTAAATACGAAAGTTCATAAGGATGGGATTTCATAAATTTACCTTACCAGATTTAGTATGTACAATTGGCGTGAAAACCCTCATTAATAATGTGTTTCAAAATGATCATCTGTTGTATTAACGCAAAATAAATGAGAAACTTATTCCCACTAAAGCTTAAGATTGGTGATGAATTATTACTTTTCTTAGCAAGAATCTGCAATAATTGATACTAAAAATTTTTGCAGAATGACCTACCAACAATTGAACGCTGGAGGGTCGGTATATTTGTCATCCCAGGATTTCACATCTTTTGGAGTATATTTTCCTCCACGAATGCTAAAGCTAACGATCTCCGGTCACTGTTCGGATTTTTGTACGTGCCCATCTTCTACCTCACAATGTACACTAGCTGGACAGTGTACTACTGGTGTCGGATAGAGAGGCGGAAATTGGAAGGTTCTGGAAATCGTGTCAAACTGGACTGAGCAGTTAATTATGTAAATAAACACAAGTGATATTTTGCAAGCACTACATATATTTTCCGGAAAATTAATGTCTCAAGTTGTAAATAAATATTTTGCAAATAAGAAAGTGTGATACACATAACATTTTTAATTTGGTTCGAGAAAAACCTTGAATCTCTTTTTGTCTGCGTTATTCCAATTATGTAAATACTGTTATAAATATGAAAAATGCCGCACATACTTTCCATAATGGGTAATTAACCTTATTAATCGTGGTTATGTATGTAAATATGTAACAATTATGTATTCCCTCACATCCTCAATTTCACGCGTAAGAAAATTTGATTGTAACGAAAATATTCAATCCGATGTATTAAAGGCAAATATATATACGTGTGTAAATATAAGAAATGAACTCTAACTTGTTTGGCATAGAAGTAAATACGTATGTACATATGTACATGCACAACTATGTAATGCAACTAGCGGTATATTTATGTAGTTAATAAAATAAAATTTTGAAGCGTAGCTTACATATTTACATACATGAAAAGAATTCAATACTTGAATATTTCCTTGAACACACGATTGGATATTTGTGGCAGGTTTTGATGAGAGCTTAAAACTGGTTTTATCTTTGGAGATGCTACATTTTATTGGAACCTTCATTAACTAGTACATTGTTATTGCACCAGGTCGTGGTCGTGAACACATAGGTTAACAGTTTGATATCCTGGTTGGAACCTATATCGGACGTTATCCTTTGCATGCGTGTTGGGGTGGACCCAAAACACACTTTAGGCATGTTTTGGTGTAAAATTACATTGTATATCGTTACGAAAGATGAATGTTACTAATTTTACGATGCGGTTTGACTCCTTGATTTCACCGTTTTGTTAGAGGTACGGAACTACTTTGTCCTGGTCGGGTCAGATATTTACATAGTTTATCAGGTACAAGTTTATGCCTTACGCATTGTGCATCTTGGTTGTTATTCTCATTATCCTTAACTCTTTTGATCCGAATGTAGCCTCGTGAGTTAACCGAAAACAAAAGTTTGGTAGAATGTGGGTAAGCTGTTTTTAAATTTTTAACCTAATGAAAAATTTCGTAAAATTTATATTATCTAAATAAATAAATAAATCCTATTTTTTCAGTTTCTCAATATATTGATTATTTGTACATTGTTTCTTACAACGAGTACGAGTCTACCGATGGAAAGAGAGTATAAGACTAGTACTGAAATCGGGGATCAAGGTAAGGTTTATACACCAAATACACAAGTATAATATGCACCAAAACTTTAGTAAAATTTTTGCCCAAGGCTTTCAGTCAAAGTTGGACTAATATATTTTGAAATATTGGTCAACCGCATATTTACATATTACCACAAATATATGAATCGTCTCATTCGAAAAATGAGGAGGTGTGAGATTGTTATCGCCGATATCGAACGGACTAATTTATAAAATGTATTTATGTAACTTTTTTCTTGCAGGAGGTAAAATAGCTCTGCCAGAGAATCTTGCAAATAAATCAGTCAGCATTGTGTCAAATATTAGTCCAACCAATTTGTTGGTAAATTAGCAAAATTATTGAGATAATGAAGGATCAGCATATTTAACTAGTTTTTACAATATACTTATTTACTTATGTAGAAGGATCGCATTGGACGATCAGGTGGGAGACAAGGTCGTCAAAATTTCCCCTTCATGATTTACGGCGGATGGTACGGATGGGTTTGATATTTACTTTGATAAGAATTTAACTGAAGGTATTCACGTCAGCCTTGTTAAGTCAGTAATCGCGTAAACTTAAAAAATTACAAAGTTGATAATTGTTGCTTACGAACTGAAAAACCTTACGAGAAAAAAAGCTTTTGGTTCCTAAGCTGATGTTCGTAAGTTTATGTATGTCCTTACGGACTTACGAAGTCTGACGTGAAATTCCTCATTTATTTATTTATGATTCATATAAAATCTCGGAAACAGTTACCCACCCGGCTTTCAGACGAGCGCTTGGGATAAGCCGCGAAGTTGCGTAAGTTAGTCAAGGTTTAAGAAATGCATGGAATAAAAAGTGACAAAATGATCATAATCATGTAAAATCCCTTCGTTTTAAAGAGAAACTAAAATCAAATTAAGTTTGGAACTGGAGGTCTGATTGTGTAGAATTTACTAACAATAGAGAGGTGTGAGGTGCTTATCACTGATTTTGACCGGATTAATTTTAAATTGTTGACACACTCAGGAACAAGCGCCCCATATTTTTATGTTTTCTATCATGTTCGTGTTTTACCCTATGGCGGTATTTAAAAATAAATTTTCAACCAAAATCAAAATCTTTTTAAAAGGTGCCAGCTTTTCAAATTTTAACCCAATTTAAGAAAACTCACATATGTAATACCTGGTCTTAATGTAATACAGACTTGACTGTTACAAAAAAAGCTTACATTATTGATTTTTTAACGGTGTATGAATAGTTAGGTATATTTTGATAAATTATTGGAAACCTTGTTAGAAGTTATTACCATACTTTTCGTCTTTTATTCAGTGAATACATAAGTATTATGTCATTTTAATTCCCATAATATATTTATGAATTTCTTTTGCACCATGATTAAGATACAGCTATAATTATTTTACAGATCCCCGGGTGTGTTTGCGTAACATCTCCGTGCCCGTGTTGTGCAATGGGATAACCTATGTATGTGCGGAGTAAAAAAAACATAAGTAAAAAACGACATAAAATCCGCTAGCTCTAAAAAGACTAAAATCAAGAAACGTTTTGGACCGGTTTGCGTAGAATGGACTTATGTTGCTCGAATATTATAAGTTTACGCTCTTAAAAATACAGAGGGTGTTCATTATTTCTTCGTATCCCTAATATCGTAACGTAGTTTACGAATAAAAAAAACAAGGGGTCAAGTTTCGTAAAATCGTAACCTTAGTAACGCGATTTTCGATGACAAAATCTTACTAAGCTTATAGAATCCTGTGATTGAATACCCTCATTGAAAATACTTATTGAAAATTAATAAAGTGTTATACACAGTGAAAAAAAAACCTTCCACAACTTTAGTTTCATTGCATCCAATTTTAATTTCATTAAGCACATGAAAAGCGTATTTACAGTTTAAAACTTCAGCGGTCAAAGTTATTTTAGGTTAAGTAATATAGCAAAAGTCCAATTATTTTGCAAAGTTATACAGTGCAAAACTACACAAGTACATACATAATTAATAATGATAATTATGTAAACCCAGGAAGGACAACGCGTCATTTTGGGGGCAGTATGGCCACTGATCTTTTTGCACTGGATTTCGGCTTAACTATTGTCTTCCTGGCGCACAGTTTTTTTTAACCAAAAATCTCAAAAGTTAATTAATTAGGGAAGTGCGCCTAGCGCAAGAGACTGGCATAAAAATGTGGATATCCATAAATATATCAGACTGGGTTTACTAAAAATTTACGATGATAAAGTAGTGACCCTACCCTACAATCACCCTAAACCATAGTTTGCTAGGTTTCGTGTGTGGCATCCACAACCACTTTCTTCCTAAAAACTCCCAAACAATTTTTCTCACCCACCTGGAGCTAGTTTGCTACCACATTCTGTTGAATCCAGTCCATCCATTCGGTGTTTCTGATTCATTAGGATATTAGCTTTTAAAATCTGTCTTTTTCAATGTGACCACATCGGGGTAAATTTTTGACAATTTCATCTCGGCAAAAAAATCAAATCTTTTGAACTTTTTAGCAATTTTGACTTATTGACAGCGAGTTACGTCCAGCCAAAAAATAATTTTCTGCAGAAGACGATGACCAATGACATGGATTCCAAAATTCATTTGATCCAGTTCTTTGCGTACTTATTTTGGTCACTGGGGTCATTTATAATAGAAGCTTCATGGTCATTGATTTTCTGTAAATCCCAGAATTTCATGAAAACGTAATTATGCACAGCATGTTCTATAACAGAGTTTACATTTCACTAAATTATCTGTCGATTAAGGCTATTCGGAAGGATATCGAAATGGGAGAGTAGTTGAGGTTCCCTTGTCAGATAAATAAGTTATCGACTTATCTACGAAATTATTTGCACGTATATGTACAGGAAAGATTAAATACTTAAATATGCGTTTATCATACTTTCCCACCACCCTCCCGCACGGCAAGCGTAGACCTGCATACGGAAAAAATTGGAATTAGACCTGCAGGTCGCCGACGGCGACCTGCAGTGCAAAGCTAGACCTGCAAAGCAGGATCAGACAAAAAAATTTCTGACCCAGCAATGTGACACATCAAGAAATTCCATGCGTGCCGTGGTTGATGCTTGGCGTTGGCATCTTCAAAAGTTTACCGGCACAAGGGAATAATATTTACAAGTGTGACGCATGTTTTCTGTTCAAAGTTTAACTGTCTTTCCAATGAAATAAAAATGAAATTTGAATTCCCAAAAATGAAAGCGTTCTATGCGTTTATACCAGTAACACTTTATCTGACCAGACTAGGTATAAACAAATAAAGTGTCAGCTTTACTCAACAAAGATATGCAAGCAGAGAAATTTAGCATAGGGCGGATATGTATGTTGTTAAATTCCTCAAAGTCTATAGTCAAAGTCAAAGTATATATGTATGTACCGCAATTGCTGAATGAAGAAAATTACTCTGGCATAAAAAAAATCGAAATACATATATACTAAAATATTCATATTTTGAAAATATGTAGCTCAAAATGTGTAGGAATATATGCAAGAAGAAACTTCAAAATATGCATGCAATTAGGTATATGTGCTAAAACCCCAAAAGCTTCATGCATATAAATATGTAAAACTATGTTTGAATTTTTCAGATCGTGTTTAGCTGGGATGCTAGTATACGAAGTTCTAGTATCATCTGGTTGGTATGAAGAAGGTGGAAAAACATACATAACCGCCGTCTGGTTACTAGCTTTATTATGCATAGGTTGGGCAAACATATCGCATTCACTCTTTAGTAAAGAGTTTTTACTAAGGAAAGTGCGACATTCATTTTACTTCGTGAAAATTCACAGTCGCATTCTAAACCTGTGTGTTTGTGGAAGGTAAATTAATGAACAAATAGGTTTATAAATGTTACATACACTGTCTAATAAGGTAAAATTCGTAAATGAAATAAATTGACTAGATCTGCAATTATCTAAGCATCCAATTTTGATCAAATTCGTAATTTTTAGGGGTATACGATGGCGTTATTATTGTTAGTAATGGCCAGCTCCGTCGTCGTAATGGGGTTGGAGGAATCAATCAGCAGACATCGGACCTGTTCACTTCGAATTAATGAAGTGAACATGAAAATGGCACCAACGCTGGGAAACAAGGAATTTCTCGAATTAAAGGTATTTATTTTAACATGCTTGCTTTAATTAATAAATGCAGATTCATTTTATATCCAATGCAAATTAGGCTATGTGTCGGAAGAAAGAGGATGCTGCTCTTTATCATCCTTGGGGGACGAAGGTTGTTTGGCTGCAGAAACATCCGACAAATTCCAGGGCCCAAATTTATGGAATATAAATATAGTATGCATAACAGCGCGGGTATGAACAGTGAGGGGCTTCACACCATTGGCGGAAGAGAAATTAAACATAAAACTGTTTTATCCAGTCAACTTTATCTTATGTATATACATTTCTAGAAAAATATTATTATTAGTTTTGTTATATATGTAAACGTTGTTTTAATAATCACGCTTAATCGATCGGTAAGTTTTACTTTACGTTTTATAACGAACTCTACAAGTTAAAAATTCATGACTACTTCCGCAAAGGAACATTTGCATTTACCTAAACCTTACCTGTATATGTAAATAAATATATACTTCACTCACTCTAAATAAATTGATTTCCAATCTAAATATTTTACGAACACTAACCCATTCGATTTAGCCAACTGAGCCCTTGGTTTTATCATTCCCTTATTCGCAATTGGTGAAGAAGAAACAAAATATTTCCGCTATGGCGTCCCCCCTTGCGTGCCAATCTTTGCAAAACTTTGCAACTGCTTTCCACTATTGTTGGACGTGTCCCTTCACCTGGGACAAAACGAGCAAGAAATTCGTCGCCACAAAGGCACTACATTTACTAATTACCTGGATCATAGTCGTTTTCCTCGTCACCCCGATTGTTTGTGGCGTATGTATTGTCACTATTCTTCTACAAATTTACGGAACGATTTCACCCCCACTTACAAGCTTTTTTGTCTGTGTTATCATTGCGATATTAACCTTTTTTGTTGTAACGGTTGAATTGGTTATGTTTCTCTATGTTGAGGAGTTTACGGCAGGCTGCAATCATTTGACACAGATTTCAAGGCATGATAGAAAACATGGTATGTAAAACGATTTTTAAGTTTTGGACAAATTAATATATAATGCGTGAACTCCTTATTTCTTTGTATCCTTTATAAACTAGTTTACGAAAAAACAAAATTTTTACCTTCGTAAAAATTATGCGATTTTCAATGACAAAATCTTAATCAGTGTTTCGCTTTTGCCGGCTAAAATGGTTTTTTGTTGGCCAGTGGTCAAAAGTGGTCAAAAGTGGCCAAAATGGTAGAAAGTGGCCGAATGTGGTCAAAAGTATTCCATTGGCTAATAATTTGCGAGGCGGGTTTAAAAAGACTCTCGTCCCTTATTATTTATTCTTTCTTTGCACAAAGTACATTATAGTTCTGACAATGCAATTGAAATAATCTGTAATAATTATCACTCTAATAAATTCAACGTGGACAAATATAGTAAGTAATGTATACATTTGCTTGATACTAGAAATGGCTCGTTGATCAATTCGTAGCTATTCCTGTGGCAATTAATGATGCATGCATCAGACGCAATGTGTAATTTATTGCTTATTTGTAGAGTTAATAACCAATTTTGAAATTTTAGATCCAATCAAAGAGCGATGTCACATATAAATAGCCGGCAACTTATTCTGCAAGATACTGGCGAAATCCTCAATATCCTTAGTAAAATCATTAACTTATCATTATTCCTTGTCGTAGAATGCCCCATTTTTGCATTTTGGCCACTTTTGACCATTTGCGACCTATTTTGGCAAGTGGCCAAAAGCCACTTTTGGCCGCTTTTGACCGGCGGTCTGGCCAATCTGGTTTTTGCCAAGCGAAACACTGATCTTAATACATAGCATGCCCAAGCTACCTGTAAGTAGCTCTTAACTTTAAAACCGTTGAAGATAATAAAAATCTGATACTTGCGTTGGATTTGTCGTGCGATTTTGCATAAAAACCACTAATCGATATTTTAATTATTGCAAAGCATATCAACAGGGAAAATGTTAAAGGCACGCGGGCGGCGATAATTTTTCACCAAAAAAATTAGAGGAGAAATAGCGAATTCTAAAAGTGTGACAGGAATCGAACGTGTACTTCAATTAAGTCCAACGGGATATGAAAACGTTCATGGGGACCAGGCCGACTAAGAACAGTCGAAGAAATTTTTTTTCAAACCCTGCAAAGACCACACCCATCGTGAAGGCGCTGAAAGATAGAATTCGAGGAAATTCACGAAATTCTAACGGAAAATAGCCTCACGGCTGATAGTGTGGATGCAGATTATCCAACGAGTGCTCAAATTAAACCTTGGACTTAAGGCTTTGAAACGTTGTACCTGTTACATGCTGAAAATTCCTCAGAGGAAGACCAGACTAAAGAAATGAAGGGCTCTCTTGAAGCGGTACGCTCCGAAAAAGCGAGGAGGATTATTTTTACAAATGAGGAGATTTTCAGATCGGAAAAATCTTTGAACAAACCAGTTGACCTAATCTATGCAAAAGGGATCAAAGACGTCTGCCCATATAGACAAAGGGTCAGAAAGTCACATTGTCCAGGTTTTGTGATGATTTTGGTAGGTGGGAGCAAATTGGGGTAATTCCTCCACATTTTGTCGAAAATGTGGGGAAGGAGAAGGAAGAAAATTTCTCAAAATATGTTTTTCGGTCCGTGGAACATTCCCTAAGGAGAGGTCCTATTCAATGAAGTCGACTGGACCTTTGTGCAGGACTCAGCACGAGCTTATAGTGCAAAAAGTGATCAAAGCGTGGCTAAAAAAACAAATTCCTGACTTTATCCGCACTTTGAAGTTGTCATGCTCCTTGATGAATTTGAATCCCCGGAATATGAAATGTGGTCAAAGTTAGGGGCAAAGGTGTGTTCTAAGCCTTATAAAAGTGTAGAGCCCTGAAAAAATTTTTTGACCACGAAATGGAACACTATGTCCAAGAATTCAATGCGTGCTTCGGCGGAGGACTGCAGGCGTCTTCTTCAGTGCTGCATTAATGCAGGAGGAGGAAATCTCGAAAAATAATAATTGTTTTCTATTCAAAAATTAACTGGCTTTCCACCAAAATTAACTAGAAATTTGCAGCACGAAAACTGTTGAAGCTAGAGCTTTCCATTTCACTTACAGCTAGAGTGGGCCACCCTGTACGCTTGCAAAATCTCATAACCGTCACTTAACGAAACTTATTTTACGATAGAAAAAATACTAAGGATGCAAAATTGTACATATTCTTGTAATATTAACATACCAATTCGATTTTTTTGCAGCATCACCACACCGGAAAATTGATCCACTCGGACTCTTCCTCAACTTTAATGTCGCTCTGTTTTCGATATATCCGTATTTCTTGTGCCCATTTTTATTCTACTTCGATTTAGATCCGGGCCTTCTCTTTACAAGATATGTTCTCCACCTCGAATTAAACACGTTACTAGATCAATTAGTCACACAACCTCTACGATTTCTCCAGTTCCTAGCTATACTTCAACTTTGCCGCCTTTTTCCCATCTTGGTTTCCACGTTCTCATTGTGCATAACAATTTTTCTTGATGCGATCCATAAATTGGAGTCGCGAGCATTTCTAATCCGATTTTACCGATCTAAGGCAGATCTACAGATGAGAAAATATCGAGAATTAGCCCTAGTTCTGAAACTCGTTGATGGCGTTGTCGTCCCGGCTGCCGCCATTCTGATGGGATTGGGACTACTTTTGAGCGTTGTGTTCAATTTCGTGACCATTAAACTGTACAGCGTTATCCCGATGCCGCTTTATCTCTATTTTCCATCTGTGTCTGTCCTGATTCCAGTAATTATTGAAGCATTGTTACCTTTTGGGATAAGTTTGAATGTGAAGGCGGTCCAATTAAGGAACAAGTGGGATCGACAGTTGGAGCGATGTGGGGATAGAAAGTACGTGCGGAGAATATTGAGAGCCATCAAACCGTTCTGTATTAATTGTGGGGTTGCGGGATATAACGTTTTGAAGCTTGTGAAAGGAACGAAAGTTTGGTTTTATGAGCAGCTACTTAATTATACAATTTCAGCCTTGTTGACAAGCACAAACTTACCTGCATAGCATGGATAATAAATCAAGTATTATATACCGAACCATAGATAAATTGTCGCTGATTGTTGTGGCATCCTATTCTTTACTCAACCTATGTATAGTACATATGTTGTGGGCTTCACAGGTATAGATACACTCCAATATAAGTATATGTAGTGAGAAACCAAAGGAGGTAACTTGTGGTAACATAATTATCCGTCTCCCAAAACTTATGCGGTCGATCCCTAATTCTACACACGTCGCGTTCTCTTCTGTGGCCAGCGATTTTGTACTATTTTAGTAAATCCTATCCAAATTAGTGAACCCATTTTCGCGATATTTGCCCTCATGTAGTTCACATACTCGATGACCAACAGGCAGAAACATGCCGCTAGACAGGTGACGAGAAGAATGAAAACATTTTGAATACCGTCGCCAAGCGTGACCACTTGAAATGTTTGATGGAAATCTTTCTCGTTTCTTTCAAATTTGGCCTCCATTTCTCGTACTATTGTCGCGTTTAGGATAATCTGATCAGACACGTGGTTGTAAATCCCTGAGCTCAAAAACGATTTAAGATACTGGAGTATCCGTGATTCTCGCCAAACCAGAAGAATAAATCCGACCGGACTTTCAAACATTATTTTCCCTCCGCCATACCATTTTTTAGCGGGATAAGTTCTCTTCAGATATTCGTAGTAGGCGCCCACCTCAATCAATGGCCCCATATAGGCTGACCTGTCGCACTTTAGTAGCTCCTCCTCAATAATCCGATTTATTCCTTTAGTGGTTGCATTGGTGCCCAAAAGATTCAATTTATCCGGATACCACCGAATCCTTGGATTCATCGTGGAATAAAGTAATCGTAGTAAATGCGGTGGATCAAGAGAATAAAAATGAACATAGTAAAAAGTGTGATAAAAATAATTTGTAAATTTGAAACTCGCAGGAGCACTTTTGCTTCCCCACCGTTCTACGTACTCAGACAAAATTGTGTAGCAGAAACCTCCCAAATTTTTCACCATCGGAGGAATTCTGAAACCCGCATTTAGTTCGTCGATCAGGTGAAGAATTGCGTTAAATCGGTCCATAATCATACTCGGATCCACCATTGTTTGTGGTTTCCCTTGACACGAAATTTTTTCATAAGTATCGCCCCGTTCCCCAGGAAGGGGGGAGTTTACATTCATTATGATACTGCTCAGGTAGCAATGGCTTATCACTATGGGGACCAAAAGCCACGCAATACTAAAAACTCGAAGGGGTGGAAAATTGTTCAGTTTTTTTGGAAGCTTGTCCACCTCGTCGATTAGACAACCGAAAAAGAATAAGAAAATTTTAATCGGGTAGAATTCTTTGTTCAAAAGATAAAATCCTAACGACAAGAGGCACGTTGATAAGAGCAGCATGATAACTGTGACGATGTACATGACTGGATCGTAAGGAGCGAAATAATTCGAAAACGAACGCCTACTAGAAAAGTGTGCGCATGAGAAAAATGAGTAGCCGGAGACACTCGTGATGACAATTTGGTTAATATACATTAAATCACCCGACAGCCATTTACTTGCGTAGAAATACACCGGGTAAAAGCAGACTTCCATGGAAACAAAGTAGCACTTGTCGTAATTACTTCGGAAATGTCGGGTTGCATTAAGTTTATTTAATGCCGCAACGAATACAATTTCTGAGATTATATGATTCTCTGAAACTTCTTCCCAATTCTGCTCCAATCTTGGATCGATTGGGAAGTTTAAAGGAGTAAATAAAATTGTATATTTGCTTGAAGTTTTAGTGGAGCAGGCAAAATTTGATAGAATTGAAATAAAACCTTTTTGGTAGCATGATATTACCCTATTTTCAGGGAGAAATAGGACCACTGCAAATTTCACCGGAAACAGCAGCTCTCCCATGATAGGTTGTGAGTAGAGGGGGGAATTCATGCCAGACTCAAATATTTTGGGATTACTAGGAATTAGGACAAAATTTAAAGAATCTGGGTAAATTCTTATTTTGAGTTTCTTGTTGAGTGTGAAATAGTGATCGCCTTGAGTAGTAATCCAATATCCTAACGATTTTTCGTAAAATTTTGTATAGTTTGGTGAGTTGATGGTAATAAATAAAATAACGATTTCGCCATGCCAGCCTCGATTTTGAAGGATATCGAGTTGTGAGGGGGTATTGGTTGGTATAACCCACGGAACAAACTCGACCGGAAAGTCTCGTTTGGTCAAAGTAAGAGGAATATCCCGGGTGGTTGGTAGATTTGAGGTGGAAATATTGTTGTAGACGAGGTGATATCGACAAGTGGTGTGGGGCGAAAGAACAGATGCCAAATTTATATTGGATAATTCAATGATGGGTTCGGTGAAAATAAAATTTATATTGCAAAATATCACGATTAAGGACTTGCAGAGCTGATTGAATTCGGCCATTGTTGATTTCTATAGTATTTCTCTAACTGGGTTAAAAATTTATGAAAAAGACGAGATGAAACTCATTATCGCACATATGTATGTAAGACTTGGAACATTCAAAATTGAAAAGGTTTAAAAATAAAAATGTTATAAAAATGGGGAAAAATGTCGTTTAAGGAAATGAATTTGGTGAAAGTAACGTACTAAGTAAATAAGTACAAAATATAAGATGTTGAGCAAAGTTATCCTAAAGGACCGACCAGGGTTTACGTTTTGATATGTCAAACTGAGAAATTTTCTATGTATCGTCTGTCGAAGTGGACTTGATTCCGTGCAAAATAAACGTCGAAGGTAACTATTTAAAAAATTAACAAGAGACAGCATACTTATTCAGTAGCTTGGTTTCTACTGAAAGCTAAGATAATATTCTCTATAAAATATTTTAGGTTAACACAACGATCGCATGTGCATATTTATATACTTTAATCAGCATAATGAGTTGAAATTGTATAACAATATAGGTATACTAGCCTATAAGCGCGTCTCCTGCCGGGCGAGAGATAATTAGATTATCAAAATTTCACCAGTTAAATATTTTGTAGATATTAGGCAGTTTGCAAGACTACGTTTTTGAAATTTCCGTAATTTTTCCATAACTCTTCTTCCCTCTTAATTTTTGTCAAAACTTCCGGAGTCCATCCTAAAATTATTCTGAGATGTCCTCTGAGCATTTTTCATATTACATCCGTAAGTTTTAACTAAAATCAAGAAATATAAAGACTCACGGAAAAGCTACGGGGATTTTAAAAACGTAGTCTTGCAAACTACCTATTTATTAAAAAAAAACAATTTGACGCGAACGGAAGTGAAAGCAATTTGCAACGCAAGTTAAAGTGGACAATTAAATGTCACCCACTTGGCTCTATCATCTCTGCCATCCAAGTCTGCCAGTGGCAATGGCAGTGCCACTGGTACATACTTTGTCTGGCACCCTATTTGGCTCAGTTATCTTTGCCAGCCTAGTCTGCCATCTCTACCAGCCTAGTCCGCCATTGACAATGATCTGCATTGGAAACCACACCCAAACGACAATCCATCAGATAACCACACCCTGATAACCATCATCAGAAAGCCCCCAAGATAACCAAAATCAGATAATTACTCCCAACATAACCGGCTCCAGGCCGCCACGCTCCGATAACCACCACCTGGCCGCCACACCCCGATAACCACCATGCAGCAGCCACACCCCGACCAGGCCCCCACAACACGACAACCACCATGCAGCAGCCACACCCCGATAACCACCACCAGGCCCCCACACCCCGATTGCCACCACCAGGCCCCCACAACACGATAACCACCATCAGGCCGCTACACCATGTATAACCACCATAAGGCACACCCGATAACCCCATCTTATGTTTATTTTTAAGATTAAGATTCTTGAATTTTCGCGCCATTCGAAATTTAACTTTCCCTGCTTTCACTTCCGTTGCAGACAAACATTTCCAGCTTATAATATAGAAGATGGCTTTCTACGTAGTTAAGCCACGCTAAGAAGGCTAAGCCTTATCACACGCTATGTGTGATAAGACTTAAAAAATTTCGTGTTTAGCTTCGCTGAATAATTTATTACATGTGCCACTAGCTGACGAAAAGGCAAAATATTGACGCAAGTCTGAAAACAAAAATGCTTCAGTCAGTTAAATGTCTGATAAATATGTATGCATGTACACACATATATGCAGGTATATATATCGAATGCAAGGTTTACAAAGAGGTTCGGAAAAATCCCTGGTTGTAATCAAAAAGTAAGTAATGAGGGGTTTCATTATGTTGTTAAGATAGATAAATATTTACAATGAAATAGCGTGTTTTACGCGCTCTAACAATTTTCGAGTTTGATGGCTTAAAATTTGGGTACTTTTTGTGTACATAAAGAATTTTAAATAATATGGGGGCATACACGGATAGTTTTCGCGATACAAGCCAAAATGTTCGACTTTTTTGCAAATTTTGAATTTTATAACAAAATCGCCCAAATGTAGTTACATATCCCTAGAGATCCGTGTTTTCATTAGTCCGATCCGTTTTTCGGATTAAAAAAATATCCGATCCGATCCGTTTTTCGGATTTGAAAAATATCCGATCCGTTTTGTGGATTCTCAAAAATATCCGATCCGATTTCAGAATTGAAAAAAATCCGACCCAATCCAAACGAATCGGATCGGGCCACGGATTATCCCCAAAAAAACGGAAAAACGACTCAACTCTGCTCGAGATAATAAATACCGTATATTCATTTTCGCATGTTCTGACGACGTAAAATTATGACGCCTTGTAATGCTTTGTGAAACCATAATTGCACCAATTTAAAAAATCGTGCCCAACTTAATGTAACCCATTTCTTGATGTTTGCCCTATTGTATTTGGCATACTCTATGCCCAACAAGCAGAGGCATATCGTTAGACAGATGACGAGTAGAATGAAAATGGTTTGAATGCTGTCGCCTAGTCTGACCACCTGAAATGAAGGGGTCGCATGGCGAAATTTCTTACTATTTCCAAACTTCACCCCTCTTTCACGTATTATTGTCTTATTCAGTCTCAACCGATTAGACAACATGTTGTAAATCCCTGAAGTAAAAAATAATTTAAAATATTGCAGCATCTGTGATTCCCGCCAAATCTGAAATGTAAATCCGACCGGCCCATCAAATATTGTTTTCTCTCCACGATACCATTTTTTAATGGGGTAATTTCTCTTCAGATACTCATAATAGGTGTCGACCTCACTCGATGGTCCGCCATAAGCTGATCTATCACACTGCAAAAGTTCCTCCTCAATCGCTAGATTTACTCCGTTTGTGTTTACACTCTTGTCTAAAACATGCAGTTTCTCAGGAAACCAGCGAATCCTTGGATTCATCATGGAATACAGCAATCTTAACACATTCTGGGGATAGGTCGGATAATAGTAATCAAATTTAGAGAGTTCATTCACGATTTCGGGAAATTTGTAATTTTTAAAGGAATTCTTTCCCGACAGCCATTCTCTGAATTGGGACAAAATTGTGTAGCAGAATCCCCCCAAATTCTCTACAATCGGGCAAATTGTAGAACTCGCGTTGAGATCGCGGTCCACATCGTGTCTTGCATAATATCGGTACCTGACCATATTGGGATCTACCCTTGTTTGTCGTTTATCCTGACAAAAAATCATGTCATACTTATCGCGTTGTTCCCCTGGAAGAGGTGAGTTTAAATTGGTGATGAAAATACTCAGGTAGCACATGCCCAACAGCATGCCAATCAGGAGCCAAGGAATACTAAGGAGTCGGAAGGGAAGCGAAGTGCTCAATTTTTTGGGGAGATGTCCAACCTCGTCAATCAGGCAACCGAAAAAGTATAAGAATAATTTTAATGGGTATAATTTTTTGTTCGAAACGTAAAATCGTAATGAAAGGAGGAACGTTGATACGATAAGCGAGACAGCTATGACAATCCATACGATTGGATCGTACGGAGTGAAATATAGGGAGAAGGAAATTCCTCTCGAGGAAAGGGAGCAAGAGAAAAATGAGAAACCTGGAAAACTTGTGATGATAATTTGGTGACAATGTAGATAATCCTTTATCAACAATCCACTTTGGTAGAGATACACCGGGTAGAAGCAGGCTTCCGTTAAAGACTCGTAGCACGCGTCCATATCAATCGCTAGATGTCGAGTCGCATTAAGTTTATTTAGCGCCGTGGTAAACAAAATTTCCGAAATTGGGTGTTTTTCAGATTTGTCTACCCAATTCTGCTCAAATCTTGTCGGGTAGTTGAATGGGTTGAATAAAATTGTTTGTATATCTGAAGTTGTGGTACTAGTACAGACAAATGTTTGAAGAAGGGGACTACTTTGTTGGAAACAGGATGTCACCCTATTTTCTGGGAGGAATAATAACACCGTAAATTTGACGGGTAGTAGCAGTATAGACCAGGCAGTTTGTGCGTAGAGGGGGACATTCATGTGGGATTGCAAGATTTTCGGGCTACTTGGAATTAAGATGAAATAAAAAGAATCTGGATAAACTTCACTGTAAGAATTTTCCTTGTCTAGCAAGATATAATATCTGCTTTGAGTAGTAATCCAATATCCCAACGACTTTTGGTGGGATTTTGAATCAATTAGCGAATTTAGGGTGACAAATAAAATAACGGTTTCGCAGAGCCAGCCTCGATTTTTGAGGATATGAAGCCGTGACGGGATATCGGTTCCTTTGTGGGACGGAATGTATCTTTCTGGAAATTTTCGTTTGGTTATTGTAACAGGGACGTTACGGGTAGTTGATAGCTCTGAGGTGGAAATATTGTTGTAAACGAGGTGATATCGACAAGTAATGTGAGGCGACAGGACAGATTCCAAATTTAAACAAGGTAGCGCTGTCTTAGATTCGACAGAAATAAAGTTTACAGTGCCACTGAATAAGAGGAAGATAAAATACAGGTGATTTAATTCGATCATTATTCCCAGTTCTTAAGGTTTTGGATTTTACCTAAAATTTGAAAAGTAATCGAAAACACGAGAGAAAACTGCTTATTCAAGTCTGGAACATATTTATGTGCATTGGTACGAAGTACATGGAAAAATTAAAGATGAGTGACGTTTAACAAATGAAAATGGTTAAGGTGGAAAAGGTCAAAAATGACTTTAATTTGATTAAAGTACGTACAAAATCCTAAGAAAACCTGAGGGTATCACTTTGGGTCATTTGCCATGGCACCAGACAGAGAAATTTGGCCAAGGACAAATTTGTATCGCATGTCGCGTCGGGGTTTACTTCGTGCAGAATAAATACCCCTGGGAACTAAAGACAAACCGACAGTGCATACTTAATAGCTTTCTTTTATGTACAACCTAAGACAATGGTCACCTTATTTAAGGGTAATACCAAGATCGAGTGTACGTATGTATTTTAATTAGCAAAATTGTATGAGTTTAAATTTTATAAAAATAGATTGCGCTTTCTTCGTACATGTTTAAGCCTTGCAAATAGCTACGAGCGTGCGTGTCATAAGATTTAGCAAAGTTCGTGTTCGGCTTCCTTGAATAAATTATTGACTGCTCGACCTGCCGGTGAACAGGCAACTCTGGGTGGCACTTATCCTTAATACTCTAATTATTGCCGGGGCTAAAATTCTTAGAGACTAGGGTAAATATTGTCTTCCTTTCTGCCCTAAATTCGAGACCTTACAAGATGACGCAAATTTAATTGATTTCAGCATAATTTGAGTTTTTAAAACTATAAGTTAAACAAATCGAATAGGTGAGCTATTTGCTCACCACATGAAAATCAAAATCATGGTGTTTCACTGAGATTTTCTATTTCATTTTTCCTCTTTGTCACGATTATTTATATGCATTCTTGTTAAAACATTACTTTTACAACATTTAACCTTAGGCTTCATCAGAGGGGCTGTTCATAAATTAACTATGGCAAGAATCGCGATTTACTACACGCGCCTGCTACCTTTAAAATGTGTCACATACATAGGCACGATATCATTGGAGCCTTAGACTCGCATTCCCCCTCGCGTTGCATACTTAATTTAACAACCGCGCCTAACCTAATTTAGGACGTTTTCCTTGAGCGGATTCGAACACGGGCAGGCATTAGGACAGAGCGTGATTAGAGACGTGGCTATAATTTTAAAATCTTCGCCTCTAAATCGGCATATAGCTAGAATAGTATAGGGCAACAAATACAATATTATCGTAAAGCAATGCCAATTCAGCGACTGAAATGAATTTTTGTTAAGAGTTTGGATGGCGTGCAGCTGCATAAAACAATTTCATGCTTCTTCTCACTTGTGTTTAATTTATTGGCTGGTGAATGCATGACAAAAAAACAGGAAGTCCACGAAACCCAAATGTTTTAAGTATGTATATATAAAACTCTGTTTTCCAACAGAATTTGCAGTTTCTAAATTAATCGAATTGCCAACAAAGAATCTTAAACACAATCGTATGTCGTTTTTGCATACCCGTTTCTTTAATTTCAGGAAATTAATGCCTTTTACATGAAAATATGATTAACCAATTTTTATTACTGTCGTCATCGAACAAGGACTAATTATAACCTAAAATTCCCAAAAATTTAAAATCCATTCTTAGGTAGAAGAGGTATAATGCATGGACGATTGTATGTTTAATAAGTTATTGTCAGTTGATAAAGTTCTGTACTTGCCCCTTTGTTTAAGAGTTCGCCACAGAATTGCAAGTACATGTATGTAAATGAGATTTCTTATTTAGTAATCTATGTGTATTTATTTGATCATTCTCCTTAAGATATTCTTCATCATATCCAAATTTAGCTGCTAAAATCATCTGATCAAGATTGCAGGCGCTTACCCATAGTGCGGCATAAATGCAACAGCAAAAATGCAGTTTACAGGAAAAAATGCTGGTTAACTGAAAGATGAAATATTTAATACCGTCATCCTTAATCATGATTACTCTCTCCCATTATCGCAAACTCTATTTGGAGGCACCAGAATTATTCATTTTACGAATGTTACATCGCCCATTTATTCTAAGCCATACTCTCTTGTATCGCTTTAATTTCTCCACAATGTTGGTTAATCTTGCCCACATTGATATAACCCCCTTTGCGATATTTGACCTATTGTATTCCACATACTCGATTAAAAACAGGCCGAAGCATGCCGCTAAACAAGCGACCAGTAGAATAAAAACTGTTTGAATACTGTCCCCTAGCCTGACCACCTGAAATGATGTCGTTTCATACCGAAATTTCCCATTTCTCCCATGGTTAAGCTCCCTTTCGCGTAATATTGTCGCGTTCATACCAACCTGACGAGACACCTGGTTGTAAATTCCTGAACTCAAAAACAGCTTAAAATATTGTAGCATTCTCGACTCCCGCCAAACCTGAAGTATAAATCCGACCGGCATTTCAAAAATTATTTTCTCCCCGCGATGCCATTTTTTAGCGGGATAATTTCTCTTCAAATACTCGTAAAAGGTGTCGATCTCACTCGACAGTCCGCCATATGCGGATCTCTCACATTGCAAAAGTTCCTCTTCAATCAACTCATTTACTCCGGTGGTGGTTACGTTTTTGCTTAAAAATCCGAATTTATCCGGAAACCAGCGAATCCTTGGATTCATCATGGAATAAAGTAATTGAAGTAAATGCGGTGGATATTGAGAATAATCAAAACCAATTAAAAAATTTTCGAAAAAGTATTGGGTATATTTGTAATTTGTAAGGGAATTCTGGCTTCCCCGTGTAGACGTGTACTGAGACAAAATTGTGTAACAGAATCCTCCAACATTCTTTGCCATCTGCTGAATTCCAAAACTTGAGCTAAGGTCGCGGTCTGTCTCAATAATTTTATTCCATCTTTCCCAAACCATGGAAGTATTTATCATTTTTAATGGTTTCTTCTGACAAGAAATTGTTCCATACGTATCGCCCCGTTCCCCGGGTAGGGGTGAGTTCAGATTGATTATGAAACTACTCAGGTAGCAAGTACTGATCACTATGGAGACCAAGAGCCATGCAATACTTAAGGCTCGGAAGGGAAGGAAATTACTCAATTTTTTCGGCAGGTTGTCCACCTCGTCGATCAGAAGACCGAAAAAGTACAAGAACAGTCTAATCGGGCGGAATTGCTTGTTCAAAAAGTAAAACCCTATCGAAACAAGGGAAGTTGGTAAGAACAGCATAACAACCGTGACGACCCACACGATTGGATCATAAGGAGCTAAATACAAAGAAAACGAAATCCCATGCGTAAATAAGGAACACGAAAAAAACGAGAATCCTGGAAAACTTGTTATGACAATTTGGTAACTATATTGCCACTCCTTAATCAACTCTCGACTTTCGTAGAGATACGACGGATAAAAGCAGGCTCGGTAAGAACCTTGTAACAGGCTGCGTTACCAATCCAGAAATGTCGGCTAGCATTAAGTTTAGTTAGTGCCATATCAAATACAATTCCTGAGATTGGATGTTTCTCAGAATTGTCGAGCCAATACTGCTCCAATCTTGTCGGGTAGTTTAATGGATCGAATAATATTGTGTCTTTAATTAAAGTTGTAGTAGTGCAGACAAAATTTTGTAGAATTGGAATACTTTTCTGGTAACAAGAAGTCACCTTGTTTCCAGGGAGAAAAAATATTACTGCAAATTTCACCGGTAGGTCCCGGCCCACCGGGAAGGGTTTTACGTAGAGGGGGAAATTCTTAAAAGATTCTAATGTTTCTGGGCTACTTGGTATTAATATGAAGTAATGAAAGTCTGGATAAACTCTCAAATCTATTTTCTTATTCAGTGTCAAATAGTCTCTGCTTTGAGTAGTAATCCAACACCCTAACACTCTTTGGTGGGATTTTGTATAACTTGGCGAATTTATGAACACAAATAAAATTAAGATTTCACAAAGCCAGCCACGATTCTGGAGTATGTCAAGTTTCGAGGAGACATTGATTGGTACGACCCACGGATTAAAATCGTCCGGAAAGTCTCGTTTGCTCAGAGTAAGAGGGACCTTGCGGGTAGTTGGTAGATCCGAGGTGGACATCTTGTTGAACAAGATGTGATATCGACAAGGGGTGGGAGTGTTGAGAACGGATGCCAAATTGGAAGTGACTAAGGCAGCCCTGTTTTTGATAAGGAAGAAAATTGTAATATAAAAAGAAACGAATAAAGTTGCGTAGAGATAATTTAATTTGATCATTTTTCCAGTGCCTAAAAATTGCTCCGTAGTTTTCGTTTAGGGAATGCGAATGTATTGAAATTGCATCACTACAGAAGAAGATAAACTTGAAGGAACGTGAAGTTTTAACAGGAAACACAATATTGTAGTGTGGGTATGACAAGTATACAAGCTTTCTTAGTAATGCCATTTCTTAAGTATGTAAGTAACAATGCATACATATGTACATATACGTATCCATGTTCCTAAATGCTGATATTAGTTTTTTACATTTGCGATGATCATTAAATATTCATCCTGTTGTGACAGTGGATCAGACTGAGGATATGAAATATAATTATAGGAATAAATATGTATCTAGGATGCAAATACTTATTTATTTATTCATATTGGTGACCAAATTCATTCCATTTGTAATTTATTTGCCATAACTAAGGAATGAGTATTTATATTTGGTAAAATGTGCGAGTGAGTATAATAAGGAGTAAGGACGAGGATGAGACTCACTGTAAACTGTAGAATCCGGATTTAAAGGCCAATGGTCAACGTTTCGAACCTTCGTTCTTCTTCAGGACCGGAGGGAGAATTTTTGGTGACTGCTCACGGGAAGAACCAATGTGAGTGTGAAGGAATGGGGATAGGAAGGATTGAAAGGAAGACTGCCAGACCACGTGGGCGTAGCAGTCTAGGCTCAGGTACCTCGGGGTCGCCCAGGCACCCGTCGGCAATTAAAAACAGCACTGAGGGTATATTGAACTCACAAAGTTTACTTTAATAGAAAACTAAAATTTACATTTAAACCGGGAGGTTTGTTAGCCTTAAAATGAAAAATAATTTTGTTCTCAAGCGTCAAGCGAGCCTTCTCGTCTGACGGAGCGTTAATTAAGGCAGTAATCATGATATCATTCTCACTGTGATTACGGACAAAGTGATCGGAAACAGTAGTATGAGAATCATTGCGAATTGATTGTAAATGTTCACGAAAGCGATCGGCTAATTTACGAAGAGTTTGACCAATATATATTACATCACGACATTTATTACAAGTGATAGCATAAATTAGACAAGAGCTGGTACAAGTAAAAAGGGACTTAATTTCAAAATTAATCGTTTTAATTTTTAAAGAGGGACGTTTAAGCATATGAGTGCAGGTTTTACAACGTGGGCGATTGCATGGGAAAGTGCCAAAATTAGTAATGTTGCTGATTGGGTCACGAATTGGCTGTAATTTGGATCGTACGAGATGTTTTGCAAGTTGGGGGCACGGCGATAAGCAAAAATAAGTTTAGATGGGAAATTGTTATTACGGGAAAGAATGGAACTGAATAACGATTTAGTTTTTGTAACCACAGAAGTAATTTGAGGAGAATAGCCAACAACCAACGGTAAAACCTCACCAGCAGATTTATTTTTAGGGGTCAATAAATGATCTCGGGACAGATTTGTGACCTAATTTAGGGCATTATGTAAAAGCTCGGCTGGATAACTACGATTTAGAAAGAATTGGAGCATTTTAGAACTTTGGGTAAAAAAATCGTTATCATCGCTACAGATGCGTTTTAATCGTAGAAACTGTGAAAAGGGAATACTATCTAGAATGTGTTTGGGATGACACGAGTTGTACGGAAGATATGAATGGGAATCAGTGGGCTTATAAAAAATTGAGGTTTTGATTCTAAATGAATCAATGCTAAGTGTAAGATCAAGGAAGGAAACAGAGGTCGGGGACATATTGTTGTCATATTTTAAGGAGGGGTGCCAAACTGAGAAAGCATTTAAAAAAGTATGAATTTCGCTTTCAGTGGCTTGAAAGAACATTAAAATATCGTCAATAAAGCGTTTGTATACAAGGGGAAGGGGACCAACATAAATTTCAAAGAATAATTTCTCCTGATACGCAAGAAAAGAACATGCATAGCTTGGACCAACTTTCGTGCCCATAGCCACGCCGGAAGTTTGGGAGTAAAATTCTGAATTGAACTCGAAAGCATTTAAAGTGAGGACTAATTCTAATAAACGTATCAAAACGTGGGAAGGGGGATCGTTTTCAGGTCGGGAGTCAAAAAAGAATTTGGCGGCTGTCAGGCCATCAGCATGGGGAATGACCGTGTAAAGCTGGGTCACATCCGAAGTAACAAGGAAAGTTGAGTTATTATGTGGGTCAAGGGGGAAGGAAAAATCTTTCAGAAAACACAGCAAATCCGTCGTGTCCTTAAGATACGACGGGGTTTGCGCGATAATGGGATGCAAAACGGAGTCAACGAAAGCTGAAATTAAAGAAGTGGGACATGAAACTGTCGACACGACTGGCCGACCGGGGTTACCAACTTTGTGGATTTTAGGTAGTAAATAAAATTGGGAACAGCGAGGGGACTTTGCAATCAAACGTTGAGCTATTAGGAGAAGCTCACCACTACCAACATAATCACCGACTGTTTTAGACACTTGTTTTTGATAAATGGGAGTTGGATCGTGGTCAAGTTTACAATAAAATGAAGAATTACTAAGTTGGGAGAGAGCCTCAGCTATGTATAGGTCACGTGACCAAACGACTACTGAGCCACCCTTGTCCGCTTTTCGGACTGCTACGCCCACGTGGTCTGGCAGTCTTCCTTTCAATCCTTCCTATCCCCATTCCTTCACACTCACATTGGTTCTTCCCGTGAGCAGTCACCAAAAATTCTCCCTCCGGTCCTGAAGAAGAACGAAGGTTCGAAACGTTGACCATTGGCCTTTAAATCCGGATTCTACAGTTTACAGTGAGTCTCATCCTCGTCCTTACTCCCAATGAGTATTTATATCCCTAATAGTAATATCAACAGCTCAAGCTTAGCACATGTCAAATACAGAAGCAAGAAATTTTTCGTTAGAATTACATATATAGACTAATAATCTGCTGTGCCAGGAGAAATACATATACTTCGATTCCATGCAGATTACGTTTTAGTTGGGTCCATTGTCCGGCTGGCACAACTGTTACATATTAATAAACCGCAATAATTGTCACTTTGACAGAGACCGAGAGAAGCCAATTTTTTATACCACACCGTTCATTGCACCTGCCTTGGACTTCGGCTCTGTTAGATAAATAAATTAGGTAAGACCCTTAGATTGGATCGATTTTATCATTAGAATGAATTCAATGTTCGAAGTATATATGTAAGTCTCGCGTTCATAAATTGTATATTGATATGCATATTATTCGCAGGATAAACTACTGCACCAATTCTACATTTACATAATTGTTTACATAATCTTGCTTACTGGAAGGGTTATTAGGATATAATTGTGTTTGCAGCAAAAAATTCCTGTTAACCGAAAATTGAAATATTTTACACGATCAACCCAAATTATATTTTCTAGTGCATAATGGGTTCATTTGTTTTCGCTCCTCAGTATTTTTATAACGAGTAGAAACCCACGTTAGTGATTAAAGGGAATGTCAAAATCGAGGTCTTATAGGTTAACGGGAAAAATTCAAAACAAATTGATGTCATCAATGGAAAGCCTACTTGTGTAGTCCAAAGTTATCACGAACCCCGTAAAGATTATGGCTTCTGGTTGGGCACGGTAAGTATGTATAGCACAACGTATGTAGATAATTATAAACAAGGTCCAAAAAAGTGGGAAATCTTAGTGAGGCAGTGCAATTACAGCTAATAAATAAATTTAGATTGCAGAATTTTTTCATCACCGCTCTCGGTACTATTCTTTACTGGGAGCATTAATTAGTCATTTAGAATAATTTTCTCCCCTCTAAAGGTCTATTGATTTCATCAGAATAGGAATTAATTGGATATCCAAAATCATAGATTTGCACAGTTCACAATTTCTTAGCCATTATATTTGGTATCGGTTAATTTAGCCAACTTCTCGTTACTAAAAAAACCTGGTTTTGAAATCTCAAATATTTCAATAAATGTAAGAATTTATGTATGCAAAACAAAATTTATTGTAGGAATTGATTCCAAGAGCGGTGACGCAAAAATTCTGCAACACAAATTTATTTATTAGCTGTAATTGCACTGCCTCACTAAGATTTCCCACTTTTTGGGACCTTGTTTATTTGTAACCTGTAATTGGGTTGTCAATGGAATTATTACACTGCAAACCGAAAGTAATTATTTGCAACCAGAATAATTTTACAAAATTTGTAGTTTTTAAATTTAAATAACTTCTTGATTCCTTAACCGATTTCGGTCAACTTGGTCTTAAAATGTTCAGAAGGAATTATTGTAACTTTTTCCAATAATTTAGGACTACATGATACTTCCAAATGGAACAATGGATGGAAAGGTGACTCCAAGTGCAGATTTTTGCTCTTTTTCGCCCATAACTCGGGTAAAAATCAAAAATTCGCCAAGTCAACTGGTACATCGATTCTAAATTCCGTAACAATGATCTGTGCAAAATTTCATCAAAATCGGTTGAGAAATCGCCGAGAAATCGATTTATGTCACTTTTTTTTGGGTGGGGTAAATGCATACTTAGTAAATTCTTTTCGTTGTTAGGTATTTGCCTCATTAAGAAAAAAGTGGTTCAGTTTGTCATTCAAATGAATTATGCAAGAACCGGATTTTATTAAAATGCAACTACGATAAGACCACAATTCATATGCATGAGGTTTTGAATCGAGGGTCGAGTATGTGTCGAGTATCGACCCAAATCCTTTGCAGCAAAGTGTGCACGGGAGTCGGGTCGGATTCTCGGAATGTTCAGTTTTTATGTGGTTCAAAACTTCCCCATTGGTCAGGTAGGATTTGTTACAGTCATGAGACTCACATAGAAACGAGGCCGTTCCTTCGTGCTGTGAACAGCAGCAATGTGTCTCCGTAGAATTTCGGATCGACTGCACATAGGCCTTTGTAAAATAAAGTGTTGTCTGCACTTAGGCCTTTGTAGAATTAGTACGACGATATGTGCTTAAAAACCGGATGTTTTGAACATAAAGAGTGTTTCTGAAATTACATTTTTTCTTCTATTTATGAGACACAATTTTGAAGAAACCTACTATTTGCCGATTCATTATTAAGGCGCCAAGAACCATGTATTCCAAAGGAGTGGTTTTCAAATTTACAGTATGGTCTAGATGAATTGAACCTGACGCCAATAGCCACACCCCCCGAGGGTGTGGTTTTCAAATTTATTATAATCCATTCAGATTGACTTATCAGGCTGAGAAAAATGAAATATTACATGCCAAAATATTGTTGAATCAAATCTGACTCCCATAGCCACACCCCCTGAGGGTGTGGTTTTCAAATTTATAATTATCTATTTAGATTTCCTTATCGGGCTGAGGAAAATGAAATATTACAGTGCGCGGTTTTTGTGAACATAATTTGGACCCCAAGTACCACACCCCTGCAGGGTGTGGTTTTGAAATTTAGAGTATCATATCAGGAATAACCTTATCTGACCAAAATATTCGTACTTCAGTGTCCAGAATGATTTTACATGATTAACTAACTATTTATAATTTTGGAATTGTAGTTAGGCCTTTTTATAGTTTTTATTGTGCACTTAGGCCTTTATAAAATAAAACATTGACTGCACATAGGCCTTTGTAAAATTTCGTATTGACTGCACATAGGCCTTTGTAAAATTTCGTATCGACTGCACATAGGCCTTTGTAAAATAAAGTGTTGTCTGCACTTAGGCCTTTGTAGAATTAGTACGACGATATTTTAATTTGCAGAAGTGCATGTGTCTGTTTGACATTTTATATTTTGAACTTTCTGCGTAGTTGGGCTTTGTTAAAACTTTAGCGTGTGCTAAGGCGTCCGTGTTCGGCTCCGCTGAATAATATATTTAACTAGCGACTAGTTGATTAAACTAAAAAAGACGGACGTAAGTCAGAAAGTGAAGATGGTGAAGTAAATTTCCAATAACATACATTCATGCATATGTCTGCGCGTATAATGAAAACAAAGTTTCCAAAATGATTAAAAACCCAATGATGCTTGTTTGTGCTAATTGTTTAAAGGTTCAGTACATTTTTAACAAGGGGCTGCTTGACGAGGAATATGAATCCAATAAATTTTTGTAGATTAAGATTAATCGATGAATTGAATTGATTTATTGCAGCCCTTCTGCAGCCCTTAAGGCCCATAAAGGTTCATGAATAACTTCACATCAGTAACGTATAACGGTTTACATGTTGAAACTTCAGTTTTGCAAAACGACAAATGCATATTACCAAGTTCGATCAATGAGTATAACTATCCAATTTGACAAGTTCAATCAGGACAATTAATAGCAAGATTATTATCAGTACGGCTTACATGACAAAGTTTGATACAGTTACAAGATCTTATATGTTAAAACATTACAATGTAATATCTAACAACGTAACCGAAGTCGTGCGCTTTAAAGATACCAAATGCATTCATATTCTCCACAAAGTTTTGTGGTGGTGCGAAGTTGCTCATAATGTCAGTATAAATCACGTTTCGCAAAATACAAAGTGTCGCAAAATACAAAGTTCCCAATCGATGAATGATCAGGCCATAATTTTGTGTAAAATTAGTACTTTTAGCACAGAACCAATTCTCTAAACGTACACGATCGTCTTATTGAAACGGCGAAAACTTTTTAACTCCCATGTTAAAATTCTAGAAGAAAAAAAAATCAGCTTTAGCGAGCGAAATAAAATTTTTGTAAGAACTTGGATTGCGTGCAAGAAAAATGCCACGCCCTTGTCTGTGTTCCTTTTTGTTAAATAATGTATTGCGTGACAAATGTTTGACAAAAATAGGTGATGTTCAAAAACATTATACGTAACCAATTGTTTTAAATTTGAAAACTATGAAACAAATATCTAAGCTGAGTCTATAAAGATTATCATCTAGGATTTTCAGACTTAACACTATGCACTTATGTATGACCCAATAGGCAATGCTCGACAAATTATGTGTATTTTATTTAGTATATAATAATTGTAAACAATGAGGTAATACTGAAAATCTGCCGTGCAAATTAGTACAAGGGGAAATGAGATAAAGTTCAACAATTGGAAAATTCAAGCACGTCAAAAGGTTAAAGGCACTTATTAAAAAATCACAAATTACTTTTAAATAATTAATTTCGTAATGTGTCTCTCCTCCATGATTAGGGATGATATTTGGAACAGATTCAAACGGCTTAGTTATCTCAGATTGAGCTCTTTTCTCTGTTCCTTAAATATTGGGGATCCCCGGAGATTCTATATGATGTTAAGATCAGGTGAGTTAGTTGGTGAATCCCTAAACCTTATCTGTGTCGGATAAAACCAGTCAAAAACCAGTAACTCATTGGCTACGCTGTGTGGGTAGTAGGGTTAAAATTAACCACATTTTTCAATGCTTTACTTATGCAGAACTGTGCTTAATTATAATTCCCCGACCATAGCATGGAAAGGAATTATCTAATTATCCCTTCCTCAATTTTTTCTTCTGTGGTAAATTAATTCTACATCGAATTGCTTTCAAGTGTCTGCTGCACATTTGCCTAATTTCATGAACTCGTGTCCAAATCGATCTAACCCTCATCGCAATATTTGCTCTATTGTATTTCACATACTCGATAACCGCCAAACACAAACAAGCCGCCAGACAGGTGACGAGTAGAATGAAAACAGTTTGAATACTGTCACCCAGCCTGACCACGCGAAATGAGGTCGTTTCATACCGAAGTTTCCAATTCTGTCCTAATTTATCCCTCCTTTCGCGTAATATTGTCTCAATCAGACGAAATTGATTAGTCAGCATGTTGTAAATCCCTGAACTAAAAAACAATTTAAAATATTGCACCATTCGCGATTCTCGCCAAACATGAAACCTTAATCCGATCGGAAATGGAAATATTGATTTGTCTCCACGATACCATTTTTTAGTGGGATAATTTCTCTTCACATATTCATAGTAGGGTTCGACCTGGCTCGATATTCCCATGTAAGCAGATCTGTCACATCTCAAAAGATCTTCTTCGATAATCTCGTTCACACGGGTGGCATTTAAACGGTCGGAATATCTCAATTTCTCCGGATACCAGCGAATCCCAGGATTCATCATGGAATACAGTAACCGTAAAAAATTCTGCGGATAGGTCGGAACATAGTTGAAATGATATCCATCCAAGTCCATAGATGAGTAAAGGAATTGATCAAGGAATATGGGAAATACGTAATCCCAAAATGAATTTCTATCTAAGTACCGATATCCGTCATATTCTTCGAATTGCGACAAAATCGTGTGGCAGAATCGTCGCAAACTCCTTGCAATCTGAAATGCCCGGTAACTCGCGTTGCGATCGCCATGCCAGTCGCGCCATGCACGATATCTGTCCTTAACCATATCGGGATTTATCATTGTTTGATGTTTCTCTTGACAGAAAATTATTTCAAACTTATCGCGTCGTTCCCCGGGAAGGGGTGAGTTCAAATTTGTAACGAAGGTACTCAGGTAACAAGTACTTAGCAACATGCCGACCAGGAGCCAGGGAATACTTAAGAGTCGGAAGGGTACGAAAATCCTCAATTTTGTCGGCAAGTTGCTTATCTCGTCGATGAGGAGACTGAAAAAATATATGAATAATTTAAGAAGGTAAAATTGCTTATTCAAAACATAAAATCCTAACGAGATGAGGCAAGTTGATAGGCAAATCATGCCCAGATTTACGATCCACACGATCGGATCGTAAGGAGCGAAATATAGAGAAAATGAAACCCCACTCAAAAACTCATAGCAAGAGAAAAATGAGAATCCGGACAAGGTTATGATAGCAAATTGATTACTGTAAGCACGGTAATCGATCTCTACTAATCTACCGTCGAACTCAGGGTAGAAACAATAAGGTTCGGTGGCAACCGGGAAGCAAAAACTTTCATGTTCGAAATGTCGGGTTGCATTAAGTTTATGTAATGCCGTAGCAAATAAAATTTCTGAGATTGGATCTTTTCCAGCCAGATCGATCCAATGATTCCCCAAGGTTGTCGGGTAGTTGAAAGGGGTGATTAAAATTGTGTATTTGTTTGAAATTTTAGAACTGCAGACAAAATTTCGTAGAAATGGAATAATGCTTTTTGGGTAACAAGATGTCACGATATTTTCAGGGAGATATAATAACACCGCAAATTTCACCGGGGTTTTCATTTGGTAGCGAGATATCGCATACAGTGGGGAATTCGTATTTGATTCGAATATTTTGTAGCTACTTGTAATTAAGACAAAGTAAAAATGATCCGGATATAGTCTCAACTTGTAATTCCTGCTGAGGCTTAAGTAGTCCACTATGTGAGTAAAAATCCAGTATCCTACCGAATTTGCGTACGATTTTGTATAATTTGGCGAATTTATGGTGACAAACAAAATTACAATTTCGCAAAGCCAGCCCCTATTTTGAAAGAGTTCGAGTTTTGGACGGGTAGTGTTTTTTGTGACCATCGCATTATAATCGACCGGATGGAGGACATTAAGTTGCTTATCGTTATCCATTGATTCGGAGGGAGGAAGAAATTCGGGGTGAATGGAGCGCTTGGTCAGTGTTAGGGGGACGTTGCGGGTAGTTGACAGATCCGAGGTGGAAATATTGTTGAAGACGAGGTGATATCGACAAGTAGTATGTGGCGAAAGGACCGATGCTAAATTTATAGCGGGTAATGCTATCGTTGGTACGACAAAAATAAAATTTACGGTGTAACACAGCAAGAGAAAGGTGGAGTGGAGGTAATTTAATTGCGCCATTGTGCGCGGTTTACAATTTTTGTGGGATTGAAGTGCAGTACTAAGAATTTATCGAAAATATGAGCCGAAACTATGTATGTTCGCGTAGATGAAAGAAGTCAATTAACCAAGTCAAAACTCAAGATAGTTTAAGGAATGCAAATCTTTAGGATGGAAAATATATCGATATTGACATGGATGAATGTAACAGGGGCAAATTGTCCGATTAAGCTTTTAAGTAGTATTTTATCAGAGGAAGGATATCACTCCCGAGCGTCTTTGTCCATTTGATGTGACACCAAAACAAGAAATGGGACGAGGATAAAAAAGTTTTCCATGGTAACTTTCATATAAATAAGACTCGGTGAAAATTAATGCCCAGGGGAACTAAATAATTATCAATCGACAGCAAGGTAGCTTTCCTTTATATATTTTGAAACTAAGAAAATTGTCTTCCCAAAAAATATTTAAGGTTAATAACAAGAAGGTATGTACTTACATATTTTACTCACAAGGGACACTCACGACCTGTCGTTTGAGTCCAGGGTACCCACTATGTTTTTTAGAATCTACTAGGACCCCTGATGAAGGATTCCTTCATATTTCCGTGTAAAACTCATATTTGGCGCCATGGCGTGGCGCTAAACTTAAAAATTTGCATTTTCGACCAATTTCAAACCCTCATAACTTTTGCAGTTTATGTCGGATTTTTAAAATTTTATGCTTAAAATGATCACAAAAGTCGAAATTTTAGAGAAAAAAATAAAAATAAAAAAATTTTAATTTTTGAGATATTTTTAGCATTTTTTCGACGAACCCAAAATTTCGAAATTTTGCGAAAAGTTAAAAGCGATAATTTTGGGAAAAATTTCATAAAATACGAAAGTTGAACTCCTTGTCATGATTTTTGCCAAAAATTTTGAAAATCCGTCCAGGATTTCAAAAGTTATGGCGGTTTTAAAATGTAAAACCATCAAATTTGGCGAATTTGGCGCCACGGCACGGCGCCAAATATGAGTTTTACACGGAAATATGAATGAACCCTTCATCTGGGGTCCTAGTAGATTCTAAAAAACATAGTGGGTACCCTGGACTCAAACGACAGGTCGTGAGTGTCCCTTGTCAGCATAACTGCATTAGGTTGAAATTTTGCGCAAATAGATAGACCTTTCTACATGGGTGAGCTCTGGTGTTTAGCACACGAGCGTGTGAAAAGCATATACAAGTTCGTGTTCAGCTTTCTTTAATAATTTATTTAATGCTCGGTAGGCCGATAAAAGGCAACAAGAAAACCAAGAAGGTGCAGTAAATGTTCGGTATGTTGTACCTTGAATAACTTAGTAAATATGCGATTAGTTGATGAAAAGGCAAAACGCTGATGTAGGTAAGTCTAAAAAAACGCTAGTGAAGTAAATTTCCGATCAATATGTATACATGTGCATACATAATAAAGAAAGTAAAGTTTAAAAACATTAAAAAACCGACGATGCAAATTGTATTAATTTTTTTAAGGATCAAACTACATAAAAATGGGCTGCTCGCCGGGTTAAACGTATCCATTAAATATTGCGAATTAAGATAAAGTGCATCATATTCCCATGTAAAACTGATAAGTATTTTGCACCCTACAATTACCAAGAAACCATATTCTCCACGTACAAGATTTTATTACGGAAACAGAAAAAAGTTTCTGCGTTTCTAGCGAAATCAAATTTTGCTTTTACTTTGGATTGCGTACAATAAAAGACGATCTTATGTTTGCGTTCACTTTTGTTAAATATTTAATTTATTGCCACAAATGTTTGACAGATAGAGAAAATAAATGATCTACAAAACATGATACGTGATACAATGTTCTATGTGGATATCAATAGAATGGAACAAAAATCTAATTCGTGACCATAAAAATTATCCATTAATCATGTGCTATATATATACATATATATAGCAATACATATATATACCCCAATAAATTCAGCAACATATCGCATATGCACACTCATTTATTTGTGCCTGAAAATTTTTCAAAATCTCACAAAACCGGGGGTGGGATACTCCTAGGGGTGCGACTGATGAGGGGTGGCATCTACAGGGGTGCGATTACTCGGGTGCGATTGCTTGGGGGTGGTATTATCCCCGGGGTGGCAATGGTGGGGTGCGTTAGCCGGGGTGCGATTGATGGGGTGCGATTGATCGGGTGGCATCATCCGCAAATCACAAAAAGTTGTGGGTTATGTATGTGTTTATTTAGGAGTACAAAATCCCCGTGAACCAAATAACGAAATTGAGACATGAAATACTTTGCAATATATTCGTGACCAGTGATCAGAAATATGTTATATAATAGAACTAGCCTAAAAGCCCGTCTTAAAGACGGCCCACGATATCCAATTGTGACCGAATATTCCGGATAGAAGCAGCTCTCCGTGGTAGCCTGGTCCTTGCCGCCAACATAGCACCATATATCATGTATTCTTGAACTTTGGGTTCCATTAATTTTATTTAATGCAGTAGCAAATAAGATAGCTGGGACCGGATTTGCTCCAACATGGTTTACCCAATGCTGGTCATATTCTTCCGGGTAGTTTAACGTCGCGGGTAAAATTGTATTTTTCGTTAAAGTTGTCGTTGTGCAGACAAACTTTTGCAGAATTGAAATAAAGGTATTTTGGTAACAGGTTGTCACCCTATTTTCAGGGAGGAATAATAGCAATGCAACTTTCACTGGTAGCTGTCCTCCTAGCCGGGCACGTTGGATGTATAAGGGGGACTGCGCATGGGAGTCAAGTACTTCGAAGCGACTTGGAATTACGATCAAATTATATGAGGTTGGATGAACATCGGCGATTAGTTCACCGTCTTTGAAATATGCTCTGCTCTCAGTACTAACCCAATATCCTAACAATGTTTGGTGGGTGTCTGTAAAAGTTGGCGAATTTATGGTCACAAATAAAATGACGATTTCGCAGAGCCACCCCTTGTTCTGGAAGATATCGAAGGTTAAGTAAAAGTCTGGTATCACAATTGCAGAGTAGTTCATGTTGGGTATTCTAAAAGCGCGGTTGGTCAGTGTTACCGGGACGTTACGGGTGGTTGGCAAATTTAAGGTGGAAATATTGTTGAAAACGAGGCGATATCGACAAGTGGTTTGAGGCGATACAACAGATGCGAAATTTATTGTGGGTAATGTTACCTTGGAATCGATAAAGATAAAATGTACAGTGTAGCAGCACAATATGACGAAGGTGGAATAAAGTTGATTGAAGTGAGTCATTGTTATCGCGGTTCAGAAATGTTTGCGAGATTTTACTGAAAGATTACAAATTTATTGAAATTGCCTGAGGGAACTAATTATCCTGCACGAGAAGACATTTACATAACATAATTAAAATTGAAGAGACTGCGGATGAAATAAGTTTGATGAAGATACATATTTACATAAGCAAAAAATATGAGGAAACATTGGGTAAAGTTATCACTCCAAGCCAATGTTGGCCATTTGATATGACGCAAAAATGAGAAATATTTCGCATTTGACAAATATAAGCAAAATAAATGCCGAGGGGGACTTAATAATTACCAATCGACGTATGGCAGTTGCACTTGTTTAAAAGCTAAGGAAACAGTCTCCCTAAAAATATTTAAGTTTACAACGGTATGTGCTTGCATAAATATTTTAATTAGCATAAGTGCATGGAGTTGAAATTTTGCAAAAATGGGTTGAGCCCTGCCAATACCTCTACGTGTTATAAGAAATCACACTGGTGGAAATCAGGTGAATAGAATTTCAGAAATGTCAATGCTTATGGTCAAAAGACTGGTAGTTTTTTAATAAATTTGGTGAAGTCAATTGCCGGCTATGGCCACATCGGACCAGTTTTGACTATACTGGCCCAAAATGAAAAATTTGGTATCGTCTGTCGTGTCGGATTTTACTCGGATGGAAATATATAGATCCCCAGGGGAGCTAAAATCAGCATATATGTAGTACAGAATAGCTTTTCACAATGTATCTGGAAGACAATAATTTCTCTACAAATTTTGCGTTAATAACAAGACGGCATGAACATAAATATGTTAATTATTCTGAGTGCAGGGAGTTGAAATTTTATAAAAATAGATTCGACATTCTAGGTATGTTTTGAGGACTGTCGAGCGTGTCATAAGGAGTAAGAAGTTCGTGTTCAGTTTCTTTGAATAATTTATCACATATAAGGCTAGTTGGTGAACAGATAAACACTGGGCTATACATAGGACTGAAAATAAAGATGGCGAAATAAATAAATTGTCAGTAAATATAAGTATACTAGCTGATAAGCCCGTCTTCGCCGGGCGATAAATTTCACACTTTGAATGCCTGTCCGTAACGGGAGTAAATTAAATTAAGATAATTTGCGTAATTAGCTAGAAAGAACCATGATAGTGATTAGTGGTGGCAATCGAGAAGTGTTAAAATTGGCGCATATTTAAAGGAACTTTTATATTCTCCCATTACATAACTGTACCATCCTAGTAAACCCACCAGCCCAGCAAACCCTTCAGCCAAGTAAACCCATCACCCCAGTAAACGCACCAGCCAACCCATCAGCCCAGTAAACGCACCAGCCATCCCATCAGCCCAGTAAACGCACCAGCCAACCCATCAGCCAAGTAAACCAATCAGCCCAGTCAACGCACCAGTAAACCCATCTACTCTAATAAAGTGGTAGTATGATCCCTGGGTCCGTCTTCGCAATGCAATTTGCCCCATAGGGGAGACAAAGAAGTAAGCGGAGCAACCACTGCATGCATGAATTTTCATACTGCATGAGTCTCACTTCGCCTGCACGTGACTTCCACGTACGCTTGCCATCAATCTCAAATTAAATGTCTTTGTATATAAACATATTGCAGAGCAAATATCTCTGTGGGAGGGAAAAAGACTCAGTTTGGCCTCATTTATATCACGAAGTATACGAGAGCGGGAGATTTTCCATCCCAGAGAAATAAGTGATCTTGATAAACACTATTAATTAATTTTTTTAGTTTGAGAAACTCCACCCACAGCGAGTGGCATATCAATTCGAATGTATTTTTGACGCTGAATCTAACGCCGTCATTGGTTTTTGACCTCCGAGGCCCCCGTGACCTTGCCGTGACCGTGGTGTCCAAATATGGCTTATTCGTGATGTCGCATATCAATTCGAATGTATTTTTGACGCTGAATCCGAATCCGTCAATAGCTTGGCGTTAATTATAGAAGTTGGGGTTTATGGAACTGAACGGGAGCGTGAAGCGTGGGAATATAAATAGTTAGTTATGCAATTACTCCCACACGACGGGAATTTAAGTAATTAGCTATTCAACTACTCCCACAGGGGGAAATCAAATTGTACTGTGATCAGGTTAATTAAAATGCAGTATGACTTGGGCAAACCCTCACTCTGATGTATGTATGTAGTATGACAAAGTCTCCACTGGGAATTATTTAAAGTATAGTATGACGGATTTTTCGCTTTGGGCACACCCCCCACTGGAACTCTAGAACCCGGCCTTGGCCGGGCTATACGCTAGTTAGCCCATAAAACGCTACAGTCCAGTAAGCGTAGCAGTCCAATAATTGCAGCAACTCAGTAAATACGCCACCAACATGTCGTCATGTTGAAATGCCGGTCGTATACCTAGACGACTTATTACTGCATTTCAAGTCGTTTTTTGCAATACGTCTTGTCGTGGCATCTTTAAGTTGAAATGCAAGACGACTGGCAAGCCCATTTGCTATTGCATTGAAGTCGATTCTTGCAATACGTCGCATCCTCCAATGCTTAACTTGAATTGCAAGAGCATATGCAAGATGAGGTGAAATGCAATTGCACCTCATCTTGCACCTCATCTTGCACTTCAACTTGAAACTACGAAGTGCAAGACCATATGCAAGAGCTTGATAACCAATTTTCGGATAACACCATTAACCAACCACAGATAACCAGAATAACCACCCATAGATAACTACCTACCAAGATAACCATCGATCAAGATAACCACCCACCAAGATAACCGTCCATCTCGATAACCGTCCATTACGATAACCGCCCACCAAGATAATCATCCATCGAGATAACCACCTTCTGATAACTCCACCCACAGATAACTTCCCCCAAAGATAATCACGCATAAACAACCCCGCAAAGATAACCACTCACGTACGCCCACCCTTAGAGAATCACACAAAGACGACTACCGTCAGATAGCCACCATTAGATAATCACCCTTTTAAAACATATGATACCCCTCCTTTAACTTTTGAAACATGTTTTGAACTTGCTTTATTTTAAATTTTCGCGCCATTCGAAACTCGACTTTCCCTGCTTTCACTTCCGTCGCGAACAAATTCCTTTCACTTCCGTTGCCAACAGACATTCCCTCTTATAATATAGATGTATAGAAGTTTCCAAAAAGATTAAAAAACCGACGATGCTAATTTGTGACAATTTTTTCTAAAGATTCACAATGCAACAAGGGGCTGCTTGCCGAGTCAGATTTATCCAGTAAATTTCATAGATTAAGATAAATTGATGAATGATCAGTTCATATTTCCGTGAAAAATTAATCTTTGGCGTCCAACAATTAGCCTGGAACCAAATTCTCCAAACGCACATCTTATTTATTGCTGAAACAGTCAAATGTGTTCAACTTGCCAGTTGGTATTTTATTTAGAATAATAAACGTGTAGATTGACCAAGCGAATTCAAATTTTGCTAATTTTAAGAGCTTGGATTGCGTGCAATGAAAATAAAAAAAAACAATTTTATGTCTTTGTTTCTATTATTAAATAATTTATTGCGTGACAAATGTTTGGCGAAAATAGATGATGTTCAAAAACATAATACATAACCCAAGGTTTTAGATATATATTTATTTATTAATGATGGGTATGTTATGTCGGATGTGATTCAGTGCAAAATAAATGCCCAGGGGAGCTAAACATGTAATTACCAATTAACAGTATTGTAGTTGGAATTTGTCTAAAATCTAGTAAATAAAACCATGTCCCTGAAAAATACTTCACCAAGAAAGTACGGTAAAATGGTACCTAAATTGTGACATTTATTTCTACGAGTATATACTAGTGTATAGCAGAGTTCATATCATATTTTACATCATCATGTAGAAAAACTAGGCGACCAGCGCCGCACAAAATTGTCCCTATCTGAAATTAAAATAAATAACCTTCGTCCTAAAAGTAAAAATAGCTCATCCAGCTCTGGTCTAGCTTACCCCAAGATTGTAGCAACATTTCCACGCTGCAAGACAGTATGTAGTTACCGTATGTAGTCGTTTTCCTTGAATAATTTATGGAATGTTCGATTAGTTCATCACATTGACGTACCTAGGTCTTAATTTAAGGATTTCCAAAACAATTTAAAACCCGGACAATGGACTGCTTGTTGGGTAATGCACATCCACTAGATATTTTTTTAAAGATTATAGAAGATATGAAGAGTGAAGGATCAGTTCACATTTCGGTAAAATAACTGATATTTCGATATTTCGCGTCTTGGTAACAATACATAGTAACCAAATTCTCTAAATGTGTTCGATTTTGTTATTGAAACGGCTAGCACTTTCTAACTCCCAAGTTGAAACTGTAGAATAATACTTAACAAATTATTATTTACAATGCATATTGAGCTAGCGAAACGACATCTGCACAGGTTACAGTTTGAATTGCGTGCAATACGCAAAACAATGTGAAATGTATATTTAATGATATTAAACAATTATGTAATTACTGGACAAATGTTTGACGAAAGTAGATCGTGTTCAACAATATGATGCATTTGTTTGACATGATGAGTATAGAACAAGAACCTAATTTGAGACAATAAAAACTATCAATGTATAACAATTCAGATTTCATCATCATCCAAGAACTAAATCACATATATAGTGATGCACTGTCAGTTCAGTATTGTATACATATAAACAGTATTTCAATGTTGGTCAGTGATTATGTAATACACAAATAACGGGTAATAATTGCTATTTACAATTTTCCACGTTTATGCATAATATACGTGTGTATAATATAAAAATACTAATCGTAAGTTTCAAAATTTCCTTTTCTGGAGTACACACACTTGCGGCCGGTCGCATCGGACACGCACATTTCCCAGTGAATATTTGCCACGTGTTGGGTAAATTTAACAAGGCAAATGTTTGATGGTGATGGTTTAATGATTTGTACAAAGCAAAAATCAGACGTACACTAAAAGTAGGAAAATTTCGAAGGTCTCTTCCAGGGTAAGGAAAACCCAGGGGTTATACCTGGGTTTTGCGGGTAGTCGGGGTTTTGGGGGTAGTCGGGCTTTTGGGGGTAGTCGGGGTTTTTGGGGGTAAACTGAGGAGGAGAGCGTCACCACCTGCCCTTCACAGATCTCGATGCCCTTTGCATATGTGATAGGGTCCTATGAGTGTACTAAAACCCTGAAGTGGTTTGACTCCATGGCCACATTTACGACCGCCACACCCACTCAAAGGGATGAAAACAACAAAAGTTACCAACTTAAAAAATCCACCAAAACTCCAATTTTGCGCGGAATTTGATAAAATTTGCATTTTTGTGATCCCAGATACTTGCCTGATAATATTCAATAGCAATCTCAACTTTTTTGAAATTGTAGAAATTTTCGAGCTGATGAACTATTCGAAAAAATTCAAAATTTCAAAAAAGTTGGGATATCTACTGGATATGATCACACAAGTATCTGGGATCACAAAAATGTAAATTTTATCAAAATCCGAGTAAAATTGGATTTTTGGTGGCAGTTGAAGTACATGAAAACAGGGCTTTTTTCGTGTTTTTGGCGCCTTTGAGTGGGTGTGGCGGACGCAAATGTGGCCATGGAGTCAAACCACTTCAGGGTTATAGTACACTCATAGGACCCTACCACATATCCAAAGGGCATCAAGATCTGTGAAGGGCAGGTGGTGAAGCTCCCCTCCTGAGTCTGTGTCTCATGTATTAGGTTTTGAAAAAAATCTGTTTTTCAGTAATTTCTCAACAAAGCCGCTTATTAATTTAATTTTCACAGCCTAATTAACTTTAGACTTATTAATAATCCCCGGTTATAATACTTTATAAAGTTTGAAAACCCCGACTAGCCCGACTACCCTGACTACCCGTGGTATTGCTCAGATTTCCTACCCCAAGACCCACAAAACCCCATTACCCCAAAAACCCTGGGTAGCATACCCTGGTCTCTTCCCCCTGGGATGGGATGGATGGGAATTAATCGGCAGGAGTAAGTGAGACGCTGTTTTGCTCTAGTAGAAAGGGTTACAGTGGAAGCCAATAGTTACACGGACAAAACTTCCAAACCTATTGGAAAACCTTTGAAGTTCACCCTATTCGAAAAGGAAACTTGGATTTCAAAATAGGTCACGGCTCGGTCATATGGTGTAAAAGTTGTCACACATTGGCTATGAGCACATTTCATTGATTTCACAAGAATTATATCCACAATTGCAGACCTTAATCGTTTGCATACCTGTGCAAGTGAATTCGCCTTCACTCAACTTCACTCATTTTCACCTCGAGTCAAGTTTGCCTTCACTCCCCTCACTCGCGTGAAGGAAGGCTGAGTGAGGCTTCACTCACTGATAAATCTAGTTCTCACTCCTTCATTCCCTTCACTCCCTCATTCCTCTCACATCACTCATTCCCCTCACTCAGCTATTTTCCTCACTCTTTCTTTCATTCAATTAAGTGCCTCGTGTCATCAAAATTAAATACTTTGGCGCCATCTGGTGGGGCTTTGTGAGACTAGGCTGGGGCAATGCGAGATTGGGCTGGGGCAATGTGAGACTGGGCTGGGGCAAGGTGAGACTGAGCTGGGGCAATGTGAGACTGGGCTGGGGTAAGGTGAGACTGAGCTGGGGTAATGTGAGACTTGGCCTGGACAGTGTAAGACGAGGCTGGGGCAACTAGAGAATTTCCTGGGGTGACATGAGACTCACTATTTTCATATGGCCACGGTGATTTTAGTATGTAAACTAATTATATTCCTTCACCCTTTTTCCCGGAGATGAAGGAGTGAAAAAGATGAATCCTTCATCTCCTTCACTCCTTCACCCTTCATTCCACTCATGTCTCGTCTCAGCCTTCCTCACTCACCTTCAATCACTCGATAAAAGTTTTCAAGTCCCTCACTCAGCTTCACTCTCCTTCACTCCCTCATCGTGAATGAAGCCTCAATTTACGTAAATTGAGTGAAGCTGCACAGGTATGATCGTTTGGATTATGACTTGCTGCTAAAAATTGACACCATGGCCTGCTCTAAAACTTCCACTTAGGCCATCGGCGGCCCATCAGATTTGGCGAAAGTGTACCCCAAGTGTGTGTAACCCAGAAGGGGAAATTTAGAACATAGTATTTTTAAATTATATACGGTAAATTATGCATCCACGTTTTTCTGTAGTAAAAAAACTTTTTAAAAACTTTCAAAGAACTTTCAAAGAACTTCGCGACTGACTACATACGTAAAATCTACTTAACCTAAAACAGGCGAGTGAGTCGCCGCTGCTGGGTCGGTAACACCGTAGAAAAGTTAGCCTCACTCTCCTTCTCTCTGCTCTGCAACGAGAGAAAAAGGAGGCTAACTTCACTAATGTTTGCATTCTGCTTGGGGTCACGGGCCGATCGACGGGCTTTATTTACCCGTCGATTGACGGGCGTAAAAGCTTGTTCTACATAAATTCTACATTTGATTGCTTACATACATTATCTTCACTTGCAACGGTTGGGTTGTCTTACCCCTAAAAAATGCCTGTTAACCGAAAGATGAAATAGTTTACGGCCTAAATCTTGGTACCCTGCTCAATTATCAATTGCGCGATTTTGTGATAACATAATTATTAATTCGTCGCTTATTACGTCGTACTGTTACTCGGCGCCAGATTTTCATGTCACGTTTGCATTTTTGTCCAAGTTTGGTAAAACGTAGCCACATTAATCTAACCGTCGTCACGATATTGACCCTATTGTATTTCACATACTCAATAACCGCCAGGCAGAAACAGGCCGCTAGACAGGTGACGAGTAGAATGAAAATAGTTTGAATACTGTCGCCGAGCCTGACCACACGATACGCGGTCGTTTGGTAGCGAAATTTGTCACTTTTCGCATACCTTTCACGAAGTATTGTAGCATTAAGGTTCAACAGGTGGGACAACTGGTTGTAAATTCCTGAGTTTAAAAACATTTTAAAATATCGCAGCATCCGTGACTCCCGCCAAACCCGAAGCATAAATACAGCAGGATTTTCGAAAATTACTTTCTCTACACGATACCATTTCTTACTGGGATAATACCTCGTCATGTAGTCGTAGTAGGCGTCCACCTCGCTCGATGGTCCACCATAAGCGGATCTGTCACACTCCAGAATTTCCTCCTTAATCATCCGATTGACTCCATTGATGCTAAATTTATTACTTGAGAAATTAAATTTCCTCGGGTGCCAACGAATCCTTGGATTCAATATTGAATACGATAATCCTAACAAATGCGGAGGAGATTGCAATTGAATGCGATAAGTAAAAGCGTGATAATATCTGGTAAATTTGTAATGGTAAAGATAATTCTGCCTTCCCCGCGCTAGAATACATTCAGACAAAACTGTGTAGCAGAATCCACCCCAATTCTTCACAAGCGAAGGGGTTTTTAAAGCCGCTTTGCGATCATGAGCCGCCCGACGCATTGCAGCATATCTGTCCCAGACCATTACTAAATTTACCATTACGTGTAATTTACCATTACTAAATTTACCATTACGTGTGGTTTTGCCTGGCAAGTAATTTTGTCGTACGTGTCGTAATGCCGCAGCAAGTAAAATTTCTGCGAGTGGAGGTTGTTTTAAAATTACGATCCAATACTGCTCCGATTGTGTCGGGTAGTTTAAAGGCTGGAATAAAATTGTATCTTTTCGCAAAGTTGAAATAGCGCAGGAAAACGTTTGTATAATTGGAATAATACTTTTTTGGTGACATGATTCCACTCTATGTTCGGGGAGAAATAATAACAACGCAAATTTCACCGGTTGTTCCGAGGAAAACAGGGGTTGCTGTGAGTACCGGGGGGAATACATATGCGAATCCAGTATTTTTGAGCAACTTGGAATTAAGATAAAATCAAAAAAATCTGGATAAACTCTACGCAGTTGGAATTGCTTGCCAAGTGTCAAGTATTCTCTACCTTGAGTAACAATCCAATGTCCTAACGAATTTTCATGGGATTTTGTATAATTTGGGGAATGTATGGTGACAAATAAAATGACGATTTCGCAACGCCAGCCTCTATTTTGGAGGATATCAAGTTGTGATGAAATATTGGCTCGTGGGACCAAATTACGAAGATAATCGTCTGGAAAAATTCGCTTAGTCAGTGTAAGAGGGATGTCACGTGTGGTTGGTAAGTTTGAGGTGGAAATATTGTTGAAGACGAGGTGATATCGACAAGGAACGTGGGGCGATAGAATATACGCCAAATTAACGGTGGGTAACGCTAGCTTGGATTGTGCAAGAATAAAATTTAATGCGTAACTAAACACGAATAAGGCCGAGTAAAGGTGACGAAATTGGGCCATTATTCCCAGGATATTCAGTTTTTGGATTCCAACTTATTCATGACTTAAGAACGTATCGAAAATATATGGAATAGCTGTTTTCGCATAGAATTAACTTCAACAATTCAAAATTGTAAAGTTTAGGAGGTGAAAATGTTTAAGACGAAACATATGACTGATGGGGGGAATGAAAGTGGCAGCCCGATTACAAACCAACGGCTAAAGTTACTACTTCCGAGCAGCGATAACCATTTGATATTGCACCAAAATGTAAAATGTGGCATTGGATTATGTATGTAGCATCGTCTGTCGTGTCGGATTTGTCTTCGTTCAAAATAAATTCTCGAGGGAACTAAATACCAGTCGACGATACAGTAGTTCTTCTTCTAAAATCTGCGAAAACAGACACCCTAAAATATTTATCATTAATACCCACATACATAAATACGTATGCATATGTACGTCTGTACATATTTTAATTAGCATAAGTGCATGAAGTTTAGCCAAAACCAAAAAAGGCTGAAGCTTTCTATCAAACTGAGCTGAGCTATGAGCTGAGCGTGTGATACCAGTAAGACTCGAAATAGTCAGTTTGCCTGAATTATTTATTGAGTGCGCGATTAGTTAATGAAAATTCTGTAAAGCTAAATTTGAACATACACTCTAAATAAAATCATTACCAAATCATTACCAAAATGCACACGTATATGACTCTGCAGAAACGGTAATAATAACCACCAGCTGGTAAAGAAATTGATTTAACCCGAAGTGGTAATAAAGACCACTTTTTCGGATAAAATTAATACCATGATGTATGACAGATGTACTACAATATGTAGTAAAATGTCTACCGCCTGGTACTAAATTACCCCATTTTGTACACGGTGTGCTATTCATACCGGTATTAATGCTTGTATTACGTATACCCCATTATTACCAAATGTAGTGCAGATTTCCACCGAAAAGAATAGATTTTTGTTTTCTTTACAATAATCTTTCATTAAATTATATTTATTGTAAAATAATTTTGACATATAATACATAATTACAAAACTTAAGAATAATGCAAACTATTGAGTTATATACATACATACATACATATTTACATGAAATTTAAATCGAACTAAATATTTTATAGCTTTTGCCGTACACTTATATAATTAACAACTGTTTTACAATTTTGCATTGTTTCAAAGTAATCATGTATATATAAATCTTTCACTTTAGCAATACCAAACATAGAATCCGAGTATTTAACTTTAAACTAAAAATAAAGTCGATCTACGCCTCCTGATCGTCTTGCAGAAAAATACCTGCTCCGATTTCCAACTTGAATTTTTGTTTCACTGAAAAAATAAATGCATAAGATTATTATTTACTCGTTCGATGATCACCATCTTGATAAGGCACCTACATATGATAATTTGATACTCACCTGTTTCCAACAATTATATATAATTTCCAGAAGTTTTTCAATTTTTATCCCACGGGCAGAATTGGTTCGCCGTGTTGACTTGAGTTGAGCTGAGCGGAAACTAAAACTGAGAAATGCGCACTGTTTAGCGTCTCACATTTCACACCAAATGTATTAAAATTCTTACCTCCATGGTAATAAACTACACCAAAATGTAGATCTCATCAGCACCACAACGGAAACAATTTGTACTACACTTTATTAAAATTATGGTAAAGAGTGTTATCTAAATTTGTAGGATATAATTACCGGCTCGTAGGAATTTATTACCAAAATTATAAACATAACTTAAAACATTGCGGTGGAAGGCTAGTTACCCGTTTGGTATTGATACGGTAATAATCCCGTATAATTTTTGTAGGACGCGTTATTACCAAGAGCTCGGTAAAGACGCTTATTAGGAATTCTTTACCAAGTTGCTAAGAGTGTAAGGTTTTTGCAGTAAATACAAAATAAGGATGTATGTATGTATATGCATACGCAAATATTGTGAAGAGAAGGTTTCAAATAGAGTTAAAAACAGACATCCTATTTTTTTATACGGATCAACATCTATAACAAGGGATGTGATAAATCATGGTTACCTATCCAGTACATTTTTCTCAGATCAAGCTACATAGATGAAACATCTGCTTATGAAAATTTCCAAGCAAAATCGATCTATTGCGTTTCAAGTAACATAGAATACTTGGCCCCGTAAAAGAAGATTTTATAATAATAGAAATACAGAATATCCAAATTGATATATTATTTAAACCATTTTATTATTGTTAAACCATGATACTCACTGTTCTAATTAGATATCTGTAGAATGGAACAAAAATGTAATTTAGGACCATAAAAATTATCCATCTACATAGAACATTTCCGGTCTAAAACTATATACTTGCATATGCATACATTGGCCAGCAGGTTTATGCATCTTTTCGCGTTTTTATGCACTATCTGTATTCATGAATTAATGAGTGTACAGTTGTGATCACGCGAAAAAACAGCGTTATTTTTATTCTACGAGGTTTTAATTACCAATCGACATAGTCCATTCGAAAGTAGCTCGTATTTGTTTTTAGAAGCTAAGAAAATTGTCTCCGTACAAACTAAAGGGTGTTGATTCAATTTCTCCCCAGTCATTTTTTACTACACGGACGGCGACAAATTCAGCTATAATTCCTGTACCTGTTAATGTTTATTTTTGAAAATTTTACCATGAGTAGTCCAATACTAAAGGTCGATCGTGACCATCGTAGAGGTTCGAAAAAAACTTCAGTTCCGAAGCAATTAATAATATAAGAAAAATCGGAGACATTATGATCGGGCGGGAAAACGTTAAGGCTACGGACCAGCCGAATTTTTTTTAATACAAAACATGGTCTGAACGACATAAGAGGATTTCACCTACTACAGTCACAACAATTCTGCCCAAGATTCATCGAGAATAGGAAGTTCGGTACTAATTTCGGCAAAAGAGTGAAATGGGCCAAAACGCATCAACATTATTAACACGTAAATTTACCATACTGCAATACCGAAGTTTGAAAAATTGACGAATTGGAGTCACACAACTCATAAACTAAGTCAGGAAAGCTTACTATCTCAAAAGAACACTAACACCGACCTAAAATTTGGAAAAATATTCCAAAAAATTGGCGATTTTCTTTAAAAAAGCAAGGTCAAGAACCAGGGCGTCATATCCTCGGGACAAATGAATCTTCAAATGAGCCACATCCAGAATTGAACCTACAACATATGATATACAAAACCGGAAAAAAGTCGCATGTATCACATCTGCGTGTTTCAAAATGTGGATCGAAAGTTATGGTAGCGGGTAGTTTTTTGCGCATGGCGTGACAATCCTCTACATATATATTATATAAATATGGTACATATTAATGCAAATAATTTTATAGCGTAATTGCAACCTACACACTTTGATAACATGAGAAACAAGGAATTTTTTTCCAAATGTTAGTCAGTACTTTTCATGCAGGATGATGGTGCAACTCACACGGCAAAAACGACAATGCCGCTATTTGAAGGGCAAGGTAAAACGGTTTGGAGCAAGGGGGTGCGGTCTGATAAAAATCCGGATGTGGGCGTTATGGAGAACAAATGGGCCATACTTAGGTAGGATATGTGCAAAGATCCAAAACCCCACAACAGAGAAGCTATCAATGAAAGTTCAAGAAAAGTTAAATTCTATACCAAAAGCCACTTTGGAAAAATTACCACAGAACTTTAAGCAAAGAGTTTAAGACCTGGTTCTCATGGGTGATCGAAAGACCAAATACTAAGGTATATTTGAAGAAAAAAATTGGTCCGATGCGTCACACAGTTTTCAGAAATACGCTTTCGTTTTTTTTGCAGGTAGAAATGGGGAGAAATTAAATCAACACCCTTTATTAAGGGGTGAAAGCCCTTTATAAGATCGTTATGTCCGTCTGTCCGTCCGTCCGTCTGTCTGTCCGTAGCTCCGATAACTTTTGAACGAAAAGACATAGAGACTTGAAATTTTGAACGTAAACTCCTAACGTCAAGGGACAGGACGATTTCGAAGATGGACACTGTGACATCGTCACCTGTGACGATGACGTCGTCACAGTGACGAAAAGTGACGAAAAAGTGTCAATTGTCAGTTTTGACATGCGACACATCATTTTTAACTATTTTTCAACGAGGAATTTGAAAATTCATGTCATTTTGTGTTTGGACGTCACCTGTGACGATGACGTCGTCACAGTGACGAAAAGTGACGAAAAAGTGTCACGTGTCAATTTTGGCATGTGACACATCATTTTTAACTATTTATCAACGAGGAATTTGAAAATTCATGTCATTTTGTGTTTGGACGTCACCTGTGACGATGACATCGTCACGGTGACGAAAAGTGACGAAAAAGTGTCACTTGTCAGTTTTGACATGTGACACGTCATTTTTAACTATTTTTCAATGTCAAATTCAATGGTGACCTCCATTTTGACCTCAGAGGTCATGTAAAGGTCATAGGACATATCTATTTCAATTTCAACTGAAATTTAACCCCGAATTCAATGGTGAACTCCATTTTGACCTCAGAGGTCATATAAAGGTCACATAAGGGTTATCAACTGTTAAATTTGACACAAATAAGACACAAAAGTCGAAAACACATCAGAAGTGTCAATCTGATATTCAATTTGATATTCACATTGACGTATGACACTCCTTTCACCCCTTGGTTACATGCGTTGTAACGGTTTATTTAAGGTTCATAATATGTACCAAGATTGCATGGGCTTACATATGTACATCCATATGAGTACATAAGAATTAAATGATTCGACAAGCACATCCGCCGACTATTTCAAAAGTAGAAATGCTCTACTGCATTGTGTTCCCCACATGAAAAGAATTTAAACTGAACAATTTTTCGCGGGCCATAATTTTCCCTGGGGGTTATGAGAATAATGAGAGATTAATATGATGCACATAAGGCACAACAGATCTACCGAATGGGTCGCTGAAATTTCAAAAACAATTTTTTTTTACACTCTCTGGATCAGTACCTCGATAGGTTTTTCGAACTGAGGTGGATGTTAAATTATGACGTACATGTACACATAGATAATTTTAATTGTAAAGTAATTGGCAGACAATTCTATGGCGTTATGTGTAAAAATGATAGACTAGAAATAACTCGATACCGTTTTATTTGAATTATAAAATTGTGAGAGATTGTCAGAAATAACAGACTTTGTGATACTGATTAATTTTGCGTGGTTAATAAATAGTTCTGGGAGTGTATCTTACTTTTAATTCCTTGCAAGTTTTCTGAAACTACGAGTCAGAGTCTGAATCGGGTAGATTTAGTCGTCTTTCGAAAGTGGAATTCCAACTTTCAGGGGTTTATCGCAGCGACGCAAAATTGACTCAAAAATTAGTTTTTCGCTATGACGAAAAAGTATGACGAGATGTTCATACGTTAGCTTTTCACCAATTTTTACTACGTTGGAAATTATTAGCAGTAGAATAAAGGTTAAATTACCCAAAAAGTCGAAATCGACCTGCGTGACCTTTTTCGGGGATCGAAAGGTCACAATGTCAATGGTCACATAGCCCCATAAATTGGGTATCGCTGGGAACGTATTGGCGAGAGCATTCAAAATATGTATGTATACTAGTTACGATATATCTCAACTAGCATATTTGCATCAAACTTAGACCTTGTCAAGATACGTAGATTGAGCTTTGCTAATCCTAAGAACTAAGCATGTGTTAAGGTGTACCAAATTTTAGTGTTTTGTTTCCTAATCTAATTTATTAAGTAGCTTCAGCTACTTTATGCGAAGACTTTGTCTGTCTGTCTGTCAGCCGGATAACGGGAGAACGGATAGAGATAATCGAAATCGGTTTTCGCCATCATAAGACTCTTGGAGGATCCTATCATCTTTTTAGGCCAATCGGACCACACCCCCTGGGCGCCAAGGGGTGTGGTCAGGGCAAAATGAGATTTTTTCAAAAATTGAATCTATAGATGAAATACAGTAAAATTAAGTGGTCCCGAGTTGTACCACACCCCTTCGCGCCCAGAGGGTGTGGTCGGGGCAAAATGAGATTTTTACAAAAATTGAATCTATAAGGGTATATAGTGAAATTAAGTGTTCCCGTGATGGCGTGGGAGTGGTTGGGGTAAAGTGAGTCTGAAGCTACTTCCTTATGTGCGTTTACGACGGTTTTTTAGTGTACGAGTAGTTAATGAAGGGCAACACGTATGCATACGTAAATTTGAAGCCAAAGATGGTGAACAAAATTTGAGAATGATGAATATCACACAAAAAGCTTTAAAAATCTGGTCAAATATGTGGCGAGCGATATGAAATTCTTGTAATAGTTTGGATTGCGTGCCACAGAAAACCATTGCTGGATTTGTTGTCACTTTTGTTGAATAATTTATGGCCTGACAAGTAGATATTTAGCGAAAACAGACGGTGTTCAAAAATAGTTTACGTATCTCAAGGTTTTATAAGTATGTATTGCAAATACAAAATTGCAAATCAACTGAACAAATACCAATCACTGCATTTAATTCGCACTTACAAGAAAACATTTTCGACACATTTATGCGGTCGAATTACCGGAAGTTACGTATATATGTACATTTAAAACAAAATGACAGACTGTGTGTTAATTAATGTCAATCAAGCCTGATAACTAGACATAGCGTAGTGAGAACAATTTCGACCGAAAATAGTGTCGATTTTACTGTTGAAATGAACTTTGCAAGACACTGAATTTAATAAAATGTAACTATATAGTGTAAGCCATTAATTCATATATTTCAAAAATTTTAGGACATCAATAATCTTCTAAATGCACGTCAGTGAATCTGGCAAAATTCGATAGCGAAGTAGCAAAAATATATATCTTAATTGTAACCCAATTTTGCTCTCTTCGGGAACTTTGTTAGCCACCTTGAGGTTTGAGTGGCAATAAAAGAGATTATTTTTATAAAATACTTCTCGGGATTTTATACCTGTACTAGGCTGAACGATTCCAAACAAATTATCGTAACACTGGACAAAAGGCAAATTTGATCACCAATATTACTACAGATATTTGTTTTATTTCGTTTATCTCTTGCATGGTACAATGAAAGCTCGATATTTCTCATAATTACACGTAAGAAAAGCTGACTACAAAGGAGGCGAACATTTACAAAAAACCCTACCCTTTAGCACATAACCTTTAGAAATATATCCATCTATCTACATGTTTACATATGTCTGAATTTACACTATATGCAGTACCCAAAACCTAAACGTAATACATAGATTATGAAATTTCTGTAGGTATATATGCATGTAACTCAAGAATCACGAAATTCATGACATCCATCAACATGAAATCAAAACAAGTATTAATTGAACTTAAAATTTACGAAAACTTCCGTAACATTTTTAAAAGGTATATCAATACATGATTTTTCCCGATCGGTTAGCGATTACTCGATTTTGAGGTACCAAAGTTATTCATTCCTCGAATGTCACATTTATTTGACGCCGAACTGTCTTGTAACGCTTCATTTTGAAGTATAATTATTATCCGTCAATCATTCGTTCGTGCATTGATTCTACGTCGAACTTCGTTGTAGCCCTTCAATTGTTGAACTTTAGTAAATCGACCCAAAATTAATGCAACCCTATTTGCGATATGTGTCTTATTGCGTTTCACATACTAAACGATAGCGAGACAGAAGCATGCCGCCAGCCAGGCGACAAGCAGAATGAAAACAGTTTGAATACTGTCGCCCAGCCGGACCACTTGAAAGGAGGTGGCTGCATCGCGATATTCCTCATTTTTTCCTAATTTGGCCTCCCTTTCGCGTAATATTGTCGCGTTCAGGTTAAACTGATTGTACACGTGGTTGTAAATCCCTGAGCTCATAAACATCTTAAGATATTGCAGCATATGTGATTCCTCCTCAAACCTCAAGAATAAACCCCTCCGGGTTTTGCAAAATTGTCTTCTCTCCGCGATACCAATTTTTGGTGGGATAATTTCTCTTGAGATACTCATAGTAGGTGTCTACCTCATTCGAAGGGCCTCCATAAGCTGATCTGTCACATTGTATAAGCTCCTCCTCAGTCAAGCGATTTATCCCGTGTGTGGTTACATTCTTGTCCAAACTACCCAATTTCTCCGGATACCAGCGGATTCTTGGGTTCATCGCGGAATACAGTAATCGAGGTAAACTGGGTGGATATTCCGAAGGATTGTACATGTAGACAGTGTAAATATTATGATAAAAGTAGTAGTTAAATTTGTAACAATGAAAGTATTGCCCTTCTGCCCACTCTATAGGAACGAATTCCGAAAAAATGCTGTAGCAGAATCCTCCCAACTTCTTCACAATGGGGGAATTTTTAAACTCGGATTCCCGGCGTTCAGGGCAAGTATTGAAGCACGTCTTTCTTCCAATATACTTTCATTTATAAATACTTGTGGTTTCTCCTGACAGAAAATTTGTTGATATGTGTCGCTCCGTTCCCCGGGAAGGGGTGCGTTTAAATTGATTATGAAGCTGCTCAGGTAGCAATGGCTGATCACTATGGAGACCAAGAGCCAGGCAATACGTAAGACTTCGAAAGGAAGGAAGTTCCTCAATTTTTTCGGCAGCTTGTCCATCTCGTCGATGAAGAGACCGAAAAGGTATAAGAATAATTTAAGCGGGTAGAATTGCTGGTTCAGAAGGTAAAATCCTAACGAAACGATCCCAGTTGATAAGAAGAGCGTGATAATTGTTACGAACCACACGGCTGGAGCATAAGGAGCGAAATACAGGGAAAACGAAACCCCTTTCGAAAAGTGCGAGCAAGAGAAAAATGAGAATCCGGAAAAACTTATGACGATTTGTGAAGCGGAAAACTGGACGTATGCCCACGGAGTAATCAACCATTTACTATCGTAGTAAACCTTCGGGTAGAAGCAGGCTTCCATGGAAATTAAGCCGCAGTCGTCATTTCTGGGTTGTCCCAAAGTTGCATTGAGTTTTGTGAACGCCATGTCAAGTAGAAGTTCCCCGATTGAATTTTCCATAGGATGTGGGAGCCAATAATGCTCCGGTTTTGGCGAGTAGTTTGAAGGACTGAATAAAATTGTATCCTTATTTAAAGTTGTAATGGTGCAGACAAAATTTTTCAGAGTTTGAATCCTTTTTTGATAACAGACTGTCACCTTATTTTCAGGGAGAAACAGTACAACTGCAAATTTAACGGGTAGTATGTAATATACGTCGAAATGTTGAACGTACAGCGGCGAGTGCGTATGTGCTGTAAGTATTTTGGAGTTACTTGGAATTACGATGAAATAAAAAAAATCTGGATACACTTTTAGTAATTCCTCCTTATTCTTATTGAGCATAAAATGTTATTCTCCTTGAGTAGTAATCCAATATCCTAACGACTTTTGGTGGGATTCTGTATAATTAGGAGGATTTAGGGTGACAAATAACATGACGTTTTCACAGAGCCAGCCTCTATTTTTGAGGATATCAAGCTTTGTGGGGACATTGATTCGTCCGCCCCACGCATTAAACTTTTCAGGAAAGTTCCGTTTGGTCAATGTAAGGGGGACGTTGCGGGTAGTTGACAGCTCCGAGGTGGAAATATTGTTGAAGACGAGGTGATACCAACAAGAGGTGTGGGGCGATAGGACGGATAATAAATTTATAGCGGGTAATGCTTTAGTGGGTTCGATATAAATAAAATTGTCAATTCACCACATTAGAATAAAGGTCAAGATGACGTGGTTTAGCTCGGCCATTGTTAATTATTCTGGGATTTTACTTGTGCCTCAGTTAAAAATGAATGGAAAAGACGAGGAAAAGTTACTCTTTAAGACGACATACGTCAAAGTCAAAATTGAATTGGTTTCCGAAATTAAAATGTTTAAGATGAAAATATGTCATTTTCAGACGAATGACCAATGAAATATTTTAATGAAAGTAGCAGAGTATTTACATATCTAGTAGGAAAACTTGAGTAGACTTCGAACGAACAGTATTGAATTCTTGAAATGGTTCCGAAAATTGATAACTGCCGTCTGTCATATCACAAATGCAAAATAAATGATGAGGTGAACTTAATACCAGTCTGCAATATATGTATGTATTTGGTTTATAATCTTTTATTTTATTTCAAAGCTGATAAAATAGTCTCCCTAAAATATTTAAATTTAATACCAGGATCGAGTTTGTATATTTTAATTAGCATAATGACAAGACATGGAAATTTATAAAAACAGGCTGAGCTTTCTAAGTAGTTTCGTTCTGCTGAGTGTATTTATACCCAGACTTGAGACAGTTGGTGTTCAGTTTCTTTGAATAATTTATTGAATATGCGATTGGTTGAAAGAAAGGCAAAACACTTAAATATTTATAGTCTAAACTAAACATAGTCAAGAAGTAATGGCCACAACCCTTCGGTTGAAGCTAAGGGCTCATTTTTCCAAAGTGGTTTTTGGCATACAATTGCACCTTTCTAGAACTTTCATTGTTTGCTCCTCTGTTGTTCATAGTCTTGGATCCTTAAACACATGCTACTTAAGTATGTATGGGTCATACACTCCGACTGATAAAACAAGGACACCTAACATGTTTTCTAATTTCTCAAAGGCCCTTCAAAATATTTAGCTGTTTCTTTCGCCATCACGCACAACAGTGCCTAGCAGTCTTGTCACAAATTTTCGTTAAAATTAGTCCAGGGGCGGAGAAATTACCTAATAATATGTTAAAATCAGGTGGCCAATAAAACAAAATTGATCTGAACGAGATCAATCTTGTTCGTGTCATTTAGTCGTGTACTATCATCTCAACATCATTTTGTCAATAAAGTCACGCCTGTTAAACTAGTGTAACTTGTTCTAACATTTAATTAACTCGTGTAATCATCAATTATGTCATCACGTGAGTTTAACTAATCACAAGCAGAGGTTCACAAATTTGATAAGAAGGTGGCACGTTGGTTTGAGAACTTAATTTTCATAAATTCATTGCCTTTTTAATCGTTCCAAAAGTCGATACATCAAAGAAAAAGAAATTGTGAAAAACAATTCACAGCTTAATGCGCCAGGAAATTACTCGTAGAAGTTTAATCTAAGGCTTCTGTGTCCCATTACAAGTAGGTATGCATCGAGTTCTCGGCGAAGCCGAGTATGTATTGTGGCCCACTCAGCCGAGTATTTTCTTCATGCTGTTGGTCATTTTGTAACAAATTATCTTGTTCATGAAACTGATTTATTCTAGTTTTCTTGCATTTTGGGTTTTGCAAATACATACATACATCTCGTAATGTTTTTTACGTATTTTAAGACAAAATTTTCCAGCGGCGACAAAATTAACGAATTTTTTGTACTAACAATGGATGTCACACACTTATGCATCATATTTTCACCGATTTTCACCAAATTCTCCACTCGGTGCATCCACAATTATAATCAATTCGGGGATTACGGTAATAATATTACGGTACTGTTTATTTGTGCTCAAATCTTTCTGTTGTCCTGACTTAACATAGCGTATAAGAGTATGTTTAAACTGATACATATTAAATGGCATCGCTACGTATCATAATGATATTTTTATCAATTATTCAATCTTGAATTAATTCTATGTGAATGTCGCATTAGTTTGTGATGCCTGCATTTTTGCACATTTTTACTAAACCGTATCCACACCAGTAAAACGCAAATCGCAATATTTGCTCTATTGCATTTCAAGTACTCGATAACCGCCAGGCAGACGCATGAGGCTAGACAGTTGGCAAGTAGAATGAAAATGGTTTGAATACTGCCGCCTAGCCTGACCACCTGAAATGAGGTAGTTCCATGGCGATAAGTGTGTCCAAACTTAGCTTCTCTTTCGCGTAATATGGTAGCATTAAGGCTAACCTGACTCGTCACAAAGTTGTAAATCCCTGAACTCAAAAGCAATTTGAGACATTGCAACATTTTCGATTCCCGCCAAACTAGAAGAATATATCCAACCGGCCTATCAAAAATTATTTTCTCTCCACGATACCATTTTTTAGTGGGATAATTTCTCTTCAGATACTCATAGTAGGTGTCAACCTCGTTGGATGCTCCACCATAAGCTGATCTGTCACACTGCAGTATTTCCTCCTTGATAAGCTGATTTCCAAAGTGTAAAGTTACATTGTCAGAACGTCTCAATTTCCTGGGATACCAGCTTATTCTTGAATCCATCATGGAACGTAGTAGTCGCACTAAATGCTGTGGATATCGTAAATGTAGCGCATCCAAACAAACGCTGCTATAAAAGTATATGGCACGATAATTGTGATATTTGTAACTTTCCAATTATTTCCTTCCATTAGTGGTTCAAATTGAGAAAAAACTGTGTAGCAGAACCCCCCCGAATTTTTCACGATGGCGGGAAATATGGGGCGCTCATAGTCTTTGCACATGTTCGATAACTCCATCCGTCTTTGCTTCAGCATATTGGAATTTACAATTGTGGGTTGCTTCTCTTGACAAAAAATTGTTTCATACGTGTCGCCCCGTTCCCCGGGAATGGGTGAGTTTAAATTGATTATGAAACTACTCAAGTAGCACGTGCTTAGCAGCATGCCGATCATGAGCCAAGGAATACTTAGGAATCGGAAGGGTAGAAAAGTGCTCAATTTTGTGGGAAGGCTGCCCACCTCGTCGATCAGGCATCCAAAAAAGTAAAAGAATACTTCAGACAAATAGACTTTTTTATTCAAAAGGTAAAACCCCAACGAAACGAGACAAGTTGATAACAGCAACATGATAACTGTTATAATCCACACGATTTCATGATAAGGAGCTAAATACAGAGAAAAAGAAATCCCACTCGAAAAGTGAGAACAAGAGATAAACGAAAATCCATGGAAAGTTGTGATTGCGATTTGGTTACTGTATTCCCAGTCTGTAATTAAATCTCGACTTTGGTAAAGATAAGTGGGGTATAAGCAAGGAACAGTCAGACCCTGCGAGCACTCGGCAGTGTCAATTCCAGAATGGCGGGTAAAGTTAAGTTTGTTTAGCGCCGTAGTAAATAAGATTTCTGAGAGTGAATGTCCTTCAGAGTTATCGACCCAACGTTGTTCAAATATTGACGGGTAGTTTGAACGAGTGAGTAAAATTGTATCCCTATTTAAAATTGTGCATTCGAAATTTTGCAGAATTGGAATAAAGCGTTTATGGTAACAGGATGTCACCTTATCTTCAGGTAGGAATAGCAATACTGCAAATTTGACTGGTACTAGCCAGTGGCACAAAAGGGGTTGTTCGAACAGGGGAACATAATTCATACGGAATTCCAATATTTTGGGGTTACTTGGAATTAATATCAAATTGAAAAAATCGGGATAAAGTTCCAAATTGAGGTACTCGTTTACTTTCAAATATTCTACGCTTTGAGTTATAACCCAATGTCCTAACGATATTTGGTGGGATATTGAGTAATCTGGCGAATTTATGGAGACGAACAGAGTGACAATTTCGCACAGCCAGCCTCTGTTTTGGATGATATCAAGTTGCAAGGATTTCTCGTAGGATTCTGTAAAATCGCGTTTGGTCAGTGTTACTGGGACGTTACGGGTGCTTGGTAAGTTTGAGGTGGAAATATTGCTGAAGATGAGGTGATATCGACAAGGAGCGAGGGGGGACAGGAAAGATGCCAAATTTATTGTGGGTAATGCTCTGCTCGTGTCAACAAAAATAAAATTTGTAATGCAAAATGATACAAGAAGGAGGGAATATAATTCAGACATTGTTAGCCGTTTCAATTTGGAAACTTTTCGAAAATTATTATCCGTAGAAACGATAGGACGAAATTGCCCCAAATAATTAATTAAGAATACACTTGGAAAGAGTTTACCATTATATACACTTGAAGTTAAATTCTGATTTTTCCTAGTAGCTGAGCTCTGCTATAGCTAAGCGTGAAGTGGGATTTATGTAAAAAAGTTCGTGCTAAGCTTCTTTGAATAATTTATTGGATGTACGATTAGTTGATGGAAAGGCAAAATACTGTGGTAAAACTGAAAACATAGAATTTGGGAGGAAATTTCCGATAAGCATGTACATACATATGCTTATACCGATAAGGAAAAAAAGATTTTCAAAACAACTACAAAACTGATGATTTGCTAATTGATTTGCTAATTTACCTGTGTTAATTTATTTCGAAGGATTAAGTATAGATATAATAAACCGTAGTAACGTGAGAAGTAGCTCACCCTGTCATAATGATTTCCATATAACTTTCCACCAAAGGTACGGAATAAGGCGACAAAATAGATTATAACTCTCATAGATTATTGCACCAATGGTGTAATATAAACGGAAAAATTAAAAAAAACGAAAATAGTTTGCACCACTAGTGGAACATTAGCGACCAACGGGATACATAATTTTGATAACTTTGAAAAAATTGTATGGTTCCTTATCCTTCCATTCTACATCATTGGTGCGTATGGCATCCCTTTCCCAATTATTTATTATAAAATTTATATATTTTAGCGTCAATGGTGCAGAAAAATCGAACAAATAGAACAGATTTTTTGGGGGAAATAGATGGTCCAATTGTTACGCCCCATTGATTTTTGGGGGTAAATAAAGGGCCCAATTGTTACGCATCATTTTTTATAACCAATTGCTCGGTACTAATGGTGCTACTTATTCCATAATTATAGTCCTATCTCGATGTACTTGCACAATTAATTCGCACCATTTACGCCACGGATTATTCGATACCAATGGTGCGCCGAACTTATCCAATAATGATCTAGGGGATTTTTAATTAGCATCAATTGATGCAAAAAACTCGTGAACACACAGACGGACAGACGGACAGACGGACAGACAGACGGACAGACGGACAAGAGGAATTCAATAGCTCTCATGCTACGCAGGGTGAGCTAATAAACCGTAGTAACGTTAGAAGTAGCTCACCCTGTAATAATGATATGGTTATAACTTGCCCCAAAGGTGCAGAAAAATGCAACAAAATAGTTACATAATTTTTTGCAATTATGCACCAATGGTGCAGAAAAATCCAACAAAGTGGATCAATAATTTTTATGCAATGTTGCACCAATGGTGCAGAAAAATCCAACAAAGTGGATCAATAATTTTTATGCAATGTTGCACCAATGGTGCAGAAAAATCCAACAAAGTGGATCAATAATTTTTATGCAATGTTGCACCAATGGTGCAGACAAATTAAACAAAATAGATCAATAATTATTATGCATCGAGAAGAGTCCAAAAATTGTGCCTCACTGGTGCAGAATTACCTACCAACGATCAACGATAATTTTGAAAAATTTATGTCAAAATTGTATGATCATTTCTCCCGGATATTCTGCATTATTGGTGCGTTTTGCGTCCCTGCCTCCAATTATTTCGCATCATTTTGTGTTCCCGATTGTTAGATATCAATGGTCCTACAGAAGGGTTGGGCACTTACGTGGATACGAATTTGACCTTGAATAACCCTGGAACGGTTTGTCGCAACGGGTCAACATTTTGAACAGAGGAGCCTGTTATCCTCAAATAGTTGTGTGCAAAAATTCAACTCTCTACTTTCAAAAATGTTTCCCCCACAGCCCCCAGAAGCTGAGACACCCATAAAACCTCTTTCCAAACTTAAATACTCGTACAACAGAATTACCAAACATTCTAAAAGTGAATGGAAAACAGTTTCGAAATCTACAATCAATAGGGTATTGAAAAATATAGGTGAAAAGCGAGAAATTTTGAGTAAAGGGCAACCACCACCCCCTGAAAGGAGGCAAAAAAAGTGTTAATTTCGACCGTGCATAGGCAAGTTGACCTATTGACCTTCGAAAACAATCCACTGACCCAAAAAGAAATTTCCCGTAAGGTTGGGGTGTCTAAGCGTTCAGTGAAAAGAGAAATTAACATTTTGAACAAACTACTTCGTCGGAAAAGCCGTGTGCATCAGCTGACTGAAAAGTAGGAAAAAAATCGCGCCCGTGTTTACAAAAAAAATTATTCGAATTTGTTGTGAAGGAATAAGAGTGAGTTATTGGTGACATTTGACGAAGCACTAATTTCTCTACAAGTTACTAATTAGGTTCGAAGAGCTTACTACACGACAAATGTCGAAAACAATTCACTCAAGTTGGTGCTTCTTTGTAAGGAGAACTTTTTTAAACAGTTGATGGTCGTGGGTGCAATGTAGGGTCGTGGAGTCCTCCCACTTATCAAAGTCCCCCAAAAAGTGAAGGAATCTTCGAAGTATGATGTGGACCGTGTATTAAAACCACTTTTAGAATAACATTTTAATAAATTGCACGGTAAAAAAATAATTAAGGTGAGTTTTCATCATGACGGAGCGTCTTCCCACACGGTAGAGTTGACCCACGATAATGCAAAGGACCTTGAAGCTAGATTGGGGATAATAATCGTTTCGAATAGTGAAATACCTGTACAATCCCCCGATATAAGTCAAATTGACTTATTTGGGGTCGGATACTTGAAAACAAAAATTTTCTCCGAAGATCGAATTTTTTAGACGAATTTGGAAAGAGTAAAAATGAGTGCTTGAACTTCTGGGGGCTGTGGGGGAGGCATTTTTGAAAGTAAAAAGTTGAATTTTTGCACACGCGTATCTGAGGATAACATGCTCCTCTGTTCAAAATTTTGACCCGCTACGACAAACCGTTCCGGGGTTATCCAAGGTCAAATTCGTATCCACGTACGTGCCAAACCCTGTATTAACTTGTTAAAAAATTTGATTCGGTTTGTTTAGTACCAATGGTGCGCCTAACGTATCCAATAATGGTCAAGGGGCTGTTTAATTAGCATCAATTGATGCAAAAAATTCGTTAACAACCAGACAGACGGACGGACAAGAGGAATTCAATAGCTCCCGTGCTACGCAGGGCGAGCTAATAATGGAAAATAAGCGATGAAAATAGATACATAATTTTAACATAATATCGACTCTTAGCTCGCTCTCCTGAAAATGCGGTGACAAGATTGTTTCATTGCTACTGCCAGTTATTCTGTACTTCTGGTGCGCTTTGCGTCGATTGTCCCAATTTTTTTTTTACATAGTCCGACCATAAGTTCCCGTGAATGCATTTCCGGTGATAAAGCCCAAAGTATTAGAGCTATCTGATAGAAATTTTTGTGGATGAACAAGGTATTAATCTTGTTTAGAAATCATAACTTCGTTTTCACAATTTCCTCCACGGGCTTGTACACAAGACATAAGTCGTGGCGAAAACTGCTCGATCGCGGCACGCACGGATTTCCTGGGAAAAGCGCCAGATCTTCAGTAAGTGCGACCTCAGCCCTTCCACACTTGGGTGAAATTTAGAGCATACTTGTACCTATAATTTTGACCACCAGTCATAATTTAGGGGATTAAGGTCTGCAGATACTGAGCACCGTTCTACGGATGAAAAAAAGTCATGAAAATTCGTCTGAAGCCAGTTTTGGACAATTTTGCACCTTGCGCATGAGCAGAGTCTTGTTGAAAGGTCCAATGGCGATTTTCGGAGGGTCCAGGGTTCAGGCTATTAACGTTTGTCTCTAGGATACTCTGAAAATAATTCTTGGCTTCAACTTGTACCCTTTGCGGTAAAAAACAGAGATTTCATTTCTCCAGCCAACTTGCTCCCATTCACACCACGGTGATGACTTCGTATTGACTTCCGCATACTTAAACGGATGTCAGACTTCTGTACAACAAATATCTGGCCTTTTTTTCTATTAAATTTTTTGCCAACGGTGGAAAGTCTGAAATACTTTTTGCACGAAAATTGGCGCGTACCACGATCGACCTGTGGCCGTCACGAGTTATGTCTAATTGCCCGTGGACGAAATCTTGACAAAGAAGTTATGATTTCTAAACAATATTAATACCTTGTTAATCCATAAAAATTTCGAACAGATAGCTCTAATACTTTGTGATTTATTACCGGAAATGCATTCACGAGAACTTATGACCCCACTATGTACTATACAAAATAGACAACTTTGATGTATAATTTTGATAGAATTATGCACCAATGGTGGAAAATAAGCGGAAAAAATTGTTAGCCAATTTTGACATAGATTATTTCATACCAGTTGGGCTATTAATTTGGGTTAAGCTGGTTTTGGGACTTCTTAATTAGCATCAATTGATGCAAAAAACTCGTGAACACACGGACGGACAGACAGACGGACAGACAGACAGACGGACAGGAGGAATTCAATAGCTCTCATGCTACGCAGGGTGAGCTAATAAAGGGCTGTTTTCTGAGTATCGCGTACCAACTAGATTGTTTAGAACTTCAGGATAAGTTGAACCACTTCATACTCTTGTGTTGGACAGATCTGGCAAGTGTGTATACACTTGCCAGAGTTCTTACCTGAGGTGAGGCTTCTCACCGTTTAAAGCAATCAGATCATATACATTTATGTACATAATTAGATTAAACTCATCCTCAGACGACGAATAGAATGATCAATTTCATTACGGAAAGCCAGCCGCGATTTTGAAGGTCATTGAGTACTCGACCATAATCCTTTAATGCGCTGTGGAGGAAGAATTCGGTATGAATGGACCGTTTGGTCATTGTCAAGGAGACGTTGCGTGTGATTGGCAGATATGAGGTCGAAGTATTGTTGAGGACTGAAGACCAAGTGATATCGACAAGGACTATAGGGCGAAAGAACAGATGTCAAATTTCTAACGTTAATGCTATCGTGGGTACGACAGAAATATATTACCGTGTAACAGCACGAGGTAAGTGGAAAGGGATGATTTAATTGGGCCATTGTGCGCAGTTTACAATTTTTGTGGGATTGTAGTACAATACTAAGAATTTATTCACATTTACATATCTAACTCTGTAATATTTAATGTTGATGAAGGCTGCTGGCCATATATCAATAAAGACTATACTATACTATACTAAGAATTTATTCAAAATGTGAGAGGAAACTAAGTTAGCTTACGTGAAAGAAGTCACTTGACAAAGTCAGTTTAGGATATGAAGATATTCGTGATAGACATGTCGATGCCTAGAATGAGGAAAGGAACAGGGACGAGGTGTCCGATTTAGGTTATATCAGGTTATATCAGGTAAAGCTATATCATCACAGGAAAGTGGGTAGAGTAATGTTATCATCATCAAGACCTGTTGATATGACAGCAAAACGAGATATGACATGACTGATGACATGATATGATTTGATATGACAGCAAAACGAGAATTGGTGCATGGGGTAAGTTTTCCTATATACATTGATATGAGTTATGACTTTTTGCAAATTAATGCCCAGCAGAACCAAATAAGAATGGTCATAGCATTTAAGCATGTAAAAAATGCTGATTTTTAGAGCATATGGAAAGATGCAGAAATTAATTTTTGCAATTTGCGCAAGTTTGCAGAAGGTCGACGCAGTACTTCTCCCTGCTATGCATTAAGATTTTTGTAACAAGTATTAGAATCGAGATTGGCATTTTTGTTGGACGAAGAGAACCTTGCACTACACCCTTCGCTCCTAGTGAATTTTTCCCAGGACTTGACGTACATTTCTCCCTTCATTTTCCTGAAGTTTTTTGACCAAATAAAATTCGCGACGGGCTTGACTTCAGGAATATGTGGAGTCGATGAGGATGCCCGTGGGATGAAATTTAGGTTGGGTCTGGTTGGTGGTGTTTGGTGAAGAATATCGGGTGCCGTGCGTGGAGCTGACTTAGTTGCCGGGGGAGGCGGCGGGGGAGTAGTTACTGCAGCAGAGGGCAAAGTGGAGGCTGTATCATACAAATATAATGGTGTACCTCAAAGCTATTCACAACAAGTTGTAGTGTGTTATTATTTTGACACATTCGACACATTAGGTCACAATTATCTATCTCCTAATTGTGGGGTCGCACGAAACTTAGTTTTACGACGTATTTTCTTGCGCCACCTGGACCTCACACTTTTGATATATCGTGTCCAAATCGATGCCACCCACCTGGTGATACTCCTCCAATTGTGTTTCACGTACTCGATCAGCGCCAGGCAGGAACATGCCAATAAACAAGCGAGGAGTAGGATGGAAATGGTTTGAATACTGTCGCTTAGCTTGACCACCTGAAATGAGGTAGTAGCATATCGAATTTTCCAATTTTTGCCACGTTTTAGCTCCTTTTGGCGAAGTATTGTCGAGTTTTGGGTGGCCTGACGTTGGAAGAAACTCTGGATCCCTGAACTCAGAAAGAGTTTCAGATAAAGCAGCATCCGTGATTCCCGCCAAACCTCAAGTTCCCATCTGGCCGGCCTGATAAAAATTATTCTTTCTCCGCGATACCATTTTTTAGTGGGGTAATTTCCCTTCATATACACGAAGTAGTCTTCAACTTCGCTCGATTCGCCAGCATAAGCCGACCGGTCGCACTGCAAGATTTCCTCCTCAATCACCAGATTTTCGAGGTGGTTACAGCATTGCTAGAAAGCCTAAGTTTCTCCGGAAACCAGCGAATTCTGGGGTTAAGCATCGAATACAGGAGTCGCCGTGAATCTTGAGGATATTCTAAATAACCCGACCATGGAATAAGTGGTTATAAAAGTAATGGGTGAATATGTAATTCTCTCTAAACTCCAATTGCACGAATCGCGACAAAATTTTGTAGCAGAATCCTCCCAAGTTCTTTACAACTGGGAGAATTACAAAAGCCGTGTCTCAGCCTCTGTTCACATCACGCAGTGCCCGCCATCTACGTAACATCATAGAGACATTCACAATTCCGTGTGGTTTCTCCTGACAAGAGATTTTGTCATATGTGTCGCCCGGTTCACCGGGAAGAGGTGAGTTTAATTCGATTATGAAACTACTCAGGTAGCACGTGCTCAACAGCATGCCGACCAGAAGCCAGGGAACACTCAAGAATCGGAAGGGACGAAACGTGCTCAATTTTTTCGGGAGGTGACTCACCTCGTCCATCAGGCAGCCGAAAAAGTATAAGAACAGTTTCAGTGCATAGAATTGTTTGTTTAAAGTGTAAAATCCTATCGAAAGGAGGCCAGCCGATAAGAAGAGCATGCTAACTGTGACCATCCACACGATTGGGTGGTAAGGAGTGAAATACATGGAGAAGGAAACCCCTCTAGAAAATATGGAGCAGGAGAAAAATGAGAATCCCGGGAAACCTGTGACGACCATTTTTCTCCGAAATACGTAAGATTTCTGTCCAGCCAAATCTCGACTTTCGTAGCGCAGCCCGTTGAATCCGGATCCGTTGAATCCAGTGGAATACGGAGCATCCTTAGTTTTGCTTGCATTAAGTTTCGTTAGCGCCGTCGAAAATAGGATTTCGTAGATTACGTCTTTTTTCCCAACGTATAGGGGAACCAATGCGGCTCCGATCTTGTCGGGTAGTTTAGAGGAGTCAGTAAAAATGTATCTTTCCTGAAGGGCGTCGTTGTACAGAGGAAAGTAGCCAGAACTGGGATGCTCCTTTGGTAACAATGTTTCATCCTGTTTTCAGTGGAAAATAGTATCACTGCAAATCTCACCGGTAGGAGCGAGTCATGCTTTGAAGGTTGTGCGTACAGTGGGGAAAACGGTTGAGACTCTAATATTTTGAAATTTCTTGGAATTAAGATAAAATTAAAATAATCTGGGTAAACTTTAAGATGTTTGTTTTGCGTTAAATAGTAGTCGCTTTGACCAGCAATCCAACTTCCTAACGATTTTTGGTGAGCCTTTGTATAATTTGGGGAACTTATGGAGACAAAGAGAACATCAATTTCGCACACCCAGCCCTTATTTGCGAGGATATCAAGTTTTGAAGAGTTGTGGCGGGTATCTTCAAAATTCCGTTTGGTCAGCGTGACCGGGACGTTGCGGGTAGTTGATAAGTCTGAGGTGGACATATTGTTGAATATGAGGTGATATCGACAAGTGGTGTAGGGTGATAGAACGGATGCCAGATTTATTGTGGGCAGGGTGACCTTCGAATCGATAAAAATAGAATAACACGAAAAGAATAAGGACAAATACAAGTTATATAATTTTATCATTGTTGGTGGTTCTAAACTCTTGACGGGATATCACTACAAGATTTAGTAATTAGTCGAAACTACACGAGGAAACTATATAGTATATGTAATCTACGAACTAAATATTGTTTAAGAAACGAAAATGTCTAACATTGTAAGACCAAAAAATAAACATTTTTCTCGCTGATGTGGGCGGATGAAATTGCCTTGATCAATGTAAAAGGTCATTTAGCACACAATACGTCAGGAAATGTTTTCACTACATACAGGTCAATGCTCACAAAATGAGGAATATGCTAAGGGGTAGCTACATATGCATCGTCTATCTTGTCGGATTTGACTCTGTACGAAATAAATTCACAAGGGAATTTAAATCAATAATAGTTTGTGTAGTTTGACACTGGTGTAAGTAGCTCACATTTATTTAAAAACTAAGAAAACAATCCCCTGAAAATATTTAAGCATAGTAACAAGATGGCATGTTTGTACTTAATTAGCATGATTGCTTAAGGTATATAGACAACATATAAAGAAGTACAGAAGGATAAGACGGACAAACTAATTAGAAAGAGCGGCCGCAACGACTATAACTACAGAAGTTGTGGTCTCTGCTAAGCTATGAATTGAGCGCGTGATCACATTTAAGACGTTCGTGTTCAATTCTCCTGAATTATTTATTGACTGGTTGGTGAAAAGGCAATAGCCTTACTTCAATTCGTAAACCAATATTTTACAGTACAATTTCGAAATGTTGGGTAGAAGAAGATTTAGATGAATATATGTATTTTCTTAAGCACGATGAATTCATACATAGTCTCCAAATTTAGATCTCTTCAAACTCAGAATGAGAAAAAACTAATATACAAAAGACTTTATTTACATACACATGTATGTATGTATGTACATAAGATGGGAAAGGAGTGTGCAATGATCGACTTGAGAGGGAATGGGGGCTAAGGCATGCAATGCTTTCCATGCTAATTAGTACATGAGACAAATATGTACCCTTCAAAATCGAAGTTATGAACCTAGTTGTGATTTTGTTGCGCATTACGCGGCGCTTTAAGTTAATAATTTTTGGATCATATTTATCACATGCTTACAATAATTATCATATTTTCGAATGTCATGTGTTTTCGAGAAACATTTGCCTCATAATAAGTTATTAAGAAAATCGAATAAAAACCCAACAAATTGAATTTGATTTAATTATTGGCTTAGAGGTCGAAATTGTTCAAGAAGGATAATGATGTTTTCGCGATTTCAAATTAATTAAGGTTTTCTTGCTTGCATAGATGTGTACATATTTTGTTGAAAAGTGGTTTTTGTTCCAGGCTCATCATGTCTAAAACATTGGGATACGTACATACTTATTTATTTATCATATTTTTTTTCGACCATTTGATTTTGTCAAACATTTGTCACGCGATGAATTATGTACACTCTAAACAAAGTTGAGCAAAGCTGGTTGAGTAAAATGAAGTTGATCAAATTTTGTTCAACGTTGGACAAAATTTATGCTCCTAAAGCGTAAAATTTACACAATAAAGTTGACTAAAGTAAGCTTTACTCAACATTGATCAAAATTTGACTTTTTTCTGATCAAACATAAAATTAACCAATGTTGGGCGATAAATGAACAACAAGTTGATTAATTTTTACTCAACGCGGTAATTAATTTTTACTCAACGTGTTGAGTAAAACCAACTCTGCCTATTTATCAGCCACACGGATGCTGTCAGTTGGTTACAGCAAGTTAAAAAAGGAGCAGCAGTAAATTGACTCCTCATTTTATAAAATTTCTTCAAATTACCGGTTGACTCCAATATGCAGATAAATTCAAAGGTAAGGTGATTCTAATGTATTTTTTTGCACATTTGGTCATATTTGGCAATAAATTGAAATATTTATTTGTGCTAATTTTTTTATTATAGAGAACGATGGTGGCGACAAAGTTTTTTTTAGTTCATGGACGGTGCCGCTGGTTCGTTTGCTGAAATAATTTCATCAGTTATTTAATTAAAATCAAAGAGCTAGAGAGATTAGTGGATTAGAGTTTCGTTGGACTATCTGTCAAAATTTTAATTGTGTTTAGAATTTGTAAGTAATATCCAACTAAATTTATGAAAATTAATATTTTTGTTCATATGTACAATCTATAATTATATTTAACATAAAATGAGTATCAATTACAATAAATAATGAGTTTTAATAAGGTAAATAATCTATTTTAATCAGCATAAAAAGCAACCTTTGATCAACCAAAGAGTAAATTTTAATCATTCAGTTGAGTAAAAATTCCACAACTTGTTGAGTAAAAATTCCACAACTTGTTGAGCAAAAATTACTCAACCAAGTTGAGTAAAATTTAACCAACGGTTGTGTCATCCTCTTTTTTACCCAATGTTGGACAAAATTTTACACAACCTTGTAGAAATTTTCTACAACTTTCTTTAGAGTGTACATAGCTATTAATCATAAATTCTCTCATAAACAAGATTGTTTTTGTGGCTGCACGCAACCCAAGCTCTTAACAAAATTCAATTTCGTTAGGCCAATCTTCAATTTTATTGTTGTGAAATTCGAACTTACAATTAGAGTTAATAAGTTTCAATAATAAGATCATGCACGTTTAGAGAAATTGGATGCAAACATATCTGCCAAAAATGAGCATCGGAAGATTGTGGCATTTTCATAATAGTAAATTTATGATCTATTAACACTAAATACATATATACCCATAAATTCATATTTTGATGAAAATCTGTGAGCAAACGTGTGATTTCCATTTTAATTAGTTCCACAGCAAGGCATAATAAAATATTAAGTAAAGACAAGGGTAAAGCAAGCGCTCTGGAAGAAGATAATTTTTCTACATTTATTTATCATTTATTTCACAATCTATGTTTTCAAATTAAGCCAGATTGACTTTCCAATGGAAAATTTCCATCCACTCATCGCGTATTAAATAAATTATTCAGGAGAACTAAACACGAACTATTCTTAATCCTATCACACACGTTCAGGTTTTAACAAAGCTCAACTACGTAGAAGCCGCCTTAATCTATTTTTATAAAATTTCAACTCAATGTAAATAAACCGTTAAACGCATGTAACGAAGGGGTGAAACCGAGAACTTTATAACATTTTTAAGGTAATATATATATCAAATTTAATATTTGGTATCAGTTAACAGTTAACAAACAGTCATTTAACAAATTCACGTTCTTTGAGGTCAAAATGGGTGTCACCATTGAATTTGGGTTAACTTTCAGTGTAAATTGACAAATGTATCATACACTCTTAGGCAATTGGTATTGAATCATTTCGAATCATTACCGGACGGAGTACATATATGACTCTACCGGGATCGGTAATATCGATCGTTACGGCGCAGTAATGAGGTGGTAATGAAATCTATACCACTCAGAATCAAATTATAACCAGTACGGGAAGGAATTATTACCAAATCAATACCAATACGGAGTACATATGTGACTCTACCGGATGCTTTACAGTGTATATAACATTTAGTGACCTTTGAGTGACCTCTAAGTGACCTTTCGTGACCTTTGAGCTCAAAACGGAGATCACCATTAAATTCGGGGTTAAATTTCATGTCAAATTGACATATGAATGTATTTTGACCCTTCCCTGACCTTTTGGTGACCTTTTGACCTTGAAGGGTGTGACCTACAGTGCCCATCTTCGAACTTGACCTTTGTTTTAATATTAAGCATTTATGTTCAAAATTTCAAGTCAATATGTTAAGCCGTTCTTGAGTTATCGCACCGACAGACGGACAGACGGACGGACGGACATATCAATCTTATAAAGGGGTTTCACCCCTTAATAATCATGCTAATTAAAATATTGACATATGCCGGGCCTTGATATTAACCCTCCATATTTTTTTAAGCAGATAATTTTCTTACTTTTATGTACAAGTTAACTGCCACACTATTGCTTAGTATATATTTGGTTTCTTTGAGCATTAATTTTACACTGAAAAGCAGACACAAATTAAACTAAATTATGATTATTATTCTTCGATAATTTGTTTCGTCCTGAACATTTTCATTTCTTAGACCTATTAAATTTGATTCTGCCAAGTGTCATCGTATGTACGATATGCCCGAATTGAATCACCTCTATTTGTCCCTACTCGTTTCATGCTCCATTGCAAGTTCCATTTTTGTCGAACCCAAGGTAACATTGCCATCTATAAATTTGGAATTCGTTCTCTCGCCCCACACTGAATGTCGATATCACCTCGTCTCCAACAATATTTCCACTTCGGAGCTACCAACTACCCGTAATATTCCACTGACACCGACCAGACGAAACTTTCCGACCGAATTTATTCCTTGGCAAGCGCCAACCAGCAACAAATTACAGCTTGATATTTTTGAAAACAGAGGCTGGCTGTGCGAAATAGTCATTTTATTTGTCACCATAAATTCGCCAAATTATGCAAAATCCCACGAAAAATCGTTAGGATATTGGATCACTACTCAAGGCGATCACTATTTCCGACTAAACAAGAAACTTAGCTTAAGACTTTATCCAGATTCTTTACATTTTATCTTAATTCCAAGTAGCCCGAAAATATTGGAGTCTCACATGAATATCCCCCTCTACTCACAACCTATCTCGGGTGAGCTGCTGTTCCCGGTGAAATTTGCAGTATTACTATTCCTCCCGGAAAATTGGGTCAGAACATGTCATCAAAACAGTTTTATCCCAATTCTACAAAATTTTGCCTGCATAACTATGACTTTGAATAGGTATACCATTTTATGGACTCCTCTCAACTACCCGACAAGATTTGAGCAACATTGGGAAGAAGGTTCTGAGAAACATGCAATCTCTGAAATTTTATTTCTTGCTGCATTAAATAAACTTAATGCAACCCGACATTTCGGAAGTAATTATAACAAGTGTTACTATGTTTGCATGGAAACCTGCTTCTACCCGGTGTACTTCTACGAAAGTAAGTGGTTCACCGGGGACTTGATATATATTAATAAAATTGTCATCACAAGTGTTTTCGGTTTCTCATTTTTCTCCTGCTCCCATTTATCGAATGGACTATCGTTTTCCTTGTATTTTGCTCCTTACGATTCGACCGTCTGGATGGTCACATTTATCGCGCTGCTCTTATCAGCTTGCCTCCTTTCGTTAGGATTTTACCTTTTGAACACAGAATTCTACCCGATTAGACTATTCTTATACTTTTTTGGATGCCTGATCGATGAGGTGGACAAGTTACCGCAAAAACTGAGCAATTTCCTTCCCTTCCAAGTCTTAAGTATTGCATGGCTCTTGGTCTCCATGGTGATCAGCAATTGCTACCTGAGCAGTTTCATCATCAATTTAAACTCACCCTTTCCCGGGGAACGGGGTGACACGTATGAAAAAATTACCTGTCGGGAGAATCCACAAATACTGGTAGATCGCAACATGCTCCTTGACAGATCAAATACAACTCTTCACATAACCCTCGAGCTCATGGCGGGTATTAGAATCCCTCCAATTGTGAACAATTTAGGGGGATTCTGCTACACAATTTTGTCTGAATATGTGGGAGAGTGGGAAAGAAAACATGCCCCGGGAAGTTACAAATTCACGGACTATTTTTATAGCACTTTTTACTATGTTCACTATGAGTTTGTTGATCCACCGCATTTATTGCGGGTACTGTATGACACCATGAATCCAAAGGTTCGCTGGTATCCGGAGAAATTGGGACTTTTAGACAAGAGTGTAACCACCAAGGGAGTAAATCAGATTATTGAAGAGGAGCTATTACAGTGTGACAGATCAGCCTACATGGCACCATCGCCTACTACGAGTACATGAAGAGAAATTATCCCGCTAAAAAATGGTATAGCGGGAAGAAAACTATATTTGAAAGCCCGGTCGGATTTATTCTCCTGGTTTGGCGGGAATCACGCATGCTGCAATATCTTAAAACGTTTTTGAGCTCAGGGATTTACAGCCACATGTCTGATCAGCTTATCATAAACGCGACAATATTACGGGAAAGGGAGGCCAAATTAAAAAAACGGGAGAAATTACCCTATGCAGCTACCTCATTTCAGGTGGTCAAGCTAGGCGACAGTATTCAGACAGTTTTCATTCTTCTGGTCACATGTCTAGCGGTTTGTTTATGTTGGTTCATCATCGAGTATACGGAATACAATAGGCTAAATATTGCGAAGGGGGCTGTATTAATTTGGGTACGATTTACAACAATTATGCGAAAATGTAAGCGTCCCAAGAAGGCGCGGCGAAGAATTAAGGTACGATCCCACACTTAACTGAGTAGTCGTAAATGAAGACGGACAATTATGTTGCCTTAAGATCAATGACCTTCGACGTTAAGGTTCTGATACTTTGAATGGGTAAAGGAACTGCATTATGATGAAGACGGTGTAAAAAACATATTAATTTCTTGTATTTAAATTTTTGTTTTTTATGGTTCGTTTTCCTACATATTCAAATGTGTACGTATCAATGTGATATGGTCATAAATCTTGGGAGAATGGATTTGCAAATTTTATAAACTTAGATTTGGACATTTGATTCACTTCATACGGATGAATGTCACGAATTATATGATTATTTATAAAAATTCAGAAATGTGTGGAATATGCATACTTGCATTAAAATTGGATTAAATTGTTGAGAACTGGGCAGTGTTAACTTCAAATTCTTCCGGAAGCATAATATTTTATTGTCTCAAGTTAATTGGGATACATTTTGTCACTAACCTATGTACCAATACCGACTGGTATGTTGCGGAAAAGAGGTTCTTTCCAGAGTCATCACGCTAAAACAGTGGGTTATCGACCATACAAATTTTTGTTTTTGTACATATCATCCGTTGTCGTCCAACATTTTTTTTTTGCAGTAATCATATCCTGCCCCAATACATAACCATATATACGTGGGTGTTTTATTATTGATTTTCAAAATGTATGTTCCGCACTGTTTCTGACCAAAATTTTGATGAAATAACAAACTTCAAAAACATTTTGGAAGTCGTGATTTTTTTCAGCTCAATCGGTTAAAAGAAACACCCGCAACAAATCATCCAAATTTACCTCGAAAATATGCAAAAATTTACGACTTGATTCCATTATCATCCTAAAATCGTTTCCCCCTGATGTTTTTCTTCAACGTTTGAAACGGATAATAAACCGTAGTAACGTTAGAAGTAGCTCACCCTGTAATAATGATTTGGTTATACTTGCCCCAAAGGTGCAGAAAAACGCAACAAAATAAATACATAATTTTTTTGCAATTATGCACCAATGGTGCAGAAAAATCCAACAAAGTAGATCAATAATGTTTATCAATATTGCACCAATGGTGCAGAAAAATCCAACAAAGTAGATCAATAATGTTTATCAATATTGCACCAATGGTGCAGAAAAATCCAACAAAGTAGATCAATAATGTTTATCAATATTGCACCAATGGTGCAGAAAAATTAAACAATATAGCTCAATAATTATTATGCATCGAGGAAAGTCCAAAAATTGTGCATCACTGGTGCAGAATTACCAACCAACGGTCATCGCTAATTTTGAAAAATTTATGTCAAAATTGTCTAATAAAATCCGCCGAGTAGTATGCATTATTGGTGCGTTATGCATCAAACCCCCAATTCTTTCGCATCATTTGGTGTTTCCGATTGTCAGATACCAACGGTGCTATTAATTTATGAAAAAATGGAGCAGGGAGTTATTAATATGCATCAATTAATGCAAATAACTCGTCAACAGACAGACGGACGGACAGACGGACGGACGGACAGACGGACGGACACGAGGAATTCAATAGCTCTCGTGCTACGCAGGGCGAGCTAATAATCACTAAGGGTCCTGTCTGGACTGCACGGGGGGTGGTCTGTGCAGGTAAAGCGATTTTCGTCTGCATCAGCTCTCTAAAACAGTGAGGTATTTGGTGGCGCGTTGTCGTCTAAAAAAAGGCCAACTCTTTATTTTGACCCCGCGTTTCTTTTCAACCGCAGAACGCAGCTCCTTTTGGGTTCCTGCATACGCGATCCCATTTATCGTAGTAATTCTAGCAATAAATTTTATAAGGAGGAGACCTTTGGTATCCTTCAAACTGATGATCATCAATTTTTTGGCAGATTTTTGCACTTTTCCTTTTATGTGTGGTGGAAATCCCCCGTGCTTCCAATGCATGAACTATTGTGTGGTCGTCGGGTCATAATAGTAAACCCAAGTATCATATTCAACTACTAAAATATGATACAGGTTCCAGTTTTCATTTAAAAGCTCAAACTTTGCATTGCAAAAGCAACTCGATCTTGTTTTTGAGATGCGGTGGAAACCGATTTTGGGTATCCTGGCGACTTTTTTGTTTGGGACATCTTCTCGCCTTTATTTGAACTTATCGACCCAATTGTATTTGTGCTTTGTGTTGAGCAGTTTCCATCGTAAACTTTAAGCATTCGATCATAAATCTGCGACACATATTGCCCCTCCAGCAATAAAATTTAAATCACACTACGATGGTTAATTTGCAAATGTGACATTTTTTCCGTCGAGGTAAAGTTTGCTGATTTATTGCTAGTGTTAATGCTAACCTAAAGGGCTGAAAAAAATCACAGCATTCTAGATGTATCTAAGGTTTGTTATTTCATCAAAATTTTGGTCAGAAACAGTGCGGAACATACCTTTTGAAAATCAATAATAAAACACCTACGTATGTACATGGTATACATACCATGAAGGAAACCTTAGTTCACGGAATCAATAAGAATATTAATATATGGACATATTCACTAAAAAGAATTTCAGTTTCTAAAAATGGTCGAATATTAATTAAGCATTACATCTAAAATTAAATTACCTTACTCTTTGACCAACCGTTTAGTAGCAAATAATTTATAAGCTTTAATTTTCTAGAGGTCCAAGAAATATTGCATGCCAACCAACGTTGTTTTGTCTAATTTCTAAATTATCTTTTTTTATTTCTTTAAAAGTCGCACATATTTTTAAATATTCAATGCTTTAGCTATCTTAAGACATGAAAAAGGTTGAATAAAGATAAAATAAAAATAAAATTAGCAACCCAGATTGGCGGACTTCTACATCTTCCTTGCCCTAGCGATTGTAAATATCCCGACTTGAGTCACCTATTTTATTATTCACATGAAAAATTTGCATTTACATTTACAAGCCTTTGCAAAAACGTACTAACCTACTATTCACCTTATGTATGTATTAATATCACTATTCTTGTCCAGTCATCATATATCTACATTCTTTTTAGTATAAGTAGCCTAACTATAAGTAAGCTTTAAGTATATGTAAGTAAGTCATGTAGCCTAACAAAGAATTGTGTCAAGGCACTAAAATGGGTGTAACTCCACTAATGTGGGAATCCCTGGATAAATTCGCATCTTCCTATCGCCGCATATGGCTTTGCCCCATCGATTGGAATACGATTAAAAAATGCTTCGTTTTTCACCCAACTTCGATAAAATTAGTTCCCTACATAATCTCTTCGTTTGTTGTCATTCCAATGTCACTTATTTCTTATGTGTATATACTGTTGGAAAAATTATTTGGAACTTCGGAGCTTCCCTTGATAGATGTTCTGGTGGGTTGTTTCATCTTCATACTTGGATCAGGGGGACTCTTCACAGAAACCGTGCTTCTATTGCGGAGCAGAAATATTGTGCTGGCCTCAAATTCTATGATTATACATGATAGGAAGTTGCAGTCAGGTACCGTAAAACCTCTATTTATAGCCCTATTCTAATTATATCAGATCTCCAAATATAGCCGGGTCTAGAGGCGAAGATTTCAAAATTATAGCCGGGTCTCTAATCATGGCCTGTCCTGTCCATTGTGTCCCCATTCATAGTCCATTCAAGAAAAATGTTGCACATTATGCTAATCAACGAATAAGTTGACCTACTACTGTTTAGCTATTAATTTTAAGTTAATCATGGGTATAATCATGACAGAAAATTCAACAAAACCTGCTAAACCTCGTTTAAAGATGTAGATTTAAAGTGAAGGGGCTACTGATGACATATGTATCTTGCTAAATAAGAAAACTAAAAATGGGCCAGCATGATCTTGTAACATCTCAAATTTTGGGCGGAACAAGATTTACCCGGGTCTCTAATTATAGCCGGTCTCTAATAGTAGCCGGATCTGTGACACCCAGTTTTGGATTTTAGCCCCGGGTATAAATTGAGTATTTACGGTAATTTTGTTTCAAAACTTCATGAACTATTTGGTTAAATTCCCCATCTAATATAGAGCAATCCATACCACGCGGTATTGAAATGTGACTCCAACGGGTCGTAATAATTTTATTACTATACATACAGTTACAACTTTATTTTCAGATAGTATTAAAATAAATTTTGCACAGTATTAATTTAGTCCATCATCTATGCCAAGCTGGTCGACACATGTCACAGTTTAATAATAGCGCGATAAAGCCCTTGTCAATATCAAGTTACAAACCAATTAAACCCCGTTTTCTCTAAACATTTGTCGTCAAACTGTTTTTTGTTTCAGGATTGCCTAAGAAACGACCCAGGAAACGTGCCAGAAAAGGAAATGACATCCTGGGCCTCATTTTAACAAATGTAGTCATTTTCTTCAAATATTATCAATTCCTTGGAATATTTGCAATACTTTATTTTGAAATGGATGCCATTCATCTAGTCAGGACACATATCCTTGCCCAAAATTCCAACCCTGTTGCATGGTTTACCCTGAGACTTACGCAGATTGTCGCCTGTATTCAGGTATGCCGAGGGTACTGCTTCATAATTATATTAGCAACAGTTCTTGGTCATTTATTCCTACAATGCATTGACACGGTGGATAAAACTTGTGAAAATATTCTACAACGAGATCTGGCAAAAGTAGACCGTTATTTGAACGGGTATAACGCTATGAGAATTGTAAATACCATGGTGAGAAGTGAAACTGGGGGAGGAACCTGTTTCGGTATGTTGATTGGAATTTTAGTCTGCGTTTTCTTGAATTACGGATCCATCAAACTTCCGAGCGTGCTTCCTACTTTGCCGCTCATTTGCTGTTTAATGTTGTCTGTCCCAGCACCGGCTTGTCTTCGCTTGATGTTGCCCATGTTGGTTGCTGCTTATGAAGATGGAAAATCTATTATGGAAAAATGGAAATATTTGGTGGCGGAAACGGATAATCGAAAGTATTTAGTGAGGAGGCTGAAGGGGATTAGGCTAATTTATATTGAGGGAATACTGTTTGACTTCAGGATATACAGGTGTGACAAATCGATCAAGGCGACGTACTACTACGCTATTTTGGATTACACGATTACAGCCTTAATGGCAATTGATAATCGGTGGTTTATTTATTAATTGCCTCTTTTGACAAGAGGTTTAATGTATAGTTTAATTTATGAGGAAGTTTCTCACTTGATTGTTGGCTGTGCATATAAATGTGTTTGTCAAAAACGTATTTTGACATGTGGAATTATAAATTTGTTGCTAGAAATAGCAACAAATAGGGGCGCAAATAAATGATGCTTCGATTCTAACACTTCAGCACTCACTGAATCTGCATGCATACTATGGTGTATGTATGTATATGTGTAGCTAAATATCTGATAGCGGAAAATTTATTTTGTGTCAATCGATTTCCTTATGTTTAATTTGTTAAGTATCTATATATATATATATATATACTTGTATTGCTGGAGATAGACGGGATCAAGAATTATATACATACCGGAAATAAATACTTACATACGTTACATAAAATTCTTCTTGTAGCATCTCTTACGTATTTATTACAAGTTACTCTCGGTTCACTTGAAAAGATAAATTCCTCACATTTCTCACATTTTTTTCATATTTTGTATGATAAGTATGTTAAGAGGTTTCGGATGAGCGAAACTGCGCAAGAACTACAATGAAGGACAAAACTGTTCCAATAGTCTGCAAGTTAAGAGTACAACATTTTATTATAAATATTTAAATGTAAATTCTTTAAGTTTGCTTGAAATCAAGCAAACTTACCGACGAAATTAAGGTCCTGTCCAGAACAAAGAATCCGCAGGGTGAAAGTAAAAAATTATTATTGGACATTCCCAGTCGTCTAAACTCATCAAAGTATTTGCACGCAGGCGAAGTATTGTTAACTGACTTGAGTATCCCTTCATTTTCATCTGGTATTTGATGCATTAAATTTAAAGCAATTCGTAAGTCGTCTCCCTAATAGATTGGAATATACATAAATATTTCAATAATTTGCACAAATATTTGTCTAATTTAACTATATTACATTTTGTTATAACTTATATAAAAATTATTCACTGTGAATGACAAACATATCGTCGTACAAATTCTAAAAGCAGCTAAGTGCAGTCAACACTTAATTTCAAATGCAGTTAAGGAGGGGAGCTTGCGAGGTTGATAATAACAGATCCTGATGCCCTTTGGATATGTGGTAGGGTCCTATGAGTGTACTAAAACCCTGAAGTGGTTTAACTCCATGGCCACATTTGCGCCCGCCACACCCACTCAAAAATACCCAAAAAACGCTTTCACTCCAGTTTTCACTCACTCAAAACCTCGCCAAAAGTCCAATTTTACTCGGATTTTGAAATTTCTTTCACCATTACACTCCCAGATAGTTGCTTTCTTCAATCCAATATCAAACTCAATTTTGCTGATGAGTATTTCGCAGGGATAATTTGCGTTGTTGATTACTACAACAATGCTCATTCAGAATTTTAAATTTTAAAAATACTAAAAATTTCCAAAATATTGAGTTTGATATTGGATAGAAGAAAGCAACTATCTGGGAGTGTAATGGTGAAAGAAATTTCAAAATCCGAGTAAAATTGGATTTTTGGCGTGGATTTGAGTGAGTGAAAACTGGAGTGAAAGCGTTTTTTGGGCATTTTTGAGTGGGTGTGGCGGGCGCAAATGTGGCCATGGAGTCAAACCACTTCAGGGTTTTAGTACACTCATGGGACCCTACCACATATCCAAAGGGCATCAGGATCTGTTATTATCAACCTCGCAAGCTCCCCTCCTAAGTGCAATCGATGCTTAATTTTAAATGCAGCTAAGTGCAGTCGATATTTAATTTTATAACCAGCTAAGTGCAAAATAAAAACTCGTAAAAAGAGCTAACTGCAATTCCAAAATTATGAAGACTCAACAATTTATGGAAAATCGTACTCTATACGGAAATATTAATATTTTGCCCGGATAAGGCTAATCTTAGAAATTCCAAATCCACACCGACGGTGGGTGTGGTTCTCGGCGCACATATGAAATGACGCAAAGCATGGCATACAAGGTATCTTTTTTTCTGCCCTTAACACCCCCAAAGATCCCAAAATTGACTTCTGACTTGGTTGCACCCTCAAAGTTCCCGAGATTGACTTTACATTTGGTTACACCCCCAAAGTTCCCGAAATTGACTTCTGACTTGGTTGCACCCTCAAAGTTACCGAAATTGACTTTACACTTGGTTACACCCCCAAAGTTCCCGAAATTGACTTTTCACTTGGTTACACCCCCAAACTTCCCGAAATTGATTTTTAGCTTGGTTGCACCCCCAAACTTCCCGAAATTGACTTTTTGCTTGGTTACACCCCCAAACTTCCCGAAATTGACTTTTCACTTGGTTACACCCCCAAGTTTCACGAAATTGACTTTTAACTTGGCTACACGCACAAAGTTTCTAAAATTAGCTTTTAACTTGGTTACAATGCTTTGCGTCATTTCATATGTGCGCCGAGAACCACATCCACCGTCGGTGTGGATTTGGAATTTCTAAGATTAGCCTTTTCCGGCCAAAATATTAATATTTCCGTATAGAGTACGACTTTCCATAAATTGTTGAGTCTTCATAATTTTAGAATTGCAGTTAGCTCTTTTTACGAGTTTTTATTTTGCACTTAGCTGGTTATAAAATTAAATATCGACTGCACTTAGCTGCATTTAAAATTAAGCATCGATTGCACTTAGCTGCGTTTAAAATTAAGTGTTGACTGCACTTAGCTGCTTTTAGAATTAGTATGACGATATATACGTCAAAAAATATTTGCTTTCTTTTTGGCTCACCGCAATTTTTAACTGTTGTCCCACCTCCGTAATGACGACGACCCTCAAAAATGCCAGCATCATGACCACACTCAAGGCAAATATTTGTCTCGCCACAATTTCCACTCCCCACCCACCAACTGATGCCGTGCCAATCATCAAGGTGACTAACGACACGTGCACAACTGTGACGAGGAGCAGTACCGATAAGATCCACATGATCAAAATAAATTCATTTCCTAATGAATCTACTGCACGTGTCGTGATAATTAGTTGGTGTAAGAGTTGGAGGCATTTTTGCCAATTAATATTTTCTTCAAGACTCATTATATGATTTGTTTGTTCAGAAGTGAAAAAATGCATGAAAATATGTTTCCTAAGGAATTTGTGCTTCACTGCATTTTTTGTGGGCCCTTGACTGATTCTTGTCACCAAGTTCGCCAAGCATTTAATTCTACAAATTACTACGCGTACATAATACACAAAGATTGATGAAAAAGAAACAAATGCTGTTTCACAGGTAACATTGGCCCATAAAATAATTGAAAATCCTCCAACCCAGCTTGTCATAGAAGTAGCGATATTTACTAGAAAATAGGCATTTGATTTGAAGCTTGAATTCTGCAGTAGATGTCGAATATCATTCTTTATCACGATAAAAGTACTCGTAAAACTTAGCACGGACCCGATCAATAAGAAAAAAAATTGTGCCGAGAAAAAGGAAACGTGTCCATTGTCAAGGTTCGCAATAAGTCGCCCAACTTTGTAAACCGATTTATATTTTGCGACACAAATCGCATATTGTACAACTTTTTGCAAGTAAGATACGGATACGAAACAGACAAAGGTGAATTTGTCGGTTGCTTTATCCACTTTATTTAACCACTCACTTCCTGCAATATAGGAAGGGATAACTTGCCCAAATATGATGCACACGAAACAACAAGACATTATGGGGTATAATTTTAGCAGAGTATTTCTGAAAAGATTTTTTGATTTTTCAGGATTGGCCAGAATACCGAGAATTTGTATGAATTTTTGATAAGCTAAGAATTGAGACAACCCTCCCATCTTCAGCGGGGTGAAATTAATCTGTTCTAAAAAATGTACTTGAAATTTTAAGATTTATTGGAAAGGTTACACGGTTTAATTTTCTAATGGATTTGGACAGTTAGGTGAGTCGAACCTAACGCATTTTACAATAAATACTACCAGGTCAGTTAAGTAGTAGGATGGCTACTTATCCTTCCAATTTGTCAGGGTTGATAGGAATGGATTGTCAATATAAATTGATTGAGAGCGTAAATTGCATGGTCAATTGGATAATTTATTGAAATAAATTTGATTGGCAGGCAATTAACGTAGATTGGAATGAAAGTAGCTAAGCCTTTTAAGGTACATATGTAAGGTCATGGCTCACTACAAAATACTGTGTAATACCTAGTCGGGTACGAAATTCTTTGATAAAGTTTTTTACTGCAGAAAAATAACGGGTAAGAATTTGTAATTACAATTTTCCACACGGATGCATAATATACCTGTGTATAATATAAAAATACTAAATATCCAAATTTCCTCTTCTGGAGCACACACGCTTGAGAAATCTGATGGACGGCCGGTCGCTTGGAGCACGCACGGTTTCTACCGGAAAATAGTCACAAGCGTTGAGAAACAAAATTTGAGAACTTCTGCACCAGTGGAAGTTTTGGAGCAGGCCATGGTCTCACTTGTAAGCCCCAAGTTATAATCCAGATGATTAAGGTCTGCTATTACCGATGGCATTTTTGTGACCAAATTAAATCGATGAAATGAGCTCATTGTCAATTTTGGACAATTTTAGCACCATATAGCTGAGCCTTGACCTTTTAAGAAATTCAGTTTCTATTTTTCAATAGGCCGGATTTCAAAGGTTTCACACTAACGCTCAATTTTAGCTCCATTCCATGAACTTTCACTTCCGGTCAACTTTCACTTTTCGTTCCGATTGCTTTCACATTGCATATTTTAAGTTCATAGTGAAAATAAATACTTTCTCTTTGTTTTCACTTTCACTTTAACTTTCAGCGCGGAAGTTAAAATAAATAAAGTTATTAAAAATTTTAATCAAAATGGTGTCTCCACTACTAAAATTAATTATTTTACGACAAATTTGTAAAAACCGGCGTCGACGCAATAAGCGACTGAGCTATATTCGCCCAATCTTTCAAAATCGCTTAGTTCAGGGCGAGTTTTTCCTGGTACAGGAATTGCGAACCCAGAGTACCATCATCGATATTTAAGGCAAATAGAATACAAATTTACTTCCATGTTCATATTTTAACCTAACCTATGTGCTCGAGAAATATACAATATTGTACTTACGATCTAACGATATCAAAACATGAAATAGTGCTTCAATTTTGCATGTATTTTTTGTAGGATGGACAAAAACAATTTTGATGAGATTCTTCAAAAGATATTGCCACTTATTGAAAGACGTTCCACTCACGCATTTCCTATTCCAGCGATATCACGGCTGGCTATTGCAATCAGGTGAATTTCTCTGCTTGAAATATTTTAAAATATGTATACATGTATATTTATGATATTACAATTTTTGCAGATATTTGGCCACAGGCAACAGTCAAGCTAGTCTGTCATTCAATTTTAGAATATCACCATCGATGATTTCAAGTATATTAAGTGAAACTCTTTCGGCCATCTGTAAAGTTTTAGGTATTTAAAAACGATATGGAATGCATATGAAATTAGTAGTATACATATTCACAATTTTACGAAATTGACGTGCTATTGACTCTAGGATCTGAGATGCTTCCTACCCCAACAAAAGAAACGTTTGCTTTGGCCGCTGAAGAGTTTAAAGGACAATGAGATTTCCCAAACGATTGCGCAAGTTTGGACGGGCAACATATCCGAATCAAGGCCCCAAAGCGATCCGGATCTCTATGTTTTAACTATAAAAAGTTCCACTCGAAGGTTTTGTTTGCTGCTACGGATGCTAACTATCGATTTGTGATGGTTGATATCGGTCAAGACGGTTCGAGTTCTGACGCGGGAATTTTTAAGACCTCCCCAATCAGAAAATTCGTAGACCAAGGGCAAAAGTTTCTTTTTCCCCCAAAGGCACTCAAAAACGGCGAAGTGTTGCCACATGTTTTTTTAGGAGATGACGCTTTCCAATTGCAGCAGCACGTTATGCGACCATTTCCTGGAAAATTCATTGACAAATGCTGTAGAGTCTACAACTATCGCTTATCAAGGGCAAGACTTGTCGTGGAAAATAGTTTTGGGATACTAGCAGCGGATTTTTCATACATGTATAGAAGCCGACGATGACCTGATTCTGCTCATCATACACGCTGGTGTCATTTTGCATAATTTTTTGCTAAAGAAAAACGATTGGAATGGAATGAAGCCAGACATGGAAGTAGAAGGAGAACTTGTTCCAGGAAATTGGAGGGAATCAGTTCCGGCTGGAACCGATTTCACTTCTATTGGATCAATTGGGAGCAATAATTATAGCAAGCCTGCTTTCGAAGTTTGTGAAAAATTTAAAGATTATTTCAATTCTCCTGCAGGGTCGGTGAAATGGCAAAATAAGTTTGCATTTAAAGGCTACGAGTAGAAACAATTTAGCATTAAATTGGTTAAGAAACATGTTTTATTTTCATTTTTAACAATTGAAAACAAATTGTTGTTCATATTCGTGAAATAAAGAAACCATTTTTAATTGAAGATTCGACGCCTCCTTTGGATTCTTTTCTGCCAATTTCCGTAATTTCGGAGCAAGAGACAGGCAAAACATGTCATACTCATCTTCAGATTTGTTAGCCTTCTCAGCTTTCTCTTTGTCGTACCGATCAAGTAGTTGTGACTCAAAAGCGTCTAGTGGGCGCTGTCTCTATAATTTAGAATTATTTAATTAGGACAAGTTAAATTATATGATGTTTAACCTTTAACCTGTCGTCCTTGGAATTTCTTGTGGGGTCGGATTGTGGACAACTCCAACTCTGTACCATCATCATCAATTTCCGCCAACATAGGATCCCGGAGGTAATTCGTCCACGACGGGAACTTCAACACTGTCGTCATCATTATTATTGTTAACGTTGGAGACTCTGGAAATATCAACTCAAGTGAAATGTCTGCTGCAGCAAAAAATGAAATAATCAATGAAATAGTCATTACCGAATAACTTTCCTAGTCTTAAATTTCTCCGAACAAAACGACATAAGTGACGAGAACCGAAAGTATGGTACTGGTCCGGCTCCTGTGCCTGTCGGCAGGTCAAGTTTTTGCAGATAATTGCGATATTGGCTTCTGAGCTCTCCCCAACGTTTTTGACAAAATGCAGCTAATAAAAACAACATGTTAATAGTATGTGACGTTCATATTTAATAAAATATATAATTAACTTTGAGCTGATTTTACCCGTGTAATCGACGTGGTCCAATAACTCGGCAATTTTTACCCAGGCGTTTTCCTTGTTCTTTGTGGCGCGGTAGTCGACATGACTCATGTCGTATAAAAACGGACGCTCGCAGACAAGCCCAATTAATTTTTCATCGAGTAACAATTTTTGATTCGCCATTAAATTAACCAAATAAAAAAATTCCCAATTAACGAGTCGGAATTATAGCGAGTTTTGTGTCAAAATACTTTCACTTTTCCGCAAAAGTTGGATTTGATTCAACTCTCAAAAGTTGCGGGAAAGTAATGGTAAAGTGGAGAGTAAAATGGAGTTAAAACACCCCAAACTGAAAAGCAATGAGGATTGACATGTGAAATGTTTTCCATTTTCACTTGGAGTTAAAATTAGCGGATGTGAAAGTAAATGGTAAAGCAGACAGTAAAAGTAATCGGAAAGTATGGAGTCAAAATTGAGCGTAAGTTTTGCAACTTTGGTAATGTAATTCTTGGCTTGCGCTGTAACCCTTTCTAGAGAAAAACGGGGTTTCGCTTTTTCCAGGAGATTAATTCAAATCCAAACCATCAAAGACTTAGGGGGATGAGATCTTCGACGTTTTCTATTTGCCAGGGGTATGTATGATTTTTGCTTAGGAGGGGAGGTTGTGTACTATCAACTCCCGGATCTCGATGCCCTTAGGATATGTGGTAGTCTCCCATGAATGTACAACAACCCTGAAGGGGTTTGATTCCATGGCCACATTTGCGCCCGCCACACCCACTCAAAGGTGCCCAAAAACTGCTTTCACTCCAGCTTTCACTCATTCAAAACCACGCAAAAAATCCAATTTTACTCCAATTTTCAAATTGCTTTCACCGTTATACTCCCAGAGCATTGTTGTAGTAATCAACAAAACAAATTATCCCTGCAAGGGATAATCCTAAGGAAGCAACTATCTGGGAGTATAATAGTGAAAGAAATTTCAAAATCCGAGTAAAATTGGATTTTTGACGTGGTTTTGAATGAGTGAAAGCTGGAGTGAAAGCAGTTTTTGGGCACCTCTGAGTGGTTGTGGCAGGCGCAAATGTGGCCATGGAATCAAACCATTTCAGGGTTGTTGTACATTCATGGGAGACTACCACATATCCAAAGGGCATCGAGATCTGGGAGTTGATAGTACACAACCTCCCTCCTTAGTGCAAATTCTTTAATTTTCTTTGTTAAATTTACGCAAAGCTTGGGATAAGTTTCCACAGGAAAGTGTGCGTAATCCAGGCGATCAGTTTGCCATCAGATTTTGTAAGTGTGTGTGCTCCAGAAGAGGAAATTTGGATATTTAGTATTTTTATATTATACACAGGTATATTATGCATCCGTGTGGAAAATTTTAATTAAAAATTCTTACCCGTTATTTTCTGCAGTAAAAAACGTTTATCAAAGAATTTCGTACCCGACTACGAAAAACAAAACAAAAACTATGGTATGTATTTTATAATTAGAACTTTTTTCTTGATTATTTTGGTATATAGGTTAAGTGGCCGACCTTCTAATGCTAAGTACATTGGAAATGGACATTGTCCCCAATTTGTCAGTTGTCTACCGATTTTCAAAGTTTTGACCGTTTTCGAAACTTTGAACGTTTCTACGAAATATATATTTTCAGAATTTTGAAATACGACCACACCCCCTTGAAATGAGGGTCACAAGTTAAAAAAATGTGTAAAATTCAACTTAGTAATGCAATTGAGTTTCAAAGCACAAAATTCTAATTGCATGGCGAAAAGATAAACCGACACCCAGGTCAATCCCTGCGAGGTTCAAGTGGTCACATGCCCCACCCCAGTGGGTGTGGGTCTCGGCGACTTTTCGATTTTTGTCAAAATATGGGGTGTGATATGTCATTTTTTCAGCTCGATGAGGAGATCCCGATGCACTCATTACAATTCACCAACCACACCCCCAGTGGGTGTGGTTTTCAGGAAACTTTCACTTTTAACCAAACCATGGCATGTGATATGTCATTTTTCTCAGCACGATGAGGACAACACGACGCAAAAATTAAATTTCCGAAACCACACCCCCAGTGGGTGTGGTTTTCAGGAAACTTTCACTTTTAACTAAACCATGGCATGTGATATATCATTTTTCTCAGCACGATGAGGAGAACACGATGCAAAAATTAAATTTGAGAAACAACACCCCCAGTGGGCGTGGTTCTCAGCGCATGTATTTATCTACCAATACGTCGAAACTAAATAACCACACCCCTTAGGGGTGTGGTTCTCAGCGCCCTTGTTAATCTAAATAAACCATGGCATGCGACTTATTATTCTGAAACAGGTAACGCGGTCTTCAGAAAGTTAGAAATATGCTAAAGGCATGCAATTAACGAGTCTAATAAATATCGATGAAACGTCTCATAAAAACTATTTGAAGTGTCTGCATGAACATGTCTCCTAATACCACATCCCTCAGACAACCACACCCCTCAGGGGTGTGGTTATTTAGTTTCGAATGTTCCCTCGAGTTCGCCTCAACCGGATGATCAAACTGATATCCCGCAAGTCATGGTGTTGGTAGATAAATACATGCGCTGAGAACCACGCCCACTGGGGGTGTGGTTTCTCAAATTTAATTTTTGCATCGTGTTCTCATCGTGCTGAGAAAAATGATATATCACATGCCATGGTTTCGTTAAACGTGAAAGTTTCCTGAAAACCACACCCACTGGGGGTGTGGTTGGTGAATTGTAATGAGTGCATCGGGATCTCCTCATCGAGCTGAAAAAAATGACATATCACACTCCATATTTTGACAAAAGTCGAAAAGTCGCCGAGACCCACACCCACTGGGGTGGGGCATGTGACCACTTGAACCTCGCAGGGATTGACCTGGGTGTCGGTTTATCTTTTCGCCATGCAATTAGAATTTTGTGCTTTGGAACTCAATTGCATTACTAAGTTGAATTTTACACATTTTTTTAACTTGTGACCCTCATTCCAAGGGGGTGTGGTCGTATTTCAAAATTCTGAAAATGTATATTTCGTAGAAACGTTCAAAGTTTCGAAAACGGTCAAAACTTTGAAAATCGGTAGACAACTGACAAATTGGGGACAATGTCCATTTTTAATGTATTTAGCATTGTGGGAGGATTGGACAATGTCCAATCCTCCCACTATAGAAAACGACGATAGTTTGTATCTTCCGACGTCACTAGAATCTGTAGAAATTCTCGTCGGATGTCCGATGTCATCTCAATTTTCCCACGACGAAACCGTAAAAGTACGTCCGAAATCTGCTCCAACAAATTCGGACCTTTTTCCAATGTCTCGTTGGGTGGTGGGGTACGTTTCGTCTTGCAACTCGCATCAAATACGGGACGAATTGACGTTGTACCAATAATGTTTTCCTGTTTGATTATTACTGTACTGCGTACTTCGTCAACATCTGCAATTTCTTCAATAATTACTTCTTTCCGCCACGGCTCAAAAACCTCGTCATTCTTGTCGTAGTAACCTGGCTGGATAATCTGTTCAGTAGCAGAAAGAAGTCTTCTTTGACCGTCCTCCTCACTACAAACGGACTCCAAAAAATGCTGCTGTACTTCTATGTCTCGATCTTCTTTCGTAAGATGTTCAGCGGGGTCCTTTATTCCGATGACTTCAATATCCGATAGTTTGACTCATCCATTTTTGATGAATTATCACCACAGCCATCTTCTTTTGATTGAGTTCTCCTCCGTTGTCATTCCAAATCCGGAACATGTCAACGCTTTTCTCTCATGTACTTCTAATAAATCTCCAAGTTTTTCCAGTTCCAACTTCGGTAGACGATTCGTCTTCTCCTCACGGTTGGATACAGCCTCCACAAGACTCCGAACGCTGGCTAGACAAGGGCTGACTGACCGCTCCTTATTCGAAAGAAGCCTGCGTACTGCGTACCTCATGGTCACCAGCTCCTTGTTGTATTCCTCACATGAATATATCTCTTCATCTAGTTCTGTATCCGTTGCATTTGCATCCAGTAATGCGTCGAAAATCACATTATCAAGCTGAATCATCTTCTCAGCATAATCTTCCAGACAAATAAGTTTGACTTCAAGGACCTCTTCGTCGGGGTCTTCCTTGGCTAACTCCTCCTTTATTTTATTCACTCGGCCGAGTCTCATTTCTCACCACTCGGTGCATCCCTAGTGTATATACATATATATATTTATATTTATGTAAAATTTAGTCCACCGTCTTAGTTTTCGGATTTGCGTTAATGTTTTGGCTTTTCATCAACTAAAATATCGCATATTCAATAAATTATTCAGGTGAGCTGAACACGAACTGTAAGCACTATCACACGATCAGCCCTTAAGCATGCTCGACAGCATATAAAACTTGATGGAGTGTTATATGTAAAATTTCAACTCAATGCAATTAAAATAATTAAAACATGTACATTGCTTCTTGCTTATAACCATAAATGTTTTTTGAGGGAAATTTTCTTAGCTTCTAAGCAAATTCAGGGTGCTATACTGTCGATTGGTAAGTTAAGGTAGTATGTATTTAGTTACCCTGGGCATTTATTTTTCACGGAGGTAAATCCGGCACGACACGCGATGCTTATCGACTTTATCGTGTTTTAAACTCTATCCAATTGTCTACCCTGCCACTATCTTATTCTGCAGGATAACTAGTTTTCTCTCATAATTCTATAAATTTGAAATATTTTAGTGAAATACGGCGAAGATTTCTGAACAATGACTCACAATGTAAGTCATTTACGTGTAAAACTTAGATATCCATGGGACTATTTTATTTTGTTCACCACAAAAACATAGACAAAGCCGTATTATTTCATTTTTCCTAATGCGCCAATTTGAACGCGAGGAGCGAATTTTAAACTATCCAAAACCTGAAAAAGTTTCTAAGTTAAGCAAAGTTTCTAAAAATTCTGTAAATTTTTGAATTTTCGAATCCAAAAAATTCGAAAACATGCATTATAATTCGAATCACATGTATTCAATCTTTCTCTTATTGTGCTGTGATACATATTTTCTTTTTATCGAACCCACGATGACATTACCCGCAATTAATTTGACTTCTTTCCTATCGCCCCACGCTCCTTGTCGATATCACCTCGTCTTTAACAATATTTCCATCTCTGAGCTACCAACTACCCGTGATATTCCGATTCCATGTCAAATTGACCCCGTCAGATTTCCCCGCGACAGATTTCCCCGGTCATATTGACCCCGCGACAGATTGACCCAACGTCATATTGACCCCGCGACAGATTGACCCCACGCCATGTTGACCCAGCGACAGATTGACCCCACGTGATGTTGACCCCGCGACAGATTGACCCCATGTCATATTGACCCCGCGACAGATTGACCCCACGTGATGTTGACCCCGCGACAGATTGACCCCCGGCAACTATTAGTTAATACACACATAAATAGGTATGTCCCATGGACATTGTCCACTAGCGTACCAGACGCAATTAATTAACATTTACGCCATCTCATAAAGTGTTAATTTAATGTATGAGATGAATCGACATGTTCAATCATAATTTTGTTGACAAATTGTTATATTTTTAGCCCGAGTAAGGGCTTATGGAACCGTCATGTCCGTCCGATAGAGCCAAAACGGCTGAACCGATTGACTTCAAATTTTTACCATATGCATATTGGGCAAAGTTAGGAAACGAGTTCGAAGATGGGCGAAATCAGTCCAGTGGTTGACCGGTGGGGGTCATCGGAGTGGGTGGGGTATGATGCACCAAAATTTCAAAATTATCGTAGAGAGCTAAAATTTAGTACAGAGGTTGCTAATGGCTTATAATGCACAAAAACTCATTCAAGTTGGAAAAATTGTTATCTTCAGGGACCCTATGGGGTGACGCATACAGATTTTTCAAAAATCATCATTTCAAACTGAAATTTGGTAGAGATGTTGAAAATTTTTATCTGGAGCGACCCTATGGGTTGACCCATACCGATTTTTAGAAATTGCTTTAAAAAGATGAAATCTGGCAAGCTAATACTTAATGGCTTCTCATTATAGAATATGAAGTTAAAAGTGAGCAAGGTGTAACCAGAGTGACCCTGGAGGCTGACCCATACCGTTTTTAAAAGTTGTTATTTCCATCTGAAATTTGGTATGGGGATAAAAACCACTTCTGGATAGCACACACAGCTTTGAAAGTTCAAGATGTTAAGGGATTTGGTGCCAAATAATAGAAAATCTAACAAATATGACTCGGGCTATAGGTCTGCACTGTAGATGTTTTAGCTTAAAATGAGGATAAAAATACATTATGAAATTTGCATATCAACAATTAAAATATTACATGATGTTTGTATACTTTTGAGTGGAATACATATTTGACTTAAATTTGAATAGGAAGTAAAATTAACTATTTGTGTGTAAATACATTAAGTAGTACCTGTATCTATGGCCTGGGGTCAATCTTTCGCGGGGTCAATATGGCGTGGGGTCAATATGACATGGGGTCAATATGTCGCGGGGTCAATATGGCGTGGGGTCAATCTGGCGTGGGGTCAATCTGTCGCGGGGTCAATATGGCGTGGGGTCAATCTGTCGCGGGGTCAATCTGTCCCGGGGTCAATATGACGTGGGGTCAATCTGTCGCGGGGTCAATATGACCGGGGAAATCTGTCGCGGGGAAATCTGACGGGGTCAATTTGACGCCCTACCGATATTCCTCTTACTCTGACCAAACGAAACTTTCCGGTGGAGCCATGTCCTTGGAAGACATATAACAAATGTCTTTCCACCCTCCCCTCGATATCCTCCAAAATCAAGGCTGGCTGTGCGAAATTGTCATTCTCTTTGTCACCATAAATTCACCAAATTATACACAAACCCACGAGGAATCATTGGGATATTGGATGTCCGCTCAAAGCGGACGCTATTTAAGACTAAACGAAGAAATCGATTTTAGACTTTATCCAGATTTCTTTCATTGTGTCTTAATTCCAAGTAGTTTCAAAATATATTTGAATCTGGAATCTTGCCTCCATGGCATGATTTAAGCCTGAATCGGAGCCAATGTATCCGTCATTTTCTCTTTTGATATCTCCCTCAAATCTAGAACGATGGAATAGAACTTGGTTATTTGTATTATGGATTTGTCGTACATTGGTTGTTGTGAACTTAAATTTGTTGCATAGCCGCCCAACTTTTACTAGTGGAAATATAATATTTAATATTTCGCCGGCACAGATCTTTATAGAGTTTTTACTCTATAGTCCATAGGTACTTAGGGACTTATAACCTACATATAGTCCAGGAGAGATTGGTTTGACAAATAGTTTCAAAGTTTTCTGATGTGCAACTATTCGCGTCATGTTTTGGGAAATTTTACCAGGAGACAGGAGACAGGAGACAAGAGACAGACCCAGGAAACATTTCGACCTCCACACGGCATTTATAATTCCACCCCCACCCCCACCCATATCCACTCAAATCCACTCATATAAATATTTGACATATTCCGCCTAATCTGCCGTTTGCCCATTTGAGAAGGTTTGTAAGTATCTAAACAATAAAATTAACTACGGAATAAGTGGACAATAAATATTTATTATTGAATGAGGGCTTACTTGTATTACATGACAGCTAGAGACGTGTGCGAGACGTGGTGGTGTGAGGTTGCCCTCTCTGCAACTCTCCTCGACTGTATAAGTGGGCGTATTTAATTAATTAAGAAATTAATCACTGTTTGAAAATTTTGCAATTGTTATCTTGCCGCTAATGTACTACGAAACTATTTGTACATTTCCAACTGTATTATCAATTTTGGACTTGTGATTTTCATAAAAATTGCCTCTACTCCAAAGCTTTTTAAGCTCAGGTCCCCACATTCTGATATGAATTAAAAACCGATAATAATAAATAGTTTGTAAGTAATTAGTATTAGCAATTATTTTTAGTATAGGTATGAAAACATAATACACATACTAACATCTCTTAAGTGGTTCCAGCAATATCTACTTTGTGCATCAGGAAGGTGTTGCCTTGGATTGCAGAGGATATTGCTGCCTCTCGAGCAGTTATAATAATTGTCGTATCAGAATTTAATAACGGTAGTTCTGGACATAAAGTATTTTTGGAAACCATGCCTTCATTATACGTTGAACACAGGCCAGATACAGATGGAAACGTTTCCTTAATTGTATATGCAAACTTACATACATATTTATGCATAGTTTCCTTCACGATCATTGTCTTCAGACTTGCATACGTCAGAGTTTTGACTTCTCATCAACTAAATGCACAGTTATTAAATTATTTACGAAAGCTGATCACGACTTCTTTAAACCTCATGACACGCTCAGGTCTTATCAAATTCCAACTGCGTAAGAAGCTCACAATATAGCCTTTTTTCAAGCTACACCAGGATTAGCCAGCGAGTTATATAAAAAATCAAGCCAAACATCACGACTCACGTGGCACTCATCTTCGCATTAAATGTGCTCGTTAAAGAAAAATATAATCCACAAAGCCAATTTTTTGTATAAATTTGCTCTCGCTTTTTCCTCCACGGGGCGGAAACCTAACCCACCTTGGGAGCTTTGCCCGTTAATATTATTCTTCAAAGGAGCCATTAAGCGGAAAGATGAGAACCACGTGATCCCTAATTTATGACTTGAATCTGTAATAAAACTCGCTACAAAATCCCGGTGCAGCTTGAAAGAAGCTACCATTGTCAGTATACTTTTATAAAGCTCAACTTATTATGCATAGAAGCTGAACACGAAGTTTTTTAATCCTTATCGCACGCTAAGGTTTGAGCAAAGCTAAACCACGTAGAAAGTCTTATCTATTTTTGTAAAATCCCAACCCCATGTATGCAATTATGCTAATTAAGATATTTTAGTTCATACCGTTCTGGTATTAACCTTAAATACTTTTTAGAGACAGTTCTCTTAGCTTGTATATGTACCAATGCCGGCTACAAAGAAATTATTTAGTTCCACACGGCATTTATTTTGCGCGGAGTCCAATCCGACACTACAGACAATGCTTATCCCCTTACCAAAATTATTTTTCAGTCATGTCAAATGGTTAGGACCGGTTGGTAAAGATTACTTGACTCAAGAGTTACTGATATTTTGTTTTTATTTTTGTCAAACTTCTTATTCCATCCGCTTATATTTAAACGGCTTATATTTTCATCCTAAACTCTTGTCAATTTCGATTTTGCCGATGCCTTTTCCTATAGGTTGACTAGCTTCAGTTTCCCCCATAACTTGGAAAAACTTGTAATCTTCTAGTGAAATCCCAAGATTTTTGAAACACGAGAAAAATGACTCAATTCAATCACCTTTATCCAACATTAGTTGTGTTGTGCTGCACTATAAATTTTATTTTCATCGATTCCAAGATAACGTTACCCGCCATTAATTTGGCATCTGTTCTATCACCCACACCCATTGTCGATATCGCTTCGTCGACAACAGTATTTCCAGCTCAAACTTACCAACTACCCGAAATGCCCCAGTAACACTGACGAAACGTACTTTTACAACATACATTCTCTCTCTGTTGATAGACAGATCCCTAGGCCTTGACCTCTTTAAACTTGACATACTCCAAAATCGAGGTTGGGTTTGCGAAATCGTCATTTTATTTGTCACCATAAATCCGCCATATACATACATTGACCGACATTCGTTAGGATCTTGGCTTAGGACTGAAAGCATGGATTATTTCAAAGAGCTTGACGAGTATCGCCAAGTTCTTCCGGATTGTTTTGATTTTTTCTTTATTCCAAGCAGTGCTAAGGTAATACAGTCTGAAACTAATTCCCTCCTGTACTATCTACCTATCCGGATTGGGTTTGGGGGGCAACTACCCGTGAAATTTGCAGTGCTATTATTCCTCCCCGAAAATAGGGTGACATTATGTTACCAAAAAACTATTATTCCAATTCTACAAAATTTTATCTGTACGACTACCAAAACATCAAGTGAAGCTACAGTAGTAGAAGTGTCTAGGTTTTTTCGCCAAAGATTTCTCGCCCGCTTTATTTCTTATGGGGAAATCCTTGGCTAGGTTTTCTCGCCAAGGATTTCTCGCCCGCTTTATTTCTTATGGGAGAAGCCAAAGATTTCTCACCCACTTTATTTCTTATGGGACAAGCCAAAGATTTCTCGCTTGCTTTATTTCTTATGGGAGAAGCCACGGATTTCTCACCCACTTTATTTCTGATGGGAGAAGCCACGGATTTCTCGCCCACTCTATTTCTTATGGGAAAAAAGACGGGTCCTCATCACACACTTCTTATGAGGAAAAAGAGGGCTCCTCGCCACATACTTTTCCTTACGGGAAAAAATACGGGTTCTCGCCACCATACATTGCCTCATGAGGGGAAAAGACGGTTAGGGCTTCTCGCCACAAGGCCTTTATAGCATGGGTATGTATTGCAAGGATATGCTGACTGCTTATAGCCGCTTTATTTCTTATGGGAGAAGCCAAAGATTTCTCGCCCACTTTATTTCTTATGGGAGAAGCCAAAGATTTCTCGCCCGCTTTATTTCTTATGGGAGAAGCCACGGATTTCTCGCCCACTCTATTTCTTATGGGAAAAAAGACGGGTCCTCATCACACACTTCTTATGAGGAAAAAGAGGGCTCCTCGCCACATACTTTTCCTTACGGGAAAAAATACGGGTTCTCGCCACCATGCATTGCCTTATGAGGGAAAAAGACGGAACAAGAAAACGTTCTTCCAAGAAAATGGAAAAATGACCAGTATTTTTATAAATATGAGAAATGCGGTTAAAAATAAACGTTCGCTTGCAGGAAATGAGATGAAAATGTCCAGTAATTCTTAAATGAAACGTTTCCTCAGAATAAAAGTAGCAAAGAGGAGGAAAATAAGTTAGTAGAAAGAGTAACATCGTGCAAACCTGTGGCAAAATGAGAATTTCTGATTTTATAGTTCCAGTGGCTACTGGTTATCATTGCTTATTATGTAGCGAAGCAAATTCTAATTCACTTCGTATCATCAAATATCATATAAAAAATAAACATGTTCAACAATGTGACAACTGCCAAAAAGAAGTTATTCAGCCTCATATCTGCGATAAAATCTGTGCCTTGTGTATGCAAATACATAGTAATTTGTGTGGTATCTGCTCTGGTAATCATTGCCCAAGTGTGTGCCAACTCGTCGGTGAATTAATAAGTGATGAAAAATGCGGTTACTGCCAGGAAAGTCATGATATTAGTTCATGTTCCAAAGTTGGTGAAGTTATGGACGTAGATTATTCTCAAAAAGACGATCCAATTGCCGGAACCAGCAAGTAAGTAAAGTTTTTGAGATTATGAAATGCAGTATTACGCAGAGGGGTAGTTTAGCCCACATGAAGGGCAAAAGAGGGGGAAGTAAAGGTCAGATTAGGGTTTATGATCTTAAAGTGTAAGCAGCCTCGCTGCGGCGCGAACAGTTGCATAACATCGCGGTTATGTCTCAGATTACCTCAAATATCTCACATTGCCCCGGTGTCTCAGATTACCCCAAATATTGTTTCAGATTACCCAGGGTCTCAGATTACCCCAAATATCTCACATTGCCCCCGATGTCTCAGTTTACCCCAAATATCTCATATTACCCCATGTCTCAGATTACCCCAAATATCTCACGTTGCCCTCGGTGTCTCAGATTACCCCAAATATCTCAGATTCCCCCAAATATCTCATATTACCCCAAATATCTCAGATTACCCCGTGTCTCAGATTACCCCAAATTTCTAAAATTGTCTCAGATTGCCTCCCGTGCCTCAGTTTACTGGTTTATCTTTAGCTTAGTGGGTTTTTCTTACCTTTTCCAGCAACAAGCGTCCAAGTGATGAGCCTACTCCCTCTCCAAAACGTTGGCGTGAAGAACCTGACATGACCATGTACATCAACAAGTGTTGTCCCCAGTGTTCAAAAAAATTCTGCACCAATTATGAGTTGGATCATCACATGCAGAAAACACCCCTACAAGGGAATTCCTATTCAAGTTGGTGGTGGATTAATTAAGAGGTACTTGCCCCTAACAAGAAGCTTGTACACAGGCTTGATCAATGTGTACGAACTGAATGTGAAGAACAATGAGTTTAAAGATGCGTTTCAATTCTTTGAAACCATCTTTTCCGAGCTTGAGTTCATTCTGAACCAAGAACTAGATGAAAAGAAATGTCTGAAGATCTCGTCAGAACTAAAATGTCACTTTTATAAGACGTCAGTGGATCCAGTCACCATGCAAATGATAGTTTCTGACCGTACTAATCCTGACCCTGTATTTCGCGGAGTTACCCAATCAGTTTACCGTTCTGATTCAATCAGAACGATCGTCAACTCACTCGCCTGGAAAATGTGTAACTCAGTAGCAGCTTATATCAACAAAAAGTCTGGCTGGATCTTGGATTTTGTGTCTGGCTTTGAGATTAGCGTCGGAAGATTCCAACCAATTGGAGGAACAGGATTCAAGACACGGAACAATTTATTGAAATATGTTAGCCCCGCTACAGTGTTATCGATTGACAATACGGATCCAATGACTGGTCGACCAGACCAAAATTGTTTTTCACTGAGTATTTTGGCATCAAAAATTCTGCCCAGCTTGAAGGCTCAATATAAGGAACATGTGAACCGTTTCCAAGAGAAACGGTCTACTCATATTAATGAACTGAACAAACATGGGTTCAACTGGGATGGTTTATCAACACCTATTGATATGTCTCAATTTTCAACGTTCTCTAAGAACAATCCCGATGTCGATCTGCACGTGTTTGTCTATGAAGAAGAAGATGCTGCTAAGCAACTTTACTCTGACCTGTTAAGCAAGCCGACTCGCACCGCTAAGGATAAACTACAAATCAAAAAAAAATCCGCAATTCCATCTATCCACTTTACTCTTCAAACAAGATTCCCCAGTTCCGTGTTAAAGAAAGAATCTTAAAACACACCCATGCCGATACTGAAGTTTCAAATCTTCAGGAAATCGACATTCTTTTGATTTTGGAGGAAACTGAACAGGGATGGACAGGGCACTATGCCTTGATACGCAATTTCAACGCTCTAATCTCGCTCACTACAAACAAGTCATATTGTTGTAAAAATTGTGTGAACTGCTTCACCAGCGAAGACCGATTGAACGAACACCGTCCCAACTGCTTGGCGCTAGGAATGCAGCAAGTGACTATGCCAGAAGACAAGACGTATTCCTTCAACAAATATGGCCGGATGGTAAAAGCTCCTTTCAGGTACTTGATAATTTTTCTACACTCTGCTATCTTTTCTAAATATCTTTCATCTTTTCAAAGATATTTTGGTGATTTTGAGTCACTGTTAAGAAGCAAAAACGCCCGTCTCCCTGAAAGTGAACGTCAACTTCATCTAGCCGAACACACACCATCAGGTTATGCGTGGATTTGCCTGGATTGGAATAATACAATAGTCTCTTACAAGGTACATCGGGCAAAGCGCGACGATGAAAACGTTGTGGCGAGATTTTTTGAAGACATTTTTGAGGATCAGGAAATACGACAAGAAGAAATTGAAAGCATACAGAAGGAAGCAAAATATAATATGAAAATTAATCCTCAACTAAAGAAACGTCTGACTCATCTAATTGAGAATGACCCTGACAGTCTCGACCCATGCTACTTTTGCAAAAAGAAATTACAAGTAAACCCAAAGGATAAAACCATTTTTCACCACGATCACTTTTCTCGTCAATTTCTTGGGTTGGCCCATGACAGGTAGATCAAAATAGAATGATTAATCCGTTTATATTACTCATCATACTTTTTATTTTTGTAGTTGCAATATTGATGCCCGTATTAGACGAGTACCTCCTGTTTACTTTCACGGACTTAGGTAAACATATACTTATTAATTTTAAAATATAAAAGTTAAGATCAATTTGTAATGCAGAAATTACGATGCTCACTTCCTGGTATCAAATTTCACCGCGGACATGGATGTAGAAGTTATCCCATGTACCAGTGAGAGGTTTGTAAATATTTTTAAATCAAATTTTTGATTTTGTTGACAAGTAATTTTTTTGTTAGGTTTCTCTCCTTCTCGGTACAGAGGGGAAAACGTAAGGTGAGGTTTGTGGATAGCGCCGCCGTGATGCCAGCCTCAATTGACAAGTTGTCAAAATCCCTTGCCCACGGCAACAACACGGAACATTTCAAGACGACCAAGAAAATGTTTTCCAGTTCCAACGGACGAACCGCCCTCTTCCGCGATGGGAATGTTGAACTATTAATGGGGAAGGAATCTATCCCTACACTTATATGCAATCCTTGGAGAACTTCAAAGAGGAGAAATTACCAGGAATTGAACATTTCTTCAATGACCTCACCGAGGAGCCCTGTTCCCCAAAAGACTACCAAAACGCCCAAAAGGTTTGGGACAGTTATAAAATCAAAAACTTGGGGGAATGGCATGATCTATACTGTTTACTGGACGTCAGCATTCTCGCCGATTGTCTCGAGAGGACTAGAGATATTTTGTGGGATTCCTACGGGTTGGATGTGGCGCACTACCTAAGCCTCCCCATGGTGGCCTTCGATGGAGTCTGCAAACTCGGGAACGTTGAACTGGAGTACTTGGGCTTAGACGAGTACCAATGGTTCGAAACTGGAGTTCGCGGGGGGGTCTGTGGAGCCGGGGGAATGAGGTTGCAAAATAAACCAACGTCGTATATATCTTTTTTAGATATCAACAATTTGTATGGTAAGAACTTTTTGTTTCCGCCAAAAAATTATTTGCTTCTTTTAAAAATGTGATCACTCCTTAGGATCTGCAATGTGTGAATTCCTACCATTAAAGGACTACAAGTGGATGACTCAACCCCAGCTCGATTCTGTATCCCTCGATCCTCACAAGTTTTTCAACTCTGTTGCCGATGACGCTACCACTGGTTACTTTTTCGAAATTGATATAATCGCACCCCCAGAGACCCATAACAAGCTAAATGACTACCCCCCCTGCTCCAACACATCGTATAATTACCTCAGAAGAACTATCTGAATTCCAACAACATCAAGTAGAGCAATTGGAAATTCCAAACTCAGCCTTTACGACTTCAAAACTAGTGGCGGACTTGAACCCGAAGCTGAATTATGTCTGTCACAATAGAAACATTAAACGTTTTCTACAATTGGGGCTCAAGATTACAAAGGTTTGTACCTTTCTTTATAGTGCTTTTAATATAAAACTAACATTGATATATAAATAGATTCATCGAGGCATGCAGTTTACCCAGGCTCCGTGGATGAAAAATTTTGTCGACTTCAACACTAGAAAACGTATTGAAGCGGTCACGGAGTACGAGAAGGACTTCTACAAGCTTCTCAATAATGCGGCCTTCGGGAAGGTGGTTACATCCCCTCAAAATTAACCACACCCCCAAAAAAATTTTTTTTGTCTTTTGGGCGCCAACTTTTCGACTTTTTTCTAAAAATAACTTTTTTTTTTTTGGTTCTTATTTGCAGTGCATAGAAAACAAGAGAAAACGACAATCCATGAGTGTCATCAGCACAGAAGCTCAAATGAAACGCGTTCTCCGCAAACCAACATATCAAAGAATTATTGAGATCAACAAAGACGTTCAAATTGCAGTCAAGAAGCGTATGGCAGTCTACTTGGACAAACCGATTGCAGTGGGCGTGGCTATCTTGGATATCAGTAAAACTATGATGTATGATTTTCACTATGACTATATGGTGCCAAAGTATGGGGATGCTGCGAAAGTCTTGTATGGAGACACAGGTGCTGAACGTTTTCCTGCTTTGCAGACAAATTTTAAAAAACGTTTTCCTGCAGTCAAAGTTTTAAAAAAACGTTTTCCTGTTATTTCAGACTCTCTTGTTTGTTTTGTGGAGACGGAAGATATTTACAAGGACATGCAGGCCAATAGTGACATGTTTGACCTGAGCGAGCATGGAGGGATACTAGAGTTCATGAAGGATCCAACCAACCACAAACGTTTAAAGAAAATGAAGGATGAATTTGGCTCAGCGGTTCTGTGGAAGTTTGCCGTTGCAAAGCCAAAAATGTATGCTGCAGAAGCGATAACATGGGATGCTGAAGGAAACATGATCAAGAAAATCAAGATTGCAGCAAAAGGATGTAAAAGTTCTGCCATCGCTCATCAGATTTCCTATGATTTAATTGATGTCATCAGGAACAAATTTCCTTCAGGAGCATAGTTAGTAGTAAACATACCATTAATACCATATTTTGCAAGAAAAATGCGTTAAATGGATTTGATACTAAAAGATTTATTGTAAATCCAATGTTGACATATGCTCACGGTCATGTTGATGCGCCCAAATATATTGCCGAGCAAGCTCTTTTAAATTCACAAGGTTTTTGTAATCACAACATTTTGTGTAGAGGATAAATTGATTGAATTTTTGTAAATAAATCTCATTAACAGTACAGCAACCATGGAAGCTTGTAACGACGTTGATATTCGCTTAAAAACACCATTTACATTAACTATGGCAGGCGGTACCCAGAGCGGGAAGAGCACGCTGACAGCCAAGATCATAAAACGTCGCATGGAAATAATGCATCCGCCCATTGCATCAGTTCATTATTGCTACCAAGAGTACCAGCCAGCTGTGTTTGAGCAAATAAAAAAGGACGCCCCATCCATTGTATTCCAGAAGGGTCTGCCCACAGAGTTTGGAGGAGATGGCGAACCCTTATTGCTGATACTAGATGATCTAATGACCGATGTAGCAAAATCTGAAGAAATGGTCAAGGCGTTTACAATATATAGCCATCATAATAATATTTCAATTATATTTTTAACTCAAAATTTTTTCGAGAAAGGTAAAACTGGAAGTATTACTTTAAACTCAAAATATATTGTTGCTTTGAAGAATCCTCGAGACACCACTTTTGTTGCACAGCTTGGTCGGCAAAAGAATGGTGGTAAAAATAATCCTGTCCTTCAATTTGCATTTGACGATGTTATGAAAAAACCGTATGGTTATCTTGTAATAGATTTAAGTCAGACACAAGACGAGCGTTACAGGTTTAGGTCAAGTTTATTTGAGGAAGATTGTATAATATACACAAAGAATGAATAAATTAAGTTTGCTTAGAACTCGAAGTAGCATGATCTATCAAATTCTTTCGATATGCAATTACTGAAATGTCCACCAAATCCTTTAGAAAACAAGCTAGAGATGCCGAGTTGATTTGAATTTTCTGCTCAAGTCCCTCAATCGTCTGGCTAATGGTGATGAGCGTGTTTCCTTTGGTTGATTCAGTACTTAAAACGTATGAACGACTTCTTTTTTGTATGCATTTTCGTTTAGGTAAATGAATAAGAGTGTCAAAAAACTCTGCATCAGATATGCTCTCTGGTGGTGATGCCATAATGAAGTCAAAACTACAAATGATTACAATATTTACATTTTATTGGTATAAAAACCAAAAAGAGCGCGAGCTCAGGGACCTAGGTATAGATATGGCAATAAGCCAAAGTTGTATATGTTTACATAGGAATATATATGGCAATAAGCCAAAGTTGTATATGTTTACATAGGAATATATATGGCAATAAGCCAAAGTTGTATATGTTTACATAGATTTGCCATATTCGCATATATATGGCAATAAGCCATATGTTGTATATGTTTACATAGATTTGCCATATTGGCATAGTTAGCACAAGGTTAAGCCCGGCGCGTCCCACGAAGCGTGATCACCAGCAGAATGCTCACAAATTCCACACTGTATACCAGAAACATCGAGTGGGGGTGGTCCTGAAGGGCAGCCCTTGTGTTGTCGATAACCTTGCACATCATCCTGGGCAATAAATCGTTGGGTAAGAAACCTGTGCTTTATTCGGTTTTCCATCTTGGATAGAGTTGGCTCCTTATTTTTGTCAAATGGGGCAATACCCGTCCACTGCCTAAATGGGTATGTTTTCGGTTTGTACTGGAGTGGAAGTTCGGGATTGGTCAGATATGTCCCCCTCTTGTGTTGCTTATTATTCATATCTTCCAGCAAACTCTGACACTCACTTGAAAAAAATGCAATGTCCCGCGATGAGGCAGGCGAGTCACGAGCAACCAGTACTAAATTTAGTGCCAAATGTAGCACTGATTCAATTTCAACTTCAATACTTCCAGTCGCATTCTCCTAAACAACACGGTCACTCAAAAAATGAAGAGGAGAATACGAGTTGCCATGGAGTTTGTACGCTCCATGTTTCAGAAAAGTTTGCAAAAGTCCAAAGGACTCTTGAACAGGAAAAACTTTTTGATCGTTCGACGACTCCATCGCAACTGAAGGTTTACAGGCTAGTATCTTGCACTTTATAGCTCGGCTGCAACGTTTTCTTTTCACTCTTGGGTATATTCTTGTTGCATCCTTCAAAATACGTTTTAATAAGGTCTTCTTGAGGTTTTAATGGACATGGAGTCTTTACGTCAAACGGACGAACCCAATTATCCCTGTTATACTGAGAAGGTCAGGGTTTGCCTTCAAGCATAGCTTTAGAACTTCTTCTATATTCTTCCAAATCTTCGTACCGAAAAGGTCTTGAGAGGCCAGCTTCAAGCATGCGTAGTGAAATGTCAAAGAGTTGAAGTTGATGAAATTCCACACGCCCAGTGTCGTTCATCAAGACATAAAGACTCCGTGGTGCGCACTCGGCTATTCCATTAGCCGAAACCAAATATTGAACGTCCTTTGGATATAGCGATAGATAACCTCCACACGTTTCATAAAATTGAAAATGATTGGCGTAAAGCATGGGGTTCACAACTATTGTACCGTCCGAGTTAGAGTGTAAGGATTTCTTGCGAGGTAGTTTTGACGGTTTGGGTTTTCTAAATTTTTCCACGTCTGGTCGACGTTTTTTCTTTATGTTATCCTTCTCCATACTTGAGTTGTTGTTGTTGCGTGAACGTTTGGAGCAAAACTAGTTGAATTCGGCATTATTTCGTGCTTTATATTCTCGAAAAAATATATAAGAAACTCACGATAGTACGCCATGCAGTAAACTAGTGTCACAATAAAAAATATTCCAACAAAGAGAATAAGTACAACGCACAAACAGCCGAGCACTGCTTGACAGAATTCAAGCATACAACGTTCACACTTTGTCTTTTTTCGACGGGGGGTCTCCATCCTAACGTTTTTAGACTAGTCCAAGAGTAACATATGTAAAGTTTTTAGTAGTGTCAATATGATGATCTAATACTATGCGTAAGCTGGCAAATGTTCCTATATACATGATATAACTTGTAACAAAAATAAGACAGGAAATGCAAAGGATTATGAACGAGTAAAAACGTTCTATAAACGTTTTTACTGACTGAGCTACAGACTCCATTACTATGGTCTTGTCACAAACTGCAAAACTCAAATGATTGTTTTACTGTATGTAAACTTGCTTTTTAGTCAAGTCCCATGAACTTGAAAGGAAAAGGTCTGGTAACCACAAAATGATGATCCAACACTATACGTATTGTAGCAAATGAACCACTATATATAATGTAACTGAGTACCAAAAGAAAGCAAGAAATGAATATGAAAATGTATGAGTTTCGTTCAACAAACGTTTTCGTCTTTGATGCTTCCATGCTCCTTGGATAGCTGTATCATGCAAATACAAGATTCAAACTTATTACAAAACAATGGTGTGTATACCAATTTATTTACTCTTGAAAAAAATCAAATAATTACATTTTTATATTGATCCATTACATCGGCATCAGAGGACATTTTAACTTGAAGTATTTATTGTTGCAAGCTTTCGATATTCATACAGAATTTCTTCATCAGGCAAAAATATATTTGTAAACTAAAATTCATGTGTACGTTTCCTCCTCCAAGTCAAGTTTTGTTTGATATCAAATAATTACGTGGTTACATTTATAAATTTTTACGTGGACTTTGAGGGCTATTGTGTATATGTTAAAAAGTTTGTTAGTGTACTTGACCAGATAGGGCTGACTGCGACTCCTCTCGAAATATTCATCTTGTTAGTGGTACTTTTGATGAACAGTGCTTCTTTAAATTTCCGAAAATATCTTCTAGGTTCTTTTAGAATTAATTTATACGAACTTGGGTCCAAATTGTGTTCATGTTCATGCATGTGTAGAGCAACAGGAGATAATCTTACATTTCCACTTCTAATGGCATGAATGTGTTCCTGAATCCTTGTAGTATAATCACGTCCTGTTTCTCCAATATACTTTGCTGGACAATTACTGCATTGAATTTAATAAATCCCACAATTTATTGTTCTCGGTTTCTCTTTAGTGTTGGTTAGCATTCTGGATAACTTCGGGCCAGGAATGTAACCTATTTTCATTTCTAGTTTTCTTTCTAGAAATCGTGCAATTTTTGCGGTGGTTTCACCTGCCCACGGTAAATAATTCTTTTGACTGGTTCGTCTAGTGAGTTGTTGTTATTGTTATACTGCATTTTGTTTTTGACTTTCTTCAGTCTGTATTCAATCATTTTTCGTGTAAAATTACATTTTTGTCAATTGCCCGCAGTTACATTTTTCTGGAACGAAAAAAACTGGAACCGTAACTTCACGTAAATCTACATAGTCCTTCATCCATATCTGCCCCTCTGAATCCACCAGCCAGGCGTTCTTCCGCTTTCCATTGGTATTGGGTGGAAAATCACCATACTTTGCTACCCGTTTCCATTTTCGCAACTAAAAGTATTTTGCTGGCCAGTTACCATGAAATTGGTGATGGGGATGCATGCATGGCTTTGCGTCCTTCCCATCTGTAATGGTTTTGTCATTTGGTTCTTCCTCGCCATCCTTGGGTTTGCATAGCTCCTCCAAAACTCCTTCCCAAATCTTTACGTCTTGATTTGCTTCAGTACGAAACTTTTGCCAAATCTGCCCCGTTTCGTCAATCCCAAAAACGTAGACCCCCTCTTTCTCGGCTATGTCTGCCCAGTCATCTTCCGCAACTGGTGTCCATCCAGACGTCTCATAGTACTCAGCCATCATCATTATGTCAAACTTGGGCTTGGTTGGTTTTGTACGTTTTCGAATTTCACGCAACATCCTCTTCTTGGCACACATTTCGGCTGGTGAGATAATGCCATAATTCTGCAACGGATGTTCGTATAAATTCAGCAGCCATGGGTTGAGCAGGATATCAGTTTGGATTTCACAACCCAGCACTTTTCTTTCTTCATCTTCTTCATCTTCATCTTTGGCTTGGTTAAAGTCGGGAATGGAAACACTAACCCAGTTATTCATAACATAAAACTTGGGCGTGGCTCCCTCTCGAACTTCGTTGAATCCAAGCTTCATCATTTCACCTTTCAATCTTTCGTAGGTGTTTGCCATGTGGAGATCTTCACAGGCGTACAGGATTTCGCTTAAAAATCGTTCAAAGCATTGGAAAAATGCAATGTATCGACCCTCATCGCCAACCACGAGAGGGAATGCAGTCTTGGCAATTTTGTGGATAACATCCCATGAATCGTCAAGTTTGAAATTAACGGACACTCCTTCTTGCTTGATAAACACATAGTAGTCGTCATTGAAGGGGCTTACCCAAATGGCTGGATTCTCACTTCTATACGCAAGCTTGCTTTCTTTGAATCCATGTTCTTCAGCCTCTTCGTAGAGCATTCGGCTCGCAAAGAAAGGGAACTCTTGGTACATCTGCATGCAAAGCGTACTCAGTTGGACTCGTATAGCAGGATCCTTGTGCATTGCTCCAACGAGTCGTTTAATCACGTAGAAACAGGTTGGCAGATCCAAGTAGATGCACTTTTTCTTTCTTTCAATTACAATTTGGATCTTTTCAAGTAACTCGTTAGAATACACTTGGATGATCCGATCATCTTCAATCTTTATTTTCTTGTCGTCGGTTGCAAGAGTAGAGGTTTCCAATTCTCGCTTGTCAGCTCGGGTTGCAAAAGATTGGGTGGGGTTGGCACTTGGGGTTGCAGCAGACGTCGGAAAAGTGGGGTTGCCCTTCTCTTCTTGGTTTGGGGAAGCTGGGGAATTTGGGGGTGGGACAATTCCCGAAATGTTGGATTGTTTTGTAGCCATAATGATTTTCGAAAACTTGGTTGGGTTTACAAACTTGATGATATAACCATATAAACATTGAATATATGCTTTTGTATATTTCAAATGTTTGAATTTCGCCACGGTCACGATTTTAGGCCTCAAAACCGTTCTTGGCGAAAAATTCCTGTGGGCGTCAAAAAAATCCTACACAGTCAAACGATAGCTCATTTTTTTCGTGAGGCCTTGCCGCAACCAATAAAAAATATTAGAAAGTCAAAAAAAAATTATTCGTGAAGTTTTCATTTTGGCCTCTCATTTTGAAGTGGTAAAAAAATGCTGACCTTTGACCGGGCGGTGACCTTAGAAATCGGCGACGAGGGATTATTCGCCAATTAGTTTATACAAGTGCATGCAGAGTTTCGAAGCTCTAAGTGCATGGGATCATATCGCAATTAAAAATACGTAAACGTGCCTTCAATTTTTTGAGACACTGTATGTACATCTGTAAACATAATTAAATTCACAGAATCAATAGTGTAATTTACTTGGATATTTACCTGTAATCTTGTACATGTACTTTCAAACAACGCAAATTTAACAATTCATCACGGAACAGAAGTTGTTCAAAAGTGCATTTTTATCTATTAAGGTATACAAAATGTATTTATCTATTAAAATCATATACCTTTTATGAATGGACTTTCGGAAATGTTAAGGTAAAATTTAAACTGATTGAGGAGGAGTTATTGCAATGTGACAGATCCGCTTATGGCGGACCGTCGACTGAGGTCGACACCAGCTACGAATATATGATTAGAAATTATCCCGTTAAAAAATGGTATCGCGGAGAGAACACAATATTAGCCGGGCCTGTCGGATTTATTGTTCAAATTTGGCGGGAATCACGCATGCTGCTATATCTCAAATTGTTTTTGAGCTCAGGGATTTACAACCACGTGGCTCGTCAGGTTAATCTGAACGCGACAATGTTACGTGAAAGGGAGGCCAAGTCTGCAAAGCTGGAGGAAATTCGCTCTGCCGCGACCTCATATCACGTGGTCAGACTTGGTGGCAGTATTCAAACCGTCTTCATTCTACTCGTCACCTGTCTAGCGACATGTTTGTGCCTGTTTTTCGTCGAGTATGTGAAATACAATAGGGCAAACATCACAAAGAGCTTTGCATTAGTTTGGGCACGGTTGTCAACAATTATGGAAGAATGCAGGTTTTGCAAGATAATATGTACGAAATGTGTAGGTAGAATTAATTTGCGAAAGAAAAAAATGAGGAATGGTTAATTATGGTACTGAAAACCGGTGATTATCGAAGTTCATGTTACGATTTGTCGCGGAGAATGGAACATGACAATCAACTTGAAACACTGTGAGCAAAGTTGATGCAGAATTTTATTCTACGACTTCTCTTTCTTTGACAATTGGTGATTTCGGAATTTCTATATAGCGAAAATCAGGTTCCCATTTACTTAACATTGGAGCCGGAGTGAAATAAGGTGGAATACATCGTGTATTATACAAGTAACTAAATAAAAGAAATGTGTTGGTTATAAAATTTATGTATGTACTAAAGGGAGGGCAGCCTGGTGGATACGAATTTGGCCTTGAATAACCCCGGAACGGTTTGTCGTAGCGGGTCAAAATTTTGAACAGAAGAGCATGTTATCCTCAGATAGTTGTGTGCAAAAATTCAACTCTCTACTTTCAAAAATGCCTCCCCCACAGCCCCCAGAAGTTGAGACACTCGTTTCAACTTTTTCCAAACTCCGTCTAAAAAATTCGGTCCCCACAGAAAGATTTTCTTTTCATCTATCCGAACTCAAACAAGTCGATTTGACTTATATCAGGGGATTGTATAGGTATTTCACTATTCCAAATGATTTTTATCCCCAATCTAGTTTCAAGGTCATTTGCATAATCTTGGGTCAACTTTGCCGTCTGGGAGGACGCTCCGTCATGATGAAAAATCACCTTAATTATTATTTTACCGTGCAAATTAGGAAAATTGTATTCTAAAAGTGGTTTCAGTACAAGGTCCACATAATACTTCGAAGATTCCTTCACTTTTTGGGGGACTTTGATAAGTGGGAGGACACCACGACAGGACATTGCACCCACGACCATCAACTGTTTAAAAAAGTTCTCCTCACTGAAAAGCACCAAATTTCTTGAATTTTTTTTCGGCATTTGTCGTGTAGTAAGCTCTTCGAACCCAATTAGTAACTTGTAGGGAAAATAGTTCTTCGTCAATTGTCACCAATAGCTCACTTCTATTCCTCAACAAAATATTCAAATAAAATTTTTTGCAAACACGTGCGAGATTTTTTCTGGAACTATTTGAAATGACTGTCTCAGCTTCTGGGGGCTGTGGGGCAGGCATTTTTCAAAGTAGAAGGCTGAAATTTTGCACACAACTATCTGAGGATAACATGCTCGTCTGTTCAAAATTTTGACCCGCTACGACAAACCGTTCCGGGGTTATTCAAGGTCAAATTCGTATCCACCAGGCCGCCCTCCCTTTGGTATATGTATGTATGCGTATGTAATTAAGTATAGGACGAGTACTGCACAAATAAATTTTGGAGTTTAGAAACCAGACTCGTTTACTACTTAACTCTTTTTATGGAAGACTTTCAAATAATTCTGTATAATGAATTGATTATGTACTCAACAATAAGTTATCAAATATATATTTACATACTTACAATGGAGGTCGGTAAACGTACGCTCACAGAATTGGGCCAAAGTAATGTCAATCAATCACAAATATAATTAGTATGAAATTTGCAAATGGAACAATCTGCCAATGCGCGGGTTTCGCGAAGATATTTGCATAAAAAGGTGAGAAAATGCACCCCCAAGGCTGGCAAATTTTTAATTTTCCAAATTTGCTGCCAATTTTTCCCGCTTTGGGATGCAATTATCTCCGCCAAACCTGCACATTGTCGGATAGTTACATACATTTGCAAATTCCATACTCATTATATTTGTGATCGATTGACGCTAGTTTAGTCCAAATCTGTGAGCATACGTTGGGAGACCTCCATTGTTAGTTATATATCCGTCACAGGCCTTCGGAAAATAAAATAAACCCTCGCAAACGCGCGTACGCAAGCAGCTTCAGACTTATTTCACCCCAACCACTCCCACGACATCGAACACATAATTTCACTGTATTTCATCTACAGGGTCCTACGTATGATGGCGAAAACCGATTTCCTCGATCCGTTCTTCCGTAATCCTGCTGACGGACAGACAGACGGACAAAGTCTTCACATAAAGTAGCTGAAGCTACTTAATAATGATTAAACAGATAACAGTTATTGCTCTTGTTACAATTATGTATTTGAGAATGAATTTCATGAATTATACAGAGAGTGGGGCACTTATACCGAGACTTCGAGAATTCTATTTAATACATGGTAGCATACTTTAGTATACACCGTTACTAAAAAACAGATTTAGTCAAGATAAAATTTTACAAGACATGTATGTATGGATGACCCAACTACTTTATCATGTCATGTAACGGAAAAAAGGTGTAAGTAATCAAGTGTGAAACCTCATCTTAAAATTAGTAACATATTTATTGATCCTTCATCAACCGCAATCATACTATATTCATGCAGTGCAATTTGAGACGAAAATATGCCCAAGATGTGTTTGGAACAATGTTAAAAATGTGGCGAAGTAACATATTTACATATAGATTTCGTGCTGGTACTGATTTGGTAATAACTGCAGACTGTACGGTAGTGTTAGTAATTACAGTGCTGGTAAAGTTATACACATACATATGTATCTACTCCGGTCAGTAATGATTTACTACCAATTTTTTGGTGAGAGGGTAGATATTTATGGGGTACACTCCAAACCGCATTTGAACAATAACCTCCGGTACAAGTTACAACCTGAATATCAAAATGGCAACGGATTAACAAAGTACGCACAACCGATTTCTATTAGCATTGACGTGTTCCGATACTGATACTTGGACGGACACAACAGTCTTACACATAAAGGGGTCAATAAAACTTTGTGCCTCAAAAGAATAAAACGCAATTCATACAGATAAAACCAGTTTTAATTATCAGGAAAACTTGTCAAAAATGCCCAATCATGTCATCATTTAAATTAACTTATATGTATAGTAGGTATAATTTGCATTAACTAACCTCAACGAATATTGAGGTCTAATCTTTTTTGTGTTATTCAGAATGCGCTACTTAAATCTCGAGCATGAATTCTGCTCTAAGCTCTTCTCGTATCTAGCTTCACGAATATTGGCATGAGTTTAACATTTCAATTGGAGTAATCCCATTGAATTGAATGTGCAGTGCATAAGAGCACAAATGTCATTGTAATTAGGTGTATCTATGCATATCCTTTATGCATAGCAAAGGAAGGGAACTAGTTCAATTTTGGCTACTCTGGAAATGGTTACATTACACAGATTGACTCATCCTTAAAACATTTTCTGAAACTAGTTTGCTCCTACTTTCCCACAGTTTGATTCTTTTGATTAAGTCAAACCTTTATTCGCATAATTTTGAAGCAAATACAGGTTTCATGCATACAGTAACTCAAATTATTGATGGCACCATACGCAGTCATGACACAAACTATAGTGTTCTCACGTTCTGGGAATATGTCATTATTGTGAAATATATCGATTCTATAGGAAATTTAATGGGGATTTCAAAAATCAAAGCAGTTTGTTGCTAACTTTAAGGGGTTTCGAAATATTTTAAATACAGCCACAAAACTTCCAAAATGCATGCAAAATAATTAATGGCACCTTCATCATTTTTCGACCTTGCTGTTTGTCTCCCAACTCCAAACTAAAAATTGCCCTATTTCCACACACTACATTTCCTTATATGTAGAATTTATTATGGGAGGCAAAATATATGGTACTGTATACAAACTTTTTGATCTCACAGATTGGGGTGCGGTAGCAGCTTGAAAATTTTCAGGTGGTAGGCTTGAATGATTGTGGTTGTCAACCTAAACGGCTTGTTGTAGATTTGAGAAAAAGTTCAATCGTAGATAATGCAATGGTGGCGCACATACCTATCCGTATATTAATTAGTTCAAAGAAGCAGTCGGGGTCGCTAATGTGCAATGTTTATTATTATTTCCACCGAGGGCGCTCAGTGTGATTCCCATTCTCTCCTATCTTGTCCCTCTTCCAGTCTAGTAATAGTAATCTTATTCCATGGTGGTTGTATAACATTTATGTTGTTCAAACATCTCCAATGGCTTATAATTTACGTCAAAGTCCATTTTTCAGCCACGTACAGCTATTTTTTTGCCTGTGTGTTTTTACTTTTACGAGTTGATAGCTAAAAATGCTCTTCATGCATTTATGAATTTCTAATATTAGAAATTTTAAAAAATTCTTCCATAATTGCAATATTAAGCTTTTTAAATCTGGCAATCAAAATGAAGATATCAAAATGTTTAAGATGAGTTAGGGTATCAAAACATGAGTCAAACCTCGGGGACAAAAATTACAAGTGGCAAAATGTATAACTGCAAAATAAGTCAAAATTGTTACACTTGACTTTTTGTTACATTTCTCAAAGTTAAACATGTAAGAACGGCTTGGAGCAACAATTCTTCTAGACTAGTACCCTGAAAATTTCCTAGCAGATTTTCTACAGTAAAATTTATTCTGTTACTCAGTATACTATATTTGTGGGAACTGATTATCAATTAACCCTGATTAGCCTGATTTCGTATTTGTTAAAATAATAAACCGTTGCAAATCAAATGTAGAACAGGGGTGAAGCGACACAGTCACGCCGTTATGGCACTTAAAAACTATGTCGATTTTTGAAACCCCCACCCAAAACTATGTCTAAAACTACCAAGACAAAAAATTCGACATTATCGAATTTGTCGTTCTCTACACGGTCACACGGTCATTGCACGTCAAAACTACATCGATTTCTGAAATCCCCGTCGAAAACTACGTCCAAAAAAGTCCAAACAAAAAATTCGACACCTTTTTCCGTTTACCTTATCACCACGGCGTCGTTACCTTATGACCTACCACGTCCATTATCGAACTCATCCGTATTTCAAAAATTAGAAGCATATGGGCGAAAAGCACATGTCGAAATTTGAATCCGTTCTAAAGTTATCGTGGACACGGACCGACGGACAAACGGGCAAACGGGCAAGACATTTCAATAAAGGGATTCCGCTTTGCTTCGCCCCTTAATAAAGATGCATAATACGCAACTACATATTATGTAGTTGCTTACATAAAGCCCTTGCGATGGAGTAATGAGCAGACCGCGAGCGCCGAAGGCGCGAGCGGGTTGGGGCGCCTAATTTCTTTGCCCAGGTAAGATTTTGGGTAAGATCGGGGCCTGCCTGATGGCGAACTATAACGCCGTGTGACCAATTCAAAAACTTAAAAAAAACTGCCAATGGTAACACTTCATTAATACCAAAAAGAAGTAGAAATGCACAATTATTGACACTCTGCCCATAGATTATATAAATTTTAATGACATTTATTTGCCTTGTTAACAATCACATTCATACTAAAGCTGACTTTTATAAGCATTTCGACAATATGAAATCCTCACAAGGGTTGAGGACTTGATTGGATATAAAATTTTGCTAATTAATTCGACAGGAGTAAAGATCCGACGTGATAAATCAGGCATCAAGTTGTGAATGTGAAAGATTGAAACGAAATCGAGAGTTACAGAAGGGTTTGGCACGTACGTGGATACGAATTTGACCTTGAATAACCCCAGAATGGTTTGTCGCAGCCGGTCAAAATTTTGAACAGACGAGCATGTTATTCTCAAATACGTGTGTGCAAAAATTCAACTCTCTACTTTCAAAAATGCCTCCCCCACAGCCCACAGAAGTTGAGACAGTCATTTTAACTTTTTCCAAACCCCGTCTAAAAAATTCGGTCTCCGCAGAAAAATTTTTGTTTTCAAGTATCCGACCCCAAATAAGTCCATTTGACTTATATCGGGGGATTGTATAGGTATTTCACTATTCGAAGTGATTTTTATCTCAAATCTAGCTTCAAAGTCGTTGGTATTATCTTGGGTCAACCTTGCCGTCTAGGAAGACGCTCCGTGATGATGAAAACTCATTATTTTGAATCATGATGAAACTTAATTATTTTTTTACCGTGCAATTTATTAAAATGTTATTCTAAAAGTGGTTTCAATACACGGTCCACATAATACTTCGAAGATTCCTTCACTTTTTGGTGGACTTTGGTAAGTGGGAGGACACCACGACCCTACATTGCACCCATCACCATAAACTGTTTAAAAAAGTTCTCCTCACGCGGAAGCACCAACTTGCGTGAATTGTTCGGATCTTTCAACTACCCGTAATGTCCCTGTTACACTCACCAAACGACCCTTTCCGGAGGAGTTTAGTCCGTGGTTTACACGAAAGATTGTCCCCTCACAATTCGATTTCCTCCAAAACAGAGGCTGGCTTTGCGAAATCGTCATTTTATTTGCCACCATAAAGTCGCCAAATTATACAACATCCCACCAACAGTCGTTACAAATTTGGATTGCTTTTCAAGGTCAAGGCTACACAGTGCGAAAGAACGATTTGAGACTGTACCCAGACTCATTTTATTTCATCTTAATTCCTAGTAATCCCAAAATATTGGTTGCACATATGCATTCGCCCCTGCTCGTCGAATCTATTCCGTCCTATTTATCACTACCCGTGAAATTCGCGGTGTTATTATTTCACCCTGAAAATCTGGTGACACTCTGTTACGAAAGAAGTATTCGAAGTCTACATGATTGTGTCTGCACTACGACAACTTTAAGTAAGGATACGATTTTATTCACTCCTTCAAACTACCCGACAAGATTGGAGCAGTTTTGGGTCGATACTTCTGAACCTTCACATCCACTCGCAGATAGTTTAATTGGTATTGCAGTCCGTCAACTTAATGCAACTTGGGAAAAGGTTTTCCGTTGGGGTTTCGGCTTTGCTCACTGGCCAACTACGTGCCTCTACTACGAAGGTAAATGGTTGGATGACTTTTCGGGAAGCGAACATCTGTATAATTCACAACTTGTCACCACGAGTTTTTCCGGGTTCTCGTTTTTCTCTTACTTCCACCTTTCCAGAGGACTTTCATTTTCCCTGTATTTAGCTCCTTACGATTCATCCGTGTGGATCGGCACAGCTTTCATGTTGCTCTAGTCAACTGGCCTCCTTTCGGTAGGATTTTACCTGACCAACAAAGTATTCTACCCGCTGAAACTATTCTTGTACTTTTTCGGTCTCCTGATCGACGAGGTGGACAAGGTGCCGACAAAACTGAGCGATTTTCTACCCTTCCGATTCCTAAGCTTTCCCTGGCTCCTCGTCGGCATGCTGCTAAGCACGCTACCTGAGTAGTTTCATAAACAACTTAAACTCACCCCTTCCCGGGGATCGGGGCGACACGTATGATAAAGTTTTCTGTCAAGACAAATCACAAGCAATAATAAGTGGGAGGATGATGGTGGACAGACATAATTCAACATATTTTAGGAGCTTCCTCAGGAAACCGGGTTCCCCGATTGAGAACTTGGGAGGATTCTGCTACACAATGTTGTCTGAATTCACTCCGCAATGGTTTACAAAAAATCAAGACCATGAAGCTTATACATTCGGCACCTACTTTCACAAGAGAGTTTACGTTGCTTACAGGGCCGATCTTTCGGAATATCCACAGCATCTAGCACGATTACTGTATGCCGCCATTGGTCCAAAAATTCGGTGGTACCCGAATAAATTAAGACTTTTAGGAAACAATGGAACCGCCCGCGAAGTAAACGAGGCGATCGAGGAGGAGCTAGTGCAATGTGACAGATCAGCTTATGGCGGTCTGTCGAATGAGATCGACACCTACTACGACCATCTGAAGAGAATCTATCCCGCCAAAAAATGGTATCGTGGAGAAAAAACAATTTTTGCAGGGCCGATTGGATTTATTGTTCAGATTTGGCGGGAATCTCGGATGCTGCGATATCTTAAATTGTTTATGAGTTCAGGAATTTACAACCAGGTGTCTCGTCAGGTTAACTTGAACGCGACAATATTACGCGAGAGGGAGCTTAGACGTGGTAAAAATTGGAAACTTCGACATGAAACGACCTTATTTCAGGTGGTCAGGCTTGGCGGGAGTATTCAAACTATTTTTATTTTACTCGTTACCTGTCTGGCGGTATTTTTTTTGTTGTTCTTTATCGAGTATGTGAAATATAATAGGGCAAACATCGTGGAGAGGGTGAGCTTAATTTGGGCACGATTTGTGGAAAAAGTCAGACGCTGCTAGAAAATACGAAGTAGAATTAATTTACGACGGAAGACGAAATTGAGGAATGGATAATTATGGTCCAAAAAACAAGCCAGAATCTGAATATTAAGGTTACGATTTGTAGTGAATAAAGAGGGTATTTCTTCGTATCCTTGAAAATAGTTTACGAACAAAAAGCAGGGGTTCAGGGTTCGTAAAAATTGTAAGCATGATTATACAATAACGTGATTTTAGATGACAAAATCTCGCAAATATATACTTAGCTTATATTACGAGCCGAAGAATACTAAGGATGCGAATAAATAATGAATGCCCTCAATTGAGACAGGGTAATAAATTTGAAACACTGCGTGACCTAAGTTGATGCAGAATTTCCCGTTGTAAATAATCTTTCCTTCACACGGGGTGATCTCGAAATTTCTAGCCAAAACTGTATATCCATTTAGTTTACATTGGAGGTGGGTTGAAATACATTTGAATATGCAATTGTCCATTGTGAAAGAAGTGGAATATGTATGCACATGTAACTAAATAGGAAAAGTGTGTTGTGTAGAATATTTAAATATGTATATGTACATATGTACTGGTAGTTACTTGTTAGTATGTTACGTATGTAGTTATGTAAGTATCTAGAACAAATAAATTATGGGATAAGAAGTCAGACTCATTTACATAATATAGAACTGTTTTTGTGGCACACTTTCAAACAAGGCGATATGTAATGAATTAATCATACGCACAAGAATAAGTTATCAAAGATATATTTACCGATATATGCATTACAAACTAGCTTGAACTAAAATAAAACAGAAAATTAACCGATAACAATAATTGTTCATATTACATTTATTAGGGTGATGTGATGGGGATGTGCATGAACCTTTGTGCTGGAATGCTGGTGTAAGAAATTGTGGGTGTGACTCAAAAAACTATAGTTTTTTCGCAATTTCTATTTGGTCAATTTAGTTTAATGTATTACAAGAAGTTGAATTTAAGTAGCTTGACCAACCGTCGTTAAATTTAAATTTACAAGAGGATTTGGAGACTGGCAAGGAAAATAAGATGACAATCGTAGATATGAGGTTGAGTATTAGCATACATATTTAGTATTTATTTAATAGAATGAGTCAACCGACAGATAAGGATTATCTTTGCACTTGTATTGTGACACTTATAATTGCCACATATACTCATGCCAAAATACAATTTTAACCTTTGAATCTTTGTTTATGTAATTATTTTGCCGCATTTGAAGGTTGTCAATTTGGCCAAATGTATTTCGATTAGTTATCCTACCTATATCCCCTCATTTATTTATTAAGTTCAATTACTCAATTTGTTTGTTTAAGTCGTCACCCAATAACATAGTGCCAGGTTACAATATACATCAACACAATCAAATTAGCATCTAAAATTAACATCCAATCCAACAAATGGCGTTAATGCGAGTCAAAAAGTTATTTATTCAGTTTGCTTCTTTGGCATACCTCAGTTTATCGCACTTCAAATAATTAAATTTTTGTTTATCATGACTTCTCACAAACAAGTTAACCCAAAAACACCTCTCCTAAGCCATTCGAAGTTACAGGTTGTGATAAAATGTATGGGAAAAAGGTTTTCAGCATTAGCGAAATTAAATCCAAAAATTCACCGAAAATCTCCAACATCTTTCGTACCAATTTTAATTTTTCTTACTACACTGGTCATTGTCCATTCAAAATTACATCATATTTATCCCAGTCTTCTGGCTTTTTCTCAAAATTAGTTTGCGGAATAACTTTTCTCCTCGCATTTATGAAAAAGATTTCGAAGCTGGTGTTACAGCTGAGAAGCTCACACGGGCAGAATCCCATTGACTACATTTACACTTTAAAATCCGCTATCTCTGTAGTGACAATTGTAAATTTATACTACATTGTTTTCAAAATGGGAAAGGAAATACAAAATTTGTTATCCCATTTGGGCCACATGGAAACTAAAAACTGCTGGAATATTTCAAAAATTTGGGATTGGAGACTTAAAATGGTAGGTTGGGAAGAAATATTTATGGGAGTATGAAGAACACAATTTTTAACTAACAAGGGATACTTTATAATAATATCTCGGCCGAACCTGCGCATTGGCAGATAGTTCAATTTGCAAATTTCATACTAATTATATTTGTGATCGACTGACGCTAGTTTGGTCAAAATCTGTGATCATACGTTGGGAGACCTCCATTATGAGTGTCACAGACCCAGCTACAATTAGAGACCGGCTGTAATTAGAGACCCGGCTAAATTTTGTTGCGCCCTAATTTTAGACGTTATTTATAAAATCATGAAAAAATAATGTTCATTTAATTTGACTCCTCTTATTTAGCCAGTTATGTCATCACTGTCATCAGTTAACCACCCACTTTAAATCTACGGCTATCAACGAGGATTAGCTAGTCTTTGTTTCAAGTTTATGTCATGATTATATGCAGCCTTATTAAGCTGAAATTAACAGTTTTGTAAATTTTCATCTCATTTGTTAATTAAACGAACTAGCATTTTTCTTGGATGAGGTTTGCATAGGGAAACAGCGGACGAGACAGGCCATAAATAGAGACCCGGCCATAATTATGGACCCGGCTATAATTGGATTATCGAACCCGTTTTTCGTGGTGAAGTCTGATAAATATTCATTCATTCATTCATAATTGGATTATTTTAGATCATTTTTGTATTCATGTCTAATTGATTAAAGGGTCCAGTTATAAAATTCCTATAATAATGTTACGTATGTATGTATGTACTTTTTGTTCTAGAGAGGTGACTAATTTTGTAATGCAGATAGTGTGAATAGGTAATATTTAACTTGGGTGCTTAACGTATGTCTGAAATTTATACCTTACATGTGATTATGACTGAACTTTGTAATGTTTTGTGGAGTACATTTTATCAGTTATCTCATAACATTTGTTTGTAAAAGTAAAAAATACGAACGCAATTTAATTGTTTAGCCTTCAGACTACATACTCTTCAACTGAAAGTGTACGATACCATCCGCATCGGACTTCAATCGGGTTGCTATAACTCATCAAAGATCACCCCATCATTCCACGAGATGAGCGAGTCTGACTGACGCGTACTCATGAAATCCACCAGAATACCACCTTGCCCACCATGAAACACAGTGGCCACGAAAGCTATGGAGACCTAAATATTGCTCGATTGGAGAGGGTTAGGTTTTTATAACATGGGCAGATTCTGGGGGCATCGAAAACCGTGCGGATATTTTCCCCATCTCACCACGATTCCGCGGCCACTGTTACATTGAAAAAGCATGAGAACCTCTCATGCAAGTAATAAAGCGTTCCAATGTATTTATCTGTACAAGAGCACATCTCCATACACCTGTGTCTCACGAATCGACTCTCGTTACCACTTCACAGCGGATGGAGATAAAAAATGAGTCATGTATGTACGCATTCATCAAAAAGTGTATAAATCTCGATAGTCAGCAGCATAGCAAGGAAAACTGATTCTCATTCACACCCAACCAACAGGCAAAGGAAGAGGATATTGAATTTATTTTTGGCTGCAAGAAACTTTACATTTCCTAATTTCCAGGAATTAGCTCGTTAATTTCATCCTCATATTTTAGAAACCAAAATCATCATCATAATGTCGTCCTGGAAGGTTTCGGGTCCTGACGCCAACGCGGATGCAAACTTCAAACTGGGTGAACAGAAAGTAAAAGCAAAAACGCGCTACAGTAAGCCAAAACCATTTGAATTTCAAAGTCAAAAGTTTTGCCTGCCCGTGCCAGGGCAAATTATATGCATGAGAAATATAATTTCCCAATACCCTCCACTTTTAATTTCTTTGCAGCCCCGTCTAAAGGTTGGAAAGACCCTTCAGCGGAATGGAATCTTGTAAATGTTGGAGCAAACGCTGGTTTGAGCACGGTCAAGGCGGAACGAGAGCTAACGGAAAATTCTAAGCTGAGCCTGCAAGGCCCAAGTTGTGGGGTGGACGCTGGGGTAAAGGTCACCGGGGAACGGGTCGGGGTTGACCTAATGGCTGAAGCAAGTGCCGCACAAGCCATGGTTTCAGCAGGACCTGCCTTTGTCAATGCCAATCTAAACGCCAACACTGGTGTAAAGGTAGGAACGGATGGGGTCAAGGTGGGTTTCCTCGGTTTTGGGGTGACCTTGGGTGTTGGAGGAAAATTTTCACTGGATACTCCCGTCGGTTCGGCCGGAGTTGCAACTGGAACTCATACACACGAATATACAAATGAAGATAAAATGACTTACACAAATTAAATTAAGTGAGAATATACTTATATTCGTCATGCAATCCAAAACATGGTAAAAATAGATAATAAACTTTTATGAATGCATAACGTGACAAAGATGCACAAATGCATTGACTATGCTATGTATGCATCCCAAACCTGGGTGAAATAAAATAAAAGAGTAGTTAAAAGATAGCAATAATTATTTGGGAATGAATTACATGGGCCCTTTTGTAAAAATTAAATAATCTGTGGACAAATAGTCACTCGCAGAGGTGCTCTATTTACTTATTTAGTACTTTAGTAGACGTTTTGTCATCAAGGGGAAATATATAAATAGGTAAAAATTCGTGGACGAATTACATGACGTCGTTATCTAATAAATGAACATCCTTTTGATCTGAATATAAGAGTTTTACATGAAAGCATTAAGTTTTTAGTAACGACGTCACAAATTTTGGAATGACTCAATACATCCAACGTTTCTTGAGGCTGTTTGTGGGACGTCCATAAATTATGTCACGCAAAAATTCAGATTTTTTTATGTATACGCTTCCTCCCCTTGTCACGGCTTACGATCCTTTTATGTTTGGAATTAACAGCTTGGAAAAGGCTACCTTTTACCAGGGATGAATGATGGGTAAGAAGCTAATTCAAATATTTTGATTGGAAACAAGATCCATTATTTTCATCATCGATTGATCATCATTACAATCTAAATATATGTAATAAATATGTATATACATTCCTACTACTTCTAATATGTATGTATGTAAATAACAATTTGTAACTTAACCGACTGGCCATAGTAATTTGTTCTTATAATGCAAACACAGGATGGGAATACTAATTTATAAAGACGGTGAAAAACAACCACAAAAATCAATAAACCTTTAGCATGCAAAAACATATGTAATTACAGGAGGCGAATTACTTGCATTTGGGAACGTCCATATATTACGCCATCAAAAAAAATACTACTCACCCGCCCCTTCCCTATTCTACTCTTAACTATAAAACGTAACACGATTCTTAAGCGATCGTGAATAGCAGAATTCGCAATATTAAATGCAAGTCTTCTTAGCGGAGTCGGCAATTAGCCTTCGATATGCTACCGCCGTTGTTTCGGTTAACGAGTAGTCTGGTCACCCCTCAAAGTATATACATACACAAGCGTAACACGAGTCAGATGGGGACCCAAACCTAGAAAACCACATTTTGATGGAGTAGTATATGGACGTTCCCAAGGCACATACTCAGTTTTCATAGATAGTTAATACTTGTCTTACGTTATCTAAACCCTACATGACTACCATTTAAAGTCAGATCAACTTCTGGAAATTCTAATATACATTTTGACAAGTCTTATACCTTTTCCGTCAGAATACAGACGAGACATATCAGTACGAAATCGAGAATCATGTCGAACATAATTTACTTGATGGGGATTTTAATAGTATTATACTTAATTGCAAATTTTAACTTTATCAAACTCACCTTAGCAATAAATTTGTCATCCGTCCTAACAAACCACAACCCCTGTAGAAACCACCTCGTCTTCAACAATATTTCCACATCGGAGCTATCAACTACCCGCAACGTCCCTGTTACTTTGACCAAACGAAACTTTCCGGCCGATTTTGTGCGGTGGGTAACACCAACAGATATCATCTCACAAGTTGACATTCTGCAAAATAAAGGCTGGCTTTGCGAAATTGTCATTTTCTTTGTCACCATAGATTCGCCAAGTTATACAAAATCTCACGAAAAATCGTTAGGATACTGGATTGCAATTCAGAGCAGTTACTATTTCACTTTAAACCGTAACAACAACTTAGAAATTTACCCGGATAATTTGTACTTTCCCTTAATTTCTAGTAGCTCAAAAATACTGTTGGCTACCAATTCACCACTATATTCACAGTCCTTAAATTTTAAGAAGCAACTACCAGTCCATTTCGCGGTTTTATTATTTCTTACCGAAAACAGGGTGCAATTATGTCACAAGAAAAGTCTAGAAAGTTTTCCAATTCTACAAAACTGTGTCTGCACCACTACAAATTCAGTGAAGTCTGCAGCTTTAATAAATCCATTAAACTACCCGCCTATTTCGGAATCTAATTGGATTTATCATCCCTATTTTAAGTCAACCCGAGTATAAGAAATTTTAATGATTACCTTATTGAGAAAACTTAATGCAAGCCGTCATTTCGAATTCATCGATTACCGGTGTCATGTAGTTCTCTCTGAACTCTGTTACTACCCGACGTTTCGACACGAAGGTCTTATCGAAAGAAACTTTCGTGAGACTACCAAACAAACATGACAGCTTTCCCCGGTTTTTCATTCATCTCGTGCTACGTGGTACTGGGTGGGGTTTCATTTAGCCTGTATTTAGCCCCTTACAATTCAATCGTGTGGATTGTCACGGTTAGCATGCTGCTCTTATCAACCTGCCTCCTTTCCTTAGGATTTTATCTTTCAACCCAACAATTCTACCCGTTCAAATTGTTCTTATACTTTTTCGGTTGCCTCATCGACGAGGTGGACAAGCTGCCGAAAAAATTGAGGAATTTCCTTCCCTTTCGAGTCTTAAGTATCGCATGGCTGTTGGTCTCCATAGTGATGAGCAATTGCTGTCTGAGTAGTTTCATCACCAATTTAAACTCACCCCTTCCCGGGGAACGATTCGACACTTATGAAAAAATTTCTTGTGGCGTGAAGGCCCCTGTATTTGTAAATTACTCCATGATTTACGTCAGGTTTAAGATGGGGACGAAATTGGAGGGTAAAGACATTGCTAATTTTACGGTTCCACCTTTCGTGAAAAATCTGGGTGGATATTGCTACACAATTTTGTCTCAATTTGCACCTTCTTCCGGAAACAAATATTACCTGAGAGATTATAAATTTTCGCAATATTTTTACCACGAAGTCACATTTCAATCGAAAAAATTTTTACCGCACTTGCAACGTTTACTGTATCCCCTGTTGAATCCAAGGATTCGTTGGTACCCGGAAAAGTTGAGACGTTTAGACGATAATGTAACGATCAATGTTGTTAATGAGGTGATTGAAGAGGAAATTTTGCAGTGTGATAGATCCGCTTATATGGGACCATCGAGTGAGGTAGAAACCTACTTTGAATACTTGAGGAGAAATTATCCAGCCAAAAAATGGTATCGTGGAGAGAAAACCATTTTTGACAATCCGATCGGACTTAAATTTCAGGTTGGGAGAGAATCACGGATGGTGAAGTATTTAATAATATTTTTGAATGTAGGAATTTATACCCGGATTTCGAATGAATTAGCCCAGAATGTGACATTATTTCTAGAGAGAGGTTTGAGAAATGGTGATAAATTTCGCTATGAAAGAGCTTTAAGGGCGATCAAGCTTGGCGACAGTGTGCAAACCGTGTTCATTCTACTGGTCACCTTGCTAACCGTCTCTTTTTGTGTAGCAATTTTTGAATGGGTGAACCATAATCAGGCACTTATCGTGAAAGGGATTAAATTAACTTGGGCAAAATTTATTAAAATTTCGGAATTCAGTCGTAATAAAATAAGGTTAAAGTTTAGTGAATTTTGTGGGTGTAAACAGTACTTCACTGTGCAAAAGCTAAAGGGGAGAAATTAATGTAAACATTCTTGTAATGAAACGAAAAGGTATGTATTTGTGTAACTGTAAACAAGTCGGCATAAATAACATACTGAATTAAACTAAGAAATGAGACACATTGTCAAATAAATATGATCTCAAATCTCAAATCTCAACAAACCTCACGTATTCGGCTCTGACCTCCTTGACATACTATAAAATTACACAATCCGCAGTGATTAAATCTAGATGCATCGTACGTGCATACATACTATGCCAGTTCGTTCTTCCCTACTGTAACAAATCCGGTAGATTTACTCCGCGCTGATATTAATTTCTGGTATTAATTTCTGGTATTAATTTCTTGATAATTTTCTGCTAGCTTTGTTATGATTTTATACAGATTGTTAAATTTTGTCTTCATTACAAATACTAAGCCGCAATTCTCGCTAGGACGATACCGATCGAGGCGTGCGAACATGGACAGTAATAATGCTTGTAAATTTAGTACCGCTTTTCTAAGAGTGCATGCATTGGTTATGTATATTCAATTATTTTATCCAGCACGTATGTACATATTCAGTACATAAGTCTAGGCAGGATTTGTGCCCGGATATTTTCTTCCCTCTCTAAATTTATTTGTAATATCTACTGTGCCAGTGTTATTAAATAAATAAAAGGATGGGACCATACGTAAAGGATGATACCGGTTTACAGTCAGCGTTCAAATCCGTGGATTGTTCAGTTAAAACGCGTGAATTTGCCCGATAATAATTTTTGGGGATCAAAATGGTTTCGAATTTAAACACATGTATTAAGTTTGACCATGAAATTCTTCATTTCTTCATCCGTTCGAGCAAGGTTCAAATTTCATCTAGTAAATTCTACACCGACCTCAACACTTGCTGTTAGTTCAAATTGTAGAAGAAAAGTTGCTTCTCAAATGCATGCATAAATCGTGAAAATATTAGCGATAAGAATGATATTGTGAATAATTAACATTGCCAATTATGCAAATATATTTTGTAGTGTTCAAATTGTCTTATTTATGTAGACATAAATGTATGAATGACCCCTTACATGCATTGTTCGATTTAATTCCATTACGCATTTAGCAGCGACTGGAGAGTTTGCAAGTTGGCTGACGTGGCAAGATCGTCTCAAGATCACGACATGATGCATTCGTAAATTCTCCCTGGATAAGAATAGAAGAGTAGTCATACTGGAGGGCCAGTCCTGCTAAATTTTATCCTCATATTTTTTTAATTCTATAAAGTGCAATTTTGAAGAAACATATAATAATTCAACTGGAGTTAAATAGAAATGGTAAGTAATTGGTTTAACTTACCTCTATGCACCATTCATTTCAGGTGCAAAAATCACTGAAATGTGTAACAAGGCCATCCCTTCCAAGTTAATTATTAACCTAAACACATCCAACTAAATACTTTTCCCACACATCTCAAAAACGTTCATGATTACATACATGTCTACTTACAATAATGGAACCTTTTTTCAAGCTCCATCGGAATCGACTGCGAGTTATGTTAAAAAATCAAGCTAAAAATTAGTCGTCACGTGAGACTAATCTTTTCGTTGAATGGCTACTTTGAAGAAAGATATTGGCGGTTAAGTTCAATTTTTGAGCAAATTTTGTCTTGCTTTCGCCTCCACGGCGCGAAATCCAGGGAGGATCGCGAACTTTGACCCCAATATTTTATTTCAAAGAGGCTATCAACGGAAAGATAAGTGTCATGTGACTCCTAATTTTTGGCTTGATTTTTTAATATAAATCGCTAGTCGATCCCGGTGTAGCTTGAAAAAAAGTTCCATTGTAAGTAAAAACGATTGTGTTTTTAATAATGATTTCTAACGGATTCTTTCAGTAAATTTGACGGAACCAATATATGTACATAACTCTGCTCTGGATCGGTTATCTAAATTTAGCAGGAAATACTTTCCCTCAGGTAAATATGAATACGATATAAATATATACGTATGTTCATATCTACTAATATAACTCTAATTGAATTAAATGTTAACCCCAGCTTGTAAATAAATATGTATTCTTGTTATCGACGATATTACATTACTTATTTATACAAATTATGGACACATATATCTAATTAGGCAATGATTTTTAAATTCCAGATGCTCCAAAATGACTGACAAGGTATTTATGCATACTCCCTAACCTTTCGCTAGTTTCTAAAGGAAATCGAGTCGTCGCAGTCATCATCTTCTGGCCGTGCTATTCAGCTCGTCTCATTCAGTTAAGAAAATGTAAATTGGCCTGCCATTACGGCAGACAAATATTTTCATATGTACTCTGACTGTGCGGCATGAATATTTACAATTTATTTATCATTTAATTTTATTTAACATGTAAAAATATATACTTCGAAGCTTGTTCTGTACCATTACTCTGATTTTATATGTATGTATATGTGGCTAAGTTTGCACTTCATGATTATTTCCTTATCCGTCATAGATTCCTATGGCGTCGCAAATCTGTGAGAGAATCATCTTAATTTCATGGCGTATTGGCAAAGCTTATCGTATTAAGTAGTAATCTAATAGTTAGTAAGTATGACACTTGATTTACAAATTTATCACACCATGCTTTCAAATATGATATCACTAGTTTTTCCGTGATAGAAATTGTGCTGGTTGCAGCGTGATTTGTTGAATCAATTAAAATTTAAAAAATATATATTTGCTTATCACTGGCTTGAATTCTACGTTTGGAATGAGAAAATAACTATTTACGAGATGATCAACTTTTTGGTTGCATGTCAAGTACGCATACATAATTACGTATATGTACGCCGTTTAAATAATACCTAAGGAATAGTAAGTAAAATTGTGTAAAAAATTTTCATTGTAAACTCTTTCATCATTGACTTTATCTATATTTACAATACGTACTATAGTACACCTAGACTACTTTGAACAATGACATAATTGTCTGAATATTTTAGCCTTCCTAATTTACAAATTCGTGGTAATTTCTATTTTCCACCGCCTTGTGTATTTCAGCTAACACGAGGTCATGATTCAAAGAATGAAGGTTTTTAGAAATCTCAATGATCTTGAGATTGTTATTTTGCAAGTTTTTTGTAAAATTATTTTGTATGCTTTGAACCCGTTCTAATTTGATTCATTGATTCACTGATAAAGATTTATTAGACCCTCTCGGGCCATAGAGTACAACAGAATTAATAATTCTGAAGAAAATAATCTATTAAGCTTAAGTCATTTGAGTCCGAAGAGAAGATTTTCGTGAAGCAAGTGAGACTTAATATTAATCATATTCAGATTAACCAGAGCCTAAGATATATGTATATATATTTAGATAATTTCTTAAATAGACACCGAATGATAATTGTAGCACTGACATATTTTGCATAAAATGTAATACACATTATGCACTAAGCTCAGACACGAAAATATCTCTTTGAAATTTGCAAATGAGAAAAATATATCTTAGGACAAAACACGACAATTAAATCACGTAATTTTCCAGATTTTTGAAGCGATACTATTAATTTACAATTAGTTGGCATGAACAACATTTACGTTCTGCCTGGTTGCTTCTTCCTTATTAATAAGACACATGGCAAAGGAATGCATTATTGCTTGATAAGCCAAAATCATGGAAATAAAAACAACTGCGTACAACATATGCTTATCGTATAATGTTTCACTATCGAGCAATTTCTCCTGCAATTCTTTCTGTTCAGCGAGGACCTGTCCTAATTCAGCGAGTTCAACTACTTTATCTAATTCTTTTAAACCTAATTCTTTCAAATTATCGAACTGATCATGCGTACCAACGTTTAAAATTCAAATTTTGTCAGATTTCACCTCATCAACTATCGTATAAGGTCTTTTCATGATTTAATTGATCCATTTGTTTTCCTGTATTTTTCGCGATCCATTTCCTCATGTATTTCAAAATTGGATTTTCAAAATGAACCTTGAACTTCTGTTACAATTTTCCCAACTTGGTTTGGAAATTTGCCCTCCTTACTTTTCTTTGTATCTGTGCCAGCTAGTTCAATTAAATGAGCCGGGTCAACATATTCCACTCCCGAATAGCCTCAATCGTTCTTCGTACCATAGTAAAATCTGACTCCACTAAACTAATTTTGTCCATTGTTTCGGTGTTTGTGTCGCATCTGTGGTTGGAGAAATCAGGCGATAACCTTTGTCCTCCTTCTCAATGCGACTCTCCATAAGGTCTACCTCTAGAAACTTTCTCTCAAATTCCACCACCTACTCATAGTGTTATTTGGGCAGATTTTCCAGTATATTAAATTATCATGATGGAATGCCTCGTCATGGGTACCCCCACTCAGTCAAATGGAAGTTCCTCCTTCATCACGAAGACTTTTAGACTTCAGATTTGTTGCTGAGCAATACCTATGTACACCTGTGGAATTACCTCTCGAACTACTCCAACATCGATAACTGCCGTTGTCATTTTCCTTTGAAGTGGAGCTATGAATATCAATTACAATTATAGTTATCAATTACGTGTTTCTTTTAAACATGACTTTATCTGCTACGACAGCAATAAAGGCCGGAAGTCCTGAGGCTGGAAGAGGTTCACTTATTACCTCATTTAACTTGTCTTTTGTGAGGGTGAAGAGTGCTGTAGTAAATTTCGACGCAAAGAATTCACTATGATTTATATCCCCCACACCTACAGTCAATGGAAAAAGTATTGGCAACCCCCACGCTAGCGCAATAAAATTGGCTATAACCATGGAATGCATTATACAATTGGCATGAAAATTTGTACGCATTTAGCAAATATAATGTAGTTTTCGATTATAATCATGATTTATTAATTAAAATTAGATCAACACAGTTTTTAAATAAGTTATTGCAAAATTTGCAAAATTCACCCGCAAAAAGTATTGGCAACATGTGGCCAAATTAATTACGCGAAACAATTTTCTTAATCACCTGCCACATTTCATTACGGTAAATTAATTAGGTGACAAAATATGACGATTTCAACATTTTAAGTCCGCAGTTGTATTGTCTGGAACCAAAATGGCGACACCAAACGAGCTGTATTTGTCGCGGCGAGAAATATTCATTTCTTTTTCGCAAAAAAAACTTGGATATCGAAAAATCAATGGAAAACATACTTTTCCATATCTACTATTGGAAAAGTAGCCAAGGAATATAAAATGACAATTTTAGTTTCTGCTTTTCCATGATGCGGAAGAAAAAAGTCACCTACGCCCAAATGCAAATGATGAATCAAGCAACAAATTACTTGAAATCGGAAGATTTTAATACCCAAAAGCATTTAGAATTTGAGAACCGACTGTGGAGTCAATATTTCATACAATTTGGTGATCAATAAAAAATCATGCCATGGGGTTTCAGGGTCCAGTAGCCCCATACAAGAGAAGGCTCCCGAAACGAATTAACTCAAGATATTTAAGTCAGCTAAATACCACCCTAAATAGACTTCCAATGGATGAAGAAGAGTCTGTTGGTCTCGCAGAAGCATATTTAACTTATTCGGTGCACGTTGGATGGTTAGAGTTTGGAGGAAGCAAAATGAGGCTTTGAAAATGAATGCATTCTTCTGGCAGTCAAACACGGAGGAGGATGGATTATGGTTTGGGGTTAAATGACTAGGCCGTGGCGTATTTACCTGATCATTATCGATGAAATCATGACCAATGCGGTCTAAATAATTATTCCAAACGATAATTTGAAATTATTTGGCAAAAACCTGACCTGGGGAGGAATTTAATATTCCAAAAATGCAGTGACCAAAACGGTTACCGCAATTAACGATGCAACTTTTTGGAGACCTAAGAGGTTAAGCTTCCTTCGTTGGTTGCACAGTAAACCGATGTGAATCTGATTGTCCGGGTTGAGATAGGAGAGACTGGTGGAAAACCACTCGTCCAAAAACGAGCTGGCCAAAATTTCGAACGAAGATTAGGCAGCCATGTTAAAAAGCGTTATAAAAAGATTTTTCGAATCAATTCCAATGCGTATTTCTGCTCTTATTGCGTCGAGGGGAGGTGATATGTATTACTAGAAGCAGTTTGTCGCAATAAAATTGGCTTTTCTTTGATTTATAATTTTTTAAGCTAAGGGTTGCCAATACTTTTTGCGGGTTAATTTTGTAAATTTTCCAACAAATTATTTAAAAACTGTGTTTATCTAATTTGAATCAATAAAACATGTATATAATCAAAAACTACATTATATTTGCTAAATGCGTACAAATTTTCATGTCCTTTGTATAATGCATTCCAAGGATATAGCCAATTTTATTTAGCTGGCGTTGGGGTTGCCAATACTTTTTCCATTGACTGTAATCCATTTGCAGCTGTATTTGTGATGGATTCTATGTAACTTTGCTAGCTCTGCTGCTATCTAATAGCCGTATATGCCGATCGACTGCATGTCATAGCAGCTGTTTTCTCTATATTGTCACTGTAAGTTTGAACTTCCTTCCTTAAGATTGAGATTCTGTCGAATTACTTATACTTTCATATTTCCGCTTGTAGGGCAGTAGAAGTTTGCTTAATACCTGTGTCGTCAACTCCGTCAGGTAGACCTTTAATACAATAAAGCCCTTCCGATTCCCCCAGCTTATTCACACTCTTACTTGTCCTGTTTTCAAATGCGGAAGCTGTGTTGCTCTAATAATTTTGCAACATTCCTCAGATTTCTTCCTTTTTCATAGTCATTCATGGCTTATATTGATCTGCATAAGTGAATTTCGGTATAGTATCATCTCATCGTATTTGAGTTCCTTTTGTCTTGTAATTCCATGCATCCTAGGCAGGCCCGTACCGACGATGCTTCTAGGTGGAGCGCTGGCTCCAAGCCGTACGGCCCGAAGGGCCGTACCGGCACGCCCTATGCACTAGATATAATTGTCCTATCACACGATGCAAGATAAATGCATATCAAGTGTGGAAAAGTGCATGGTAGACGTGCTTCATTTACGATGCCGGATGTTCCTAGTCAACAATTTAACAATTATAAACCCTAATCTGTTTTTACGGGGAGAGACGTTTAGTTAATAACAATTTTGATATGTGTCATACAAAATATAGCATTACAATTTCAGACGTACCTCAACGAAGTCATAATTGTATGTAACGTTTGATTTCAAGAAATGAGATAGATAAGATTGAACTCCGTGAGTTGCAAATGAGTCTCGAGGGGTTTGTACGTTGGGCATCCAAAATTGGTTTTTCTAATTTCATAGAAGATGTTAAAAACCGGTTTTCAATTTAACGGAAAACTGGTTTTATAATTTTCCAAAAACCGGTTTCAGAATTTGCCGAAAAATCGGTTCTTAAAAGCTCGAACTCTAATTTTCGGTTTTTTTTATAAAATACATTTTTTAAAAGCTAATGATTTCTGTTTCGAATTGTTGAGATAAGAGTTAGTTTTGCTGTAATCCCTTATAAGTTTACATTTAATTTTAATTTTGCATTCTTTGAGTATTACCCAGTACCCGCAAAAGTTCTGTTATTAGATTTCCCGGGTAAATTAAGCAGGGAAAACAATTTTTTAGAGATTTGTACTATTTTTTATTGATATCTCCATGCTTTTGTCTATCAGATACCATGCTTCCAAGTTTTTTGTGACCTAAGGTTCCAAAGTTACAGACCAGGAGAAACAACGTGTCGCAATTTTTCAACAAGATTTTTGTAAACAACAAAAATCGTCATTCTTCAATTGTTAAACAAAAATCGGAACTGATCGCAAGATGGTCGACCGTACCATAAAATGATCCTCTGACACTGGCAGTGTCGACGGGCGAAAAAGAAGTGGAAGTGAACGGCGATAAAGGTCACCAACATTGACCAAGGCGCGAAAAACCAGGATTCGCCCGAATCCATGCCGAGGCCGAAGAAAAATTCCCTTACGAATGAACGAATCAACTAAAACCATGTCCCTAGCCCATAAACTGGACCTTAGACTGAAGTCTTCAAGACATGAGGAGAAACACTTCCTAGCTACTCGCCAAGTAAAAAAAGACCCATCAGAACCCTGGTGCTGATCATGCGGTACGCATTTGAAAAATGGAAACAGATAGTTTTAAAAAAATGAGCCAACCTTTACCGGTGAGGCCTAATAAAATAGCAAAATGGCCACTTCTACACCCTACCAGTCTAGGCTATTCGTAAAAATTTCAAAAATGTTCATCGTTCCCACCATACTGGTTTTACGATTTTTTAATTGGACATCAGTTGGATTGGGTGGAAAAAGTGAATTTTCTTCCTTTGGGGGTGAAATTTCGTATGAAAAATTATTTTTCTAAGCTTTTGAGCGGATTGTGAAACCCTGGAACCACAACGTGTTCAAAAACAGCGAAATGACAGTCAAGTAGGGCTCAGGTCCTACTCATGTGGTCAAGATGGTAATTGGGTGATTGAAATCTCAAATTCCCGACTCCATTTCGGATCAAGAAAAAAATTGACTCTCACAGAACGAGAACTCAACGTTCTGAACTATGATATATTTTCTAAACTGGAGCTAGGTGTGTGTGCTAAACCCCACACAAGTTTAGAATCCACAAAAAAATCAATGGTCTAGAAATGAGGCCAATCTCTCCTGGAACGCGTGCGTACTCCGATCGAATGGTACAAACGAAGACCCTGGGCTCGTTTCGCCGTAAAAAATTGAGATTTTAAAAACTGAATAGTGTTTCTTATACGAAATTTCATTGGCTTTTCAGTTTTATACTTATTTTTTCGAAATTCGTTAAACTGGGTTCGCTACAATGAGTTTTTCTTATAACAGTTCTTTTGCGGGTACTAGGTATATTTATTTCCCAACTTTTTACGATTTGCAATGAAACCGTTTTAAAATCGGTTTTAAACCGGTTTACGCAAAATATTTGCGTTGAAGAAATGTGCGATTTTTACCAAGCGGAAGAAGCAAACCCCACTACCGTTTGCTTCAAAGGGAAAAATCGTAAATTTTTCAATTATGACCGCAAATATTTTGACAAATGCCGACCGTCGCATAAACTGCCTGAGGAAACGTTGGTTGTATTGACATGGACCACATAATTCGAAATTTCAACCAAATCGGAGGGTTACACTTCACACCATCGTATTGTAAGCTTTAATTCTTTGATTGGAGTGAAGACAATTGTCGTATTATGGAAAAATTTTTATTCTGGAGGAATACTAGTCGCCCTGAAAAATTGCGGTCATTGTGCAAGTTGAAGATAATTGTCGTTTCTCCAAGGACACTTCGCCATTCTGTCTCCACGACGTGTGTAAAATCTTTTGTGGTTTTGAAGGATTGTTTTATGCAATTGAGTGTTAGATTTGAACACTTTCTTCCTGAAAATTTGGACATATCTTAATCTAATGCAACATCAGACTCTGCATCTTGTTTCGACATTTACATATTTGAATCAATGAGTTCTTAATCCCGCACTACGACCATAACATCTTACTTACATATCTATATGGAATGGTCCCAGAATTAATGCATCTTATTGTGGTTAGTCATACACATCCTGTAAACGTTGAACTATGGATCTCCCTCGGTACCGTTTTTTCAGGTCCCAGTACTGATCCTTAGGGGCCCAGACAGCGGAATTATAACAAAAAATTCTAACTTAATGAGCTGCGTTAGAAATTGTAATTACAATTACTGCTAAACAAATTAAAATTTGCCGAACATTTTTTTCATGTAAAATATACTCCCTGGTTTGAAAGATGGATATAGAGAGCTAGATGGAACTTAATTTTACGACACACATTGAAACAAGACACATACAATGTCTTAATGCCTAGATATTTTACACTATTTTTGAAAAGGCCGGACTTCATATGTGTGCTCCAGGCCGTCCCAATCCAAGGAACGCCTCTGATCCTAGGTCCTTTAAAAGTACAACAGCTTGTTGCCCATCTCGGCCTACCGCATTTATTATCAAAATATTGTTTATGAAAAACTGTTTATTTCGCTAACGTCTTTCATACTAAGGTCCGTTCTGTTTATACTATTTTTCAGTGTTCATCTTGAATACCCGGATTAAATCCTGGTGAACGTTCAAGTGAACTTTTATCTGGTGGACGGTTTCTTGCAGATGATGCATCCTAACAATTTAGAGGATAAAAATTATGATAAGCTAGGGAAGCTTATTAGAAATCAAAGGTTTCTTTGTGTGCTTGAAATTATTCTTGCACAGTATTGCTCAAAACTTACTCAGATATTATAAACAGAACTGGCGCTTGCAATTTGGTAGCCTTGGCACGAGCATGTATACATACTTGGCTTACGTATATAGGTAGCTTCGTCGTCAGTTTGCAGATCATCGCACTTGCATCCCGCTGTGTGGTAGCAATAAGCTCCAAGCCAAGAACAGGTAACTTTGATGCAAGTGTCACCAATGCCTCGTAACACCATAGTCAATTTGGAGATGAAATAAAAGTGAATGAAGGTGAGGCCTCTCGCGGAGACAGGCCATAAGTAGTAGCTCCTCTCATATCATCATCATCAAATCCATCATCATCATCACTTGTTTACAATATAAAAGTCTCGCAAATAATTGCAAACTATATTTTGAAATACTGAAAAAAGTGTATCTGGCCATCGCAGCAGTACACAGTAAGTACATAGGTAGTTTTTTATATTTTTTTCATATTGAATTGATTCATTGCGTACGTTTATTTGAATATTTATTATTTGATGGTGTGCATTTGTAAGTGGAAGGAAAGTCGAGGTTGTCCATTCAGTACGGTGCGATTTTACGTTTTTAAAATTTAGTTTAAAACAGTTTTCAATGAGTAAAAACTAGTCTTTTCTGTACACCGTAATGGATGGATGGCCTCGCAAGCGAGCTAGGATACGGCCGGTCTTACGGAGCAGGGGCCGAATTCAGTGCTAGGTTACCATGGTTACCAAGGTGCATATTGACTTTAAGCCCAGCTAAGACTAATTTTACCTACGTTTCAACTGGGATTTAATTTCATGAAGCCATTTCTATTATTTTACGCTACAAATTCATTGACACCGAAAGTAAGCATTATCACCCATTTTGGAAAAATAAGATCGAATTGTAATTAAAATTCCGAAGTCTTTTTAGACCAAAGTAGGATACAATCTCTAATTTTACGCGAATGTAGTTGAATAAACAAATAAGTTTCATAAATCTTAAACGTCTAAATCATAGGTCCAACGTGAACAATGGCCTGTGTACGGAATGAAATACGTGGGAATTAGAGAGTATAAGAGGTCAGGTAAACGTGCGGTGTACGAGAAAAGGCTGATAGATAGTGATTCAAGACGGGCTGCATTAGGAATGATGATATCCATCAAGTCAGTCATTGCTATTAGCAAAGCTCTTCTGATCAGAGAGTTTAATCCTTTCAAATTCGTGCTGACGTATCGGTTTTGCCAAGATCCTTTAGAACTTTTTTTTAATACCGTGAGGGGAAGATTAGGTAATAACAACAATCCAACTGTGGTCGAGTTTAGGAACATTATGAAATCCATCTGGCACCAAAATCTCCTCAAGTCCACCAACACGGGTAACTGCATTGCGCAGATTGACGAAGGTGAAGTTCCTGGTGGTATGTTGCCTCTCAAACGTGTTCGGAAATTGAAGGTGCTCGATATGGATGACATTGATGCGTTGGACATTATAGATCTTAGCGCCCTCTCTGATCCACATTATTCAGATTTTTATAGGAATTGTCTAGCTTATATTAGCGGGAATGTGGTCAGAGTAGTTGGGACGAAGTTGAAGTGTGAGATTTGTGCCAATCACTTCTTAACACAGACGATGATCTTCTTCCTTCTCACTTTGCTAAGCTAATTGAGGCTAAGGATCGCGGAGGCTTATTCACCCCTGGTCATTCCGTTTTCCGTATAGTTGAGCTGACTGATGCATGTTATCGGCAAATTTGCAAAACTTCTGGTGGTTTAATGAAGGTATCTAATCTAAACCGTAGGATTTCTATGATGGTTACTGCACGATGCTTAGAAACCACAATTTTCCCACATCTGACGCATCACGTAGTTGATTTTGGTCCATTAACTGAAACTAGTCATTTGTCTGATCTCATTTCTCGAATTTCGATGCATTTTTTGAAAATTCGCTTATTTGATCATGGAAATAGGTTTCAAAAGATGCGAGAAATTTCAACTTCTGTACGGCACAAATTTGGCAAATTAACAATATTTACCGAAGCGCATTAGAATAGGTTTAGATCGCATTATCTTACAGATGCTCCTTATAATTTTTAAGAATATATTTTAAGTATTTACAACTATTTGGAATTATTTAAATGTATTTTAAGTTGTATTTAGCATTATTTGGGATTACCTAGTTTAATTGAAGTTGTCTTTAGAATTATGTTAGAGTTAAAATAGTTAAAAATTATGTAAACATTATATTAGAATAATTTACTGATTATTTTTAAATTGTTCTACGTGACTGATTCACGTTAAGATGCCTTAAGAGACTTGTATCTCACTAAAAATTGTTAATCAATAAATAAATGCTGTTTCATAGTTGGACTGTGGATTCTGATTATATAACTTCACTATTTGCACATAAAAATATTAAATAGAATGCATAATGTTTTATTCTCACAGGTCACCATGCCTTTGCATCCCGGCGATTTGGAAATTGCGGAGGCAATTTTTCGATTGTTCGATCATAAACTGATCGATTACGTCGTGCGTCAAAATTACAAATTACATGTAAATCATAATGCATAATAGATTGTTATTAATGAAATTTTTGTGTACAGGTCCTGACGGAGCGGGAAGAGCGAGTTGCCCTCCAGGCAATTCCATTGCACCTCCGAGAGATGGCGAGGGTTTGGTGCTACGCATCTATTTGCCACTCCAAGCGTTATAACGCAACTTCAGCTTTTAAAAGCTTGTGTACTAATCGTTTGTACATGAGATTAGCGAAGTTGCAAAAATTTCTGCGTATTTATGGAATTAATGTTAATTTTTTTTAAGAAATATTATTAAATAAGTTCCAAAATTAATCAAGTTAATTATATGATGATTTTATTGCACCTCGTACTGAATTTGTCGTAAGCTGGTCTTAACTAAGTGATTTTCAACTCGTTTACTGAATTCAGCCCCGAATACAGGCCAAATCCGACATGTTGCTCTGGCAACAAAGTACTGAAGCCGATTTATCCCTTCCTTTAGATCCATGAGTGTCACCGACCTTGCCTGCCAACTGCAAAGTCATGGTAATGCTCGAGCTTAGAATGCAATTGATAGTATTTGTATATTTCATTTTTTAAGCTTACAATTTTGTGGTCCACGAAGAATTTCATCAGACTCGACCTAGAGTAAATGATTGCATAAGTCGAATTGACCCAACAGCAAACGCTGAGGTAACCATGAACCGCAATATCGATGCATAAATCGAAGTGTTGCAAATTATTGAATACATAAATGAATATATTTGACATTTATTAAATTATATATAGCTCTATCACTTGATGTCCCCAACTGTAATCATACAAGTGAAGTGGAATCCATGCTCTTTGAGTTCATTTCGTGCAGGCCCACACGATGAACGCTCAGAGTCTAAGAACTTACGAATTACTAATAACGACATAATTGAATATTTAAGTTCTGAACACACAACCTGTACTATACATTAGAGTAACGTGATCCTCCGAGTCTAAGAAGTCGTCGTGGTTTCCAGAGTTGAGAATGAAAATCCTGTCGAATTCGTACCAAGCGTCATCGCCGTCATTTTGTACTCCTGAGTTTGTGTAAGCTATAAAATTAAGTCGTTATTATTTCGCCTTTCAATAACAACTCGCATTGTTATTTAACATTTAAACACCATTTAAGTTCTTACCTGAACTGTGGAAACAAAGAAGTATAAGGAATGACAAGCTTTTCTTTTGCATCCTTGACATTTTGAATAATATTTAGAAGTACACACCGGAAGACGGAAGGACATTGTACGATAACTTCTTTCTACTTATATCTTGATACACTTTGCTCTTTAATTGCAATGTTGGACAGAAAAGAGCTAAGAAATTGTCGTACCCTAATTTTGATAAATAGAATTACTTTCTGAATTAATATAAACTTGCACAATCATGCACCAATTCTTCTTGAATTCGGCCGTTTTCGACTTCCTTTGACTAGTTAATATATACATATATATATTTATAAAAAAAATTATATATGTAAACATATACCTGCAAACACAGACCTATCAAATTTTTTACACTACACTACATAAAATCTTAGGACATTACAATAACTGCTTGCATGTTTCATGGGTTGAGGTTGAACTTCATTCTGGAAAGTCAAGATGACGAAATCCAAGAAAATGTTTATCATAAAGAAGGAAATGGCAATTTGGTAGGAAATGTAGTAAGCTGTGGCCATTCTCTTACAGTCGTGAATGGGACCACGATCTTCAACACTGCTATCTATCGAATAGTAGAGCATAATGAAGATACGCAATTATTTCATACATTTCGTAGTTGTAGTAAAGACGGCAGCCAATAAAGCCATGGTAAGATATTCACCTACCTTAAGTCCCCGTTGTTAACTCCCATCATATTTCTGGCAGCAGCGCTATTTTAGATCGTTAGTAAAGTATTTACAAGCTTACCGAAATGCATTTCGACAATCCTGAATCCAACTGTAGTATATGAATAAGAAATAAATTCTTACTTGTGACTTGTAAGATGCAACTCACAGACTTATAATGTTATCTTAATTTACAATAGCAGAAAACTTGAATTGATTCTTATCCAAACCAAGGTTACGAGCAGAGTGAGATTACATTTCCAACATCATTCTTCTTAGCCTTAATTTTATCTGCACACATTCTGAGACTAACCTACGTTTCTCACGATTGCAAGGGTTAAGGAAATTTGACCAGTCGCCATTTCTAGGGTCAAATTGTCCAGTCAGTTTATCCCTTCTGCCCATAAATACTCTGCACATACACAAAAATGCTAAACCGTTTCCTCTTCTCTTATATTGCATTGACCACATAATGTGTCTGAGTCAAATAAGTGCCTTTATTTCTCATGAAAAATGCTTCCATCATGCAATCTAAGCTCAGCAATGATATTAAGGTGTTTTTGTGGCAGTTGTAATAAGAGATACTTTGCTGGATGCATTTCATTTCTTCCCACGTTTCATTGTATTGACTGTGACGATTTGAATTATTCATTGCACAAGTGTCCTCTTGCCTTCTCATATCAATTACTCTAGTTAATATGTGTGGGATTTCGGCATACATGTCCGCTATGTTGTCCATTTTGTAAAAGAAAGCAAAACCAACCCTTTGCAAGCACAAATGCAACTGCGCCACCCAATTGTAAGTAGAACCACATGCCATACTTAAAATTCACACTATTACATCATACCTGGGTAACTTTTAAAATTTAAATACGTCCTTCTTCCCGTGTAAAATTTCGAACCTAACCATGCATGAGATATGGTATTTATGGCTGTTTACAGTTTTATTTAACAATAGCAAAATAACCTACATATTTCTAAGATAAAATATTATTTAAATAATTGCCCTCGTATGCAGATATACAACAATACCTATGTGTATGTAGATCTACATAAATAATTTTGTTTATAATTAATTGCACTGAGGGTCTTATCATTATTTTGTCCTGTACGTACCTACAATGTATTCATCTAATAATTAGTGGTGCTTATGCCTATGCTAAAAAATTGATTTAAAATTCCTGCTAAAACAAACCTGCAATTAAATATATTAAACAGATATTCTGTGCGTAATTTTACACTTTTTTATCATCCCACGGAAGTGGACACTTTCATATAGACTCACCGTTTCCTATTAATTACTGCATGAATATCTTCTGCTTTACACTGAACGTTACTCATGCGTTAAAAAAACAGAAACAGCAGAATTGCTTAGAAAAATCAAAGGTATTTATTACTTCAAACGCGTGTGTAAATATTATTTAATACCAACAACTGAAACCAGCCAAAATATAAAATCCGTAATATATCAAACACAACACGCATATATGCAACTCTTCCTTGAATTCACATTCTCCAACATCGAATCAGCTACAATTTTACCCCACAACAGGACCAAGTCAAAAGGTAAGGACAAAATCATCAACCAAGTCAGCCAGCCAAGATTACGACGTTTATCTGTGCTAAGTAAGTATGCATTTGTCTATCCAGGTGATTAAGTATACATATGCACATACATCTTTAGGTGTACGAGTTAATTAAACGATTTAATTTTTAATCATTAAGAAGGAAATTTGTTGGGTCGTTCTACATATTTTATTGGACAAAATGGATGATGGATATTCTTATTTATATTTAGTACCCAGTGTACAACCAGTTAGAAAGCAATAATTATAAAATCATACTGGTCAGTAAAAATTTGGTACTGATATGGTACAACTTTATTACCGAGCCAAATACTAGTTGTGATGCTAAATACGAAGATGAAGTGAATACACCCAATATTTTTATTGATATATGAGATAGCAAAATGTAACGTAAGCCTTAGTAAGTCCGTATTGCCTAACATTAAGTTATCAAACCCAATAAAGTGCCGCATATAAATACGTACATATTTTGATTTAGTGAATTGTGTAATTTTTGAAAATTTATTTAAATAAGGTTAGAATTAATCTTATTTCAAGTCCGTCGACATGAACTTCGTGAATGGCGTGATTTCTGGCTAAAGACACTAATATTGTGGAATTTACATACATTAGTGTATGATTTAGTTCTTGGCTCGACGCATTGCACTATGTTAAATTGAGATTGTTCTACGTACGTAAGCATTTTTACTGACTGGGAGAGTTGCATTATTTATGACATTGCTAGAATTTCGAGTCTCCTTTACGGTTCGAAAGGGTGACGTACTTTTTTAATTGGGCATTTTAAAGTAGCATAATTAATTCGCATTGGTGGCTATGTGTAAATACTTATTTATTTACTATATACAGGGTGGTTTTAATGTCACCGTGACATTGTCACGCTACAATGGAAAAATTTTGCATGAGAAAACTTTGTTAGTTTCCATTAGTTACCGAAATTTTGCTTCTGAAGTTCAAAATTTGAATAATTTTATCACATGTGTTCCATTAGTATTGAGAATAATTAATGAAAAATGTAAATCCTAAATCTTGTAACTAATTGCATTTTTAGTGTTGTCCCATGAAAAATTTAAACCACCATGCATATGCATGTACTTATTTGCATAGGTATAATATACCTATGTATATTATACATAAATATGTATGTACATAAACATATGAACATAAATGCATATGTTTTTGCATGTCAAGTAGCCTCCTCTGTTCCTCACTTGTATTTGCTCTGTAAACAATCCGGTAGAGCCACATGGGTGCTAGTATGTATTAAGTCGGTAATGATTTGCTACCAACGTGGTTAAGAATTTCTACTGATTGGGAAATTTTTTATCATCACGACATTACCAAACATAATACTCGTTGTCATTAATACGAGTAATGTGACAAGTACTTCGTGCATTATTGCCGAGTGGAAATTTAGTACCCGGTTTCTTAGAGTGTTTGAGTTGGCTCTGGATTTAATTATCTTAGCCAGTACATAAATCTAAATATGCGGCCTGGATTTGAGCCCGGATATTTTCCTTGCTGTGCAAGTTTAATATCGCTAGTATTATTCAGTAAACATGAGGGACTGGATCCTGCATAAAGGATGTGACCGATTTATGACCTACTGACACAGAGGCATTTTGCGCTTCAAATTTTTGAAGTATTCTCAGAGTAAAAATGTAGAATTCAAAATTCGTTAAATTTTATCACGTGCTATAAGCATGTCCCCGAAACGGTTCCATTTGGTCTTGTATCTGATCAGGGTTCATATTTCACAAGTTAATTTTGCCCTCATGTAGATACTTTTCGATATTTAGGGCCAAGCATAAATCGTGAAAAAATTTAAAAAAATTAAATTTTTGAAAAATTTTATACACAATTAGGGTTGCAAACTTCGTATCTAAATTTATAAGTTTCATGCATACTTTCCTATTTTTGTGCATGGATGATCCTTAGCATTGTTCGACTTGCATACATGATTCGATTACTCATTTATTTATTAACGACTGGCAAGTTTTCGAGTAGCTGACGAGGCAAAATCACGTCATTTTACGCACTTAAATCCTACCTGGACAAGAGTGATCAGTAAATTCTGCTTAATTTTGCATTTATTTTGCAGAAATTCTATGCACTGCAGTTTTTTATAAAAATGTGACAATTTGATTGGAGGGCTGGAGTCAGAAATGGTAAAACAAATAACCTATTTAGCTGACTTTACGCATAATATAAAACTAATTTGTCTAAAATAATATTCAATTTAGGACTAGGCCTCACTAAAGCCATCTCCTTCAGATTAATTTACATCCCACATTCTGCACTCGATTGTCATGCAATTTTTTTGACCACCTAATTGACCCACTTGACCTCAATTATTTTGATGATTACATTTTGAGCAAAAATTTTGCACTCTTCAACACAGCTTTCTAATTTATGAAGAAGATGAATGGGTCGCCCGAGTTCAAGAATTGTAGTTTCCCTTGTGGTTCTCTACCTGCAAAAATTCTACAGCACATTGCAGTTTTTATGGAGGGCAGGAGTTAAAAATGGTAAGATATTAATCGTACCTTGCTTTAGGCACTCTATGTAAAATATTTAATGCTCAACTTATCCTTTGAACTTAAACAAACCATCTCGTGCTGATTAATAGTTACACTCTTAGCAACTTGGTAAAGAATTCCTAATAAGCGTCTTTACCGAGCTCTTGGTAATGACGCGTCCTACAAAAATTATACCGGATTATTACCGTATCAATACCAACCGGGTAACTGGCCTTCCACCACAATATTTTAAGTTATCTTTATAATTTTGGTAATAAATTCCTACGAGCTGGTAATTATATCCTTCAAATTTAGATAACATTCTTTACCATAATTTTAATCAAGTGCACTACAAGTTGTGGTGCTGACGAGATCTACATTTTGGTGTGGTTTATTACCATAGTGGTAAGAATTTTAATACATTTGGTATGGATTGTGAGACGCTACACAGTGGCGCATTTTTCAGTTTTAGTTTCTGCTCAGCTCAACTCAAGTCAAAATGGCGAAATTAATCCTATTCTGCCCGTGGAAGAAAGTGATAAAAACTTCTGGAAATTATATAGAATTTTTGGAAACAGGTAAGTATCAAATTATCATATGTAGGTGCCTTGAAGATGGTGATCGAGCACGACCACCATCTTAATAGGAACGAGTAAATAATAATGTTATGTTTATTTTTTTCAGTGAAGCAAAAATTTGAGTTGGAAATCAGAACAGAGATTTTTCTGCAAGACGTCAACCGGTGTGGGCTCATCCAAAATCGACTGGAGATTCATCGGAATTTGAAGGGGGGACAGACGAGTGTCAAAAACCATAGTTTGCATTATACTTAAATTTTATACTTATGTAAGTATGTTTTAAAATGGTTTTACAATAAATATAATTGAGTGAAAGATTATTGTAAAGAAAATAAATAAATGTATTATTTTCGGTGGAAATCTGCACAACATTTGGTAATATTGGGGTATACATATAAAAAGCATTAATACCGGTATGAGTAGCACGCCGTGTACAAAGTGGTATGGTTTATTACCAGGCGGTAGACATTTTACTACATATTGTAGTACATCTGTCATACATCACGGTATTGATTTTATCCCTAAAGGTGTTCTTTATTACCACTTCGGGTTCAATCAATTTCTTTACCAGCCGGTGGTTATTATTACCGTTTTTGCAGAGTCATATACGTGTGCATTTTGGTAATGATTTGGTAATGATTTTATTTAGAGTGTACTAAATAATTAATATTTTCAGTAAAAAATATGAAGTTTAATTTTAAAAAAATCATATTTACCAGATCTTACGCAAATTTGACCGCATCTGCCTTTCCGGTGGATCATTTTTATTACTCTGGCGACACAACACTTTCCGTCATTGAACATGGACAAGATAATTTCATCGAAATCTCTTCAGGCAAGTAGCAACACGATCTATGTGCACGAATTATAGGAATACAATTAAAGTAAAATTGGAAATTACTTTATTTTTAAAGGCACTAATTATCGTCAAATGCAAATGTTGATAACGGGTTTTAAATTGCAGATACACGAACAGGTACATATGTACGTCCTCTCATCTTTCTCAACTTTGCACCGGAAATATTGTTGGGATGATGTCGTCATCTACTTCCAATCTTATCTAGATCATTCTACGCATTAAGTTAAGACATAAAAATATTCAACTGCCATTCGAAATTTACATATGCAAATCTCATACACATATGCGGAAAAACTGTTGGCGAACGATTAAAACCTAATAGCGTGATAAGTATAAATTGTGAAATTAATTACCAACGTAATTGGTAATTAAGCGGTAATTGCGAGCGTGATAATTGCGAGCGTGATAATACATCTGTACGAATCAGCAAAGCTGGTAATGTTGTTGAATTTAAGCTAACTTTTCAATTTGTGATATTTCGTAAAGAAATCCCACTTAAAATTAAAATCATATCAGTCAATATATGCACGCTTTGGTTAATATACATATTCTTCGCATAAATATCAATTGCAAGCCAAATTAGCGATACCAATTTATCACATTGCTACTGCCTTTTTCTTTTAGCTGTCCACTTCCACTTAAAGAATAGTCACATTTATTTTAGACTAGATTTAAGATGGTAATCATAGCAGTTTAAGCTGCAGTTAATGAAATTGGTATAAGTGGTGTCCAGTGTGTAGTGGCACCGTTGTAATTTATACGGTTAGATAGATATTAGATTAGTTAATCCATAATAAACATTATGAGTGAGTGGTGATAATCGCTAAAGGGTTCCCTACTCGACTATGTACCTCATGACTGTACAGACCTCGACTTACCCGACCCTTTAACCTTACCGAACCAGATTCCAGGCCCTAGTCCTCCTTTGATAAGTCGACATCCTTCTCCCCGTATGGTGGGTGTGGTTAGTTGGGGATGATGATTAATGGATGATGATGGTAGTGGTGTACAAATAATATGTAAGTGGAGACTGGGGAATATTTTACGGAGAGCACATTTTATTGTGACTGTACTCGCCAGCCGCCACCCGAAGACTGACTCTCTACTCACTCTACTCTACATACAATGCTTCTCTCTCTCTCTCGAAGCTTCTAGAACATTCTATTCATATATCCATATTACATTTATCATGACTATACATATTAAGCTGACGCTATACCTATACTTATACACATATATATATATTATAAAGGACCATGTCCTGATACTCTCCCCCTCCGAAAATAACTCCCGGGGGGCAACAAAGGACCCGTTGGTAGTTTTAAAAGTTTCCTCGCTTCAGTCCTCTTCCTATGAGCTAGTCCTGCATTTCTACTTTTAATCATAATTGGCAAACCAGCTTTCACTCTTTCCTCATTTTTGCGTTTGAAATTTTGCTTCTTCAAAGTTCTACTCAGAAAATTTTTATACTTTTTGGTCATTGGACGATCTATACTTTGAGAATTGACATTTAAACTACTACTTTCATCGTGAATTTGCTCAATTTCCATTTTATCTACGACAAGGGAACTTTCATCAGTCGCCCTCCCAATTTCAGGATTATTTTCAAGGGAACCTAAAACGGCTACCCTACTGCAAAGTGATTCAATTTCTGACTCAGAGGGACCTGCGGGTTCGGTCACCTCCCAACATTCATTTATGTCAATTACGCCTTGACAACTTTGGGAAATCTTTACAGATTTTGACTCATCTTTCTCAATTGGAATTTGTAAAATTTGAGCAATCTCACGAGACAAAAATTTTTGAATAACAACAACAATTTCTTCTAAGAATTCAGATCGCACCAAGTGACCACGAAGTATCTTTTGTAAATAAATAGAATTCAGAGGAAGGAAACGAAATATTTTGCCCAATTCAATTAGACTCAAAAAACTGTTAAGCCTGCAATCTAACTTTCTAGCTTTTGAAAATCTCCAATCATGTAACTCTCTAAACAAATCTTTTCGTGACTCAAAAATTTTAGAAATATCATTCAAAACTTGAACATTTACAATTTTTAAAAGATTCAACATTTTAGAAAAATCTGATTCTACAGAGGACTTACTTCTCGGAAATTGATAACTTATCAACGTTGACTGTTTAGACTGATTTAAGCTATACATATCAATCTTGTACTCTAACTTAAGCTTATTCCATAACTTTAGTAACAAAATTGTATCATTTATCGCATAACTAGCATACTTATCAACTATCGGTCTCAAAAACCATGGAGAATTCTGACAAGACTTATCGATATCGACATTTAAAAAATGTTTAACACAAAATTTGAGACTCGGTTTCTCTGACAAATTGAGAATTTGCATACAGATATTTTGAACATCTATAACACCAACTCCAAAAATACAAAAGTCTCTCTGTAACGCTCTCAAATCGCAATTATCAAAAACTAATTTTACAATTTTCTCGTTTAACATTAATTTTCCAATCTTATCTCGAATCATATTAAATACAGTGAAAGGATCAATAATTACGTTAAAATTAATACTTGACATTTGCATTAAGGCGGTACAATCGTGAAAAAGATGGTTTGAATCAAACTCTAAATCTATGGCAATTTCTTTAACTAATAAATTATCCAACATATTACTAAATTGATGAAATTTATCTTCGGTGTCGATATAAATAGTGGGATTATCAGGAACGACGTTCGATGATTTTGACGACGGTGGAATTGACCAACAATTGACTTGCTCGTACTTTGGATGCATAGCGGTAAAGAATTTCATCTCGTTCAAGTGCTTACGGTATTGCTTGAACTCTGACGACAAAACCGGAAGTAAAGATAACGCAGCAACATCACTCTGATCATCATTAGAATCAACAACAGGTGGAGGTGGGAATTTAACGTTAGAATACATCTATATAAAAGAATTAATAAAAACAACAACGGTTAAACCTCCATAATTTATATCTTCTAACAAATTTTGGTTCTTGCTCTAAGCTGACGTTGAGCAGGAATTTCTGGTTTCTTATTTAATTTTACTTCTGCTAATGAAATTGGTAATTTAAAGAGTTTTTTACGTTCAAAGAAAGGTTTTAAATCAGAAACATGACGTTTAGGAATCATTCTAATAGGCATATTCAAGGTATACGAAAAATCATGTTTTTTAAGAATTACAAAAGGACCAATCCATTTTTTACAAAATTTTTTAGCTTTGTTCTGATCAGCATTAGACAATTCATGGTTTCTTACCAAAACTTTATCACCAACATTAAATGAAACATCGCGTCTTTTCGCATCAAAATATACTTTGTTAACCTGGTGAGCTTTTATTATATTATTTTTAACCTGAGAAATAATTTCTTTTAAATATTCTGGAGTTGAATTAGCTAAAATTTCCCTATCTGACTCTAAATTATCGCAAATATTAGACTGTAAAGCTCTGTCAATTGGTAATTGAATTTCTCGCCCTAAATTTAGTAAAGCTGGCGAAGCTTGTGTACTATTATTAATTGAAGTTCTCAAAACTAACGCAAATTTTTGGATATGAAGATCCCAATTTCCATGAGCATTTTCTAAATAACTAGCTATCATTCTAACTAAATCAGCATTTACTCTTTCAGCTCTATTCGGACAAGCGTGGTACGCAGAAATTGTTACATGTCTAATATCCCATTCTTTACATAAAGATTTCATAGTTTTGTTTACGAAATGAGTTGCATTGTCACTCAAAATATTCTTAGGAGAACCAAAACGACAAAATACTTGATCTTCTAAAACTTGAACAACTTTTTAGCAGTTTGACAAGACATTGGGAATAATTCAACCCATCTACTTAACTGATCAATAGCTACAAGACAAAATTTATTTCTATAAATACGACTAACTGGTAAAGGACCAATAAAATCAATAAACAATGTTTCAAAAATTGAGGTGGCTTGCGGGACGTCTCCCATTAAACCTTTAGGCTTCTGCCTTTCAACTTTATATTCTTGACAAATTTTACAAGATTTAACATAATTGTGAATGTCAGTATTCATATTATTCCAATAAAATCGCTGTTTAATAGCTTCTTTTGTCTTTTTAACACCCATATGACCCGATTCGGGAGCATCGTGAAAATAATTTAAAATATCATTGCGCATACTAATTGGTAAATATGGAACTAAAATATTCCTTCTCGGGAGTACTGACCCTAAATTATTACTATTCGAATTCAGTGAGACCGCTACATCACTAGATGGACCCCTATCACTGTTACTATTATAAATTGAAACGGGAGTAGCCCATTGAAAATTACTAAAATATGGTGAGACCGCTACATCATTATTCGATGGACCCCTATCACCTTTATTTTTTAATATGGGAGTTGACCCAAAAATATTGAATTTTGGTGAGACCGCTACATCACTTCTGGATGGACCCCTATCACCGTTACTGAATTCTGGCGAGACCGCTACATCACTTCTGGATGGACCCCTATCGCCTTTATAATTTAATACGGGAGTTGACCCAAATTTTGGTGAGACCGCTACATCACTACTGGATGGACCCCTATCACCTTTATTATTTAATACGGGAGTTGACCCAGAAATATTGAATTCTGGTGAGACCGCTACATAATTTCTAGATGGACCCCTATCACCTTTATTGAATTCTGGCGAGACCGCTACATCACTCATGGATGGACCCCTATCGCCTTTATAATTTTCTACACCTGGCCAGGGTGGATTCGTACGATTATTATTTCTAAGCAAACTATTATTTTCAAACGGAACAATGCTACGATAAACTATATTATTATGAATCGAATAAGGGAAGGAGTTTGTGTCCTTGGATACGCTTAGCGGTGCACTCGCCTTACTATCCAAAACCTTTCTAATTGCCTGAACTTCTATATCATCTAACTGAGCTAACTCGATTTTGTGGAGCAAATTTGGAAAATAAGTAAGACCAAAAATTGGCATATATACGTCTCTACTACCATTGAGGTGATCAGTCTCGTTGGGCAGAGGATCCACAGGAGCTCTCGAAAGACAATCGGCAACAACGTTCTCTTTACCTGGACAATAAACTATTTCGCAACCCCATTCTTCTATTTCTTGTGACCATTTCGTTAAATTTCTAGACTTATTATGCATACTACGTAATTTTGTAAGAGCTTGATTGTCCGTTAAAACAGTAAATTTTGCACCCCAAAGAAAATCTTTAAATTTATTAATAGCCCAAACTATAGCCAGACATTCCTTATCAGCGGAACCTGGGAGCTTTTTGTCGCAATCAGACAAACTTTTACTAGCGAAATAAATTGGACGCTCTTTTCCATTAAAATACTGAACTAAAACCGCACCCAATCCTATATCGCTACTATCAGTCCTAACATAAATTGGTAAATTATAATCTAATCCATGGAGCATAACATTAGATGTCATACTCTTCTTAATCCTATTAAAAGCATCGACTTGCTCCGGACCCCAAACAAATCTAACTTTCTTCCTAAGTAACCTATACAATGGAGCAGCAATCGAACTAAAATTATTAATGAAACTAGAATACCAAACTGCCATACCATGAAATCGGAGCAATTGTTTAACTGTCCTCGGTTCAGGAAAGTCAACAATGGCTCGGACTTTCTCTGGCTGCCTAACTAAACCTGACTGAGTAATTAAATGACCAAGAAAGGAAAGTTCTCTCTTAGCAAAATGAGACTTCTCTAAATTAATCGATAACCTAGCTTCTCTTAACCTCTCAAAAACTAATCGAATGTGAACTAAGTGTTCTTCAAACGTAAGACTAAAAATTATAATATCATCGATGTAAACAAATACAAACTTTAAAATATAACCTTCCAAAACTCTATTCATTAAATTTACAAACGTTGCTGGCGCGTTTTTCAAACCAAACGGCATCACCAACCATTCATACAAAGTTCCATTAGCAAAAAATGCAGTTTTCTTCTATCCTTACGCATACTATCCTTATGCATCCTAATTTGCCAAAAATCGCTCTTTAAATCTATTGTACTATACCAACCTCCTGTAGGAATTAATCTTAAAATAATATTAGCTTTATGCATCGGAGCTGCATTCGTTTGAGTAATTTTATTTAAAGGTTTGTAATTAACTGTCATACGCCATTTGTTACCAGGCTTCTTTGCCAAAACTACATTGAAACCGTAAGGGGAATTACTTGGACGAATTAAATTATGTTTCAAAAGATCATCTACTTGTGACTGAATTTCATTTGCTAATGTTGGATTAAACCAACGAGGAGTTTCTTTGTGAATTGGAAAATCTGGGGCTTCAATTTTGTGAATAGCGAAATCTGTTTGCCCAATTTTATTGTCTCTTCTACATACTGATGGAAAATCTCTAATTAATAACTCAATTTTACTTTCAGGCGAAGAATTTGGAAAAGTCGTAATTTCTTTTAAAGCTAAACAAATTAAACCTTTAGAATCTACTAAATCAAAATGTAAATTTGGCTCATCTTCAAAATAAAAATAATTTGATTTCTGATTTGGGACTATTCCTTCTTTTGTAATTAAAGCACTTCCGATAACAATTGGGTATATCAGCGTATTTACAACTTTAAATGTGTCTGTGAGTGTTCTGTTTCCTAACGTTAAAGTCAAATCAAGTTTACCAATTGTAACTAATTCTGATCCATTACCACATTTAATTGAAATAGGATCAACGTATTCAAATTCTCCATTAATTTTACGAGCTGCTTTTACTGATATTAAACTAAAAGTTGAACAATTATCAAGAATTGCACGAAATAAATTATTAAAATTTTCTAATTTAAAATTTACACAAGGAATTGAAAAATTAACTAACGCTGTTGATAATCGTGGTTGGAGCCTGCATGACTCCGGCCTACGTAGTTTAAATTATGTTGGGGCTGTGAGAAATAATTCTGATTTTGTGAATGAAAAGCTTGATTTGAATTTTGAAAATTTTGGTTCTGACTCTGATGTGTGTATCGTGTGTTAGTGTCATGTTGTGTTCCTTGTTGTGGGTATTCTGGTAATGCCAGAACAACACCACCCTGATTACAATCCTTCGCATAATGACCAAAGTTAAAACACCTTCGACACTTCACTTGAGTAACATCACGAAACTGTCCACGATCATTCGAATAATTACCTCTAGCCTCTCTATTCTGATTATAATTTTGTTGAAAATTACCGCGGGGATTATTATTACTTCCTCTCTGTTGATAATCACCACGTGAATTGAAATTTCCTCTGATCTGACCTCTAAATCTAAAATCTGATCCATTCCGATCGCCTCGATTATTATTTTGATTCTGATTATAACCATACGAATTGAAATTCCGATTCTCAAAGTTTCTATTCCCATACGAATTCTGATAATTACCTCGACCGCGATTACTAATTCCTCTATTATTAAAATTACTTGAATAATTATTACCCCTATTATTTCCTTGCTTATTCTCTGGGTTGGATTTGAAAGGTGGAATATTAGCTGCTTTTCCTGACTTCAATCTACTCTGCCTGTTCAATAAAGAGTGAACATTTGACACCCTCTCAATTAAATTATCAATACTCCATGGCTGAAGATCCCCAATCAAAGCTCCAATATCCCGATGTAACGCATCCCTAATCCTCTTCAAGTTCTCTTCATCCGATTCTAATGGATCAATCTGTTTCCCTAATGTATACATTTCATAAATAAATTTCTCAGACGGATCCTTGTCTGACTGACGACGGGTATGTAAAAGTCTATTTCTATCCCTCTGAGTTGAATGATTATCGAATCTACTCTTAAAACTATTTTCAAAATCTTCCCAAGAATCAATATTAGCTGACACATTATCGTACCATAATTTGAAATCACCTTTTAATATCATTGGGACTAAAGTGTGAAATACTTCTGGCTCATACCCTTGTGCTATGAAATAATTCTTACATTTCTTGAGATAAGTGTCCGAAGTCATCTTCTTACTATCATACTTCGGTACATCAATACACGTATTCAAATTAGTAACCTTTACTACTCTATTATTAACTAATCCTCTTTGCTGCTCTAAATATCTAATAATCTCATTTCTAGCGTCCTCCGGCAAACCCTCTAACGTTTCTCTAATATCAGGACCCGACATGTTTGCAGAATTATTCTCTAAACTTAAATCCAATAAATTATTAACAACTACTTCTTCTTGAATTGATTCAAGCTCAACAAAATTACTACTTCCTCTAAAATCTTGCCTTCTCTCAAACCTTAATAATCTTTTCCGTTGTTGAGATTCAATATCATTATTAGAAAACCGACTGTAATTATCCATTCATTTCAAAATAACTAATCCATATTTACATTAAATCAAAATTAAATCATCAGATCAAATTCCAAAATTAACGGGAACAATATCTGTCACCCAATTATTTAAAAGAAAATTGACGGGAACACTGTGTGTCACCCGACTTATCAAAACAAATTAACGGGAACACTGAGTGTCACCCGACAATGATTAATAAGGGAACCGAACGGCCGCCCTCCAACATACCATACTCAGCACAACGACGATGATGACGACGACTCTTCTTATCCACCACTGCTGCTGATGCTATGTATCTGCACACGTATCACGAATTCAGCCAAAAAGAACGCATTTTGTATTACCAACTATAAATCTTAACAAAAAACAAACAAATATTAGCAACAATTCAATTATTTATCAAATTTACAACATTTACTACAAAATTATCACGCTCGACTCAATATACAATCACTATTGCCTCATTGTACAAAATGGAGTCACCCGTTTTTCTCAATTAGTACCCTCTGCGCCATCTACCTACTAAAGTTACAACAACTCTTCATATACTACGGCAAGATCATCTATCTCACCAACTGAAACGATACCTCGAGCGCCATCTCCGCACCGCTACTACTACTAACTATGGCGTGCTTCCACCACAACTTTTTCTCTACTGCTTTTTCTTTCAATAAAACGATGTAAAATTGCTCAAAAATGACAAATTTTATAAAATTTTACAGCTAAAATGATTACCAGCATATTTATCTACTCAATTTAGGTACTCTTCTTACCAAAATTCACTCCACCACTTGGAAAAAAGGGAATCAACCGATCGCCCTCCAAAAAATGCATAATTTTTTACTTAAATTCTTAAAATTTCGACTAAAAAATTTATCAAAAGGGACGAATGGCAAGGTCGCCAAGTATGAGTGAGTGGTGATAATCGCTAAAGGGTTCCCTACTCGACTATGTACCTCATGACTGTACAGACCTCGACTTACCCGACCCTTTAACCTTACCGAACCAGATTCCAGGCCCTAGTCCTCCTTTGATAAGTCGACATCCTTCTCCCCGTATGGTGGGTGTGGTTAGTTGGGGATGATGATTAATGGATGATGATGGTAGTGGTGTACAAATAATATGTAAGTGGAGACTGGGGAATATTTTACGGAGAGCACATTTTATTGTGACTACTCGCCAGCCGCCACCCGAAGACTGACTCTCTACTCACTCTACTCTACATACAATGCTTCTCTCTCTCTCTCGAAGCTTCTAGAACATTCTATTCATATATCCATATTACATTTATCATGACTATACATATTAAGCTGACGCTATACCTATACTTATACATATATATATATATTATAAAGGACCATGTCCTGATAACATTGGTCTTAATCTCCCAAAGTGGTCGAATGCGACAACATCTCCATGAATCAATTCCTTTTGTAAGCAATACCTTCCCTCAATGTGCTAGTGTATTGTATATTGGGACACATTCTTGTTGTTTTATTTAGAATTTGCTCAAAAAGTATGACAGTTTTCCATTTCCAATGGGTCAATGGCTCTTAACATGGGTGTGCCAAACGTAGTTATGACCTTATGAAACTTCGAAACCCATTACCCATTGGATCCAATTATAGTTAAGAATTGTTATATAGTGTTATGCAAAACCACTACAAAATACATATTTTTAAAATAATATAGCGTTAAAAAATGTGAACAAAAATATAAGAATAAATATAATTGTATATTTTTAAATAAATTAAATCAAAATCACGTATTATACCTTAATTAATTATGCCTAGCATTATGATTAAAACTATTCCAATAGTATGCAAAAATTTTTAATAAATTAGTTCAAATTGAATTTCTTGTTCGAAACAACATGTTAAAATGGGGTATAACCCAATACGAAGTAAAAAAAATCGCCAATTTTGCGTAACGTATTTTATGAACGTTCCCTGTGGAGTCCCATGAACGTGCGCGACAATGCAGGAAACGTGTGATAGATTTGAGGGGGGTAAGGGTCAATTCATCCTATCCTTCCCTTGTTAATTAGAACATGGGTTGTATACATAAGGGTCAAAATTTCCCGGAAATCGATCACATGCTTTAGGCACTGCCTTTATGAATATTTCAAATTCATCTATAAATAATTTTATAAATACATAGTACACGATTGGCACCGGAGAAAATTTGGACACCTTTAATTCCGCTAAATACGGAGACTTTCTAACATATCGAGATACCGTGGATGTTACAGAGGAACACTGCCAAATTTGGTGTGATTCAAATGGAACCTTTTGGCTAAAAAGTTTGGTGAGTTATTTAAATCACCTACATATATATGCAAATATAAAAAAATGGATAACTTGAAATGCACAATTGATCATGTCACAAATTGTATTTAGAAGGGAAGGACTCTTCTGAACGGGAAAGTAGTTCGAGATTCTCCTGTCGAATTAAAATTTGGAGACATGTTTTATTTTTCGAACGTTTTTGGAACATGGTTCGAGTCCCTGGTACACCGCCTGGCCAAGCGGAGGCCTTACTGGAGGATGATGATTTATCGCAAAATCTCTCGGTATCCTAGAGAATATCCCGTGTTCAAATTTGAGGTGAATTAAGAAACATAATGGAATATTTTAAAAACCAAATTGATTAGTCACTAATCTAATAATATTTTTTAGCCGAATATTTTTTAGCCCGAACCAGGGCTTATGTAATTGCCATGTCCGTCTGTCAGTCCGTCTGTCTTTCGATAGCGCTCGAACGAGTTGACCGATTGACTTGAAATTTTTACCATATGCATATTGGACAAAGTTAGGAAACGAGTTCGAAGATGGGCCAAATCGGTCCAGTGGTTGACCGGTGGGGGTCATCGGAGTGGGTTGGGTATTATGCACCAAAATTTCAAAATGGTCGTAGGAAGCTGAAATTTGGTACAGAGGTTGCTAGTGGTTCCTAATGAAAGAATATGAAGTGAAATTGGAAAATTTTTAAACCGGAGGCACCCGAGGGGGTGACCCATACCGATTTTTCAAAATCATCGAATCGAGCTGAAATTTGGTATAGAGGCTGCTAATGGCCCGTAATAGAAGAATATGAAATGAAATTGGTAAAATTTTTAAAAGCCGGGACCCGTTGGGGTGACCCGTACCGATTTTCATAGCTTGTCGCAAGAAGCTGAAATTCGGAACGGTGATACTTAATGGCTTCGCATGAAATAATATAAAGTCAAATATGAACACAAAGTAACCAGAGGGGCACTAAGGGGTGACCCATACCGATTTCTAATATATTCAGCTATAATTTCGTATGGAGTCGAAAAAATAACTTGGGATTAGAGTTTTGGAGGATTGAATTTTGAAATTTTATAATTGAAAATTGTGACAAACATGAGTTTACTAATCAACCCTGGTTCGGGCTAAGCAAAGCTGTACTGATAGGTTTTTGTTTTTGAATTTTTTTCAAAAATTCTTTCATATTCTTGTTCAGTATAGTTTAATCTCCAGGAAATCATTTTCATTTAAATCTGGGGCGAAAAATTATTTTTATACAAAATTTGAAACAATTCTTGGAATTTTATTTTTCGAGACCGCCGCGAGAAAAAGGTGTTTTTTTGCTCAGGGGACCGTAGGGTATTCACAAAAAAAAATTCACCCTAATCCGAGCTAGGCCCATGAACTGCAATTTTATGTCATGTGGGCTAGTTTAGTTGCTATTATTATATATTTACATGTGATTTTATTTATCTACGAATTGCATTTTAGATATATTTGAAGTCAGAAGTTAAAAATATGGATTGGTTCGAAAGTTATAGCACAAATACGAGCGGACAGACACGACGATTCATATAAAGAGGATCTAGTTTTGTGACAGAGATTTCCCGATTACGGCTCTGGAATGGCTAAATCTTGTCGGTATGTTATTCTTATGGACCGACAAGATTTAGCCATTCTCAATGTTAATAGGTACCAATGGCGGACAAGTCTCCCCGGCTACATTTTAACCTGGGATGTATAATGAGTAAGAAACTAATTCAAACATTTGGATGGGAAACCAAGTCTATTATTTCCATAATAGATTGATCAGCATTAGATAGAATCTAAATATAATATGCACAATACATTTCCAACTACTTATAATAAATAACAAAGTGTATAACTTAACGACCTGGCCATATTAGTTCTTACTTATAATGCAAACACAGGAAGGGAATACTAATTCATAAAGACGGTGAAAAACAACCACAAAACTCAATAAATATTTAACATGCAAAAACTTAATTTCAGCAGCCGAATTTTCGTTGGGGAACGTCCATATATCACGTCATCAAAAAAACACTACCCATCAACCCCTTCTTATCCTACTCTTAACTATAAAGCCTAACATGAGTAGGATGAGGACCTAAAGCTAGGCATCCATCTTTTTGATGGAGCACTATATGGGCGTCCCCTAGGTACATACCCACAATGGAGGTCTCCCAACATATGCTCACAGATTTGAACGAAACTAGCGTCAATCGATCACAAATATAATTAACATGAAATTCGCAAATGGCACTATCGGCCAATGCGCAGGTTTGGAAGAGATATTTGCATCCAAAACGGAAAAAATGCCCAGCAAATTTGGAAATTTAAAATTTGCCAGACTTGGGGGTGTGTTTTCTCCTCTTTTTATGTAAATATCTCCGTCAAACTTGAGCATTGGCAGATAGTGCCATTTGCGAATTTCATGCTAATTATATTTGTGATCGATTGACACTATTTTGGTCCAAATATGAGAGCACACGTTGGGAGCCCTCCATTGTCAGTTTTCCTCAACACATTTATAGATAGTTAAGACATTTCTAACGTTATCTAAACCCTACACGACTACATACCATTTCAAGTTAGGTCCACTGTTCGAAATTCGAATATACATTTGGACAAATCTTATACGCCCAATCTTCAAGGTCAGAGTACTGGCTAGATATATCAGTACAAACTCGAGCATAATGTCGAACATAATTTGCTTGACGGGGATTTTATTAGTATTATATTTAATTGCCAATTTAAACTTTATCGACCTCACTTTAGCAATAAATTTGTCATCAGTGCTAACAAGCCACAACCCTTGTCGAAACCACCTCATTTTCAACGATATATCCACCTCGGATCTGGCAACTACCCGTGGTATTCCTCTTACTTTGACTAAACGAAACTTTCCGGTCGATTTTTTGCGGTGGGTGACACCAGCCAATGTCATCTCACAACTTGACATTCTACAAAATAAGGGCTGGCTTTGCGAAATTGTCATTCTCTTTGTCTCCGTAAATTCGCCAAATTATACAAAATCGTACCAGAGTTCGTTAGGATACTGGATTGCAACTCAGACCAGTTACTATTTTAATCTAAACCGTAACATCAATTTAGAAATTTATCCGGACAATTTGTACTTTTTCTTAATTCCTAGCAACCCTAAAATATTTTTAGCTACAAATTCACCACTTTATTCACAGGCCTTAACCTTTAAACAACTACCCGTCCATTTCGCTGTTTTATTATTTCTCTCCCAAACTAAGGTGCAATTATGTGACAAGAAAAGTCTAGGAAGTTTTCCAACTCTACAAAACTTTGCTTGCACTACTACAAATTCAAGGAAGTGTGCATCTTTAATCAATCCATTAAACTACCCGTCGCTTTCCGAATCTAATTGGATTGATTACCCGTTTTCAAAGTCAAACCGAGTATCAGAAAGTTTAATGATTACGGTATTGAGTAAACTTAATGCAAGCCGTCATTTCGATTTCATGGACTACCGCTGTTCCGCAGTTATCTCTGATCTCTGTTACTACCCGACGTTTCATCACGAAGGTCTTATCGAAAGAAACTTTCGTGACGGCTACCAAAGGATCATCACAGCTTTTCCCGGCTATTCATTCATCTCGTGCTACGTGGCATCGGGTGGGGTTTCATTTAGTCTGTATTTAGCCCCTTACGACCCAACCGTGTGGATTATCACATTTACCACGATTTTCTTATTAACTGCTCTCTTTTCGTTAGGATTTTACCTTTCGAACAAAGAGCTCTACACGCTTAGGTTATTCTTATACTTTTTCGGCTGCCTGATCGACGAGGTGGACAAATTGCCGAAAAAATTGAGGAACTTCCTTCCTTTTCGAGTTTGAAGTGTTGCAAGGTCTTTTGGTCGGCATAGTAATGAGCAATTGCTACCTCAGCCTGTTCATCGCCAATTTAAACTCACCCCTTCCCGGGGAACGATTCGACACGTATGATAAAATTACTTGTCGCGTGAAACCCCCTAAATTTATAAATTACTCCATGATTTATGCCAGGTTTAAGATCGGGAAGCATTTGGAGGGTAAAAACATTGCTAATTTTACGGTTCCACCGTTCGTGAAAAATTTGGGTGGATTTTGCTACACAATTTTGTCTCAATTTGCACCTTCTCACAGACACAAATATTACCTGGCAGATTACAAATTTTCGCAATATTTTTACCAGGAAGTTACATTTCAGTCGAGAAGGTTTTCACCGCACTTGCAACGTTTACTGTATCCTCTGTTGAATCCAAGGATCCGTTGGTACCCGGAAAAGTTGAGACTATTAGACAATAATGTAACCATAAAAAGAGTTAATGATGTGATTGAAGAGGAAATTTTGCAGTGTGATAGATCCGCTTATGCCGAACCATCGAGTGAGGTGGACACTTACTATGAGTATCTGAAGAGAAATTACCCCACTAAAAAATGGTATCGTGGAGAGAAAACAATTTTTGACAATCCGGTCGGATTTAAGTTTCAGATTGGGAGAAATTCAAGGATGGTGCGGTATTTTAAAATGTTTTTGGATGTAGGAATTTACGCCCGGGTTTCGAATGAATTTGCCCGCAATGTGACATTATTTCGAGAGAGAGGTTTGAGAAATGGTGATAAATTTCGCTACGAAAGAGCTTTAAGGGCGATCAAGCTTGGCGACAGTGTGCAAACTGTGTTCATTCTACTGGTCACCTTGCTATCCGTCTCTTTTTGTGTAGCGATTTTTGAATGGGTGAAATGTAATAAGAAACTTATCGTTAAATGGATTAGATTAAGTTGGACGACATTTATCAAAATTGTGCAAGTCATTTGTACGAAAGTGTGGCTTTATTTTGATCGATTTTTCTGGTTGAAAAAGGTCATGGTTACAAAACACAAGGGATTAATAGAAAAGTAATTTTAAAGTTGGTGTAATGTAAATATCTGTAAAATGCTAAATTCAAAAATACATAAAATGGGACGTATCATCCATTTTTGAGACGCAAAGTTCAAAATGCCTCACTTCCTCGAGATTGAAAAATTCATGGGCAACACACCTGACGTCTTTATTAAAAGAAATTACATTTTGATGCGAATTATTGCGAATATAAACGTTTTTACATGAAAGTTTTTCCTAATGACGTTAGGAATATTCCACTCATGAAGTTTAAGCCAATACATCCAACGTTTCTTGAGACAGTTAATAAATTGTGTCACGCAAAAATTAAGATTTTTTTACATATACGCTTTTTCCCCCAGGTCACAGGTTATGATAATTTTATTCTTTTAATTTTGAGCTTGGTAAAGGTTACCTTTTACCAGGGATGTAGTAAGGATAAGAAACCAATTCAAATATTTTGATTGGAAACCAAATCCATTATTTTCATGATTGATCATCATTAGAACCTAAATAAATGTAATATTTATACACATTCCTAACTACATACTTGTGATAAATAACAATATGTAACTAACGTTATGGCCATATTAGTTCGTACAATGCAAACACAGGATGGGAATACTAATTTATGAAGAAGGTGAAAAACAAACATAAAACTCAATAAATATTTAACGTGCAAAAACTTAATTCCAGCAGCGGAATTGCTCGCCTTGGGAAACGTCCAGGTATTGCATCAAAAAATTATGTGCCACCCACTCACCCCTTCCTATTCATTTAAAACGCAGCACGAGTCAGATGGATGACCCAAGACCAGGCACCCACCTTTTTTGATGAAATTTATGGATGTTCCCAAAATACATACATATTCAATTCTCCTCAACGCAAATATATGTAGGTTATACTGTATTTATGAATAATTCTCCATTTCCAATGTTACATCCCTAAAGCCTACACGACTACCACTTGCTTTCAGATCTAGTATTCCTATTTCGGACATACATTTTAGCGAATCTAACCCGCTTAACTTTTCCTTCGGAGTACAAACGAGACATATCGGTACATACATACGCAAGAATAATGTCAAATATGAATTACTTGGCTGGAATTTTACTAATGTTTGTTTCACTTCAAATTTGAACTTTATTGGAACAACCTTAGCAATACCTTGTTTAAATTTGACATCTGTGCTATGGCCTCAGACCACTTGTCGATATCACATGGTGTTCAAGAATATTTCCACGGGTAGTTTCTGGAAACTACCCGTGGTATTCCTGTTACTTTGACTGAACGAAACTTTCCGGCCGATTTTTTTTCCGTGGATGACACCAATCAATGTCACCTCACAACTTGACATTCTCCAAAATAAGTAAAGGTTGCCTATGCGAAATCTTAATTTTCTTCGTCTCCATCAATGCACCAAATTATACAAAATCCCACGAAAAATCGCTAGGATATTGGATTACCACTCAGGTGTAGGGTGTCACATGTTGTCAGTCCCCGATTTTGATCTCCTTTGGATATGTTGTAATACTATATGAATGTGCAAAAAGTGAAGGAGGGTTAGACTCCATTTACGACCACCACTCCCCCTCAAAGTCCAGTAAACCTCCGGATTTGCAGCACCAAAATCCTCGACAAAAATCGAATTTTGTTAAGATTTGGACGAAATTTACATTTTTCCCAGATTCTTGCTCTATCATATCCAATATCAAACTCACCTTTTGTTATAAATTTCGAATTTTTTCATGTGATAGCCCTCTCGAAAAGCTATTTATATATAAGATATATTTCCCTGATCAGAAACTCTTCAAAAACATTGAAAGTTTCAAAAAAATTAAGTCTACTAATGGATATGATAGAGAAACTATCTGTGATGACAAAAATGCATTTCGCCAAGTCACCTAATGAAATACTAGAAAAATTAAAAATGGCTGAATTCCGCCACTTCGATTTCACCTTACTCGTCTTATGTTCTACTGCAAACTTTATTTTCACCGAACCCACGATGGCAGTGCCCACTATAAATTTGGCGTCTGTCCTATGGCCCAACGCGGATTGTCGATATCACTTGATCTTCAACAATATTTCCACTTCAGAGCTACCAACTACCCGTAATGTCCCTGTCACACTAACGAAACAAGTATACCCGGTGACTTTTACCTCAAAAGCCAACACACAGTCAAGGCTCGATATCTTTGAAAACAGAGGCTGGCTGTGCGAAGTCGTCATTTTGTTTGTCACTATAAATTCGCCAACTTATACAAAATCCCATCAAAGGTCGTTAGGATACTGGATTACTTCTCAAGGCGAAAAATATTTCACACAAAATAAGAATCAGTGGTTGAGATTGTATCCAGATTCATTTTATTACATCCTAATTCCGAATAACCCCCAATTATTAGAATTCCACATTAATTCGCCCCTGTATCTTCAACCTTTCCCTTATCACCAACTCCTACCAGTGAAATTTGCGGTGTTACTATTCCTCTCTGAAAATAGGGTGACAATCTGTTACCAAAAACGTTTTATTCCCTATCTACATAATTTTGTCTGCTCCACCGCGGCTTCAAGTAATAATACGATTTTATTCACACCTTCAAACTACCCGACAAAATCGGAGCAGTATTGGATCGACTATTCTGAAAAAGATTCAGTCTCAGAAATCTTGTTTGACACGGCGTTAAATAAACTTAACGCGACACGACGCGATGTAGGTATGATAATTGAAACTATTAATTTCCAAAGTAATTATGAAAAGTGCTTCCATGTTGTCACGGAAGCCTGCTTCTACCCGGTGTTTGTCTACCAAAGTCAATGGGGAGTTGGTTTTAGGCTCTATATTTCACAAATTGTCATCCCAAGTTTTCCCGGCTTTTCGTTTTTCTCTTGCTTGCACTTTTCGAGAGGGCTTTCGTTTTCCCTGTATTTAGCTCCTTACGATCCATTCATGTGGGTCGGCACGGTTTTCATGCTACTCTTGTCAACTTGTCTTCTTTCGGTAGGATTTTACTTGATAAACAAAGAATTCTACTTAGGGTTGCCGCGGGTAACGGGTCGGGTACCCGTTACCCGCATGCCCGCACGATTCTTGCGGGTACCCGTTATCTGCGGGTAGCGAGAACTACCCGCACGGGTAACGGGTAATTATTTTTTTATTTAATTTTCGACATAAATCAGCTCACAAAGAAACTTAGAAGCAAATTAATCCATTTACCAACAAAATTGTCAATTTATTGTGTATCAATTTCAAAATTTGCCAATCACCATTTGCAAGCAACTAGCGTTTATGGCGAGCGTGTCTTTTCGGAAGCCACAGAAGCCTACGACAGTCTCAAATGCTTTTCACGTCCCGAAAATGCTGTGAAATTATTGTTTTTCAAGCATAATTTGACTGCTCTAAAATATGAGTAACGATTTGACTTGTACATATTTGTGTGTATGTATGTAAGACTAACGAGATTTTAATTTATACTTTAAAGGTGAAAAACTTGAATCCGATTGAAAGTAAAAATGTTGTTTATATAGGTAGACAATTTTGTAATTTAAACTTCATTTAAATCTAAATTTCAAAAAATCAAACTATAAATTGAACCTTTTGTCAAGCTACACCAAGATTGTCTAGCGAGTATATTAAAAAGTCAAGAGATCCTCTTTGGCCTCCAACCGTGCACAACGTGTCTCTCTCTCGCTCTGCAACTGGATTCTCTCTCTTCCATCTGGGTCGCGGGTGTGCCAGGGCAAGTCAAGTTTGTCGCAGCCTTTTCGCCCTGTGAGCCTCGTCCACTCACACCCCCCACCTGCGTGCCTGGTGACACCCCCTGCCACACCCGTCCCAGCAACGACAAGCTGAGCCATCAGGCGAAGATGGATTCGCCGGACCCAGTGCACGGGAGGATCTACGCCAAGGAGGACTCCCCCAGGTAGGTCATTGTTTGGTATGTCGGGGTGGTGACCGTGGGGGGTGGTTGGTGGAAGAGTGAGGACGGGGTCGTGCATGGCGGTGGGCAGCGTAGTCGGGCCTACGGGGGTCCCATGACCTGGTTGTGCTGTGAGGGGTGAAGGGGCAAGTGGGTAGTGTCGCTCGGCCCTGGTCACACTGTGTGACCGTGAAGGGGACACGTAGCCCGTGCCCGTGAGGGCGCTAAGGTATTTCGTGGTCCGTGGACGCCCCGCCCAACAACCTTCACTCATCTTACTTCCGCCGTCACGGCGCCGTCCTCATTTGGATATCACCACTATCTCATGGGATCTACCTATGATCTCTATCATTCATTGGCATATCGGGTGTCCAGGTAGTCAGAGCCGAATGGACCTCTGGGCCACATTCCCAGAGGTGATGGAGGTTTTCCCAACTCTCCGCCATAGTTGGGTTTTTCCTCCATTCCTCTGGCTACCTATTTGGTTATCTATACATTTGCACATATGTACAACTATGTAACCTTATAATGATGAGGGCCTCGGCCATATCTAATGAGAAATAAATCTTCTATCTATCTATTAAAAAGTCAAGCCAAAAATTAGGAATCGCGTGATACTTTCCGTTGAATGTCCACTTTAAAGAAAAATTTTGGCGGCAAAGGTAAATGTTCAGCACCTTTTTCCTCCACTGGATGAAAACCATGGTGGACTTTGAACTCTGCCCCCAATAGTTTTCTTTAAACGGGCTATTCCAGGGACAGATAATTCCTAATTAAGGATCTATTATTCTATTAATTACTTATCTTCCTAAGATAAGTGATAATTCCTAATTTGTGGCTTGATTTTTTGATATAATTCGCTAAGAAATCCCGGTGTAGCTTGAAAAAGGTTCCATTGTAAGCCAAAAAGTCTGGTTTCAGAAACATCAACATGACATTTAGCAAATTATGACATTAGTAACTTGCATACCTTTCTCTCAAACTACTGAACAAGCCAAATGGGCAAATATTTAATTGATTAAATCAAATTTATTCTGAAGGTTGGTTGGTTTTGACTTAATTCTCATAACGGGTTGCGGGTAACGGGTACCCGCACGGGTACCCGATCGGGTACGGGTAGTTGTGCTGCGGGTAGCGGGTCGGGTAACGGGTAGCATTTTCGCTACCCGCGGCAACCCTAATTCTACTCGCTGAAACTATTCTTGTACTTTTTCGGTCTCCTAATCGACGAGGTGGACAAGCTGCCAAAAAAATTGAGCACTTTTCTACCCTTCCGCCTCCTAAGCGTTCCCTGGCTCTTGGTCGGCATGCTGTTAAGCACGTGCTACCTGAGTAGTTTCATAATCAATTTAAACTCCCCCCTACCCGGGGAGAGGGGCGATAAGTATGGGCAAATTTTTTGTCAGGAGGAACCACACACAATTCTAGTTCGCAGTATGTTGCGTGGCAGATTTAATGTAACCAAGTCCATCCGGAAGCAGAACACGAGTTTTGACATTACTCAAATTGTGAAAAACTTGGGAGGATACTGCTACACAGTTTTGTCTGAATTTGTTCCGAACAAGTGGGAATTTCGGAGTAGCTTTGAAAGTTACAAATTTAACCACTATTTTTATAGCAATGTTTACAATGCTTTCGAGTACGCTCCTTCAATATATTCATCGAACTTACTTCTATTACTGTATTCCATGATGAATCCAAGGATTCGCTGGTATCCGGAGAAATTAGGACCAATAGAAAATAATGTAAGTACGAAAGGAGTAAATCAGATTATTGAGGAGGAGCTATTACAGTGTGACAGATCCGCTTATGGCGGACCATCGAGTGAGGTCGAAACCTATTACGAGTACTTAAAGCGAAATTATCCTACTAAAAAATGGTATAGCGGAGAGAAAATCATTTTTGAATACCCGGTCAGCTTCATTCTTCAGGTTTGGCGGGAATCACGGATGTTGCAATATATTAAAACGTTTATGAGCTCAGGGATTTACAACCACCTATCTCGCCAGGTTAAGCTCAAGGCGGTAATATTGCGCGAAAGGGAGGCCAAATTGGAAAAGCGTGAGAAATTTCGGCATGCGATACCCTTATTTCGGGTGGTCAGGCTAGGCGACAATATTCAAACCATTTTCATTCTACTCCTCACCTGTCTAGCGGCATGCTTCGGCTTGTTGGTCATCGAATATGTGAAACACAATAGGGCCAATATTGTTAAGAGGGTTAGATTAATTTGTACGAGATTTGCCAAATTTGTTGAAAGCAGGTTTAGCAAGAAAGTAGGACGTGGAATTAATTTACGACGGACTAAAAAACTGAGGAATGGGTAATTATTTTGCTAAAAATTGGTCGACGTTACGGGCTAAACTGTTATGAACAGTACATTTACATTTACACAGGATAAGTTTTTTTCAATTCAATCAATCAACTAGTTTTTAATCAGAAGGGCACAAAATGCAATCAGTTAATAAGAAGTCATATTTACATGCATGCTCGTTTACATTGAGTCTACCTGTTTTTGATGCAGATATTCAAGCAACTCGTTATGTAGTCAATTGGCGGCGTATGTACATACATAACAATAAATATTATATATATAAATATATACCTATGAATGTACTTAAATATGCAGCATAAACTTCATAAAATGGATTTGAAACTTTCATACATTTAATAATTAAATGTTTTGTTGGTGGGCAACCAATTTTTGTGACACCAGCGTGACATAGGGGAGGGTGGGTGTCGAAAAAAGCCAAAATTTGCGTTATGAAGTTTATGAACGTCCCTTTACGAGGAGATGTAGAGAATAAAATTATTTGTACGTTTCCGAACAGCATTAAATTAATTTATAACTGTCCGAGAACTAATGTGCATCCGTACATTTTCAAATACGTGGATTTTTTATAAATCATGTAAGTGTAAGTAACCTGACCGGAAGTAAAACATTTTAGGAGAGTAATATCATGATTTTTCAACTTTATGTTTGAAATAAATAAGTTATAAACTACCTGTTAGCAGTTATGGAACAAATTCAAACCTTTGCTTGAATTTGGAACGGTAATGAAGTTCCTATTTTCATAATTAGTATGCAAATATAGCTATTCCTTTCAGTTTTAATGATAGCATGGAACTTAATGGTTTGCCCGTTGGTTCTTATAACCTGAGCCCCGAAATGGTAAAACTAACCAACAAAGCCCACGAAAAGTAATTAGCCATACTTTCAACATGCAATAAACCATGTTTAGCAACCAATAACTTGCGTAAATACACCACATCCTCAATTTTCGCTAATAAGTACATCACCCTCTATTTACGACGAATCCTGTCACATACAGTCGATGGAAAAAGTATTGGCAACCCCCACGCTAGCTAAATAAAATTGGCTGTAACCTTGGAATGCATTATACAATTGGCATGAAAATGTGTTCGCATTTAGCAAATATAATGTAGTTTTCGATTATAATCATGATTTATTAATTAAAATTTGATAAACAGAGTTTTTAAATAAGTTATTGGAAAATTTGCAAAATTAATCCGCAAAAAGTATTGTCAAGATGTGGCCAAATTAATTACGCGAAACAATTTTCTTCATCACCTACCATATTTCATTACGGTAAGTTAATTAGGTGAAAAAATATGACGATAGCTACATTTTAAGTCAGCAGTTGTGTTGTCTGGAACCAAAATGGCGACACCAAACGAGTTATATTTGGCGCGGCGAGAAATATTCATTTTGTTTTCGCAAAAAAAACTTGGATATCAACAATCAATGGAAAGCCTACTTTTCATATTTACTATTGGAAATGTAACCAAGAAATTTAAAATGACAATTTTAGTTTCTGCTTTTCCATGATGCGGAAGAAAAAATGTCACCTACGCCTAAACGCAAATGATGAATCAAGCAACAAATTACATGAAATCGGAAGATTGCAACACCTAAAACCAGTTAGAATTTGAGAACCAACTGTGGAGTCAATATTTGATACAATATGGTGATCAATCAGAAATCATGCCATGGGGTTTTAGGGTTCAGTAGCCCTATAGATGAGAAGGCCCCCGAAACGAACCAACTCAAGGTATTTAAATCAGCTAGATACCACCCTAAATAGCTTCTAATGGATGAAGAAGGGTCTAGTGGTCTCACATAAGTAAATTTAACTTATTCGGTGCGGTTTGGATGGTTAGAGTTTGGAGGATGCAAAATGAGGCTCTCATAAATGAATGCTGCCGTCTCGGAGTCTAGCTCGGAGGAGGATCGATTATGGGTTGGGGTTGAATGACTAGGTCGTTGCGTAGTTAGCTGGTCATTATCGATGAAGTTATAACCAATGAGGTCTAAATAATCATTCCAAGTGATAATTTGAAAAAAGTTGGCAAAAACCTGAGTTAGGAAGGAATTTAATGTTCCAAAAATGCAGTGACCCCAAGCATGTAGCCAAATTAGCAATGCAAGTTTTTGGGGATCTACAAGGTTAAGCTTCATTCGTTGGTTGCACAGTCTACCGATATAAATCTGATTGTCTGAGTTGAGAAAGGAGAGACTGGTGGAAAACCACTCGTCAAAAAACGAGCTGCCCACAATTTCGAACGAAGATTAGGCAGCCATGTTCAAAAGCGTTATAAAAAGATTTTTCGAATCAATTCCAATGCGTATTTCTGTTCTTATTGCGTCGAGGGGAGGTGATATGTATTATTAGAAGCAGTTTGTCGCAATAAAATAAGGGTTGCCAATACTTTTTGCGGGTTAATTTTGCAAATTTTCCAAAAAATTATTTAAAAACTGTGTTTATCTAATTTTAATCAATAAAACATGATTACAATCGAAAACTACATTATATTTGCTAAATGCGTCCAAATTTTCATGCCAATTGTATAATGCATTCCAAGGTTATAGACAATTTTATTTAGCTAGCGTGGGGGTTGCCAATACTTTTTCCATTGACTGTATATATATAAATTTCGCCATTTCGAGTCAGGCGTTCGAACACATTCGAACACACATTTTTCAAACATTCTTTATCCCAGAACACAGATCAGACATACATATTTACACACACGGTAATAATGACCAGAACGAATTATATCTCTTCTATTTTTTTGGTGTCATATTGCACTGCAAATTTATACCTGATCAAGACCACAACAGGAATATCACCCACAAATTTGGCCTCTGTCCTCTCGCCCCACGCCCCTTGTCGATATCACCTCGTCTTCAACAACATTTCCACCTCGGACTTACCAACTACCCGTAATGTTCCGCTTACCCTGACGAAACGCAGCTTTCCCGACAATTTTATTCCGTGGCTGACACCAATCAATACTTCGCCACAACTGGACGTTCTCCAAAATAAAGGCTGGCTTTGCGAAATTGTCATTTTCTTTGTTTCCATAAATTCGCCAAATTATACAAAATCCCACGAAAAATCGTTAGGATATTGGATCACCACTCAAAGCAGTTACTATTTTAATCTAAATCGTAAAACAAATTTGGAACTTTATCCGGAGAATGTGTACTTTCTCTTATTTCTTAGAGACTCAAAGATATTATTACGTTTAAATTCACCACTGTACTCACAGCCCTTAACTCTTAAGAAACAACTACCAGTCAATTTCGCGGTTTTAATATTTCTCTTGGAAAATTTGGTGCGGCTATGTCACAAGATACGTCTGGAGAGTGTTCCAATTCTGCAAAATTTTGTCTGCACTACTACAAACTTAAATTCAATAACAATAACCCCCTCAAACTACCCGCCACTTTCGGAGCGTAATTGGATCGACCACCCCTTTTCTCAATCAAATCTTATATCAGAAACTTTAATGATTACTGCTTTGAGTAAGCTTAATGCAAGCACTCATTTCCAAATGTTAGATTCTCTGTGTTATTCAAATCTATCGGAGCATTGTAACTACCCGACGTTTCGTCACGGACGACTTATCCAAGAAAATATTCGTGCCGATAATCAAATTGTGACCACATCTTTTCCCGGATTTTCATTCATCTCGTGCTACGTGGTGTCTAGTGGGGTTTCGTTCATTCTGTATTTAGCACCTTACGACCCCTTCGTGTGGATCGTCACAGTTGCCACACTTATTTTATCTTCTTCCCTCCTTTCCTTAGGATTTTACCTTTCGAATAAACAATTTTACCCCCTTAAACTACTCCTATATTTTTTCGGTTGCTTGATCGACGAGGTGAACAGGCTGCCTAAAAAATTAAGTACCTTTCTTCCCTTTCAAGTCCTAAGTATTGCATGGCTCTTGGTCTCCATAGTGATCAGTAATTGCTACCTGAGTAGTTTCATCACTAATTTAAACTCACCCATTCCCGGGGAACTATTCGACAAGTATGAAAAAATTTCGTGCCAAGTGCAACCCCCTGAATCTTTAAATTTCTCCATGATTTATGCCAGATTTAAATTGGGGGAGCATTTGGAGGGTGAAAACATTGCAAATTTTACTATTCCACCAATCGTGCAAAATTTGGGGGGATTTTGCTACACGATTTTATCTGAATTTGCACCATCTTACGGACAAAAATATTACCTGGGAAATTACAAATTCTCCCAATATTTTTATCACGAAGTGACATTTCAATCGAACACATTTGCACCACATTTACAACGTTTGTTGTATTCCTTGATGAATCCAAGGATTCGCTGGTATCCGGGGACATTACGATTTTTAGATAATAATGTAACCACAATTAATCAGGAGATTGAGGAAGAAATTTTGCAATGTGATAGATCGGCTTTTATGGGACCATCGAATGAGGTGGATACCTACTTTGAATACTTGAGGAGAAATTATCCCACGAAAAAATGGTATCGCGGAGAAAAAACAATTTTTGACAATCCGGTCGGATTTAAATTTCAGGTTGGAAGAGAATCAAGGATGGTGCAGTATTTTAAAATGTTTTTGGATGCAGGAATGTACGCCCTGGTTTCGAATCAGGTTGCTCGGAATGCGACATTATTTCGAGAGAGAGGGCTCAGAAAAGGTGACAAATTTCGGTTCACAAGCCCCTTAAGGGCGGTCAAGCTTGGGGACAGTGTGCAAACTGTGTTCATTCTACTGGTCACATTTCTAGCCGTAGCGTTTTTTATTGCGGTTTTTGAAAATGTGAAATATAATAAGGCACTTATCATTAAAGGGATTAGATTAAGTTGGACACAATTTATAAAAACTGCGAAATTCAGTTGTAAGAAAATAAGGTTTAACTTCGATCGATTAAAGAAGGCCATTATTATAAAGCTAAATGTGGGAAATTGATGCACAAATATTTGTAGAGAAACAAGTTGTAACTATTTGCAAAACTGTTGGGGTAAATAAAATGATAAACTCAAACATAAAATGAGACGCATCCTCAAAACGCCTCACTAATTCCGTATTTGGTCGCTCGGTGAATAGTTCATTGTTCGTGTGTCATATTAATATTAGTACACTTTATTGCTAACTGCAGTGCAAAAAATTCCATAGAGTTAGGGGACGTCGATAAACTATGTTACGCGAATTTCTAGACCCCCCTCTCCCTCTCTAACATAGGGACGATGCCATTGGAGCCTTAGACTCCCCTCTCACTCTTGCGCGACATAATTCATGTACGGTCCCTTACTCTGTACATGCTGGCATTAATTGCTTCATAAATATTAAATTAATACAAGCTTCTACTGATTGATAAATACATATCTCATTATGTTTTTTCTATCATACTACAAAATCATAATTCTAGTTAACCCGATAAGTTACATATCTGGGTAGTTGCTCCGAACGATAATGATAGTAGTCAAAATTTAGTATCAGATTTCTTAGAGTGAGTGTATTGGTGATGCTTAGTTACTTTATCCAAGACGTACATAAATTTAGACTGAGTTTAAGCCACGATAGTTTCTTCCCTCTGTAAATTTAATCTCAATAGTGATCTTCTTGTTAAATAAGGGAGGGACGTGCATAAAGGATACTTCCGGTTAATGGTCAACATGCGGATCAAGTCACGCGGAATTACAAATGTGCACAATAGTAATTTGGAGGTCAAAAGGATTTAGAAATTGAGCGCATGGTTTACGTTTGTCCCAGACATTGTTCATTTCTCCATCATCCGATCAGGGTTCAAACTTCATCTAGTAAATTCTGCAGAGACGTCACCACTTTCTGTTACTTCAAACTGGAGTAGAAAAGTTCCTCCTCAAGTGTATTCATAAATCGTGGAAACATTAATGATAAGACAATATTATGAGCAATTAACATTGCAAATTGTGTATTTTTTTTTGTCGCGTGCAAATTGTAATATTTGTGTATGAATGGTCGTTTGCATTATTCAATTTACTTCCATTACACATCTAGAACCGACTGGTAGGTTGCTGTGCAAGGTGGCTGACGTGGCTAGACAACGCCCTGATATGTACATACATTTATTCATAAATTCTGCCTGGATAAAAGTAGTCAGACTATCAGTTGGTCAGTCTGGTCAAATTTTACATTCATATTTTAAAAATTAAATATGTAAAGTCACGTCTTAAATAAAAATCAAGTATTCGAAATTAAATTCAATATCAAAAAGATGTTTTCCAATCGTAGTCAACCTAACTAAAGAAATAATCCTAAATCCTAAATCAAATAATTTGACTGGATTTAACTAGAAATGGTAAGAAATTAATTTTACTTCACTAAAATATGCACACCGTATTTACAGGATTTATTTTATACCGTCCAACGTAAATATTGTTTATTCCAAATAAAAATAATATATTTTTTGATATTTTTGTTTTTTGTTTCTTCAATTTTTGATATTCGTCTCAAAACCTTTCATGATAACACTTCCAATGAAAATAATCGATACTTATCGTAGAATACTTTCAGCGTTGGGGAAGTAAAAATAAGCTGGCAGATATGGAAACGATACGTATTCTATATAAGAAAAAGAGATTTGCCTAGTAGGCAATGCCTACTATACCTATTTGTTAAATTTTTTCCACAATTTAACCCACTACTTCACCTCATCATCACAATCTTTCTGGAATTTTCGCTCTAAGTACTACATATGAAAAGACAGATCTTTGAAAACCGTGGTACATCTAAGTGACATGTATGCACACCCTTCCGTTTCCTTCATAATGACGAATAACGCTGTTTATTGCTTAAAAGTTCTGAATATGTGGTGATTGATTTTATTGAAATATCTACGTGGATTTTTTCCATACTGCATGATTCATAATTGGTGCAACTTTTTCAAGAATATTTGATGCGCAGAAAAACTAAGAAGCTACAAAAGTTTCATTACTCAATTTGACAAAATTATGGATGGGATTTAACATTCTAAGTATTGTAAGTATGTATAATTTTGAGAGGCAAAAAATTCCATTTTTTCATGCAACTTTTTATGCAATTATGAAAATTACTGTCTGCAGAAATCTTTTTTTATTGATGTGCCCCATTGTGCCAATGATTCAGTCGTATCGATAAAGACGCTGCGATTATGATATGAACTTATGCAAAATGTATATGCAAGTGTTCACTAATAGACAAGATTTTTTAAATGAATTAATCATTAATAATTAATTTAAAAACTCTCTCATGCAATGTACCCATTGAACTTTTAAAAAATGATGAAAGATTTAAAACCCAATTACTAAATACACGAATAAATAATTCACTTTATAAATTTTTGATACTTATTCAAAGTGAAATGTAATTGGAATGAAACAATTTACGGTTATCGATTTACAGCCGTTGATAAATTCTGTAAAACAAAACCCAAAATATAAAATTTTAATCAATTTCATAAATTAAATAATTTAATTTAATTTTGGTAGAAAAAATAATTTTAATAAGTTTTAGGTTAATAAATTTATTTATTTTTTTTCTACTAAGTCTTGATATTCGAAATATTGAAAATTAGTCAAACTAAACTTTTTCTTCTCAAACTACTTATCATTCAATTGCAAATAAATTATGCAAATTCACTAGTTTATTCAGTTACGAGTCGTGTTGGAAGTACATCAGGGACCTTTTTGTCTATATTTAAAATAAATATTTAAAATATTTTTTTTTAATTTCCATAACGACACTATCTTTGGGGACACTTTCAATTTCTGACAGATTTCCTTGACACGCAATCCTGTACTAGATAAATATTGCATGTATCCTAATTCTCGTTTGTTCACGCGAAGACTTGACCTTTTGCCTCATTTCTCCGAAAAATTTCCCAAAAAAACTAACAGGTGTGCAAGAAAGAGGCGAATTTATAATTAAAAATACCTCGCCAGAGGAATCGGGAGAAACTTTTAGGACACACTCAAGTGTCAGCGTTGCTTATGTTCAATCTATCAAACTTAATAAAATATATGTACCTTTGTTTCACACTGGTTTGAAATTCGACATGGTGTAACTGACGAATGAAGAATGAAGTTACTCATACTTCCGCGACGATAAAATTTTGGTTGCTAAGTTTAGTACGTATATATATGTACGTGTTTTTAAAATATTTTGAAAATAATATTTAAAATTGTATGAAATTTACATTTTAAACTCGTTAATCCTTGAGCTTATAGGTAGTTATTTATACACGTTTTGTTTTGCTGGACGTTGAAATGGATGCCAGGCAAATAAATCCTGCATAAATTATTCCAATCATGATGGTGCAAGCAGTGGTAAAGTTGAATTACTTATGTATATTAATTAAGGATAGAAATATAATGCATTTCAAAATCACATTCGTATGTATCGATAACAATCATTTCAAAGTCTTACCCCACGATTGCCTGCTTCTAAATTCTTCCCTCCATCCACTGAACAAATCCTTCTCTATCATCCGCTCAGCTTAGCATCTCGTTCCTGAATGATTGGGCGCAGGTGTGGAATTACTGCAAACGAAAGCGTTAGCACGAAGGTCTCGAATATATTTTCAGGTGATGGCGCAATTATCCTTACATTTGTTCTCCTTTACGACTTCAAACGATCCGGATCTTGCGACATAATTGACTGAATATTTTGCCTTCCGAATTAACAAATTCTTGGTAGTTTCTATTTTCCACCTCAAGGTCGGTTTGAGCTAACATAAGGCCATGATTCAAAGACTACATAGATACGTCAACTTAGAAATCTGGATGATCTTTATCTTTGAGTATTTTCCAATTCTTTTGCAATCTTCTTTTCTATTTTTTTCAAATCATCGGGATTTTCATGCATTTAAAATATTTACTATTACTAGCATTTAAAATTAGAACTCTTTTTGAATCTCTTGAATTTTGTAGATGGATAGAAATGATCTAACAGATTACTCCTAACCTTCCATTTGCTACATCGATTATGGAAGTGTTTGGGAGTATGGCGCATATGTATGAAAGTATGTCGGTCATAGTTTGGAACCCACCTTCTGCAACATACATTTGTACCTATTTTTAAAACTCAATTTCTTAATAATTGCATGGAATGCAACATCTTATCAAATATTTTATCTGTGCCCGGGATAGCAACCACTCGGTAAATTTCTAAAATTTACGAGATTCATAACTAATTTGCGAAAAAAAGTGTGAAACGTATATAAAGAAATGCTCTCCTACCAAAGCTTTCAGATTTTTCAATATTTCGTTCCGTGTCTTAGGGACCCCGGCGTGCTTTGGCCACATCTGGGGCGACAGCCTCCTCAAGGTGTTCAAAATCTTGGACATCTCGACCACCTGCTGGTTCTTATTGGCTTTCATACTTGACGAGAGTTTTGACTTAGTGAGTGATAGCTTGATAAGTTACTTCACCGATTTGTACAGCACGAACGATAGCCCTTTTGTGGAGACATTGTTCTTAAATAGGTTAAATATGTTAGAATATGGCATTTCATCCGTTATCACGATTTCCCATGCAGACCAGACTAATAAAAATGTGAGAAAATGGGATAGAATAATTCATGCAAAGTAATTGAAACTAAGAATCTTGTTCAGTAAACTATATTCCGTAACGCTGCTTGTAGCTCCTGGCACATAGCCGTGCCTTTAGTCTGTCAATGGAGTTGTCAGCATTCTTCTTTATTGCGTAGTCCTATTTGCCATCCAAAGGTCCTTAAACCTTCAGAATAATTTACTCGATCGGATTCAGATTTCTCGTTCCAACTTTACTCGCTATACTTTTTCAGTGCACAAAGTTCTCTTCTCACTTTCGGTTTCGTTTGGTTTCGATCATGATGCCTTTCTGGACCAATTTTATAGCTGGTCTTTCAACCACTTTCGAGTTACTTCAACCATTTACTATATATGAATGTAAAATATATATGTAAGATATATACCTACAAACATCAGTCTGGCCATTTTTAGGCACTGCGCTCAAATCGCCTGAAAACTTTCCAATTACTTGCTTGCATCTTTCCTTCCCACACATTTGTCGCCCCAAGTCCTGCCACGTTTGCCTCTACCGTGCCTCTCAGAAGGGGCGCGCTGTCCTCTGAGGGAAATTATTGATTTCCTTCACTGAGCCATTTGAGGACAAAATCCCTTTGATCTTTTCAAGATTAGTGCAGCAAATCTTGATAGCTTAGCCTACCATGTCCAAGGGTAAATATCCGCCTGTTGCAGCCCTAATCGACAGCTTTGATTTCCCAGCGGTAATATTCATTAACCCTGAATAATAAATAGTATCAATTATTCTAAACTGATCCCAATCTTTTTTGAAGTTCCTGCGAGTTAAGTGAAATTTCCTTGCATAATATCCACGAAGTTGTGAGAGGGAAATAAACTGGTCATACATACATAAATACAGCCATTACACGAAAATTTGCTCAATCCTGTTACGAAATTGAATTGAATGTCATAGAAAATATTGTTGTGGTCGTAATTCTTCTGTGCCTGTCGTCATACTAGTATTACTCATTTTCTAAATGTTCTATATCTTTCAAAATTTTAACTTTATTCAGAATTTAGTTTTTCTGATCGGTGTTGTTGACATGTTAAAAACGTGGTGCTAAGAACTCGGAATAGTTATAACCGATTTATTCATAAGTAGATCATGTCATCGTATTCATACGTTGTAAATCATTCAAATATGCAGATTGTTGTTGGTCAAATATGTCACAGTGTTCACTACTTAACATGCAGATTATTACAGCATTCCTGGGTTACTTTTAACATTTAAATATGTCCTGCTATTCATGTGAAATTTCGAACCTACTCATTAGATATATTTATTTGCATTTCTGGAAACTTAAATTTTATTTATGTAACAATAGAAATATTTATATGTAACATGTTTAAGATAAAATAGTATTTAAATAATTTCCAACATACATAAAAATATATGTTTATATGCAGTGCCCAAACTTGCCTGGCCCGGCCCTGGGAACTTTTCCTGGCCCGGCCCATTTAATAATTTACTATGAGTTTATGCATAACATTCTAATTCTAAACTTGTGTGCTAAATCAGATCAATATGATGATAAGCTTATTAATGACGTCCAAATTAGTAAAGGTATGACTTTATTAAAGAATATTTACTACTTCGACCACTCTATCTCGTACTTCAAGGTTATACAATCTTAATTTTGCGACATTTTTGGGAGGCGAAATCATTAATCACCTCATCGAAGTCAATATCATCTGCAACCTCTCTTCCAATAGAAATTAACGCAAGGGCGTTAAGCCTCTCCTGACCCATTGTCGACCTTAGGTAATTCTTGACTATTTTCATCTTCGAAAACGACCTCTCATTTGACGCAACAGAGACGGGCAGAGTCAGAAATATCCTAAGTGCTGTCTCGCAGTTTGGGTAGGCAGACGCTAAGCCATTGGCGTAAAGAATGTTAAGGACATCCATGGGTCCCAATTGAGGAAGGTCTCTGCCAGTTTCGTTAAATGCAGATATGGTGGTCTCCAGACTCTGAACTTCATTTAAAAATGTAGGACCGGAAAAATCGGAAGGATATTCATGACACAAATCCTGCATGCATTTTTGTTTCTCTTGAATTTCCATCTCTTTAAGGTTGTGACCCCACAAAAATTCAAAAGTCTCCGTGCACTTCTTAAAGGCGTCGAATCTGCGGGAGATTTCGGAAATGAGCTTCTCCATTAATTTGTCAAAAAAATCGGCTTCAAATCGTTCATAGTTGGTTTGCTTTTGCGCAACCAGAGCATCCGAACGGTCCATATAACGTGGATTTATCCCTCTTCCCTGACGAATATTTTCAAATCCACTTGACATCTCTATTCCCATGTTTTCGGCAATTTGTTGCGCCAAGACTTCGGATGACTGAAATCCGGTTTCCTTGAAATTCTCCAACCGAGTTTTGAGGACATTTAATTTCTTCTTGGCTATACTCACATCAATTGTTTTATCTTGCAGGTTGAGATTACAGATGTTTATTTGGAACAAAATATGGTTCCAAATAGTGATTCCAAGTAAAAATTTATAGTTTAGCATGTCCCGCAATCTGCTAAGGGCATTGGCATTCACATCCGAAGTGAAAGACTCTGAGGTTGAAATTTCGGTAAGGGCGTCAACGATTTCTGGGTACTGGTCATATAATGCAGAGACGGCGGCGGTTTTTGATGACCATCTTGTGTTACTTTGATATTTCAGGGTTAGCTTGACTTTAGATTGAAGAACATCCCATCTTGATGTTGATCCGGAAAAAAATAAGTAAATATTTTGGACGTCGCGAAGAATCAGCTTTGCGGGAGGTACTATCTCCGCTGCATTAACCCCCACCAAGTTCAGGCTATGTGCCGCACATGGTAAAAATTTTGCCTTGTCATTTATTTCCAAAATTCTTGCTTGGACTCCAGAATAGATGCCCGCCATGTTTGCTCCATTTTCGTAGCCTTGTCCTCTGCAATCCATCAAGTCCAATCCATCCATTTCCAGCTTCTCCTGGATGACTTTAGAGAGTCCAAGCCCGGTTTTATTGGTCGTAGTGATAAAGTCTATAAAACTTTCAACAACTCGGCAACCCATTTCTTTGCATTCCACTGTGCGAATAACTTGAGAAATTTGATCTTGTCGAGAGGAATCCGGAGTGCTGTCGAATAAAATTGAAAAATATTTTCGTTCCTTAATGTCATTGACAAGTTTTGTTCGAATTCTTTGGCCACAGAGCAAAATAAATTCATTTTGGGAGATGGCACTAAGATAACTTGGGCTGTTTTTTTGTAAGTGATCGACGTGGGCGGCCAAGGGGGCATAATACTTCGAAAGCAGCTTGATGAGGTTCAGAAAATTTCCACAATTTGGATCGGTTATTTTTTGACTTCCACCAAATTATTCTTGGCTAAAAAAATATTAGGATCAATTATTAGGACGTAAAATATAATGATAGAGGACTACCCACCTAAGAATAGTACGGCGTCTACTATTCCACGCAAAACCAATCTCCAATGATTGATGTTTTCATCATAGGTTTTCACACAAGTGCCTGTTAGCGATGTGGGATCCTTGACATTTTTTAGGAAACATTTCCATGTCCGCGTCGCGTCGAAATGGCTAAGGCTGTCCTCGTGGTCTTCAACTCCCCGCTTCGCGTGTTTGAAATCCTGGAAAGCGATATTTCCAACCCCCCAATTACTCCATGGTGATTTGTTTCCAGATTTGGAGGAGAAAAAGCAACATGGAAGACAAAATGCGCTATTAGAAATCTTGCTGAATCTCAGCCAATCACGAAAATATGATTCGCCATTCTTCTTTGATCCAGTAAAATATCTTCCCGAAAATTTGTGACCGTTAACTGGGACGAAAGTAAAGGTAGACTCAAAATTTGGCACTGACTGCAAGATTCTGTTCCGATTTTCCTCGTTCAGGATTTGGGGCCAACTACTCGGATCAAACAATGAAATTGCAGCGTCGTCATCAGCATCCATTTCGACTTCGGAGGTCGCCAGAAATTCTTTATTTTCAATATTTTCATTAGGAATTTTAACGGGTAGAGAAGACGTTTCCAAATCAATCTACATTAAATACATTTGAACAGTATTATTTATTGGTCAGCTTTGATGCCAAATTAATTTTGCTCAATAAAAAATGAGCTTGGCATAATTTTTTTAAAGTTCAGAACCTGAGCAGACACGATTGCTTCCTGATTACGTGAACCATCCGAACGTACATCGTCTACAGAAATTTGCAATGATGTTGAAGTTGTTGCCGGCGAATCCGTCTGCTTAATAATTTCATTAATTTTCAATTTAGCGATTCTAATTTTAAGGAATTTTACCACAATATTTACAATAAATAATCGTTCAGAAAGTGTCACAACTTACCACTGAGATATCCGAATGAGGCTGTGTAGGTGACTTAAAAAACCGCTCGGCCTGCTTCCTTAATTTTTTATCCTTATCTTCTATTTCTTTCTGTTTCTTACGTTTTTGAGCTCCGGAGGGTTCTTTCGACACATCACTAATCGGTTTCTGGTTATCCAGTTTATGTTTCCTCGTCATTGCGGGATAGTAGTACCGATAGAATTTGTGAAATTTAATTGTAACAAATTTAAGCTTGGATTTTGATGGTAAAAAGAAACCTGGCAATAAATTCCCGCAATTAGTTTGTCGGATTAGGAAAGTTGAGAAGCGTCTCAAAAAATTTTGGTTATACTGTGCAGAGTAAATGAAAAGATGGAAAATGAGAACATGTGCAATTGTTAACATACAAACTTCTAACTACTTTTTTACACAAATTACTTAGGCTTCCTAAGTAGAAAGCACAAACAATTTTTTCAGGTGTTTGCTTAGTGTGTTAACTATCGATGCGCACTTAGGATAGGTATATTAGTGTCAATGTTTAGGTTTTATGTTTGGTGTTGGTTACTGAAAAACTATTTTTATTCATTTTAAAATCAACTGCAGTCTGAATATTTTCTAATTCTTTCAGCTAAAAAATGCATGCATACATAATTATCCATTGTTGCCACTCGTGTAAAACTGAAATAGCCTACATAATAGGCCACAATATGCCTGAACAGTGAAGGATGACCTCAGGCCTCTGCCTGTTTTAGGATTTTGAGGTCGACCTCAGTAAGACATGAGGTCGACTATTATTTTGAAAATGAAAACCTTTAAAACTAGTCGTTAACCAAAGGCTTCGGTAAGGTCAAGGCCGATCGCGCCGTGGCTTTAGGTTCACGATCTGAGGTTTGGACAGAAATTATGAGACCTTGAAATCAGTGCTCTTAACTAGCAGGGCCAAGAGAGCTTTTGGTGTGCTGGACTCGGCTCGATAATAACCGAGTCGAGCTGAATTATCTCGAACCGGACTAAAGTATTTGCTTGGCTCGAGCTCCAAAGTTAACCAGCTGGGCCGAGCCAGCTCGAGTTTTCCTGCAGTAGTATGGAAGTGGTATGAAACATATACACGAAAAATTTCAAATGAAACAGAATGTATCGATAGATGTATATTTTGCAAAACATTTTACATGATCTAGTGCACAAATTGACGCAATTGTTATTTAACCATTTTGATACTGATATGCGCATAAATTTATATTTTGTGTTCTCAGTTATTGTTTATTTTAGGTTCAACATTAGCACGCTACGCCACTGCTCAAAATCTTCTAAACACTTAAATAATCGCCTGTGCAATTTTTTTGATGGACACCAGGGCCCGGCCCTCTTCGGGGCCCGGCCCTGGGGAAAACCCCCACCTGGCAGCCCCTCGTAAGGGCCCTGTTTATATGCATAAAAATATGTCCATGATAATTATAACAAACTGCATTAAAGGTCTCATTACTACTTTGTAATGTATCTACTATTCTTTCAATAGATAGTCATGCTTATGTAAATATATGCTAAAAAATTAACTAATTGACTTAAAACTTCTATTAAAGCAAACCTGTCGACTTTTATAGGTTACTGTCTACATACATATGTATAAAAACGCAAATTTTCACGTTAATAAATTAACAGCTACATAAATATTCTGTGGGTAAAATTGCATTTTCTTGAATGCGTCCACGAAAGTAGACACATTCCTGTATCGAGCGTCATCAATTCATGCATTTCTTCTACGTTACTATAAACATTACTTCATACAGAAAAAAAACTTATAACTTCTCAGAAAAAAAAATCTTTATTTCTTCAAACGCATATGTATTTAACAATAACAACCGAAACCAATCTAACGATACAATCTGTTACATGCCTAACACAACATGCATGCAAACATATGTAACTCTTCCTTGCATTCTTATTCACCATCCACGAAACAGCCCAATTTCACCCCACAGCAGGTCAAAGTGCAAAGGTAAGGACAATATCCCAGCGTGACAACAAATCAAATTTCTAAGAGACTGGGATTTTGAATATTGGTAATGCATAACAGTAAGTTATCAAAAACCCAATAAATTAAATTGCCACGCATATTTATCTATATAGGTACATACAAACGTACATATTTTAATTTAATTAGTTTTGTAATTTCTGGAAATTTATTTAAGGTTGGAATTAACCTTAAATAAAATTCAATTTCAATTTCATCGGCATGAATTTCATGAATGGCAAGATTTTTTGATAAAGTTTCAAATATTGTGAAATTTTCATAAATCAGTGTTTCATGTATGTTTTGGCTCTGCACTGTCTTAAATTGAAATTGTTCTATACATATATTTAAGTATTTTTATTGACTGGGAGGGAGAGTTGTATTATTTATGACATTTCTAGAACTGGAAACGACTGGAAACGACTGGAAAGTTTGCAAGTCGCTGACGTGGCAAAATCACGCCATTATGCGCACTTAAATCTGCCTTGACAAGAGTAATCATGCTTAACTAAGTTCTGCTTAATTTTGCATTAATGTTGCAAAAATTCTTTACAATACAGTTCAATTTTTTGTAGAAATATAACAACTTGACAGGAGGGCGGGAGTTAAAAATGGTAAGAAATTAATTCTACCTGACTTTAGGCACAATGTAAAAACTAATTAGTTCATAAAAATAATACCTAAATCTGGATTATCCCTTAATCAAGCCTCCCCGTCGGGATAAATTTACATCCCACATCCTGCACTCGATTGCCATGCACCATTTTTGAACACGTAGTATGTACATCTCGTCTCAAAAACTTTGATAATCATAATTTGAGCAAAAATTTGAAAGTTTTTAATAATTCTCTCATTTATCAAATTAATGGCTCGTCCGATTTGGGCAAATGTATGTAGTTTTCCGACCTGTTCCCTAAGTGCAAAAATTCTACCGCAAAATGCAGTTCTACATAAAAATGTCGCAATTTGTCTTAGAAATGGTAAGTAATTAATCCTACCTTACTCTACGCAGTTTCTATAAAATGATATCCTTGGAAATTAAAAAAAACATATGTCGTTCAGATTAATAATGCACATGTTGAGTAAAAATTGTGCAGTTTTTAAAACAATTTTCAAATTTACCAGTTTCACGGCCTTACACCAATTCGATAGTATCTGACTTTCAACTGGATCATTTTTTGTTAATCTGGCGACAACATTTTCAGTCATTGGACATGGATGAGATAATTTCATCTAAATCTCTTCAGGCAAGTACCAACACGATTTACATATTATAGGTTTATTCATTGAAGTAAAGAATTGTATTGGCAGAGAAACATACGCGATTTACATATGTATGTACATACTTATGTACGAGTTATTCTAATCCAATTAAATAAAAATTGGAAATTACTTTGTAAATATCATCATTATCGTCAAATGCAAAAGTAGATGATGGCGTTCTAATTACAGATCCACCAAGATGACCAACGAGATAAATATATCCTCTCATCTTTCTCCAGTTTGGACCGGAAATAGTGTCATCATCTTCTTCCCATCTTATCCAGCTCATCCTACTAAGTTAAGACAAGCTCCGCGTACGGCATGCGCATCAATATTTTAGTACTTCTTCTATAAGTGAACGATAATACATCACGATAAATATTAGAAAATGCAGATTTTTTGTCTACCCACCCTTTCTCTATCTCCTCATCCTATACGTGTTTAACTGAAGTTGGCAAGAGTTGTGTAATGTGAAGTTGGTTAAGGTGCCGGGGGTTCAAAATTTCACATGTGCAGAACATCATAATTGCGTGACTTAATTTTTACACAATTATAACGCCATTTTTTATTTAAAAATTTCGAATAGTCGAATACTGTAGATTATGTTACTCCGCATTAAAATATTTGTAGTTCAAAATTTATGCACAACTCCTACAGATATGCAAAAAAAACTGTGATATGAATTTGGAAATTAATTACCAATATAGATAATTGGTATTACAGTAATTGCGAACGTGATATTAGATACATATGTACGAGTCAGCAATGCTGGTGATGTTGCTGGATTCAACTAACTTTTCAATTAGATATTTAGTAGTGGAATTGATTATATCTCACTTACAACAAAAGTCCTATAATTCACTACATATATGTATGCAGGACTTGGGTAATATACATATTATGCGCACAAATATAAATTGCAGGCCAAATTATCCATACCCATTTATCCATTGCTACTGCTCTTTTTATTGTAGTTGTCCACTCCTACTTCGAGCAAAGAACTAAGAATAGTCACATTTCTTTTTGCCTGGACTTGAGATGGTAATCAATGCAGTTTAAGATGCAATCAATGAAATTGGTATTAATAAACTGGTATTGTGGTGTCCATTGTATAGGGACACCGATGTACTTAATTTTTAGCCCTAAAAAGATTAGATTAGTTAATCTATATAAGGGTTGCTATTAATCTTGCAAATTGGTCCAATGCGTCATAATCTCCATGAATCAATTCCTGTTGCGGGTAGGGTTGTCAATATGTCATGTCGAGGAGTAAATGTCGTGTCATGTCGAAAGTGTCAATGTCATGTCATAAATGTCCGTAAATGTCGGTAAATGTCATTGTGCCGAAGTATATGACATTTATGACAAATATGACGGACAAATTGGACATTTATGACATTTATGACACATAATGTAAATAAATCGCTAGACCCCTTGTGACAGCAATCTGTTGAAAATAGACCACAATTTCGTTTTGCACCTGGTCCGTGAGAAACACACATGTGGGTTTTAAATTTTTTTCTCAACTTTCCTTTCGTCCGTTTATTCAAATGACGATTTTGAAACCTGATCATCTCCGTGTTTTTTAATTAAGATTTTATTTCTTGTATGTAACAGTCGATAATTTCAGCATTTACGAGCTTAGAATTTTTTTACGATAAGATAGAAACAAAATAGTTAAATGTCTGTATAATTTAAAAAAAGAGTTAAAAAATCTTCATTCTAAACTCCTAATTTCATAAACCTCCCTTTGTAAAATTATTCACTTTTAGAAGAAATAAAACCTTCTAAAAAGCACACAGCGATTAACAGGTTTTAAAATCGCCATTTGAATACATGGAAGATGGGAAAGTTGTAAGACACAAAAATTCAAAACCCGATTGAGACTTAGAGAATGTTAGTCTCATAGTTGGAATATGACTTCGAAAACATTAGTTTAATACATATAAACTAGCTTATCATCTCTCCCTTAATGGCTTTATTATGTAGCAGCAAGCCACCATTAATTGTCGCCAAACTGTTGCTACTAGAGTAAGTTCAACAGAATGAGAGATGAGTCATAGAACGTAATTTGATAAACTTTGGGTGTTTTAAAACAAGTTTTTGAACATAAATATATAATTTCTTGTTGATTTACATATTACAAACAGATGGATAGAATTGAGACTAGAAAATATTTTTGCTACGGTGGTTCCACGTATGTTCGTAGAGGGCAGTTTTTTGTAAATGTCATAAATGTCCAAAATGTCAATGCCAATGTGTCACGACATGTCATGACATTTGACAAATTGACACATTGACAAATATTGACATTGACACGCTTTTTTAAATGTCAGACATTTGTGACATTTATGACATTTATGACATGTCGACATGTCATGACAAATGACATATTAACAACCCTAGGTGCGGGAAATAGCTTACCAGTATCCAATGTGCTGGTGTATTGCATATTGGGATACATTCTTTTCATTTTATTTAGAATTTGCTCGAAAAGTTTGACAGTTTTCCATTTCCATTGGGCCACTGACTCTTGGCCACGGTGTGTGCTTTACTTATCAAATAGATAATTAGTTTTCGATTCGGTGGCAAAGATTATTTGTTCTGAAGTAGATTAATATATTAGATTTAATACAGGGCTTGAAGTTTTTTTTAATTTACACATATTTTTCAAACTGGTTCTCATGCGTTTTAATCATGTACATAAAATATTTGCTATTATTTTAAGTCCATGAGAGTCTTGAATTAAAATGCATTGAAAATATATGTATGTCTACATAAATATAGAACTTTCCATGTGAATGAGAAGTGCTATGTTACTTCAATGGTAATAGCTTCAAACAGGAGATGTAGAGTTTTGCTCCTAGTTGGTGAAAAATGCAGCAAGTCAAGCCGCTGAACCATGCTTCGTAAGAAATCAATGCAGTCCAATTTAAATCAATGTCAGCAAAGCGTTGATTAAAGCATTGATCTCAGTAAAACATGTGCTAATGTTAACTTGCCAAATTTTCATTCATTACTTGCCCTTAACAAAACAACGTTGCACTAATTAATTCCAAAGACTGGGAATGTATTCGGTTAGTAATCAATAAAACTCTAACGTTAATTGCCAAGATATGCATTCCTTACTGCTTCATCCTTTGAACGGATCAACATTTATCCAATGTTCCTTTAATTTTTGATTTGTCGTTGACGTATGCACTAACTACATTTATACTTATAGGAATTGAAAAAAATAGTATCGCTACGATTTATGGATATATCAATTCCTCCTTAGGTGTATCTCTAAGCGAAATCCATGAAAAAAAGTATTACGCTCCTCATTATTAATTTGATAGTCGTGGAACTATGGATATGTATGATACGAAGGGAAATTTCATTTCGAAACTCTGATAAAGAACGTCCGGGAATGAATGGGAATGCGCGCTCTAGCGAGTATATTGACAAATCAATAAACCCGCGAACTATAATAATTTAAATTTCTGAAAGCCCACTTCATTAGGGTCAATTTTGTATATCACTCTTAAATTTCAAAAATGGATAAGGGTAGAAGAAGCTTGTTTGAAAGGGAGCTGTTAGCAAAACGAGTGATGGAGTTCTACAACACGACAGCCAACCGAGACTCCAAGGTGACCTGGAACTTTTTTAAGCAGGAAGGAATTCCAAGTTCAAATGTGTATTCCTACATAAAAAAGTTCAAGGATTCCGAAAATGTGCAATTCAAGAAGCCAGCTGGTCGTCCGGCGAAGCTAGCGACCACTCGAGTGAAAAATAGAATTGAAAAAATTTTCAAAACCAAGCCATCAACGTCAGTAGCTGTAGCTGCCAGGAAAGTCAAAATTTCCAAAAGCTACCTGGGGGAAATTAAGGTCCATAAATTAGGAATCAAAGCAAGGACCAAAAAACCTGCACCAAATTACAAGCCCGTACAAGAAAGTCGGATCAAGGATTGCTGTCAAAAATTGTTGAAGAAAATGCGTGGAAAAGTAGTGATCCTGGATGACGAAACGTATGTTCCGGTTGACCCTTCAAATCTTCCAGGGCGTCATTTTTTCATAGCTCGGATCCCTCTGAAGTGGCTTATGAAGAAAAAGTACGAAAAAAAGACAAATTTCCAAAGAAATATTGCATTTGGCAATGCATCTCCAGTCACGGACATGTATCAGACCCGGTAGTTCTCGAAGGGATTATCAATCAAGATATTTATCTGAAAAATTGCGTCAAGGCTGGATTGGAAGCATTTATTAATAGGTTTCACAAAAATGATAAAGTTTTGTTTTGGCCTGACCTCGCCACTTGTCACTATGCAAAGAAAGTGACCGAGTACCTCAGAAAGAAAAATATTGATTTCGTACCAAAAGATATCAACCCACCTAATGTACCCCAACTCCGCCCAATCGAAAAATTCTGGGCACGTTCTAAGTCAGTATACTCCCGGCTTCAAGATGTGCCTGACACCTTTCGAAAATTCAAAGGACGATGGAAGAAAATCACCTCGGAAGTGGCAAAAACTTCGGGAAAAAATTTAATGAAAAATCTTCGCAAGAAAATCGAACTAGTCGCCAACGGGGGTGTGGCGGCCTTAGCTATTAATTAAATTATGTAGGTACGTATTTGGTATTATACATATGCAAAAAGTTTAAAATTCCGATAACTCATTGTGATTTTATGACCACATTTTCAGACCATTCCCATTCATTCCCGGACGTTCTTTAGTAATGTAATATACTATTGGGTAATCCGATTAAATTAGTACGAGTATCATAACAAACAGTGTCATTAAATGGGGAATTGCTAAATATCAAGTTAGGAAGTTTTTATTCATCTGGGAAATAATTCCTCTGAATTCATGGTCCAATTTGTAAAACAAATAAAGACACTAACAGACTGAATAGAAATGCATTAAATTATGACACATAGGTGGTTGCACAAAATGGGACATACTTGAATACAATTTCTTGTACTCCTCGACGTCTCATTGGAAGGTTGTTCTCTTCTCGAAACTCTGACATCTTAAGGAAAAATGTCCTACAGATTTCATATGGTACCTCTTCTTCATGTAGAAATGTTGTCCAAAACTTCTTCTCATTGAACGATACAATATTGTTATGAGCCTTATTCATGTCTGCCTGTGCAAATTCCATTGAAAGTCACAAACCAATAAAACCTGTTCAAATTTGGACTTATGTATGCACATACTATGTTGGTCGTACGTTTTGATTAATCCGGGGGGCTTTGTGGCACCCAAATTAATCACGCATTGTTGTAATTTCGTAATGAGCATCGATACTTAAATCTGTATGCCATGAGTAATTACAAAATCCTGGCTTAAGTATTTTGCTTACACAACTTAACTATGATTTAGAATGGTCTGCTGATTAATCTTATACTGTCTACAATTATCCACACGGAACAATTAAATGCAAAATGTTGCATCTAACCCTTAACCTAACCGTTCAAATATTGTCGTTCTGACGCTTTTCCTCCTGGGATGTTTGAGTACTATGCGAATCTTAGACATACTAGGGCTTCAATTTTATTGTTTGCAAGCAAGATTTTCTTGTTCTTATTGCATTTTATTCTAGCTATAAGACCGACGAATTCGACGCGCCCAACTATATTACCTAATTTAAGTAGTGGATACATATAATCGTAAATATCACTCTGTTCTAGATATTAATTGGACCACGGCGACACGGGGCGCACCCCACCTTAGTTATATTTTAAAATTTATTTCTTCTAAATGTGCATCTTTGCTTTATGTATATGTGCAAATTTGTACAACTCAATGGGCAATTTATTTTTCCTTGCCCAAATTTACTACTATTCATAAGCGTCAGTTTAATTACCCTTTAGGCAAAAATGAGAGTAAAAATGGTGGATGAGGATGAGACAAAAATTAAGATATTAAAATAGCTAAAAGACGACTAATTTGGTTGAGGCAACAGCTGGCCCCATTGTTGGCGGCGTGTTTAGCCTGGAACTTGATTTAAATACCGTTCCTTGTACTCCCAGTGTGCCCCACCCTTTGAGTCTATGTGTCGTGGTCGGCCAAAATTTACGAAGGATTTCTAACTTAGTTCTTGAATCAATCTCCAACAATTTGATTAGGCCAGAGTCCAGCACCATGGACAGGTTGTGGAGTGTTACAGATGAGTCGGCAATTGGGGTGGCCAGTATCACATTGATGAATCCTTGTTTGACAGAGTTGGCCCTAAGGATCGCCAAGCGCTGGTCTTCAGCAGATAAACTTCCGTGAAACTTAATTAAATTAAGTTTCTTCACAACTTTGTCACTAGTATCGTCCTACCCTCATATTCCTTCACTCTTAGAAATCCAGTATTAAAATAATACCAGGTGGTATTCATATATGACTCTACCAACGTGGTATTGATAAATAATACCGTGTGGTAATAACCCGGTATTAAAGTTTTACAATATCGGTATCAAATTTTTACTCACCGGTATAATTTTAATACCAAGCGGTAGCAACTTTAATACCGAGAAATCAATACCTGCGTGACTATACCGGATTTCTAACAGTGTTAAACTCCGAAAATGTTGTGATCTTAATTAAATGAACATCAATAATAACTTGTATGCATATCTAACAAGGCGACGCTAAATTAAGAAAATTTGGAATTATTAACAAAATTTTTATAACTATCAAAAATTTTGAGAGTTTTCCATAATTATGTTTGACTGAACCATTTTGGAATGGGTACTCCATTATGCTTCGTCCGAATCACACCTTCTCCAAGATCTTCTTACTTCTCATTTTCCTGTGTGGTTTTTGTTAGTATTAAATCTTGACATTCTCCTGCTGATATTTGTTCATATTTTTCGTGTTGAGTAAGATGCAAAGCCCTCTTTATTCCCATGAGTATTAGTAGTACGCAGTATGGCACGTGGCACTCTATTCCAGATATTAATGGGGCCACAGCGAGACAAAGGGGTTGGTAGTAGGGGTTATTTCTTACCTACCACAGCCCCTCTCGCTTAGTTTTATATTTTTTTAAATTTATTTATTCAGAATATTCAACTACGTATGTACACACATGCGTAAATTGGTATTCATTTAGCAGTTTTTTTTTCTTCTTGCCCAAATTTACTACCATTCATTATGAGCAGTATAGTTATCCTTTAGACAAAAACCTGCAAACGTAGTTGTAACTACATTTGCCAGTTTGTTTGCTGAGTTATTCTTAACATACACAATTTGCATGAATATCTTTGATTGCGATACAGGAGAATGGGTACTTGGCCAAGAAGCTTGAACTATCTGGTAGGCTATTTGCAACCATGTAAAAATATTGAGCTGCCAATCATTTCATATGCAGAATGTTGGTTAATGGTTTATTGTGACAGCTCGGATTTTTTGGTCTTGAACAAAATTAACGTAGTTATGTGTGACCATGTGAAATTTCGAAAACAAATGTGCATTAAATTAAATTATATTAATTATAAGATTGGTTATATGTATAGTGTTATGCAAAACGATTTCAAAATACATATTTATAAAATGAAATAGCGTTAAAAAATATATGTAAGTATAAGAATATTTGTATATTTTTAAATAAATTAAATTAAATTAAAATCACGTATTGTACCTTAATTGCTTACCTAGTAATATAATTAAACGTTTTCCTATTATTATCTGTATAGTGTTCTCAAATTATTAATAAATTAGCTCGAATTAAAATGCTTATTCACAACATACCTGTCAATTTTGGGTTCTATGGACAAGCTAATTTTGACGTGAATAAACGAATCTATTAACAAATAAATATTCCTTGTATTCCACAAAAGTTGATCTTTTAATCAAGCGTCATACTTTTAGTATTATTCACATATGTACCACTTAATTAAAAACCATACATATCTATGTATTCAAGAACATATATTTATTTAAACATGAGTTCTGCCAATAATCTTAACCAACCGGTTTATGGTCTCATTATTATTAGCGGAAAGATTCAGTCGCGAAGTGCAGGTGCTGCTTGTTTTACAAGCATATTTAAAATGCATTCTAAAACATGTACTCCAGAGATTTTCAAGAGTCCAAATTCTTCCCAAATTACATAATGTAAGAGTGAAAACTAAATATGCATTATATCGATTAATACATGTTTATGTATATTTATGTACATATTTATAATAAATACGTACAACCTGCATAAATAAATATTTAGTTTTCATTTTATATGGCCAGCTTCACAGCACATTCGATTTCCTAATTTATCCTAGACACAAAATTTCCAGGAGGAATTTCCAGGAGTTTTATTTCCATCCTTTACATCACCACTAACCGTAGACTTCAACCTTTTCGAATTTTTCAACCTTTCCTTAATTCCAATCGACCATTTTTACGAACATATGCATTTATACACACATCCATACCTGGCTATTTGTACCCTTGGATTATTTTACTGCGTCATCATAACTTAATAAAATCCAACAAGATTTATTAAATATGTTACAGCTAGTTCACAATACTTTTCTACGCTACACATGTGCATACATAACTTTGCCATCCTGTCGTATTACAAGGCGCACTTTTTCATTCCAAGCTTGTCAATTATTACAGTGATTTCAGCCATCACACTTAAATTCAGAAATACATGAACAATATTTGTAGCACTTTGAAATTTATATTCCTGTCCTAAAGTATAATTACTAATTACCTAAGTAACCCAAATTACCTTCTTACTCGGATGTCAAAATAAATAATAATGACGTATTCAACCATTTCCTTTCTTTGCACGTTCATACATATACAGGGTGATTTAAATATCACGCTACAATGGAAAATTTTTCAATCAAAAAAACGAAATCTCCATTAGTTAGAGAATTTAGGATTGAAATTTGTATTTAATTATTAAAACTGATGCAACACTGATTACGAAATTCATAAAATCTTGAATTGTACGGAAAAAATTTCGGTAACTAATGGAAATTTTGGAATTTTTACCATACATACATACATTGAGCCATTTAATCATCGACCAAAGACTTGACCTTCCGATTTTTATTAAAATATTAAATGACAATTGTTGGGAGAAACTAGCTGGGTGTTAAGTGAACAGCAATCATGCAAACATACAGGTGAAAAAATGTGCAGTGGGATACAGTGTAAGGAAAAGGGCTGAATTTTTAGAGCTTGAGGGGTCCGGATTAGGCCTTTTTGTCAACTTTTCTACCTGAATGGTCTTCTTCAGTACGACAAGGATCACGATCTGATACGGACCCTTCAAATACTAAAAAAATGAGCCACTCTCCTTACACTTGATCACATTAATCATGTATTTCTGCTCCCAAGGGCTAACGGATGGTTATTTTTATCCAGGAATTTGTCAAATTTTTACTCGTTGCTAAATATGGTTACAAAAATGCAACCCTTTCTCACACCATGCGGACCAGCATTAACTTTACGCGTGGGCTTACATATGTACATACATATATTTATTAGCATTATTATACGATACATATGTAAAAATGCATGAGCTGAACCAGAGCAACTCTGGCACAAACTCTGTTTTCATCTTTAGCCATAAATAAGGAAAGTTTCTACAGGTAAGTACATATATTTCATTCTGTCTCACCCTGGTAAGAATTTCTTACTAAGTAAGGCCAGTAAAATCTCCTCATCAGCAGGACCACGCAGATTTCATCCTGTTTTATCTTTTCTTATCAGTTACAAGTTGTCAGAAGAAAAAAGTTCCCTTGGTTTCATGTAAATCAGGCATCGATTTTATTACATTGTCTTATAAGGATTGTCCAAAAAGCATCGGATCGACTTGAGGGCGGTGGATCATATCATTCTAAGGTTAATTATAACATGGTGCATAATATGAGTCACACAGGGAGGTTGGGCGTCGAAATCTCCGAAAATCTATCACATACTTTATGTACGGCTTCATACCAATATATTTAAAGTTAATTAGCAACCTGAATAAATTCGTCAAAACACCTAATAAAATAACTGGATTTGCGTTCCCTGTATGTAGAACTTCTATTTCATCAACTAATGCAACGTGGAGATGGAAAACAAATCCCAAAAAACTCAGCCACGTGATGGCGTTCTATTCACTTGGACGAGGACCGATTCCACGACCCCGTTTTGCGGGCCTGCCGGGGTTTTCGGCGTCACTCCGCTTGAATGGAAGCGAGAAGTCATAATTCTTAATAATTCGAGCCAAAAGGTAAGCGAAATAAGGGGACGTAACGGACGAAGAAAAACTTCGTCATGAAATTCACCACATCTGAGATGGATTTGATTTACGAGCCGAACCACGTGATGAACCTGCTACATCGAGCGGCCCATCAAATGAGGGCGGTAAAATTTGAAGCCATGAATATTGAAATTAGTCGATATCATTGGAATGAGATTAATGATAAGATTGTCGAATTAGAGGAAAGATTCTATCAAGATTTATCCACACTTTTAAACCAACCCGATTTTCCCGCGGTTAAAGTGCTTGTCATAAATCCAGAGTATTTAACCCCGATTTCAATCCTTCTCACAAAATTTAGCGATTCCCTGGTCGAGCTCGACATCCACATTAAAGTGGTCTGGATAAAGTATGAAAGAATCTCGAATAAAAACTATGAATTTCCGGAGGATCTAATGTTTCCAAGATTAAAAAAGTTAACGCTCAAGTTCTCTGATCATAGATTCGGTTATCTGCGTAAGGAGGGTGACCCGTATAAAATAGCGGGTTCTAAATCTCTGAAAATACTACTTAAAGCCTCCCTACGAATTGTAGAGCTCGCTTTAAAAAATTATGGCAGACTTCCTTGTAATTTCGGTTGCTTTAAAAATTTGAGAAAACTAACGATTTACGGTAAAAACAAGTTTTTCCAAACACTTTTGCATCTGCACGATTGTCTCACAAAATTTTTGACTTTACCGACTGATAAATTACGTTCGTTTAAACTCGTCTTTCGAGATGTTGACGTGCAAGATGACGCAGAGAAAGCGTTGCTATGTTTCCTTCAAAAGCAGCGGCAAAGTTTGAAAAACCTGACACTTTCCTTCATACTAATCAGACGTAAGAATAGGATTCCTATTCATGGAATTCATAGAGTCACGTTGCCGAGATGCATGCCAAATTTGGAGAAATTATGGATAAGTGTGGAGGATGATAAGTTGGGATCGGATTCTGCGCACGGATTTAAATTGCGGACGCAAATAAGGAAGGAGAAGAGTAGGGATTTTGAAATTATTGAGGATACGTCGAAGGCGCCGTGGGTGGTACGGGATGGAAGGGAATGTGGTCAAGGATTATTGTGTCGTGGGTGTAATGGTTCTTTGGTGTTCGGAAAATTACGTGAATTTCGGAGAGATAATTTGGATTCGGATCATTCTGATTCTCAACTTGAAATCGAATCCGAATGATGTGCATATGCACTGTAAAAAGTGTGGTAGAATCGCAAATACTCCGTAGTGGTATTGATTTAGGTAACATGTATATGTAATTTCTTACATCTACAAGAATCACTAATTAAATTGGTCAAATATGGTGATTTTCAATTTCTTTCAAAATTATGCGTACAAAATTGTAATTATAATGTTCTTAAATCTCAAGAACTGAAAATTTCCACTTGGTGAATTTAATACGAATAAAATATATAATCATGATAAAATTTTTCATTTTTGAGTTCTTCATTACATAAATATAGATCAAACCATTTGCGGCGATAAGTTCATTCAAACTTGATTCAAATTTTACGAACTATGTATGTACATATGAAATCTGTTGACGGAAACCAGTTTAAGGTTGAAAACCACACTAATTAGTATTCACATGTCTCCTCTGACATCCTACTAATTTCCCAGGGAACTAGGGTACACACCACCCTTAAAATCAATTGGTGCACCACTGGCTTCAAAAATAGGTTGCATGACGTCCACAATTTCTGGGACCTGCATTTATTATAAAACCAGATATTGGACAAGTTAAGCCATGAAATTTTCAGGTATGTATTTATATACTCATCAAAACCTGGCAATTTTAAGCCTTGGATTCTTTCACCGGGTCATCATAACTTAATTAAAATCCAATACGATTTATTAAGTATGTTTCAGGAAAGTAGATCTACGCTACATACATATATGTACAGACATAACTTTTATTGTAAATGATTATAGTAGTGAGTTCTGAGAAATCTCATTTTTCCCACACCACGTTTTCATGCAAAGTTCCCGCAAGAATTTGGCAAGAGAAAGTCGTCAGTTTACGCTGTTATGAGCAGAGAGTCAGTTATGTTTTTTAGCTCTCTCGCCATTTTTTGTAAAATATTAGTAAAATTGGGATTCAATTAAATAAAATCCAGTTTAAGTAAATAACCCTAGCCGATAAGTGTGCATTGGGTTTATTTTGTGTTGCCATCGGAAAGCAGACCTTATCAAAACCTCACCCACAATTCGCGAAAGCTATCAGCGGGTAGCTGATATATTCTCTTCGCAACATTTGGCGCCCCCGGGTGGGCTTCGTGGTTTGATAAGCAATTGTTCTTGTGGTGGAAGTTAGAGGACGGTGCCCCATCAGCCCTTCCGGATTCAAAGGAGATTCGAGGAGGAGGAGCCGCTCTATTTCACCAACTGTGGATTCACGTATTTTGCCTCTTTGAGGACCCTGCCCTGAGTGTTCGGGGACCGATCAGGTGATACTAATCCAATTTATTTGATTATCTTGCGAGAGGACAAGATTGAGTCGCTGTCTGGAAGGAGTCAACCCATTCAGTGGATAATATAAAAACGTTTTGCCTCTTTGAGGGCCAGCTCCTGAGCATTCGGGAGCATTTGAGGTGGATATCTGTCCAATTTTGTGTCTTATTGACAATATATTAATATTTGTTCGTTTCTTGGGTTTGTTGATCTACTGAGCTTCAACATGGATCAGTTACGACGGAGGAGAGCCCCACTTCGCGCAGCGCTGACGAGAGCGGTGAATGAAGCGAAGATGGAATTTGAAAAGGATGAACCGGATCGAGAAGTGCTTCAATCCAAGCTTGATAAGTTGGAGGAGTTGATGCCGGATGTCATCGTTATCGATAATAAGATTTTGGACGCAATGCTTGAGGCATCATGTACAGATGAAGAACTGGAACAAGAAAGTCTACCAGTAGAGGAATATCGAGACCGAGTTCGAGATATGAAGAGAAAATTGAGTAAAACAATTAATCCTGACGCAAGACCATCATCACCAAGTAGCAGTGAGTATAGTACAGCATCGGGCAACTCTCAACATAAGAAGAGAACTTTTAAGCTCCCCAAGATTGAATTGAAGAAATTTGGAGGAGAATTAAAAGATTGGTTGGGCTGGTGGTCGCTATTCAAGAAAATACACGAGGATGATGATCTTGACGTTGCGGATAAGTTCCACTATTTACTTCAGTCAATGGAAAAGGGCACAAGAGCCTACGAATTAGTAAATAGTTACCCACCAACGGCACAAAATTATCCTAAAGCTATCAATGCGCTTCAAGAGCGATTCGGTAAAGAAAAATTGCTTGTCCAAGTCTATGTTCGAGATCTACTGAAGATAGTGATCAACAATTCAAAGTCAAGTGAAAAGGTGCAACTATCAAAATTTCATGATAAGATGGAGTCGGCACTCAGAGCGCTAGAATCCTTAAAAGTGACTGCTGATCAGGCTGCTCTATTTATTTACCCGATGGTGGAATCAAGTCTACCGGAGGAGACTCTCATCGCATGGCAGCGAAGCCCCTTAAATGGTGCTGATGGATCAACTTTTAATCCCCCCAGGAACGAGTTAGATTTCATTATGCAATTTTTGAAGAAAGAAGTAGAATTTGAGGATCAGAGAGCTCTTGTCCAGTCTGGATTCTCTACTCTACACGTTAATAAGAAAAAGAAGGATTGCCACAACAAGCTCTCCAACCAAGAAGATATTCCGACTGGGGCTAGCCTATTTGTAGGTCAAGGTGCATCGTGTGTATTCTGCGGAAAAAGTAATCATCGGAGCACCGAGTGCTATCGAGCAGAGAAGAATCTGTCTTGGAGTGAAAAGAGTGACATTTTGAAGAAAAATAGATTGTGCTTCAGGTGCATGCTTGGTGGACATCGATCAAAGGATTGCAAAGTAAAATTAAAGTGTAATTTTTGTGAAGAATCTCATGTTAGATCGATGTGTCCCACTCTACCAATTAATCAAAAGAAAATTGAACGAAGAAATGAAGTGTGCCATCCAAACCAGAATCAAGCCACGGTTCCAGTCACCAGCGCCCAAAATGCCAATCATACGTGTCGTACAGATGTTTTAATGAAAACTTTGGTAGTTCGAGTGCTTGGGCCGAAGGGGTCAAAAGTTGTTCGCCTCATATTTGATGAAGGGAGCCAGCAGTCGACCGGAGGTCAAGCCATAATCAAGAAAGTGGGCAGTGAGCTAGTTGGCGAAGAGTGGGCCAGGAACGTTCTGTTTGGTGGAACCTTAACAGCTCCAAGAAAAGTCAAAAGTTTCAATGTCAAGGTGCAAAGTCTAGATGGAAAGCACACACGTGAAATTCTTATGAGAGAAGCCCCAACTATTTGTGGTGATATTGCCAGGATTCCTGTCGGCCCATGGATGAAGGAGCTGAAAAGGAGGAAGATATGGCTCACAGATTTTGAAAATACTATAGTCGACAGTCAAGACGTTGAAATTTTAATCGGAAGTGATTACTGGGGACAATTAGTTGTTGGAAAGCCAGTATTATTAGAATGTGGGCTTGTCGCGGTGGATACCATTTTTGGCTGGACACTCAGTGGTCCTATTTATGGGGACAAGAAAAGTACAACAGCACTGATGGGAATCTCTCAAGTAATTACAGAGTCCAGTGTCCAGGATTTATGGAATCTCGAGACAATAGGAATTACTGATCCGTTTGAAAGTAAATCAAGAGAAGAATGTGAGGAAGCAGCGAGACAGCACTTCCTAAGAACTGTTTCAAAAAGTGAAAATGGAAGGTACACAGTAACACTTCCATGGCTGGATGGAGCGCCTGAAATTCCGGGCAACAAATCGGTCGCGGAAAAACGTCTCGTCTCCACCACCAACAAATTAAGGAGTCAAGGTCAACTTGAAAATTATGACAAGATCTTTTCTGAGTGGGAGAAAGAGGGTTTCATTGACGAAGTGAAAGTGGATTCAGATTCACCATGCCACTACCTCCCCCATCGAGCGGTGATCAAGCCTGAAAGTCAGACAACACCAGTAAGACCCGTTTTCGATGCTTCATGTAAAGTTGGAAGGAGCCCTTCGCTTAACGACTGTCTTGAAAAAGGCCCCAACTTATTGGAATTAATCCCTGCAATTTTACTAAGATTCAGGAAAAAGAAAATAGGAGTTATTTCCGACGTGCGAAAAGCATTCCAGATGATCCAAGTTGCAGAAAAGGATCAAGATTATCAGCGGTTTCTGTGGTGGAAAAATATGGAAACAAAAGAAATCAAAATTTTGCGACATAAAAGAGTGGTGTTCGGAGTCAACTGCAGTCCGTTCTTGTTAGGTGCAGTTATTGAGTTTCACTTGAAGTCAGTAAGTGGAGATTTACGTCTCATAGCGCTACAACTCCTTCACTCACTCTACGTCGACAACTCTGTGACATCAGTGGATTCACACCAAGAACGTGAAGATTTTGAAAAGGCCTGTGTGATGATGATGGCGGAAGCAGGAATGGAACTCCGACAATGGGAGCATTCATCTGTCATAAAAAGAGGTCGCCAGGATTTTACTACAGTACTTGGTCTTACGTGGGATAAGGAAGCAGACGAGCTGTTTGTCGAAATCCCAAAAAACGAGCCAACCGGGAAGATGACGAAGAGACTCATCCTCTCTCAAATTCAGAAGATTTTTGACCCATTGGGGTTTGTTTGTCCAGCAACGTTGATTCCGAAGAGGTTGCTCCAGAAGACTTGGCAAGATAAGAAATCTTGGGACGAAGAACTTGAAGATTCCGTCAAGAAAGAATTTATTGACTGGTGGAAAGAAGTGTCAGTTTTAGAGAAGATTGGAATACCAAGATGGGCTTTCAATTCAGAGAATGCCAATAATGTCCAGCTTCATGTTTTCAGCGATGCCAGCAAGTTAGCCTATGCTGCTGTAATTTTTGCGAGAATTGAAGGAGAACATGGTGTTTCTATTCAACTTTTACAAGCAAAAGCAAGAATAGCCCCCTTGAAGCCGGTAACAATTCCACGACTTGAGTTATTAGGCTGCAGCATCGCGGCGAGACTGGTGACAAGAGTGTTATCAAGGCGTTGTCAATGGAGGGGTTACGAATCGTATGCTGGAGCGACTCGACTACAGCCCTCGCATGGATAAAGAGAAACGATCAGTGGGGAACATTTGTGGGGAACCGTGTGAAAGAGATTTGTTCCTTAACAAAAGCCGAGGAATGGAGACATGTCCCCGGGTTGATTAATCCGGCAGACCTGCCATCACGAGGATGTACTCCGAGCCAACTGTTAAGTTCCAAGTGGTGGGAAGGTCCAGGCTGGTTAAAAGGGCCAGAAGAAGAGTGGCCGTTGCAGGAAGCAAGTCCCGATGAAGAAGAAATTTTAGCGGAGAAGAAAAAGGCAGCAAAGATTGTGCTGGTTACGACCGTCTCCTCCTTGCCGTGGTACATGGAGGCGTCGCCTTCATTTCATAAGAACGTCCGAGTATTGGCATATATTATGAGAGCCATAAGGAATCGCTTCAAGAAAAATGCAGCAGTGGGTTTGCAGGAATGGGAATTGTCGGAAGCTGAAAAGTTTATTTTTATGGAAGAACAGAAAGTGTTTGAATCCAGTGTCGTTGATGGTCTCCAAGTTGAACAAGATCACGATGGACTATTGCGAGTGAAAACGAAGATTCTGAATTTACCCGATACTGATGCCTTCCGGAAACCTGTCCTCCTCCCGAAGAATAGTCTGGTTGTTGATCAGTTGATCCGAACAGAGCATCTCCGCAACAAGCACGCCGGTCTGCAGATCATGATGAGCAAACTACGAGAGAAAGTCTGGATACTACAGTCTCGTCAAGCAATAAAGAAAGTTCTGAGCCGCTGCACTGTGTGTAGGAGATTTACATCAAAGAAATGTGAAGTTCCGTGTGCTCCACTACCCGAGGCCAGGGTCAAGTTAGCCAGGGTGTTTCAAGTCATAGGAATCGACCTTGCTGGACCACTATTTCTGAAAACTGGAGAGAAGGTGTGGATGGTTTTGTACACTTGTGCTGTATACCGAGCAGTGCATTTGGAAATAGTAACCCAGTTGACGGCTGAAGAATTCTTATTGAGTCTCCATCGATTTATAAGCAGGAGAGGACGACCAAGTATTATTTATACCGACAATGGGACTAATTTTGAAGGTGCATCAAATGCGATTAATTTGTTGGACTGGGAGAGGATCCAGCAAGAAACAAAGGTCACTCGAATCGAATGGAAGTTTATTGTTCCTTCCTCTCCTTGGTGGGGAGGGTTCTGGGAAAGGCTCATCCGGTCCTGCAAAGATTTATTGAAGAGGATGTTGGGTCCTAGGAAGCTTCATTTGAAAGAGTTGGAGACATGTATGTTCGAAGTGGAGGCGGTGATAAACAGCCGACCTCTTACTTATATTTCTGAAGATAAAGACGACTTGGTGCCCCTGACCCCTGCCATGTTTCTACAGGACAACCGAGAAGTGGAATTTCCTGAAGAAATGGCTCTGGATGCTCAAGCTCTTCGAAATCAACATAAGAGTTTAGTCAAGATGAGGGAAGAACTGAGGACGCGATTTCGCAGCGAATATCTATCCCTATTAGTTCAACGAGGAAAGGAAAAGAAGCTCCCAGATTTCCATGTGGGAGATGTCGTTCTTATCGGATCGGATGATAAAAAGCGCATTTTGTGGCCAATGGGAAGCATACTGGAGCTGATTCAAGGAAGAGATGGTCAGATCCGAATTGCAAAGTTGAAAACCCAACATGGGATTTGGACTCGTCCATTGCAACGTTTATATTCGTTAGAAGTTTCTACAAGGGATGTTCCTGATGTGAAAAAAGTGAAGCAGATTTCCAGTCAAGATGCTGTGAGAAATCTGGAAAAAGAAGCTGAGACAAGAACCCGATTTGGAAGGAAAGTTAAGCAACCTCAGCGCCTAGGAATTTAAGTAAAATGTGGTGTTTATGATTCAATGTAATAGTAATGTTTTCATGTTTGTTTCTTTTGTTTGCTCCTCTCACAAAAGAAAGTGGGAGGATATTGTAAATGATTATAGTAGTGAGTTCTGAGAAATCTCATTTTTCCCACACCACGTTTTCATGCAAAGTTCCCGCAAGAATTTGGCAAGAGAAAGTCGTCAGTTTACGCTGTTATGAGCAGAGAGTCAGTTATGTTTTTTAGCTCTCTCGCCATTTTTTGTAAAATATTAGTAAAATTGGGATTCAATTAAATAAAATCCAGTTTAAGTAAATAACCCTAGCCGATAAGTGTGCATTGGGTTTATTTTGTGTTGCCATCGGAAAGCAGACCTTATCAAAACCTCACCCACAATTCGCGAAAGCTATCAGCGGGTAGCTGATATATTCCCTTCGCAACAACTTTACTATCCTGTATAATTACGTGGTTCTCGCGGCGTAATTTTTCATATCAAGCTTGTCAATTCTTACAGGGACCTCAGCCATCACACTTAAATTCATAAATACATGCGCAAAAGGGCTTTGAAATTGATGTTACTGTCCTAAAGGATAATTACTAATACCGAAGTGAACTAAGTTACCTACTAACTCGGAAGGCAAAATAAATAATAATTACGTCTTCAACCATTTCCTTCCTTTACACGTTTGTACAGCATGTACATATTTACATACATTGAGCCATTTAATCATCGAACTAAGACTTTCCTATAAAAAAATATTATGTGATAATTGTTAGGAGAGATTTCCTGGGTGTGAAAGTGGACATTAATAATGCAAACATAAAGGTGCAAAAATTTGCAGTGAGGATATCTATAACAGGATACAGTGTAAGGAGAAGGGTTAAATTTTTAGAACTTGAAGGGTCAGGATGTCGCCTTTTTGTCAACGTTTCTACCTCAATAGTCTTCTACAGGACGATTAGGATTGCTTCACCGTGAGACTCACGTCTCGACTTAATCCTGGCCATTCAATACTAAAAAATGAACCCTTCTCCTTACACTTGATCACATTATTCATTGATGCCTGGTTCCCAAGGGTGAATGACTGTTTATTTTTATTCAGTAAAGTTTTTACTCGTTGCTAAATATGGTTACAAAACGCAAACCTTTTTCACATGCACCATGCGGACCAGCATTAACTTTACGCGTTCACTTCCATACATACATTAGCATCCTATGAGCTGAACCAGACCTACTGCGGCACAAACCCTGTTGACATATTCTGCCGGAAACGTAAAGTTTCTCCAGGTAATTAAATATATTTCAATCTGTCCCAACCGGGTAGAAAAAGTAAATAAAATCTCCTCATCAGCTGAACCACGTAGATTTCGTTCTGCTTTTTCGTATCTTATCAGTTACAAGTTGTCAGAAGAAGAAAGATTTTCAAATTTAATGTAAATCAGGCATCGATTTTTATCCCATCTACCTATACCGATCTAAGGTTAGTTACATGCATAGCAACTGAGGTGAAAGAACGTACTGAAATAACAGGGTTTCTCCGTTTCTATTCCATCAGTTAATTCCAAGTGGACTTGGAGGACAAATCCCAGTCACGTGACGGGGTCCTATTCACTTGGACGAGGACCGACTCCACGACCCCGTTTTGCGCGCGTTTTGGGGTTTTCGGCGTCACTCCGCTTGAATGGAAGAGAGAAGTCGTAATGCTTAATAATCCAAGTCAGAAGGTGACTCAAAGTCAAATAAGGGGACGTTCATAAATTACGGGCTGTTGCGTTACGGGTCAACTTGCCTAACTGGTAAAAATCGGGGTGAGACCCGTTACGAGGGGGGCAGAGGTAACAAACGCCAGTTTTTAGTCACTTATTTTATGAACATCCACTAAGGAGTCTGCACCTGCATATTTACAGGGTGGTTTAAATGTCACGCTACAATGGAAAATTTTGAAAAGGGAAAAGTCCATAAATCTTGATTAGTCACAAAGATTGTGATTGAAATTCGTATTGTCTTGATTACTCAACTCTAAACTTAAAATTGATGACAACATTTTCAAAATGTTGAATTTCAGGGAAATTTACGAATTTTTTTTCGTTGGAAAATTTTCTATTGTAACGTGATACATATTTGAACCACAGGGCCTATGACTATTTTACATGCAGCTATTTATAAATAATTTTGTAAACTTGTAGTACACAATTGGAACCGGCGAAAATTTGGACACCTTTAATACCGAAAAATACGGAGAGTTTTTAACATATCGAAATACTGTGACAGTTGCAGAGGAACAATGTCAAATTTATTGTGATACAAGGGGAACCTTCTGGCTGAAAAGTTTGGTTAGTTGTTAAATATTTAAATTTCACAAAGAGAGGCATACATAATTTTGAAATTCATAATCGATCGTGTCCCGAATTATGTTTAGAAGGGACGCACTCTTCTCAACGGGAAATTAGTTCGAGATTCCCCCGTCGAATTAAAATTTGGGGATGTGTTTTATTTTTCCGATATTTTTGGAACATGGTTCGAGTCCCTGGTATTTCGCCTGGCCAAGCGGTGGAATTATTGGAACACGAAGATTTATCGCAAATTCTCTTGGTTTCCTAAGGAATATCCCGTATTCAAATTTGAAGTCAGTTAAGAAAAATGGACAAATAATTCAAAAACCAAATTTAATAATTACTAAAGGGTGTTAATAAAGTCCGATCCCATTTTTCCTATAAAAAAGTGAAGGCTAGTATAAAAAAAACTACCCGTGATACTTACAAAAAATGTTCGACATATTTACCTTAGTATTTGGTCTTGTTACCATTTACTTTAACCATGCCCTCAACTCTTTGTTTAAGGCTCTGTGCTAATTTTTCCAATGTGTCTGTGGGAATCGAATTCCATACATCTTGAACTTTTTTTACTAGCTCTTCCCTCGTCCGGGGTTGTGGCTCTTTGTATACATTTTCCTTAAGTATGGACCACAGGTTCTCCAGGGGATTCAAATCTGGGCTGTTTCCGGGCCACACCCCCTTGCTCCAGACCGTTGAAACTTGCGTCTTGATGAGACTCAAACTCGCTTTTGCTGTATGGGCTGTAGCACCATCCTGCATGAAAACTATTTTTCTTTCATTCGGAAATATTTCCTTGTTCCCCATGCTATCGAAATAGGTAGGTAATATTTTTTCCATATAATACTTTGCATTGACTGTTTGGCCTTTTGGTATGATATGTAGAGGAGTCACGCCACGTGCACAAAATCCACCCGCTACCATAACTTTAAGCCCGAATTTTGGGACTACTCTTGATGGTACATCCGATTTGTTTTCTGTCCTGTAACGAACATTTTGTTGGTTCAATTTTGGATATAGCTCAATAATAGATTCGTCAGTCCAAAGGATGTGACTGCGCAATTCTTCACCAAGTCTTTTTTCACTCAAATGGCCACTTTTCTGAAGGAGTTCTCCAAATTTCAGACGGTCATCGATATTTTTTTGTGACATGAGAGGTTTTTTGGTTAGTTTGTAAGCTGTGTGACCCCACCTCGTAGATTTCACAAATTTTTGCACGGTCACATAGTTAATTTGCTTCTTCTTCTCTTTATAGCGTTTTGAGTCATTTAACTCCCTTGCACACTTACGTAATGAACTACCGGTTTTCTTGTAAAGTCTGTTTTTAATCATTCTCTTTGTGGTAGGTGACACCTTTCTGGGTCGCCCGGGTCGCTTTTTGTCGTGGACAAAATTTTTGTTCTTCCATTTCCAAACAGTTCTGCGGCTGCAGCCCAATTTTTGCACAATTTCTGCAGGTTTAAACCCCTGCTGATGCAATGTTTGTATCTTAACTCTAAGATGCTCATGACTTACACGTTTAGTTGTTCCTCCCATGGTAAAAATTTGAAATAAATAACTTCACTGGTTCAAAAGTTCCAGCTGAATTTGTAACAACCGCGCTCCAAAAAATTCATGGGATCGGACTTTATTAACACCCTTTACATACCTCACCCCATAATATTTTTCAGCTGAATGATGCCATGGAAAGGAAGGAAGAGGACAAATGTGACACGGATTTTGAAAATCACCCCGTTTTCGAAAATCATGTCATACTAACCAAAATATTTTAGCACGTGGTCAACTCAAACGTTCCGTGGGACCAGAGAGACCTCTTGAACTGTCGGCGTATCTCAAAATCATGCAACGACTCTGCTCGATTCATCCTGCGGAAAAATTTCGTTATGAAATTTGCCATGTATGAAATCGATTTGTATCTCAAGCCGGACCACGTGATGAACCTGTTACACCGAGGGGTCCATCAAATGAGGGCGGTAAAATTTGAAGCCATGATTATAAAAAATAAGCGACCTGGCTGGAACTGCGATGTCATCGATAAAATGGCCCTCCTAGTGGAAAGATTCTATCAAGATTTCTCCACATTTGTAAACCAACCCGAATTCCACGGGGTCAAAAGGGTCACGCTAAATGTCGAGTATTTGACCCCAATATCCATCCTCCTCGAGAAATTTAGCGCTTCCCTGGAAGAGCTCGACATCAAGATTAAAGTGGTCTGGATCAACTATGAAAGAGTCTCGGATAAAAAATATGGATTTCCGGATGATTTTATGTTTCCGAAATTGAAGCGGTTAACTCTCCGGTTCTCCGATCATAAACTAGGTGATCTGAATAAGGATGGCGATCCTCATAATATTTCGGATTCCAAATCTCTCAAAAAATTACTTGAAGCCTCCACTCGAATTGAGGAGCTCGTATTAAAAAATTATGGCCAACTTCCCTACGATTCCTTAGATTCGTTTAATAATTTGCGAAAACTAACGATTTACGGCAAAAACAGGTTTTTCCAAACACTTTTGAATCTACACGATTGTCTCGAAAAATTTATGACCTTCCCGACCGCTCAGTTACGTTTTTTTAAACTGGTCTTTCGAGACGTTGACGTGCAAGATGACGCGGAGAAAGCGTTGCTATGTTTCCTTCAAAAACAGCGGCAAAGTTTGAAAAGCTTGACGCTTTCCTTCATACTAATTAGACGTAAGAATAGGAGTCCTATTCATGGAATTCATAGAGTTACGTTGCCGAGATGCATGCCAAATTTGGAGAAATTATGGATAAGTGTGGAGGATGATAAGTTGGGGTCGGATTCTGCGCATGGTTTTAAATTGGGGAGCCAGGTGGGCAAGGAGAGGGGAGAATTTGAAATTGTTGATGATACGTCGAAGGCGCCGTGGGTGGTACAGGATGGAAGGGAATGTGGTCAAGGATTATTGTGTCGTGGGTGTAATGGTTCTTTGGTGTTTGGAAAATTACGTCAATTTCAGAGAGATAATTTGGATTCGGATTATTCGGATTCCGAACTTGAATCCGAATGACTCTGATGTATGCGTGTACATACTGTTAAAAATGTGGTAGCATCACAAATTGTTATACTCCGTACTGGTATTGATTTGGTTAATATGTATGCATACGTAATTTGTTTTAATTAAAATACATTAATTAAAGTTACATTGGATTTGTATGTATCTAAATCTATATAATTTTACATTAGCTAATTTGAATTTTACAACAATATACATTTTAATTTTAAATCATGCATCATGAAATTATCAAATAAAATTATGCGTTAATTGACGTCCAGAATCATTAACAAGAAATCACACCCCCTCCCCTCGCCCCGGAATACGTTACAATGCCTCCTCGTCATCTCATACTCCTCACCGTTCACGATCGTTGCCGTTGCATTAGAGTGAACTATTTTATTAAATGCACACTCGTAAATCTTAGCCAACCCGTTAATCTGAATAGAATCTAGGCTGGATTCGAGCCCAGATACATAATTTCCTTGCTCTGCATGTTTCATATCGACTTTAATGGAGTTAGTAAGCAAGTGGGAGGGACCGTCCGTAGAAGATGCGATCACTTTATGGTCAACACACATGTCAAGGCATTATTTCAAATGTGAAATTAGGTATGAAAACGTGTCGATTAGAAATGTTTTCAAAATTCGAATTTGTTCACATCCTTTAAGTTGGGCCCCAAAATTTATCACTTCTCTATCCATTTGGTCAGAGTTTAAATTTCTTCTACCAAGTTCTGCACTTATTTACGTCAGCACTTTGTGTTATTGTAGCAGTAAAGTAACGATTCAAGTACATGCATAAATGGTGAAGAAATTTAAAGACTTTTAAAATACCAAAAATGTTATACAAAAATTAATATTTTAAATGCAATCTCACTTTCATGATTAATTTTTTTGTGTGAAGCAATTTTTTCATACTAATTTTTGCATGGTCCTTGGCATTGTTCGGTTTAATTCGATTTGTCATTTACTTATTTAACGAATGAAGACTTTGTAAGTTGACGAGAGAAGGAAGTGGGTGACGTGGCAAGATCACGCCCATGTACATAATTATTGCCTGGACAGGAGCTTCTTAAATTAACTAAAGCTCCAGTCCTGAATAATTTTTAATTTATTTCCCAAAAACTCTACAAGCTGTAAATTTTCCAAAAATATAACAATTTAAGTGGAAGGATGGAGTTAAAATGGTAAGAAATTAATCCGACCTGGCTTTACATGCAACATACAAAATAGTTTTTGTACAATTAATAATTATGTAAAATAAGAGATTAATCACGATTAATTTACATCATAAGTTACCTGGATTTGAATTGCGAATTTTTTGAACATGTAATGTCTCTCTCTTAAAGAACATTTAAGACTAACTTTTTGATGAAAAATTTAAATTTTTTAATACAGCTTTCTAATTTAGCAGATTCATGGCTCTTCTGACTTCAGTCGATGCGACCACGCCCAACATGGTCCTGCATATTTCAGATCCTTTATATAAATTGGGCAGGAAGTTGTAGTAACCGGGATCTGATAAAATTATTTCGTCTAAATGTCTTCAGGTAAATATGGGCACGCTTATATTTATGACTTTTAGGCAAAGTAAATTAGAATCGAACACCAATTTATTTTTGTGCTTATGATCATCAAAAAATTAGAAAACGGTTTTTAAATTACAGATCGGTTAAGAAGATCGACTAAGCATCTCTTCTGATCCTTCCACATTTTTGCCGGAAATCAGGTCGTATAGCGGTCGTCACCTTCCTCCTCGTTAACCTGCTATCTCCATGAAGTTAAGACAAGTACAATTTATGTACCTGGAATTATGGCACGCATGTAGGCATATATGGACCTAAGTACTTTAAAAGGTATACAAATTTCGCAGTCTTTCTACAGAATTTTTTGCTATTAAGTATGTATCCTACTTAGCAGGACACCTTAGTAACAAATTTTTAAAATCACTCTTTCGCATGTCAGTCTGGTTCAAGTGCCGGGGGATTGGAACTTAGTACCTGGGAAACGTCACCCAAAAGTTCCGATTCCCTGGACTTTTTAGTTATGCAAGTTACAGGGAAACGGAACCCACTTGTCGCAGGATTTAGCGGGTGTCGATTCCCCGGTACCCTATTCGAAAAAATTAGAATTTTTTATAGTGGCGAAGGTTCCTAAAATCACAAATATGTGACAAATTTGAGGAGCGGCAAGCTCAAAAAGATACGGGGAATCGTCACCCAACAATTATTTTCTTGAAAAAATGCGATTATTTTTAGGGAAAAATAATTGTAACATAATAATAAGGTAATAATTGTAACAATAACTGTAAAATAATCGCATTTTTCCAAGAAAATAATTGTTGGGTGACTATTCCCCGTACCTTTTTGAGCTTGCCGCTCCTCAAATTTGTCACATATTTGTGATTTTAGGAACCTTCGCCACTATAAAAAATTTTAATTTTTTTATTCAATGTTCTTCATTGGTGGGAGGTTAATTTAAGATAACTTAAATTTTCTTAGGAAATTTATCCAATTTATGAAAAATGGAAGAAAAATCTTGGGTTCCGGGGAATCGTAACTTTTGTCGAATAGGGTACCGGGGAATCGACACCCGCTAAATCCTGCGACAAGTGGGTTCCGTTTCCCTGTAACTTGCATAACTAAAAAGTCCAGGGAATCGGAACTTTTGGGTGACGTTTCCCAGGTACTAAGTTCCAATCCCCCGGCACTTGAACCAGACTGCATGTGACATATTTATGTATCTATGTATTTTCTCTATTATGGAAACTTTATTGAGGTTTCAACACAATCCAAAATATACACGTATCAAATATTAATTTGTTACATTTCTGTCAATTTCATATAATTTTATATTTTTCTGATAATTGTATATTATAAAATTATCAGAAACGACAATACATAAAGATTTGGGTCATATTTTTCGAAAGCTTGGTCGTACATAAATTGCGTAGTGAAAATAGATGTGACATTCCAATTTTTCGCTCGTACATCATTAAATAAAATTAAGATTAAATGATTACAGATTCCCCCATGGTGTTGACATGAAATAATAATATGTCAGAATTTCTGCAAAATACATATTTCTATGTATGAAAAAATAGAAATGACACTGGTTAGACGTTTCACATGGTGACGTACTTACATACATACATTGTGTTGAATGATGAATGAATCGATAATACTTTTAGTCTATGTGTCGAGTAGACATATTTACAAATACGCATATTAATTTGTAAAATTTTAATTTTAACCCCCACTGAAAGTAGAATTTAGCATAACTTATTAAACGACTTGTTTTGCTTCAGACTGGAATGTTTGAAATTTACAAGTTATGCAAAAATTAAACACATAAGTGCTAAAACTCCTCCATACTCAGGGGTGGGCAAACTTACTGGTGCGCCTCAAGCCACCTTTGGCGCTCTCTAGGTAATTTTTTGCTACTACCAATTTGTACCTTAAAAATTCATAAAACGATATGATCCATTATTTTGGGACCCATTAAGCCGTGAAAGTTTTCGAATATTTGAGATTGTCATACCGTCCATACAAATTATCTAAAAAAATACAATTTTCTTAAATAAAAAACCTAACTCATCACAATAACCTTATTTGCGTAATGGGTAATTTCCGTAATGGCTTAAGGAAACATTTGAAAGAAATTAATGGGAGAAACTCTGCTGCCTGTCAATCCCAAAGAATTTCGGCAATGCTAAATTTGCAAAATTTAATTTCATATCCTTATTCTGCAGTAATAAGTTTCTTTTGAAGTTTCCCGAAGGTATACAATAATAGGAACGTTGTTGAGTTTTTAATCAGGGATGTGAGATTGCGGCAAACTCACTTTTCACAGAAAAATCATTGTCGGTATTTCGGCGGACAAGAGGTAGTTCATATCCAATTTCCGGTCATCTACTGCCAGTAGCATATTTTCATATCATTCTATTCCTGAATTAGTGTCTTGGTTGTCGGTGAATGTTGCGTCTGGGAAGTAGTCTAAGTCTGGGGTTATCTCCACTGGAATACCTATTCCTCCACACTTCTGCAGTTTGAGGGTGAGCTGTGAGAAATTGGATTTTGTTCTCTTGCTGAGGACGAGGAAGCCTTTCTTTTAGCTATGACTAGTTCTTCCATCATCGACATAATTTTCTTGTTGTCGTCCATTAATTTAACAGCATATTCAGGTATCTCTCATTGGATTACCTATCGTCAATCCACCCCTCATTCGGCTCATACATATCTACGTGTTTATATGGGTGTATAAAACTCATTGGTAGCCAAGCAACTTTTTGAAGATCATAGAATATACGCATCCTCAGTTATATGAAAAAAGAAGAATAATCACACAATTTAGACTTTCTTGCATCAAGATACTTACAAGCTAAAAGAATTGTTTCGTTGCATACTTCCTTTTAGAGAAGGTTTAATGTGATATTCAGTGAAATATGTACAAATTCATGGACTTGCAAAAAACGGATTGCCGGGACAATGGGATGTTCTAAAAGAATGTTCTACCCTCCAGTAAATCAACAATTCTACTACAAGGAAGACTTAAGTCTACTTCAGTAAACGTAAGCTCAGCCAAATTTCTTCAGACGGGCAGAGTGTCAAGTAAAATTTATCGCATTCCTTAAACGGCAGCGATATTTTGTTTGTTGTTAGTACAAATATGCATCCAAAACCATTATCGTCACCTTTGTTGAATTTTGGCATCCTCCCCATGAATTACGTTAGGCATTGTAATGCCCTCAACTGTTTTCATTATAATTGTGGCCTCTCTCGTTGCATTTAGAATTAGTCCTTCAGTGATATTACCCAGGAATCGCACGGTAGAAGAAATAGAAATATTGTCAAGTAACTCCTCTACTTTCAAGTTTTGCTTTTGCAATTAGAATGGCATTTGAGCCAATCTAGTTCAACGTATTTCATCGGAAGGCTGATGAAATTGCAATGCTATTACGTTGAGGTGTGTATTTATCATGAAGAAAATTCGAACAAACACATACTTTCAGGTAATTAGTATGTACGACCCGCAATGTATCGGTCAATTATATTTGCGCAAAATCGCGGAGAACCTTTACCTATCGTCTTTTTCCTAACCGTTCGACGCAAAGGAATAAATGACATGCGAAATGCAGCTTTCTGCGCACTAATTTCTAGTCGCCACTGCCAATCTAAATATAGTTTTCTGGCTTACAAGTATGCACATATATTTGAATTTTCCAGTGTACATGTTATCGCGAATATCTATTCTAACTTGAAGGGTGTATCCTTTCGCCATGGCTACAATTATATATGATAGTAACTGGCGTCCTAATTTGAATATGTAAATCAAGTTGAAAGGCCACCTACCATATATATCTAATTTAATGTCTGTAGTTCTGTTAGTGAGCAGATAAGCTTCCAATCCAACATTTGACAACACACTTCGTTCAGGTATTTGTAAATTGAATGGACTACACGGATTTTTTAACACATTGTCCGACCCTTCTTCCTCTAATCTAGTTCACTAATCCAAATTTTACTGCCGCTAAAAGGACTACGGTTCCAAAGAACGGGGAACGTTAACTATTATTCTTTGTAGTTATGGGTACAAGCACATTATGTATATATTTCCTCAAGAGTTAGCTTGTGTTTAAATTTCTCATGATAAAAAGCTGAAAAACTCAGTCTGGCTTGTGCAATGAGTTAACTTTATAAAGGGTGAATTAATTTTCTGATAAAGACGTGGGCATTTTGCTAACCAAATATGTTTTTGGTAAAATCGTATTATGTTGAGCATATATTTTTTTGGAGTACACATGTTACAGCTTAATAATCTGACTATTTTTTTGGAAATAATTTGGGAACCTTTTTCAGTACAAATAATTTTTAATTTTTACACACGTGCATATGTCACAAACTGCGTATGAAGTTTTTATCCTAAGCTTACTGCTACTCGGGGAAAGAGGATTCTGTCTTCTGGAGAGCTTTACGTCATTCTGACCGCCTGAAAAACCCAATTATGCCTTAAATATTTATAATTGTGCTTACATACATATTTCAAGTTACTTTCAAAATACTGGTAAAAATAAGTGATGTAAAATATTGTTTCTAACGTATTTATATGTAGTTTTTAAATGACTTTATGAGCTATATTTATACATTATCTTAACAATATAATATGTGGTAATAGTAGCAAATTGATATCATTGTCTTGTTAAAGCAATTGGTCTACAAAAAACTATATAAAAATCTGCATTAAAAAATTAATTAAAAAAATGTATTTCAAAAAAGGTTCATAATTCTTGCCACTATGACTGTATTTGACATGAGTGTATTATTTTTGTGAGATGAAATTATAACGGTTTCCTTAATTTGGAATCCATCCTCGTAGGAGACGCAGTTTCAGTTTGGGTCTTTTTAAATCTTGTTGTTACATCTTGTATTTCTGCACTTTCTTGCTTCGCAGTGCAAGCATAGATCGGATATTTTGCGTACTCCGGCCTCCGCGTACTCCGGCCTCCGGCTGGCCACGCGTACTCCGGCCTCCGCGTACTCCGGCCTCCAGAAAAAGTCGCGTACTCCGGCCTCCGGAGGCCGGAGTACGTACTCCAAGCCCGGAATTCTCCTATCTATGCGATCGGAAATTTTGCGTACTCCGGCCTCCGTACTCCGGCCTCCGGCCGGCCATGCGTACTCCGGCCTCCGCGTACTCCGGCCTCCGCGTACTCCGGCCTCCGCGTACTCCGGCCTCCGGCTGGCCACGTGTACTCCGGCCTCCGCGTACTCCGGCCTCCAGAAAAAGTCGCGTACTCTGGCCTCCGGAGGACGGAGTACGTACTCCAAGCCCGGAGTACGTACTCCAAGCCCGGAGTACGTACTCCAAGCCCGGAGTACTCCGATCTATGAGTGCAAGGAATTATTCAAACCCATTAAACACAGAACATCCGAGAAAAGTGTTTTTAATACAAAATTTATTTTTAAATGTTAATGTGATAAATGTTAGTCAGTTATCCTTATCATTTTAACACAAATTTATCATAATGGTGTTGGTTATTTCAGATCTTTTATTTCTTGCGCAGGGTTTTTTAGTGTATTAGTCAAGCTCCTTTGCACAACAATATTTACTATTTATGTACGCACACAAACATACAACATATGTTGTACTATTGCAATAGTTTGGAATTTTATGTATATAAATAATTTCACACACATTTCTCTCATCCCATCCAAAACGACATAAATCCCAGCATGCTTTCCGCACTCGAGTGCAATTGTCAGTCCTGATACCGCAATGCCAACCAAGAAGAGCCTGAATACCACAGATACCGAGCCTTTATCAAAGGCCAAACTTTATTCCCCGTGCTCGGTTTAACTTCTGAAATTGATTTATACTTGTTAACATCTTGAATACGTGGGGAAGCCTGCATCCAAAAGAAGAGGTCCATCCAGTAGTTGTGAATCCCGCTGGCATGCATTATATTGAAAGCGTGCGTCATTCTAGCACTTTTATTTCTGTGAAACTTGAAAATCCAAAACTTTGGATTTGCATCCCGTGAACTCAATTCCTTTCCAATGTGGCATGATCTTATCTCAGATTTAGTCTTAATTCTGGTATTGTATTCGTCACTCCTATTTTGCACCATATTCCAAATCAAAGAAGAATAGTCCCAAGGTCCAAAAGCTGCCGTTTTGGGTGTAAAAGCCACCTCTTCTACTAAGTCGGCCAAAGTGGAAAGGTTCAAGGACGTTGCTAATGTAAGTGCTGGAGGCGATGACTTGTTTCCATTCCTGCAAAAAATGTATGACCAGAATCTTTAAAAATCATAAGAAATTATGCAAGAAATTACGATTATAATGCAATCCCAATAATTTTTTCAAAGCATTATTACCTACACAGGTAATACATATTTGGGACGGCAGATATGTACTTTATCACCAAAGAGTATTACAAGTGCAAATTGACTATAACTCCTGCTGATAAACTGCTAGCACAAGTGTTACCCGTGGTTTCGGATACAGTACTAACTACGGAGATAATTTTACAGATATTACCCAGTTATAACTGCATGCGTGCAATTAAGAATCTATACAGAGACTTACATTTTCTGCGAATCCAACAATTCTCCCACTGAACGAATAACACCACTTAAATGTCCCAACTTGGTAAATGTCAAACTATAGTTTTTCTCAATTAACCCCTTCACCCCAGTGATTACGTCTAAATTCAAAGGCGCCACCAATAAACTCGTGAGCACTCCGATATAGCAATTATTCAGGACGATAAGCACAAAACTCCAGAGGACGATCAGACCCGAATTATTCGTGGCTTTGTTCGGCCAATGAAACAAAATGTATGTTGCAAAAATTGAAAATATGGCGCCACCCGTATCTCCGCTTCTTCTCAGTTTGGCTGCCACTAAGAAAAAAATTCCTAGCAGAATTGACAATGTCAACAAAGAAATCCAAGTCATCCCATCGAACGGTTGTAACAAGAGGGTCACATCATTCGGCACAATTTCGCGGTTGAAATCGCAATAAACGAAATAAAACTTGTGATATAAGGACAACGAGATACTTGTCCTTACTTTTTCCCCGCAACAATTCTCCGTGTTCGATATTACGCTTGCCGGCATAAAGGGGATAACGATCCCGGCAAAATTTTCTATCTCAGATTTCCCCAATTCCTCATATTCCTTCACTACAGGCGTAAAATTACAAAGTTTCGAAAACTCCGCCGCAATCTTAGCTATACCAAGCAGGGACCTATTCCGCTGAGCCATTGGACCTGAAAATCCGTAGAAATCAGCTCCCCTTACATTGTACAGGGACTTTATTAAAGTTTGCGTGAAAAATTTACGCGTCCCTAATATTACGGGTGCACCTTGAAAATTTGGCACTTCTAAAACCATTACTCCAATATTTTACAATTTAGCTCAATAGTTTCTAAAACTTTGTGATAACAATATCCCACGTTATTCGTTGCAGTAATGGTTCCAGACGCAGACTGGTGCAAGATATTAGTCCTATTCTGAGTGATTGTACCATTGCAAATACGGTAAATTATGCTGTTTTGAACGTTTCATAATAACGGGTCGTTACCAATATTGTGTAACAGCTAATTTACATACATACATTGGTATTCTACGAAGGAATAAATTCTGCGTCACTGTAAAGCTCACTATTGAGTTTATCCCTAATGCGTAGAGTCACGCCGATACTTAACAAAATATTATTTGCATTGAAAATTTTGCAGTAATGTATGTACATATTATTATGTAATGTTCGGTTGATTCTACGATGATAAAAGTTTGCATTCGCTGGCGACAAATGATAATGCGTAAACTCTTTACAATATAATTTATTTGGGAATTGTGAATTGTGTATTGTCGGACACCTATTTTAATGGAGTTACACTATATACGAATTGCACTCTCTAATTGGCGGTTAAAATTGTTAAAATGTTAAAATGAAAATTCCTAGAGGACGGGTGTTTGGGTATTTGTTAATGTTTTTTTAGATTTTTTGTACATGGAATGAATTTTTTTGGGTACATAGCAGTTTAAGATCTATTGCAAAATCGGTGAAAATTAATCACTTATATATGCACTTTTTCAGTACAAATATGTATTTTTAATTTGTACTTATCTGCATAAGTATGTCACCAACTGTATGAAGTTTTTACCTTAAGCTTATGGCTACTCGGGCAAGGAGAATTTTCCTTTCGGGAGAACGATTTACGTCATTCGAACCGTGTGAAATTTCGTGTGAAAATTGTGTGCTGTGATTTTCGAACCTAATTATGCCTTAGGTATAACTGTACTTACATACATATCTATTTCAGCTTCCTTTCCAAATACTGTTAAAAATAATGTGAAATATTGTTTCTAATACATATGTAGTATTTAACTAAATTTAGCTGTATTTATACATATGTACGTAATAATAATAGATGTATAGCAAAAAATAAATATCATTGTCTTCCTAAAGCTATTGGTCTATAAAGTACCACATTAAAAAAATACATCTACATATTTTTTTTAATGCAGTGATTCTTGTGTTCATTATACATATGTATGTATGCAAATGCATATACTGTTTAACGGTATATGCGATGAGGTAAGTGTAATACTTATGTAGCTCATTATAAATATAATTACAATAAAACTATACCACCAAGCAGGCTGAAAAAATTACTTAAAATTGAAATACCTATTCAGAAGTAGCGTACGCAATTGGCTTCCAACAAAGAAGCACATATTGACTTGAATAAACTAACGAATCGATTACCATATAAATATATATTCCATTCGTATATAAGTATATTTTCCTTTATCATTCTACGAAAGAGGAAATACGTTCAAATATCAAGCGTCACAAATTTTCAGTCTGCATATCTTCACTTTACGATAAGTGTTGCACGATGACGTTAAAATAGTAAGGCTTCACACAAAAATCATACTTATGCATTTAGGAGAACATAGATACATACGTAAGCCTTTACTTGGCAGGAAAATTGTGTATGGCCAATAACCAAACCACAGAATATGTCTTCTTCCTGGCTACGATAATATCACATAATTCGTTCTGATATTCACATTCGCAGCAGGCACGAAGCGACAACAATTTCAGGATACAAGATAAGAAAAAAAAAATCATGAATCAAGTTAACAAGTCTACATCCCAAAGCTTATCCGTTTTATTTGTCTGTCTCGGTGAGTGAGTATAAATATATATTGTATCAGGGCTAAGGTGGACGAAATAATTAATCATGCAAAAATTTGTCGGGCCGTTTATTATCTACGTACTATTTTATACAGGAGCTGGAACAAAACAAAAATTTGGGATGGTTATTTTTATTAATTCACTAAATAACCGCTTACAATGGAGATTTCTGGCATATGCTCTCCAATTGTGAGCAACTTAGTGTCAATCGATTTTAATATGAACTCTGAAAAAGCCATGATCTGGTAGTGAACAGGTTTGACAGGGATATTTGCATCGCATAAAGAGCACACACACGCTCCATAAAGTTGAAATCCGTTAAACCACTGAGTGTTTTCTCCTATTTCGATTTAAATTTCCACCAAATATGAGCATTGGCAGATCTTGTCTTTTGCAAGTACCATGCGAATTAAATTTGCGATCGATTGACGCTAGTGTGATCGAAATCCGAGAGAATACCTCCTTTGTTAGTGGTCGCAATTAATTCTCTGACAAATATTTGCGAATATTTGGTCCACTACCAATGTACATACATATGTACGTACACAAATAAAATTTTGAGCTTTTTGTTATTCATTTTTTCTAGATAATACTTGTCGATCCCCGATGGCAGAGGCCGTGATGAAATACATCCTTAAAAATGTAGGATTTCACGACTTCCTCGTTGACTCTGCAGGAACAAAGGGTTACCACGTTGGAAAAAATACTGACGCGATAACACTTCAAATTCTCAAGGAGAAAGGCATAGAAAATTTTACACATCAAGCCAGACAGGTAAGTAAAAAGCTGTGTAAGAAATACCTATTTCTGTAAAAATTCTTAAAATGTTAAAAACAAACATTTTTTTTAGATTTGCATAGAAGACTTTTACAAATTCGATTGGATACTTTGCATGGATCAAGGGAACCTTTGGGATTTACAGTCCATGAAACCAGCAAATTCGGCCGCCAAATTACAGAGGCTTGGCGAATTTGTGGACAATATGGATGTAGAAGACGTGTACGACCCATACGGTGTATGTTCATACTTAAATATGAAATTCGTTATGCCAAATACAATTAACTCGGATCTTTGTAACTTGCCAAATTTCGGACGTAAAATTTCCAAACATTTTCGTACAAGAAGTACATAGTAGATTGCAAAATGCTCTCAACACGAATAATTATTCTAGAATGTTACAGAAATAATTATATATGCAAATATATGTACTCGGTTACAAATTTCGGAGTGAATTGCATGTATATGAGTAACAGACTAATCCAATGCTATTGTAACATATTTATTTTTATTTGTTTTTTTTTCTAATCGCAGGATACCAACTTGGAGGCTTTTTATTGCGTTTATAATCACATATTCCATACTTGTAATGTATTTGTTAAACAAGTTCTGGGACGAAGGAACAGGTCCAGCTACCCAAGAAATAAAAGGGTCAAAATAAGACAAAATACAAACTAAAATGCATTAAACGTTTGTGTACATAGTGTTTAAAAGTGGTGATATTAAGTTTGAGTAAAATGTCTCCACTTTTAATAAAGTAACTTTATTCGGTATAAACGTGTATACTGTAATATGTACTAAAATGAAAAGGAAAAAAAGGTGTGAAATCAAATTACTTAGATATTCATTAAATGTCGACTTTTCATAGTAACACATATGTATCTCAAAACGTTTTTTTATACAATTTTATTATATTTTCCTTCACTTTAATACTGACTTAATTTATTGTGGTCGGATCGGACCTGTTTATGCTGGTTTTTTTTCCTGGTAAAATAATGTGGTAAGTGAGTAAGCCACAGGACAATAGAGGTTGTTAAACTTTAAGTCCATGCTTAAATATGTATGTAAGTGGAATAAAAATGTCTCATGGCTATTAAAAGTAAGTAATTTTGAAAATCACATGCACTCAAAATTTTACATTAAATAAAATCCGAAGTATATATACTGTACTCTTTATCAAAAAGTAATCGTCACTTATAGGTTAGTTAATTAATATAGGCTTCAGAGCGAATTTATGTACTTTTCTAATTTATGTACATTATTTTTTAGAGTGCAACATTAGACAGCCCTTCCCTTCATCGAATGACAAAAATAGCTTTGATGCATACAGATGTACCGCAGGGGTCGTGTAAAAAAGGTACCTGCACCCCTTATTTAGCTCAGACTTGTCAAAAAGTGTGAAAAATGTTGACCTGAATATCAATATTAAGGAGAACTTTATTAAGTAAAACGTGCTTATTTATTACGTTCCTTTCTGGAAACATCTACAAACATATGCACACATTGGCTGAAACTGGGCTAATACAATGAATAATTCATTACGCATTTATACATATGTACAATCAGCTCATACATACATAAATCAGAGGTCAACGCCGCCGATCTCACGCCGCCGCGCCGCCATACGCCGACAGCATTTTACGCGCCGCCGCCGCCGATAAATCTAATTCCCTATTCCTTCAACATAGAGACGCCGCGCCGCGCCGCGCCGCCACGCCGAAAAATCCCCAAAATTGGCGCCGCCGCCGCCGCCAAATTGGTCGGCGTTGACCTCTGGAGGAGGTGGTTTATATAATAGGCCAGAAGATGGGAACCGTAGGGACATTGCCGCTCGATCCACAGGCTTCCGGGGCAGAACTCATAGCACTGTCCTGAAACCCATAAATTCCTATCAAAAAATTTATCTAAACAGTTAAAAATCTGGTAGGGTCACAAAGGTAATGATATTAATTTGGTAGTAGCTTCCTACCGGTTTAGTAGTAGTTTGTTTCTGAGTGATGAATTTTTCATTACGACGACATTAGTTAACGTTAATGTCCCTTATTCTTTGTTCCGGTCTACTCCAGTCAGTAATGATTTATGCAGTACCAGTTTTCTAAGAGTGTACATACATATTCCAATCCTAAGCATAAGGTCGCCATTCAAAAGTCGGTCTGCTTTGCACGGGTGTTCAATAAAGGAGTTCGTTGTCTCTGTTGTACAACTATTAATGTACGCATTTAGTACATACATACCTCGTGGCAGGCAAATGGCTGACTATAATAGAAATATGCAGACGAAGGACGACCACCTGCATGTAACTTAAATAGAAATGTTAGACTGCAATATAAAGGTTTTATCATATTGACCTGGAAAGTGCCCAACTTTTCATATTAATGTTCCACCAGCCTTTGAAACAGCTTCACCAAACTACAAACGGAGCAGTTCAGCTAGTAAAATTCAAGGTTTGCAACATTATTGTAACTAGTGTATATATTTTCTATTCTAAAACCCTGTACATATGTAAATTTGCTACTTTGAAATTAATATTTTCGTATGTATGAAATTCTATGTAAGCTTTATGCATTCATATGTACATACTTGAGAAATGTGCTGTGTTAGTAATCTGGTAAAGTGAGGCAAGTACTTGTTGATTTCTGGGTATTAAGTTTGATACCGCCTGTTATTAAAGTTATACAGTGTCCATACAAATTTGCTGTGGATGGATATGGTAAACTTTAATACCGAACTATTACTAGGAGATGTTATTTATCAATACCACTATGGTAGAGTAATACATGTTTGAATACCTCTTGGTATTATTTTATCTGTGATACATAATTTCTAAGAGTGTACATACTTTCTGATACTTCAAACTAAACATATTCTGAAATAATTTTCTTTCAAAAATGTAGAAAAATGGATTCCGACAGCAGTACCGATGATGAGGAAACCCTTGTTGTTTACACTTGTAAGAAATGTCCTGGGCAAGAATTTACCAAGAAGAACATGCAAGCCCACCGAGAGTTTCATAAGTCTGCGAAAAAACGGCGACAAAGAAGGTTTGTCAAATTCTACGTTATTTTATGTAGTCTGTTATCGATTTGAAATTCAAATTTTTTTCTTCTACAACAGACGTAACCAATCACCGGCACCTTCATCGATGGGGACAACGGCCAGTTTGTTCGTCGAGCGAACTCGATCACAATCTCCAAAAAAGACGGCTGAAAAGAATTTAAGGTAACGATTTACTTAAAGTTGGATTATTTTTGAGGAAAAATAAGTTGACCACTATTTTGGGGTTTTTTAAGATGAGGATGTTAACCAGAAATTATTTAATGCCTATGCACATATCTACCTACGCTATGTTTTTCTAAACCGAAATTTATTCGTTGATTGAAAGCCAAAACCTTCGCTTGTTGAGGAATTTTCAAAAAATTAGAAAACCACAACAATCGAAACCTATACAGAGATATATATTTTTTAAAGCATAATGTTCTTAAAATTCATTCACATGATGAAACAATTCTGATTATTAAATTGCACCAAAACCCTTTAATCTTATAAGAATTAAGTAACTGAGAATTTTGGCAATTTAGTTTCCGTTCAATTTTATTCGTGGCAAATAATACCAAAATATTGGTCGCAGTTTGCCGTACTGATATTTTTATGATCGAAATGTTAAAACTGATCAAAATTCTAATGTCAATTTCACATTGATAGACCGGCTGAACTTAAGCGACGGAAAGCTGCGAAAACTACATATTTACAACATTCCCTGGATAAAGAGTTGACGTAAGTTAGACATTTATTATACTATCCTGTGTATGTACAATCATTTTATTGAAAAATTGCGATTATTTATTTTTTAATTGCCATTCCAGGAATGGTGGATAATTATTTCGGAAATGTCGTATTCAAAAATAACATGTCTGTAAACACATTCATTACAATTCGAAATAAAGGATTTTATCAGCATATCAGCACAGTCCATTTAGTAGAACTAAATACATTGGTAAATATATGTAAATACGGTATATCTACTCGCATACGTAAATAATGTAAAACTTATTGTCACGCTTACATGTATATTTTCATATTATGTACAGCTGTGCAAATATTATTTGCACAGATATGTAGGGTTCTCTTATATCTAACTTTCTTGTGTAAGGTAACCAAGAAATAGAACTAATTTTCCAAAGAAATTCAAATGCTACGAAGTTTTCTGGAACAATTTCGGAACGGAAATCGAATTTTCAATTTGCTCAACCATAGATAGTTTGACCTAAGCTGTACTGCCAAGAATATGTATTTACTGCAATAGATCATGCTTCTGTCATTCAAATAAACATTGAATGAAATTAAATTCTACATTTATCAACGAAATTGTCTCCTTATTAGAATTCCAGCACAGCAAAATCAGTAAACCAACAAATATTTTTGTCTCGATTTAATAATTTGATCCATTTCTTCATAAGAAATGGATAAAAAAAGGTTCTAATTTGAAGGCACAAACCAAAATAAAATATGCACGTATATGCACATCAAGAAATACTGCAAGTATTAAATTTCACATATAAGGCAATCTTTCAAGTAAAGTATGGTTCACAGATGTTGCACATGTATTTGATCCCGCATCCCATACTTTACGGAATCCTTAAATGTATACAGTGATCCGTATAACCATCCTTCAGCAAATTCGATACAACTTAAAAGTTCTTCTTTCCCAGGAAATGCAGTTAGCAGGGAGTCTCGTAGTTTTCCGTAATCGTCCACGTACTCGCTAAATAAAAACAAAAGGAGAATACATTAACTCCAGGGTGCTCCCTTTATATATTTGGCCCTTGTCGTCAGACTTGGTGATCAATCAACCTGAGAATTTTGAACGAATTTTAATCATACCAATGCAGCTCATTATACTTAAACCCGGTGGAATACTGAGGGTCCACCAAGATCATGGAAACCTCAGTTTCCTTAATTTTTCGCAATTGTAGCAGAAAAGGTTTCCATAATCTTGAAAGACCCAACATTAGTTAGGCTAGCAGGCTAGGGTTCATATGTTTCATATGTCTGATATCCAAAAAAATATACATTAGTTTACTTTTGGGCAACGGGAAATCTGCTACAAAATTTGAGCTTTCTGTCACCCAGATCAACCGCTATACGGACTTTTCACATCTTCGAATTCGTTTCTTGACTTTGCCAAATATGAATATGATGAAATTTGTAACTACTTTAATAAGTTCGGGCTTATTGACAAACAGACAGGGAGTCTGTAAACGCGGAGTACAAATAGAAAGTTGACGACACCCCAAACCCTCATCGGCTAAAAAGCAAAAACTATGTCGTATCTGATGATCATTTTAATTAATACCTCAGCAATTTAAGCTCTTCATCCACGGCATTGTTCAACGATAGGCCTTTCCTCATTTTCAACATGATCATGCCATCCTCCTCCCCATGCCGGAGATCTTTCTGCAATCCTAGCAAATCATTCAGGATTCCGACCAGTACACTGCATACGTATCGCCATTGAATAAAGATTGGATTAGATTTAATCACCACGGGCAACTCGAACCCTTCAAGGATTGAAATGATGTTCAGAAAAATTGGTAGTCCGGCTTCCTGCAAATAAAGTATCATTTTTAATTCTAAAGTTCCATCTTATCTACTTGAAAATATTATACGAACCACTGATTTAAAATATCGACAAGTATCCAAACAATAAGAGTCCAACGTTCCCAGCGTCTTATTAACAAAATCCCACCTAAAAGCTTCGAAGATTTGAAGAAAGTCAAGTTTAAATGTTGCCACAAATTTCTTTAGTGTCATCTCAGCATTAGCGTCTTGGATTTGATTAAATATTTCTGGCCACGAGTTTGCCATAATTAGCAGGAAGGGATGCTCCTTAAGAACCGACATGTTGAGGACTTGTTTTTTTAGCTTGTTGAAATCTAGATTAGATTTCATGAGAAACGCATATGATTACTTTTAGACGTCTTATCCAATGTCAAACTCAATTTTGATGATGATTATTTCGCAGGCATAATTTGCGTTGTGGATTACTACAACAATGCTCATTCAGAATTTTAAATTTTAAAAATACTAATAATTTCGAAAATATTGAGTTTGATATCGAATTGAAGAAAGCAACTATCTGGGAGTGTAATGGTGAAAGAAATTTCAAAATCCGAGCAAAATTGGATTTTTGGCGTGGATTTGAGTGAGTGAAAACCGGAGTGAAAGCGGTTTTTGAGCATTTTTGAGTGGGTGTGGCGGGCGCAAATGTGGCCATGGAGTCAAACCACTTCAGGGTTTTAGTACACTCATGGGACCCTACCACATATCCAAAGGGCATCAGGATCTGTTATTATCAACCTCGCAAGCTCCCCTCCTAAGTACTCTCCATTCGCACACGGTTTAACTTTTTCAGAAATTGAGAATTCTGAGAAACTATGGCATCGTCAGTCTCAATTTCGTTCAGTGGCGTAGTTTCCCAGAATTCTCAATTTGTGTAAAAGTTCAACTGTCTGCGAATAGAGAGTACGTAAGTATTTAAAGACACTGTTAGAAATCAGGTATTGATTTCTTAGTACATATTCAAGTTGCTACCGATTGGTATAAAAATTTTTACCGGTCCGTAAAAATTTTCTAACGATAACCAAAACCTCACTACCGAGCTGTTCCCACACGGTATTACTTATCAATACCAATTTCATAGAGTCATTCATACCGCTTGGTGTTATTTTAACACTGAATTTCTAAGAGTGTAAGTATTTCGCGGCTCTCACCATCCAAATCTTGAGAATCCTTTTCAGACGTACCAAGTCCTTCCTCTAATGCTTTGCCTATCATCTCTAAATATTGTACTTTTTTGATCTGTTTTGAATTATCATTTATTACTTCGGAAGTTGACTCATCAAACCAATCATCCAAAATAAAAGCAATAACCCAGAAAAGACAGAATGATCGAAATTTTGAAGAAGTGATAGAGTAGTTTGGACAGAGTCGAAGAACATGAGCGACACCATGATTAGCTAGGTGAAGTCTATACTCAGGAGCGATAAAGGATCCATAATATTCAGATATCCATTCTTCCAATTCCTTTATGCAAGATACAACAGGTCCGGAACTCAAAGAGATTTCTTCTTGATTAATTTCCCTGTGGAAATATAAATATCTTACGAAAAATTAATAATTAGATTATTAAGTAGCGCAAGCTACTTTATGCGATGACTTAGTTAGTCTGTCTGTCCGTCTGTCCGTCTGTCTGTCCGTCTGTGTGTCTGTCAACTCGATAACACTAGAACGGATCGAGATAATCGAAATCGGTTTGCGGCATCATACATACGACCCCAGGGGGAGGTTAACCCCAAAGTTTGGGGTCAATCGGACCACCCCCAGGCGCCAGGGGGTGTGGTTGGGGCAAAATGATATTTTTATAAAAATTGAATCTATGGACGAAATAGAGTTAAATTAAGTGTCTCCGAGTTGTGCCACACCCCCCGGGCACCAGGGGGCGTGGTTGGGGCAAAATGATATTTTTATAAAAATTGAATTTAACATGTAGGACAAGTAAAACAGGAAGATTGATTAATTAATTAGTTAAGATTGATTAATTAATTAGTTAAGATTGATTAATTAAGATTGATAAAACAGTAAAACATGTAAGATGCATGATTTTTCAGAGTGGCTACATATAAATGAGGAAGTTTAAATTATTTTATTATTTTGAAATGATTCAGATTCTGCAATCTATATTTTGTATCGCATTCTAAGCATTATTGCGCTACTTGTGTACCCTGTGTTGCCGCAGTTTATTTAATATTGTACTGATTTCATGCAAAAAATGCCAAAATGTAGTTTTCCCAACCAGAATAATAATTTTGCCAATTATAAAATATATGATATTTCTTCATCGGAGAAAAACACTTATTCAGCGGAGTTTACTTTTTGAGTCAATGTGAAATCTTTCTTAATATTTCTTAAATAATTTGCTTCACCAATTTCATTACGTTTGATTTAAGAGTCTAATGATTCGTAAAGCTTTCCCAATTTACCTGTACGGTGATGGAACAAAAAACCTAAATTCTTTTTCCAAATTCTTCCCTTCCTTGACAGCATTCTTCACAGGAACGCTCAATTTTTCAGAAACCTGAGTTAATTTTACCGAGAATTTCACCAAACAGGGTGATAATTCATATCTATTTCTATTCTCCATAGTTGTATGATACAACTTTTATTCGTTGAATTGCAAATTGAAACTGTTTGCTAATCAAGAAATTGGTATTGAGCGGTGTAGTAGCGAGGATGTCTCGGGATCACGAACCAAGAACTAGTCCACCTTCATGGCTCGACTCCGTATTCATAGGGTTCGATAAGCCTAAATGGGAAAATTTCTTGGGTCGGAAAGTCGATGGCAATTTATATATCGTATCTGATTACCATGTCAGTGTCACTTTGGTAAATGTAGATGATATAGAGGGATTACCTGGAAACCTACCTGAAACGATTACCGGGTACCATGGTACCTAGCTGCGTATACATATGATAATGATAAGGTGCGTTTTTCCACACTTTTTCTAAAATTTGAAATTATTCGATAAGTTTACAACAACTTCAAGTCACAACGGTTGACATTACAGAAATTTGAACCAATTTCTGTCAAATATTATCTGGTTTATGACATGGTATGATTATTTTGTGAATCTCGCTGAGCGGAAGTACTTTGCTATTGTTATAGCATATGAACATTATATAGCTTAAATATTTCAAATCATCCAAGTAACGATGTGAAGACTAATTAAGGAGAATATATATTAAATTTTGTTGAGAACATGAATTATGAATTTCCCAATGTCAAACCTTGTTGAATGCAAAGCAGGTTGGGGATGGCCCCGATGGGTATCATACAATAACTAGGATTGATTTTGCGCAATCACATAAAACTGGAATACATTTAGTGCTTGAGTAAATCCTAGCATTCTTTTACATAATTGTATTTCCCAGTGATATGTATGTAAAGGTAATGTACCTGATTGAAATGCATTAGAATATGGCCTTCGGATAAGATTCGAAAAAAATCATCCGTCTGGTGATGTGAGTGATATGAAGACGAATAGAATTATATCAATCCAAGTTTAATTAGCACCAATATTGAAGTATACTTATAAATATAGGCTCTTGTTTTGGTCTTACATATATACAATGTATGTAAATTAATTCAGCATTTTTAAACGGCACATTAACCAGAAATGCATTTTATGGATGACTAGAAAATAAGTCTGAACCATGGGAAGGCGAAAATCCTGATACTAATAAATTTTCCCTTAATTTGCAATAATATGTGTGGTGGTGTGACTAAAAAACGTAGCCGATCATATCTTAGTTAATTAAAGATTTCACAATCACAGGTTGATATTCATAAGTTTTTTCGACATCTTTCCATACAAATCATGTACGTACCTACTTCTTTTCACCTTCGCCCAAACTTATAAAATTGCCCCCTCCTCAGGTGTAAATCAGTTCTCCTTGAACGTTTATTGGATTCACAGGCACAATAAGAATTAGTCCCATGGTTGAAATGGAGAGTGATAAATGCATGTCATATCTTCAATTATTGGCAGCCTCAATCGTCCGGATGGGACCAATCCCGCAGCATATCGCCATCATAATGGATGGGTAGATATTTATGCACCTCTTTCTATTTCCGTCCTATTAATTAGACAATATTATAAAATTTTTGCATCGATATAATTGTTTACGTTAGAAATCGTCGTTACGCAGCCAGCAGAGGAATGAAAGCACAATACGGTCACGAGGCCGGGTAATAAATATTTTCCACGTCAACTTTAGCATTGAAATTGATTTTATCCGTGATAAAGGTTATTCAAGTGGTTAAAATATTCCAGAGCCGAGCTTCTTAATGTTGTGCGAACCTGGGGAAAAGCAATTGGGTGCAAGGAACTAACATTGTACGTCTTCTCATCCGAAAATTACAAAAGGACGGTGCAAGAAGTTGAGGATTTGATGGACTTAATATTTCGAAAATTCACCACATTGCTGGAAGAAATGTATGTCTAAATAAGAATTCGTTCTATTATTACGTAAAGGTTGAATTAACTTCATAGAATTTAAACCTTCAGTGAATCCGGTGAGAATACGGACACCTGCATACAAATGATTGGAAATTGGGAAAAATTTCCGCTCAAATTGAAATATAGAATGGCAACCTTGATGGCGAGGACGAAACATTTTACCCCTTACAAATTAAATTTTGCGGTAGGATATACAGGTTGGGCCAAAAAATACTTTAGCCTTCGGATAAGTAATTTACTGAATATGCATATGCATTTAGGTCGAGAAGGGATTCTCAAAAGCTTGAACTCTTTTCATGATAAGAGCAATGAAACAAGCGGCAATTACGATGAATCTTTCCCAGCGTGGAATGAGTATTCGATTGGACAGTCTCAACACTTAGTGGACATGAGACCCATTGACGTACTAATCAGAACTGGGGGTGATCAGCGACTCTCGGATTTCATGATGTGGGAAAGCACTCATGCTTACATCCATTTTATGAAGGGAACTTGGCCAGAGTTCAGTTTTTGGAAATTTATACATTCTTGCTTCTTGTATCAAGTGCATAAGAAGAAGATTGTTCAAGCGGTATGGGTTAAAGTATTACACTAAAACAAATTGCATATAAATCCATCATACAACCCTTTCGACAGAACGAAGTAATATCTGAGCAATATCCAGGGTATGCTACCCCGGGTTTTGGGGGTATTGGGGTATTGCGGGTTTTGGTGGGTTTTGGGATAGCAAATTTGAGCAATACCCAAGGGTAGTCGGGGTAGTCGGGGTTTTCAAATTTTACAAAATATGATAACAGGGCATTACCAGCAATTCCACAAATTAATTACTTATTAAAATATAATTAATAAGCAGTTTTGTTGCGAAATTACTGAAAAACTGATTTTTTTCATTAATTTCTGAACTTAATACATGAGACACTGACTCAGTTTGCCCCCAAAACCCCGATTACCCCGACTACCCCGACTACCCGCAGAACCCAGGTAAAACCCCGGGGTATGGGTTTTCAATAGCAAAACCCCGGGGGTTTCCTTATCCTGGCAATATCTTTTAGCATAATTTTTAACCCTTTAACGTGTATGATTAACGACAAGAAAAGGCATTAAATCGGGGACGCTATAAGTATGTTGTGGCCATGGCGCGGGAGGAGAAATTCAGGAGTTTTTAATAAAACTCGAAAAACTGAAAAATCAAAAATTTAACATTGCGTTGTATAGGGAAATATCCAAATTTTTGGGAAGAAAATCTTCAAATTTAGCATTGTGTTGGCATAGGAGAAATCCCTCAAAATTACAACAAATTTTAGGTCGCGAAGAGAAAATGGTGAAAATCAATGACCTCCTAGAAACGACAATTGTCGTCCTTCCGCGCCATGATCACGATTTTTCAGGACGACTTTTGTCGTACTCCCGAATTAAACCATTTCTTTTAAAACGACAATTGTCGTCGTTACAGTTTAAAGGGTTAAAGGGTTATGTGCATTGCAATATTTTTGCTCAACAAATATGCAATCCAAATTCTATGCAACTATTTTTTTAGAGTTAAAAATCTTACCTTCAATGCTCACTAATTGCATTTAAGCACTTCTCTCCATATCTACTTATGAACATATTTCTGTACAGAAGGAATGCTTGCAAGATGAAACCCGAATTGTGGAGAACATTCTGGAGCGAACGCGTAACAAAACCTGGGCAAGAGTGGAACGATTGTCCAAAAAAGACGAACCCCTCCAGGAAAATGGAAAACCTATTTGTCAAGTTGGAATGATGAAACAATTTTTTCAGGACTTGTTGAAATTTTGAAATATGTAAACCCATCATTAACACTTTGATGATTTGGACATCCTTAGTTCGGAGTAATTTCTAATGATTTACTTTATCTACATACATAAATATAGTCTGTATTTTCCAACAAGTACATAGTGTAGAATAAATACCATGTCCACATAATTTAATACCAGTTTTCCAAGAATCTATAAATAAAGCTGAGTAAAATTTGCGATGATACAACTGAATGTGTAAAATTAACCCGACGAAGGAACTTATTAATTAGCATCAATTGATGCAAAAAGGTCGTCAACAGACAGACGGACGGACGGACGGACGGACGGACATACAAGGGGAATTCAATAGCTCCCGTGCTACGCAGGGTGAGCGAATAAACAAGAAAAAACAAGTTTAAGCCTGTTTCCCTGAAATTTGAAGAGGTATTTTTGTGATAAGACGACCTTCGGGTACGAGAAATAAAAATGCAACCGTCTCGGCTCGCGTGTGAAACATATGAAGGGGAAAATCATAAAATAAATTAATAAACTGGAACTATTACACATTGTATAGTTAATTTAAAAATATGAGCACTTTTTTATCTCAATTAATTAATCAAGGATTTTGAACCAGCACACATACCAGAATTATACGTAGTGCATGCCTGAGTTTCATCAAATCAGTAGCTTGTTGAACATTTCGTGACCCTTTTGCGAGTTCGAAGTTATCCCTGTCGTTACCGTTGAGGTCAAAAAGGAGATCACCATTGAATTCGAGGCTAAATTTAATATCAAATGTATCCAGTTTAAAATTTGACGACCTTTCTGTGACCTTTTTGACCTTGACAGTCATGGCTTACAATGCCCATCTTCGAACATGAACTTTGCTTTATATGAAGTACTTATGTTCCAAATTTCAAGTCAATATGTTTAACCGTTGTTGACTTATGTATGAATGGCTTGGACAGACGGACGCACGGGCAGATAAATCTTATAAAGGGGTTTCACTCATTAAAAAAGAAGCATGTATACACGATTGTTTATTAGTTGGTAAGTTATCGTGCGGACGGACAGACATATCAATCTCACAAAGTAGTTTCACCCCATAATAAACAAGTATAGAAACAAGCTGAAACCTGCTTCTACCTTGTTTCCCATCAATTTGATCAGATATTTTTGCATACGTGATGGAAGTGCATAATAATATGGCCTTCGCATAAAATGCATAAAAATGCAACCGACTACACGGTTGCAGACATAATTCACACGACCAGAGACGTCTCGTCGTTTGAAGCATGGTAAGAGGAAAATCATTATATAAATTCTCCTTTATCAAGATACAAGATATAATATTTTTTGTACTTAAGAAATATGACCTCTTGTTTTTATCTTGATTATGCAGTCAAGGATTTTGAGCAAGCACACAAACGAGAATTATGCACATTTTATTGCATGACTTGCATCAAGTTTTAAACATGCTTAACCTGTTTTCATGGAGTTTCCCACTAATTTGTAAAGGTATTTGTACCTGAATCGTGAAACTGTGAAGACAAATCTTATCACTCAAGAAAATTATGTATGTGTGAGCATGCAAATTGTGTAATATTGGTGGCTATGGAGACACGTATGTATGTATGTAATTAGTGACGTTGGACAGGATTCAAGTACTTGCTACATATGTACATATAAGGTGGGATTATTTTTTGTTAATTATGCATTTGGTGATGGCAGATTACACGTTTATATTACAAGTTTTATCGCATGCAATAGCTAGTGCAACATTGTTGCTGCAACAAGGAAAACGATAAGGTGCAACAAGGAAAACGACAAGTTGGATTTAATGGTTATCTTTTTTAATCGTTTTAAATTAACAATGGAACTTTTTTCAAGCTACAGTCGAGTAGCGAGTTATATCAAAAAATCAAAGCCAAAAATTAGGAGTCACGTGACACTTATTTATCTGTCCGTTAAATGTTAAATGGCCCCTTTGAAGAAAAATATTCGCGGTTAAGTTCAAATTTTTGAGCAAATTTTCTCTTGCTTTTTCCTCCACGGGGCGAAAACCAGGAAAGAGTCCGAATTTTTACCCCCAAGATTTTTCTTCAAAGGGTCCATTCAACGGAAAGATAAGCGCCACGTTATTCCTAATTTTTGGCTTGATTTTTTGAAATAACTCGCTAGTCGATCCCGGTGTAGCTTGAAAAAAAGCTCCATGTCAGTTGAATTAGTTTTCGGGTGTTTGAATCTGTTATAATATTCCAAATTTATGCATAGCAATGACCTTAAATGATGCGGTTAACATTTCGTCGGCGTATAAGTCATACCAGGATGGATTCCCTGTTTTGTCTGGGTTATCGATGCATGTGGAGAAAAGCATTATGTGAGTTACATGTTTTTAAATTAAATAAATAACCGTTTTAAATTAATGTTTTAAAATTTTATATCGCGGGTGAATTTCAGTTACGGACTTCTCGGAGCTAGTGGATGCGGGTATTATTATTTTTTTTACAAACAATTGAGGTTTCTGTGTAAAATTTGACAACGTTGGGGCGGGTTATCTTCTCTTTTTATGCAAATATCTCCTCCAAGCCTGACCATTGGCAAATTATGCCATTTTCAAATTGTACACAAATTACTTTCGTGATCAATTGAAATCCGGTTGCTTTAAATCGGTGAGCATCCATCCGGAGACCACTATTGATAATGTGCTCAACCATTATCGAAACTCATCCCTTCAGTTTCAAAATTTACTTGTCAGCTTTCGAACCGCAATCTTTCTTGAGGCCCAACCTTGTACACAATTATTCACACAATTATTTCTAAAAATTGTTTCTTTTCAGCAAAACCACGCTGCTTAATTGCATATTGGGCCTGACAAGATTGGATTCTGGCCATATTTCTGTAATGGGTAGAAATCCTGACACTAAATCTGTAAATATTGGTCACATGCCACAGGTCTTTCAAATTTTATAGACATTCAGCAAATATTTTTTATTGGGGTCGCATTTAATGGCGACCCTAAGTGACTGAATGGGATACCCTAAGAACTAAACCCTACGGTGGACTGAATGGCCGTCCCTAACAGGTCGAAAATAATAGCTAATATCCGAATCTCGACCCTAAAGTTCTAATAGTTAAAAATCGTTGATTTGCATCATTTTAAGGTAATTACATCTCGATTATCTTTTATTGAAACCATATCTTTGAATTGGTTCTTAAATTCATAAAAAAATTAGTCAACAACAATTAGGGCTGCAGCCAGCTGGCTTGCAGTTATTTGGGCTCCCTAGTCCACGTTCCCAGGAAGTACATCTTTTCAAATATGAGAGATATTAAAATCTCTGCGAATGTATGCTAGTCGGATTAAATGCTCACAAATATGCAGCTTTTGAAATAATTGACAATTACATAGAGAAATCAACCAACATACGAACTACAGACACTCAAAAAAATAAGTAAAATTTACTCATCATTGAGTAAAAAAAAAGTGGATGACCCAACCAAAAGGTATAATTTATCCAATCATTGTGCAAAATTTGTCCAAAGTTATGTACGTAAAATGTCCAACGGGTGGGTAAATTGTGTACAAAGTTGGTTATTTTTAACTTTTGGTACTGTCAACCTCTTTTTTTACTCAAATTTGAGTAAATTTTATTTATTTTTGTTTAGTGTGTATAATTTAGTTAAATAAAATATATTGGGAAATTGGGGGAAAGTTTATGATAAATAGGGATGGTTATTGGCAAGTTAGGGAAGGCCATTCAGTCCACCATAGGGTTTAGTTCTTAGGGTATCCCATTCAGTTACTTAGGGTCACGATTAATATTTGCCCTTTTTATTGTGCTTTATTATATTAAGCGTACATATGTGCCTATTCACTATTTTATCGTATCCTTAGCATCGTAAAATATTTTACGAAGAAGTAATAAGATGTCAAACTTTGTAAAAATCCTAAAAATCTAAGAACAATTACGAAATCGCGTAACCGTTGTAACTTAATACAAAGAAAACTAAGGTTACGAATCAAAAATAAATATTTACCCTCATTATGTTAAGGATCGCATCTAAATAATTATTGCATATTTGATTATGTACGTGTTTATATCCGTATTATGACAGGATGTCGCCTTATACCCGTTAAAGATAAGTGAGATTTTTCAATATTTTGGGAAACTATTGGGACTAACTGATCCAGAAATACTGACCCGAAGTAAAGAACTAAAAGTCGTAGTAGATTTAAGTGATTTAAATCAATACGTTTCAACCCTCAGGTGAGTTAATTAATCGCTAGAAAATTTTACAAAATGCGAATTGCTCCATTTCTTAACTTATTTAGCGGAGGGCAGCGTCGCCGCGTCTCGCTCGCAGTGGGTTTGATTAATCAACCAAAATTACTGATTTTGGAGTAAATTTTTGGCTTTATTTTAACGATTTAATTATGACTTGCTAATTTTTTATTTTAAAATTTAAGTGAACCAACCGTAGGGATTGATCCTTTGTTAAGAGAATCAATATGGGATTACTTGTCCAGTTTGGCAGCTACCTTGGGGACCACAATTATTGTAACTACGCATTACACCGAAGAAGCTCGAAGATTTAACAAGGTGCGTGTGGTTTCAAGCTTCTTTAATGGTTTAAACTTTTTAATTATCTTTTTGTATTGAAAATCATTCGAAAAAGATTGGAATAATGCGAAAAGGTCGGTTAATTGGAGAAGATTCTCCAAACAATGTAATCAATATGTACGGTGGAAGTTGTTTGGACGATGTGTTAGTAACGCTCTGCAAAATTGATGATGAATCAAACCTGAAAAATATGAATTGCTTGGAAACAATTGCATCTTATAAAAAATTAGACGATAATGATTCTTTGAAAACGCTTGAATTAATCTCCTACAACAAATCAGAATACTCAAGATGTTTCACTGACAATTCTAACAACGAATTCATTTTAACGGAAGACAACTCCAAGGAAAAATTAGATCGGAAACTTTCTGGAAGTCTAACAAAAATTAAGACGTTGACAAAACGTAATTTCTTAATCAGTTACAGAACGCCAGCGTAAGTGAAAATTTTACTCCAAAATTAAAAAAAAATAGTAGAAAACTACATACCCAACTACAGTCAGCAAAAAAAGTGAATACACCTTAACGTATTTTTTATTACGGTATGATGCCGTGCACTTAGCGCTTTGAAATTCCGCACACAGTTGTATAAACTAATTGGCGATTAATTCCGCGTCGCCGATTTTTAAGGTCACCGACAGGTCAATGTCAGAATTTTTTTAGCAATTCAAAATGAGAGCCAAAAAATAAAACTCGATGGGTAATTTTTTTTCGACTTTCTAATATGTTTTATTGGAAACTACAAAGCCTTACGAAGAAAATGAGCTATCATATCACCGTGTACGATTTTTCTGACGCCCACGGGAATTTTTCGCCAAAAACGGGTTTGAGGCCTAAAATCGTGACCGCGGCGAAATTCAACTATTTGAAATATACAAAAGCATATATGTACTTGCTATATTTCTTGTGAAGAAAAGGGTCTAATTCCAAAATACGAAACATATTCAATTCAATCATGTATATTTACTATTAATTATAATTAATTAATTTTTGTAACTATAGATACATCTCAATGACACTATTGCTACCCTTGATGCAGGCGGTTGTTACATTTTACACAATTGGAAGACATCCAGTTGGACAAATTTTAGCCGTGTCAAACCAAGAAGGAAGTTGTCACCATGGAGTTCAGTCTAAAATAAGGGCACAACTTGAGCATCCCTGGAGTTGCGGTTTCTTAGAAGAAATTATGAACGACACGGAGCAAAGGATTTTTCTGGTATGGGCAGAAACAAAACAAGAGCCATTTACATATTTGCTCACAGTATAAAGCCTAGTACGCACGACGGATTTTCCAACCTACACGGTAGGTTCTCTTGTTTGTATTAAACTACTCCCTGACTGTAGTAAGGGTACTTAACTACTAATAGGAGTACTTATGTGACTTGAATTGTACGAAATGGGAGTGTGTCTTCAAGTCAATTGCAAAATACTGCCTATGTTTCTTTTCACCTTTTTTGCTAAATTTTTTCACGTGGAAAAATCGTAGATCCTGAGTACCAGGCTTAAGTCATAAATACGCCCCTGTTAATCTGTCCCTTATAATTAGAAAGTCTACGAATCCAAGGAAGCGGCCAGACATTCTGTCGAAATTGGAGATACGATTGGATTCATGCATTTTCCAATAAATTTTTCCCAACACAATTTAAATCGCTTGGCTTTTCACCGCTTCGCTGCAAGTGAGGATTTAGTCGGAAGCACGGTCCAAATATCACTCGATATGACAAGTATGCAAATAAGCTTAAAAATAAGTTTGAACCACGCATCTGATGTATTTAATAGGGCACCAACAAAATACCTTTGCAGACAAAATTACGACCAGTTTCGTAGTAGAAACGTTACAAGAGAAATATTTAAAATTTGTGGAAAAGATGGTATCACGAACTAAACCAGATATGGATTTACGACAAATTCATATTCCTCTCAAGGTAATAAATCAAATTGTTTGTATTATTTATTCCTTGGATTAGAAATAATGAAAAAGTTAAGTTTTTACAAAATTGATTCTGAATTTTAGTTCAATAACGATAACTCGAGCGGTTATCAGTTTGGATGGCAGGATTACTTGCTACCTGCCTTTATTCCGATGTAAGGAAAAATTTGTTATTTTGGTAAATATTTTTCAAGAGAAAAATGTATTTATTTTTTTCAGAGTGATCTTTTTGTTTTCGATGATTTGCGCATTTTCCTTGATTAAGGATCAGGAGGATGGGACCCTTAATAGGTCACAGGCGTGTGGAGTGGAACTCTGGCATGTCTATGTTTCCTACTTCGTGTCCGAATCTCCTACAACTTTGGCGCAAATTGGAATTTTCATTATAAGTCGTTTCCTCCAGGGTGGGTATACGAATAAGGGGTCCTTTTGGTTGTGTTTCGTGAATGCGTTCTTATCAGGTTGGATCGGGATTGCAATGGGTATGCGGCTTTGGAGTTTTCGTTAATCGTATTTTCGAAAGGATATGTAATTTCATTTGGTAAGCAGATACAAATTATTATTTGCAGGGCTACTAGTCGCGACGGTTTTGTCTCGAAGTATGGAAGTCGTTGTCTTCTTGCTACTTGTGCTGTTAACCTCGCTTTATTCAAGTGGTGAGGAAAACTTATAATTAAATGCTTTCCTTAATAAGAAATGCACACAATTAAGGTTCTAAACCACAAAAAAACAGGGAAAACCCCCTAGGTTGGGGTTTTCTAGAAAATTTCCGAAAAATACCAGGACCTGGGTTCTTCTCGAAAACTCCGCTGCTTTTCGTAGCCCAATTGATTTACTGCATCTCTAATTTAAGGAATTCCATTTTTAATTCAAGTTTAACGCTAAGATAACTTCTGCTCTGAAATTATCAATTCCATCCAGAACGTATTTAGGTCGTACGGAAACGGTTTTAAAATAGTGCGACCAAAATTTTAAATTATTTCCCGATCAGTAAGAGCCTACATTGCACTATGTTTAAGTGTTTCTTACCTTCACCTAAAATGGAGAAACAACTTCCTTGTTTAATAAACTACCTACTTTAATAAACCTTTGTATTTTAAGATTAAACTCCTTAATTGATACCAAGTTTAATTGATTAAGCGACTGAAATGGTTTCAATTATGACACAGGATTTACTTAGCCTTTGGACTCTGTAAGCAATCCGTATCGCTGGATTTGTATGTATTTAAATCCCATCACTCCTCCAATGATGGCAATCAGACGTGTTTGGAACAGTGCGTGGGGTGTCGAGCATCCCCTCGTTTTTGGTACATTACTTGGATAATATTTCTAACAAGTGTAGGCCTAATTGTGGAGAGAAGGCAGCGAAATCAGTAAAACTTGGATTTAAGTTTTTCAGTTAAGTACTGTATTTGCACAATATGTATCAAGGGGTTTTAGATCTACATACGATAATTACAATTAGTTCTAATCACCCTGCCCCAATTCTTATGAGATCGTCACGACGACTCGTCAGGAACATAAGATATTAGGAAAAGTCGAAGTAGTCGTAATTGGAGAATAGCTATATGGATGTATTACTTACAATTTATGTATTTTATTGAGTGGATAACGTCTTGGAAAAATTGTAAAAGTTTAATATGAGCTGCTTAGTGCTTAAGAATATCTATTTACGATATACATATTTTTGCATATTTGTAATATATCTGGAGATGTTAAACGCCACATTAAAATTAAGTGAGGATTAAAATAAAACTCAAAATTCTTGTGAAATACGTCTGTTCGGTCTCAATTATGACTGCTGAATGAAAATCAATTTGATGTGATAAGTTTTGACTGGTGTGTTGAGCTACTACAGAAGAGGGTGTCAATTTTTTGACGTATCTTTCGTGCTCGTTGACTTGTTTTAGAGGAAGACCAGGCAAAAGGTTGTCATTCTTTTTCGCATCGATGTCATCGATTGTAATTTAAGAAATTGTTATTTGAATTCCGGGTGTGACGATCAATTGAGCATATCTATTTTTAAATTATATGCTACCACCCTCCATGTGAAAATATGGGAAAAAAATTTGAAAAAATGCGAATGTACACTCGGTGAATTTAGCATTAGACCTTAAGTTGCATTTGACATTCGACTTCCCTTATGATTACGAATATTTTGATGCATTCAAAGTTTCAAAATTCCAAAATTTGCGGTTTTTTTGCGTATACATAAATCGCTAAAACACTCGGGTGTGTACAACTTTGCAGTCTGACAACCTGATGCCAGATTTTTCTCCTTGGGATAAGCTAAATTTTAAGCTTTTGTTGTCCGCCTACAAAGTTGTGCACACCTGAGGTTTTTGGGATCAAAGTTTACGGGGGAGGGGCCTCATAAGGCATACAGCATACTTAAAGTAACAAGTATTCTTCGAAAAGTTACGCTACGAGGCTTATCATTGTATTTATCAATTTTTCAGATAAGCAAGATTTAGTTCATCCAAATCGAGAGATAGTGAGACAAATACGACACCATGGTAAAGACGATCAGCAGTGGTGGTGGACATGCACTAGAATCCGAGTTTTTGTCTCACTCTGCCTCTCTCTCGCCACAAATGGAAATCAAATTTTCGACTCCTGTTCATTTGGTTTTCCTCTTTAGACTATTTAAATCTAGACTCACCTTTACCCTTTGCCCAGTTAAAGTCACTCCGGATTAAGTATGCATGGTTTACTTAACATAGGATTTAGAATGAATTCATTTTTTAAAAGTGTAACATTATTAGGTAAGACCCTTTGACGACAATAGAAAAATCGAATCCGACAGCAGCCAGCGGTTCGGAAATAGGCTTTATTTACACTTGCAAGAAATGTCCAGGCAAACAACTTGGTGAGAAAGAGAAGGATGTCCACCGACAGATGCATGAAAAGAAACGGAATAGAAGTAGACGGTTTGCTAATTTTGTATACTAGCGTATAAGCCCGTCTCCCGCCGGGCGCGAGCTTATTTGATTGTCGTGAAAATAAAATTGAGTGGAATTCTGGAAAACTCCAACCAATTAAATTTTAATCTATATAATAAGCTCAAATTCTGTCACCGACGGAAGTCAAAGGAATTTTCAAAGAACGTGAAATTGATGGTATGAGTTGATGATGAAAGCTGATGGTAGGAAAATTAAAATATTTAAGAAATCTAAACAATGCTCATGGCATACTGTATATTCTTATTTGGTAATAAATATTTGGTCACAACGAATGGGTCCAAGGAAAATCAACATCAAATTGTTATACCCGATTCAAAATCTGTTAACAAAGACCCATTTGACGTGTTCGACATATGTCACATTTGACTTTGTCCACACGGTTAGTGGTGTGTGGCATGTCAAAGCGCGTATGATATTATACTCGTGCTTAGATTTCAAAATCTCTGCCAGTAGAAGATTTGACTAATTCATCTGAGGCCTCATTCCCTTCGCGAAAGGAATGGAATTCTGATTCGATTCTTAAATCCACGTAGTCTGCACATGAAGGGAATGGAGTGTGTATAACATGAGCAGCCGATGAGAATATCGAATAACCGCGGGGACATTTTCCCTCATCCCTCTGTCCCCACCCTTCAGCGGCCTCTGTATATTTCGTCTGTCATTGGGAGCGGCATGTTCCTTATGTAACGCTGCAGTGAGAGCTGGTTATGAGTCTTGACAAAATATGAAATAGCTACTTAATCTGAAGTATATCTAACGAAAAGGGGAATCCGAGCCCTTTCCCTTCATGCCAAGATGTCACTACTTCGTCTGAAGTATATCTAACGGGAAGGGGATTCCGTTCACTTTCCTTTCCCATCGTGCAAAGATGTCACTACTTCGTCTGAAGTATATCCAACAGGAAGAGGGAAGGAACGGAATCCTTCACCATTCACTTCACTGCGGCTCCAGCCCGCACACCCCCAACAGTTTGATAACCACATCCCAATGGGGCAAAACCAAACAGAGGTAGTGGCCATCTAGGTGCGCGACCCCACAAACAGATGACACCCAACATTTGGGGTGTAATCACTTCGATATGCAAACTCCTTCGCTAATATCCGGCATCCCCTATTCCTTTCAGCATAGCGATAACTGTATAGTCCACACATGAAGAGAACGGAATTCTATCCCCCTTCCCTTGATGTGAAGATTTCACTACTGCGCCTGAAGTATATCCAAGGAAGAGGAAGGGAATTCCATTCCTTTATAAGCAAATATATTTTGTAATTTAAACAATCCAGTATACATATGGTTGACCCATGAATGGAACGGAATCTGTTCTCCCTCCCGTCATTCAGGCATATTGAAATATATATCTCAGGTTTGGGAACGGGCTGGAACGGAACGGAATGCACCTTAAAGGAATAACTAATTTCCCTTCGGTAACATTTTACACCATTCATTGGGTTAATAGGCAAATTTCCGTGATAATGTCTAGCATCCCCATTCCCCCAAGAGCGATATCCCAGGGGCCACACCCTCCCATGCCTCCCAGCCGAGCGATAACCATATCCCAGGGGGCACACCCTCCCTATCCCCCCAGCAGAGCGATAACCATATCCCAGGGGGCACACCCTCCCTCTCCCGCTATCAATGCTAATGCGCAAATCATCGAAAAAGAAAATATCACTCTGAAATAAGAAATAAATACAGGATGGTTTAAAAATCACGCTACAAGGGAAGAATTCGTAAAATTCCATCAAAATTTTGTCTGTGAAATCTAACATTTTAAGAATTTTCTCATCAGTGTCTCCATCAGTTATGATAATAATTAATAAAAATCTCAATCCCAAATGTTGAAACTAATAGAGATTTAGGGGCTTTTCATATTAAAAATTTTAAATTGTAGAGAGAAATTGAAACCATCATGTACAAAAACATTTACAAAAATATAATTGAGAACCTTCATAAAAAGGTTCTCACAAAAGGTGCGATTTTGTAAATCCCCTTCCCCCTTTAACTAGTGTCGCAAATATCATTGGAGCCCCTCTCAGGTTACATAATTTATGAACATCCCCATAAAATTGTTCCCAAAAAAAATCTATATTTTCTATATCTATATTACTATATCACGTGTATGTAAGTAGAAAAGATAATTTTTTAGTGAATGGACACTTAGCACATACTAGTTCTGACCATGACTTAGTATTTGTAGTCCGCAAATCAAATAAGAAATGAGTTCGAGTTGACTCATGAGCCAACTCATTATGGATTTTTTTTACTGCCAGTTTGTCCATTTCGAGATATTCACCTTGATGAAAGCAAGCTGCTAAATCTCTAGTCAGCGATTTGTGATAAAATTACTCACATTTTTCGATTTTGCACATTTGCAACCTCGGGAATCACTTTTTCTCCAAATATTTCAAGATTGGATTCGCTGGGCCGGTTGAAATAAAAAATGGAAAAATGTGTAATTTTCAAAAAATTTTGAATGAAAAATTACACCGTTACATACATACACATACTAAACTGTCCTCTCCATACCCGTCGTCATCATATACCGATTTGTTGATTAGCTTATCGAAATTGGCACAACAATTTCATATTTGTAGATTTTAGTCTTCTGTAGATGAAAATTATAATTGGTGATTACCAATATTGTTCTCAACGGAAATTTTATTTAAAAATCATACGTTTAACGAGATTTTTAACCCCTTTTGAACGTGTTTATTTAAATAAATATTTTACTCTAAACAAGGTGAGTCGATATGACTTGAGTTTGAGTCGTTAACATTTGAGTTGAGTCGAGTTTGAGTTGATACTAATTTGAGTCGAGTTGAGTTTGAGTCGGTGATTTTTCTTATTGAGTTAACCCTCAACTCAGCTCAACTCAACTCATTGGCAGTCCTAGTTATTGTCGCCGTTTTGCGATGTCAGACTCGTGTCAAATTCGTGTATAACACGTGTGCAGGAGAGAATTAACACGTGTAAAACTCGCTTTATTCTCGTTTACTTTTCGGGTTTATGCATTACTTAAACACGTGTTTTATGCCAAATAAACACCAAAAATTGACCCAATTGATCCCGTTCATGACACGACTTTATTTCATTTTAATTATTACAATTAAGGATAAAAGACTCAAAGCAATGATAACGTAAGTATTAAAAATTACATCTTATCCGACTCCGATTTGAATCTCCCTCTTTACCAGTTTTCTGTGCTTGCTGCAAGGGGGATCTCACCAATGCAACTATACACCATTTTAACACGTATTAGACACGAGTGTTTGTAACAAAAAATACACGAATGTGAAACACGAGTTTTGTCTTGAAATATCCACGTGTTGTTGAACGCGGTGGATTTTGGTTAATGCAACCGAGAAAAACACGAGTATCCACAGTATTTTACACGAGTTTGACACGAACCCCACGGATCTAAATCTGAATTTTACATGTTAATAAGCACATCGTGAATGGGAAAAATAATTTGAATTTTGGTACCCGTGATTTTGTAAAAAAGGGTTCATTTTTGTGTATGTAATATTTCTATGTTAAACTCAAAGGCGGCGTTCGAAAAAACGGGGATTATCTAGAAAACCCATATGTAAGAACTTTTTTGTGGACTTTTGGGAGGTCTTGAATAAATGTAATTAATCCAAGAATCCAATTTATTCAAGCTAGGATTTATGTGCATGCTAGTGATATTAGAAATTCAATTCACATGTGAAAATCCTGAAAATTCCATGCTGAATCCGATAACCTAATTAGTATTGATGAATAGTGGAGTTATGTATGGTTTAGGGAAGTTTATTTCACCTTGCTTCAAAGTCTTACAAAATCCCACGAAAACCATGATAGCATGGGGGTCTTCAGGGATTCGATTACAATAAGAAGCATAAAAATTTAAGCCCATAAAAGCCAGAAGTGGCAGACCCTACTCAAATACAACTGAAAAATACCTCTCATTGCTGTGGAATATTCAGAAGATAAAGTTTACTTTAATCAGTTTCATTTTAATTTGTATACTACAATTATGCCAATAAATTACTTAACATATCAGACAATTTTTGGCGCCCTCCGGCGCCCCTCGGCGCCCTCCGGCGCCCCTCGGCGCCCTAGCGCCCCGGGCAACTGCCCAGCTTGCCCGCCCCACTCACGGGCCCTGAACAACGCGAACATATTTGTAAACTTATTGACCCTATGAAAGGGGTGGCAGTAACTTCGCAGGATGATATTAATCAAGTGTTAGCCAATCAGTTTGTTATCAAGTCGGACAGATTGATACCTGAAAACATCCTACAGGAAAATATGCTAACATATTTTTCAGATACAAGTGAAAAGTTCCCCACAGTTAGCTTTGAGGAGGTTGAGAAAGCTATCACAGAGAATGCTAAAGATAGCCCCTCAGATTTATATGTACCACTTAAAATTATCAAACGTTGTAAAGACACGGTTGCGTTACAATTAACAATATTTTCTAATATGCTACTTAATTTTTGTGTAGTTCCACAATCGTTCCGCTCAACAGTTGTTGTTCCCATTTACAAGGGGAAGGGGAAGAAATTGGATCCTTCCAGTTATCGCCCAATCTCCATGATAAATGTGTATTGCAAGATTTTCGAGCGATTACTGTATACACCATTATGTGACAGGATCGACGCCAAATTATGTAATCAACAGCATGGCTGTAGAAAAAAGCGCTCGTGTCAAACTGCACGTTCCTAATTCACGAATTATGTTTACTCCGCACTCGATAAAAAGAATGGGTATTGTGTTGCTATTTACTATGATGCGCGCTCTGCGTTCGATAGCCTCGATAGATCTATACTTATCAATAAGCTAATGCAACAATTTAATGTACACCCGAATTATATCAGTCTGTTATATAACTATATGAATCAAAGAGTGTTCAAATTTAAAGTTGGTCATAAATATTATGATAATCCCACGGGTGTGGTTCAAGGAGCGGCCGGGAGCAGTTTGTATTATTCTGCGTACCAGAATGACATCTGTAAAGTTATAACAACCCCGTTCCTTTTGTATGTAGATGACTTAGTTATATACTTAGCTGGTAATGACCTTGAATTGTTAATGAAAGCAATGACTGAGCAAGCAAATATTGTTCTATAGTGGTATGGTATGAATGACCTAAGTATTAACTATTCGAAAACCAAATTTCAAATCTTTAGTAAGCCGCGATGTAATGTACCTTCTTCTTTCTGTAAACCCATAGTGTTAAGTAATGGCGAATCGATTGAGAATGTAAGTGTTTTCAAGTACCTAGGTGTGTACATAGATTCCAGTCTGAGTTTTAGTGATCAATACGAACAGGTAACAAAGAAGGTATCTAATAAGCTCGGGTACTTACATAGCGTTAAACGCCACCTCACTAATAAGGTAATGGCAATAATGGTCAACAGCCATATACATTCAGTCATGGATTTTTGTCTTGACATCTGGGCAATCCATTCTGACGCTCAATTAGACGCAGTTCAACATAAAGTGAACTCGTTTCTAGTGAAATTCTTTTATCCTTCTCTAGCAAAAAAGTATCGATACCGGAAAAACACGCGGTTTAAGATAAATAAGCAATCAATTAATGTGAATGATCTATTAACGCAGTTAAATCTCCTGTCAATTAAAGAACGTCGTGACTCATTTTTGTACAAATATGCGTTTAAAAAACTTCTGCACTCTATTAGTTCGTCTTCAGGGAGGCGTACTTGGCCCCTATTGACCGTCCCATCTTATACGTTTGCACAAAAATCGATACATTATCGAGCAGTTAAACTTTGGAACAAACTACCTAGGGATTGGGACCCCAACATGAGTTATGTTAAATTTGTACAATCATGTCGTGAATATATAATTTATAAGCGTTCTGAGGACTATTATTATTATTTATGAAGTAAGTGTTAGAACAATGTAGTTAGATATTAATATGCTTTTTTATATAGTTATAGCATTTTGTGTCATGGTTTGCAAACCAGTTATTGTTAACTGATATCCATTTACACGTGAATAAAAGTTGAAATGAAATGAAATAGTACAAGGCCTCAGAAGAAAAATAAGATATCGCAGGACCAGGCTGGATTTTTTGACACTGGAAGATTTCGACAAGGACAGTTTTAGAGGCCTGAAATCCTTACCGCGGCGAATATCAAATAATTGATTAAAAAATATACAAAAGCAAATATATTGAGAATGTACCCTTGTACATATGTAATTCAATTCTTTGAATTTCATAGCGGTCGCCGTTTTGCAGACTCTGAAGAATATAAACGAATTAAATATTTAATACCCGCATCCACTAGCCCCGAGAAGTCCGTAACTGCAATTTAGGCGCAAGTAATTAATATCAAATTTAAGATATTAATTTTAAATGTTCCATTACTTAAGTTCAAAATGCGCAACTTACATAATGCTTTTCTCAACATGCATCGATAATCCGGACAAAACATGAAATCCATCCTTATATGATTTATACGCCGATGAAATGCTAACCGCCTGGTTTAGAGTCATTGCTATCAATTTATGATATTATAGCAGCGTAAAATACCCGAAAAGTTATTATTTAATTTGAAACAATTAAGCAAGATAACTAATAAATCCACCGTTTTCCTTAACACCAACAATGTCGGACTAACAATGAACGTAGTAAAATTTGTAATAGAATGGTACAAATATTTTGCCCTCACCAATAAGTCGGAAAAATTATTGTACCTGAAATGGGTCAGTATGTATGTATATATGTATCTGATGTCTGTACTATGGATGCGCATAAATAAATAATTGCCTGCATAATGAGAACAATTACACAGGTGATTTACATATACATATGAATAAATTTCTGGAGTGATAAGATTTGTCTTCACTTCTTACGTCATAATTCTGGTTACAATCAGATGCAAATGCAATTTACAAATTCCTGGAAATCCCGATTCGTATGATGTATTATCATGGTTCCATTACATGCGCGAATACATATATACATACATATGATACCAATTAGGGTTATCCCCAAAATACAGCACTGTACTTGAGAAGATTTCACATTGGGAACTTCAAGATAAATATTTATGTACTCAACAAAATTGAATATGCATTCACCTTAATTAGTCTTCATATTGTTACTTATGCACATATGTACATAGGTAACTTGCATATTAGATCAGGATGATAAGGTACTTCGGTTCGGCATGTTCAGTAAAAATAATAATAATGATTTGTTACTTTTATTTAAATAGTTTGGATGATACATATATATTATTTATTCATTTGACTATAGAACTGCCTTCGCAGAATATGATCAGTTTGAAATGCACCAATTTATAAAAAGCTAAATGACCAGCGCCGTAAACAACTGCAAGTGTCCCTATCTGAATTACAATTCTTTAAAACTTCCAATATCATACGACTGTTACCGGCAAATGTATGCACATACATATGTACATATGTACCAGATATGTACATATACACACTATAGTAACGAAATGTCTTCTGAGGGAAATAAATTACCCTCGGGTTCATTTTTTTAAATTTTCGTTTAAGTAAAATGTACATGCATACATATTTGAACAGGACAAACTTCTGAATAATAATTGCATCATTTTTTACGTATCATACATAGTTAAATTGTAACATTTACATATTTCCCTTATATCTTTCCCTGTGTGTAAATGCCAAACACCAGTCATCTCCATAATACTGTACATATGTATTTTCTAAGGGTACCCAAGCATGACATGGTTTGCATGCTTGCTGAACAAAGGAATTCGTTCAGGAACAAAGGGACCCTCTTAATTCAATTGTGCCTTGCCTTCACCATCATCTGCCTCCAATCAAATTTAATTGCTGCACAGTAATCTCCAATTGGTTGCTAATTTTATCCAAAAATCTTCAATCTGCACACAAGTAAATGCGCCTCAGTAATTAAAGAAAATTTAATATTTTTCCAAAAATGGAAAATTTTTATTTAATTTGCACAACTGGAGTGGCATAATTATGCAATATGTACTTTATTGTGCAAACGGCGGCCACTTGCACATCAACGAGGTCGTGTCTGCTTTTTAGTTTATCATTCCCATTTGGAACAACAAAACGGAAGTATTTTAAACTATAATACCGACAAGCCGACCACAATTTGAAGGTAAGAAATCTAAAATCGTGATATGCAGTAGATTTTACTTCTTTAAAAACCTGTTGCACAAAATGTACATATGTACCTATGTATGTACATATGTACCTATTTCAAATTTTACTAGCTTCACGTAAGAATAATATGACAAAATATTTCTGACACGAGGCAAATAAATATATATAAAACAACGTTACTACAACATCCTTCTAAAACCTTTATTGTATTGGAAGGGTCATCCTTTCCGTCCCTCGCACAATTCCTTGTCCCATCTGTTAGAAAATGTTTCAGGAGGTTCCAGCATACGTATGTGGGTTAGTAATGGTGATGTGCATGAAAAAAATCTTAATTCTGGAGAGGCCAGAATAAAAGAACGTATTTCTACTGTTGTCCCACTTTCCCCTGCCCTTCGGTAGGCTTACACTCAAAATAAGGTAGTAATGAATCATTACCATGCGGAATGTCTATGTGGCTCTACCACGTAGGTTACGATTTGTCGTAGAGATGATAATAATCAGTTCAGGGAAATTCAAATTTAATAGACTAAATCCTATAGCAGGTGGATCACTTGGAATTTTGCCGCGTAAATGGTCAAAAATGATTTTTTGAATTTCAAATTTTTGTAGGTTATTGTAAACATTACTCGCGTAATATAACCACGAAGAAAGGAGGCCTTAATCCACTATCCACTTCGTATTTAGTATTTTTCGACGCGTCAGTCACTAATGCTTTTTCGGAAGACTTCATTGCTAATTTTTTCCCACCGGAACCGAAATTTTCATAAAATATCTACGGTTTCACAAAGCAGGGAGTATTACCTCTTACATAGAGTCCAAAATGTTTCGATGGGGCGAAGATAAGAGACATTTGGAGGGTTTCCATTTTTTAAAATCAAACGCCCATTTGATCACCATATATTTTGTTGCCAGCCAAACCAGAAATTTCTTGAAAAATGTGTAACAAAATTTTAATTTCTCTTCGGTTTTTACTTGAGTGATATATTTCCCATAAAAAATTGCATTCCCGGAGCTTCTGTCACATCTTTAAGGACGTAGGACTCGTCGTCAGTGACCAATTTTTTTGGTAAAATTTGGTTGCAAAGCGTGGGAGGTCATGCGTTTACCATTTTTTCTTGACCTTCCGTATTTTTTGCTGGAGATTTGTTTGTACACGCTTTGACCCATAACTTATGGGCCTTAAAATGATGAAAGTAGTTTGTATTTATCTTTGACCTCTTAGCCGCATCAGGCATGGACGTGGAGCGACATTTTCCGAAAATAAATTCAATCGTTTTTAGCTTTCAAGGGGTCATTATGATGGTTTTTTATCGTGGTGCGTATTTGAGGTTGATATTTTCGGATTCCCCATGAATTTTTATGTAAGTCTTAAGTTTTGCACGGCCACGCCTTTCTCTGTTGAAATGTAGGCAAGCCTCCTTCGACTCTTTGTCGCTCAGATTTTGGTACTTACAAAAAATTCGTTTCCAGATTTCCTCGCTTTGAAATGATGTACGAAATTTCTCTTTCAAGGAAACCTTATGAAATTTTACGGCCAGGGAAGTAGATATATTCTGCTTCTTCCACAATAATTTCCGATTTTAAAACTTGTTTTTGACTTCCCCAGCTACTAAATGACCAAGTGATCCACCTGCTATAGGATTTAATCTAAAATTGAACTTGAGGAGCTAGATTTAGCTCCGAGAACTAAATCTAGCTCCAGATCGGCTAAATAAAGCCGGAGCTAACTTTAGCTCTTCTTCGGCTAAATCTTACCCTCTTTCCTTGACTGCCTATACATTTCTCACATTCTCCAGTGTTTCTCATGTTACCCCAGTGTTTCTCACGTTACCCCAGTATTTCCCAAAGGTACCAGAAAAAAACTTCTACGTTGAGTGTCAAAAAATATACGGCACTCAATGTTCAAAAATTTCTAAATTTAGAAAACATTTTTTTAATCTAGAAATAATCTATTCGGTACAAATATGCCAAAAAATTCTGTTAAAAAAACTTCAAGTTTTTCGTAAGTACCATTAGCAGCAGTCCTCCACTTAAAAATAGTGTTGCTATTTAAAACACAAATATACCTAAATTCTATATTAAATTAACTGTACAAAATCCTGACATCCTACCCTTTATCCAGATTAATGCATGACTGAGACTGTAATTATTTTTTCAAAAATGTAACGATATATGTATTTAAGAGTGTACAACATTAATAAGTAAATAAAAATCTTTGACAAAAAATAGAAAAAATGGATTCCGACACCAGCTCCGGTTCAGACACGGGTATTATTTACACTTGTAAGAAATGCCCTGGCCAGGAATTTGGCGAGGATGAGAGGGATGCCCACAGAAGGATGCACGAGAATGAAAACGAAAAGAAACGCAGAAGAAGGAGACGGTTCGTAAATTCTAAATTTAATTACCATTTGTTCAAAAAAAATAGACACAAAAATCTTAGAGGTTACCTGGAAGAGTTTTTTTTACATATTTAGAACCACAAAAATTCTTAAGGAATTAATTCTGTCTCAATTTTTTGACGGAGCATAATTTTTTGGATCCCTAGGCAGTAATTTTAATTAATTTTTTTAAATATTACAGACGGGACGCATCACCCGCGCCCTCATCGATGGCGGGAACGAGCAGTTTGTTTGTTGAATACAATCGGCCACCAACCCCAAAGAAGAAGAAAACTCAACTGAAGTCGGATTTCGACCGGAAATAATTTTTATTTTCCTTGGTGAAAGATTAAGTAAACAAACACCTGTACAAATCCAATATTAAAACAAGACCAAGTCGCATTCATATGTGACCATTGCAGAGTGGTATTGTCAAGTTATACCGGTAGTAATAACCCGGTATTAAAACTTCACCATTATATCGGTAGCAAATTTTTTTCGGTCCGGTATAATTTTGATGCCAAACCATGGTAACTTTAATATCCAGAAATCAATATTGGTACATACATACGTGCATGACTATGCCAGATTTCTACCAATATATCTTGTCAGGTTTAAATTTAACCGTGTCAATCTTTAGAATTATGTCACCTAATGTTGGTGCTTTATATACCAAAACCAAAAAAATACACATTCTCAAAATTTTCGCACCCTGAAGGATTTTCAAAATTCTAAAACTGGTAAAAAAATAGGGGTAAGACGTTTGAGGCAAAGTTTGTAAGCTCGAAGAAACCTAATAATTTCAAGGAACCAAAAAATATGGGTTTTGCTAATTTCTTTCCCTCCCACGAATTATTAAAATTGTCCCAGTCGAAATCCAACTTATCATTTCGCATTTGCAGACCTCATGAACGGGAGCGACGTAGTAGGGCAACAACTGATTATGCAGAAAAGTCAAAAAAGAACAAGAAAACGAGGTAAGTATTTTATTTGTTTATTATGCTCCTATTCGTTCAAAACTAATATCTAGCAAAGTCTTCACACGTTTTAAAACGTCAAGTCGCTGGTTATCATTGATAACGATTTAATTATGCATATATTTATTCAATTTTTTTAACGAACATCAGATGAAGGTTGGAAATAATGTATTTTTAAACAAAATCAAATCAAGGATATTAATCATCTGCTAAAGAACTTTTGCGATTTTTTAAGGCATATTACTTTTACTTTTGAAAAATCAGAAGCCTGTAAATAAATATGTAGAAGAATTTGGCAAACAAAGTTTCAGATTTTGATTTTATTTAATCATTTCAGGGTTAGTTCTGGATGACTAAACATCCTTTTTTGTTTTATAAAGTTTTGTTACACATATATAAGTAAGTGCAGATGACGTCATACTCAACAATACGCTACGTGTGTGTGTTTACAAGGAAAAAAATAAAATCTGTGTTATAAATAAAATAAAATCTGTGTTGCAAAGCAAGAAGTTATTTACTGCTTACAGATGTACATACAGCTTACAGGTTACAAGAAATATCCATATCATATCATTATTAATTCAAACTTGTACATATATTTGAACAACTCTAAACATGTTTTATCATTAAGCATTTAAAATGTCGAATACAAGGACTGTACAAACATACTCATATGCATCTATATTATAAGCTGGAAATGTCTGTCGGCAACTGAAGCGAAAGCAAATGTTCCGCAACGGAAGTGAAAGTAGACAAAGTGATTTGCATATCAACGGCGTTTTAAAGTTGATAAGTTAGTTATCCCTGATTTGCTGGTCAGGTTATCAGCAAGGGAAGTTATCGAAAATTATAAGTTCGGTTAAGCGGTCGCATGGAAATTAATTATTCAATAAAAAGTAATACATTAATGAAAGCATTTTTACAGAATTATAGAGGTGTTATAGAATTTTCCCGTTTTAAATTTTCAAATTTTGAAATACGTGAAAATTTGTAAACCAATATATGAACTCTTGTCAAAAGATCCGACGCATAAATTATGCAATGGCGATAGGCCATTATTATACGGCATAATAATGGCATATCGCAATTGTTGTCACATCCAAAACAGTCACATGTCTTTGGAAAAACTATTTCGAGTTTGAAGTTTAACTTCGGAATAAACTATTTTTGTCACGATGTTAAAGGAAAAATTAGTTTGTCTCACTCAAGCCATGACTTCATTTTAATGGGTCATTTTGGAATGGATTCTTTATACAATACTTATCGTCTCTAAACCATCCTAGTTCTTTCGTTTTTTGAATACATTTCTTTTATTCAAGTTTTTGAGCTCAAAATTCGAGAATTTAAACACAATTAACTACAGGTCAAACTTATTATATTCCATACCAGACAATGCTTACCCCTACTGATTGAATTTTCCAGAAGAAAAGAGTGCCACAAACGTGAAGAATACATGCATGAATTTATTTATTGAACTGGCGAAACCGTGGAAAAAATGGGACATCTTAATAATATTTCACATGATTTTTCCACATTTCTCTGGCAACCCCATGTGAATTGTATCCGATAACCTTCTGCTCCGGAACGGGAGAGGAATTTGTCCGGAATTGTTGCAGCTTTTATATTGGAAAAATGCGTATAAAAGTACATTTACATAATTTCCTCCCCAAAATCTGCTTACCTCTAGAAATGTGTATCTAGTGGTCTCAACGGAACGGTTCGGTTCGGTATTAAGAAAGACCGGTTCAGAACTGAGAACCGAAATTCAAGTACAGAAACTGAACCGAACATTTTTAAGTGGAACCGCAACCGAACGGGATCCAAAGAACGGGTAGTGTTTACATACCTACTTAACATACGATACATAGGTGCCACTAAAACTTGGGATTCTAAGTCATAATTTAATTTCGCTAACTTTAGAGGTGTAACCGGGTTAAAATTCAATTTTGGTAATTTTGGTGGTGTAACAAAGTTAAAATTTGATTTTTGTAAACTTTTTGGTTGAAACCAAGTGAAAATTTCATTTTGGGAACTTTGTAGGTGCAACAAAGTCAATGGAACTTTGGTGTATAGCTCGGAAAATTCAGAGAAGTTTTTCTAAAAACATAATGCTTTCGCTGCTTGATTTAAAAGGTCCGGTCCACACCGAGCCGGCCGGTTTTTTCTTGGTTCAGATCGGTTCTCTGTACCAAACCGTACCGAATCGGAACCGACGGTTCCGGTCAGAACCGGGAACGGTTGAGACCACTAATTGTATGTTATGTTGATTGAGTAAAAATGTTTTGTTATATAACCCAAATTCACCCGAGGGAAGGAAAGCTGAAATCAAAAAAGTCAAATATAAAAGAGGTAAAGTTCAAGGCCACTGGATATAATCTAAGCAAAGATTAAGAACGAAGCAAGTTCAAGGTGAAGTACAGGTATGGAAAGGGAAAGTTATTGGGCAGTTTACTAACGAAGTAGGCCAGCATCCAAAATACTTACGCAGACGCTTAATATACAGACGAAGCGAAGAGACCCTTCTTTTGTGTTTTTCTCATTTATAGCAGTGCACTATGCGTGTATATCATCAACAACAAGGGAAGTGAAACGTTGAGAACCAAAAATTCGAGTTTTGCATTGAGAAAAACCTCACAGCAGCATTCCTTAGCAGCGTAAAACGATTTCCTTAGAAACATAAAATAATTTCCTTTGCAACAAAAAAATCCTCAGCAACTTAAAAAAATTCCTTAGCATCAAAAAAATTCTTTAAACTCAAATAATTATTAGAATGGTTTAGGTTGAAGTGGAACGAAAAGTGGTACCACTTTTTACCGGACAATGGGGAAAAGTGGACAAAATACAATTTTTATCACTAAATTGAATGGGAAGTGGGAAAGACTAAATTATGGCGTGATATGAAACAAATTTGTTAAGGTTAAGATTTTAAAAATCTAACTTCATATTCCTGTTCCCCGTGTAATTCTGAGCAAATGAGTAGTTCATGACACGGCTTAAATGTGAACAATCTTAAAATTTAACATGTGGGAACATACCATATTCCAGTAAAAATGTAGAAAATTGTCCATACATATTTATTATATGTCAAAATGCTCTTAATCTTGTGGAGATCACGAATACGAAGCCAGATTATGAAAAATTTGAATTTAAAACAAATTAGCAATCTCCATAACTAAATAAATGGTGGCCATTTTTTCCCATTTTGGTGGGAAAAGCCACTTTTCCCCACTTTGTGCACCTGCCTTGCGAAAAAAAGTTTGGGAAGGGAAATTTGCAACATTGATCCTAAATAGTTGCAATTCACACTTTTTACGTTTACATAAATAGATAGTTTGAAATTAAGGGAAGTACATAAGATGCATGAAAGACTTTCACTTTCATTGATAATGGGAGCATTTTGTTATTTCAATTATGTATGAGAATGTGATAGGCAAGATAAGTAAGTAAGTAAGTTATACATAGGTAGTTGCATTTTATTAGAATTTCCAGTTATTACAATTCGTCACGGCTAAGCTTTTGGATAACTGTAATTAAGCCACCCTTTGCCACACTCGGATGGCAAAATTTTGTGGCCTAACTTCACACCCAGCTGTGTGAAAACTTTGTCCCCGGATGTAGTGGTCCCATCCACTGCTCCAGTCATCCGTTTTTACACCGGTGGACCATCCGTTTTCTGGAAGCTCATTTAAATCTGGCGCTTCGCCCCCAAACCTAACATGTGTTATTCGGGGGGCACAGGCACCCTGAAGCGCACCCCATGCAGCAGCATTTCCTCCCTGGGCTCGAAAAAAGCTGCCTACGTCCACCCCGTAAAAAAATTAATATGAGCAAAAAACCAAATTTAGTGGGGGTCTTTACCAGCATAGTTGTTCGTAACATCGCGCCAAGTCATCGTTGGCCATAAAATGTTTGGAGGCTGGTTAAAGGGATATTCCACATAAATGAATCCAATCGGAAAGGACTCTTTCCGTAACTTGATGAGTTCCGTAATCACTTCGTCCAACGTCATACTAGGTTGACGTTGACAAGCAACGACGTGACTTCTTTGGCAAGATGCGTCAGCCCTGTTAAATAAATTGTTCGGACAATTAATATTAATTTTATCACATAAAAAACAACTTGGTCACCATAATGCCGGAGATTTAGCGTTTGGAGGTCTGATATTCATACAACGATCAGAATCATTAATCGTCCGTGGGTAGCCGTCTGCCCAATTTGTGTACTCAAGGATATTCCCATCGCTCCAGATGAAACTGGATGTAGGCTCGTCAAATCTGGCACCGAGCCAGATGTCGTCAAATGCCTCGGCGAAGAACAAGTTGGCGAGGAAGTTTTGGTAGTCCGCGGTCAGCACGATGGGTAAACTCGGTCTCGGTTGGACGGATTGGGAGGCTTGACTGTCGCAAAATGCCTGTGCCGCGGAGTAGTTCATCAAGGAGGTTTGGAAGACTTTAACGCAAACATCCGAGTTGTAAGGGGTCCATCCCACGTCACATTCAGCGGCAGTGGAAGCTATGTAAAAGAGTAGGGTCGAATTTATTTTTCTGACAAAAGTTAATTTAGTTTATGTCCTACCTTGGAAATAGAAACCGCACCCAAGAGTAAAGATGGCAAGAAGTTTTGAAATCATTGTGTACCGTTGATTTGCCAGAGGGAACTAAAGCGATTATAGAAATGTGAAAATCCTCGCGTTTTATATGGGTTTCTCCAGCATATTGTGATTGGTTATCAACAAGTAATAAATATATGTACATGTTATTGCATATTACGCATTTCCCAGTGACATTCAGTGAAAAATTGTTCAGTGTAATTGTTGCTGAAGTTAATTAAGATAACGAATCAAAGGGATCCGGCGGCTGTTCTGCACGTATTGGTTAAATCAATTATTGAGCAAGTACTGGCGGTGTTCAATCCTTTATAATACTTACTGACGTGGATGACAATATGTAGAAATAAATAAAATTATGTCTTTTGATAAAAAAGGGAGCTTTAGAGGTGACATGTATTTAGATTAATATGGAATTACGTCATACGCCTGACGTCAATACGAACACGAATTATCAATTTACGTATGTAGCGTGGATTTTTTCTTTGGTAACGTTTTTGATGTTAAATATCTTCGGAACGGTTGACGGTGGAAATTCCTGTTATTTTTTTATTCGAAAGCCAATCTATTCTACTGTAAATACATACATTGGGAAATATGGACGGTTTCAACCTTTATATCCTTTCTTGACCAGGGAAGGGCAAGTTTCATTTGCTCCTCTTTTAATACTTTCTAAATTCGATCAAAAATTTTATGATTAATGTGAATTTTTTTGTAAATATCCAGATGATGAAAGTCAATATAGCTTGCAGCAATGGTTCTATGTACACGGTCCCTCCTGGGTTAGCATTTTAATTTTTACATATATTGTTATTTTCTGTCATAATCCTACATTCAACATTGAAGAAAGTTTAGTTGGCGTCATACTTACCAATACGCTACGTGCGTATTTACATATGTAGAAGGAGAATAAAATAAAATCTGTGTTGCAAATCAAGAAGTCATTTCCTGGTTACCGATGTATTTAAAGAAATAACCATCATGTCACTGGTATATTTGAACAACTCTCAACATATTTTATCATTACGCGTTTAAAATGTCGAATACAACGACTGTACAAACATATTCATATTTATTATAGTTACGTAAGCATCTATGTAAGCTTGACTAAGCAGCTCATAAGTATTTATTAAACTTTCAAATTTTCCCAAAATTTTATCATCCCAACAAAATTTATTTAGTATTACAAGTACAATGGGAGGTCTATTGTCACTTAGCTTTTCAGAGAAGGACTGATTACAGTAATTTGTTGAGTTTTAAAGTGTCCGCAGTATGTAGATTATTATTCAAAAAATGAAATATTACTATAAAAAATATTATTATTAAAATATTATGGAAACAAATCCCTGTTCTATTTATTTCTCTGCCTTTTCTCCACAATTAAACCAATACTTGTTAGAAACATTATCCAAATAATTAATCCAAGTAACGCCCCGTAAACGAGAGGATGCTCGATACCCCACGCACTGTTCCAAATCCGTCTAATTGCCATCATTGAAGGACTCACGGGATTCAAGTACATACAAATCCAACGATATGGAATCCTCACGGACTTCAAAGGCCAAGAAAATCCTAAATCATAATTTAAATTATTTAAGTCGCATTTTCAGTTAAGCATTAGCTATCCCAATTAAGGGGTGGGGAGTCTTTACATGAAAACTTTGCAATTAGTTTCGTAGGGGCGATCCACAAATCATACCTGTTCAAAAATTTGTTTTTCATTCAAAGTTAAGTCATCCCGAATTCTGACTGAAGATTTTCATTCATATTCAGTCGTTTTCTTTCAAAATCATTTCATTTTATTTTTTACTTCACCCCATGTATCAAGCATAGGGTAAAAAGTTAAAGGAGTTACAAATCTTTCATTCACAGTCATTCCTCTGAAATGACTGAATCTTCCTCTTATTTTCATTCAAATGACAGGAATTTCATTTTCATTCACCCCTATTCTCTATCATAATCAGTCACATGAATGAAGGTGAACAGGTATGCGCGTAAGGCGAGAGAGGAGGTCTATTACCCCAATGTTCGCGTTTTACATAAATATATCCAAGGGGGAGCTGGGGTATAAAATATATCGCAGTTACGTAATTTATGGACGGCCCCAATACATGAGAATCGTTTGCCCAATAATACTATGGGACTATTTTAAGTTTTGCGTTAATATAGAACTAACCACTGGAATAAAATGTGGCTAATAGTGCCATGAGCGAAAACATTACGACTTCCATACTCCGAGACAAAACTGTACCGATAAGTAGCCCTATAAATAAATTATAAATTATATTTACATATTTATCAGATAACAAAATCTTTAAAAGCACAGTCTTAGAAAACTTGTATGTACTAAATTATTACTGACCGGAGTACATTTATGACTCTACTGGCACTGGTAAGTAATAAAGGGCATTACCACCAGAGTGAGAATCATATGTGTGGAAGCGCCTCCTTCCAAACGATGGGAAGTCTGGAATTGGCTGGTCTATTTTTGGCTGCACACTTAAAAATTTAATGTTACATGTTATAATATTGAACGAATGGAGATCATCGAGATCGGTTTGCGGCATTATACATATGACCCCAGGGAGAGGATCCAATCAAGTTTCGCATTTAGTAAAAATCTACCTTTCCGCCGACCACACCGCCAAGTGCTAGGGGGAATTGTCCGATTGATCCCAAAAGTTGATAGGATCCACCCCCTGAGGTCATACGTATGATGCCACAAACCGATCTCGATTATTTCAATCTGTTCTATATCATTGCATTTAGCATTATATTTTTAAGTGTGCAGTCAAAAACACGACCAGCCAATCCCAGGCTTCCCATGGTTTGGAAGGAGGATATGTTGCTTTTACTCTGGGCATTACGGTTGAACAAAAAACTGACCGCTGATACCATCAATCCGGTAAGACGATATTAACAAATCAATCCCGGTACGGAGTAAAGTATAAACATATGCGACCCTACAAGATTTTTATTTTTAAGAGTGTACTAATCTTTACCAAAAATGGGCACCTTACCAATCGCAATCCCGACCCAACCTGATAAGACCGCAGTTAAGAAACACAGCCAAAAAAACCCCTTATTCGTATATCCACCCAGTAGGAGATAGCTCATAAAATAAATTCCAATCTGTGCCAGCGTGGTGGGAGACTCGGATAAGTAATAGGATACATAGATATGCCACAGCTCCACTCCGCATGCCCGTGATCTTTGCAGGGTTCCCTCCTCCTTATCTTTAATCAAGGATGATGCGCAAATCATTGAGAACAAACATATCACTCTGAAATAAGAAATACATTTCTCAATATGACAAACGAAAATATTTATCATAATATCCTACTTGTACGAGAGCACTTCCATAAATTACGTAGCACTAAAATCGATTCTCTAGACTTCCTTCCCCCATCAATATGCACCCACCCCCCTTCGCGTTACGTAATTGATGAACATTCCCCCTTAAAAATATTTCCTTACAGCGGAATAACGCCAGGTAGCAAGTAATCCTGCCAATCAAACTGAGAACCGCTCGAGGTATAATTATTGAACTAAAATTCAGAATTAGTTCAACCTTAATTAATGAAAATTCTCGTAAATCCATATCTGCGTTATTTCGCGATACCATCTTTTCCACAAATTTGAAATATTTTCCTTGTAAAGTTTCTAGTACGAAGCTTGTCGTCATTTTGTCTGGAAATTTTTATAGTAAGTAAAATTACTCTTTGGATAGGTTTAAACTTATTTACTTGTCATATCCAGCGAAATTTGAACCGTGCTTCCGGCTAAATCTTCACTTGTTGCGAGCCTGTGAAAAGCTAACCTGTTTAAATTGTGCTGGGAAAAATTTCTGGGAAAATGCATGAATCCAATCGTATCTCCTAGTTCGACGGAATGTCGTGCCGCTTCCTTGGATTCGTAGACTTTCTAAATTTTTAATAGCACATAGACATTAATAGAAATCCGTAAATGTAGTACTCATGACTTAAGCCTTGTATTCAGGACGGATTTCTTCATATTAAAAACCTATCAAAGAATCTATATTTTGAAGGAGTAATTTGCGTAATACAAACCAGAGAACTTGCCGAATCGCATGAAAAATCCGTCGTGAGTACGAGGCTTTGTATCGTGAATAAACAACTGTCTTCTCTTTTGCTTTTACTAATACCAGAATAATCTTTTGCTGCGAATCGTTCATAATTTCTTCTATGAAACCACAACTCCAACGATGTTCGAATCGTTCCCTTACTGATAACCCAACTCCCTGGTGACAAATCCCTTCTTGGTTGGACACGGCTAAAATTAGTCCAACAGGGTCTCTTCCAAACGTGTAAACTGTAAGAGTTGCCTGCACCAAGGGTAGAAGCATTGTCAGTAGGATATATCTAAATACAATTGCAAATTAATTAATCATACGTGGCTAAAATTATGTAATTGATTTGCCACCTATTAAATTTGGTTTGGACTAATTTGCTAATTAATGCGTCAAATTTTCACTTACACAGGCATTCTATAACTGATTAAGAAATTACGTTTCGTTAATGCCATTATTTTTGTTAGGCTTTCGGAAAATTGAGCAAGTTTATGATTCGGTATTTCTCTGACGTCATCTTCCCTTGAAAGGATTGGATTATCATTGTTATGGAAATATTTTGAATATTCCGCTTTCTTGTAAGAGAGTAGTTCAAGAGTTTTCCTAGAATTCGTGTCGGGTACATCGAGGTACAATTTGGGAGCTGCAATTAATTCCAAGGTATTTATATTTTGCAGGTTTGTTTCATCGTCAATTTTGCATAGGGTTACTAACACGTTGTCCAAACAACCTCCTCCGTACATTTTCATTAGATTGTTTGGGGAATCTTCTCCAATTAACTGACCTCTCCGCATTATTCCAACCTTATCCAATCAACTTCAAATAAAACAAAAGTCATTGGAAAATTATACATTTTATGGAAACCACGCACCTTATTCAATCTTCGCACTTCTTCGGTGTAATGGGTCCTTACAATAATTGTAGTCCCATGGGAAGCTGTTAAGCTGCACAAATAATCCCATATCGACTCCCTTAACAAGGGATCAATCCCGACGGTCGGTTCACTTAAATTGTGAAATTATAAATTACTAAATCGTTATTAAATCATTAAAATAAAGTCTAAAATTTACTCCAAAATAAGTAATTTTGGGTAGTTAATCAAAGCCACTGCGAGCGAAACGCGGCGACGCTGCCCTCCGCTACAAACGTTAAGGAAAGGGTCCAATATATATTACTGGTTCCTATGTAACTTGGAGTATTAATTAACTCACCTGAGCGTAGAAACGCATTGATTTAAATCATTTAAATCTAATGCTACTTTAAGTTCGTTACTTCGAGTCAATATTTCTAGATCAGTTAATCGCAATAGTTTCCCGAAATATTGAAAAATCACCCTTATCTTCAAGGGATATAATGCGACATCCTATAATGACGAAAGTGTAAATGCTTAATCAGACGTTCAATAACTAAACGGGAACCTTAATATATTATGGGGAAACATGAAATAAGTACTTGAGAAATGTTATAAAATTTGAAAGACCTGTGGCATGTGACCAATATTTATAGAATTTGTTCCAGGATTTCTACCCAATACAGAAATATGGCCAGAATCCAATGTAGTCAGGCCCAATATGCAATTAAGCAGCGTGGTTTTGCTGAAAAGAAATATTTTTTCTTGATTGGTGAAGTAATTTTAGACAAAAGAAAGATTGACACATGCGATCAAAAGCTAACAAGAAACTTGCAATTGCGATTGATGTGACCGTGTCTTCATTAATCGAGATAAATACCATAATTTGTTTAATAAAATTATAGTGTGCAATAGATACAAGTGTGAGTAAACATTCGAAGTCGGGTCTTTGTAAATAGTTTATGGTTAATCATGACCAGAGGGCGGTTATGTATGTATTTCTAACTTTTTCATACCAAATCAGATCGTCCTAAAACTTTGTATACTGACATCATATCGAACCGTAATCTCAAAAATTCAAACATAGTTTTCCATATTTTACATATTTCAGGGTTTTCCTCATCAAAATTGAAGTTTGTTGAAATTTTATGAAATTGTAGATCATTTTTGTAGCAGTTAGTTTTTTGAATTCCAAAAAAGCTCGATTCGAGCTGGGTTTTTAAACATTCTGCCCTCACATTGAAGGCGGCATTCCCTTCAAAAGGAATCTTTTTGCAAACGTTTATAGACACGAATTAAATAATACCCGCATCCACTAGGTCCGAGAAGTCCGTAGCTGCAATTAACCCACAAGCAATTAATACCAAATTTAAAAATATTCATTTAAACGGTTTCATTATTTAATATTAAAATGCGTAACTTACATAATGCTTGTCTCAACATGCATCGACAATCCGGACAAAACATGGCATCCCCTTTGATACGATTTATACGCCGCCAAAATGTTAACCGCTTCATTTGAAGTCATCATTACACGAATACAAATATAATATTATCACAGCTTCAAACACAATTTAATTTGAAATAGTGAAACCAGACAAATAGTGAATCCACCGTTTCTCTCGAAACCAAGTATGTCGGACTAACAGGCGATGTAATAAAACCTTAAACCAAAGTTTGTAGTAGAATAATACCAACATTTTGTCATCACTCATTAGTCGGGAAAAATAATTGTACCTGAAACCGGAAAAGTACCTGATTTGTGTGCTTTGCACATAAACAAATACATAATTTCAAGCATAAGGAGTAAGATGGCATAATTGATTTGCATACATGAATAAACTTCCAGCCTGATCAGATTTGTCTTTACAACTCCACAATTCAGGTACAAAAACCTTTATAAATTCCTGGAAAAACCTATCCGTACTATGTATTATCATGGTTCTATGTATTTATGACATTGCGTTCATATGTGTGGTACCTATTTGGGTCATACCCAACCTAATCTGAAATTCTCAGCACGCTGGTCTGGCAAGATCTCACATTGAGTAGTTCATGATAAATATATGTACTAAACAAACCTGTAGATATATGCAATCTCCTTAACCCTTTAACGAGTATCATTGACTACAAGAAAATGCATTAATTCAGGTACGTTATATGTAAGTAGGTACAATTCATAGCAAACATTCAATTCGTAGCATGCTACAACTCGTAGCACATTTTTTTCGTAGTTATTAATCTGATAGCTTAACACGATTCATAGCAATACAATTCGTAGTGTTTTTTGTCAGCTAAAATTAAAAATCACCACCTTCCACATAATATTTTGTACGTTTTGAATCCCAAATCTTACGCACAAATTATGTATGTACCCCCAATAAGGTTTGCCGATGTAATTTTTCGGTGGGTTTCAAACTATGCGATGTGAAGCTATTAAGAGACTTTTGCAAACCCTATACAAAATATGTAGAGGTTCGATTTGATTAATTGGAAAAATGTGTAAAAGTATGTGTACAATCAGTTGAGTAAAAATTTCAAGTGAATAAGATGAGAATAACGAAGGGTATGTTGGCTATTGTCAGATAAACAAACGGACAAAGCAGGGGTATAACCTTTGACTCGAGTTAAAATTTTTGTGTTTAATCAGTTGATAAAATTTGCATATTTGGTTTCTCGCTATGTAATGCTACGTAGCGATATAGATATGTATTGTACTTGCTACGAAAAGATGCGCTATGTATGGATACTACTATCAGTTATAAGGACTATGGTATGTACGTGCTATGAATTGTATGCTACGAGATATATGACTATGAATCGTCTGCTATGAATTGCCCTGGAATCATGTAAGTATGTTGTGGTCATGGTTGTGGGAGGAGGAATTTAGGAGTTTTAATAAAACTCGAGAAAAACTGAAAATTCAAAAACCTTACATTGCGTTAGATTGGGAAATATCCAAATTTTTGGTAAGAAAATTTTCAAATTTAGCATTGTGTTGGCATAGGAGAAATCCCTCAAAATTGCAACAAATTTTAGGCTGCGGACAGAAAATGGTGAAAATCAAGGACCTCCTAGAAACGACAATTGTCGTCCTTCCGCGCCATGACCACGATTTTTCAGGACGACTTTGTCTTAATCCCAAATTAAACCATTTCATACAAAACGACAATTGTCGACAATGTTAGCCACGAGTAAAAGCGTTAATTAGTTTTCACATTGTTACTGACGGAGTTTGCATATTCGCTAAGGATTTTTAAATTTATATACTATTAATCTAGATATGTAAGTAAGTAAGAATACAATTCTATATAAAAACAACTATTAGTTGTTTTATATGGTATGTACATATATTGACCAGTGTGTCAACAGAGGTACAATATTGTTGTTGTTCTTGTACGATGTGTGCAATGAATTGAAGAAAAATATAGAAACAAACATGGCAAGGTACTTCCATTCGACAATACTAGCAATAATAGGATATACTGATGCATAAGCAGCCTAATGTGATGAGTCAGTAATGAGATAACTAGAAAATACCCTACCTTTCAAGATGTACCTATTACACAATTTATGCAAACTTTTAATTTTTCACAAGTTACTAATAAGTTCGATACGAACTATTAATTTATTCTGAGACATTGGGTTGCTGTTATTTTCGCCAATAAAAATATTTTCGCCAATGTTAATAAAAAATATGAGGTGGATGAATCATAGTTTTACTCTCTTGAAATAATAATGCTTACCAATTGGGATTCTTATGTCATGATTATAAAGATACTGTATATGCAAAACTACCAAAACAGCTTTAACAATCAGGAGACAATGCAATTTGAAGAAGATTACATGGATTAAAAACAATAAATTTTGATGGGATTAATGATTGCTGTAGGTCGTCAATTGCAATTCATCTGAATAAATAAACACCTAAAAACGCACGAGTTTGAATTTTTTATATCAGTATTTTTTAAACTATAAATCCATATATCTATGGGGGTTTTATTCAAAGGGGTTTTATTCAAAGGGGTTTTATTCAAAGATTGATATCAAACCATCATATATTTTTATATCGTGGACGGAGTTTAATCAAATTTGATTATTCCATTACGTACTTATACGTACCTAAGAAACATTATTAAACAATTTGAGATGTAAGGACATACATACATAAAACTGTTTATCTGCAAGGGATATTCAGTCGAACAATCTGAAATCTGCTTATCTCAACGACTCAATAATACTTAAGCGGATCAATTTCGCTATTCAATTCAAATCATATGAATAGATTACATGCTTTCCAAATAGAATTAGTTGAATATATTTACTGCACCCGTTGTGGGATTTACCAAGTATGTTAGTATTAGTAGTACGTAGAAGCTAACAAGCAATAATACAAGCAACCATTTTAAACCATGGCAACTTTAAAAACAATGTGGGTTGGCCAGCTTATCCAGCATTTACGCCGAGAAATACACATTACGAAACGCAATTCGTTGCACCTATTTCAATCAATGTACTGGGATCCGAAATCCGAATTAGTAATACCTCTTCCCGCCCATAATCCAGAGTACAAATATTTCCGACGTTTTGCTTACATTGGTCCATCAATTGTTGCACCGCTTCTGACCTGGAGATGTATAACTTTGTACACAAATCCAGGAAACGAAGACCAATTCTCTATCCTTGTGACACACATTGCCCTCGCGCTGACAGTGGTTATCATTCCTTACGGCTGGTACATAGTTAGCCCGCAAGGGCTAGAAAAATTCATTTATTGTTGCAACGTAACAATCAGGATTGGGAAGAGATTTCAGAGTAAGATCAGCAAACAGAACATACCAAACTAATTAGTTACTCGACACATTAATGTGTCACCGCCTATTGAAAACTGAGCAAACTATATTCTAAATAGAACCCCCAAACTTTGCAACTAATAAGATACATCTGAAAACATTAAAGTTTGGAGCATTCAATTGAAGAAGGCCCTTGTAACGTAAAATATATTTATTTCATTTCCTACGGGTGGGCTGCTGGGTTCATAAAATACCATCAGTTAACATTTTCACATTTTTCAGCTGGCCCGCCCGCTGCAACCTAACCTAACCTAACCTAACCTAACCCAACCCATCTTTTACACTGATTGCGCTCTTTACAAACTAACCTGAACTAGTCTAAAGCATTAAAGTTTAATTTGAATTTCAAAGAACACCTCTATATGTTCCTCTCCAGTTTGCTTTTTGTGAATACCATAGTCATGCATATTTTACATGTTATTTCCTTTGTAATCTCACAGAACTAATTCCTGCCCAGCCTAACTTGTTAGCTGAGAAATCGATAAACCATGCCTTCACAAAAATCAACCTCATTGCTGCCATATTCTTCACCCAAATCGACTACATCGTCCCTCTTCTCATCCTTCTCGTATGCCTCTCGACACACTCTCCAGCATACACGTTACTCCGATCGATCTACAACTTCGAGCAAGACGGGAGACTGTTCGCTGCAATAATTCAAACAGCCAGCGGCCTGATGCTCAGTTTTTCAGGCTTGGTGGCTCTATCAGGATGGGCCCTGTGCATTATTATTACAGGATTCGGACTTGTGGTTCTCTACCTGTGGACACTATTCATCCATCCGCAAGGTGACGAGGTAAAAGCGGGAAAAATATTGGTTGGACCGTATTTCTCGAACAGGATTCTGATCCATAACAGCCTTAAAATACTGACCCTGTTACACGAAGAACTATGTAGAGGATTTATCTTTCATTGCTTGCACCACTCGTGCACTGTCGCGTTATCTTCGGTTGCTCTGTATTATATCCTGGTCTCATTCAGTAAGGGTGGTCACTCTGCGGTTCTGGTTGTATCGGCCAGCATCATAATAATGGGAGCCATGACGTTAATTGAATTATTCGCGATATACTTCATCTCGAATGCGGTCACTGCTTCGAAGCAGTTCCTTCACAGGATGAGCTACATTTATGGACGGCACAAGTACGCGTCCAGAGTGGTGAAGGCTTTACTGCCGAACTCGATGAATATAGAGTTCCTTAATTCATTGAGCACCTTGGTGAATGGAATTGAAATGAATTATTTTCTCAATTATTTGGAAAGAGTGACAAATACGGGAATTGCATTGCTTTTTACAGGGAAATAATTTTTCGGTGTATGTACTTACAATTAGTACCTTTAGAGCGTGGTTATTGCTAATTTGCTCAGTTTCTAGTAAATATTTGTGCTTCTCCTGGTCAAAAAGCATTATAAATGGTGTACAAATAATTCGCCTTGATTTCTGGTGTCAATATTTAGAAACCAAACATGGATAATAATTTCTAGATACTTTTTTTGTTGGCCATTCGTTGGCATTAGAGTTTCGGCAATTTAAATGAATCATGTCCTTTACTGGTTTCCCTGGAGTGTGTAATAATTTTCGTAATGTTTTGTCAGGCTCCACAAAAAAGTCGAGACTAATTAAATCGACACCCTGTAGTTTCAACTTCTTAAACGCATTTATATTCCTCAATGTAAATACATACATTATATACATTATTATATAACAATACATTATATTCCAGTTTTGGATTACACGCATTAAATCTTGGGTTCAAAACTTTCATAAATCTAGATTCTTTTTATTTAAAAGTTTGTATTACAATTATCAGAATACAATAAGTTTAAGAACTTATTATGCCAAGAGTGAAATTAATTACTTTCTTAACGTCATTATAATTTAAGGACAACTTGTAGCTACGAGAAATTGGAAAAAATTATTTCGATTATTTTGTCTCATAAGTTGTTAGAAGATATTTCTAGCCACTATGTAATCGTCGATAATTTAGTCCGCAACCTGTCAGTAGTGTTTCATAAACGGTCAATCCAATTCTCCTTTGTCCCACACAACTAGGGTTGCCGCAGGTAACGGGTCGGATACCCGTTACCCGCATACCCACACGCTTTTTGCGGGTACCCGTTACCTGCGGGTAGTGCCAACTACCCGCACAGGTACGGGTAGTTTAGTTTTGATTCAATTTTGGCAGCACAAATTGGCTCACAAAGAAAGTTGGTAGCTCATCAGGCCTTATGTACATTTATACTATAGAAGTAAATATATGATTTTATTATTTATCCACCTCCAAATTTTCCAGTTGCCAGCAACAAACGTTCATTGTGTCCGTCCGGAAGCCACAGCAGCCTACAACAGTGACAAATACTTTTTATGTCCAGAAAATATGGAGCAATTATTATTTCGCAAGAATAATTTGCCTGCTCTAAAATATCTGTGCTAGTTTGACTTGTATTTGTGAGTAGAAATAATGAAAACCGGAATCCCTAGGGCCACAAAAATATGTGATTTTGTCAAGATTTGCATATTTGGTAGAGGCGATTTTTGTGAATGCGTGTATAATAAATAATAAATATTATAATATTATAATATGTATTATTAGCTCGCCCTGCGTAGCACGGGAGCTATTGAACTCCTCTTGTCCGTCCGTCTGTCCGTCTGTCTGTTAACGACCTTTTTGCATCAATTGATGCTAATTAAACAGCCCCTTGACCATTATTGGATACGTTAGGCGCACCATTGGTACCAAACAAACCGAATCAAATTTTTTAACAAGTTAATAGGACCATTGATATCTAACAATCGGGAACACAAAATGATGCGAAATAATTGGAGGCAGGGACGCAAAACGCACCAATAATGCAGAATATCCGGGAGAAATGATCATACAATTTTGACATAAATTTTTCAAAATTATCGTTGATCGTTGGTAGGTAATTCTGCACCAGTGATGCACAATTTTTGGACTCTTCTCGATGCATAATAATTATTGATCTATTTTGTTTAATTTTTCTGCACCATTGGTGCAACATTGCATAAAAACTATTGATCCACTTTGTTGGATTTTTCTGCACCATTGGTGCATAATTGCCAAAAAATTATGTATCTATTTTGTTTAATTTTTGTGCACCTTTGGGGCAAGTTATAACCAAATCATTATTACAGGGTGAGCTACTTCTAACGTTACTGCGGTTTATTTATTTCCAAGCCCACGTATATTTATTAATTATTTATTATTATTTATTTACTTTATTTATTTTACCGACTTTGGCTGGAAGAGCGGTTTGAATACATGATCTGGAGCTAAATTGAATGGGATGATGAAAGGATAAAATGCTTGAGTAAGTAATAAATAAACAAATAAATATGCCCTGAAAATATGTAGATAATTTCAAATTACGATTTATCTGAATGAATAAATATCTCAAAACTATTGAGTTTGTCTGTCCTTTTAATATTTAAACAAGGGTTACATAGTCTAGCAGGATCCTCTCTATTTATCTTCTTACCTAGTTTTTTCTAGCGTCGCATCTACATAAGCTAGTTTTTCATAATCTTACATTTTTATTAATTACGTATGTAAAAGCGAGCTAAGAGATAGGAGAGTTTGTTCAAAATTTTTGTATTTAAGGAGATATTACTAGAAACTGGTGCAAATTATTGACCGTGACAAATGGCTGACCTTGTACACAAGATTACTTATTAACACTACTGATTCAAGAAGATAGCCCATCTTCTTCATAAAGGCCCTCTGCATCGGGCGTTCTGTTCACCCAGGGCTTCCCCATCATATGTAAAACTTCATTCTATGAGTCTAAGAGGACAATCAGATAATACGTGAATCGATACACTTAATTTCACTGTATTTTACGTACATATAGATTAAATTTCGGTAATAAATCTCATTTTGCCCCCACCACACCCCCTGGTACCGAGGGGGTGGTCCGATTGGTCCAAAAAGTTCATGGGTTCCTCCCCCTAAGGTCATACGTATTATGCCGCTAATCGATCTCGATAATTTGTATTCTTCCTCGCGTTATCCTTCTTAAAGACGGACAGATAAAGTTTTCACATAAAGTGGCTGAAGCTACTTAATAAAACAAGCAAATCGTTAAACAAAATTTATGCACAAGCCCAACTTGGGATTATCGGGACGGGATTTCTGGTTGACTTGGCATTTCAGGTACTTTTCATTTATTTCAGTACACAAGAAGCGTTAATTTGCAATTACTTTGCTAAATATAGGTAGATATCTAATTTATCTAAAACCTTGAACAATCCAGTAGAAATATTGAAGCTCTTGAAGGTCTTAGGATGTACAATTCTCCCTGAATCTTTATGTTTTGCCCAATTTTATATCACACATCTGAACGTCTTTATCTATTACATACATATTTTCCAGACCATTCTAAATTATTTCACTTGTTTGAAATACTTACAAAGCATGAGAAAATGTCGAACTTCTGGTGGAAATTGCAAAGTTGTATACATCATGTTTTTGCACAGGGAACGTGTCCATATAGTTCGTAATTTAAAAGATGGGTGGGTACATATATTATTTATAGATTCGTGTAATTATTTTGAGCTAAAAATATCACTAATCACTACATATTTAATTAAATGCAAAGTTCATTAATTAAATTGTTAATCTTTATGCATGTACTTATCTACATTGAGGTAGATATATCCAAGGTCACAGTCTTAATAATTTTGTGGTACAATTTTTACCGTCCGAGGCAACACGAAATTCTTCCATGTGATAACGTAACGCTCTGTAATATTTTCATTACCTGAGCGTTCACATTGGTGGCGGATAGATGAGTACACTCAAAATAAAAATTTGTCGAATCAACACCGCCGGTGTCAGTATATGACTTAACCGCCTTGGTTACAATGTTGAATCCGAGTTATGATGATTTTGATACCGATAGTTATAATGTTATGACCGGACGGAAAAAATTCATTACTACTCGGAATCACAATTGTAACCAAGGCGGTTAAGTCATATATTAACACCGTTTTGTTTTGACTGTATTATTTCTAAGTAGAAAACTACATATTCAACAAAAATACTCATATTCAACTAATCAAGAATTTTTTGTACGTCGAAGTATGCATTGGGCATGAAGTGAATCATATATGTACCAATTTGCCAAAACGTGATTAAGAATGCCAAAAAATTGGGATTACATGATGTTATATACCTATGAATGCACGTAATGTAAAACCTGGAATTAGAGACTGGAACTGGGAATTTCAGTCGAGATAAAGAGAACTAGTCTTGGCATCATTACTGCCGAGATTTGGGTGAATGATGAGTGAGTTAGTGGGTGAGGTGATCACGCCATAATGAGTTGCTGAGGTATGCACTAGGACACAAAACAGGTATGTAAGTGCAGTTCTGCATGTACAATATGAAATTTAATTTGCGGAAGTGAAGTAGACAGGGTTTCACGTAGGAATGTACTATTGAGTTTTAAAGCTATATGAGTTGTATATCTTAATATATAAATAATTTAACAAAAATTGTGTATAACGGTATTGTCAGGGGTTTTAAAATCACACGATTCATGAAAATCACAAATCCAAGTGATTAACATCCTATGACAAAGGGATTGTACGAGCTCAAAGTGGTTTTGTGCATTTTTAAGGTTTTTACTTGTATTTATGAGTGCGATTAAATAAATAATTACTTTTGTACATCCCCACAATTTGTTTCCTCGATTTCACTAATTAAAAATTTGTATGTGTATGGCCGAACCCTGTCGGATTTCTCCATTCATTTTTATGAAGACTAGGTATTATTAATGTTGTTCTTAAAATCCAAAAACCACTCCACGAACGATCTCAGTGATAATTTACACCTTCAACCGAAAACAATTTCCTGGAAATGAGGAAATATCCACTATACAAATTGGTATTTATGTGAAATTTGGAAGAGAATATTTAGTCAAACAGAAATATTTTTGGAGAGGAAGCTTGCTCGAAATTTAAATTTGGTTGAGACCCGTCATTTTTTGTAAACCTTGTAAAATTAATACAAATTTATTATGGCGCTGCGGGTAAGCAATGGGACAAAGTCGTACCTTAAAGGATCCTACATTCTGAAAGATCTCAACATGAGTGTCAGACGGGGAGAAATGTAAATTTTCTTAAATTTGAAATTTCTTAAAATAAACTTCACTATTATGGAAAATGTTTAATTGTCAATAAAATATCCTCATGCATGTATTTACGTAGTTATGGACTCCTTGGCGCGAGTGGGTGTGGGTGAGTTTACGAATAATATAAATTCACAGCGTTTGACAAACAGATGACATATTTCTGAAAATTAATGCAAATTTTTTGCTCATGCAAATTGTAAGAGTGAAATTAGATGAATTTTTATAGAAAGACTACTCTTCTCTCTTGCGTCGTCGGCCTGCGACAGCTCGACCGTGGCGATCTTATCGTTTTCGGGCAACAAAGGAACGGTCACCTAGGCCAGTTGTGCGGCTACATGCCACAAGTAAGTAATTTGCTCCATTTCGAGTTAATTTTTACGGAAGTTGTTTAAAAATGCAGGAAATTTAGGAGCATAGCGAGGATATGTATTTACGAATAATCGCTTAAATATGTATTTATTTAATACTTACAAAAAACACCGAAATGTTTATGAAATAAGTATATGCAAAAAATTATAAAGATACGAATTTTAGTAAGTTTTGTATACAACTCAAAATACAAATTCTCTGGGTTTATTATTGATTATTGATTTGGACAATTTCTTAATTTTTTTTTCAATTTTTTACAAAAAATTCTTAAAAAATCGCCTAAAATCATTGAAATACATATGTAAAATATTTAGAATATTGAAAAATATAAGAATATTATATCCGTATATTTTTTATGAATATCTCTGAAACCTTAGAAATATATGACAACATGCACAAACACTTTAAAATTTGTGTCATATTTAAATAAGCAATAAAAGCACTAAATTTGACAGGCATTCTTCAGCAAAAGAGAAAGTCAAACATATTTAAATACATTTCCGCTATCAATTTAAACAAGTATATAGAAATCACTAAATTAAAATTTAATTCAAAATGTTTCCGAAATTTGAAAAGAGAAAAACCTTTTCGAAAATTCGATATGTAATTTTGCACGTACAATATACCTTTTCTAAATTTTAGTTATAAACAATTTTTATTTCAGGAAATTTCTCTCCTTAATGTGTTCACTATTAACGAAGCGCTTTACCATTTTGGACTAATTTATGGCATGTCGGGAAAAGCGATAGAAAACAGGATAGATTTTCTCGCCAGCTTTCTCGACTTGCCAGACCGGTCAGCACAAATTCAATATTTGAGGTAAATAGATTTAAATCAGGGCCACGTGGTCAGTTAGATGAAGGGAGATTTCTGAAGAAAACAATAAATTTATGCACAGTGGGGGCCAGAAGAGGAGGGTGTCCTTGGCAGTCGTTATGATCCACAATCCCCCCCTCCTCGTACTTGAGTAAAAACATATCAAACTAAATTATTTCTTTAGCCTCTTAAACCGTTTATAACAATCTAACAAATGCTTTTACTCTAACAATTAGCGAGCCTACTGTAGGGCTGGATCCTACGTTGCGACAAAGGTATAATTTTCTTGAATTTCTGTTTTGTGCAGATAATTATTTATGAACACAATTTTCAGAATTTGGGAACATTTATTTGATTTATCACGGACACGAGGGACAACTATGATAATTTCAACGCATTATATCGAAGAGTGCAAGCGATGTGATAAGGTGGGTCGGATTTGATTGTTGCAAATAAACTTAAACTGTAGCAGTCAAGGTAAGGAAGTCAATACCTGCCTGCCCTAATAATTATCCAAATTTGTCAAGAATGCCTCAACTTTTTAAAATTCGAAAATTGAAACCACAGGTCGTGGTTTGTACAATTCTTATATTTCCTTGGATTTCTGCTTGTGCTCTTAAGGTCGGTTTTATGCGGGGCGGTCAACTTCTCGCCGAAGACACGCCCAATGCCCTTCTCACAATGTATGGCGAAGTATCCCTCGAAGGTGTGGCCCTCCGACTGTGCCGCCTCCATGAGAGTCGTCCGTCCACCAACGCAGATGTCCGCAACGATAAAAAACCATTATCCACGGATCCCGACAAGATTTTCGGGGACGAAAAAACGGGCGTCGTGAAAGCAAAATTCTACCGCAAGTTGTCCTTCGCGTCGCATGACGACGTCGTCCACTCGCCCGTCAATGTGGAGACGAACCATTTATCCATCCTGTGCGCCCTCGTGCTCAAGGCGTGGCGGAGGAGGAAGCGGGACTGGAGGTACATATGTAGATATACGCACCCTTGAAAATAATGTAACTTTTTAGATAAGTGAAGGGTGTTGATTTAATTCGTCACGATTTCTCCGGTCAATATTTGAAAACATGCACCTCAAAGAACTTCGAGGTAATTTTTTTATTAGAGACATATTGACCTTTCGGCAATTGATATTAATTATGTATGCCATTTTGCTTTGACTTTGTGCTCATCTTCGAAGATTTGTGTCGGCTTTCAAAAAATAATCAGGATGATTTAAATCCACTCGGAATATTGAAGTACTCAATAAATCCAGAATAAAGTTGTCTTGACAAAGCGTAAAGTTTACGCTGGATTTAGTTTACTTAATTTAGTGTCCATTTCCTTTTCAAACGGACAGGTAATATTTTTAGGAGTGTATCTGTGTTCAAATTTTAACAACTTCTTCGATTCTAAATTTTGTTGAGAAATCTAATTTATATATGTTTATCATAACTCTATGCACATATGGTTCATCTAAAATTAATGCGTCATTTTTCTATTCAATTTTGCTGAAACGAGTTGGCGGATGGGCCTAATGCTTAAATACATTGGAAATTTGAAATTAACTAACTACTCCAATTCTTAACCGATTTTCAAAATGCAAAATGTTTTGGATACCTTGGGCCTTTGGGAAAAATATATAATTTCAAATTTTTAAAATTTGACCCCGTTGACCTGTAATCAGGGCCATAAGGTCATAAAACGACAATGTATGCTTGTATTTTAAAATATGTTACGGCGAATTTTGGACCAGTTTCGAAATCAGATATTGTACCTGATAACGCTGGGAACTGCAAAATATGACCGTGCGGTCACGGAAAAAATCGTGGGCGTGGCAGGGGGTGTGGTAACAATTAGATTTAAATTAGAATTAAAAGTTTAAACCTCTTGGCGTCTACAAAATGTAAATGTACTACCAGAGTCACATGTGTCGACGATGGCAACATTTGCAGATAAAATTCTTCAGTCCACCCCCACAGGGGGTGTGGTCATCAGCGCTTTTGCCGTTAGTCAAGTAAACTACATAGTGCGGCACAAATAATTTATCGGCATCGAGTGAGGATCCCGATGGTCACTTCCAATCACAAGAAGGCCCACCCCCTAGTGGGTGTGGCTTTTTAGAGTTTTGGGTACTAACCTCAGAAAGTATGTCATGGGACACATATAAACTACCGGCTTATAATGGAGAACTCTGTTATCACTTCCAATTACAGTTAACATTGACCACACCCCAAAGTGGGTGTGGCTTTTTAGCGCTTTGGGTACTAACCTCACAAAGTATGTTATGCGACACATATAAATTACCGGCTTATAATGAAGAACTCTGTTATCACTTCCAATTACAGTTACCAGTAACCACACCCCAAAGTGGGGGTGGCTTCGCGCGCTTTAGGAACTATGTCATAGGTATGTCGTGCGATGCAAATAATTTATCGGCACGGACTGGGGACCTCGATGGTCACCTCTAATCCCCGAAAGGCACACCCCCAAGTGGGTGTGCCTTTGGGCTCCTTAGGTATTACCCTCGTATAATGTTATGCGATACAAATAAATTGTGGGAATTTAACGGGGACCTATGTTATCACCTATCTTACACTTATCAGTAACCACACCCAGATGTGGGTGTGGCTTAGTGCGCTTTGGGGAGTATGCCTCCTAGAGTATATCTTGCGACATGAATACTTCGTCGAAATACACGAGGGACATCGGTAATCATTTATAACTCTGCTTGTCTTGCTATATCCAGCAGCAAACAATATATTGGTGAATATTTTGTTTAAAAGGTACAGGCATTTTTTAGTTCAAAATCATATCTCCATTGGGGCTACTTTACTGTGGTCACCACAAAAAATGAACATACCAGTATTTTATAATTTTTCATAAGGCCCTGATGTGAGCGCGAGGCGCGAGTTTTAAACTGTTTTGCTGCCGAAACCTTGAGTTTTAAAAATTCTGGAAATTTTTGGATGAAATGCTAGAAATGCTAGAAAGCTATTAGACTTTCAAAGTTTACTAAAATTGTTTGAAAATTTCATAAAAGTGCTCGAAAATTCCCGGAAATTTTTTCTCGCCTTCCCAACAAGTCGTTTGTGCGTTGGCACCACAGATATAGCCGACGAAATGAAGTATGAATATTATATTCCGACAAATTTTTGGTGTCTCATTACTAGAGGTGAGCCGGGCCTGGACTTTTCAAAGCCCGGCCCCCCCAAGCCCGGTTCAAAAGCCCATCTCAAAAGCCCAGGCCCGCCCAGGCCCGGAAAAATTGAGCCCAGGCCCGCCCAAGCCCATTGGGCTTTTTGTGAAAAAAGCCCGCCCAGGCCCAGGCCCACCGGGCTACCCATTGGGCTTTTTGTCGACGCTAGGTTTAAATGAATGATTACCACAAATACCTATCATTCAAGATATTTATTGAAGGGCGCCCTAAAATTTGGAAAACTAAATTACTTAATAAGATATAGAAAATTAAACCTCTTGAATTAAAAAGTCCTGAAAGAGTTTGAATTTTTAATTGATTATAGTAAAATAGCTGTGTCAAGCTGTGTAGTATCGGGGACTAATTTCAAATTCCCAAAGTGTAAAATGGTTTGAATATGTATCAAGAAGTGATTGCTTTAGTTTTAGCATTTGCGATAAGGATATATACATACGTATGTATGTATGTATATATATATAATGTAAATTACATTATGTAATGATCACAGAAAGAAACAAGTAACTCTGTTGTACAAGAAAATAACTGGTGAATTGAAAAAAAAACATGAAAAAGAACTCCATGTAGTTCTAGAATTTTGAATAGTGTCACACTCACCCCCAAAAAAATATGAGACGGGCTTGGGCTTTTCCTAAAAAGCCCAAGCCCGGTTGGGCAAAAGCCCGCCCAGGCCCGGCCCAACTCAATTTGGTTCCTCAAAAGCCCAGGCCCGCCCAAGCCCGGTTGCTGGCAGGCCCGCCCGCCCAAGCCCGGTTGCTGGCAGGCCCGCCCAAAGCCCAATGGGCCTGGGCGGGCCCGGGCTAGCCCACTTAAAGCCCAGGCCCGGCTCACTTCTACTCATTACATACTTTATGATACCTTCAAAAGCGCCCAAAACCACACCCACTTTCGGAAATTTACCAGTTACTGGTAACTTTTATTATAAGTGATATCAGTGGCCCCGTTATACGCAGGTCACTTATTTGCGTCGCATGACATATAATACGAGGGTAATACCTAAGGAGCCCAAAGGCACACCCACTTGGGGGTGTGCCTTTCGGGGATTAGAGGTGACCATCGAGGTCCCCAGTCCGTGCCGATAAATTATTTGCATCGCACGACATACCTATGACATAGTTCCTAAAGCGCGCGAAGCCACCCCCACTTTGGGGTGTGGTTACTGGTAACTGTAATTGGAAGTGATAACAGAGTTCTTCATTATAAGCCGGTAATTTATATGTGTCGCATAACATACTTTGTGAGGTTAGTACCCAAAGCGCTAAAAAGCCACACCCACTTTGGGGTGTGGTCAATGTTAACTGTAATTGGAAGTGATAACAGAGTTCTCCATTATAAGCCGGTAGTTTATATGTGTCCCATGACATACTTTCTGAGGTTAGTACCCAAAACTCTAAAAAGCCACACCCACTAGGGGGTGGGCCTTCTTGTGATTGGAAGTGACCATCGGGATCCTCACTCGATGCCGATAAATTATTTGTGCCGCACTATGTAGTTTACTTGACTAACGGCAAAAGCGCTGATGACCACACCCCCTGTGGGGGTGGACTGAAGAATTTTATCTGCAAATGTTGCCATCGTCGACACATGTGACTCTGGTAGTACATTTACATTTTGTAGACGCCAAGAGGTTTAAACTTTTAATTCTAATTTAAATCTAATTGTTACCACACCCCCTGCCACGCCCACGATTTTTTCCGTGACCGCACGGTCATATTTTGCAGTTCCCAGCGTTATCAGGTACAATATCTGATTTCGAAACTGGTCCAAAATTCGCCGTAACATATTTTAAAATACAAGCATACATTGTCGTTTTATGACCTTATGGCCCTGATTACAGGTCAACGGGGTCAAATTTTAAAAATTTGAAATTATATATTTTTCACAAAGGCCCAAGGTATCCAAAATATTTTGCATTTTGAAAATCGGCCAAAAATTGCTAAAGTTCGAGATTCCAGGTTTTACAACATATGCCACATAACCTTTTAGAAAAAAAATGACGCATTAATTTTAGATGAACCATAATTGGAAATATTATGTAGGGTTTTTATTAACGAATTTGTTTGTTATTTGTACATATCTATGTAGGTTCATATTTTCCGAACTTCTAATGCCGCTCGTGGTTATTATCGTGTTACAAAACGTTGTTGGTCTGGAGCCCAGAAACATTGGAGTTTCATTAGTCACGGGGATTCCAAATTTAACAAATAACGCTCAACTGGAGAAATACTGTGACTCACAAAGAAGCAATAAGTCAAGTCCATGCTTAGAAAATTTAGGAATATGTGACTTCCTCGGAACCTTCAAACCTTATGAGCTTGACTGGGTAAGGATCAAATTTGATTAGTTTCTTTTAAATTAATTTTCGTGAGAGTTACGTAAAAATGGGCTGGATAAAATCTGAAAAATATTGATGTGCTTTTTCAGTTGGTCACAGATTCTTGGGAAAATGGTTTGAATAACATTCGCGCTGGGAGATCTGCAGCCTTGGTGGAATTCCCGCAGAACTACACCAACCACATGACGAACTGGGCACTCGACAAAAATTACGTTTCGAACGAAACCATTCATGGAACCACAATCTCGATCAGGATGGATGAGTCAAGTAAGCACTAATTAAATAACTAACTAAGCACTAACTAAAGATTAATTAACACGAAAATTAAATAAACATTTAAAGGTGCAATGTTTAAAATCACAAATTTATTAATATGCACCTATATTCTTCAACACTCTGTACTGGTATTGATTTGGAAATAACTTCCTACCGAATTGCCAGTATGGCGCAGTTTGTTTCTGAGTGGTTAATTTTTCATTACGGATCGGTTATGTTCATTATGACGGTGCCGGTAGAGTAATATACGTTCCCACAAGTAATAATTTAACACCTTTTTGAAGGGGGACTGTGATTAGAAGTACGAACATTTATTGAATTCTTTAACAGGTGTCATAACTGCAACCTGGATGAAACACTTGATTGCGACCAACTATTTTAAATACCTTGGCGCCATGGCGACGGCATGCGGCGTCAGTAAGACGTCTGTCGAGCTAGCGGTTTACGTGAGTATAGAATGAATCCAGATTAATAATGCGAATTAAGAAGCCGTTCCCAAAAGTAAACATACATTTTTGATAACCATTTTTCTCTTGGATTTAACAGTTCAATGCGATCTACGGAGGTTTGGGGATTGAAAGCATTATTCGATTTTCCGAGCCGGCTATGCTAGTTATGTAAGTTTATAGCACATTGTTTAGTTCCCTTGTATTGCTAAATTCGGATGTGAAAAAAATTTGCAAAAATACAAAGACCCACTTGCAAATAATCATTGCAAGAAAGTGGTATCCACGCAGTTATTATGATCCACAGAGAAATGAAAGCCGCAGGAAACTTGATCCCGCAGCTGTACATAGATACATATACTTTTACAAAACTGGTATTAAATCATTACCGACCGGAGTACATATGTGACTCCACCTGCACTGGTAGTAACGGAAATTACTGTTCAGTAATGTTGTGGTAATGACAAATTCATCACTCAGGAACAATTTACTACCAATCCGGTAGGAAATTATTACCAAATTAATACCAGCACAGAGCATCTATGTTTCTCTACCAGATTTTCAACAGTGTAGGTTCTTGCACCGTGCCTTTCTTACCGTTATTGTTTAGCAGTGCATACAATTTTTCAAACCCGAAAGAACCGAAATATGTATACACCGTTAATAAAAAACTGTAAAATATTTAACATTCAACTACTTCGACAGGTTGATGCTGTTCCTCTCGCAGTCGGCGGGCGTAGTATGGATCGTGGATCGATCTGAAGGATTGGAAGACCGCGATTATGCGGCTGGCGTGACGTTACTACATCGCCTCGTTGCCTCCATGGTGGCCGACTCGATCAAGATTGTCGTCCAACTTATAGTCTTCGTCACTTTGTTGACGGCAGGGTATGGGATGCGTGTCCAAGGGTCGTGGGCGCTCATGCTAGGGCTCATTTACTTAGCGTCTGTTGAAGGATTAGCGATCGGTAAGGATATAAATATTAAATTAGAAATTATTTAGTACTCTTCTCGTTTGAAATTTTGTGGCGAGTATTTTCCAAAAAAAGATAATTTAATAAAATCTAAAATATTTTTGAAATAATGTTTTTGCCAGGTTGGATGCTCGGAACTTTGCGGGATGATGCGCTCGAAGCGATAATCCTGGTTCTTTGCCTTTTCAGTACTCAGGCTTCATCATCAGGTGGGTTTATTTCAAATTTGTTGGACACTTTTCAAAAAGATACTACCTTTTTGAAGAGTAAATGCACTCCGAATTTCAGATTACGTAAGCCCTCCTATGTACATAAATCCAGATTAACGATGCATCAATAATGAATTCATCTTGTTATGAATGGTAATCAATTTTTGGTTTTTGCAGGTCTGTTTTTGCCCTTGGAGTTGTCACCAGATTATGTCCGCCAATATTTTAGCCACTGGCTGCCCGCCACCTACCCCAACGAGGCAATGAGGTCTATCACATCGAGGGGGTGGGGTTTGGAAAACTTTTATGTGACGAGGGGCTTCATAACTGGTTTGGGATGGACGTTACTCTGTATTTTGATCGTTCTACTGGCAGAAAGTCGGAAACACAAGTAGGTAAGAAGTCATGAATTTATTAAAGTGCGAACCTATTTGAAACAGATTAGCTAGACTTTCTCCATATGTGCATATTTGTAATTTATAAGTTCATACCTAATCTGATTGTGCAATCATTGGCCTTTAAGCGGTCTCAAAAGCATAGTAATAAATTCATTCATCCAATCATTCATTTTTTCATGAATAAAAAGTATTCAAATTTTGATATGAATCGTTGTAAAAACGTTATTTCAAAACTTATCTACCAGTAATATCGATTATCAAATGAAATTTGCACCGTACTTCCAAGCAAATCCTCACCGGTAGCGTACCATTGCAAAGCCAATTTAAATCGTGCTGGACAAAATTTCTAGGAAAATTAATAATAATAATAAGTCTTTATTGTCAAAAGGTAACAACATGATAACATGCTGATTTCCAACCATTGACATTCTAATACAATTAATGTATCCAATCGTACATATCTCCTATATCAACCGAACGTCTGACCGCTTCCTTGAATTCGCAGACTCCTAATTATTAATAACATCTGCACGTTACCTAATGTGCATGTACTCTAAATAAAGTTGAGTAAAATGTGCGATGACACAACTGATTGTGCAAAATTTACTCAAGAAAGGTAAAATTTACTCAAAGTTGTGCAAAATTTCTACAACGTTGGATAAATTTTAACTCATTTGGCAAATTTTACACAACAGTTGTGTCATCGCAAATTTTACTCAACCTTGAGTAAATTTTAATCAAATTTATTTAGCGTGTGCATATGTAAATATAGTGCATTTGAGTTCAATTGACTGTGAGTGTAAACAAATTAAAAACCTAAATGAAACCTAAATGTGACACAAACTGGGGAGACACCCTTTGCCCTATCCGTACTGTGCAGCACGACTACTAAAATATGTACGTTTATATGGGTGGACGAGGTAGGGCAGTGGATTTATCTGCCAAGTCAGTGGATCTTTGAGCACACGTGGCAGATTTAGTTCATAAACTTACTTGTATACGAAAGTATGCCGGGAATTCCTCAAAAGTTGTAAATTGTTTATCTAATCATTAGCAGAAATTCGGCAGAGCGAACAAATCTTGCAATTGTGAAAATTAAAAGCAAAGTTTTTCACAAACAGGGTAGCCAAGCGCCTAATGATCAGTACAAAAATATTACCTGGAGATTAATTCGCTCTGCTGAATTTCTACTAATGATTAGATAAACATTTTACTCCTTTTGTGGAATTCCCGGCTTATATTTCGTATGTAGGTAAGTCAAATAGAATAAATAAGCCACGTGTGTAAATAAGTATCCATTAACTTGGAACATAAACCCACTGCCCTAGCTCGTCCACCAATGTAAGTATACATATTTCAGTAGTCATGCTGCACAGTGCGGATTAGGTAGAATCTAGGTTTCTCAATTTTTGCAAGGTTTGGTTATATGTTTGACTTGAATTCATTTCATTCGGACTCAGAACTCTATTTCTTATGTATACATAAACGTATCATCATTTGGTTGGCACTGTATGTCTGGTTTTCCCGGCCTTCTTTTCGTACGTTAAACAAAAATATGTGTATGAAAGATAATCGGGAAATTCTTTAAAAATCGTGAATTGTTTATCTCATCATTAGGAAAGATTCAACAGAGCGAATTAATCTCCAGTTTATATTTTTGTGTATGTCACGATAATGATTTGGTTGGGTACCGAACGTGAGTTCTTAGACTTCAAAAAAAATTCGCCTTTAATTGTCATGCATTCGCTTTTACTGCAATCCACCTTACCAGAAAAATATCTGAAAATTTGTCAAAACGACGAACGTCATGATTTCACACTTTGGTTAATGAAAATAAATAAATTGAAAAAAATAAAGCGGAGTAAAATAAATATTCAAAAATAAATGGTAGAAATTTGGAAATTACAAATATTCGTGCAAAGACAACTACTTAACTCAGCAGGCTGCCAAACAATGTAGCCTGCAAATAAAACGAAAAGTACCCGAACTGTGATTCATTTCATCCACATCCAGATGCTTCCAAGTGAAAATGAGTTGAATTATCTATGTATACAGGGCGACTTTATTTCTGGTGCATGAATAATACTAGGGGGCATAATGAATAATACTAGGGGGCATAAGTCTTTGTGTTGACCATGAGACCACAATACAATTGTGATATTGACCTTATGCTTTTCAATATAATCCCCTGCTAGGTCAACACACTTGGCCCGCTAGATTTCAAAAACTTTGTCCCGGTATTATGAATGGTTTTAGAAAAAAAATTGGATTTCATGGAATTCATCAGAGACATGATTGAGGCAAACATATAACGCAAGATCCAGTTCCGCGTAACAGCCCGTGTAACAGCAAATACTTGTCATATTTCGGCATGAATTTGGTACATTTTCGTATCGGAAATCGGATTCACTGATTCAATCATCTCCCAAACGCAATAAGTTTAGAAATATTTAGCTATTAAAAGGATTAGACTGTTAAAAGAATTAACTTTGTAACATATTAAATAAGTAGTTAAAGGGATTTAATTATGTATTTGATAAATTCTTAGTAATTACATAGATTTTTAACTTATTATGAAGTTCGTAATTTATTTGATTTAGTACAAAGAATTTTAATTTCATACAAGTGTAGCTATTAGATTTTGGCTTGCCATTTCGGCGTCGCTTTGTCCATCCAGTTTTTCAAATTCATCCTCAACATACCTCGCAACTCTAAACAAACTTTCTTGATCTGGAAACACGGCTTTATCTCCGACCAGTTGCAGGTTTAATTTTCCATTGTAACTCGTAGTAAGTACAAAGAGAGGATTGGATTTCCGTATCAGCCCCGCAGTTGCAACCATCCTGTCTAACGTGCTTCCAAACAGTTTAAGCGGCTCTCCAATGAAAACCATATTCGAATGGACGAATGTGAATAAATTAGACAAAACTTTCGTATCCATATGAGCACCAAGTAGTAATCCTAATATATTGAAATGCAGCGTACTTGCGATCGGGGCGAAAGAGAATATGCGATTCAGTTGTTGGGAAATCCGGGTAACTCGTTTGATGCCATCATCTCCAGACATTGGTGTAGTTAGAGAAATGCAAAACCTGTTTAAAAAGTCATTAATTGTCAGCAAAACATTTATTAAAAAGCTGTGTTGCAATTCTTACAATGCGATGGTGTGAAGTGTAAACCCCTAATAGGTTGAAATTTTGAAACTATGTTTTTCATGTCAATACAACAAATGTATCTTCAAGCAGTTTGTGCGATGGTAAGAGTTTGTCAAAATATTTGAGGGCAAAGATAAAAAATATGCGATTTGTAGCACGGGTAGAGAATGCAAGTTTAGTTTGCTTCCTCCGCCAGGTAGAAATCGCCCGTCTTTCAACTTTGACCTCAAATATTTTGAGACATTCTGACCATCGCACAACGTGCCTAAAGGAGGTGTGACGAATTAAGCCTTCCCGACACTAATTACGACACTATTTGCATATCCAATGCACTACTCGGGTTCTAACTGCTAAATTATGCTGAGAAAATTACTCTACATACGATTTTACAACTCATTACTTACAATAAATATGACACCAAGACAGATTTTTACAACTGATCAATTCCCCACAATTTATTCCCACAACGAGACTACTTAAATAAAATTGATGACGTGGCTTGGAGGGAGAGAGAAAAATAGCTAATTTGACCAGATACATACAAAGTCACTTCTCGTGACAAAAATAAGAAACTTTCAGGTGCTGGAGAGATGCCTCTTCCAGCACATTACCTGCAGTGATGCCTCTGCAGTGCCCTACAACATACCCTTTAACCCTTTTTCACCCTTGGACTCCTTTTCCTTCTTCTTATTATTTCCGTTTTCTCGTTTTTCTTCCCCTTCTTTTTTCTGCTTCCTCCTTCGCCCAAGTCTCGCAACCAACTGACTGATTTTTCTCGTGCTCGCAGTTTTTACACTGCGAGCAAAGAGCATTCCCATAACAACTCATCTTACCCCAAAACTACTTTCTCCAAAAATAACTAATAATAATAATACTCTAATAATACTCTCTCCTCACAGAAGGTTTATTGTATTGACACGGACCGCATTATTTCAAAATTTCAACCAAATGGGAGGGTTACACTCCACATCATCGCATTGTTAGCAGTAGGAAATGGATTGCCCGTCGTCCATACTTCTATGAGGAGGGAATTCGGTGGTAGCGTCACGCTACTGTCGAATTCCAAATTCCCCGGTTGCCCCCCCTCCCCCCAAAAAAAAGAAATCGGGGCATGGTAGCGTGTTGAACCACCGCTAGAGGTTCGTGGATCCAACGAAGTGTGGAATAGTAATTCCACAGAATTTAACGAATGAGTAGATTAGGTTTATAATGCATTATATCTTTTTCGAATAGTCGGTCGGATTCTAGTTCCCCAATAATGACTAGGGTCTGCACACTGTTCAAGTGGGTCAGATTTTGGGGAAGCCATCCTAGCACTATTTTCATAATAAGTATTTGTGCGTAAAAAGGCCTGAAAAGTGCTACACAAGTCAAATTGACCTGTGTTGCAGGGGAGCGAAGTTGCCATGCCAAAATTTCGGCAGAGTTTTACAGCGCTAAAATTCAAGACTAAGACTCTGCAGGCAACCAATGTTAACTTGTCGAGATCGTAAGATCGATATCTGTCAAAATTTGGCCACGTTAATAAAACATGGACCCCACTCATTTCCGGGTAATTGAGTATACGTAGTACTGAGCAGCACATGAGGGCAATTTAGTGTACTACAAGGTACTACCCACATAGCTTTATTGGATTCTACCAGGCATTAAATTCAGCAACCTTGCACAGTGACCAATAAAATATATCGGAATATTATAAATTACACAAGTTATGTAAATAGGCAAATGTTCTTCTGGAAAATCTCATGGAAATCTCATGGAAAGTCTAAACTCTAAACTTACGCATTGTTGGATAATGTCCCAGGATGGTTCAATTTTGGAAGGACGTATGTAGCTGCAATATCTCCTGTAGGTGTACCACCCCTGTCTAGAATTATCCTTCGAACAGCACCCGCCAGACCGGCATGGATGACGGTCGAAACACTAGCTGGATTTTCGTCGCACATATCACGAACAAAGGCGATGAAACTTAAGCCGTCGCCGACCGAGTGATGCATTCTTGCCACTATGGCTGAAGTGGTGAGTACATAGTTAGGGAGAAGAACAATATCCCATAATGGTTTACCCACAGGGTAGGCCCTATCGATTTGACCGTTCAAAAAACTAGATATCTTATCTGGATCGGATTCCTCGTTTACGGTGACGTGATCTAAGACATCAAAATCTTCGCACCTTTTCCAAAAGTAGACACACATCCATCTTGTAGTTGTGCAGATTAACTTATAGTAGCCTGTTTTACGGTGCTAACGGGAATTTTTAAAAAGAATGAAAATTTACGTAATCCTTCTAACCCAAATTATCAGTATATCACTATGTACTCCATACAGAACTTTTAAACTCGACAGCAATTAATTACACACATTGACCTCAGTTTCGGAGTGTCACATCATCAGAAGAGATATTGCCCGTTATTTATCAATCTGAACACAATTAGCTTCAAGCACACTTTGGTACTCGTGAATATTGCCTGAGTTATTTTGTATTGTCGTCTTTCCTGCATTCTACAACTCGAGTGGTAGTTGCCCGAGCGCACTCGGGCAACTATAACCAGCATATAATTACCATCAAAACGAATTAAAAACTATTCACTGGTTCGCAAAAGATAAAAATGTTAGATTTTTATAGTATCTGAATGTACTACTTGGAGTAATGTGCGACACTCAACATTAGGTTAAATGAACTTATTTTGACCATCTGAGGTTATCCCTTTATTGAGACATTAATTTCAAAACAGTTGGTACCTGTCGAGTTCTAAAATTCAAACTCCAAATGAATATGCAATTTTCTTACCATTGAAATTAATCGTTTCAAGCGGTACACAAATCCCTCAACAGGGTAGCTCCCTTTAAAGTAAGCTACGAAAGTAAGCGAAGATTTTGGTCGTCCGTGGATATCATCTAAAACATGAATGCAATCTCCAACAGATAACGGGGCATAGAACCCGACTTTCCACTTTGACAGAAATGTTATTATATTTTTGTAGATATAAAGTGGTGTAACAATCAGAATCAAGAAAGGTGGCACAATCAAATGTGCCATTAAAATTGAACAAATTAGTAAGAAAACCGTATTTAATGAGGGCATTATGAGATTGTTGGTTTTACTATTGCTCGGACGAAGGAAGATACAAGACTATTGATGTCTAGAAATACTATTGAAGTGCAGACGTGTGTTAAGTTACTGAATGATGGAGGGATAACTAGCACGCATAACTTGTTTCGACATGGTTTTGTTCTTGTATCTATATGTTTTACTCGAGTTTGCATTCGTACATAAACTCGAGTCTCTTCAAGAGGTGAGGTGCTAGGTTCCGGGATGGATAATTATGGTGATGTTTCTTTATACAAAAGCAGTCAAGCAAAAACCGAACTGGATAGTAATGTCACTAATCCTAAGCTACTATAAGTACAGAAATATTTTCCAACCACATTTTAATTTAAATATTCTGGAAAATTTATTTAATAAATATATCGTTATTAGTATGCATTAAATCAGTGAACTCTTCCAGCAAATGAGAATGATAAGGAAAACAATTTACAACATTTGCGGAATTACCGGCTTAACTTTCTTATGTAAAGCATACAAAAATACAAAATGTAAGCGGGGAATTCCGCCTAAGTAGTAAACTGTTTGTGGCATCATTACGAAATATTCAACAGAGCGAACTAATTTCCGGTTAATATTTCTGGCTTAACTGATAATGAAGTTGTTGGGTACCCTGCATGAATATATGTTTAAAGCTGCATCCATTTCTCCTTTGACAAAAAATCGCTTTTAATTTTCATACTTGCAATGTACCTTGCTAAAAAAACATCCGTAAATTATCTAAACTGTAGCCTAATAATTTGAAAATTTCGTTAATGAAGCGAGTAAATTTTACAAACTAAAATGGAATACAAGAAACAGGTATAAATAAATGGTAGAAATTTAGGAATTATCGTACAACTTAACTAAATATGTAACTTTGCAGGCAGCCAAACAATGTGGCTTGCAAATACAATGCAATGTGCCTGCAGTATGAACTCGACCAGAAAGATAAGAGGTTGAGGTTGTGTCTTAATTATTACAAAAATTTATTTCATCGCTATGTTAATACGTAAATACGTATACATACATAAGTGAAGATGAGTTATCTACATATGCAGACCGCACAACATTCTTTCTGGTGAACAGGTAATATGAACAAAATGAAGTGATAATTTTCGCTACAGTTTACACTGGATTTTACCCTTAATACAGCAAAAATAATATTAAAGCAACGCCTAATATCTATTTGGTCCTGCTTGCATAACATGAAAGTTTCCATCAACTATTTTGAAATGCTTGTCGTCATCCAGAGTTACGTTGGTAGAAAATCTGGTGATCAAGTACGATAATGCTTCAATTTATTTATTTGATTTCGATGCTCGTGCAACATTTAATATTTTCATACCTTGTAACTTACCAGACAGGATTTAATATCTAATTGTGCACTATTTAATAAAATGTAGTGCCGATGTCGATAAAATGAAGATCTGGTCATCTATTGCAGTGGCGTTCCTTGGATTGGGACGGCCTGGAGCACATATTCAGTCCGGCCTATTCAAAACTGGTGCAAAATATCTAGTCATTGGGACATTTTATCTTGCTTCAAAGTGGGTCGTAAAATTAATTATGACATCTAGGCGTCTACATACTCTCTATCCACGCAGGTTTGAACTTTTACAGAAATTAAGAATTCTGAGAAACTACGCCACTGCCAGTCTTAAATTCCCCATATTTAGCATAGAGAAAATTCTTTTGAAATTGACAGCGGCGTAGTTTCTCAAAATTTTCAATGCCTGTAAAACTTCAAACCTGCGCATGGAGATATCCAAATTTCAAACCGCGGAGTAAATTTTACATGAAACAAATTTTCGGCTCATTTTAATTTCCCTGTCAATGATGTTAATTATAATTTGCAGCGGAACACATAAAGTTAGAATTTTATAATATTGGTGCTAATTCCGCTCTCTTTGCCCTTTGGAATCAGTACTAAAAATCTCAAAAAACGGTACCGAGTTTAACGTTTTCAGCAGTATGTATGAGGAACACAATGATGCATTAATTCTGTAACAAGATAAGTACATACGTATGTTACGGTATTTGTATGTGAGGAAGAATGCATTGATTCAAATAAAAGTCTAAAAAATATACAGAGTCTGACATTCCATTAGAAATGTCTAAATTTTCAGAAGGAAAATGTTCTTATTAACACTCAATTGCATAGATGCAATTGAGTGCTAAATTTTGGGGGATTCTCTTATAATGACCACAATTTTTCAGTACGACTACTCTTCTTCCCGAATTAAAAAGTGTTCCATAAAACGACAATTGTCTTCGCTCGAATCAAACGATTAAAGCTTAGTACTCAGGAAGGAATTTTGACGCGAAGCGGCAGATTCTTTGATTTCTATTAAATTACACCTTCACAGGACTCCGGAATTTCAATACAATGTGTACCAAACATTTGTGTTCATATAAATCAACCCAAAAGTGTTCCCAAGTTGCTTTTCCTATTTCATGCTAAACATTTTCATGCCAAAAATCCGCCCTGACCAAGGACCCCTGAGCACTAAATAGGTTTAAGCTCAATCTAAATTCCACCCAATTAACTAAACTAGAAATCATGTGCATTCACCAATAAGGCGACCAAAATCGGAAGTTTTTATCAAATAAGTTTTTCGCTTATTTCGCTTTTTAAAATTGTGGTAAAACCGGTTTTCGATTAATTAGCTTTAGGAAAATTCCACGAAACCAGGTTTATATTAATTGGATTTTGGAAATTCGTAGGAAAAATGTGTTTGATTCGCACAAACCGGGTTTTGAAGACGGTTTTATTCAAATTTTTTAAAAAAAATTAGCAAATATAATAACCACAAATTTGATGCAAAATTCAAATTAAATGTAAACTTGGGAATGAGGAATTACAGCACGATTAATTCTTATCTCAATAATTAAACATTAGATTCAAAGAATTCGTATTATTAAAAACCAAAACCCGGTTTTCGAGTGTGTAAAAACCTTATTTGTACAGAACCGATTTCTTCGAACATTGTGAAACTGGTGTTTTGGAGAATTGTAAAAATTATGACAGGTTTTTGCTTGAACCAAAAACCGGCTTTTATTTACCTTCATATCAGCTTTTACGAAATTGAAAAAACCGATTTTGAATGCCTTCCCTATGTACCCAACGATATTCACTTTCTTTGAAATTAAATTCTTGAAATCAAATGTTACATGAGATTATGAACTCGTGGAGGGAGGTATGAAATTATATGTAATACTACATTTTGTATGACACATCAACGTTCTCATGATCTAAAGGTCTAAACCCGTAAGAGCAGATGCGGGTTTATAATCGCTAGATTTTTGAGTAGGAACACACGGCCTGGCAAATTAAGCACGTCTTCCTTACATTTTCCGATACTTAATGTGCAATTATCTTGCGGCGTGTGAACACACAATTATATCTAGTGCATAGGGCGAGCCGGTACGGCCCATCGGGCCGTACGGCCTGGAGCCAGCGCTCCACCTAGAAGCATCGTCGGTACGGGCCTGATCTATTGAATAACAAATTTGTATGAATTAAACTTACGAAATGGGGATTCCAGTCGAGACAGAGCACTAAGTAGTCTTGGCATCAGAACTGACGAAATTTGGGTTAATGATGAGTGAGTGAGTGAGGTATGATGTGTTTTTGAGATAAGTATGCACTAGACAACCCAGGTAAGGTATAAACTGAGCTTGCGGTAGTGAAGTAGCCAGGGTTGCACAAGGAATGTGCCAAAATACACCGGCTAAATAATAACAATACAAAAATTTGTTTGCATAACGATATTATCATGGTTTTAAAAATCACTCCAAAGTGGTTAAAATCACATGACAAAGGGATTGTTCATATATAATGGCTCATTTTCAACAGGTGAGAATGGGGGAAATTTCATATCCTCCCCGTTAATAATGATGACGTGGTATAAATATGGACGAGCGTAAAATGATTTGACACATTTTTAAGATACGTAGATATTCTTATTTATGAGTACGATTACATATCTACATAAACAACTTTTGTTCGGTCCGCATCAAATTTATTTATGTTTGCTCCATTTCATTAAGTAAAAAAATGTGTATGGCGGAACCCTGTCGGAGTTTTTGATTCATTTTTAATACGACTTGGTATCATTTAATGTTGCTATTAAAATCCACAAACCTCGCCACCTACGATTTCTGTGGTGATTTACACCCTCAACCGCAAACAATTTCCGGGAGATTGATCGGATATGGAAGTATTCCCTATAAAAATTTGAATTTTTGTACAATTTCTAAAATATATATTTTGTCAAATAGACAAATTTTGGAGAGAAGGCATGTTCGAAATTTAAATTTGGAAGAACCCAATCGTTTTCTTGTAAACCTTGTAAAATTAGGACAAATTTATTATGGCCCTGCGAGTAAGCAACGGGACAAAGTCGTACGTTAAAGGATCCTACATTCTTAAAGATCTCAATATGAGTGTCGGACGGGGAGAAATGTATTTTTTTATTTGAAATTTGAATTTGGAATCTTCAAAATTTTGGAAAATGATTAATTCATCATTGTGTATTTGACAAATTTACTTAGTTATGGACTCCTCGGTGCGAGTGGGTGTGGGTAAGTTTATGAGTAAAATAAGCGTTTAACAAACAGATGAACTATTTCTGCAGTTAATGCAAATTTTTTGCTTATGCAAATTTTGAGAGTGGAAATAGTTTGTATCATTTTTTGAAGAAAGACTACTCTTCTCTCTTGTGTCGTCGGGCTACGAAAGCTCGACCGTGGTGATCTTATAGTATTTGGACAACAAAGGAACGGTCACCTGGGTCAGTTGTGCGGCTACATGCCACAAGTAAGTAACTTGCTGCATTTGGAGTTAATTGTTTCGGAAATTATTTAAAAAATTAAGGAGAAGGAACACGCGGACAAAGATTGACAATCGGTCCTCATCAAAATTTACTTTTAACTTTTTGATTTAATGTAAAAGTTGAAAGTTAGTACATATCCGTGTTCGGTTTATCGGATTAAACAAATATCTAAAAATCTTTAAAAATCGCTAATGGAATTCAAAATGTTTTTTTTAATTAGGAAAGAAAAAATGAAACCTTTCCAAAAACCCGATATGAAATTGGTATTAGCTTTTGTAAGCTTTAATTTGTTACCATTTGTTTCAATAAATTTCTCTCCTTTACGTGTCGACTATTGCCGAAGCGCTGCACCACTTTGGACTAATTTATGGCATGTCGGGAAAATCGATAGAAAACAGGATAGATTTTCTCGTCAGCTTTCTCGACTTGCCAGACCGGTCAACACAAATTCAATATTTGAGGCAAATAGATTTAAATCAGAGCCACGTGGTCAGTTAGATGGCGGGAGATTTCTGATGAAAAATTTAAATTTATGCACACAGTGGGGGCCAGAAGAGAAGGGTGTCCTTGGCCGTGGTTACGATTCACAATCCTGCCCTTCTGGTTCTCGACGGTAATACTTTGAGCCAACCTATAAGGTATTTATAACTTACTGATAACCCTATTTAGAGCCTACTGTGGGTCTGGATCCTCTGTTGAGACAAAGGTAAAATTTCCTGATTTTGTTAGAATTGTTAAGCTAAATCGAATAACAAATTTTCAGAATTTGGGAGCACTTATTTGAAATTTCACGCACTCAAGGGACCACCATCATAATAGCTACGCATTATATCGAAGAATGCAAGCGGTGTGATAAGGTTGGTAAAATTTAATTGTTTTCGAAAGTAGGTAACTTAATTTTAGCAGTGAGATCTTTCTTGAGTTCCATTTCGAGATCATGTACATTAAACCTGAAAATTTTTCGTCATGAATAAGGAATATATGCATTTTTAAATTTCTAAGCAACATAAATAGTTTAATATATTTCAAAATTTAGTATTTTTAAAATATATAAAATTTCATATTTCAATTTCATATAAAATTTCGTAAAAAACAAGTTGACAAGCTCGCATAAAATTTTTGCTGGAAAATTCCTTGGCGAACTTGTGCATCCTCAATGTTTGTACTAAACCGAAGCTCGTAATTTTCTTTTCAAACAATGCGAGCATGTGAACTTGTAATGAATTCCCAGAGTATTATTGGTGACCTTGTATAATTTTTTTGTTCTCAAATTTTTCTGAATTATATTATTACACGCGAACTGGTCGTGAATACCCTCAATGTTATTATCTGCGTATTTATGCATAAGAAATAGACAATTGAAACGTCAAGATGCTGATTTCGAAAATTTTAATCTCTAAATGAATTTTTTAAGGTTGGTTTTATGCGGGGCGGTCAACTTCTCGCCGAAGACACGCCCACCGCCCTTCTCGCCATGCATGGCGAGACATCCCTTGAAGCGGTGGCTCTCCACCTGTCCCGTCTCCATGAGACTCGTACGTCCACAAATGCAGACGTCTGCAAGGCTCAACCGTTGTCCACGGATCCCGACAAGATTTTCGGGGACGAAGAGAGGTGGGTCGTGAAGGCAAACTTCTACCGCAAGTTGTCCATCACGTCGCATGACAATGTCACCCACTCGCCCGTCAATGTGGAGACGAACCATTTATCTATCCTGCATGCCCTCGTACTTAAGGCGTGGCGAAGCAGGAAGCGGGACTGGAGGTACAGTCAAAATATTTGTGCTAGTCACCGCATTTGCATTTTTTGGCGCATTCGCGTAACACAAAGTTTATTCTACATGGAAAACCCGTAGTTTTCCTTTTGAAAAGTAAATTCACTCTGAATTTTGAATTACGTTAACCATAGTAAATCAAGAGTAACGTTGACTTTAGAAAGAGTAAAGTTTGCATGATTAGTGTGATTTACTATATTTAGAATCTAAAGTGCATTTACAAATGGTATATGTATACTGATCAAAATTGTTATTTTGTTTAAGCGTGTGTCGCTCTTCAAATTTTAACAACTTACATATACGATTCGCAGTAGTTTTTTTTAGAAATTGAATTTTTTATCAAAATTGAAATACGAAATATTTGAAAATGTTTTTATTAATGAATTTGTTTATACCTATGTACATATTTAGACTCATACAAAAGGCGTTAGGACATGGTTTTGACGAATTCGCGGATGAATATCTCTGGCGGGGAATTGAATTTTGAACTGATTTTTTGTAGGCTGTAAGATCATACTCTCAGAAAGATATGTTTAAAATTTTAGGGCGATAGCTTCAAAAATGCCCCCTCCAGTGCCCCCAGAGTTGGAAGGAGCCAAAAAAACACTTTCCAAACTGAATGACTCATAGGGCATGATAACCCAAGAGGTCAGAGGTGGATGATTGTTAATATTACAACCCTAGATAATCATTGCATGAAATAATAAAAGAATCCACAATGAATTGCATAACGTTGTGCCTCCATCTTCGCTGATACTTTTCCATGAAAAGTGATAAATCGGACCGTGCACCGGGAAATTGACCTGCTGACCTTGAAAACGGACAGACTGGGTCAAATGAAGATTGAGGGTAAAGCTGGAAGTGTCCTAAGTAATATTAAAACAAACAGTCAAGATTTTGTATAAACAGTTTTAGAGAAGGACCCGAGTTAATCAGCTGTCGCGGAATCCTAAAAAACTCGTGAACTTATTTGGAAAATTAATGGTAAATTTTTTTCGAAAATAAATTTTAATAATCTTTTTGTGTCCCCTACTGCAGAACTATTTTATCTACAAGGTACAAGTGCCAAAATAATAAAATTATTGCGTTTTGGTTAGTTAAATTATTTCTGAAGTTCGACATCGAAAACGACGGGAACTTTTCCAAAAATTTTATAAGGTCTGATGAAAACTCAGTCCGTGGGGCATAACCACTTATCAAAATTTTGTCAAAAGTACTTACAGTGCAATATACTATATGTACCTTGGATAAAACCCACGTTAGGGATTTTTAGCATCAAAGTCGTAAAATGTGGGGGCCTTAAAAGTGGAAGAGTTGCGTTAAAGAGCGCATTCCATTAGGACAAGTATGAAATTAGACTGCAAAACGGACTTAAAAGATACGCATAAGGCAAACGTGGTTTTATATAGTGAAAAGCATGCTAAGTCCCTTAAAAATAGTCGCAAAGACGATTTTTGCATCAGGACCTCAGAAAAAAATATATTGCTCAACGCCATTTTATAAGAACACTGGTTTGGAAAACTAAAAAAGGACACCTCTCCAAATTTGACCTTGCCTCATTTCGCAGAGTACACAAAATCGGAAGCCAGATATGCTTACCTATAGTTTGAGACATGGGCTTTCAAATAAAAAAAGTTAGAAATCTCTACGACTAAAAACCACCCCGCAATTAAGGTATGAATTCGTCAAAACCATGTCCTAACGCCTTTTGTATTTTCCGAATTTCTAATGCCGCTCGTGGTTATTATCGTGTTGCAAAACGTTGTGGGTCTGGAGCCCAGAAACGTTGGAGTTTCCTTAGTAACGGGGATCCCAAACGTAACAAATAATGCTCAACTGGAAAAATACTGTGAAGCCCGAGAACTGCAAAGGAGCAATGGGACAAGTCTGTGTTTCGAAAATTTGGGAATATGTGACTTCATTGGAAATTTCAAATCTTATGAGCTCGCTTGGGTAAGGCTAAATTATTTTTTGTTAGAGAGAAAGTAAACTATGCATGAGGCTTAAGTGGTAATAATTAACTTCGTCTTTTCAATGAGTTTTAGTGGGTTTTTCGTAAAAACTAGATTTATAAAATCCAAAAAATATTTAAAATCACCTTCAGTTGGCCACAGATTCTTGGGAGAATGGGTTGAATAACATTCGCGCGGGAAGAACAGTAGCCTTGGTGGAGTTCCCGCATAATTACACGGACCACTTGAGGAGCAGGATACTCGAGAAAAATTACGCTTCTAAGGATGACATTGATGGAACCACGATCTCCATCAGGATGGATGAGTCAAGTAAGCACTTCCACAGAAAAATTAAATAAGAATATTAAATCTCCAAGATGTTGTTAATTCTAACCCCAACCTAAAATCCACAAACGGAGTTACCCCGGTCGTCCAGTATGGGCGACCCCTAGGTGACCTGAGCCAAAACCGTAACCATAATAATTGAATACCAGTTTTCTAAGAGTGGACATATGTACATATCTCTCAGCTTAGGCTGAAGTGCGATTACATTTACTAATGCAACATTTTTAAATAGATATCATAACTGCGACCTGGATAAAGTATTTGCTTGGGACCAACTACCTGAAATACGTTGGAGCTATGGCTGCGGCATGCGGCGTCAGTGAAGCATTAGCCGAGCCACCAGTTGACGTGAGCATAGAAGGGATTAAAACTAACAATCGGAATTAAGTGATGGCTTCAAAAACTGGAGATGCATTTTTGGTAACCATTTTTCTTTTGGGTTTCACAGTTAAACGCGATCTATGGCGGTTTGGGGGTTGAGAGCATCATTCGATTTTCCGAGCCGGCTATTCTAGTCGTGTGAGTTTATATAAATTTCAGTGTATTTATTTCCTTAATATTCCCTACTAACAATGCGATGACGCTAGCGGTCTCGCTCCGATTTTGACGAAACGACGATAATTATGTAGCCTTAGATAAATAATTATACACGTGTTTCAAGATTTTTCATAATGCTCAGCTTAAACGAAATTATGACGAAATCCGCGAGCGAGAATTCCAATTTTCACGGTGACATTTTTCTCGGAAGGGAGAAAAATGCAGATTCTCCTTTACGAATTCTATCATAATTTCGTTGAAGCTTAAAATGCGTGGGCCTGACGTGGTTTTCTACGATTTTCGTTTGTTGCATTTTTCAAAAATTTTTAAAATTTTCAAAATTTTTTAAAGTTTTCAGAAATTTTCAAAAATATTCAAGATTTCAAAATTTTTGCAAGCAATATAAAGTCGAAAAAAACACTTCATGCCCAAGCATTTTAAGCTTCAACGAAATTATGATAGAATTCGTAAAGGAGAATCTGCATTTTTCTCCCTTCCGAGAAAAATGTCACCGTGAAAATGGGAATTCTCTCTCACGGATTTCGTCATAATTTCGTTTAAGCTGAGCATTATGAAAAATCCTGAAACACGTGTCTAATTATTTATCTAAGGCTACATAATTATCGTCGTTTCGTCAAAATTGGAGCGAGACCACTGGCGTCATCGCATTTTAAGTATTACGAAATTCTGATTCGCAAAATAATGTCAAGGGTTTAAGCAACAAATCATCACAAGATAGAATGTGAGTCGATAGCCTAATGGCTAGAGAGCACGGTTGCGAACCAAATGGGCTAGGATTCGAATCCTGGTGGCAGCGGGTTTTCCCGAATGGGTTTTTCCAGTCTGTGTCGCAATCGTATGGGGTCGGGGCCCCCTCACAGTGCGTGGTGGGGGAGTGCGGACTAGTAGCTGCACCTTGGGGTCCCCCCACCACATAGTTAGGTACTCTCTATGTAACAACTCATGAAAAATGGGAAGTAGAGTATGAGGAAAAAAAAGTGCTATTCAAGCTTATTTTTATCCGCAAACAATGAAAACCACAGGAAACTACTTTCCGTCGATACACTTGTACCTTGCATTTCTGACCTTTCTTGTTTGGCAGTGTAAAAAATGTGGCAAATCCGAAAGAACCGAAGTATTGTTTTGGAAAACTGTAAAATATTTAGCATTTAACGGTTTCGATAGGATGATGATGTTCCTATCTCACTCGGTCGGTGTGGTATGGATCGTGGATCGATTTGAAGGATTGGAAGATCGCGATTATGCGGCCGGCGTGACGTTGCGACATCGCATCGTTGCCTCCATGGTGACGGACTCGATCAAGATTGTCGTCCAACTTATAGTTTTCGTCACTTTGCTGACGGTGGGGTATGGGATGCGTGTCCAAGGGTCGTGGGCGCTCATGTTGGCGCTTCTATTCTTAGTGTCCGTTGAAGGACTGGCGATCGGTAAGGCGATAAATATAAAACTAAATAAATTATTTAGGACTTTGGTCGCTCAAAACTTTGTTGTGTATGTTTTTGAAAAAGTTCATTTAAATGTAAAAAAAAAGTGTTTGTAACTATTTTTTGCAGGTTGGACGATTGGAACTTTGCGAGATGATGCGCTCGAAGCGATAATCCTGGTTCTGTGCCTTTTCAGTACTCAGGCTTCAGCATCTGGTGGGTGTATTTCAAATTTGTTTGCAGTCATGCACTTTCCAAAAAAAATATTACCCTTTTTGTAGAGTAAATGCATGAAGATATGCATGAGTAGGTGCTCTGAATTCCATATTAAGTTAAATAAACCGTAGTAACGTTAGAAGTAGCTCACCCTGTCATAATGATTGAGACAGAACTTTGCATCCAAGGTGCGGAATAAGCCGACAAAATAGATCATAACTCTTATATATTCTTCAAGAATAATTTTTGCACCCACGGTCCAACATATCCGGGCAGGCTTTGCACCATTAGTGCAGCATTAGTGACCATGCGGGATCCATAATTTTGAAAACTTTGTCAAAATTGTATGATCATTTCTCCCGGATATTCTGCACTATTGGTGCGTTTTGCGTCCCTGCCTCCAATTATTTCGCATCATTTTGTGTTCCCGATTGTTAGATATCAATGGTCCTATTAACTTGTTAAAAAGTTTGATTCGGTTTATTTAGTACCAATGGTGCGCCTAACGTATCCAATAATGGTCAAGGGGCTGTTTAATTAGCATCAATTGATGCAAAAAGGTCGTTAACAGACAGACGGACAAGAGGAATTCAATAGCTCCCGTGCTACGCAGGGTGAGCTAATAAGAGAGAGGGTCTACTTGAGACCATGTTAGCACTCTTAGAAATAATGAGGGTATTCGTTATTAGCTCGCCCTGCGTAGCACGAGAGCTATTGAATTCCTCGTGTCCGTCCGTCCGTCCGTCTGTCCGTCCGTCCGTCTGTCTGTTGACGAGTTTTTGCATTAATTGATGCATATTAATAACTCCCTGCTCCATTTTTTCATAAATTAATAGCACCGTTGGTATCTGACAATCGGAAACACCAAATGATGCGAAAGAATTGGGGGCTTTGATGCATAACGCACCAATAATGCATACTACTCGGCGGATTTTATTAGACAATTTTGACATAAATTTTTCAAAATTAGCGATGATCGTTGGTAGGTAATTCTGCACCAGTGATGCACAATTTTTGGACTTTCCTCGATGCATAATAATTATTGAGCTATATTGTTTAATTTTTCTGCACCATTGGTGCAATATTGATAAACATTATTGATCAACTTTGTTGCGTTTTTCTGCACCTTTGGGGCAAGTAAAACCAAATCATTATTACAGGGTGAGCTACTTCTAACGTTACTACGGTTTATTATTAGCTCACCCTGATGGGGCATGTTGTTCGTAGGTCTTTTGCGTTCATTTGCACCCTCGAAAACCTCGAAATCATGTCAAAATTATGCACCAATTTTCCCCATTTCTGCTGCACCATTAGTGCAAACTTTAACTTATGTATCAATTTTCACCATTTATTTTGCACCATTAGTTAACAATTATTGCATGGTTCTACACAAGTTGTGTAGAACCATGCAATAATAGCCTGCGTAGCACGAGAGCTATTGAGTTCCTCTTGTCCGTCCGTCCGTCTGTCCGTCTGTCTGTTCACGAGTTTTTTGCATCAATTGATGCTAATTAAAATGTACCAGGTGTATTTTTTGATAAATTAATAGCAGTGTTAGTATCTAATAATCGGTAACACAAAATGGTGCGAAATAATTGGGGGAAGGGACACAAAATGCACCAATAGTGCAGAATATCCGGAAGAAATAATCATATCATTTTGACATAAAGTTTTCAAACTTATGGATGCCGGTTGGTCGCTAATGCGGCGCAGGTGGTGCATACTACTTCGACCTTTTCATCATTTTTCCGTTTATATTGCACCCTTGATGCATGAATATTTAAACATTATGATCTCTTTTGTCGGCGTATTCCGCACCTTTGGTGCAAAGTTATGTCTAAATCATTATGAACCTTATTTTGTCGCCTTATGATACACTATTGATGCAAAAAATCTCAAAATTCTACACCTACATATTCCGATTATAATGCACCATTAGAATCAAATTATAGAGTTTTATACTTATTGTGTGCACTTATTCGGCACCATTGGTGCAAAATGATATACATCCTAATTTATATTGCAGGGTGAGCTACTTCTAACGTTACTACGGTTTATTCTTAATCAAGCTAAGTTAGCTTAGCTAACGTTATGCTGGATTTGTATAACTTATATATAATATTTAGTTGAAAGAGCATGCCCTTTTTAAAAGGGTAACATTATTTTTACGAGTGTACTCATAAGCAGAAAAATATACAAATTGTTATCCTGGTCCTAGTACCATCTTGGCATTGGGGTGATTATGTTTGGGTTTTTGCAGGCCTGTTTTTCGCGTTGGAGTTGACGCCTTACTATTTTCGCCAATACTTTAGTCACTGGCTCCCTGCCACCTACCCGAACGAGGCATTGAGGTCCATCGTATCGAGGGGGTGGGGTTTGGAAAACTTTTATGTGACGAGGGGTTTCGTGATTTCTCTTGGATGGACGTTAGTCTGCATTTTGATTGTGCTATTGGCAGAAGGTCGGAAGCACAAGTAGACAAGGAACCTGCTGGAAACTGATCAGCTAGACTTTCTACATATGTGCACATTTTGTATAAAATTTAATACCCTAATCTGGACTCATGCTAACTTATATAATTGTACCATCCTGAGCATAGTAATAAATTAATTCATTCTGATTTTCCTTCATTCTGTCATGCATAAAAAGTATTCAAACTTTGATAGGTATCGGTAACGACTTTATTTCAAAACTTATCCACTTGTCATATCGACTATCATAAGTTGCACCGTACTTCCAGCCAAATCTACACTTGTATCTAGCGAACCGTTGCAAAGCCAACCTATTTAAACTTTGCTGGGAAAAATTTCTGAAAAAATGTATGAATCCAATCGTATTTCGTCTTTCGACCGAATGTCTGGCCGCATCCTTGAATTCGAGGAGTTCTAATTATTAATAAAATATAAGCGTGAACGTGTATACACATGTAAATGTAGTATATTTGAGTTTTGAGTACAATTGACTTAAACAAATTAAAACATATTTAGACCTAAATGTGACAAAAACTGGAGAAACCTTTGGTACCCAATCTGTAGTGGGCAGCATGATGCATGACTACTGAAAAATGTATGTTTGCATTGGTGGAAGAGTCATGCCAGTAGGTTTATATGCCAAGTTAGTGGATTTTTTAGTATGCACTTGGGTGACTTAATCTTTAAACTTATATGCATACAAAGGTGAAACGGAAATTCCTCACAGGTTGTAAATTGTTTATCAAGATAATCACTAGCAGAGCGAATCAATCTCCAGATAAATTTCATTGTAGTTATAATGAGGTGGCCGGGCACCCCACATTAGTTTAAACTTTCATTGATGACTTTGAAAAAAATGTGCTTTTAACTTTCATAATTTCATAAATTGTCTGACTTGAAAATTTTGTCAGCGAAATGACTATTTTTTTAAAATTAACATTGAATGAAAGAAATGCATGAATAAATTGTATAGTTTTTATATGATTCCACGTCTTTAGAAGAAATGCATGACCGTGAAGTTCACGGCGTGAACCATATTTATTAGGACCACGTGATTTTGTCGTCGGTTACTGTTTTGAGTCTCAAACCAGTGCATGGAAGCAAATTTGAATTTAAGAAAGGAGTTCTGGTCGATCTCACACTTCAGGTACATACTTTGTATGAATACTTATAACTTCCGATTTAATATTATGTTTTATGCATGTTTATTTTATTCAATTTTAATCTTTCAAATTTAGCATAAAGCTTAAAGATGTAATTCGCTCATAAAATTTCCAACTAATGCATTTGTTAGTCGATATATTCTCAATATTATTTTGTTATGATATTTTTCTGGTCAGGTGCATTGCAATTGTGAAAATTACAAGCAAATTTCATTATCAACAGGGTACCCAACTACTGCATTATCAGTACAGGAAGCTGGATCTGGAGATTAATTCGCACTGTTGAATTTCGGATAATGATGAGGTACGCAATTTCCAATATTTACGGAATTCCCGGCTTACCTTTCGTCCGTAGCAAGCAATATTGTTGCTAATTCGCTCTGTTGAATTTTTTCTAATGACGAGATAAACAATTCACAACTTTTGCGGAATTTCAGTATATTTGTATATTTGCATTGGTGCACGAGCTAGGTCAATGGGTTTATATTCCAAGTTAGTTGATACTTATGTAGGTACACGCGGATGATTTATTCTATAAATCTACATACATACGAAGGACGAGCCGAGAACCTCGTTAAGGTTGTAAATTGCGTACCTCATCATTATCCGAAATTCAACAGAGCGAATTAATTTCCAGTTAATATTCTTCGTTTGTTCTAATAACGAGGTTTTTGTGGAAGTCTACATATGTTCAACTTTCCATTTACCGCTTTAGCAAAATTCGCTTTTAATTGTCACAATTGCAATGCACCTTACCTGTAATATATCTGAAAATTTGTCCAAACTTTAAAAATCGGGATCTGACAAAATGGTTAATGAAGCGAGCAAATTGTAAAAACTAAATCGGAATAAAACCAATATGTATAAATAAATGGTAGACATTTTGAAATTATAAATATTGGTACGAAGTCACTTAACTTAGCAGGATGTCAAACAATGCAGCTTGCAAATAAAATGGAAAGTACCTCAAGTGTGAAGTCGACCAGCAAGACAAGAGTTTGTGTCTTAATTATTACATAAATCCATTTCATTAACATAGATACTAATGCACACAAGTGAAGATGAGATGGAATTAAATATATTATTTCTAGTTCACACGGAAGTTTGCCTAAATACAAAGAAAAACATTAAGCCAACATCTACATACATATTGTTTGTGTAGTCATTCTTGCATTGTGAGGTTCCCGAATACTCCCAAACTCGTCCTTCGCTAGAAAAATTAAAGCATCTTCGAGAGATTTTGATATTTTCTTCCATTTCTGTTCATAATCCACTCCATTATGATCTGATGCACTGAAAAACTTGGTTCCCGTAGATTTAGATAGGCCAAATGTGACCAAAGTTTCATCTTCAATGATCAGCAATTTCTCCAAGTATTTTTTGTGCACTTTCCAGAAACCAGTTTTTGTTTATTTTTATTGGCCATTGGCATAATTTGGGGATTTCTTGTTTGTGTGAGTTTTGAAGCCTAGTTTATGGGCTTCAATTCGGAACACTGTAGAAGTATCCATTTCCAACCATTGAGCAGCATTATTAACGAATTTGGTAGCATGCTTGGTAAAAGTTGTACAAACCAAACGTACCCCTGTGGGGGAGGATTTCACGAGGGTGTGGCTCGAAATGTATCTAAATTTTACTTCAGCAGTTTCCCTATACCTTGTAATAATGTGATAGATTGCCAATTCTGACGTCATTTCAGCAGTTAAATTGTCCTGCATTTTTTTCTTATTTCGCCTAGGCACATTTTTGGGGTAGTGAAACATACGCTTTTCGAGTTCTCATTTTAACAGCCCCGCATTTCATTAATAGACTTGAGGCGTTTTTCAAACTTTGGTCACTTTGGCCATAAGTATTTGTCCTTCGAATTACATAAATTTAAATTTTCTGGTTTCGCGGTTCTAAAAGTTATCGTCTCATTTATATCCTTTAATCTATATCCGGGACACCCTTTAATAAGTATACAAGGTTTCCTTCTCTTTTAGAAATATTTTGGCATGATTTTTACCATCCATGGCTTCGTTGGTATAAAATTTGGTGATCAAATTTGAAAATGTTTTTATTTGTTTATTTTATTTCAATGCACCTGCAACTTTTAATATTTTAATAACTGCTAAGTTGGCAGAGAGAATAGGGTCGTTGGGCACTATTATTGAGTAATAAGTAGGGTCGATGGTCCATTTAATTTAATTGTGCACATATCTTGAAAACAAACTTACATGAATTAAATGTTACGCATTAATCAGATTATGTCACATCGTAAATATGACCTTGCGATGTTAACATAAATTCTATTGTAAAACAATGAGGAAATCTTCAATTTAATCCTTATTTAAAAACGGTTTAATTAAGGTGGGGCCGTTTCCATCCGTTATTGAAGCTTCTTAGAGCAATTCGCGGAAAAATTTGCTATCCGTGGTGTGGCCAGGGTACTTCGTAGCAGTGACGTGTGGCATGTTGGGAGGCATTGCTGCTCTAAAACATGGAAATTTTTTCAAGATTTCTGCAATTAATGTATTAAAATTGGGCTTATTGTAATTATATGTATGTACCTTTGATGAAGTCAACTTGAATGAAATGACCTGATGACAGATTTGGATTGGATGGTTAATAGCAAGCTGCAAATTATATATTCGCATCTAAATATTTACCTAAGCAAACGGAAAGCAAAATTACTACTTCGTTGAAATATTTATGTATGTATTTGTATGTATGTGCTAAGTTATCAGCATCAGGTAGATGACTGAGGTGTTATTAGGTTCTATTCTGTTGGCTTATCATAGCGGATATCTTAATACATATATGCATATATAAGTATGTATGTATGTCCATGCATACATCCAGAGTGCATGGTCCAATCTCAGTCCAATCTTTACACGATGCATAATATATATGTAGCTCACAAATATTTATTATATGTACATACCTTAATTTGTTTTATGTCTGTATGATCAATTACATAAATAAGCTAAATAGTATGCAACAATAAACCTTAAAATGTCCTCCATTCTACCCGTCAAAATCTCATGACATAAATACTATGCAGTTTGAGTTCTCAATGGAGGTATGTACACTACAATGAGAAGGTGTAAGGTGGCTATCGCAGATTAGCGTCAGCTAATAGGGATGCTATTTAGATGGTTGGAGAGTTCAGCTATCCCACTGTAAATACGCATGTAATGAACCCTGTATCGGTTAGAAACAATACACAATAATTTCCGTGCCAAAATCACAGTTGAAAAAGTTGTTCAAATTTTAGTGACTCAAAGCTACTTTTATCAATGTTTTAATAACCGCCCCGGTACAGTTTTTTTGCTTTGACCTTGACAGATTCCAACATCTCGCAACATTAGGTGGAGACATGGTTTAGCTATGGTTCTAATCATCGTCCAAATTGTCCAAAATGCACAAAAGTGTTCAAATGAATACGATTTGTTTTTCAAATATGAACAAATTTTACATTCATAAATATACAGAGCGTTTTGTAATCTTTTAATGCAAATGACTTCGCCAAGAAGATGGTATCAAGAAAATTGGGATAGCTTGACATCTGTTTGCTCAAAATCTTTGACCGCACTTTGTTAGAACTCCATTGTAAGTTATGCAGTTTGAGTTCTCACGGAAGGTACGTATGATATAAAGTTAGTTTTAATAAAGTTATAAGCAAATTACCATATATGATTGTGTCAAATATTCCTGATGGGAAATACCTTGCCATCCTTATCATATATGCAAATTGCGTAATTAACAAAGTGAAGATTAATTAAGGCGAATGCAGATATAATTCTGTTGAGTAGTGTTGAGTAAATAGGTATTTGAATAATTAATTCCCTAATGTGAAGTATTATCGAGTGATGGGGTAGTATGTAGGTTGGGGATGGCCCAGACGGGTATCTTATTGACTCAATCCTACGGATTTACCTTGTACAAGCCCATTAACCTGGAATACATTTAGTGCAAATCAATCTTTGCCCTCTTTTTGTCGGGTTCCCAGAAATATTTGTACCTTACTGAAATTTATGTTAGCATGGCCTTCGAGTAAGTACGTCGAGTTCATCCGTCTTGGATATGAGCCATGTAAAGCAGAACAGGATCATATGCATAAATTATTATTTTTTGAGCAATAATATTGTGGTGCAATTAAAAATATAGGTTCTTAAAAAATATAGGTTTTTATCTTATCTTATCTGCTGAAGGACCTCACAATCACATGTGGGTAATCACAACTAAGCAAGTAAGTATCGCCTAATCCTATAAAATGACCTCTTTTTCAGCAATAACTCAGTTCACTCGTAACATTTATTTGAGTCACAGGGGCAATAAGAATAAGCGACTCTTTTAAAATGAAGAGCGATAATTGCATGTCGTACCTTCAATTATTGGCAGCCTCAATCGCCCGGATGGGACCAATCCCGCAGCATATCGCCATCATAATGGATGGGTATTACATACTTACATGCATTCACTACTCTTCGTTTGCGTACTAATTATAGCCTAGTACTCAGGACCGATTTTTCACCTGAACGTTATGACAGTCAACGAGAGAAAGAAAGAAAGAAACTTAAATATTTTTTGCAACTTATTTTAAGAAACACTCCAACTTGCTACACTTACAATGCGATGGTGTGAAGAGCAACCTTTCGATTTGGTGGAAATTTTAAAATTCAAAATTCAAACGTTTCTTGACTCAAAAATCCTGCATCAGTTTGAGCTATGGTCGGAATTAGTCAAAATATTTGAAGTCCAAGTTAGAAAATTGGTAATCTATCCCTTCGGAGGAAATGGGGTGGGATTTTTTCTTCCTCAACTGAGTAAAAATAGCCCCCATTTCTCAACTTTGACTCAACCTAATTCCAACCATCGCACAAACTGCCTGAAGAAACATTTGTTGTATGGGCTTGGACCTTATATGTAATTTTAAATTTCGACCAAATCGAAGGGTTACACCTCACACCATCGCACTGTTAACAGTGCTATCCAGTCAGGGTCAGGGTGTAATTTCAAATAAAGGGAAGAACTCGACACTTATAGAGAAAAATCCGTCCCGAGTGTCATGAGTGAATGGCTTAAACACCTGCACGCCTAAAATTTTGTATGGGTGGAATTGTTTATTAGAAATCGTCGCTACGCAGCCAGTAGAGGAATGAAAACATTGTATGGTCACGAAGCTGGGTAATCAATATTTTAAACCGTCTTCAACACTAATATTTTGAATTTATTTATCCCAGGTGAAGTTCATCTAAATGTTGCAAATTTTTCAGAGCCGGACTCCTTCATGCTTTGGTGGTGGAGAGCACTTGGGTGCAAGGAATTAACTTTGTATGTCTTCTCATCCGAAAATTACAAGCGGACAACCCAAGAAGTTGACGCTTTAATGGATTTAATGTATCGCAAATTCACCACAATGCTGCAAGAAGTGTACGTTTTAATAAGTGATTGTGCAATGATTGATTGCTGATTGAGATTGGGTAATCGGATAAATCCGATTACCCAATCTTATTAATGATTCCTTGGTTGGTAGGGAAATCCTGGGGTTTTGATATTGAAAACCAATACTCACAGGTTTACCTGGATTTTACTGGTAATTAGGGTAGTACGGTTTTGGGGTAAACTGAGTTATCATAGTTTCACATGTAGTAAGTTGAGAAAAAAAATTTTTAAGTTATTTTGCAAAATATATAGCTGCTTATTAATTCAATTTAGTAACTACTAAATTTGTAGCATTGTTAGTAATGCCCTTCTATCATGCTTTGTTAAATTTGAAAACCCCGTCTACCACTCATAAAACCTCAATACCCCAAACTCCGGGATAGCATACCTTGGGAGTTGGTCTTATTAAATATCTAGAATTTAAACCTGCAGAGAAGCCGGCAGTAATCGGGACACCTGCATACAAATGATTGGAAATTGGGAAAAATTTCCGCTCAAATTAAAACATAGAATGGCAAGCTTAATGGCAAGGACGCGACATTTGACCCCTTACAAATTAAATTTGGCTGTAGGGTATACTGGTGAGGGAAAATAAATATTTAAACACGTTACCCTTCGGATATCTAATTTATTAAATTTACATATTTAGGTCGGGAAGGGATTCTTAGGAGCCTAAGCTCTTTTCATGACGAGGACAATGAAGCGAGCTGTAATTCCTCTGAATCATTCCCAAAGTGGAATGAGCATTTGATAGAACAATCTCAGCATTTAGTGGACTTGAGAACTATTGACCTACTAATCCGAACTGGGGGTGACCAGCGACTCTCAGATTTCATGATGTGGGAAAGCAGCCATGCCTACATCCACTTTACGGAGAAAACTTGGCCAGAATTCAATTTCTGGGAATTTATACATTGTTGCTTCTTATATCAAGTGCATAAGAACAGAATTATTGAACAGGTATGATTTTATAATAACAGACTTGGGTATTTTGGTAGAAGGATTTACTCGGGAAAAACATGGCGTCAGCTTTAATGTTGATTGATTAGTACATATTTGATTTTTTGGTTACATTATATGCATAAAAAAAATACTGCCAAAATTGGCTCTATTCCGAAATCCCCGGATATTCTGGAGATATTCTCACCTGAACGGGATCAACCACTGGGAAGTACATTTCTGAGAAGTAAATACATTACAATAAAACAAGTTGAAAATAAAAGCAACCTAATTTCTCAGAAAAGATTAGTAATTCTTATCAAATTTAATAGTAAATTGTTATGAATTAAGGGTTCATACTCGTTAACGTAATACATCCATGTATGCATGCATTTTGAATGGGTCACTCTAAATAAAAGTTGAATAAAATTTATCCAACGGTTGAATAAAATTTATACAAGTTGGATAAATTTTACCAAATTGTTGTGTCAACTTTTATTTAGAGTGTTGGACATTTTCTGGTTATCTCATGAGCTATTTATCATACTTATTATGTATTAGTAGATCTAATCCATTGTACTCATGTGAAAAAGAAGTACCTTGTCATCCTTATAAAATATATAGCCTATCAGGCAACAATGTGAAATCTATATAATAAAGGAGAATACGTATACTATACAAATACTACACCAATTAGAAGAATTTTTTTAAATATTCAGATACGGACACTTACATATGTACGGCGCGGGTCGTTTAGCTTTTTCGAAATAAATTTATGTAATATGATTTCATGGAAAGAACAATAGTAAAAAAAACATAAAATTCTCAGTGTGTACATATATAGGGAGTCATTTCAGGTGCACAGTTGTAGGTTCGGGATAACCCAATGGGTATCGTGTCAAAACATGTAATAGAATGGGGAAATGGCAAAATCGGTTTTTCCAGGAATTCGTCAAGGTATTTGTACCTGATTGTAACCAGAATTGTGAAGTTGTCAAGATAAATCCTATCACAATAGAAATTTATTTATGTTTTATTTGCTTCCATAGCTATACAAGAAGTTGGGTACTTGCTCCCTCTCATATAAAATTTTTTCCCACTATTAGCGATGGAAAACTACTAGCACAATTATTCACGTTTAAACGGAATGCCTTGTTAGTCCGACATTGTTGGTTTACGGGCAACGGTGAATTTATTATTTGTCTGCTTCAATTTTTCAAGTTAAATTGGGTTGAGTTTTAAGGTGTTTGAAGCGATGAGTTCAAATGAGGCGGTTAAAATGTCGTCTGCGTATAAATCATATAAGGACGGATTCCCTGTTTTGTCAGGGTTATCGATGCATGTTGAGAGGGGTACTCTGTAAGTTCCGTATTGTTTATTGATTGATTGATTTGATTTATTTATTCCACCACTCTTTTAGTCCTCTGGCCCATAGAGCACAACAAGAAAAGTTTACATCATTTAGTATAACGGGTTACATATCAAGACTTCACTTTCCAAAACAACAAATATTACCAATTTCGATCAATGAGTATAACTAGCCACTTTGACAATGTGACAAGTTAACAGCATGATTATTACTATTACGACTTACATGACAAAGTTTCATACAGTTACAAGATCTTAATGTTCAAACATTAAAAGGGATTTTTAACAACGTAACCGGAGACGTGTGCTTTAAAATCCCAAAAGTGCAATTCATATTCTCAAGAAAGTTTTGTGGTGGTGCGAAGTTGCTCATAATGTCAGTACAATTCACGTTTTGCAAAATACATAGTTAAGTAAAGTAAGTATCCAGTTGTGGGCATCATCCACAAGTCGCACTCGGCAAATCCCAATACAGGCTAAATACATAAGTTCCGTATTATTAAAATGCGTGAACGAATATTTTTAATTGATATTTTTAAATTTGATACATATTATTTTTTGGGGTAATTTCAGTTACGGACTTCTCGGATCTAGTGGATGCGGGTATTACTTAATTCGTTTCTACTAGAGCGTGCGCAAAGGGACCTATTATTTTATTTTAATATAAGACTTATGTATACAGTCTATGTTCTTTTTTATGTATATTTAAATTTTTTGAGTTTCGCCACAGTCACGATTTAGACCTCAAACCTGTCCTGGACGAAAATTTTCTGTGCGCGTCAAAAAATCATACAAGGTCGTATCATAGCTATTTTTTCGTGATGCATTGCAGCATCTCATAAAAAAATATTAGAAAGACATAAACATTATCCATGAAGTTTTATTTTTTGGCTCTCATTTTGAAGTGGTAAGAAATCTGGCCGTTGACCTTTCGGTGACTTGCAAAATCGGCGAAGGGGAATTATGTAGCAATGAGTTAATGCAGCGGCCTGCAGAGATTTAGCCGGCTAGGTGCAAGGCATCCTACCGAGATTTTAATAACGGAAATATACGAGTGCTGTATTTAGAAAGTGTAAACACTAGGCGTACCCATGAGTACCAAGACACGATAATAATTGCATCTGCCAAATTTCTGTTCGCTCCCACTATGGTTTGAACAAATCATGTATAGTTTCTCTAGTAAGTAAAGTTATTAAGTTATTAAGTAAACTTGGAGCTACATACAAGAGATCCTTGCCCGACGAAGTACTCCGTGTAGATGCTCGTGAGCGCATTATCTCGCTTAGGAAGGAGAGGTTGAGCTCTCTACCCTAAATCCAAGTATCAAATTTTCACTCATAATAATAAACTGCATAAATATATAAAACACATCATTAAATCAAATAATCGTTAAATGTACCGTTACTATTGTTCCGTCCGCATCAGCTTTCGAACGCATGGAGCAATCTATCTTTTTTCCAAATTATTTAAACAAGCACGAAAATGTTTTTCTTTTCAGGAAGACAACGCTACTTAATTGCATTTTGGGATTAACCAGATTGGATTCTGGCTATATTTCAGTAATGGGTAGGACTCCTGGAACCAAGTCTGTAAATATTGGTCACATGCCTCAGGTCTTCGATACAAGTGTGGGCAGCCATATAAAAAACGTTATATAGGAACTTGTCGAATAAATTCCATGGCCTATTTCTGCTCTTATTTCTGCTCGTCGAGGGGAGGTGCCACGTAATACTAGAAGCAGATTGTCGCAGTAAAATTGGCGTTTCTTTGCTCTATGATTTTTTAAGTTATAGGGTGCCAATACTTTTTGCGTGTTAATTTTGCATATTTTCCCACAAATTAGTTAAAATCGGCGTTTATCTAATTTTAATCAATAAAACATGACATAATCGAAAACTACATTAGATTTGCTAAATGCGTACAAATTTTTATGCTAATTTGATAATGCATGCCAATGTTATAGCCAATTATATTTAGCTTGCGTGGGTGTTGCCTATACTTGTTACATTGACTGTATGTATGTCTTATGTTAGGATGCCGCCTTGTATCCCTTGAAGATACGTGAGATTTTTCAGTATTTTGGAAAACTATTGGGACTAACGGATCTAGAAATATTAACTCGAAGTAAAGAACCTAAACTCGTATTAGATTTAAATGATTTAGGTCCATGTGTTTCCTCGCTCAGGTGAGTTAATTAATTAAGTATTCTAAATTAGAAAACACTTAAATTGCACCCTTTGTTTAATATGTGCAGCGGGGGGCAACGTCGCCGTGTATCACTAGGAGTTGCTTTGATTAATCACCCAAAATTACTGGTTTTGGAGTAAATTTTTGATTTAATTCTAATGATTTAATAATGCCCTAATAATTTTAGATTTTGAAATTTAAGTGAACCAACCGTTGGGATCGATCCTTTGTTAAGGGAATCGATATGGGATTATTTGTGTAGTTTGACAGCTACAAAGGGGACCACAATTATTGTAACGACACATTACACCGAAGAAGCGCGACGATTTAATAAGGTTTGTGCATTGCAATCCTCCCTTAATTATTTTAAGTAGTTTTTTAATTGCCTGCCTTTCATTTATAACTCGATTTGAAAAGATTGGAATAATGCGGAAAGGTCGGTTAATTGGAGATGATTCCCCAAACAATCTAATCCATATGCACGGGGGAAATCGCTTGGACGACGTACTATTAAACCTTTGCAAAATTAACGATGAATCAAATATGAATAGCTTCGAACCAATTGCATCTTACAAAAAATTGGACGATAAGCTTAACACGGATTCTTTGAAAACTGTTGAATTAATCTCCTACAAGAAATTGGAATATTCAAAATGTTTCTCTAAAAATGATAACGAATTCGTTTCAAGGAAAGACAACCCCAAAGAAAGATTAGTTCGGCAACTGGCTCAGTTTTCGGGAAGTCTAACCAAAATTAAGGCGCTGACAAAACGCAATTTGTTAATGAGTTATAGAATTCCTTCGTAAGTCAAAATTATAACTGTAAATAAAATTTGTCGAAACCTAATTACATAGGTTGTCAAATAAATTAGATATATAATTAATTAATTATAGATATATCTTAATGGCACTATTGCTACCCTTAATACACTCAATTATTATATTGTACACGTGGGGAAGGGATCCTGTTGGACAAATTTTAGCCGTGTCAAACCAAGACGGAATTTGTCATCCTGGGGTTGGGTTATCCATAAGAGCACGATTTGAGTATCCCTGGAGTTGCGGTTTCTTAGAAGATGTCATGAACGACGCGGAGCAAAAGATTATTCTGGTATGAATAGATATGCAGAAACAAAGCAGAATTTATTCACTTGAGGGTATTCATTATTTCTTCGTATCCTTAGTATTCTTCATTTTGTATAAGCTACTACGGTTACGCGATTTTATAAGCGTCTTATTCTTTTGTCATCAATGATCTCTTTACGATTTTTGCGAAACCTCTTTTGCTTAGTATTTTACGAGACTAGGCTACGCAGGAATAGTGAGTACCCTCAACAAAACCAGTCAAAAAAACTATATTTATATAATAATATAATTATAAAACGTCTATAATTCTTATGTAGAAAGTCTACGAATCCAAGGAAGCGGCAAGACATTCGGTCGAAATAGGAGATACGCTTGGATTCATACATTTTCCGCGAAATTTTTCCCAGCATAATTTCAATAGATTGGTTCTCCATCGGTTCGCTACAAGTGAGACTTTGGCTGGAAGCACAGTGCAAATTTCACTGGATATGACGAGTAAACAAGTTTCCTAATAAAGTACCCCAGCGAATCGTACCGTACCAAAATTTTAATAATTATGCTGCCAACAAAATATTTGCAGATAAAATAACAACTTTCTTATTAGAAACGCTACAAGGAAAATATTCAAAATTTATGGAAAAGATGGTATCACGAATTAATGCACATATGGATTTACGACAAATTCGTACTCCACTCAGGGTAAAAAAAATCAAATTATTTCCTTGGTCAATTTTAAATAATGAAAAAATGACCAAATCTATTCTGAATTTTAGTTCAATAATGATAACTCGACCAGTGATCGGGGCGAATGGAAGGATTACTTTCTACCTGGGAATATTCCGCTGTAACGAACTTTTTCTATGGGTTATTGGTATTTTGGTAAATACATATTTTGAAGAAAAATAGATTCATTTTTTTTCAGAATGATATTTTTCTACTCGGTGGGTTGCTCATTAGCCTTGATTCAGGATAAGGAGGATGGGACCCTTAAAAGATCACAGGCATGTGGAGTAGAATTATGGCATGTCTATGTGTCCTATTACTTATCCGAAGTTCTTATTATGTTGGGACAAATTGGAATTGTCTTTATGAGTCGTTTCCTCTTTGGGGAATATACGAATAAGGGGTCCTTTTGGTTGTGTTTCGTAATTGCGTTCTTATCTGGTTGGGTTGCAATTTCGACTGGTATGCTTGGAATTTTCGTTTTTAATGAATTACTTTATTTGATAAATATTATTCAAATCTAATTGAGAATTTGTAGGGCTACTAGTCGCCACGGTTTTGTCTCGCAGTATGGAAGTCATAATGGTTATGGGACTCGTCATGTTAACGACGGTTTATTCCTGCGGTGAGAGAACTTACAATGCGTAGGAGTAAAGTGATAAGGGGACTTAAATAGTTTAAATTATGACACATGTAGGATTTTCTTGGCCTTTGGACTCTGTGACGAAGCCGTATCGCTGGATTTGTATGTATTTGAATCCCATCAGTCCCCCAATGATGGCGACAAGACGTGTTTGGAATAGTGCGTGGGGTATCGAGCATCCTATCATTTTTGGGGCATTACTTGGATCAATTACTTGGATAATATTTCTAACAAGTGTTGGTTTAATTGTGGAGAGGAGGCAGCGAAATAAGTAAAGCTGGGATCTAATTTTGTTAATCAGTTTATTTGCACAAATAAATCTTCATGCTGCTAACACTTTAAATCCCGACCACTCCATATTTACTGTTTAACACGTTTTAGTGCTAAATATGGCCATACACACGTACATTACGCCATCAAACTAAAAAATCGTTAGAATCTAAATCGAAAAAATGCTCAAAATCTCATTTATTTATATATCCTACAAAATATGTATGTATTGAACAAGTACACAGTTTAGTTAGTCAAAGTCAGGATATTTTTTGGTGTCGCTAGGGAAACTTATTCCTGGGCATAGTCTGTCTGCATCCGTAGCACGTCTCCACTGATCGCTTGCGTCGAAATAAAGCATCACGTCGACGATAATCTTATCTCTTCAACTTAAAAAGTAACATAATAGAGAATTTTTTTATTGGCGTACCAGCCAGATTCATCTGCTATTTAACCTCTTGACCATTTGCCATACACTCTTAGGCAACTGGTATTGAATCATTTCGAATCATTACCGGACGGAGTACATATATGACTCTACCGGCATCGGTAATATCGATCGTTAGGCCGTAGTAATGAGGTGGTAATGAAATCTATACCACTCAGAATCAAACTATAACCAAGCCGGTAAGGAATTATTATCAAATCAATACCAACACGGAGTACATATGTGACTCTACCGGATGCTTTACAGTGTACTGATAATCTCCAGTTTGTGAGTACAATATACATACATACATATGTACCTGCCTTGTTTCGTGAGAAGATTATCGGTCTTAAAATTCAGATCGAATCTGGGCCATGACCAGTAAAATTGCCCAGAATTACAATGCTTTGACGTAATTTTGACCACCTTATCTTTTCCAAATTAAATTCAAACGCTAGCGACCTCTGCCCGCCAGTAGGCAGTAAAGTCCCCCATCGATGAACCTTCCGCTTCATTCTTATTCTTAAGTATGTTTTCATAAAGGTTAATAAATACCAGAAAGTTTGAGAACTATGATGGGTCAATGTGCAGAATTTTAATACCTCAGTATTAACAATATATGAATGAATTCATCTCCAATTGGAGCAACAAAGTGCGCAGCATTTGTGATTGGCAGTATGACGACACAGAATCACAGATAAAAAATACGACCTCTGATTAAACACGATTTTAAAATGGTTCGATAATACATTAAAGTGAAGTAAATAAGAACATTGGTACCTGAATCCATTAATAAATACGACGTACACGTATGTACATACACATGTATGCGAATATCTTGTTAGTTATCGTAGTATTAATTAAGAGTTGTTTGCATGCAAATGGCCAATCTTGCACCAAATTATGCAGAATGACAGTCATCTACTTATCTCTACTCATGCCAGGGATATGGTACAACTCTGGTACTAATACGGCGCAGTGGCCGCGAAAGCGTGGGGACATAGACAATGTCCTCATGGAAATTATGATAATTGATTTAACTTATTACAAATGTCATGCAAATATGTACTTCATCTTGTACGTAATAACCACGTACATATATTTTGGTTGTCCAAAATTTGCATGACAAATTTCTATTATTAAAGTTCCAGATTTTATCCTGCCAAACATTGATTGTTGTTTAAAATATATTTAAAAAAAATTGTGACCTTGAAAATAGGTGAGGCAAATTCTTGCGAGAGTGTAGATAGACGTAAGTCGGTTATCCAACATGTTCCCATGGTCCTAATCATTTTCCGCGGCCAATGGTATCTATACAGTCGTCATGGATTTCATCGTTGCAATCTTCTTCTCACTATTGAACGAACTTCAATACATTTTGACACATAAAATGCCTCAATTAATTGGAACACTTATATTCCATTAAAGCGATCGTACGTAATTGATTATCGGTCTGATCGATTCAAATAAAAGGAGAAATATCACCGGGATTGTCACACACGCCTTCACTACTCAAAAATCAACCGGTCAATTTTAACCAATTTGTTACCAACTTTCAAAATGTTAGGCATTAAAGGACTTCTCGTCCTAATATTGGGGGTTATTTTAGCCTCCGAAATTCACGGTCAGAGTGAAAGTAAGTGCTAACTAATAATTTATCAAAACATTGTGTATTTTTAAAAAAAGTTTTCAATCCTATTTTCAGAAACGGGCATAGTTAAGATGTTCTTTGAGAGGTCAGTCTATGTGAACCAGATATTTTACCAGTTACTTTTTGCCCACTTGGAAGCCTCCTTGGAGAACGAGCCCATCCCGATTCCCGAGCCAATGACGTTGGACAATTTTACGTACAACCATAGATGGTTATTATACGAGGGAGAGTCGCACACATAGTAAGTGAATACGAACCTAACGTTGGGCTCAGGGACTCATCACCAGAATCGTCAAAGTCAACACGTTTTAATTAATTTGTCCGCTATTGAAATTTTGTTTGTTCAAATTTCTTGGCGAAAAATTAGTACATAGTTGATGAATGGCAGAAACTTCATTTAATTAAGTTTCAGTTATTCTGAGGCCTTCCTAAACTTGAGATGTCTACCACTTTGGCATTGTCTCTCAACAAATTTTGATAGATACAATCAAAATCTGGGGTGTAAGTTTTTAATAAAATTTGTAGTCCCGAATTTTAAAATAAATTCCCAGAAGCGAGAAATGTGCTGGTCTTGACGCATTTAGCGATGAGTCGTCGAGTCCTGTATATATTTGAAGAAATAAATACGATAGTCAATTAATTATTCGGAAATGTATATATATATGATGTCAAGTATTAAATATTTTGTCTTCTTTAGTAATCCACTCCTTTTTGGATTTTCCAACTCTGTCCTCACGGTTCATGTGGACAACGACACGTATAAGGCCAATATTCACCTCGTCATTCCACAGGCGTCTTTAACAGGTAAAAATTGAGAATCAGAAAAATTAACATATGCATGTATGTATGTACAGACATATTTCATAGCTCGCCGATTGGAAATTTTAGTCAAAATTTAATTACCTCAATTGTACACTATTAGAAATTCGGTAAAGCCAGGCTTGTATTGATTTCTTGGTATTAAAATTGCTACCGCTTGGTACTAAGCTTTTATACCCGGTAATTAAAAATTTTCTAGGGATATGGTAAAATTTTGATGCTGAGGTACTGAATAATACACCGTGTTACTGACCCGTTTGGTAGTCATAATTATTAGAATATCCCGTTGGATACTTTTCACACGGGATTTGGAAGTGTGTACTTGTCGGTAGTAAATTAGCATATTACGTGGTGAACAAAATGCCGATTCTTTGAGAATCCACCGACTGTTTCCCTATTGTACTCATGTTAACTTTAATACGAGTAGGATACATACTCGACTAAAACCTACCCACCCAGCTTTTCGATCACGTCCATAATATATGGACGTTCCCTAATCAAGTTAATTAATTTTTTATCGTGTAAAGGCGCATACGACTTGTGGGTCGACCACTACAATATTTGGGGAACGGTTGAGACTGAACACCGTGGTGCGGGCGCGTATGCCCACACTTTTTCAAATGTCGACCTGTGGCTGAACTTGACCCTGAGTGAGGGTCTTGATGATGGACGCGGACAACCACTCGCGACAGATGTCACCACTTCCCTCGTCTTCGGCTCGTGCCGCCTTTGGGCAGGAAATTTTACGACAAACGGCGACCTATGGGATGACGCCAAGTGGGAGCGGCAAGGTCCGATATTTAAGGCGGATTTCGACGAGGAGATGAAATCAAGAACGAGGGAGATTCTACTGAGGGAGGGGGCACGGGCGTACTTTAATATGTATTGGGGATATGGCGTAAGTACATAAACTCCTTCACTTGATATTTGTAATTAACGAGCCTAAACGGGTTAGCATCTGAAAAAGATTATAGATTTTTAGGTGCATTTTTCGGCGAAAATTTCCATTATGTTTTCATAAGTCTATTCAATATTATCTTGGTAAGGTTGTAATATATGTATGTATGTACATATGTACATAGCATTCTTTCCCTTATGCATTTCTTGAGATTTTGTCCACTTTTAAAGATACGGCCCACCGAATGGTAAAAAAGACAATTTAAAAAATCATTTTTTCCGGAGGTAAATGGGCGGGGTAATTTTTTCCAGCATTATGTTACTTATTTAGAATTGAGCTTAAAAATATTATCGTATAAAGTTGGGCCGTGAAATCGATTCAAATTTGCCAAATTTGTAATTTGAAAATTGTTAATAATTTATAATTTTCCATTCAGGAGTATACGAGACTAGAGGCTTTGCACTGGTTGATCGAGCTGGGTGGGTTAAAAAAATAAGTTGGTCCAGATAAATTTTTAAGTTGCAATTTTCTACTGGGGTTGCAGGAGCGGCTCTGAATCCATGATCCGGAATTCAATTGAATGCGACGGTGAAAAAATGAAATTTTTCATTAAGTAATAAATCGAAGGAATACATTTTCATTTTATTATTAATTGTTTTAATTTAACAATTGTTATTGGTCTGAATAAATAAATTCTAAAAATGCGCAAGCTTGTAAATATTTCTTACGTCGGTCTTTTTCACACTCTGCACCCCTTAAAATAATTTACTGAACTATTAAAAAATTGTGGAAACATTAAGAAGTCGCACTTTCATTGTCGGAAATATTATATTTTAATATTATATTTTCATATGCAGATATTAAACAAAAAAGTGCTAGTTAATTCAGGTGAGAAAATTGTTGCTACGTTCGTGGCGTTGGATGCTTGGGTTACTCTGTCAGTCAACGTTAGACTCCATGAACGTAGCATCAAGTTGGGTTTGCATATTGTTTCATTGGATACCCTCAAACCACGATTTTCCAATTTTTCCCATTACTTAATCTCCACGTTGCTTAATCCAACACCGCATTTTGTTTCTACGCTTCAACTTATCATGAATGCTCTGCACAAGTCGTGCCCAAATTAATCTCACCCTTCTTGCGATAAGTGACCTAATGTATTTCACATGTTCGAAGACCCAAAGGCAAATATACACCATTAAATAGACTGAAAACAGAATAAAAATGGTTTGAATACTATCACCAAGTCAAATCAATTTGAATGAGCTGGTGGCATAACGAAGTTTCTCAACTTTACCAGAGTTGGCTTCCCTTTCACGCAATATTGTCGCATTGAGCGAGACCAAACGAAACGAGACGTGGAAGTAAATACCTGAATCCAAAAACATTTTGAAATATCGCACCATCCGTGATTCCTGCCCAACATGAAAAATAAAGCCGACCTGTCTCTCAAAGATGCTTTTATCTCCCCATTTCTTCGTGGGATAATTTCTCTTGTACCCGTAGTAGGGACCGATCTCACTCACTGTACTATCTAACCCGCACTTGTTGCATGTCCAGGTTTTACTGCCTTGGTACTTTTTGACGTTGACTCCCATGCAGACACCGTGGTACCACAAGAGACATGTATCACAAGCTATCCTCCCCATTTTCGTCATTGTACCGCTAAACATTTATGTATGTAGAAATTAAAAATTATTACATGTCTCATAAATCATGTCTTTGGTCGGGGACTTTGACGACAGCTACATATATGCATACTTACAACTTAGCAAATACAATGAATTTCAATGTCGTCTTGGGTGGTTTCGCCAGTGCTAATAATCTTTTCTCCCTTTTTTCATAGATAGTATTGAAGATATCCTGTAAAAATGAAGGTACTAAGTTATCTCCGATAATAAATTCTCCGATAAGACAATAAACTTGTGACATCCCATGCTCGAACTTGTTGTGTGTTGGACACCCATGCCGCTTTTACCCACCATCGATTAACTTGTTTATTAAATCTTTGCAGGAACAGTTCAAGGACAATGCGTCCCCACACTGAAGTTGGCGGAAAGTCATCTTCATTTACAAGGTCAATTCGCCCTCTAATAATTTTAAAGACGGCTTGCGCAATAGTTTGCGCCGTAACAGGCGAACGTCAGACTTCTCCATGACGGCTTAAATAGTATTAGTTTGGGATTCTCTTTCGAATAGATAAGTTGCTTAGATGGCAGTTGACACCAAATAAAACTTGCTAATATTTGTCTTTTATCAGCATCCCCAACGCGGAAATGGTAGCATGAGATGCTGTCCTTCCGCGTGTCTTGATTAATCACCATCGCAAGTATGTATAGGAAGTTAGCCCAGCCCAGCCCAGAATTTAAATTTTTTAATTTTTAAGCTTTCCCGCTGCCGCTGGACATGATTTAATGACTGGAATGTGTTCCGTAACACTTCTAGATAATTCCCAGAAATTTTCAAGCTAATCGACCGGCGGGAACTTTTGAAAAATATAAAAACGTCTTATTTAGCCCCCCACCCTCAGTTTTAATGAATTTTGACAATTTCAAATGTGGAATCGGGTGAGTTCTGATTACTGAAATATCTTCAGCGATACCTGTAGAGTGTTTCCTGAAAGTTTCAAAAAAATCCTACGCCGCGGACCCCTTCAAGAATGGGCAAATTTATATTTTTATCCTCTCCTCCCCAATTTTCTCAACTTTGATGAATTTTGACAATTTCAAATCTTATTTCGGGCGTGTTCTGATATCTGAAATGTGTTAAGGGATACCTGACGGTAATTCATGGAAAGTTTCAAAAAAATCGTACGCCGCGGACCCCCTCAAAAATGGACAAGTTTATATTTTTAACCTCTCCGTCCCGACTTTCTCTTTTTAAATGAATTTTGACAATTTCAAATGTTATTTCGGGCGAGTTCTGATTTCTGAAATGTCTTACGCCGCTGACCCCTACAAAAGTTGACAAGTTTCTATTTTGAACCCTTCCTCTTTTTTAATGAATTTTGACAATTTCAAATGTTATTTCGGGCGAGTTCTGATTTCTGATTGGTTTTTACTGATACCTGGCGAGTATTTCCTGAAGGTTTCAAGAAAATCGTACGCCGCTGACCATTTCAAAAATGCACAAATTGCTATTTTTATTCTCCTCTGTCGCTGCTTTCTCTTTTTTGACGAATTTTGATAATTTCAAAAGTGGTATTGGGCGAGTTCTGATTTCTGATTGGTTTTCACTGATACCTAGCGAATATTTCCTGAAAGTTTCAAGAAAATCGTACGCCGCTGACCCCTTTAAAAATGGACACGTTTTTATATTCATCCTCCTCCGACCCTGCTTTTTCCTTTTTTATTGAATTTTGACAATTTAAAATGTGCTGGAGGGCGTGTTTTGATAACTTTGAACCATCTTGATGCATGGTTAAAGAGTATTTCCTGACAGTCACACTATATTTAGCCGTTAGCTGGGATAAATTGAAGTTTTATTTCAGAGATCTTGCTTGAACGGCGTCCAAAATGGACAAGAACAAAGTTGTATCAAAGTTGCCAGTAATTTGAATTCGTCTCACTAAGTCAAAATAGGTGCACTTAGGCGATGAAAAGTTTTTGTTCACTCTCGTTCACTCTTGTGCACTTGAGTTTTGTTTGCTTTCGTTCACGCGATTTAAATCTTATCTTGCGTACCAGTGTGAATTGAGACCCAGGCTCGAATATCAGAGTATTCTGATGATTTTGCAGGAAGAGAGAAGACGAGGAGGTCAGAAGTCCAACTGGACTGAGGTCTGCACTGAGCCGGAGCCGTAGTTATTTGCGATGGGCCAAGACCCCCAAACGTGGACAATTGGCTGTACTGCTGCTGTTAAGTGCACTTGCTGCTGCAGTTATTTCTGCTGCTGCTGTTAAGTGCACTTGCTGCTGCAGTTATTTCTGCTGCTGCTGTTAAGTGCACTTGCTGCTGAGGCTTCTGCACCTGCAGAAGTCACTTCTTATTTCATTTCACAAAAGTCAACGCATATAAAAACCAGAAGTCTGGAAACTTCCGTCAACCGGTTCGGTGGCAATTTATTCCAGGAGGAGAAAGCACCTGGCTAGCGCACCTGGCCTCCACACCTGGAAAACTAAATGAGGGTGAACCTCCAGCGAGACCTGATAAAGCCACTCTCACAAGCACACACGACTCACCCGACGCAGGTGCAGGGAGAGGTGAATTCGAGAACTTTCCATATTTGAAAAGTTCACGAGAAAATAAAAGATGAAGAGCTTGGTGCTCAATTTATTTGCAGCTTGGTTCTGAGTGAAATTTGATGATTTTGTATGCATCACTAGCTATACACTCTCAGCAAAATTGCCACCAAAATCGTCTCCTCGTGTAGGTACTATGCAACTCTACCGTAGGGTAATATTTTACCTCCTTCCGTTGACAAGTGTGTTTTGTCTCCCGAGCGGAGGTAAATATTATTGTCACTTACCGGGATACAATTTGTTACCGTCGATTACAGAATGTATTCAACGGAGGTAAGCTGTGTCTCCGACTGGAGATAATTTACCTACATGCGGTGACAATATAGGTGACAAGTTATCACCGTCTTGAGCATATATTTATCTCCTTGCGGTAATAGAGCAGAGCCTGGGGGAGGCAAATATTTATAAATAAATGTGTATTTTATTTCAGTTATTATCATTGCATACATATTACACGAATTACACATCAGAAAAGCTGACTACAAAGGAGTCGTACATTAAAATTCCCTAACCTGAATAAAAAACGAAGCAAATATAGTTTCTAAAATATGTATTTATTTATTTAAATACGATTTGGTTAGAGATTAAATTTCTTCACATGTCTATACATACTACATACATGTACATATGTACACATAAATATAAAAATTAAATTGTCATGCTTATATGTATATACATATGTACATACTTATATTACTTATAATGTTAGTAAAAATTGATTCTAGCTGACTCGAGTTTACTATTCTAGTGAAGATTTGCCTGCTATCTGTAAATCAAATAAAATTTAAAATATTACCCTGCAGTACTCAAACTAAATAAATCGCTAATTAACAAAAATAAAAATGAAATGAGGGCCCACCTCTTCATAATTTGACATTTCGACCACCATAATTTGACGCTGGGAATGAATTTGGTCTAATTGCGGCCAAAAGTAATGAAGTGTCAACTGTGTAAGTTTAAAACACACACACAAACACACACTAAAAGAGAAATTAAACGTACTACTACTTTAAATAGTGTTATTTTACCATAAAAACATCTTCCACGAAGAGTTTCGTAGAACACGCAACGTTGGAGATGGAATTTTGTTCCAGTAAAATTGGAAAATAACATCTCAATCTGTGGCATATCTTTGAACGAAATTTGCTCATCCGGATCTAGAAAAAACTTGTTTCAGTGTAAATATTTATAGGACAAAAAACAATGAAATTTCAGCCTAAGCATCACATGAAGTATGAATATAAATTATTTACCTGAAATGTAGAGAAATCCAAAAGTTGAACCTCTAATTATTATTTTTTTCCTCTGGTAAGATGCAAAGCTCACAATTATCGTTATTCTGCCAGATGCGAGAAAGAAGCGTCGGTGAAGGAAAACGTAACTGCCACTGCCATTATACTTTAGTGACTAAAGTTTGCGCTGAGTTTTGAATAGACAAATTGTCACCCACAGGAAATGATTTTGGAGACGATATTATTTCCACGAGGAAATAAATTATTTCCGGATAGGATACACTGTTTGCCACTTCCAATGTTGACAATTTTGGTGACAAATTTATTACCTAATGAGAGATAGAGGTTGTTACCTTGTCAGGGTAGTAAAAATGGTAATAGTTTTGCTTCTAACTTATTGAGAGTGTATAAAGCTAGTGACAGCAGATTGCGTGCAGTTCGAAAGGAACGCTCATTCATTACACATCCCCTAATCCTGTTTTATCCACGTGGGACACATATTAAAGGAAGTAAAGACAGCAAATTTAGTAATAACCACAAAAAGAAAAGTTAAAAAAGAAAAGAAAAAAGAAAAATTAGCAGTTCACAGAATAAACGCGCTAAGAGAGATTACTTGCAGGAACAAATACAACACATAAATAACATTCATTCAAGATCGGTGTCCGACTTGAATGAATCTCGAGAGTCTGATTTACATTGTATCTGTCAAAAGCAACGAAAAGTAGTCCAGTTAAAAATGTCGGACTCAATAATGAGCGAGGAAGAAATTGAGTTTTATTTCCCCAGTCGATAGGAAGGCTTCTTTGATTCAAAAAGTGCAGTGAAAGTTGGAGCGAATCTCTTCTCAATGAAGATAATTAAACCCTTCAAAATCTCAAAAATGTGTGTTTATCATGAAGCAAAACTGTTTTGGGGACCTGAACCAAGAACCTACATATATTCATGTCAGTGACTTTGAACTGGGTAGTTTCATATTCATTCTTGTTGTTGTTGTTTGAATTGTTGGTTGAAGAAATCGAAAATACTCCATTCAGAGAATTAGTTTCTCGGCTAGTTTCATCGCCATATGAAGGGATAGTGGACCAGGACAGCAAGTTGTTATGGTCAAGCCAGCATTGCCTCGAAATTTCCAATCTAAAAATTAGGCAATAGCGCGACAAGGGAGGGGCGTACTTTATCCGAATCTGTTGCCCTAAAAAGGTCATACGTGGTGGAAGACCTTGGATTGGTCCGTCCTTAAGTCTTTCCGTCCTAATTGTGAAGGACCTTGTGCGAGTTCTAAAGGATAAATCAAAAGAAATTGAAGCAGAGCATTATAATAGCGCGAAAGCAACGTTTGGTAAGTTTATTACTTATTGTTATTTATTTATAATGAAATTACAAAATTTGTCAAATTAAAATACAGAATTTGCAAAATCCACAGATAAAGAATTGCCAGAATACCAGTTTGACCAAGGTTACGACGCGTGCGGACAAGAGATACAGAATCATACAAAGTAAGAAATCTGTGTATATTTACAGATTTGTAAAGATTTCAGAGTTCCCTTGTACGAAGTGCTGTTGTTGTTTTTTGCAGAATTTAAACCTCTTCGTTAAAAACCTGCACCTCATTTTCCGCCCTCTTATCGGCGAGAAGTTATTCCAATCTCGAAGAGGAATATTTTTGAACAGCAGCGTAAACTTGTGAGTAACAGAGCAAGATCTGCATAATAATCGTTCTAGCTTTTCCTGCTCCGCCTCCATAAATTTGCCATTCTCAAATTTACAGATAAACGCATGCAAAACATCAATTAAGTAAGGTGAAAAAGTGGCAAAACTTGTGGAGAATGTGCAGTTGTAGAATTAGTAGTTGTCGAATTGTGTCGTGTCTCGTGAATCGTTGTCGTAGTTGTGGAAAGAGGAGGATTTTGTACAGATGAACTGTCGGCGGTCGATTTTAGCTCTGCAGAATTTGTAAAAAGTGGTGTGTCAATTGTAACTGTGGGAGAAAGTGGGGGCGGTTTATTGGTGGTCGTAGCCGTCGTCGTTGTCGTCTTTGTAGTCGTGGTTGTAGTAGTTGTGGTAGATGGTGAGCTATTAATGGAGAAAGTTAATCAAAAAGGTCTGCGACGGAAGATGGTTTGCTTAAGTTCAAGCTTAAGTTTAAACTTAAGTTCAAGCTCATGGCTGACGGTCCGTCAGCCATGAATATGCATGTACAAGTATGTATGTATGTATGAATGTGAATAAATGTACAGAAATATATTGATAATAAATTTAACTAAAATTACAAATTTTTGAACATCTGGACGCCGTCCGAGCAGTGTTTTTAATTTGGTAGTGCAGCACTTCATCTTCTTTTACGCTCATTCCGGTCCTGGTCCGGTCAATACTTGTCCATAAACGCATCCCTTCTCTGTCACACAATCGAGAAAGGTTCATTGTTTGTCGCAAACCTTGGCCGCAACGGATGGGATGAGGAGAATTGATATTACTTTATGCATTTAAACCTGTGCTAAACTTCGAGTTTTTGAAGTCCTCACATGGTCAATGGTAAAAGACAAAATGATTTACCACTTTGCCCCATCAAATTTTTGCAAGCTTAATGTGCCTAGCTTTGTAATCTTTTACATAATTATTAATTTAACAACTTGAGCTTGAAATTATGGCAAATTATGTGAATTATGATGAGAGCTGCTAAAATTTTTGCAAGCTTAATGTGCCTAGCTTTGTAACCTTTTACATAATTATTAATTTAACAGCTTGAACTTGAAATGATGGCAAAACTTGCTTGGGTAGCGCTAGGCATAACTGAGTACCCATTGATTTGTATAATGTATTTGGATGATGCATTTGGATAAACCTTACCGTTGATTTACTAAATTGATTGAGGTTTAGTGTAAATATAAATATGAAGAAAAGTTTTGAGTTTATTATTGTTAACTTTAACAAAGATTTTAAGATGGGAATTAGAAATAAAAATAATAATGTAAATCTATTTCAAATTAACATTTATTTAGCTTGTTTCTGATTTTATTTTTAATTTTGTTATTATGCAAATCCTTTTGGAACTGAAGTCCATAGACAAACTAGTATTATTTTTTGACATAATCAAGTACTGTCCGAGTTTTAAAGTTGTAACATTCACCCTGATGTACGGAATGTATCATACGACGAGTTCCTAGTAATTTCTGAGTTGTTGCGTATGTACATTTAAGTAGCCCATACATCTGGATGGTCAAGCAGAAAAGTACAATCAAAATTATGGCAAGGAAAACCGCAAACAAAGTTTCAGATAAACTGAACATCCAAACTATTTCATTGTAATATCGGAAAATAAACCCAACTCTATGGCTGCAGGAGAGGAGGCTTGGGCAGGTTTTGCAAAAAATAGAAGGCAAGAGGGTATAACCATGAGAAAAAACAGCATATTCACAATGAAAACGTAATAATAAATTTCAATCTAACTTGATGTTACACGTTCAGAGCATGAAACACTGGTAAAAATATCTCTCTCCTGCAAGCAGTTATACTATTCAATTATTAAGTTTCGTGTGATATAATGAAACTAGCCTATAAGCCCGTCTTAAAGACGGTCCAAATTTAGAGTTTAAAACGAACGCACCAAAATCTTTGGACTAACGAATTACATATGTAGCTGGCGCAAGTTTTTTTAACGAAATTTTTTAACGTTGCTAAGGAATTTTTTAACGTTACTAAGGAATTTTTTTAACGTTGCTAAGGAATTTTTTAAAAATTGCTAAGGAATTTTTTCAACGTTGCTAAGGAATTTTTTTAACGTTGCTAAGGAATTTTTTAACTTTACTAAATAGGAATTTTAGGATTTTACTTGGGTACGGAGAATTTTGCAGGTAGCAAAGAATACTTTTAGGATTCTTTAAACCTAAATCATAACAGAAATCACCGAAATCACAACCTAAATCATAACCTAAATCGTAACCGAAATCATAACCTAAATCATAGCCGAAAATATAACCGAAATCATAACCTAAATCATAACCGAAATCATAACCGAAATCATAACCGAAATCATAACCGAAATCATAACCTAAATCATAACCGAAAATATAACCGAAATCATAACCGAAATCATAACCTAAATCATAACCGAAATCATAACCGAAATCATAACCTAAATCATAACCCAAATCATAACCCAAATCCTATCCGTGCTGTGATTGGTGGAGCCAGAAATTCAACAGCCAATCAGATTGCAGGGATGTCACGGAAAATTCTACGCTCTGTTTTGGAAATTATGATATAGATAACAGTACTTGTTGACCTTCAATTTAATTACTGTATTGAGAAATAATAATGCCATTAATATGTGCACCTTACACTTGCGATATGTATAGGAAGTTAGCCCAGCCCAGCCCAGAATTTAAATTTTTTAATTTTTAAGCTTTCCCGCTGCCGCTGGACATGATTTAATGACTGGAATGTGTTCCGTAACACTTCTAGATAATTCCCAGAAATTTTCAAGCTAATCGACCGGCGGGAACTTTTGAAAAATATAAAAACGTCTTATTTAGCCCCCCACCCTCAGTTTTAATGAATTTTGACAATTTCAAATGTGGAATCGGGTGAGTTCTGATTACTGAAATATCTTCAGCGATACCTGTAGAGTGTTTCCTGAAAGTTTCAAAAAAATCCTACGCCGCGGACCCCTTCAAGAATGGGCAAATTTATATTTTTATCCTCTCCTCCCCAATTTTCTCAACTTTGATGAATTTTGACAATTTCAAATCTTATTTCGGGCGTGTTCTGATATCTGAAATGTGTTAAGGGATACCTGACGCTAATTCATGGAAAGTTTCAAAAAAATCGTACGCCGCGGACCCCCTCAAAAATGGACAAGTTTATATTTTTAACCTCTCCGTCCCGACTTTCTCTTTTTCAATGAATTTTGACAATTTCAAATGTTATTTCGGGCGAGTTCTGATTTCTGAAATGTCTTACGCCGCTGACCCCTACAAAAGTTGACAAGTTTCTATTTTGAACCCTTCCTCTTTTTTAATGAGTTTTGACAATTTCAAATGTTATTTCGGGCGAGTTCTGATTTCTGATTGGTTTTTACTGATACCTGGCGAGTATTTCCTGAAGGTTTCAAGAAAATCGTACGCCGCTGACCATTTCAAAAATGCACAAATTGCTATTTTTATTCTCCTCTGTCGCTGCTTTCTCTTTTTTGACGAATTTTGATAATTTCAAAAGTGGTATTGGGCGAGTTCTGATTTCTGATTGGTTTTCACTGATACCTAGCGAATATTTCCTGAAAGTTTCAAGAAAATCGTACGCCGCTGACCCCTTTAAAAATGGACACGTTTTTATATTCATCCTCCTCCGACCCTGCTTTTTCCTTTTTTATTGAATTTTGACAATTTAAAATGTGCTGGAGGGCGTGTTTTGATAACTTTGAAACATCTTGATGCATGGTTAAAGAGTATTTCCTGACAGTTTCAATAAAATTGTACGCGGGGGGTCCCTTCATAATTCGACAAATGTTTATGTTTATCCTCTCCGCCTCTGCTTTCACTGGTCTAATGAATTTTAGCAATTTCAAATTTACGTGCGGGCTTGTTCTGATCATTTTAATGTTAAATTAATTTTAGAAATGTTAAACGCTAATTCATTGAAGGCTTCATGATAAACGTACGTCAGACCTTTCAAAGATGGACATGTTTCTATTTATATACCCTCTGCCCCAACTTTCTCCACATTGATGAATTTTGACAATTTCAAATCTTCGTACGGGCGTGTTCTTACTACTGACTTTTATATTCAGGGATACTTGACGCTTATTCACTAAAAATAGAAAGAAAATCGATGGTCGGGTACCGTTTCAAAAATGAACAAATTTCCATTTTACAACTCCGCCTCAGTTTTCTTTTTCAGTTTCCAGTTTTCTTAATTTTATTTTGACAATGTCAAATGTGAGTGCTGCAATGTTCAACAATGCTTGCTAATTATTCCATGAAGCTTTCAGCAAAATCGTACTGGGGGGATTATTTCCAAAATCAGCTAATATAGTAATATGCACACCTTGGAATTTATATTCGATAGTAGATACATGTCATAATTTTAAGTTATAAGTTAAATGTCCATGGCTGCCACATGTATCTAATAATAGTTTGATAAAATTCTTAAGGTTTCAATAATTCAGATATGCTGCTTGCATCCTGAAGTTAAACTTTTCCCATTTTTAAGATCGGGTGAATAAGTGTGAAATAAATTTTGACAGCTGCTTTAAAGTCATATGTGCATGCCCATGCGGGTATGTTTATTCAAGTAAGAGGATTATGTACTTTTTTACAATATACACAGCTGTCTTTCGTGCTGTATAAAAATGCCTACACAAAATTGGTGCACACAAATGTTCTTCAAGCCCGTCAAAAACCCGAAAATCTGCATCAGAATGAGGAAAAGGAGGTCATTTACAGAGATTCGCATTTTTATCTGAAAACGATTTTGTCGTTGAATAACCCCGGAACGGTATGTCGCAGCGGGTCAAAAGTTTGAACAGACGAGCATGTTATCCTCAGATAGGTGTGTGCAAAAATGCAACTCTCTACTATCAAAAATGCCTCCCCCACATCCCCCAGAAGTTGAGACAGTCATAAAAAGTCTTTCCAAACATAAATACTCATACACCAAAATAATTAAACATCTTGAAAGTGAGGGGAATATATTTTCGAAATCTAGATTCAATAAAGTATTGAAAATCATAGGTGAAAAGTGAGAAATTTTGAGTAAAGGGCAACCACCACCTCTAGAAGAAAACAAAGGAAAATGTTAATTCCGACCGTACTTAGGAAAATTTACCTTGTGACCTCAAAAGACAATCCACTTACCCAAAAGTAAATTTCCCGTAAGGTTGGGGTGTCTAAGCGTTGAGTGATAAGAGAAATTAAAATTTTGAACAAACGACTTCGTCGGAAAACTCGTGTTTATCCGCTGACCGAAAAACAGGAAAAAAAATCGCGTCCGTGTTTGCAAGAAAATTTATTCAAATTTTCTCTTAAGGAATAAGAGTGATTTTGACATGTCAAATGTCAGTTGCTGATTATTTCATGAAGCTTTCAGCAAAATCACTTTCGAGAGAGTTGAAATATTTTGATAATTAAGGCATGTCCCAGGTTAGATTAGACAGATGGATTATAAACTATGCTGCGCAATTAGTGGAGACTGTTGTTAAGCTATATAATTTTTTGAAACGCAACTTCATGGGCAACCAGCAGGTGCAAAGCCTTTTTTGTTTAAATGACAAAATTCAACAGAAGTCAGGGTCAAAGTGAAAGCCTCGAGAATCGAGTTTTTCACAACTACAAAATCGTCGCTCGAAGTGAATCGGAAGAGATGTGGCAGTTCTTTAAAACCTCAAACCTCAGAATATCCCAAAACGAAAATCTACATTTATATTTCGAAGTATAAATAATTTTAGACCACCTCTCGTCGTAGTCACCCACAAAGGAGTGAAAGTCATAAAAAACTTACTCACCACCAACTCTTCCACGTCAAATCGTACCGCTGCTGCCCGCGTACTGAAAATTTCAAAAAGTTTGTTGTGCAACCTAAAAGTCAATAAATAGAGGATTACAGAGAAAAATAAATTAAGTTGTCCAAAGTTCGTTAAAGACTAAAAAATCACTGTCCAAAAATTTTGCAAAAACATCGGTAAATGTCATTAAAAATTATCATCGCTGATGACGAGACCTACGTCGACCCTGATCCCTTAAGGGCTTCGGGAAACGCATTTTTTCACGCAGGCAGCCCTGCCAGTATTGATTATCAACAAAAGTTGTATCTGCAAACTAAATTCTCTGCAAAATTCCTAGTTAATTATTCGACGGTTAACATTGAGCACGATACGCTTAAAACAGCCAGCCCCGCATATGTCCCTTACTTATGATGAATCTATAAATTTTGGACCTTGGGCAAAAAAACATACTCTGCCCTTCGCTTCTTGGCGAAAAACTTGGCGACAAATTCGAACGTTAATGGTGAAAAATTAGCCTGGACATTTCGGAAGCGGGTGGAAAATCGCAAATTAGGGGGTGGTCGCGGAAAGTCAGATTAGTGGCCAAGAATGGAATAAGATAAATTCTCCTTACAATCGCTCCAAAATTGAATTTCCTAAAGCCCATTCGGTAAAAATCATAGATTGGACACAATACAACACGAAACATATATATACCGAATCAAGCTGGAGTTAAACAAACCCGGATGAACTTCCCCCAGAACTCCCGAGTCACTTTTCAAAAAAATATAGTTAATCACATTCAGAACAATGGCACTGAGTTTTCTAATGATTTCACAACTTTCCGACAAGGAAGAAATAATCAAGAAACAAATCGCCACCCCCAAGACATGCAATATTATGTTAACCAGAAACCCAGAAATGATCGATATTACTTACGTACACGAGGGTATCAAGGCAGATATCAACAAAGTGATAAATTTCGCCGAATTCTCATTAATGCTGCTGAATCAACACAAAACTCTCCTCAACAAGGCAACAATCAATTTCGAGGACAAATTCCGCCAAATAGGGGAGGTGGTCAATATGCACGAGGGCGTCAAAGACAAAAAATGTATTTCAAACACCCACGAACCAATTTCATGGAACTGGCACAAAATGCAGGAAAATCATCAACTCTTCATTCCCCATCGAAAGTCTATGCCGCCTTCACATGAGGCACAGCTGCTATTAAGTGCAAATCTAATAAAAATAAACCAGTTAAAAGTAACAAATCCCGCAAGTTTATTAACTTACACAAAATTCTACAGTTTAACACAAAATTGAGCAAATCACAGCATTCCAACCTATTTAAGAGCTTTCTATACTTTAAAGAAAGTAAACCACCCATATTCAATTTCACGAATTTAGACTTATCTATTTTCTTTAATTTTATTGTGTCATTTGGATTAAATTTTTGCAATTCAGTTAAACCAAACCTCAAACTAATTGATCCATGTTTAACTGAAAATTTAAGAAAATTAAGTTGGCAAGTATTCTTTGAAGAAAGAGGAAATAAGAAACTTCTCAACAGTTTTGATCGTTTTTGTATCAATTCAAAGAAATGAGCTCGAGTAAATAAAGTTCATTGTGACATTGAATCAGAAATATTTCCCAACGAATCTATTTCTGATGATTTTAAAAACCGTGTTATGAGATCAGAGAAGCATTCCATTTTCATACCTACCGAAACACTTGTACATTTCAAGAATTATGTTAAAAATAATAATCTGGTTTTACAGAACGCAGACAAATATGCTGGAATTAGTGTCCTTTTCGAATCCGATTACAAAAGTGAAATCTTAAAACATCTTGATGAAGAAACAATCTATGAACCATCAACAAGGACTCATTACGAACAAAGTATAAGTGAATTTGAAGACAAAATTAAATGCCTTAAGATTAAATTTGATAATGAGACAGAATTACATCAATTAACAATTCTGAATAGTAAACCTTGCAAATTTTACATTCTCCCTAAAATACATAAGAAGTACGACGTAATTCCACCAGGTAGACCTATTACGAGTACAGTTTATTCCTACAATAGAAATATAAGCGGTTTAGTGGATTATATACTTCAACCAATTATGAATAGAATTTCCAATTTAATCCTCGACACCAGGGATTTCTTGTTATTAGTGGAAAACTTACAACTCTCGAAAAATACAAAATATAAACTGTTAACCTATGATATTAATAGTCAGTGTGTGCAGAGCAAAAAGGCAGGCAGTGCCTTTTTGCCTGCCTCTTTGCCTTTTTTGCCCCACAAAAATCTGTGCCTTTTTGCCGTTTTGCCCTTTTGCTAATTTGGGGCGAGATGAGACGAGAGTCCCGTGATAAAATTAAAGTGGAACTTATTCATTGCGTTTTTAATACTTTTCGCAAATATGAGCTCTAGTGTCAAAATGTGATTAATTAAGCTGATGGCGATGTACAAACAACGCTGAAGATATTTGGGGAAAAGTATTCAACTAATTTAAAGTATTGATGAAAGTCAGAACCCTCCAATACAATTTTAAAAACATATTGCAGATTCTGCAATTTCTTTAATACGTTTTAAACGACAAGAAATTGGGTTCAATCGTCAAAAATCGAGCAAAAAGGTATCAAACAGGCAAAAAGGCATCAAAAAGGCAAAAAGGCACGCAAATTGGCAAAAGGGCATTGAAAAAGGCAAAAAGGCAAAAAGGCATGCAGAAAAAGCAAAAAGGCTGCCTTTTTGCACACACTGTTAATAGTATGTATACTAATTTAGACATTAATTTATGCAAAAAATATTGTCTTGAAGCTTTTTTAGCACATAAACCAACGCTCAATTTACCATATAATTTTACATGTTCTGATTTTAAATTAATGCTAAATTTATGCTTAGACTATAATTTTATTGAATATGATCGTCTATTCTACAAACAACGAAAAGGCATCGCCATGGGAAATGGAGCCTCAGTCAGCATAGCCAACATAACTGCAGATTGTGAGCCAAATAACGTATTTAATGATAAACTTGAAATTGAATTCCACTCGCGTTTTGTGGACGATAGTTTTATGATTATTAATACAACTTACATACACAACTTTGAATCCTGGTGCGAAGAAACTTTCAAACATGATTTTTTGACATTTACGTTAAATTATCATAATGAAATTGTAAATTTCTTAGATGTAAATGTAATTTTATCATCTGAAAACAAAATCGAGACGTCGTTATACAAAAAACCAATGGCTAAACCGTTATATGCATTATTTTAGCAACCTACCAAACCATTTAATGAGAATGTAAAATTTGCAAGGTTTACTATTCAGAATTGTTAATTGATGTAATTCTGTCTCATTATCAAATTTAATCTTAAGGCATTTAATTTTGTCTTCAAATTCACTTATACTTTGTTCGTAATGAGTCCTTGTTGATGGTTCATAGATTGTTTCTTCATCAAGATGTTTTAAGATTTCACTTTTGTAATCGGATTCGAAAAGGACACTAATTCCAGCATATTTGTCTGCGTTCTGTAAAACCAGATTATTATTTTTAACATAATTCTTGAAATGTACAAGTGTTTCGGTAGGTATGAAAATGGAATGCTTCTCTGATCTCATAACACGGTTTTTAAAATCATCAGAAATAGATTCGTTGGGAAATATTTCTGATTCAATGTCACAATGAACTTTATTTACTCGAGCTCATTTCTTTGAATTGATACAAAAACGATCAAAACTGTTGAGAAGTTTCTTATTTCCTCTTTCTTCAAAGAATACTTGCCAACTTAATTTTCTTAAATTTTCAGTTAAACATGGATCAATTAGTTTGAGGTTTGGTTTAACTGAATTGCAAAAATTTAATCCAAATGACACAATAAAATTAAAGAAAATAGATAAGTCTAAATTCGTGAAATTGAATATGGGTGGTTTACTTTCTTTAAAGTATAGAAAGCTCTTAAATAGGTTGGAATGCTGTGATTTGCTCAATTTTGTGTTAAACTGTAGAATTTTGTGTAAGTTAATAAACTTGCGGGATTTGTTACTTTTAACTGGTTTATTTTTATTAGATTTGCACTTAATAGCAGCTGTGCCTCATGTGAAGGCGGCATAGACTTTCGATGGGGAATGAAGAGTTGATGATTTTCCTGCATTTTGTGCCAGTTCCATGAAATTGGTTCGTGGGTGTTTGAAATACATTTTTTGTCTTTGACGCCCTCGTGCATATTGACCACCTCCCCTATTTGGCGGAATTTGTCCTCGAAATTGATTGTTGCCTTGTTGAGGAGAGTTTTGTGTTGATTCAGCAGCATTAATGAGAATTCGGCGAAATTTATCACTTTGTTGATATCTGCCTTGATACCCTCGTGTACGTAAGTAATATCGATCATTTCTGGGTTTCTGGTTAACATAATATTGCATGTCTTGGGGGTGGCGATTTGTTTCTTGATTATTTCTTCCTTGTCGGAAAGTTGTGAAATCATTAGAAAACTCAGTGCCATTGTTCTGAATGTGATTAACTATATTTTTTTGAAAAGTGACTCGGGAGTTCTGGGGGAAGTTCATCCGGGTTTGTTTAACTCCAGCTTGATTCGGTATATATATGTTTCGTGTTGTATTGTGTCCAATCTATGATTTTTACCGAATGGGCTTTAGGAAATTCAATTTTGGAGCGATTGTAAGGAGAATTTATCTTATTCCATTCTTGGCCACTAATCTGACTTTCCGCGACCACCCCCTAATTTGCGATTTTCCACCCGCTTCCGAAATGTCCAGGCTAATTTTTCACCATTAACGTTCGAATTTGTCGCCAAGTTTTTCGCCAAGAAGCGAAGGGCAGAGTATGTTTTTTTGCCCAAGGTCCAAAATTTATAGATTCATCATAAGTAAGGGACATATGCGGGGCTGGCTGTTTTAAGCGTATCGTGCTCAATGTTAACCGTCGAATAATTAACTAGGAATTTTGCAGAGAATTTAGTTTGCAGATACAACTTTTGTTGATAATCAATACTGGCAGGGCTGCCTGCGTGAAAAAATGCGTTTCCCGAAGCCCTTAAGGGATCAGGGTCGACGTAGGTCTCGTCATCAGCGATGATAATTTTTAATGACATTTACCGATGTTTTTGCAAAATTTTTGGACAGTGATTTTTTAGTCTTTAACGAACTTTGGACAACTTAATTTATTTTTCTCTGTAATCCTCTATTTATTGACTTTTAGGTTGCACAACAAACTTTTTGAAATTTTCAGTACGCGGGCAGCAGCGGTACGATTTGACGTGGAAGAGTTGGTGGTGAGTAAGTTTTTTATGACTTTCACTCCTTTGTGGGTGACTACGACGAGAGGTGGTCTAAAATTATTTATACTTCGAAATATAAATGTAGATTTTCGTTTTGGGATATTCTGAGGTTTGAGGTTTTAAAGAACTGCCACATCTCTTCCGATTCACTTCGAGCGACGATTTTGTAGTTGTGAAAAACTCGATTCTCGAGGCTTTCACTTTGACCCTGACTTCTGTTGAATTTTGTCATTTAAACAAAAAAGGCTTTGCACCTGCTGGTTGCCCATGAAGTTGCGTTTCAAAAAATTATATAGCTTAACAACAGTCTCCACTAATTGCGCAGCATAGTTTATAATCCATCTGTCTAATCTAACCTGGGACATGCCTTAATTATCAAAATATTTCAACTCTCTCGAAAGTGATTTTGCTGAAAGCTTCATGAAATAATCAGCAACTGACATTTGACATGTCAAAATCACTCTTATTCCTTAAGAGAAAATTTGAATAAATTTTCTTGCAAACACGGACGCGATTTTTTTTCCTGTTTTTCGGTCAGCGGATAAACACGAGTTTTCCGACGAAGTCGTTTGTTCAAAATTTTAATTTCTCTTATCACTCAACGCTTAGACACCCCAACCTTACGGGAAATTTACTTTTGGGTAAGTGGATTGTCTTTTGAGGTCACAAGGTAAATTTTCCTAAGTACGGTCGGAATTAACATTTTCCTTTGTTTTCTTCTAGAGGTGGTGGTTGCCCTTTACTCAAAATTTCTCACTTTTCACCTATGATTTTCAATACTTTATTGAATCTAGATTTCGAAAATATATTCCCCTCACTTTCAAGATGTTTAATTATTTTGGTGTATGAGTATTTATGTTTGGAAAGACTTTTTATGACTGTCTCAACTTCTGGGGGATGTGGGGGAGGCATTTTTGATAGTAGAGAGTTGCATTTTTGCACACACCTATCTGAGGATAACATGCTCGTCTGTTCAAACTTTTGACCCGCTGCGACATACCGTTCCGGGGTTATTCAACGACAAAATCGTTTTCAGATAAAAATGCGAATCTCTGTAAATGACCTCCTTTTCCTCATTCTGATGCAGATTTTCGGGTTTTTGACGGGCTTGAAGAACATTTGTGTGCACCAATTTTGTGTAGGCATTTTTATACAGCACGAAAGACAGCTGTGTATATTGTAAAAAAGTACATAATCCTCTTACTTGAATAAACATACCCGCATGGGCATGCACATATGACTTTAAAGCAGCTGTCAAAATTTATTTCACACTTATTCACCCGATCTTAAAAATGGGAAAAGTTTAACTTCAGGATGCAAGCAGCATATCTGAATTATTGAAACCTTAAGAATTTTATCAAACTATTATTAGATACATGTGGCAGCCATGGACATTTAACTTATAACTTAAAATTATGACATGTATCTACTATCGAATATAAATTCCAAGGTGTGCATATTACTATATTAGCTGATTTTGGAAATAATCCCCCCAGTACGATTTTGCTGAAAGCTTCATGGAATAATTAGCAAGCATTGTTGAACATTGCAGCACTCACATTTGACATTGTCAAAATAAAATTAAGAAAACTGGAAACTGAAAAAGAAAACTGAGGCGGAGTTGTAAAATGGAAATTTGTTCATTTTTGAAACGGTACCCGACCATCGATTTTCTTTCTATTTTTAGTGAATAAGCGTCAAGTATCCCTGAATATAAAAGTCAGTAGTAAGAACACGCCCGTACGAAGATTTGAAATTGTCAAAATTCATCAATGTGGAGAAAGTTGGGGCAGAGGGTATATAAATAGAAACATGTCCATCTTTGAAAGGTCTGACGTACGTTTATCATGAAGCCTTCAATGAATTAGCGTTTAACATTTCTAAAATTAATTTAACATTAAAATGATCAGAACAAGCCCGCACGTAAATTTGAAATTGCTAAAATTCATTAGACCAGTGAAAGCAGAGGCGGAGAGGATAAACATAAACATTTGTCGAATTATGAAGGGACCCCCCGCGTACAATTTTATTGAAACTGTCAGGAAATACTCTTTAACCATGCATCAAGATGTTTCAAAGTTATCAAAACACGCCCTCCAGCACATTTTAAATTGTCAAAATTCAATAAAAAAGGAAAAAGCAGGGTCGGAGGAGGATGAATATAAAAACGTGTCCATTTTTAAAGGGGTCAGCGGCGTACGATTTTCTTGAAACTTTCAGGAAATATTCGCTAGGTATCAGTGAAAACCAATCAGAAATCAGAACTCGCCCAATACCACTTTTGAAATTATCAAAATTCGTCAAAAAAGAGAAAGCAGCGACAGAGGAGAATAAAAATAGCAATTTGTGCATTTTTGAAATGGTCAGCGGCGTACGATTTTCTTGAAACCTTCAGGAAATACTCGCCAGGTATCAGTAAAAACCAATCAGAAATCAGAACTCGCCCGAAATAACATTTGAAATTGTCAAAACTCATTAAAAAAGAGGAAGGGTTCAAAATAGAAACTTGTCAACTTTTGTAGGGGTCAGCGGCGTAAGACATTTCAGAAATCAGAACTCGCCCGAAATAACATTTGAAATTGTCAAAATTCATTGAAAAAGAGAAAGTCGGGACGGAGAGGTTAAAAATATAAACTTGTCCATTTTTGAGGGGGTCCGCGGCGTACGATTTTTTTGAAACTTTCCATGAATTAGCGTCAGGTATCCCTTAACACATTTCAGATATCAGAACACGCCCGAAATAAGATTTGAAATTGTCAAAATTCATCAAAGTTGAGAAAATTGGGGAGGAGAGGATAAAAATATAAATTTGCCCATTCTTGAAGGGGTCCGCGGCGTAGGATTTTTTTGAAACTTTCAGGAAACACTCTACAGGTATCGCTGAAGATATTTCAGTAATCAGAACTCACCCGATTCCACATTTGAAATTGTCAAAATTCATTAAAACTGAGGGTGGGGGGCTAAATAAGACGTTTTTATATTTTTCAAAAGTTCCCGCCGGTCGATTAGCTTGAAAATTTCTGGGAATTATCTAGAAGTGTTACGGAACACATTCCAGTCATTAAATCATGTCCAGCGGCAGCGGGAAAGCTTAAAAATTAAAAAATTTAAATTCTGGGCTGGGCTGGGCTAACTTCCTATACATATCGCAAGTGTAAGGTGCACATATTAATGGCATTATTATTTCTCAATACAGTAATTAAATTGAAGGTCAACAAGTACTGTTATCTATATCATAATTTCCAAAACAGAGCGTAGAATTTTCCGTGACATCCCTGCAATCTGATTGGCTGTTGAATTTCTGGCTCCACCAATCACAGCACGGATAGGATTTGGGTTATGATTTGGGTTATGATTTAGGTTATGATTTCGGTTATGATTTCGGTTATGATTTAGGTTATGATTTCGGTTATGATTTCGGTTATATTTTCGGTTATGATTTAGGTTATGATTTCGGTTATGATTTCGGTTATGATTTCGGTTATGATTTCGGTTATGATTTAGGTTATGATTTCGGTTATATTTTCGGCTATGATTTAGGTTATGATTTCGGTTACGATTTAGGTTATGATTTAGGTTGTGATTTCGGTGATTTCTGTTATGATTTAGGTTTAAAGAATCCTAAAAGTATTCTTTGCTACCTGCAAAATTCTCCGTACCCAAGTAAAATCCTAAAATTCCTATTTAGTAAAGTTAAAAAATTCCTTAGCAACGTTAAAAAATCCCTTGGCAACGTTAACAAATTCTTCAGCAACGTTAAAAAAATTCCTTCGCAACGTTAAAAAAATTCCTTGACAATGTTTAAAAAATTCATTAGCAACGTTAAAAAAATTCCTTAGCAACGTTGAAAAAATTCCTTAGCAATTTTTAAAAAATTCCTTAGCAACGTTAAAAAAATTCCTTAGTAACGTTAAAAAATTCCTTAGCAACGTTAAAAAATTTCGTTAAAAAAACTTGCGCCAGCTACATATGTAATTCGTTAGTCCAAAGATTTTGGTGCGTTCGTTTTAAACTCTAAATTTGGACCGTCTTTAAGACGGGCTTATAGGCTAGTTTCATTATATCACACGAAACTTAATAATTGAATAGTATAACTGCTTGCAGGAGAGAGATATTTTTACCAGTGTTTCATGCTCTGAACGTGTAACATCAAGTTAGATTGAAATTTATTATTACGTTTTCATTGTGAATATGCTGTTTTTTCTCATGGTTATACCCTCTTGCCTTCTATTTTTTGCAAAACCTGCCCAAGCCTCCTCTCCTGCAGCCATAGAGTTGGGTTTATTTTCCGATATTACAATGAAATAGTTTGGATGTTCAGTTTATCTGAAACTTTGTTTGCGGTTTTCCTTGCCATAATTTTGATTGTACTTTTCTGCTTGACCATCCAGATGTATGGGCTACTTAAATGTACATACGCAACAACTCAGAAATTACTAGGAACTCGTCGTATGATACATTCCGTACATCAGGGTGAATGTTACAACTTTAAAACTCGGACAGTACTTGATTATGTCAAAAAATAATACTAGTTTGTCTATGGACTTCAGTTCCAAAAGGATTTGCATAATAACAAAATTAAAAATAAAATCAGAAACAAGCTAAATAAATGTTAATTTGAAATAGATTTACATTATTATTTTTATTTCTAATTCCCATCTTAAAATCTTTGTTAAAGTTAACAATAATAAACTCAAAACTTTTCTTCATATTTATATTTACACTAAACCTCAATCAATTTAGTAAATCAACGGTAAGGTTTATCCAAATGCATCATCCAAATACATTATACAAATCAATGGGTACTCAGTTATGCCTAGCGCTACCCAAGCAAGTTTTGCCATCATTTCAAGTTCAAGCTGTTAAATTAATAATTATGTAAAAGGTTACAAAGCTAGGCACATTAAGCTTGCAAAAATTTTAGCAGCTCTCATCATAATTCACATAATTTGCCATAATTTCAAGCTCAAGTTGTTAAATTAATAATTATGTAAAAGATTACAAAGCTAGGCACATTAAGCTTGCAAAAATTTGATGGGGCAAAGTGGTAAATCATTTTGTCTTTTACCATTGACCATGTGAGGACTTCAAAAACTCGAAGTTTAGCACAGGTTTAAATGCATAAAGTAATATCAATTCTCCTCATCCCATCCGTTGCGGCCAAGGTTTGCGACAAACAATGAACCTTTCTCGATTGTGTGACAGAGAAGGGATGCGTTTATGGACAAGTATTGACCGGACCAGGACCGGAATGAGCGTAAAAGAAGATGAAGTGCTGCACTACCAAATTAAAAACACTGCTCGGACGGCGTCCAGATGTTCAAAAATTTGTAATTTTAGTTAAATTTATTATCAATATATTTCTGTACATTTATTCACATTCATACATACATACATACTTGTACATGCATATTCATGGCTGACGGACCGTCAGCCATGAGCTTGAACTTAAGTTTAAACTTAAGCTTGAACTTAAGCAAACCATCTTCCGTCGCAGACCTTTTTGATTAACTTTCTCCATTAATAGCTCACCATCTACCACAACTACTACAACCACGACTACAAAGACGACAACGACGACGGCTACGACCACCAATAAACCGCCCCCACTTTCTCCCACAGTTACAATTGACACACCACTTTTTACAAATTCTGCAGAGCTAAAATCGACCGCCGACAGTTCATCTGTACAAAATCCTCCTCTTTCCACAACTACGACAACGATTCACGAGACACGACACAATTCGACAACTACTAATTCTACAACTGCACATTCTCCACAAGTTTTGCCACTTTTTCACCTTACTTAATTGATGTTTTGCATGCGTTTATCTGTAAATTTGAGAATGGCAAATTTATGGAGGCGGAGCAGGAAAAGCTAGAACGATTATTATGCAGATCTTGCTCTGTTACTCACAAGTTTACGCTGCTGTTCAAAAATATTCCTCTTCGAGATTGGAATAACTTCTCGCCGATAAGAGGGCGGAAAATGAGGTGCAGGTTTTTAACGAAGAGGTTTAAATTCTGCAAAAAACAACAACAGCACTTCGTACAAGGGAACTCTGAAATCTTTACAAATCTGTAAATATACACAGATTTCTTACTTTGTATGATTCTGTATCTCTTGTCCGCACGCGTCGTAACCTTGGTCAAACTGGTATTCTGGCAATTCTTTATCTGTGGATTTTGCAAATTCTGTATTTTAATTTGACAAATTTTGTAATTTCATTATAAATAAATAACAATAAGTAATAAACTTACCAAACGTTGCTTTCGCGCTATTATAATGCTCTGCTTCAATTTCTTTTGATTTATCCTTTAGAACTCGCACAAGGTCCTTCACAATTAGGACGGAAAGACTTAAGGACGGACCAATCCAAGGTCTTCCACCACGTATGACCTTTTTAGGGCAACAGATTCGGATAAAGTACGCCCCTCCCTTGTCGCGCTATTGCCTAATTTTTAGATTGGAAATTTCGAGGCAATGCTGGCTTGACCATAACAACTTGCTGTCCTGGTCCACTATCCCTTCATATGGCGATGAAACTAGCCGAGAAACTAATTCTCTGAATGGAGTATTTTCGATTTCTTCAACCAACAATTCAAACAACAACAACAAGAATGAATATGAAACTACCCAGTTCAAAGTCACTGACATGAATATATGTAGGTTCTTGGTTCAGGTCCCCAAAACAGTTTTGCTTCATGATAAACACACATTTTTGAGATTTTGAAGGGTTTAATTATCTTCATTGAGAAGAGATTCGCTCCAACTTTCACTGCACTTTTTGAATCAAAGAAGCCTTCCTATCGACTGGGGAAATAAAACTCAATTTCTTCCTCGCTCATTATTGAGTCCGACATTTTTAACTGGACTACTTTTCGTTGCTTTTGACAGATACAATGTAAATCAGACTCTCGAGATTCATTCAAGTCGGACACCGATCTTGAATGAATGTTATTTATGTGTTGTATTTGTTCCTGCAAGTAATCTCTCTTAGCGCGTTTATTCTGTGAACTGCTAATTTTTCTTTTTTCTTTTCTTTTTTAACTTTTCTTTTTGTGGTTATTACTAAATTTGCTGTCTTTACTTCCTTTAATATGTGTCCCACGTGGATAAAACAGGATTAGGGGATGTGTAATGAATGAGCGTTCCTTTCGAACTGCACGCAATCTGCTGTCACTAGCTTTATACACTCTCAATAAGTTAGAAGCAAAACTATTACCATTTTTACTACCCTGACAAGGTAACAACCTCTATCTCTCATTAGGTAATAAATTTGTCACCAAAATTGTCAACATTGGAAGTGGCAAACAGTGTATCCTATCCGGAAATAATTTATTTCCTCGTGGAAATAATATCGTCTCCAAAATCATTTCCTGTGGGTGACAATTTGTCTATTCAAAACTCAGCGCAAACTTTAGTCACTAAAGTATAATGGCAGTGGCAGTTACGTTTTCCTTCACCGACGCTTCTTTCTCGCATCTGGCAGAATAACGATAATTGTGAGCTTTGCATCTTACCAGAGGAAAAAAATAATAATTAGAGGTTCAACTTTTGGATTTCTCTACATTTCAGGTAAATAATTTATATTCATACTTCATGTGATGCTTAGGCTGAAATTTCATTGTTTTTTGTCCTATAAATATTTACACTGAAACAAGTTTTTTCTAGATCCGGATGAGCAAATTTCGTTCAAAGATATGCCACAGATTGAGATGTTATTTTCCAATTTTACTGGAACAAAATTCCATCTCCAACGTTGCGTGTTCTACGAAACTCTTCGTGGAAGATGTTTTTATGGTAAAATAACACTATTTAAAGTAGTAGTACGTTTAATTTCTCTTTTAGTGTGTGTTTGTGTGTGTGTTTTAAACTTACACAGTTGACACTTCATTACTTTTGGCCGCAATTAGACCAAATTCATTCCCAGCGTCAAATTATGGTGGTCGAAATGTCAAATTATGAAGAGGTGGGCCCTCATTTCATTTTTATTTTTGTTAATTAGCGATTTATTTAGTTTGAGTACTGCAGGGTAATATTTTAAATTTTATTTGATTTACAGATAGCAGGCAAATCTTCACTAGAATAGTAAACTCGAGTCAGCTAGAATCAATTTTTACTAACATTATAAGTAATATAAGTATGTACATATGTATATACATATAAGCATGACAATTTAATTTTTATATTTATGTGTACATATGTACATGTATGTAGTATGTATAGACATGTGAAGAAATTTAATCTCTAACCAAATCGTATTTAAATAAATAAATACATATTTTAGAAACTATATTTGCTTCGTTTTTTATTCAGGTTAGGGAATTTTAATGTACGACTCCTTTGTAGTCAGCTTTTCTGATGTGTAATTCGTGTAATATGTATGCAATGATAATAACTGAAATAAAATACACATTTATTTATAAATATTTGCCTCCCCCAGGCTCTGCTCTATTACCGCAAGGAGATAAATATATGCTCAAGACGGTGATAACTTGTCACCTATATTGTCACCGCATGTAGGTAAATTATCTCCAGTCGGAGACACAGCTTACCTCCGTTGAATACATTCTGTAATCGACGGTAACAAATTGTATCCCGGTAAGTGACAATAATATTTACCTCCGCTCGGGAGACAAAACACACTTGTCAACGGAAGGAGGTAAAATATTACCCTACGGTAGAGTTGCATAGTACCTACACGAGGAGACGATTTTGGTGGCAATTTTGCTGAGAGTGTATAGCTAGTGATGCATACAAAATCATCAAATTTCACTCAGAACCAAGCTGCAAATAAATTGAGCACCAAGCTCTTCATCTTTTATTTTCTCGTGAACTTTTCAAATATGGAAAGTTCTCGAATTCACCTCTCCCTGCACCTGCGTCGGGTGAGTCGTGTGTGCTTGTGAGAGTGGCTTTATCAGGTCTCGCTGGAGGTTCACCCTCATTTAGTTTTCCAGGTGTGGAGGCCAGGTGCGCTAGCCAGGTGCTTTCTCCTCCTGGAATAACTTGCCACCGAACCGGTTGACGGAAGTTTCCAGACTTCTGGTTTTTATATGCGTTGACTTTTGTGAAATGAAATAAGAAGTGACTTCTGCAGGTGCAGAAGCCTCAGCAGCAAGTGCACTTAACAGCAGCAGCAGAAATAACTGCAGCAGCAAGTGCACTTAACAGCAGCAGCAGAAATAACTGCAGCAGCAAGTGCACTTAACAGCAGCAGTACAGCCAATTGTCCACGTTTGGGGGTCTTGGCCCATCGCAAATAACTACGGCTCCGGCTCAGTGCAGACCTCAGTCCAGTTGGACTTCTGACCTCCTCGTCTTCTCTCTTCCTGCAAAATCATCAGAATACTCTGATATTCGAGCCTGGGTCTCAATTCACACTGGTACGCAAGATAAGATTTAAATCGCGTGAACGAAAGCAAACAAAACTCAAGTGCACAAGAGTGAACGAGAGTGAACAAAAACTTTTCATCGCCTAAGTGCACCTATTTTGACTTAGTGAGACGAATTCAAATTACTGGCAACTTTGATACAACTTTGTTCTTGTCCATTTTGGACGCCGTTCAAGCAAGATCTCTGAAATAAAACTTCAATTTATCCCAGCTAACGGCTAAATATAGTGTGGCGGTGAGTGAATAAGAATTCAAGTGCACTACATCAACAAAAACTTTTCATCGCCAAGTCCCATGTCCTTGGAATTTTTTACTTAGGGAGACCGGTTAAATTGACGGTCAAGCTTGATAAAAATCTGGTCTTTTCCATGCTGGACGCCGTTCAGGTAACATCTCGGAAATAAAACTTCTCAACCTAACCCAGTTAATTGTTCTAATAATATGCAATGTGGCAGTGAGTGAAGAACAAGTCAAGTGCACCACATTAACAAAACTCGGAAATTTTTGACATTGCAAACAGTGCAAGACTCTTACTGAATCATACTAACACGACTCCGAAAGAAATCTTCATCTTAGAAAGAAGTCTTATAGAAGTATATTCACCAAGAAGTATATTCACCAGGTAGGCATCTGTAATATACCATAAACAGCTCCCCGAGAAGTGGTTGAAATTTGTGCTGTATTTTATGCAAACGACTCTGGGAGTGAAAGGCCAAGCCCTTGGCTCTAGTAATTGCTATTTCTGAACACTTTCTATCCGTGTTTTAATTTTTGTATCGGGGATTGTCTAAGCAAAATGGCTGCTTTTCGAGAGTTAGGAGAAGGGTACAAAAATCTGTAACCCACCTTCACTTATCCACCATATAAAAGATAATCAATTGTAAAGGAAAGCGACGACGATCAGTGGCATGAAACCGGTACGGCTTTTAAGTTTACCGCAAAGGGTGCTATCGTACCCATTGCGGTTTGATAGATTTGGTCACGTCTTCGAAGTGATATTATCTCACACTTTTTGCCTCTATTTTTTAATCTTTCCATGTGGTAGTGAGATCACAGAAGTGGTAGTGAGATCACAGAACGTGAAACGGAGTTTATAAAAATTACCCACTTCCTCAATTTTTAGGTTGTACCATAATTTTGTGTCTTAGTTTCTTAAGATGCCTGCATTTTTGCACTCTTTTAATATATTTCTCCCAAACTAATGTAACTATCGTTGCGATATTTGCCCTATTTTGTTTAATATATTCGATGCTAAACAAGCAGAAAGATCCCGCTAGACATGTAAGAAGCAGAATGAAAATCGTTTGAATACTGTCGTCAAGCCCCACCTCCCGAAATGAGGTTCCATAGCGAAATCCTCCCTTTTTTCTGACTTTGTCCTCCCTTCCTCGAAACACTGTCGCGTTCAAGCTTACTTGACGAGTCACCTGGTGGTAAATCCCTGAGCTCAAAAACAGTTTAAAATATTGGAGCATGCGCGATTCCCGCCAAACCAAAAGCACAAATGCAACCGGTTTTTGAAAAATTGTTTTCTCCCCGCTGTACCACTTTTTGGTGGGATAATTTCTCTTCAAATATTCATAGTACGGCTTAACCTCATCCGTTGGTCCGCCATAAGCCGACCTGTCACACTGCAATATTTCCTCTTCAATCACCCGATTTATTTCTTGGGGGGGTTACGTTATTCTCTAAAAATTTCAGTTTCTCCGAATACCAACGAATCCTTGGATTCATCATGGAATACAGTAATCGTAGTAAATGCGGTGGATATTTTAAATGAACTTGGTAAACGCAAACATCGTCATACTGGTGTTCTTTAAATTTGTAACCACTAAGGTAATTCGTTCCTCTCCAGCTTGGCACGTATTCAGACAAAATTGTGTAGCAGAATCCTCCCAAACTATTCACAATCTGGGGAAGTGAGAAACTTGAGTTCTCGTCATGGGTCATATGAGACATTTGTTTACATCGGTCCTCGATCATATCGGGATTTATCTTTGTTTGCGATTTCTCTTGGCAAAAGACTTGTTCATACGTGTCGCCCCGTTCCCCTGGAAAGGGAGAATTTAAATTGATTATGAAACTACTCAGATAGCAAGTACTGAGCACCATGGAAACCAAGAGCCATGCACTACTCAAACTTCGAAAGGGAAGGAAATTCCTTAATTTTTTCGGCAAATTGTCCACCTCGTCGATCAGCAGGCCGAAAAAGTATAGGAATAGTCTGAGAGGATAGAATTCTTTGTTCAGCAGGTAAAATCCCAACGAAAGGAGGCAAGTTGATAAAAACAGCATGATACCTGTAACGACCCACACGATTTGGTCATAAGGAGAAACGTAGAGGGAAAATGATAACCCATTCGAAAATAGGGAGCACGAGAAAAATGAGAACCCGACAAAACTTGTGATGATAATTTGTTCGTTATACATGAAGCTCCCTAATAACTCTTCACTTTGGTAGAGATACGTCGGGTAGAAGCAGGCCTCCGTGAGCACCAGGTAGCACGAGTGAGCATGAGTGAGGGATTTTCGTGTTGCATTAAGTTCATTTAATGCCGTATCAAGTAAGATTTCTGAAACTGAGATTTCCGAGAGAGAATGTTTTTCAGAATAGTCGAACCAATGCTGTTCCGATCTTGACGGGTAGTTGAAAGTGGTCATTAAAATTGTATCCTTCCATAAAGTTGTAGTACTGTAGACAAAATTTTGTAGAATTGGAAAAAAGTTTTTTTGGTGGCAGGACTTAACCGTATTTTCAGCTAGAAAAGTAACACTGCAAATTTCACGGGTAGTAGCGGCTCCGAACGGACAGGTTGTGTGTACAAGGGGTAGGTCTTATGGGATTCCAATATCTTGGAGCTACTTGGAATAAGAATAAAATAAAAAGATTCTGGGTAAACGCTCCAATCAGTTTGCTCCCTTAGTTTTGTATAGTACTTGCTTTGACTAGTAATCCAATACCCTAACGACTTTTGGTGGGATTTTGTATAATCTAGCGAATTTAGGGTGACAAATAAAACGACGATTTCGCAAATCCAACCCTTATTTTGGAAGATGTCGAGTTGTAACGGGGTATGGTTTAGTGAACTGAGAGGGATAAGATCCGCTGGGAAACTTCGTTTGGTCAGTGTTACTGGGACGTTGCGGGTAGTGGATAGCTCTGACATAGAAATATTGTTGTAGACGAAGTGATATCGACAAGGGGCGTGAGGTGATAGAACAGACGCCAAATTTATTCTTGGTAATGGTGCTGTGGGTGTGATGATGTCTGATTTTACAGGGTTGGAGAGTAGGAGAAGGATAGTCGCAAAGAGGCGATATTTTGATTTGATCATTTTTCTATTGTTCCAAATGGTTTTAGATAACTTAGAAATTGTACATTATCAACCGCTACTGAAATTGAAATACCAGACGAAATTTAAAAATGGGAGTCTGTCTGGTGTAGTGAGAAATGTAGAAATACATACTTATAGCTTTCATTGCGATACATAACGATAATTGCAGATATGTATAAATAAATAATGGGTCGGATAAGTTTTGTTGATTGCCTATCATGTTTTTTTCTAATTACACATATCCCGGCAAACAGGCAAAGCATCAAATTAATTGCAGTGTCCTCAGCGTCAATTAAATACGGCCGACCATGTTATTTTCATAAAAATATGTAGATTAGAAACAAAACTATGGAATATATTAGAGATGAATACACGCGTCACTCCGAGGTGATTATCTTGAAATGCTACATACATAAGTTCTGATACATCCATTTTCACTAAATCCAGACTAATTTCCTATTTTAGTTGAGAATTTATGGGATTGTGGTTTGATTATAAATGAATTTGTTTCGATTGGGTCGTTCGTATTTTGATGTTTAATATTGTACTGAAATTAACTGTTGATTATACTTTTTATATGTAGAGGCGAGTTTGAGAAATATAATTTTTTGGCTCAAAATCTTCTAACTTGGGTTAAATATCGCTGGAAATAATTTCCACAAATTGTTTGCGTTAGGATTGGCCCCTGTGTCGAATTTGTGGGCCACATTGGCAAATTGTTGAGGTTTGTAAAATAATTGCATTTTCCGTCCCTGTTAGTTAATAAATAAATATGGAGGCATACGTACAATGAAAGTTAATTTATTTCCCAAATTATGTAAATATGTGTTTACAATTGATCCAATTCAATTGTGTACATGTATGATGTAATGCATCTCTTAAACCTGACAACCATCATCGGGCACATACTCCACAAAATCGGCGGGATAGCTGACATCAAACTCTAGACTATTATCGCCACCCCGTTTCATGCATGAGCCCCTCTGAATTCCGTATCTCCGCTTCTGAGTAAATTCGGTTAGAAACTCTTGTGTCCAGTTAAACTTGTAGCTGATGGATGATTGGAAATCTCCCTCAAGAGAGGGTGGTGCTTCAATAATATACTTGGCCAACATTGGCGTCACCTCGCTGAAAAAACATTTAATTTCTAAGAAACTGAACAAATAGATACGTAAGATAGATACATAACGCGAACAATGCCAACTTAACAGTTTCTGTGATTTTCACGCCCAGTAATTTTCATGATGAATTATGATTTCTGTGATTTAGGATATTACTAGAGAAAAATGAAACAACTTTTTATAAATTAATTCTAGGATAAACCTAATTTGATTGATTGATTATGCTTTATTCAAGTGTCTACCAAGTTCACAGTAACAAACCATGCTCTTCCACCAGTGACTGTAATTTGATGTTTGGATTTCTGTATAATGAAAAAAATGAGCATATTTCTGAAGGATCTAAATCCATTAGGACAAAGGTGAATTTTGCACTTAATTTGTAAATGCTAAAAACGAAGGTTGGTCAGAACACATATTCAAATTTAGTTGGAAATGTTCAGAATTTTAGACTAAACACAAGCATGAACTTTGCTTCAATCCAAAACCTGGTTATATTAAAATAATGTGTTCCATAATCACAGAAACTCTAAAAACCACATAATTTTTAGCACATGTCATATCTCCATGTGATTTTAAGCAGTGTCATAAACAAGGGTTTGGGACACTCGGTGCGCTACATATGAACGAATGCAATGTTTCAAAAGAGGCAAAAGCTGTGCGTAACATTTTCGTGTTTTAAAAGTTCGCAAATTACTTTTGCAAAACTTATTATTTAAAGCACAAAAATCTATTAGAATATTGAAGCACTGCAGCTAAAGACTAAACTTACGTGCGATATTGTGTCACACCAAATTCTCTAATATGTGCATCAGTCTCATAACTGGATGCGCACAGGTCGTAGGTATCCATTCTTGGGTAGTACCAAACAATCGCTTCACACATTTCTTCCCGCGTTCCCAACCCTCCTAACACGATCTCACCGTTTTTCCAGGTTGAATCGTAGTCACATTCTGGAAAAAAACATTCGGTTTCATCAATTCAATTCAAATACATTACTCTTTAAATTTTACACGAAAAAGTTCAAGTCAAAAAAGACTAACTTTTGAACACGAAATTAACTAGAATAATTTGTCTTTGCATTTTCTTCTTAACTTTTTTTTCAAATAGAAAATATATGTCTCGTTTTGGCAACTCCCTAATACGCATGATAATGCCTTACCCACTGTGATATGATCTCCCGGTTGAATGTTCACATGACTCAGCAGAGCTTTATTCTGTTGATAATCAAAGTCGTAGTGACCATCGAAATCGATCCAGGGAAGTTCCTCGGTTCCCCGGAAATGGCGCGCCTTTATTTTCCGACCTGTTCAAAATTAAATTCATTTAAAAGATTTTAATTACTGTAATATTTAGGACTGCCAATGAGTTGAGTTGAGCTGAGTTGAGGGTTAACTCAACTCAATAAGAAAAATCACCGACTCAAACTCAACTCGACTTAAATTAGTCTCAACTCAAACTCGACTCAACTCAAATGTTAACCCGTTAAGGACCAACTACACATATTTGTGTAGTTTTTTGCTTTCCCTTGGGGACCAAGTACACAAATATGTGTACTTTTTTGGTTTCCCTTAAGGACCAAGTACACACATTTGTGTACTATTTTGTAGTTACGTTGGGGACCAACTACACACATTTGTGTAGTTTTTTTCTTTCCGTAAAGGACCAAGTACACATATTTGTGTACTAATTCCCCGTTACGTTGGGGACCAACTACACACATTTGTGTACTGCGGAAAAATTTTCAAGAAGACCAAATACACACATGCATACAAGTCAAAATTTTATTTTACAAAATTTTAATACGGATCATTTATTTATGCACATTACCAAAAATTATATATCTGCAAAAACTACAACTGTAGTTCGCTGCAATGCATTGTAGGACTAATTTTAAATTGTTCACGCTCAGAAATAAGCGTATTTTGGCGTTTTCCAGAATAGGTATGTTTTCGCCCGTGACGGAATTTAAAAAAAAATGAATTTTTAAAGACGCAAAAACGATAATTTTTTGGAAATTAAAAGTTTTTAGCCCGAGTCAGGGCTTATGGAACCGTCATGTCCGTCCGTCCGTCTGTCTGTCCGGCACGATAGAGCCAAAACGGCTGAACCGATTGACTTGAAATTTTTACCATATGCATATTGGACAAAGTTAGGAAACGAGTTCGAAGATGGGCGAAATCGGTCAAGTGGTTGACCAGTGGGGATCATCGGAGTGGGTGGGGGCTATAAGTGAGCAAATTTTGTCTAGAGTGTGACCCATACAATTTTTTAATTTTAATTTTTTCCATCTGAAATTTGGTACGAAGGCTAAAAACTACTTCTTGATAGCAAATATAGCTTTAGAAGTTCAAAATGGTAATATTATGTCGGTCACTTCGGAGAAAAATTTAGAAACAGCTAGGACTCACGGAGTCAGGGACTCTGTCCCTGACTTGGGCTATATGGAGTCTGCACTGTAGGTTATTATATTTTCAGGGTAGTAATTCTGAACAAAAATTGTGCTTAATTTTTGAAATCGGATTAAAATTCGAAAAGTTAGTTATTCGAAATTCGTTTTAAAAATCCTGATTTGGGCTGATTTTTTAAATTCCGCCACGGGTGAAAACATGTCCATTTTAGAAAACGAAAAAATACGGGTCCGCTTATTTCTGAGCATGAACAATTAAAAACTAAGTCCGGTCAAGATCAGTGAAAACCACTTGGACCTAGCTAAACTATCAAAATGTATGAATCAATAACTTAATATTATTGTAATGAACTGCAGATAATTTTTACTAATATGCATAAATAAATGCTTAGTGTTAAATAAAATCATCAAAAGTTGCCGAAATAAATTCGGTCCTGTATGGTTTGCACACCCACTGTGAAATCGGTGACGTAACTACGCTTACTTTAAAATCATTTTGGTGACGTAGCTACACTATTGGTAAAATTAAATTGGTTATGTAGCAACAACTAACTGATAAAATTCTGGTCTCCAAAGGAAAGCAAATTTCAATTATTTCGGTCACAAAGGGGTTAACGACTCAAACTCAACTCATATCGACTCAGCTTTTTTAGAGTAAAATATATGTATTTAAATAAATACGTTAAAAACGGGTTAAAAATCTCGTTAAACGTATGACTTTAAAATAAAATTTCCGTTGAGAACGATATTGGTAGTCACCAATTACAATTTTCATGATTTCCTACAGAAGGCTAAAATCTACAAACAGAAAATTGTTGTGTTCATTTCGATAAGCTAATCAACAAATCGGTATATGATGACGACCTGTATGGAGAGGACAGCTTACTATGTGTATTTAACAGTGTAGTTTTTCATTCAAAATTTTTTGACAATTGCACTTTTTTCCATTTTGAATATCAACCGGCCCAGGAAATCCAATCTTGAAATATTTGGAGAGAAAGTGATTCACGAGATTACAAGTGTGAAAAATCGAAAAATGTTAATAATTTTATCAAAAATCGCTGACTAGAGATTTAGCAGCTTGCTTTCGTCAAGGTGAAAATCTCGAAATGCACAAACTGGCAATAAAAATATCCTTAATGAGTTGACTCATGAGTCAACTCGAACTCATTTTCCGTAACTGAACTCAAACTCGTTATTTTCCAACTCACTCATTTCAAAGTGAGTCGAGTTATACTCTCGACTCAAACTCAACTCAACTCACTAACTCAATGAGTCAAATGAGTTGACTCGAACTCATTGGCAGTCCTATGTAATATCCTACCAAATCACAGTATATATTTCTTAGTCACCTGACAAATGCGAATGCAACAACGAGTTGAAGATATTAATCCCGCCTTCCGGCCAATGTTGCGTGCATTCGGCACCACAGTGACCGACAACTTTATAATCTGAAATATTTGGCGGGACCAAAAGTGAGACGTCGACTTCATGTCCAAGCGTAATCACGGCGGCTTCGTGTTGGCTGATAAAAAAAAATATATGGATCATACAAACATAATTATTTGAAATTACGATTCTTAACTCACACACGTAAAAATCCGGTATAAAAATAATACCACGCGGTATTCATGTATGTACATATGACACTACCAACGAAGTTTCGATAAGTAACACCTTGCAGTCATAGATTGGTATTGAGGTTTTACCCACACACTGGATCCTAAATATCTAACTCTACCATATCGGTAGCAAAATTTTTATTTCCAGCATAGTTTTAATATCAACCGGGAGCAACTTTATTAGCAAAAAATCAATACCCGCCTAACTATATCAAATCTCAGAACAGTGTAATTTTTCTTACCGGAGTTCATTCGTGTAATAAAATTCCATTCCGGTCTCGAATCTTAATCCGCTTATCTCGGTAGGATTATCGTAATGAATTTCCATCATGTAGTACTGTGTTCCAGCCTGTTCACCAATTGGATATCCGACATTTTCCGGGAAGACTAAAGTCTGCCAAGAAATTAGCAAGCGTTATTTAAATCGATTTAAAATTATTTCCCGCCTGTCTTACCTTCCCCCCTTTCGCCCATACATAGAAGCTCCCCGTCATACAGTACCAAATCGGTAGAGTTGTATCATAGTCGTAACAATCTCCTCCAGCAAATCCCGTGTCGATCGTGTAATTTCCAAATACTTCGTCCGGCGTTAAACCCGAATCCGCGGGAACAAAACAGTTATACAGATTGGCGTGATGGGTGTGCTGCAAGGCTTCGACGGATGGTAGAACGGCGCTAAACTGGAAATTATTTAAGATTGTAAATAATTAGGGGTATTCCAAATTCGGAATTAACCAGAACCAGCACAATCTATATTATCTATATTATAAGCTGGAAATGTTTGTCGGCAACGGAAGTGAAAGCAAATGTTCCGCAACGGAAGTGAAAGTAAAAAAGTCAACTTAAGAATTCAAAATAAATTAAATTAAAAATCTTAAATACAAGATAACTACTCCCAGATAACCACCATCAGACAATAAATGTTTTTAATTTATTTCTGAATTGTTGCGCCATTTGAAACTTAACTTTCTTTACTTTCACTTCCGTTGCGGAAAGATTTGCTTTCAATTCAGTTGCCGGCAGACGTTTTTAGCTTATAATTTTCTCTCGCCCGGCGGAAGACGGGCTTATACGCTAGTTACTTATAAGACGATCAAATTAACTATTTCAAAGCCAGCGTAAAAATTTGAAGGGCAACCGCAGAAAAACAGCAGAAAAACCGTAGGCAAAAACTATGTATGCATATGGAATAGGTACAGACCGAAAACCCGTGGAATTTTTTGCAGGATTACATAATATGGTATATACGAAATTAATTATGTAGTGCAGAGTTTACCGAACTTTTGCAAATTATTTATATAGTGCAGAATTAGATAGTGCGATTCCTACTCGAGGGCGGGGATAACCGTGGAAGACCACAAATTCGCAAAATCTTACACTCTTGTCCAAATTTAAGATAATCTCACAATACCCTTATTTTACTTTGTTATGAAAATTTCCCCAGAAATCATTGCTTTTTAAAACCGCATGCATTTTACATGGAAATGTAAATACATTTATACGAATTTATTTTAAATATACAAATATGACTTACTCCGACAACATGCTGTTTCTCGGTGAGCTCGGGTCCCTTATGGAAGGTGCATCGGTATGACGTGTGAACCGAAGGCATCTCCACATCAGCCATTAATATGTATCTTGTTAGCCTGCACGTGTCAAAATCGATAATCAACTAATTTATAAACACAATTTGTATGAATGACAAGGCTAACTGATAACGCACTTATCTAAATCCAACTCTGGTAGTTCGGCATGAATCAAATTGGTTGATTTTGTTCCACGACGATCGATCCCATGATACTGAATAACATCTGCGGCTCCCATCGCCCAAATGAGTCGGCTCGTATCATTCTAGCGATTCATTATTATGCAAATTTAAACTTACAAAATTATTTCGACCAAATTTTGATAATTATTTGTCCACTTATTTATGTAAATCAGATCACCCACCCCGATCGGATAATCCTCATCATCGCAGGTGTTAAGTAGCCTGGAAAATTTCAAGATAGTTTTTCCCATCGAGGGCAATTCCATAGCTTCGAGCAGTCTCCAGTCTTCATGAACATCGAGTCTTGGTTCCATTCTGCCAATTCCGAATCGGTCCTGACTAAAAGGGTATAAATTTTCACATAAGCAAAATAATTTGGTAGAAACAAATCCGTAACAAAATTCTAATTTGGCATTCAATTATTTATTTATACTTAATTATATTTAGAAATTGAATTTATAAGGTCAACTAGTAACTTCACCTCAAATAAGAACGGAGATATTCTAGTGTATAAAAATGCAATTTTGCCTAAATTAATTACCTATATGGGCTTCCATCTGATAAAACGCCCCCGATAAAAATGTCCGCTCCGGTCATACCACCCTGCGGCGAAATTCCAAACCCTACCCAACCCAAAGTTTCTGCCTCGATTTCGAAAATTATTTCATCTCCAGAAATTTCCCATCCTAAAATATATTTCCCTTCGCCGTCCAGCACTTCAATATTTTTCAGCAAAATTGAATGCTGATGTGGGATCGTGTTAGCCTGCGTCAAAATTGTGGTGCTTGCCAGCCACAAGAAAATCGCGAAAATCGAGGACTCCATTTTTTGGCTTAATTTTACCCGTGTAAAATTGCAAATGATTCAACAGTGTGTCGCGTCGTTCACTTTTATACATTGTTGAATCAATTAATTAATTTTAAGTCACTGACATGGTTCGATAAGGCAAATATAATCTCGTTTGCGCAATACACATTAGTGTCACCATTGGGGCATGCAAACATATGTAACATAAATACATACACCACTCATTTCTGATGACTAATGGGAAAATTTGGTTAAATTTTGCATGGTACAAATGGTTCTTGCACACTTTCAAAAATAATGGTAGCCTTTTCAAATGTAAATGTATTCTGAATTTTATATCAGGTAAACCACACTAAATCCAGAGTATGTAATATTAACTTGATAAAGAATAAAGTTTACTCTGGGTTTAGTATAGATTACTATATTTAAAATTCGAAATACATCTACTTTTCAAAAGGTGACATTGTGCATTTCTTTATTACATATTTACGCTGGAATGATGCCGCACTTCATGAATGCTCGACAATTGTCATTTACAGATACATACCACGGGTTTCAGGTACTTTTAATTCACCTGTCAACGCCTTGTTGATATGTTGTTTTTAAATACGCGTGCTTGAGATTGTGTAATTACAGATCGATGATTGTAATAATCAGGGTATTCCGACCTGGGTTTTAATGGGTTGGGTTTTATTGGGTTTTAATGGGTTTTAATGGGTTGTAAATGAATAAAACCCACTGGGTTTTACCATGTTAAGTGGGTTTTATTTGGGTTTTAATGGGTTTTATTGGGTTTTAATCGAGTTTTACCTTAAAACTATATTCTAAAAGTTAAATACATCTCCTATACATTAAAAGACGTTATCTCAATTCATTCTAAAGCAGTTTATTTCATTACTATCATAATATATGAAAATTCGGAACAAAGCAACAATTGACTCCATTCTTTAGCATCACAGATTTCAAGTGTTGTAAAACAAAAATAATTTCCGAATAGATACAAATTCCGAATAATTTTTGTTAAATTATTACTTAAAACTATTAAAACCCAATAAAACCCATTTAAACCCAATAAAACCCAATAAAACCCATTAAAACCCAAATAAAACCCAATTAACATGGTAAAACCCATTAAAACCCATGGGTTTTATAATTTTTGATTAAAACCCTGGGTTTTTTCGAACCCTGGTAATAATCGATTTTTGTCAACAAATTATTGTCCAGAAGGAAGCAAATGAAACATTGTGTATATGTATCAAGGTTCTCTGTGGTCGACGTTTGACACTGAAAATAATGCAAGTTATTAAATACTACAGCTTAAAATACATAAAACTAAAAAAAACAGTTATTAGCTAACTTGTAAAGTTGCCTCCTGTTTCTTTCTCGATTGAAGCATTTTTCTGCTGAAGAGTTGGCCTTTATACTTTCCACATCTCCGTTCATGGATATGTGTAGTAAACCATAAGCGGCGATGGCCACCCAAGCTACTACTGACTCAGAATTACTTCACCAAAAATTTGATTCCCGCTTCGTATCCCTACCATACTAATAGCATGGGAAGGATACCAGCGCGGGAGGGAAAAGAAAAACTGAGTTGATATTAATCCTCGTTATCGCACTACGATACATATTTCATTTAACCAGACTGGTTAAATCGAAATATTATTTCAATTTGAAATAATAGAAATTTCGATCCCATTTCCCTCGGTTGCATATTGATTTATTGGAATTGGAACATATCTATGTAAGTTATTAAGCTCAAAAATTACTAACAAAGTTCGTAGCTTGTTATTTCTCAGTCTACATATATTGGTCGCCGACACGAAGACAGGGTAGATTTAGAAATAAAATATATTTGGTTGTATTGTATGCATATTTAGAAAACAATGGAGACAGTATACATTAAAACTGTAAAATTAATCGAAAAACTGACTTTCTACGCAATGCCACCAGTCTATGGTCCAAACAGAAAGAAAGTGTTAACGAATCCCTGGTTATCTCGTTACCTGGGAAAGTACTGGAAATTTAAACTGACTAGTTTAATGAACGTTGTTAACGTTTTAACGATTTTTGTTAATCAAAAACTTGTCTACAATTCTATAATAAAGATGGAAATTGGGGTCATAATGTTTCAATTTATGTACGGAATGTATAGTCTGATGGTGTGCACGGGTGATATATTAATTCTTTCCGATTGGGAAGGGATGGCATGGACTTTGCAAGAAATTCGAGTTTTAAATAAAGTTCGACCCGGATTATGTTATAATTCCAAGAGTGAAATTCGAAATACTGTCGTGGATAAAAGGAAGGATAAAAATATGAAAACCAGTAATGACAGAGTTACTAATATCTGGATACGCATTTTACGCATGCAACTGTTAACTTGCAACTTTGCTGCCTTACTAATATCAATTTTTCCCTTCATCGGAGAACTTGACCCGGCCTTCTATCTCTTGGAAATTGTTGGATACTCTGAAGAAGGAAAAGGCGTACTAGGAAAACTATTCAGAAGTGCATTCATATGCGTTGTATCCTTCCACATAATTATAACATGTGCCAGCGGTATATTCTGGTACATATTTATTGGGGCTTTTGGATTGGAGATAGGTCACAAAATTCGTGGTAATGTATCACTGATTTCAAGAACTAACTATAAAAAAGTACATTTTCTGATAACCTGTAGATATCCTGTTAACTGGAATTGGAGGCAAAAAACTAACCAAATTTCGCCTGCAGTACATGCAACTGTACATTTTACTGCAAACCGTAAACCAACTGGTCCGGGGAAAGGTGTGGATTTGCAGGGCATGTACAATGGGTATATTTGTTTCTGCCATGACAGTAACAATACTTTTGTATGGTCAGATAGACCTGCTGATATATTTACTTTTCCCCTCATTGGTTGTGGTAATTTTCGTGTCATCAGGGCTTGTTTTTTCCTCTGCCGGAAAAATGTGGACCGCCACGTGCAGGGCTTTGCAAACTTACTACGACAAATCCAAGATTTGTGAGGCAAGAAAGAAGCTTGAGTATAAGTTTGGAAAAGCAATGTTCCCAGTGGGGCTGCAAGTTAGGGATGAAACTATAACTGAAACTTATTTGATAAACTTTTATAATGATTGGATTGACAAAACTATTTCCATCCTTGTATGGGCTGGTTCACGTTAAGAATACCAGGTGATAAGAAATAATTAAATACAATCCTCAAGTGGGGATGGGATCAGGCCCGTAGCGACGGTGGAGAAACGTGGAGAGACACTCTCCAGGCCGTACGCCCCGAGGGGCTGTACCGCCGGGTTCCACAATAGAATGTACAGGATAAAATCGGGGTTTCAAAGTTTTTCGGGGGAAAATTAGGCCGTACCACGGCCAAACTCTCCAGGCCGGACGAAACGTCGCTACGGGCCTGGATGGGATCGTATGTATTTACATATAGGTATGTATTGTTAATGTTTTGGATGCATATGAAGATGTGAAAGATATTATACGCAAATTAAATATTTATCTAGAGTTGAATACGAATTAAAATATATTAGCTGGTTAAGTGCAACCATAATTTATTTGAATATAAATAATTTTCTTGGAACATTCTAATGTTTTGCATTACGCATTTCGCAAAACCATTTAAGTAAAACGCAACATCTCGTAGCAATCTTAAAATCTTAATTTAAGACAAGGTTTCTTGTCCATTTGGTTAACAGGACCACGATTTAACGTTCCTACGTTTCCGCCCCTGTTGTATTTAACGAACATGCTATTGATTAAGTTTCTCAAGCATGTATTTTATGTTTACATTACCAGTTCGAGAATATTTTTTAAATACGAGTTTGAGTATACATGGAGCAATCTGACCAATATTTTACGTATTTCACAGACTAATAGGTATTATGGCAATAAACTGTCATCAATATCTGAATAGCTAGGATTAAAATTGATTTCAAATTAAGCTCGAGTCACAATCTAATCTCGTTCGACTTCAACAATTGCTTCTTCCAATTTAACATTAGTCCAGTGGACTTCAGAGGAAATGATATTCATGTATATATAAATATTAAATGTACCATTACGTATGACCAAGTTTAATTTAACCACCTACCCTTTGCACCGTCAATACCTGGTTCGACGAATATTCACTCAGCTTCTTGCGTCATTTTCACCGCATGCTACATATGTACCCCATGATACAGAATTCTGAACTAACATAATAATTTTTTTGGTTCGTCCGTGTCTCCATAAAACAGATGACCTTAGCAAGAACCGCGTACCATATGCAGTTAGCCAATTTAATTTTTACTTATTACATATTTTTTATGTATGTAGGTGTTTTATTTCTAAGTACATATTTTCCCATGGAAGAAAAAAATAAAAATTCTAACCTCTTAGAAATGAATGAGTGATAACTTGACCTAGAAATGGATACCTGGATATTGGAGGGCGCGAATTAGGGCCGGATATGGATATATGTACATAGATCCGGATAGATTAAAGGTTTTCATCCGATATCTGCCAAGCTCTGTTATGACAAATAGGGGAGATCCATAAATTATGTCACGCAAAAAAGCCCTTTTTTTAGGACCCCCCCCCTCCCCTGTTGTCACGCCCTTGTCACGCTCGTCGTGACCCCTCCCCCCCTCTTGTCACGTCACGCCTGAAAATCTGAATTTTTCCGATACCTAGCAAGAATAACATGCATATTCGTATGAAAGGGGGCGCGTAGTAAATATTGCGTAATATCAGGACTCACGAAGGAATCTTTTGTGTTGTGTCACCTGGGTTTTTTCACAAAATAACTTTATTTTGCCGAATTTCATGAAGATATAGTGCAAATAGATTTCAAAAGTTTTAAATAAGTTGAAAAAATCCACCACATTTTTCATATATTGCTATACATTTTTTAAATTGTTAACATGTTTTAACCATGCAGCTGTCTTCAATTAGTACACATTTTTGAAACTATGACTATATGGTTCTTTCGGACGAATTTTTTAAATAGTGCAAATTTTTGGAGAGTTATTAATGTTTTTTTTTAAATTGTTGAATGAATATCTGCAAAATTATGATGATTTTTTGAAATTATGCAAACTTTATACTTTATGGCATCATTAATTTTAATTTTTTTAAATTTACAAACAATTGGATATTGTGCAAATTATTTGGAGGGTTGAACAAAGTTTAGAAACTTGGTTAAAAATCTTAAAATCTAAACCTTGGTTGAAATTTTGGATGCATTTGATATTCGACTTGACAAATATTTCTAAATAATTGCGAAACTGTAGTTTGGTCATAGTCGAAGCATTAAAATTTGAGTTAAATTTTGCATTAAGTTAGGCCTGGAAAACGTGATGTCACGGATCGGCCGAACCCCCCCTCCCCATATGTCACACTTTGTCACGGATGCTTGGAACCCTTCCCCCCCATCTTCAGCGTGACATAATTTATGGATCACCCCTAACGAATGGAGAGTTAGGAGTTAGACCTGCCATACACACTCTAAACAAAGTTGTAGAAAATTTCTACAAGGTTGTGTAAAATTTTGTCCAACGTTGAGTAAAAAAGAGGATGACACAACCGTTGGTTAAATCTTACTCAACTTATTTGAGTAATTTTTGCTCAGCAAGTTGTGGAATTTTTACGCAACAAGTTGTGGAATTTTTACTCAACAAGTTGCAGAATTTTTACTCAGCTAGCAGTTAAAAATTGATCAAATGGATGATTAAAATTTACTCTTTGGTTGATCAAAGGTTGCTTTTTATGCTGATTAAAACACATTCTTTACCTTATTAAAATTCATTATTTATTGCAATTGTACATACTCGTTTTACATTTTATAAATTCTACAGAAGTACAATACAAATACTAACTATATACATAGAAGTAAAATTTTTGGAGATAATCTGATGAAACCTTTATCAATTTACTAACCTCTCTGGTTGTGATTAATTTAAATATGTGGACAACTGATGAAATTACTTCATCAGCCAAATTTTCTTCTGGTGAACCAGCGGCACCGTCCAGCAATTAAAAACCTGTCGCCGTCGTTGTTCTCTGCAAAAAATAAGCACAAATAAATATTTTAAGTTTTTTATTTTAGTCGTATTTTTAGTTGTATTGTGCAAAAAATAAATAAAAACACCTTGCCTTTTAACTTATCTGCAGATTGGACTCAACCGGAGATTTTTCGGTCGTCGGATCATTTTAAATTTTGACTAATGAGGAGTAAATTTACTGATGCTTCGTTTTAAACCTGCTGTAACCAACTGACAGCATCCGTGTGGCTGGTCAATAGGCAGAGTTGATTTTACTCAACGCGTTGAGTAAAAATTAATCAACGAGTTGAGTAAAAATTAATCAACTCGATGTACATTTATCGCCCAACATTGATTAATTTTATACTTGATCAGCAAAAAAGTCAAATTTTGTTCAATGTTGAGTAAAACTTACTTTACACAACTTTATTGTGTAAATTTGACGCATTAGAAGAATAAATTTTGTCCAACGTTGAACAAAATTTGATCAACTTCATTTTACTCAACCAGCTTTGCTCAACTTTGTTTAGAGTGCACAAATGAAATGAGTTTTATTTTCGATCTTAACAAATGAGTACGCAAGTATTTTCAACACTTTTCAGGTTTTATCCTGTTAATTGCTTTCACATCCTCAATTTTAGCCAATGCCACAACCGAATGAGTCGCAAATTCCAGTGCTCGCAACGGGTCGCAAGACCCGTTTTTGCCGGGTCCGGGTCGGGTCCGGATCAAAAATTTAAATGACCCGGACCCGCCGGGTCCGGGTCACCGATTTTATATGGTATACAAACGGGTCTCGGGTCGGGTCCGGGTCCGGGTCTGACGGTTGGAACCGGAGCCGGAACAGGACCCGACCAGGACCCGAAAACCGAGTCCTTATGACTACTTCAAATCTGGGTGATGAGAGACAGAAATCTATGTTTAATCAAGATGTTTAATCATAGAAGAATTTAAAAACGTTTAACATTTAACATTTAAGTGAGTGTACGAAAAGCGAAGGAGGATATTACTTCATGACCCAATTTGCGCCAGCACACCTACGTAAGGGCACAAAAAATGCGAAAAAATTATCACCGTTTCATCACCAAAAATCTAATTTCAATCTTTGATTGTTTTACTGTCTTGATCGCAAGTGTATAGTTACTTTTTAATTTCCAACATCAAACTCAACTTTTTGAAATTTTGATTTTTTGGAAAGCATATCCCTGGTTAGGAAATTTTAGAAAATACTTTTTTTTAAATTAGTTCAATTTGGATGTGATAAAACAGTAATGCACGATCACGAAAATTAGGACAATTACTAAAAGGGAGCGGAAATTGCATTTTTGGTAAAAGTTTAAATGCGGCAGTTCTAGCGGATGTAATGCTATTGAGGGGATGTTCAAGTTCAAGTTCAAGTGTTCTTTTATTCAAATGTCAATAGATATCAGCCCATTACAAACTGGTTTACAAATGGATGTGGCATGTCGTGGGCGGAAATGGGGCCATGGAGTAAAATCCTTCTTCAGTTTTCGTACACACTTTAGAACAATCTAGTACTGCTGCATATCTTAAAGAAATCAAAGCAGGGAACTTTGAAGCTTAGATGTAATATGAGAACGGAAGACCCGGGTCTCGGATCCGGGTCCGGGTCTAGAAATTTCAAGACCCGGACCCGGACCCGAGACCCGGGTCTGGATCGCTGTAGTTGTGGGACCCGGGTGAACCGGGTCCGAAGACCCGTTTCTAAATTCGGGTCCGGGTCCTGGTCGGGTCCGGGTCCGGGTCACACCTGGGACCCGACCCGTTGCGAGCACTGGCAAATTTCAAAAATATATAGCATGGTTTATGTACTCATACATACCAAACGAAATTACTTTTATGCATAACTTTGCGAATGCATTCATTACCAGGAAATTTATGTATATGAAATGAATTTTGTTGCCAATTTTGATACGTATGTAAGTATCTATGTACGTCTTACATGTTTTATTCCGCTAATTACTTTCTCATCCTTAATTATGGCAGAACAAGATTATGACTAAATGTGAATCGCAAATGCCAGAAAAATATAGCATACGAGCTTACACAACTACATAAATTTGTCCATACCAAGAAATTTGTTTAGATGAAATGAGTTTTGTTAACATAACCAATTTGGAATGTGCAGCAGCACCAATTCGTATCACTGTTATGTTCCTTGGTTTCCTCTGGCGGAGTTATGTGACAATAGCACTACGTATTTCAACCAGGGATGTGAATATTACATACCTAACAATAAAATACAAGCACAACATAATTAATTACAGATTTGCTAAACACTTTACCAATTTACTGTAAGTATTTCACGTTGACAGGAACCATGCTCTCGACAATTACTAATCATTTACTATTTAAATATTTACTCGTTATTTATTACACACCAAATCTACCCTTTACGCAGCCTACGGTTGCGTTAGCAACCATAAATTTGCCATCTGTTCTATCGCCCTACGCCCCTTGTCGATATCACCTAGTCTTCAACAATATTTCCACCTCGAAGCTATCAACTACCCGCAACATCCCTGTCACACTGACTCAACGAAACTTTCCGGACAATTTTATTCTTCTGACCACACCAGGGAATATCCCATCACGACTCGATATCTTTAAAAATCGAGGCTGGCTTTGCGAAATTGTCATTTTATTTATTACCATCAATTCGCCAAATTATACAAAATCCCACCAAAAATCGTTATGGTATTGGATTGCTACTCAAAGTAAATACTACATCAAGGTACACGAGACGAGGAATCTGGTTTATCCGGACTCTTTTTACTTTATATTAATTCCAAGTAGCTCCAAAATATTAGGATCGCATATGCATTTGCCCCTGTATGCTCAGCCGGTCCGGTATGCCCAGCTACCACCGGTTAAATTTGCAGTGCTATTATTCCTCCCTGAAAATAGGGTGACATCCTGTTACCAAAAAAGTCTTGTTCCAATCCTACAAAATTTCGTCTGCACTACTACCACAATTTCAACTAAAGACCCAATTTTATTCAATCCTTCAAACTACCCGCCAAAATTGGAGCAGCATTGGTTCGACAACTCCGAAAAACATCCAATCTCCCTAATTTTATTTGATACAGCATTGCATAAACTAAATGCGACCCGATATTCCGCGTACACCAAGTGCTACCTGGTTCTCACGGAATCCTGTTTCTTCCCCGAGTATACTTACGATAGTAGAGTGCCGATTCAAGAGTGGGAATATAATTACCAAATTATCCTCACGGGTTTTCCCGGATTTTCTTTTTTCTCTTGCTCCCACTTTTCAAATCGGGTCTCGTTTTCCATGTATCTAGATCCTTACGATTGTATCGTATGGATCGTCACAGTTACCATGCTGCTCTTATCGACTTGCCTCGTTTCGTTAGGATTTTACCTTTTGAACAATGAGCTCTACCCGGTAAAACTATTCTTATACTTTTTTGGTCTCCTCATCGACGAGGTGGGCCACCTTCCCAAAAAATTGAGCACTTTTGTACCCTTCCGATTCTTAAGTTTTCCCTGGCTCTTGATCGGCATGCTGTTAAGCACGTGCTACCTGAGTATTTTCATCACCAATTTAAATTCACCACTTCCCGGGGAACGGGGCGACACGTATGAAAAAATTTCTTGTTCGGAAAAACTTCAAACAACTCTAGATTTCGGTATAGTCGAGGCCAGATGGAGTGCAACGACGCAAAACCGCGATAGAGCCGTGAGTTTTGCAATTCCCTCGACTTTAATGAATTTTAGCGGGTATTGCTACACAATTTTGTCTCAATTCAACCCAGAGTGGGGAGGAAGTGATCCTGTTAGAAATTACAAGTTTGCAGATTTCTTTTATCACAGTATTTATTTCAGTGGTTACAAGGATTATCCGCCACATTTAGTACGATTACTGTATTCCATGATGAATCCAAGGATTCGCTGGTATCCGGAGAAATTGAGACGTTTCGAGAGTGATGTAACCCCTCAAGAAGTAAATTGGATGATTGAGGAGGAAATTTTGCAGTGCGACAAATCCTCTTATGGCGGACTATCGAGTGAGCTCGACACCTACTATGAGTATCTGAAGAGAAATTATCCCGCAAAAAAATGGTATCGCGGGGAGAAAATAATTTTTGACAGGCCGATAGGATTTGCACTTAGGGTTTGGCGGGAGTCGAGAATGCTGCAATGTTTTAAAATGTTTTTCAGTTCAGGGATTTACAACCAGGTGTCTCGTCAGGTGAGCTTGAATGCGACAATATTACGAGAAAGGGAGCTTAAAGGAGGGGAAAATGGGGAATTTCGGTATGAAACAACGTTATTTCAGGTGGTCAGGCTAGGCGGTAGTATTCAAACGATTTTCATTCTACTTATGACCTGTCTGGCGGCATGTTTCTGCTTGTGGATCATCGAGTATACGCAGTGGGATGGTTTAATCACCTCAACGAGGGTTAGATTAATTTGGGCACGATTTATTAAAATTGTTAAGTTCAGGCGTTACAGGAAAATACCATGCAGAATTAATCTACGCTCGAAAAATTGAGCCATCTGATAATTATGATAGCTCAAAATCGATATCATGTGATGATGTCGGGTTCCATCTATGTAATGGAAAATTTAACGACGTAGTGGGGAAGAAATTGCATCTTTCAGTATGATAGGTAACCTGAAGTTTTTTCTTAGTGAGGCAACTACGTAGCAACAAAAAATTCACTTAGGGTTAAATAGTATGCATCTTCCCCACCCCAAAAAAGGTGACTTACGTAGCAGGATGTCTCAGTAATTTCCCATCCGATTTTGATGAAATTTTGCACAGATTTTTGTTACTCAATGTAAAGACGATTACCGAATCCCCTTTCCGAATTTTTGATCTTCACCCGACTTAGACTCAAAAATGTGGCCTTAGAAACATATTTTCAGTAATTTTTTTTCTGTGACATCTACATAACAACGTTTTCACCCAACGTATTGTAGAGTCTTTTGTTCTGCAAATTATAATCTAAGTATGATCAAAATCGGTTAAGAAACCGCGAGTTATTCAATTAAAAAACTTTTCAGCAAATAATTTTTATGTGGTTGAGAACCACTACAATGCTAACGCTAATTTTGAGGAATACGTGGTGTTCACAAAAATAGCACTATAATGTTTATAAAAAACATAAATAACTCAATTACAAGCATTAAATAAACAAGGTCCCCAAAGAAGGGAAATCTTACATAGGTAGTAAGTACAAGTATTGAATAAATTTTCCGAAACAGCATTTGCATAAACACTTTCAATGCCTTCTACGTATTTTAAGCCCATGTTTAAATGCAGTATGTACACATTTGAAGATTCATTTTTATAAAATTATGCATAACAACAGTAATGCTGCTAACTTCATTCAAAATCTTCACTTCAACATAATTGCAATAGTTACATAGTCCGTCCAGGAAATGAGAATATTGAGAGTGGTGATTCAAATGTTGTTTCGGAAAATTTGTTCAAGAGTTGTAGTTGCACCAAGCCTCACTACTACATAAACTATGTACTAAAATATGATGCAGGTTCCAGTTTTCATTTAAAAGCTCAAAATTTGCATATCAAAAGTCGACTGGACCCAGTTTTTGAGATGGCGATAGCAATTTTCATACCCAACGGCGGAATCCATTTTCATACCTAAGTGTTCAGTCATATTTGAAAGTTTTCACCCGATATCCTCCAAGCTGTTATGATAAATGAAATGAGTTTCGTTTTCGATCTTAACAAAGAAGTAAAAATTTACTTCTCACTAGTTCTTACATAGTTTATCTTGCTAATTACTTTCACATTCTCAATTTTAGCCAATGCTACAAACGCAATTAGTATCAAATGCAAAACTCAAATACCAAGAAAAATATATCATTTACTCATAAGACGTGCCCGCATATTGTAAGTGTCAAGGTTCCCACTACTGGTTCAACCAGTTAGCAGCTAATTTTGCATATGTAAAAAGCATGAAAATTGGCAAATTGCATAAGCTTTCTAAAACCGAAAAGAGAATTTGATTATCTCCTTTCGTTAGAAAATGACAGCATAAAATGTAGAAGAGGTGGAAAAATCAGTTTGCCACTGGTGCGAAAAAGTGTTTTTCTCAAATCGGAAAAGGGCTCATGACCACATCATTCTTGAAGCCATGCCAAGGACAAAATTAGTCATACACTAGACATACCTATTTAAGGATCGTAAAAATTAAAAATCTAAAATTTTCCCGGGTCAACCTGTCTGGATGAAGACCATTATACTGACGAGAAACGTGAAAAAATCTTTTGGAGGCAACCCAAACATATCAGTGAGGGCTCCACCCAGACAACTAAAAATTTCAAAAACCTAACTTCGCAAGATCAAAGCCAATAAGATGGGCTTCAAAACGTGCAACATTAAAACCGCGCCAAAATACAACGAAGATGAAAAAGCTGGAGCTAACACAAATTTTCCAAACTTTTTTGAGAAAATGTTAAAATCGACTCCCAGAATTTTCTCGTCGTGGATGATGAAAACTACTGCACTGTTGACCTCGAAGTGTCAATCGTGTAAAGTTCTACTCATGTATAAGTAAAAATAGCGTTCATTCGAAATATAAATTCAAATCTAAGCAAAATTTCCAATGAAATACATAAAATGGCTGGAGACCGACTAAAATGCGAGTGTCTCAAATCCATTCGCTTCCACCAACGATATGGTATTTGAACTTCAGTTGAAAGCGTGTATCATCAAGAGATTGACCCCCTCTATCATAAACAACCATGTTTTATTTTGGCCGAACATGGCTGCGTGTCACAATAACAAATAGTGACAGGGTCTCTACGAGGAAAAAAAACTTGATTTTGTCGAGAAAAAATAAAACGCTCCAGAAGTACTTCAGTGTCGACCCATTGAAAGATTTTATCGATAAATGAAGAAATATTACTCTTATGAAAAAGGACACCAAGTTTTTTTAAAGCATTTGGGCGGGTTATGGAGATGACGGTCATAGAAGTTGGTAAAATGAGTGGAAAACCGCTGATGAGAGGTGTGCGACAAAGTCTTCTTTCCACCGGCATGGAAGATGTATTTTGACCATTGAATCACTGAAAAACCTCGGTATACTCATCATTAGTATAACACAAAAGTTTCATTACATTTGATTCACGCATTCGTTTCTGCTTGTCTAAAACATTCTGACACTTACAATATGCGGGCACGTCTTACATATGAACTTACATATCTACGGACAAAAATTGGCGCATGTATACATTCAATACCAGGAAATTTATGTAAATGAAATGAGTTTTCCCTGCCAAAGTAATTTACTTCTTACATGTCTAGCTAATTACTTCCACATCCTCAATTTTAGCGAAAGCGACAGCAGGATTAACACTAAATGTAAATCGTAAACGCAAAAAACTTGTATCAGCATTTATGCAAACTAATGACAAGGCATATTCATATGCATATTTTCGCATACATATGTAAATACCAAACCAGTGAACATCAACGTTCATGCATGTGCATTCTCAATTTTGGCATTTGGTGTAAGTGTTGCAGCAAGATTGTATTCCTTGCTTGCTGAAGACGAGTTTTACTAACAACTCTCAGATACATAAAATAAGACCACCACATAATTAATAATTGCAAACTTACTGAATATTTTACACATTTATGTACTGTAAGATAATGACATCGACGAAAACTAAGCTCTGGACTCGCTCAATAATTCTATACTTACTCATTTTTTCAAATTTGCCATTTATAAACCGTACGGATGCGTTATCTACAATAAATTTGTCATCTGTCCTCACCACGCCCACGCCATGTCGATATCACCTAGTCTTTAACGGTATTTCGACCTCGGAGTTATCAACTACCTGCAACGTTCCTTTCACACTGACCAAACGAAACTTTCCGGACGTTTTAATTCTTCCGAACACACAAAGGAATATCTTATCAGGACTGGATATCTTCAAAATTAGGGGCTGGCTTTGCGAAATCGTAATTCTCTTCGTCACCATAAATTCGTCACGTCATACAAAATCCCACGAAAAATCGTTAGGATATTGGATTGCTACTCAAAGTCAGTACTACATCAAGGTACACGAGACGAGGAATCAGGTTTATCCGGACTTTTTCTACTTTATCTTAATTCCAAGTAGCCCAAAAACATTGGAATCCCATATGAATTCCCCCCTGTACGAACAACCTGTCCAAAGTGAGCAGCCACTACCCGTCAAATTTGCAGGGTTACTATTTCACCCTGAAAATAGGGTGACATCCTGTTACCAAAAAAGTTTTATCCCAATTCTACACAATTTCGCTTGCACCACTTCAACAATTTCGAGCAAAGACACAATTTTATTAAGCTCTTTAAACTACCCGTCAAAATACGAGCTGCGATGGACTGACAATTCTCAAAAGCATCCAATCTCAGAAATCTTATTTTCCACGGCATTAAATAAGCTTAATGCAACGCGACATTTCATGCGTGGTACGGAGTGCTACCCGGTTCCGACGGAAGCCTGCTTCTACCCGGAGTATAGCTACGATACTAGAGTACCGATTAAAGAGTGGGATTATAAGAACCAAATTGTCCTCACGGGTTTTCCCGGATTTTCTTTTTTCTCTTGCTCCCACTTTTCGAATCGGGTTTCGTTTTCCATGTATCTCGATCCTTACGATTGTATAGTATGGATCGTCACACTTATCATGCTGCTCTTATCGACTTGTCTCCTTTCGTTAGGGTTTTACCTTTTGAACAATGAGCTCTACCCGCTAAAACTATTCTTGTACTTTTCCGGTCTCTTGATCGACGAGGTGAGCCACCTTCCGAAAAAATTGAGCACTGCGCTTCCCTTCCGATTCTTAAGTTTTCCCTGGTTCCTGATGGGCATGCTTCTAAGCACGTGCTACCTAACCCGATCTACAATTTTCGTTAAATCCACCCAAAAATAACTGAGTTGCAGAATTGCAACTGATGGCCGTTTTTCGAACGTGGGTTTCAACAACTAACACATCAAGAAAACCACGGTGGGTTTCACGTTATTTTAACGTGGAAAGTAACAATAAAATAACCGTGGCATTTGCAACAAATCCACAGTAATGTTTACTTCAAAACCACGGTGGCATTCATGGTAATTTATGCAAAATATTAACGGTAGTTTTTTCGCAGTTCATTGGAAATAAAATCGCAATTTATTAACAATTTATATTATATTATTTATACTAACAATTTATTAAAGGAACAACAATTAATTTTTCATCCAATGACATCAACCAACATTTTGCTTCAACTTGGCTTACATTTACTCTAAAACTCTTTGACATTTTTGAAACCTGATGTATGCCTAAAATAGAACTGGAACTGGGATATTTGTACAGGTCTTCAAGCTTTTTGAATTTCTTACATACTATGACTTCACTATCTTTAATGTATTCTGATACAACAACAATAAACCCTGATTTTAACTTATAACAATTATCATTACGGGTTAGTTTAAACGAGGTAAAAGTTGTACACACAGGTTGAGACAAGAGAACATTTTCTTTCTCAATTATCCTTATCACAATTATCTCAATTATCCTTATCCTTCTCCTTCCTGACTGCAGTCCGAGGTTACACGACTAATTAAACTGATATCGCTATCGCTAACATCACTTGATTCAGTCCCTGAGCTATAATTATTATTATTAATTATTATTATTATTAATTTTGACAAAACACTGTACTATTACTATGTTGTGTAGACGACGTTAGTTCTTCATGTAATTCTGCAATATTTTTACGTACTTTCTTTGAAACTATTCTTCTTATATTTCTTGCTGAAAATCCGGGTTGACACGCCATGACGATATTACACTTTTATAAAACGGAAGAAATCTTTTGCTGCTTTTTCAATTATGTTGTCCGTTGCAGCAGGATAATTTTTTCTCACACTTTCTATTTAATCAAAGAGTACATAATTACTTGTAGTAACTATTGTGTTACAATAAAATCAAATAAATATGAAATAACGAACCAATTACAACCGAGAAAATTCCCAAAGGTTTTAAAGTAATTTTTCCTCCCTTTCCAGTGTAATTTATTTGTCGAGCAAGTTCAGGGCTGACTAATTTTTTAAACGCCCTTTTCGTATTTTTCTCAACAGTATCGCCTCCTTTTATTCTTAGGTATTCAATCTGGAAGATCAGAATTATTCAAAATTGGTACAAAATTATGAAATTGAATAATTAATCAAAAAGTTCGAATCTGACCAATAAATCTCGATTTGCGTCGGCAAATTTCAGCCAATTTTCAGTCTGTTCAAGGTGTTCTCTCGTCTCCAGATGATGATGTGGAATAGATGAAAAATCAGCTTCAACTTCCCCGTCGTTCGATATTCGGATATTATGTAGGGTTGCTCTTATCTCTAGAATTTCTGCGTTTTGGCGCTCAAGAATTTTGATAATTCTTGTATTATAACCTGCGACAAAAATTACATTATTTTGGTATTAAATGATATAACATGATAAAAACTGTAAAAACTAAGCAAAGATTTGCCTTCAATTAATTTCTTTAAATCATTTATAACTGCTGAAGCTGGCATTGGCCAAAAGCACGCCAATGTCTTCTCCTTCCAAGTTGACTACTTCTGGTAGATTTATTGAAGGAATGTTGTCGTTAATTTGAGTTGATAGTTGTACTTCAGTGCTTCCTAAGAGGATTGAAGTGAATGGTTGAAAACTTATTTTTGTTAAGCATTTATTAATAAACAAGATATTTTACCTTCATCGTTCATGGGAGGAGGTAAAACTAGAATGGAATTCTCTTCCTCGTCCTCGCTGCTGCTTAATGACACGTTTGGGTGCGACAATTCTCGATTATGTTTCTGCTTTCGGCCTTCCAAATGATTCTCTGACGCACTCTCAAGATTGGAAGTGTCCTCCGCAATCTTAACCTTCTCACAAGCTACTTTCCAAGTATCTGCAATTGAGATTATTTTTATTTAAATTATATAATCAATTACATTACTTTAATAATTGAACTAAATCGATGATATTCACCATATTTTCCAAGGATTTTCTGATACGTCTGTCTCCTCCAGGATGGGAGGGGATATAAATTTCCCTTTTTACTGAAACTTTTCAGTTTAGAAGCTGGTGGCCACAACACGAACTTTTCCTCCTCTTCCAGCCAAATCGTGGGAGCTATTTCTACAAATTTTTCGCCGTTACAGTCAATCTGTATAATACAAAATTTATTGACTGGGAGGGATGACATTTTGGAAATAAAATTAATTGAACTGACTTTGTGAGAGAGAAAGATGGAGTGGAGGCAAAAACTTTGGATTCCGCGCATTCTCTTTGTTAACATTCCAGGTTAAATCTGCGTTGTTTTTTCGTGCCATGTTTTGGTGAATACCACGGTTGTTATTTGGTTGAAATCCACGCAACTTTTCTCGTTGAAATTTTCATGAAAAGTTGCGTGAATTTTACTGTTATTTTTATGTAGCAGAATGGTTTGAAGAGTTAACAGTAATTTTTCATACTGTGGAATCACGTTAAAATAACAAATATTTTGCCACCGTTATTTGTTTCAAGTTGCTACCATTTTGCTACCACTTTGCAACAAAAATTGTAGATCGGGAAGTATCTTCATCACTAATTTAAACTCACCTCTCCCCGGGGAACGGGGTGGCACATATGAAAAAATTTCTTGTTCCGAAAAACTTCAAACAACCCTAGATTTCGGTATGGTCAAGGCCAGATGGGGTGCAACGACAGAAAACCGCGACAAAGACGTGAGTTTTGCAATTCCCTCCACTGTGAAGAACTTTAGCGGGTATTGCTACACAATTTTGTCTCCATTCATCCCAGAGTGGGGATTAACTGATCCTCTTCGAAATTACAAGTTTGCAGAATTCTTTTATTTCAGTATTTACCTTAGTTACAATCATTTAGTATATCCATCACATTTACTACGATTACTGTATTTCATGCTGAATCCAAGGATTCGCTGGTATCCGGAGAAATTAACGCATCTAGACAATAATGTAGCCTCGAATGACGTAAACTGGCTTATTGAGGAGGAAATTTTACAGTGTGACAGGTCGGCGTATAGCGGAGTATCTAGTGAGGTCGACACCTACTTTGAGTATCTTAAGAGGAATTATCCCGTTAAAAAATGGTATCGTGGAGAGAAAATAATTTTTGACCGGCCGGTCGGCTTTATCCTTGTGATTTGGCGGGAATCGCGGATGCTGCAATATTTTAAACAGTTTATGAGTTCAGGGATTTACAAGCAGGTGTCTCGTCAGGTGAGCTTGAACGCGACAATATTACGAGAAAGGGAGCTTAAAGGAGGGCAAAATGGGAAATTTCGGTATGAAACGACCTCATTTCAGGTGGTCAGGCTAGGCGGGAGTATTCAAACGATTTTCATTTTACTCGTCACGTGTCTGGCGGCGTGTGTCTGCCTGGCAGTTATCGAATGCAATAAGGTTTCATTGATTTGGGAACGATTTATTAAAACCGAGCAGTTCAGGCGTCACAAAGAAATACCGCGTAGAATTAATGTACGTCCGAATAATTGAGCCATCTAGCAATTAACATACCTCAAAATCTATATCATGCGAAGATATATAAAGGCCCGACTTGTGATGAAACACTCAAGACCACGGACTTTTGAGTGAAAACAATTTTTTACCAGGGATGCATACAAAGGAACGTTATTTATTTTCAAGCAAAATATTTACATCACTTCATCGGGACAAAAACGGTAAAAAGTTAATTCCTAGGTAAAATTGAATTCACGCCAAATCGCGTGACCATGTCGAAAATACAATGCTTGCTCAATTCATAATAAAAAACGAAGTACGAATTACCCAGAAAATTAGTACTTGCTAATATGTACATTTCATTACAAACACACTTGATACATTACTACTCGTTACCATATTTCCCCCGGAATCATCCTGAATTTGGACGACGACATCTTATTCGATGCAATGAAATCCATTATAATATTCGTAGATTCTGGATTTAACTAGAAACAAAACCCGTGAACAAGTTAATTAAGCACATATATTTACGTACGGAGCCAATAATTAATCAATTAATTAACTTTTAATCATACTCACGTTAAGCCCGCCAACAGTTGCTTAAACAGAACTATCTCATCTTCGGTAAAATTTCGTGTTAAGTGTCTCCCGTTATCCCAACGAAAACGGAGCGTCACAATTTCTAACGTTGCTAGCCCTGAAATTTAAATTTAAAGTTGAAATATGAAAATAAAAGAAATTTGCATATATTATGTAATTCAAAAGTGGTAATGAGAAATGCATACATAAATTTTTGTATATTTATAAACATTACGCCCCACCAACGCAAGAAATATCGTTAGCCACGTGGCGTAGCGGTCCACCCTTGTGTATGTAATTAAGGGGCCGTAAAAATATTATCTAAAGCGAACGGGGGAGGATGAGTTTAAGCCTCCAACGATATCGTGGTTCGTGCCTATGACATATGTTAAACCGAAGAAGGGGACTAGAAAATCGCGATTTTTGCGTTACATAATATATGAACGGCGCCTATTTGCAGTATTTTTTATACATACTGATCTACGGGGCTTTTCTTTTACACCCCGCCTGCAATGCCTGCAGCTACGTCATAGTCCTATTCAGACATGACATGTTGTGTTTTCATTCGAGGAATTTTGTCTTAAAATGATTCCAAATTGATTTGCATATATTATTATGAATTTTAGTGTGCAAATTCTTGGTACTTGTAAAAAAGTTCGTTCCACCGTGATGGATGCTGAATAATGATACATATGTCTGTACGACCATCATGTGACTTCAAGCATTGCAGGCGGGGTGTAAAAGAAAAGCCCCGTAGATCAGTATCTGACTAAGCTTTACAAATTCGCACTCACGTTTAAACAATTCCCTGCCTTGTAAAAGCCCCTCGATAAATTCCACCATTTCTGCCGGATATTCCCACATGGTTATCTTCAAATGTTTTAACGCAGCCCAACCCCGACACGACTTCAGCACGACGCTCACCTCCAATTTCTTCACTTCACTCTCCTCTCTCGCCAAAAAGCGAACCATCTCGAACCTCTCCACGTTCGGAAACGCGGTCGCCACTCCGTCCAAAAGTTTGTGATCATGCAGCTCCATAATCTTCAAGTTCCTTACGCTTGGCAAAATCTTCTTCGCTTTACGAATTCCTTGCAAAACTTCATCCACACTTCTCACCTGTTTTCTTTCTCTTCTTCCAATCACCAACGTTTCCAGAGCAGGCATCATTTCAATATTATGCAAAACATCGGCACCTCGAAACATTTCGACACTACGGTTCGAAAACTTTCGTAACTTTGGCATCCTGCTGGGTAATCTGATTTGAGACGGGTTTAAGAACTCGTAGTGCTCGGAGGGTGGGAGCCGATGAGTCTTTTCAAAGCCAAAAGATAGGCTGACCAATTGTCCCCCGACTTGATGCATCATTTTCGATAGCTTGGAAATGCTGTTTCTGTCCGTCATTTGACTTAGTGCGACATCATTAAGAGGGATGGTTAAGGATTCGAGACACTTGGAATTTGCAAAATCTGGGTAGAATCCCCACGGAATGGTGAGCACTTTTAAATTTGGCGAGGCGTTGACAACCAATTGAATGAATTTGGCGAGAACTTTGTGAAACTGGATTTGTGGTTCGTAATTCCAACAAATGAAGGTGAACAAGGTCATATTTGGTTTTACTGACAGAATTTGGTCCCCTCCAGGTGGAAAAAGGTCTACATCTTGTGCTTCAGAAAAGAAAGCTTCAATCCGCAATTGTTTCAAATTTGGGCAGCAATTTTTCAAAACTTGACACAGAGATGTTAGGAGATCTTCCTCGTCAATGCAGAGGTCCAAGATTTCTACCCGATCACTAAATTTATCGCAAAGGTCGATCATACGATAGTTAAACGAAGGGGACAAGAGGGCGCAATTGTGGGCGCTGATGTGTTTCGCGAGTCGGGCATCTAATGTGAAACAAACTCCGAAAAATGGGACGGTTTCGTCATCATCACCATCTTCGTCGTCTTTATGGTGCAGGTTTAAAGCAAGTCTTGAGTTTGGAAGGGACAGGACCATTTCGTTCCAAAAGCGACAAACCAGTCGACAGCTTTTCAACGGGGTAGTGGCGTGTTTTAATATTTCTGTTAAAATCTGCAATTTTTTTTTGAAGTATTGAAATTTCCAAAATTATAATTTTGAAATTGGGATTAAGATTACGATTAATTCGCTTACGACGGGATTATTTAGCGCCTTGTCCTCCGCACTTCTCGCCCATGGAGGTGGACACTCCATTTCGCCACCGAGATGAATTGATGTCCAACGGAAATTCTGAAAATGCCGAGGGAATATTTCTATTTCAGAATTAACAAGTTCATCAAGTCGTTTTAATTTAGCAAGGCCCGATGGGTAGTATCTTAGGAGGGGAGCTTGCGAGGTTGATAATAACAGATCCTGATGCCCTTTGGATATGTGGTAGGGTCCCATGAGTGTACTAAAACCCTGAAGTGGTTTGACTCCATGGCCACATTTGCGCCCGCCACACCCACTCAAAAATGTCCAAAAAACGCTTTCACCCCAGTTTTCACTCACTCAAATCCACGTCAAAAATCCAATTTTACTCGGATTTTGAAATTTCTTTCATCATTACACTCCCAGATAGTTGCTTTCTTCAATCCAATATCAAACCCAATTTTTCGAAATTTTTAGTATTTTTAAAATTTGAAATTCTGAATGAGGATTGTTGTAGTAATCAACAACTCAAATTACGCCTGCGAAATAATCATCAGCAAAATTGAGTTTGATATGGGATTGAAGAAAGCAACTATCTGGGAGCGTAATGGTGAAAGAAATTTCAAAATCCGAGTAAAATTGGATTTCTGGCGTGGATTTGAGTGAGTGAAAACTGGAGTGAAAGCGTTTTTTGGGCATTTTTGAGTGGGTGTGGCGGGCGCAAATGTGGCCATGGAGTCAAACCACTTCAGGGTTATAGTACACTCATGGGACCCTACCACATATCCAAAGGGCATCAGGATCTGTTATTATCAACCTCGCAAGCTCCCCTCCTTTAGCATTGGTAAATACAAAATGCATAAAAGATAGTATTAGTGAGGGCTCTAGCGACGAGTAATTAACCACCACGATATAAAAGATACAGAAAGAGATGTTCCACGTCACTCACAGATGGAGTAGGAGTTAACTCTGCGAGTTTGCCATTTAGTTTAACATTGAGGGCCTCTGGCGACCTCTCGTATGTGACGTGGAGAGTCATCCCCCTTACTTGCTTAACAAAGAGCAGAGTGTTTCTTCTAATTCTTTATATTCTATGGCAAGGCCTTTTTAATTATTAAAATATGCAACAAATTCTCCGTAAAGGGCGTACCATTGCTTTGAAATTGATCAATATTCCCGTTATTTATACAATTAATTTTAATTTTAATGAATGGAAACAAATGTGTAATTTACACAGTGTAAAGAATAAAGAAATGCACTTTTGCTATTGTCGTGAACAACTGCTGACTAAATTAAGTCGTTTCCATTTCCCGGGAAGGGGCAAGTGGTCCGGCATAAAGTATGTCGTCAATTTTTGGTGAAATGCGACTTAAGACCCTCTTGGATGACGCGTTGGCGCGTAATCTCACTTTACCCCTATCCAATGTATTTAAATGCAAAAGTCTAAAATCGAATCAACTTAATAAGTTTTGAGACAAATTCAACGTTTGATACTTTAATGTAAATCTAATTTTTGGTACTACAAACAAGTCGTTTTGAAAAAAATTATTAAATTCGTTTTCGCAGAAATTTATTGTGAAAAGATGGCAAATAAATTTATTAATTTTTTTTCAAAACGACTTGTTTGTAGTACCAAAAATTAGCTTTACATTAAAGTATCAAATGTTGAGTTTATCTAAAAACTCATGAAGTTGATTCGATTTTAAACTTTGCGTTTAAAGACATTGAATAAGGGCAAGGTGAGAAAAAAACTCAATGACGGTGTAACAAGAACCTTAAGCATATCGATCCAATGTCCATTGTAAAGTCGTTCGAAATCGGTCACCCGATTGCGTAGGATGTACATTTAATTTACATATATGGGTATAGAGGATCCTCTATTTATAATTTATAGAGGTATCCCATCCAATTCTACCGTGTTGTAGCATTTATTCTGGTCGAAGCAAATTTCCTCCAGTGTCGGTACCGTTTTTATTACAAGAGCGTTGATACCGCAAACTGAGCAGGATTTAGTCTGTTTGCGTTTATCTGACGGAAACATTGTTACCCTTCGGTGATGAGCTTTTGTTAAAATACATACAAATTTGATACATACAAATTGAAAAAATTTTCCAGTTGCGTCTCCTGGTAAAGTTGTTGGTTAGATCGGGGACCCCGATTCGGGGTTCTGGCGTTATGGCTCGGCGGATATCATGGAACTTGAATATGTATTTAAATACTGGGCGAGAATACAATTTTATTTTGATATTTTCACCTGTATCCGCCGAATTCTGCATTGAAATGAAATGAATTTGAAAGCAAAAGAATGAAATCCTTCAATCAACAATCAAGACCACTGACTTTTGGACATGCATATTTACAAGAGAACCTTGATTATTTATTCATGCAAAATATTTACATCATGCACAATTTTAATCCGCGCAAAAAGTAGGCAGGTTAATTTCCAGGCAGAATTGACATTATAATTTATTCTACCGGTACGATTTCCCACATGATGTGGCTCCCATTACGTGACCATTCTTTCGAAAATGCAATGTTTTCTCAATTCATTAAACGAGGTATGAATTACCTAATAAAGTAAGACTTATTGGAACATTTCATTAAAAAGAGGTATTTACAACTTGTACCGTACAAGATTACTAATCTTTACTAGTGCGATAAAAAAACACTTGATACATTACTACCATATTCCCCCTCAATCAACTTAAATTTGGAGGAAGACATCTTATTCGATGAAATGAAGTCCAGTATAATATTCGTAGATTCCGTGCTTAACTAGAAACAAAATAAATTCGTAAAAAATCCTTAATCCAATAAGCCTACGTATATACAAAGTCAATACTAAATTAATCCTGTTATTAACTTTTAAGGGGACGTTCGTAAACTTCATAACGCAATTGTTTGGTTTTTTGGACACCCACCTACCCCCTTTAACATGTGTCACTTAGGCACGATATCATTGGGCTCTGACCACCCACCCACCCCCTTTGCGTTACGAAGTTTACGAACGTCCCCTAATCATGCTCACATCCAGACCGCCAATCGTGACTAACAATGCAAGTCTTTTACGTGTACAACTCAGATCTGGTTGGGACCAATTTTATTTTGTTCACCACAAAAAATAAGGATACCCGTATTTTTTGATTTTTCATAATGCGCTAATTTGAGCGCGGAGCGCGAATTTTAAAACATTTTTCAGCCAAAACCTCGGTTTTTAAAAATTCTGTAAATTTTCGAATTTCAGTCCGAATCCAAAAATTCGAAACCATGTCTCTTCAGAATGACTAACCTGACTTATGAAAAACCCAATTGTCTCAAAATTTGATTTTCAAAATTTTTTGCCAGTTTTTGAAATTCATTAAAATTATAAACTCCTTCAAATTTTTAATTTTTCAAAAAATAATGCGTTTGGATTTTTCATAAGTCAAGTAAGTCATTGTGAAGATACATGTTCTCGAATTTTTGGATTTGGGCTGAAATTCGAAAATTTACAGAATTTTTAAAAACCGAGGTTTTGGCTGAAAAATGTTTTAAAATTCGCGCTCCGCGCTCAAATTAGCGCATTATGAAAAATGAAAAAATACGGGTATCCTTATTTTTTGTGGTGAACAAAATAAAATTGGTCCCAACCAGATCTGAGTTGTACACGTAAAAGACTTGCATTGTAAGTCGATCTTATCCAGCACGAGAAGTAGTTGCTTGAACAGAACCATCTCGTCCTCGGTCAAATTCCGTGCCAACTGTCTCCTAGTTGCCATACAGTGACGACGCGTCACAATTTCCATCGTTTTTAGCTCTGAAATTAAAGTTGAAAGTTGAAGTATGAAATTAAAAGATGTTTGCACATCTGTATTATACTAATTTAAAGTGATGATGAAATGTATGCATCAATTTATACATAAATATAGTAATTATAAATAATGCAAGCAATAAACGCCGCAAAGAGGCACATCCTGAACCACTTCAAGTGGTCCACTTGGCCGTTCATAACTTACGTAACACGAGGGGGGTCTACGTCTACGATGCTTAAGATATCCTGCCTATATGTTACATACCTATTAAAGAGCGGAGGGGGGTCTAAGAAATTGTGATTTTTACGTTACATAATTTATGAACGGCGCCTACTTTCAGCAAGTTGTTCATACATACCTGACCAAGTTTTAAGAAATTTGCACTCACGTTTAAACAATTCTCTGCCTGGTAAAAGCCCCTCGATAAATTCCACCATTTGTACCGGAAACTCCGCCAGCGTCACCTTCAAATGTCTCAATCCTCTCCAACCCTGACACGCCTTAAGCACGACGTCAACCTCCAATTTCTTCACTTCGCCCCTCTCCTCCCTCGCCAACAGGCGAACAACTTCTAACATCTCCACGTTCGGAAACGAAGTCCCTACTCCATCCAAAAGTTTAGGATCGTACAGCTCGATAAGCTCCAACTTCCTTACAGTTGGAAAAATCTTTTTCTTCTTTAAAACACCTCGCAAAATGTCATCCACCCCTCTCAACTCTTTTCTTTCTCTTCCAAGCACCAAAGTTTCCAGAAAGGGCATCATTTCTATATTTTGCAAGAACTCGGCACACCGAAACATTTCGACGATATGGTTGGAAAACTTTCGAAGTTTCGGCATCCTTTTCGAAAAGGGTAATCCGATTTGAGAAGAGTTTTCGAAATCGTACTTTTCACACAGTGATAACAGACATGTATTTTCATCGCCAAAACACAAGCTGACCAAGCGGTCCTCGACCGTGAGAACCATTCTCGATAGTTTTGCAGCGTTATTTTTGCTCGCAAATTGACTTGGGGAGACATCATTCAGGTCGATGGTTAAGGACACGAGACATTTGGAATTTGCCAAATCTGGAAAGAATCCCCACGGAATGGTGAGCTCTTTTAACTTTGGCGAAGCCTTGACCACTAATTTGACCAGATTAGTGAGAGCCGCGAGTAGGTGGATTTTCGGTACCAAACTATAGCCAGTGAGGGTGAACACGGTTAAATTTGTTTTTTTGAGAAGAATTGGCTCCTCTCCTCAGGTGGAAAAAGATCCACACACTCTAAATAAAAATGAGCAAAATTTACCCAAGGTTGGGTAAAAAAGAGGATGACACAACTAAAAGGTAAAATTTACCCAACATTGGGTAAATTTTACACAACTTTGGATAAATTTTGCACAACGTTGGACAAATTTTACTCTCTAGTTGTGTCATCCTCTTTTTTACCCAACCTTGGGTAAATTTTACTCATTTTTATTTAGAGTGCATGTTTTGCTTCCCGTAAGTAGATTTCAATTCGCAATTGTTTCAAATTGGGGCAGAAATTCTGCAAGACTTGACACACCGAATTCAAGCAACCTTCCTCGCATATGTACTGCAGTTCTAAAATTTGCACCCGATCGCTGAATTTTTCGCAAAAGTGGAACAATCTATAGTCAAAGGAAGGTGAAGAAAGCGATGCATTGTTGGCGCTAATTTGTTTCGCCAGTCGGGCATCTAATGTGAAACATTGTTGGAAAAATTGGACCGCTCTAGCACTATCGTCTTCGTCGATGTGGTAATCTTCATCTTCAGGGATGGGCAATCCCAACAATTTCGATGGATTACGGATTACAGATTAATTAATTTTAAACTTCTCATGGGATTACTGGATTGGGATTACTTCGTTCCTGAAATAATGTGGATTACTTGTTGGATTACTGGGATAAATTAATGACGTGGATTACGGATTACGTATTACAGTAATCAGATTACGGATTATTATCTGGATTACAAAAATCTATATTTATGTATCAAGGGGTGAATAGAAGCGAAACCCCTTTATAGAAGTGTTGTCCACAGGTCTGTATCCACGATAACTTTAGAACGGTTTCGAATTTCAACATGCGGATTACTTTAAAATGTTAATTTTTCGTGGATTACTGGATTACGGATTACATTCAATGTAATCTGATTAAAGTAGTCCTGGGATTGCCCATCCCTGCACACAATCAGCAATTAAATTCACTCACTCAGAACTTTAATTATTTATTAGCTCACCCTGCGTATTGCGGTGCATCGAAGTCAACCGGACAGAATTTCTACGCGCCAAAATCACGTGCCCATTTGATTAACATTGTAGGCGGGCCGAAATTCAAATCAAATCCATCCGGTTGACTTCGATGCACCGCAATAGCATGAGAGCTATTGAATTCCTCTTGTCCGTCTGTCCGTCCGTCCGTCCGTGTGTTCACGAGTTTTTTGCATCAATTGATGCTAATTAAAAATCCCCATGTCCATTCTTGGACATCTTAATCGTAACATTGTTATCGAACAATCCGTGACGCAATTGGTGCGAATCAATTCAGAAAATCCATTGGGAAACGACTACAATTTTGGAATTACTAGCACCTTTGGGGTGAAATAATCGGTTATCGAAAATGATGCGAAATAATTGGGATAATCTATGTAACACGCGCCAAAAGTGTAGAATAACTGGAAGAAATAATTACACAATTTTGATCTATCAGTATGCAAAGGGTGCGACTCAGTTCCGATTCACCTCCCCGTCAACGATCGTCGGGTAAAAGGTATCCACCCGCAGTTGCTCCAAAGCAGGAAACACCTTCGTCAATCCGTCCACCACCCTGGGGTCGTACATATCGCGAAGCGTCAACTTCTTCACACTGCCCAAAGTCTTCTTCGAGTCGCACATATTTTGCAAAATTTCATCCACACGGGTCGACTTGTCCAAGGCGATCGCAATTTCCACGATTTTCAAAGAGGGCATCATTTCGATATTTTGAAAGAGGTCGTCACATTGAAAAACGTCGATAACATCGTTTCGAAAATTTTGCAATTTCGGTAGCTTTCTAGGCAACTGGAATCTGCTTCGAGGTAAAGGTAACGTTTCGACTAGGGAAGATCCGTTTATATTGGCGAAACTTAGGCTGACGAGCTCATCCCCTACTTGACCAAGGAGTCTGTGCAGTTTTGCAATGTTTCCGTCTCCATGGATTATATCGACTGGATCGACGTCATCCAGTACTATGGTTAAGGAGTTGAGACACTTAGAATTTGCAAAATCTGGAAACAATCCCCATGAAAGAGTGATCCCTTTCAAATTTGGCGAGGCTTTGACGACGAGCTGAACAAGACTGGCAAGAAACGGGGTCACTTTTCTCGAAGTGATTGACAACAAGGTCAAACTTGGTTTCGGTTGCAGAATTTTTTGCAATCCTGCGAGATCAAGATCCTTTCCTTCCATAAATGAGGCCTTAATCCGCAATTGTTTTAAGTTGGGGCAGCAATTTTTAAAAATTTGATACACTGATTTTAGGCAGGTTTCCTCCTTGATGGAAATCTTCAAAAGTTGCACAAGATCACTGAATATATGGCAAACGTGCATCAGCCTCCAGTCCAAGGAAAGGGTGTCAGTTTTGGCGATAATCCGCTTGGAAAGTCGTTCATCTAATGAGAAACACAGTTCGAAAAATTGGCCGGCTTCGTCACAATCTTCTTCGGCGTTATGGTTAAGCATTAAAACAAGTCGTGTATTTGGAAGGGAGAGAACCATATCGTTCCAAAAATGAGAAACCAGTCGACAATTCTTCAACGGGGCTGATGCACATTTAAAGATTTCCGTGAGAATCTGCAAATTGGAAAAATAAATTTATCTTAAAATCTGCAAGCACTTAATTCTTTGTAATGTGGTTCAAGTTATTTTGGCTTAGGGCCCGTTCATATATTACGTCAACATAATATAGGGGGAGGGGGTCGAGCAAATGTTGACGATTCTTGACGGGGGAGGGGGTGGGGGGTTTGGGTATATTGACGTCAACTTTTTTATTAGCACAAAATTGGATTTGCTGCATCGCGAGAAATTTTTCCCGGACCTTGGCACACAAATTTAACCGTTTTTTTCACGTTTTTTTCTTTGTTTTAATTTTTTTTCAATTTTTCTCACGTTTCCCCATTATGAAAAAAAGTTGACGTCAACATTGGGGTGGGGGGAGGGGGTCAAGCAAATGTTGACGATTGTTGACAAAGGGGGGGTGGGGGTCGAAAAATCGGATTTTTTTGATGACGTAATATATGAACGGGCCCTTATATACAATCGGATTATTCAGTGCGATCTCTTGCACGGTCATTTCCTCTCGATTATCCATTCCAGCGGAAGACAAATTTTTGGTTAGAGTAGCAAAATTCCAAGAAAGATGTTATCCTATTTCAAAATATTTTTCTATATGGAGAGGCACGTTATTTACATGTGTGGCTAAATTTGAGTTCCCCGCTTGCTCGCTTGTTGACTTGCATTGTCTCACAAATTGCCAGCATTTTCTTTCGGAACTTTGTTGCAAAAGTTTTTACATAAATATTCTGCCGTCCTGAGGGTTCGAGGGGCCTTCAGTGAAATTTCGTCGAGCCACACCACATGGGGGGCGAAGTGGCCCCCCGCTTGACCTTTAACATTAAAATTGGCTTAGATTCTAGATCTATAAGTGGTTATAGTTTGAACCTTTAGTGTACCACAACGCTGGGCTCAGTATGGCGACCGTTGGAAAACCCCTTTTCGGCCCTTTTCAATGGCTCATAACTTCGCTAGGTGGATCGATAGAAGTTAGCGGTTGGGGCGATAACACATTCTCGAGATTCATCACCTGCTAAAACGGTAGACCCACTCTTCCCCCATTCGAAGACATAGGCTTTTGAATTTCGGCGTGATTCAGGACATACCCACATTGGCGAGATTTATGTGACGACACAATCCAAAATATGTTCGATCGTATCCATATGTACTAGACTAGATGATATAATCACATACATATGTACATATGTACATACTTACAGATCTGGACAGGATGACGATGAGGAGGTAAGGTGAGAATCGCGATATATGTATTTTTGTTCGGGACATCATTTGCTTTGACAATTAATTTTCTTGACCTGCGGAGGCCATAACCAAGCGGTCACCTCTTATATACGAAAAGTCGGATGCGAATGCGAAAGCATTCGGCCTACGCGATCAAAATCCTTTTTTTATTGTTTTCCCAAGAATTTTAATCTGAGCTGTATGCACACACTTGTATACATATTTCTCTCTGAAGTTTTCATATCATTTTTTTATCCATGCATTTCAACAATACAGAGGACAGGCTGCGTCTGGTTGCACAAGTTTATGTAGAGAGGAGTCTAGTGCTTCACCGAAAAAATGAGTCGAAGAGGTCATGTGTTTCTCTTCGTCTCTTTAAAATGCAGATAAGTATCATATTGGTTATGCATTGATTGATGTTGGGCTTTCCATCTCTCTCTCTCTCTGCCCAAAATGCACATAAGAGTGCATACAAATACATAAATAGTGCTTATTCATTGAGGATGGTTTTCCATCTCTTTCACTTTCATGCAGCTTCTGATGCTTTGTTTTGCACAATGCAATTCATATACATACATATGTGCATAGTAATCTTGCTGTTCCAAAAAACATTTAGCTTAATTACTTACATTGCTAGGATAATTAAAATTCATTGGTAATTGTTAATTACTTGCTGTATTAAATTACTGTATTAAATATGCATACATAAATCTCTAATTAAATTATGTGACACTTGATACTTATGCATAACTTTCATTGTTTTCTATTTAAGCATTTTAGTGTTGAGAGCTATTTACAAAAGCATAAAATTTCATGGGGAGAAATTCAATTGTAATTTGAGCAAAGCGTAAGCATAGATCTTGAATCAAAATTTTTGCCTACGCTTTGCTCAAATTACAATTGAATTCCTGCCCTGGATAACAAATCCACGTACGGACTAATAGTGATAAGTGGAAAGTTCCGTTATTAACAACAAATCAAGTTATTCCTGTCCTCCATGTTAATTAGTTCCGAAAATTTAGATCTAATTAATTGTTTAATTAGTAATTACTTCTGAACAAAAAAAAACAATTAATTTTTAATTAGCTAATTAATTACTTCTAATTACTAAATAATTAACTTCGCCATGCTCAAAACTTTTTATGAATTAATTTCAAAACATTTCAGCATGGCTAATGCCTCGAATAAATCGTCTTTCAGCGAATGTAAAATGTTGAATTATTTTGAAATTTAAAACAAATTACGCACTACCTTAAGATGGCTGTGGAAATTAGAGCTGACCTTCATTGTACCGGTAATCGCTTTATTTGGACAAATTTTACGAGCAGTCATTACTTTGTTTCTGTCAACTTTTTTAAAAGTATACCATCCATTCAAATTATCAAACAAGTTATTGAGATTCTATGCAAGCGTGTCCATTATATTCAAAGATATATCAAATATATATTGCTATCTCGTTGTTTTAATACAAAGGTTTAAAGTTGCAACTACAAGTGTAATAAAAGCTAAGACGTTGATAAAACACGCATGGTATATTTGCTGCCGACAAAAAAATTTTTTAAAGGCTAAACAAGAAATATGCATTGAAAACTTAATTTTGTTTAGAAAAAAACAAATTAATTAGTAATTGGTTTGTTGATCATTTTAATTAATTAGTAATTTTAATTAGGTAGTATTCTACTAATTAACTTTAATTAGTAATTAGTAGTTAGACAGACATTGCTATTTAATTAGCTAATTAATTAGATTGACTAATTAATTAGAAAGCCCTGGTTAAGTGAACGTACTAATATTAAGTATGGACTATTTAATCCTACTTAAGTATGTGTAACTAATATTTAAAGGCTAATTAACATCTTGACTTAATCTTGACTATAAGGTAACATCGAAGAAAGTCGATTGGAATTTTCAGGAATTTTGAGTAGAGGTTTGGTGAGGGTGTAACTCGAATCTTGGAAAAAATTGAAATCCTGCATCTTAACCAGAATCTACATATTTGTTTCACAGGAAAGTAAACAAGAGTTCGGAAAATATTAGTGAAACCTTGAAATGTTTTGTTTACCTCTAATTTTACCTTTTCATAAAATTGATACACCATTGATATATCTAATTATGAATGACCGTTTTTTGACAGTATGTATTCAATTAAAACGTATTCAAATCTATTTTCCGGTTTTTTCCTAGACGTCAAGTTTCAGGACTTGAATGATTTGACATTCCAAACGTGGATTTACTTTAGTTTTAGCGTCTAAACTAAAGGAGGAATGAGTGAGAATTTAAATTCTAAGCTGGTCTTATCATTTTGGCTCGCCTTCATAGTTTTAATTCATTCCTCCATACCCACGGTAATTCCAAGCTTATTCAACCCAAACTTACCATCAGAACTGGTAGCCATATCACTCATCACCGCGCATCATTCGACTTGAATTACCACGAACTGAGCTGCTTACAAATATCATAGTGGTCGTGGAATTAAAACTCATACCCGTACCATATTTTCCGCACTTTCTTCTGACAAGTTGTAACTGGTGTTTGCAACTGGTTTTGATGGCGACAACTACAAACTCGTTCCGAGTAGTTCTCAATTGATAAAATTTTCATGAACAGAAACGACATTTTCATGTTACTGTCAGGAGAGAAAAAGTGGTTAATAAATTATATGAAGGTCAAATCTAAATCATATTGTCAAGTTGTGTCACAGTTTAAATAAATTATTATTATTGCAAGATTATCCATATTTTCAAGTATTTATACATATGCATGCATACATAAACTTGTAAATATATCAATTGTGTACACATTTACCAGGCTACAAATGTGAACGGCTTTATTTCCGCTCTTTAATTAGTAATGCTTCCTTATTAACTTGCAAAATGGCACAAAACCGCACAGACGCGGGGTTGTTTCTGACTGCTGAGGCTAAAAATTGCGTACTCTTGAGCTTTAACTTAAAACAATATAAGGGCATTCACACTAACCTCCACAAACAATCGAGACAATCGAACATTCGTATTTTTGTCCACCGTCGTAAATACAGTGCTTCCTACGCCGATTGGGATTTTTAGCACGTCAAAACGTCTAACATCCCTGAGATAGCCAAGTCTGACACCTCGTCGCATCCCTCCCACGATCTCTACCCCTTTAAACGCCTCGAGTAACTCGACCACGTTTTTGAATATCGAGGCTGTCTTGGTTAGCAGTGTTTTTGCTAAGAGGAATCCAAAAATCCCCGCTGAAACTATGATAAGAACTAGATACCCGGGTAGAAGATGTCCCAGGCGAACTGAAACGAACGTTATCGTCACCAGAACTACCGTCGTCGCCAGTATCACAATTGACAAGGTCATATTTACAATATCTTCTACTGCATGAACGGCTAAGATCAGCATAGTGTAAACCCGAATGTGCCGATGAAATAGGCCAATTTGTATTCGCCGTCTATTGATTATGACAAGTTTCCCAAGCAGCCCGACGACAGTGGCCGCTGTGTAAATAATTATGTAAATTGATCCCAATACTATAATCAAGAGACGTTCACCCTCATAAAGCGCTACTGTCATGGTGACAAATCGGCCAGACAAGATAACCACCGTAAGAAGTGGTTCACTATGGAAGGTCAAGGTACGCAGAAGAATAGAAATCATGGGCCACGAGGTCATCAGATAAGATAGGACGTAGGATTGAGGATCGAATCCGAGAATCATGCAGATGAAGGTCCCAACTGGTGTGAAGAGATAACCAATCCAAACGAATACTTTTAGACCAAAAAGGATGAATGCGTCTAGCGGGGTGTGAATGTTTATATGGGCGTGGCGACATTCTTGAGTGGCTAAGGAGAGAAATGACAGTTAACATTCGTGAAGAGATCATAAACCAGCTTCATCAAGCATAATCATTTATGAAGACGTAATTGAGCATTAATTAATTATCCTTAAATTAAATTCATCAAGATGGCAAAATTACTACCACCCGCCGATGCAAAGTGGTCCGGATTGCTTTATTTGTTTGCCAAAACCTCTAGTTCCCCAACCATTCCATTTTTTCGAATTCTGCCTTCGGGAATCGAGATGAAGTTCCATGAGGCATAAGTAATGCAACTTTTCATGACCACCACGCCCTCTTGGGGGTGTGGTCACAGGTCAATATTTATTTTCTCGCATTACCCCATCAAGTGGGGTGTCATTTGAAAGGACTACTCAAGCTCTAAACAACCTCGACCATTATTGGGACATTACCGGCACACCCACAGCCAGGGGGTGTGGTCAAAATCTGAATTTGAAAGTTTTGTTTCGATAATTTTGAAGATGTATTTTCATGGAATGACAATATTCTATAGTTTTATTAAGTATTTCTGCCCTCTAACTTAATTAACAAAGAAAATAGGACCACAATTACAAATTTAGTGATGCCTCCTCAGGGGGTCACCAATTCCTAAAATTCCCCACTCGAAATGAATTTTTTAGAGGGGTTTGTTTTATCATTTTTCTTTCCCCAAGGAGTGAGCAAGATATTTTGAAGCGATTGTGTTATTTGGAACACTCGAAAATTTCATACGTGCCAATGATTGCAGCACTCCAGATATTTTGTTTATGGCAATTTGCAATTACATAAATTCAAGTCTCTCTGGCTATTTGTAATGGTGGCAGCTGATGGCAGCAGTTTATGTAGATGAGATATGAGGGATTAATAATACATTCACGGTTCCCCAGAACAGCACAGGAATAGACAGGATTTTCAACTTGAAGTTATTCCCATTTAGCCCAATGTTATAAGGCAAGTTTAGACATACGCCACGCTATAACCACTCGAACAATTCAAATGAAATTTTCCAAAATTGAGCATCTATGTCAAAGCACCGAGTACCGAGTAATTCATAAAAATTGGGCAAAATTTAATAACAATGAATATCTCCCAGCGTAATCTACCTAATTTTGACGATACTAGTGTCGCTACAATTATGTAGACAGGTTTGGCGGAGAAATTTGCATACAAAGAGGTGAAAACGTGTCCTAAAGTTAATAAATTTTACACTTTCTAAATTCACTGCACGTTTTTTCCTATTGGGATACAAATATTTATCAAATATCTACAAATAATGGATAGATATTTGCATTAGGAGATATTGACTTATGAAATTGTGATATATTAACCACATAAATCTGTGATCAATTGAAATTAATTTGGTCAGAATCCACGAGCATACGTTTGGTGATATCCATTGCTGGCACAGTCCAAAAACAACTCGTTAATTTCGTCGTCACTGATTAATTTTGACTTAAAATACGCAAACATGTTACGAAGTATATTTTGCAAAACCCAAAATGCAAGAAAACTTCATGAAATCAGTTTCATGGACAAGATAATTTGTTAAAAAATGGCCAAAAAAATTGAGAAAATACTCGGCCGAGTGGAGCGACAATACCCGGCCGAGTCCGAGTAGTAAAAATACACGCCGAGTCGGCCGAGTACTTGGCCTGGCCGAGTACTCGGTGCATCCCTACTGAAGACGGTACCTTGTTTTCGAATCGGTGAGAATAGGTTTTGGCCAAGAAATTCAATATTCCGGACCACTGTGCGATGGTTCGAACTTGATGGAAGGAATTAAATATATAGGATCTAACCCCTATGGTCAATTCAAGTGCGTGGCTTTGGAAATTAAACTATTTATTAATTTAATCTACTGTTAATTAAAATTTCAAATACATGTTATGTGTACCTCTTTTCAGATCCATCTCTAACTGTAGCATCTCATTCCCCCAGAAAACGGATGTCTCCCTTCCTTTCACGAGCCATAAGTAATACACCTCTGACCCACAAATGGCAAGCACGATGACAAACCACCATGCCCAGATTCTCACGTCCATCGCAGGTCTTGGGGAGGATGGTGCCACAATGGAAATCGCCCACGCACAAGCCACCAAAATGCAAAGTAGAATAAAGAGGGGGAACCTTGTCTGGATCCAATCCAAGGGTCGCTTCACTCCTACCAGATGTAGCCTCCCTTTCCACTCGCGGATAAAAATTGGAGGCTTATACAAAAGCGGGTACCTGTCAACGTACAGGTTTTGTACGAGAAGCGCCATTCCATAATGCTGATCCATAATCTTCTTCGTCCAGCGGAACAATCGTAATTTCAGTTTGCTTTTCGAAGCAAGCTTTACCGCAGCGACGATTGAATATGCAGCTGTTCCGAACCCGATGGTCATTTGTGTCACGGATGACGATATTTTGTTATATAATTGTTGAAACTTAGGCGAAATGCGCTCGAAGGAGCTAGTTTTTTGACAAGCAGCATTGCGCAATTTGTGCCTTATTCACGAATAGGTATATGATTAGGAAATACGCAGCAGAGTCAAATTTCAATGTCCTTCAATCACTGGGTAAAATAGGAGTCGTCATACATAGGTATGAAAATTGATTTAGTGGTTGAATAATTTATCCAATATTTTTCAATTACTTGATTTACAGAACTACCGGACGTGACAAAGTGGTGAAAGGGATACCACAGTAAAAATAGTTTGGTGTCCAGGTATTTTACCCTCTGAAAAGTCAATAAGAAGGGCATAAAAATGAGAAACTTACACAGTACGTAAGAGGTAATCTAAATTTTAACATGTATAAACATGTATATTTTCTTCACCTACATTTATATTTTAAGGCCGGAATGTCTTCCCGACCGTCTCGCATAAATTAGCTTGACTAATGCCTTCCCAATTTTACTAAACTGATGCATATTTCACATTCTTTCTGAACACAGAATTCAATTTATGATATTGATTATTTACTACCGAAGAAACATTTATTTTATTAACTTCCTTTGAAAACAGGATTCAATTTCCCTATCACTCGGCAATTTCTTAGTATACGTCTCAATCAAATTACTTGCAATATACATAAAACATCTAAGGTTGGATTGGTTATTGAATATGTAGGTATTCGCCTGATATTTTCATGCTTGGCAATTTTGTATCGAAAAACCACATAAATGCCTAAATACATTTAAGTATTTCATCACATTTATAAATGGGATAAAATTGAATTATGTACATAGATCTACACATACCTTGATTCAAACAAAGTCCAACATAGTTTTCCTAAATCCCAACTGGACCTACATCGTAATTAGGCAATGACAATTTGAAAATGCGTAATATGTACATACATATGTAACTTGTATGCAAAAACAACATGACACATTTCAGCGAAAATTAATAACGTATCCCCTGTAATTAGAAAACACGTGTACGTAGGTAAATAAAAAATTAATTTAGTACCATGTATTAACAAACATTCCGGACTGTCTAAGCATTTACAAACATTTACATGGAAATTAGCATGACCATTTCGATAAACACATTGCAACATAATTTGACTTGTTGGCATTAATATGAGGACGGAAGCAAGTAAAAAAAATTCCCTGAAATTCCCCACAATTCAGAACTCCGTAAATAAATGTTATATGCACATGGTCGAGTTACACGTGTACATGTGTATGTATGTCATAACTCAAAGTTAAAAACATGTTTTTACCAAGCATATATACGCATCTGCGAAACACATGCATTGTTTTTTCTAGTATACATTATTTAACTAAAAAAAATGAGAAGTAGTTTTACAATCCATTGTCTGCTTACCTGCGAGAATTTTAAATGAGGTATTTTATAGACGTACTGTTAGATATTGGACTCAAATTTGCTGAGGAAGCCTGTCCTATTCATGCACCATGGGAAGCTGTTTATTTAAAAATTTATTGAAATTGGCAAATAGCATGCAACCATAACAAATAAGTTAGATAATTTCTGTGAATTCGATTGACAATTGATAAATACACCAGATGTTAGTTGGAAAATCACGCATAAATTAGATAGGTATAAAATGATGAGCAAAGTTGCAATCAACAAGAATACATCGCAAACCACCGGTTCCAATACATACATTTACCAAAATTGCTTACGTATTTTTTTTCGCTAAATCTTCAGGGAAGCAGAATTCTGAAAATTTTAAAGAATAATGGGAAAGACTAGAGTTTTCATGTTGTTGGCGTGCCTGGCCATGGTCTTGTTGGCGGCTGGGTGTGCAGGTATTTCAGATTTTTCGATTTTTTTGCCAAATCTGGTATAGTCTGGCGGGTGTTGATTTCTCGGTACAAAAATTTGCTACTGCATTATACCGGTCCGTAAAAGTTTGCTAAAACTTAAATATCGAGCTATTATTACTTGTATATACCAATTTGGTAGAGACATATCTGAATACCGCTTGGTATTAATTTAATACTGAATTTCTAAGAGTGTAATTGTTTTGCAGACGCGTTGTCTTGTCGGGCTCAAGGAGGTTCTCGTGGGAGCAGGTGCGTCTGGGGATCGTGTCCGTCGGGCTGGCGAAGTGTTTTTTGGGACTCGGGATGCCGCAGTGGTCAAAGGTGTTGTATCTGAAATTCAGACATGTTGGTCGCAATGGTTTGCTGAAAAAATCATTATATTTATGCCTTGTTCTGTTCTGTAAAAATTGAAAATATGTAGTTTTCTAAATTTCAAGCTAGTATATTCATTTTCACAATTTTATTAAGCATTATTCTAACACTATTCATATACTTTTATAATGTTTAATTGGCCCGATACTAATAACATTTTGAAAAGCTGACAATAAAACTTTTCGAGAAAATTTAACTGCACAAATACACAAATATGCAAAATTTGTATTATTTTTATATTCATCTTGGTTAAGCATGTAAATACATATGTATGTAAACTCTTAAAAATGTGATGTGGTGAAATCACATATGTACACATGCAATGCGTGATGGTATTGATTTAACATCTCCACAGAATGGTGATAGTTTGCGTGCGAGTGAAATTTTCATTACCACAATGGTTGATGGTATGTATATAGCATGTGGCAGAAGTGAATTAACACTTTTAAAAATCGTCTAGTATTAAAATTACTCGATACAAGTAAAAATGCAAAATTTATCCTGAATCCGAAATGCTTCTAACAGTTCGTAATGCCACTCATTACTTATCGGACGAATTCGTATCCGATTGAGCATATTATTTTGGTCGCAAAAGAAATACGCTCTTTTCCCGCTTTCTCTGCCACAGATTGCAAAATTTTGTTGAAACTAGTTTGAAACCGTGCAAATTTTTGGACACCTGACCTCGGGAAGACTATTGTTGCCGGAAGACCAAAACTTTCCAAACCCAGGAGGTTGTGGGACATTTTACGGCTTTTTATTTTAGGAGCATGTTTGACTTTTTTCTCCTTCAAGTATATGGTCACAATTTTGGTGTAATGCCGCGTTGATAAGTCGGGCCAAAATTAGACACCGTATGTTTTCTGATGCTTATTGGTCAAGGGTAATAACCGTTTTGTTACAAACTCCCGGAATCACATTTTCTGGTCATAGACACTCTTGGTTTGTGGGGTTCCAAAATATCCCCAAACTCATCCTTGGGTAGAAAAATGAAGCAGTTTCAGGAGATCTTGCTATTTTCTTTAATTTATTTCCATGATCAACTTCATTATGACCTATTGCATTGAAAAAGTTGCCTCCCGGAAATTGAGATGGATCAAATGTGACCTAGGTTCCATCGCCAGTGACCACCAATTTCTACAAGCATTTTTTGTGCACTTTTTGTAAACCAGTTTCTGTTAATTTTTCATGATCCTTGACATAATTAGAAAATTTTTTCTTTGTGCCAGCGGTGAAGCCTAGTTGATGGGCTTCAACATGGAACACGGTAGAAGGATCGATTTCCAACTATTGACCAGAATTTCTAAGGAATATGGCAACTTGCATGTTGAAAATAATGCAAACGCAACATACCTCTTTAGGGGAAGATATCATGGGGGTGTGACATTTAGAGTGCCTAAATCTTACTTCAGCATCCTGCTTATACCTTATAATACTACGGTAGATTGTGAATTTAGAAGTCCTTCAAGCAGTGAATTTGTTCTGCAATTTTTTCGTATTTCATTCAGCCTCATTTTTGTGGCAGTGAAAGCACGCTTGGCGAGTTCTGACTTTCACCCCTCAGCATTTTGTTAATTGAAGTCCGATCGTTTTCAAACTTTGGCGACTTCGGACATCAACATTGGTATTTCCAATTCCATAGATTTGAATTTTATGGATTAGCGGGTTTTATATTTAGCGTCTCATTTTGTAGTGTTAATTTACTTCTAACACATGCCTTACTTTTATTACTACACTGTAATGTTCTTAATTAGCGTCCCGGTGAAGTCACTCTGGTGGTTGATCATTCAATACGATTTTGCGAGTAGTATATGCATACGTTATACATTTACAGATGCCCACGTCATTATATGGCTTATCTTGACGTTCATGAAGTTATCAACTCTGGCAGGAAAAATTTCCACGTCGTGCAATTCCAAAATTTATTCTCTGCTTTGATATGAAATTTTGGAGGTCACATTGCAAATACAAAGTGTATTCAGTTGAATGAAATACCTAGTACTGCCATAAGTTTTGACCACTACATAAATAAATGTAGTGGACTCAGTTTATCGAATTTTGAAAAAATAACGATGTCACGAGAAAGCCCATTAAATTCCCTACAAAATATACTGGGCACTTTTCCAAATTTCCTCCTTTCGAAGCTACAAGAGCCAAAAGTTTAGGTATCAAAATCCCACTTGCGGTACGCACTCATTTCAAGGAATATTAGTCTGATTTCTAAGCGACAGATTTTTTCTCGGATTTCAAACTTGTGTGGGGTTTAGCACATGTATCTAGCTTCAGTTTGGACCACATGTCATATTCCAGAAGCTTGAGGTTCGGCGACAGTGAATTTTGTTCTTGATCCGAAATGGAGTCAGAAATTTTGGAATTCTACCCTCTTTTTACGAGTTTGGCCTTATCAGAAGGTCCTGAGCCCTGCTTGAATGTCCAGTCGCTATTTTTTAACAGGGTGTGGTCAAGTGGTTCTCCTATTCACTCGATGACTTCAAAAAATATTTTTTGACAAGAAATTTCACCCCCAGAAGAAGAAAATTCACTTTTATGATCAAATCCAATCTACTCCGAATAAAAAAATCACAGAATCTGGATGGTGGGCCCGATTACTATTTTTAAAAATTTTACGAATAATATGGACTGGTGTGGTGTGGACACAGCGCTTTTGCTTATTTTATATGGCCTCAATTGTCAAAGTTTACTTATCTTTTAAAAATACTTATTTCCAATTTTCAAGCGCGTACCGCATGAGCAGTGCTCGGCTTTTGAGAGTTCTATTTTTACTTGGCATAAAGTTAGCAAGCGTTTCTCTTCACATCTTAAAGACATAAGTCCAAGGTCGAGTTTAGGGGACTGGGACGTAGTTTGACTTAGCCCGTTCATTTGTAGGGAAATTTTTCTTAGGGTGCGGCATGAATTCGGCCGAATTCAGGTTTTGCGCGCCTTCGGGATTTTTTGTGACCTTTTTAAGCGTTCCCTTCAACTCGGTTTTCGGTTATCAACACCGCCAATGTTAGTGTATCATTTTATGGTACGGTCGACCATCTTGCGATTAGTGCCGATTTTTAATGAGCTATTGAAAAATGCCGGATTTTTATGGTTACCAAAATGTTTCTGAAAAATTGCAACACGTCGATTTGTCCGATCTGTCATTTTAGCAAATTGTATCACAAAAAATTTCGGAACATGGTTTCTGACAGACAATTGCATGGGGAATTCAATAAAAAATAGTACAACTGGCTAACGTAACTGCTACTGATGTTTTTTGTGAGCGGAATGCGTGAGACATAGTATATGGCAGTAGTAGGTATGTATGTATGTATAGAATGAAAGATAATACGCCCATGCTGGAAAGTTATATAGGACATGGTTTAAATAATACAAATCTTTGATGTACACTTACAAATATTTGTCATCATTTTTTGCTCCCATTTTTCAATCGCTAATATGGTCTAGGAAATATAATTAAGCACACTTCTGCATAAGTAAAGCATTGAAACGTGTGCTTAATAGCTGCTCATTTATTTATTTGTATTTCCACTTTCTACATAGCACACAACAAGAAGTATTTATTTAAGTTTTTCATTGGCTACAGGATACCAGATAATCAATAATTTACTGAACTTGCATATTCCTCCGTCTGCCTTTACCGTCACCTTAAGCTTTCTTGCAACTATACGTTAGTTCTCGAACACGTTTTTCAGGTATCTACATCATATTTTTAGCACTAATTGTAAGATTAAATTAAGGTCTGAATTTTTGTGATCGTAATGAAGGTCTTTATTTTACATTTAATAACTCTCTTTTTATTCTTCAAAGCAGCATCCACACTTCCCTTAAAGAGGATCAATAAATATGTAAGCGCAGTAAACATATTTTATCAAACCAAGCAGTTCACGAATTGAATTGAGTTAAATTTCACTTTAACTATATTTTTCAATTCGGTTAATATAATTTGCAAAATTAACTATTTTCAATGACTAATCCTACCCAAGATTTCGAGAACCCGGTGGCTGAATATCATTTAAAATCAACGTACTGATGTTGAGTAGGATTCTGGCCCTGACAAAAAGTCCTCTTTTGATGTGAATCGAGCGTGCACGCGCTCTTCCCTACTTTTGCACTGATTCAGGTGAAATTTTAAACTTTGTCCTAGAGATGTGAAATTTGGCATGCACATGCACCAACATATGCTGCATCATAATCTAACATCAATTCCCGTTCCGTTCGCTATAAATTTTTCAGGAAAAACCAAAAACCACATGTAATGCGGATAACACTTGGTTTTTGATTTTTCCTGAAAAATTTATAGCGAATGGAACGGGAATTGATGTTATATTATGATGCAGCATATGTTGGTGCATGTGCATGCCAAATTTCGCATCTCTAGGACAAAGTTTAAAATTTCACATGACTCCGTGCAAAAGTAGGGAAGAGCGCGTGCACGCTCGATTCACATCAAAACAGGACTTTTTGTCCGGGCCAGAATCCCACTCAACATCAGTAACAAAATTGTTTCCTCCAAAATAATTCGAATCGATATATACAATGCCCGGAAGTAAGCGGAAATGCCCTCAGTGTTCAAAACTCTGCGGCACTAAAAGTGATTTGAACGCTCATGTCACGCACGACCCCAACGCGAAAGTGAAATGCAAGGTGAGCGTCCAATTAACTTCTTAATTGCAAACGATTTAATTAATTTTAACCACCTCCTCTTTCTTAACTAGATTTGCGGGAAGATGTCCAAGAATCGGATCGTTTTATCTGACCACATGAGACTGCTCCACACCAACCGGAAACGACCCGGCTGCGACATTTGTCACCGGGTGTTTTCCTCATCCGCCTACTTGCGGGGGCATATCGACATCGTCCATACCACGAACGCACGACCAAAGGTGCCATGCGCGTTTCCTAGCTGTACAAAAACCTACTTAAGTAAAATCAATTTGTCACGTCACGTAAGAACTGAACACGCCGAAAACCCGGTCCGAACTTTGCGGACAAGAATTTAAAGCCAGGATGGTACTTGAGCGACATATTTCGACACACATAACGGAGAAGCCGTTTAATTGCGCCAAATGTGGGAAACGATTCGCACATGAGTATACCTTAAAAATTCACGAGGTACATATTTACATACGTACATGTAAATTAATGCAAATAATTTTGTACTTAGCTAAAAACGAGACAAATTTATTACATAGTCAATATTCATTTTTACAGGCGACACACCTTGAAAAATCTGCACGGAAGATTTTCAACTACCACATTTGTCCCGAAACGTTCGTTGCAAAACCCAACTTGCAAAATCATATCGAGACTTGTCATGAAGATCAGAAGAATTATCGTTGCCCCGTTTGCGACAGGAAATTTGGACTACCATCAAATTTGAAACGGCACGTGAAGGCGAGACACGCCGTGAATAAGGACAAGATTCATGCCTGTGCCCAGTGTGAATACAAAAGCCACGTGAAGGCTAACTTAGCTGAACATGTGAGACGTCACGATATTGCGAATGGTCCAGAGTGCTACTTCTGTCAGAAGAAATTTCCACGCTATTCCGAATTGGTGAACCACTTTCGACGACATACTCTAGAAATGTAAAAGTCAAAAGTAAGTAAGTGAGTCTGTTAGATTGTGGGGTTGAATATTTTTTTTGAAATACCTTGGTGGAAAATATGTGGTGATATTGTGCGTTCATTTTTTTCGGTTTGCTTTGATTTTTAAGTTAATACTTAAATTCACATTTATATTCTTTCATAAATACGTAAAAAGGGAATAAATATCAGAATTATGTATGTACGAATAAATGCGGTCGGTAATAATTCAATACAATTTTGCTAAGGGTGCAGGCGAGATTTATGTGACAATGTGACACAACCGTTTACTGAGATTTTTATTTATTAAGCTGCCTAGTCTGAAAACATGTCTTCAGGCTTCCTCTGTAAGACTATAACGTCGCCTTTCTGACACAAATTATTTATTTACTAATTTTCTATCTATATTTTACCCAAATTGACAACACGTCAAAAAATTATTTTTGAACGATTCGAAGCTCATATTTACGGATAGAGGATCATTTCAATAATTTTAAACAGACCAAATTGCTCAATACAATACATGCATTAATAATTAAATAATTACAAAATTATTACATTAAAATTGCTCTGGAAATTATAAAAAATTCCACCTTTTATTTTTCTAGAGTATGAACTTGACTTAAATGCCTGACCAATGCAGAAAACATGACAAACTGCTTCCCACAAAAGTAGCATGACCGTCTATTCGCGATATTGTGACGTCCCTCGTGACTGGATAAGTTGCCCATCGAATGACTTTTGTAGTCACATTTGTCGCAAGAATAAATCGCAACCTGGCTCGTGGGATGTCTCGCCTCGACGTGACGTTTTAAATGCGATGACGTGATGAACCTCTGGTCACAAAAGTTGCAAGGAAATCTCCTCTTATTTTCGTGACGAACCTCCACGTGCCGCTGCAAACCTGTTGGAGTTAAAAATGTCTGTGGACAAAGTTGGCATTGCAATGTCGGTCTTAAAACTTTTTCGAAATGTGTAGCCTGCAAAATTCATTTTAATTTGGTTAATCAAGTAATTCTGATTTTTTCACGGATTTTTTTTTCACAAAATATTTACCTTGTGAGATTTCAAATGCCCTTTTCGTGCGAAACCCTGCCCACACGTGGCACACTTGTGTGGTTTCTCGGTCGTGTGCGTGTTAATGTGGAACCCCAGGTCGGCCATCGTTTTAGTATCTTTTCCGCACAAAGTGCACCGAAATCGGACCGGGTTCTGGGCATGTTCTCGTTTTACGTGACAAGTAATACTCCCTTTTCCTGTGAAGGTACTTTTGCAGTCGATAAACGGACATGGCAGACGACGACGAGGAGGACGCTCAGTCTTGTGGTGCACCGTGTTAATATGATTCCTTAAGGTGGTAGCGTCGAAAAATACCCGGTGACAAAGTTCGCAACTGGGTCGCTCCCGGGTGGTGTGAAGTCTTTTCATATGGGCAGAAAAGGCGATATGATTTTTTGAAATTTTTCCACAAATCTGGTAAAATTTGAGGATTCATATGTAATTAATTTTAACTCGATTAGCAAAATGAATTTCAAGTCTGATTACTCACTTCACATTTCACTTTGGCATTGGGATAAAGACTTGCTTGGTTTTACAGATCATTAAGCACGTGGGGCATCTCCATCTCGTTTTTGCTGGTAGCTACATCTGTGATGCGAAATTTTAAAAGTATTACGTACTCATAAGAATCCTATGCGAAATAGAAATACGTACATAGTATCTGATGGGAAGTAAATCTTGTGGTCATATTGTATATTAATTTGTATTTGTAATTAATTCGTAACTCGTTAGTTTTTACATACCTGTTTTTAGTTTAATTATGCAATCCAACGTATGTTAATTGTATGCCTAATTAGGTCTAAGCTAATTTGCGCCAGTTTAATTCTTGCCTTGGATTCTTTGAGGTTTACATGTTTCACTGCCAAAGTAGTCTTCAAATTAAGCGAGAAAGGCAAAATGACGCTAAAACTGTCGCCTTATTGACTGACGGCCACCAGGCATGCGAGTGATAAGTATTGCCAGACAAAAAAAAACAACGTTACGAATTGAATATATGTATGTATGGACTACTCATTACTTATGCCAAATGGTATTTTGGTCAAAGGGTTAACATGAATTATACCAATGTATGCACACCACACAAGTTACCCTTAATGTTCATTGCTATAATGAATGAACTAAAATTATAGCTGGAGGAATTTTCCTTTTCTGCTTTTTATCTTTTTCCATTTTCTAAAAATAAACTATAGACCTTTTTTCTCAAATATTCATAGACCGTGTAAAGGCCTTCTCCAACATACTTTACACTCGAGTACTCGCCAACTTTATCCCTTTACCAGTCGATAAATATAATCCCAAATTGAGGGATCTGCAACAATTTTGTCCATAGGAATTTACGTTTCAGCTAATACACGCCGTTAATACGTATGTTCTAAATACATACATATGTACATGCATACATATGTATGAATACGAATGCATGCCATGCACTCTGGGGTTTCTAGCCGTGAAAGTCGGGCAGCTTCAATTCTATGTAAGATTGAGGCTGCGGTGGATTAGTTCGCCATGATAAAACGCTAGATATTTTTTATCCTTCCATTGGACAGCATGCATACAGTTCTCTTGAAGGCATCAATAAATATATCGTACTTGTAACTTATTTTAGAGAAAAATCATAACGCGACAAAATATATAAGTAAATATGATTTCCGAACCCAGAAAGTGCACTTATTGAATAAAATTTCAAACTGTTTACATAAGTTTGGTGAACATAATTTCCAAAATTAACTATATTCGGAAGCAAATCCTACTCATAATATTTCTTCTTCGAAGACTCGGTGTATAATTACATACATATTTAGAACCGGCGTATTTATGTACATGAGTGTTCTCTGCATAAAAATTAAAACAATTACCATGCCAAAAAAGAATTGGCAGTGCCCTCAGTGTTCAAAAATGTGCAACACTCGGGATCATTTGCAGACTCATTTTGCCACGCAGCACCCCGACGCAAAGATGAAGTGCAAGGTGAGCTTTTAGATAAATTTAAGAGAAAAATATTTAATTGTAACAAATTTTAACCACCCACAATTTTATCCACTTTTGTCCTAGGTTTGCGGTAACAATTTAAAAAGTCCGCAGTCTTTATCTAACCACATCCGAAATTATCACACCAACCGGAAGCTACCCACTTGCCAAATTTGTCGCCGAGTGTTTTTCTCATCCGCCACTTTGCGCGGACATATGAACGCCGCCCACACCACGGCGGCACGACCTCGGGTGCGATGCACGTTTCCCCGCTGTACAAAAACCTACTCGAGCCAGAACTCTTTGTCAAATCATGTAAGAGGTGAACATGCCCAAAACCCGGTCCGACTTCGGTGTAAACTTTGTGGAAGAGAATTTAAAACGAGGGGATGCTTGGAAAAGCACATTTCATATCACACAACGGAGAAACCGTACAAATGTGCCACGTGCGGGAGATGTTTTGCAAGAGGAGAACACTTGAAAATTCATGAGGTAAATTTTTTAAAGTTACATTGTATCAAGTTTGGTGTGTGAATTTTTGTGTCTCAACTTTCCCTTCTTCCATGTATGTATTCCAATGGCGTATAAGAAAGTCCATCGGTATGCGTTACGCAAAAGTGAATAGCTTATTGCAACTAAAAATCGATAATTTTTAAGTTTAAAAAGTTAGGAGGGTAGAATTTTGTTATTTTTCTTCATGAGATCATACTTATTTATTTAATTTTTACTTGTTTATTTAATTTTTCCTTATTATTTTTTATCCATTGTATATTTAATTTGTACTTATTATTTTTTATCCATTGTATATTTATTTTCTCATGTAAGAGAAAAATCAAAATTCTAACCTCCGAACTTTGAAAACCTAAAAAATATCGTTTTTTGGAGCAATGAAATCTTCATTTTGTTAATAACGTACGGCGATGAATAGGTTTCATAATCGCTGTTCGAAAAACACGGAAGAAGGCAAAGTTGAGAAAAATTTGAACTCGAAATCCACATTGTGTACTCCGTCAAAAACTTTAACTAACGATTATTCATTTAATAGGAGACACACCTTGAAAAATCTAGGCGAAAGATTTTCCACTGCGGCATTTGTCCCACCACATTCGTTACAAAAGCCGGGTGGAAGAGACACATCGTGAGTAGTCATGGAAATCAGAGGGATTATCGTTGCGCAGTTTGTGGCAAAAGGTTTGCACTACAATCGTATCTGAAGCGTCACGTGGAGAACAAACACCCCGTGGACGAAGAGAAGATTCATTCCTGTAAAAAATGCGAATACAAAAGCCACTCAAAGGCTTACTTAGCCAATCATGTGAAGCGTCACAATATCGCGAATTATAAGCACTGCGATTTCTGTTCCAAGGCGTTTGCAATCTTTCCCGATTTGGCGAAACATTTCGGACGGCATACTCTAGAAAAATATGTGAATCGTCGTGTTGCATAAGTAAACAAGTTTTTTTTTGTTTAATTTTTCCACAGCAAGTTGTCACATATAAAAGTTGTATCGTGTGTTTTTTATTCAAGATTTGATTTTTAGATTGATCCTCTTTCGATGAATTCATTTTTGTATTTTTGGTAATGAAATAAATATATGAACAAAAATGGATATACATATCAATATTTATTAGAAGAATTATGCAGATCTGCATAATTTTATCTATAAAATTTCGGAAATTCTACTTCGAATTTAATGACACCCCGCTCTGTCCAGTACGTACATTGGGGCCCGCATCCATAGATTTTACCACATCTCGACGATATGCGCACTGATCGTCGTCCACATTCTGGCTGTGGCACGAACCTATGTAAATAGTAGAAAGCTGTTCCGCATTTCGTTGGACTAATTCTAAAACCACGTAAGTGCAGTCTCATCTTATTTCTAAAACCACGTTAGTGTACTACTCGCTTCGTAATTCTAAAACCACCTAAGTGCGGTCAATGTTTAATTCTAAAACCACCTAAGTGCAGTCAATGTTTAATTCTAAAACCACGTAAGTGCAAAAAAACAAGGAAAATAACCTAACTGCAATTCCAAAATAATAGCAGTTAATTTTCATATTCAAGTTCATAGTATGATCTTGCATAAATAATTAACTGAATATTATTTTGGAATTGCAGTTAGGTTATTTTCCTTGTTTCTTTGCACTTACGTGGTTTTAGAATTAAACATTGACTCCACTTAGGTGGTTTTAGAATTACGAAGCGAGTGCACTTACGTGGTTTTAGAATTAAGATGAGACTGCACATACGTGGTTTTAGAATTAGTCCGACGATTTGTGTCTCTTGCAGGGTATCGATTTTTAATAGTCTCACTTTGCCCCACGTTAATCGTCATTCCCATTGTTCCCTCTCACTGGAAAAGTGGAGTGCATTCATTTTAGAACTATTATCCAGTCCCCAGGCAATGTGCTTGGCAAAAGTTTTGGGGAGTCGGCGGGAAATTTTTTTTACAAAAATAAAATTGCTCTGGAGCGGAATACCCAAGTTTAGGATTTTACCTTTTAAGTGCAATTATTACGTTATTTTTACGAGAGGATTGTAAGAGTTTTATTTATCGACAGGATTGAATTTGCATACACGCATAAGCATTATAGAAAGTACATTTAATTTAAATTGGTCATCTCGGACGAAATGATTAATATTTTGCTTCCCAATAACCAAGTCGTTCTTTAATTGCTGCCGTTAAAGGGTAGCGAACCCATCCCTTGCAAAAATTGTTGTAATCATCCAAATCCAAGGAATCAATCATCATTCCTCCAAGACCGTTCGACATGGCGAAGTCAACCTACCAAATTATCAAAATATGAGTTCGGAATAAAAATAAAAAATTTAAATCATACATTCTGATTTGATGGAAAAACTTATACGAGGTAGTATGCAGGGTGGTTTAAATGTCTCCCTACAATGAAAAATTTGTCAGCTTAAAAAATTCGTTAATTTCCATTAGTTACCAAAATTGTGCCTATGAAATTCAACATTTTAAGAATTGTGTCACCCATTTTGATATTAGATTTGAATAAAAGATCTATATATATCCCAAATCTTCGCAACTAAATGAGATTTATTGACTTTTCCTCTCGCAAAAATTTTCATTGTGGCGTGACATTTATCTAAACCACCCTGTACATTGTCACAAACACTTTATGAATTCTGAAATTGTAACTGATCAATATTACATCTTTGTTAAAAATGTTGGTATTCACGATGAGTACGCATCGCTATTAACGTTGGCAAAAAACAATGGTCCTAAGTTCGCAAACAATGGCTTGGAAAGTATGTAGTTCGCAATATTTTCGCCACAATTATCCAGCGATGCGAAACTTGCGAATTTGTAATGTTTAAAGCCAAATTAGTAGTTATTAATTGCAAACAATATATTTAGTAACACCGAACTGTTAACAAATCGCTACCCTATCGTCGCTATGTGTCAATAACTACCATTAAGGTTCAAAATTTGTTGCACACAATTCTTCAAAATAAAAATGTGTTACTTTACGCCATACTTTTTAGAGTGTATTAGTTTTGAATTTCTTGTCAATTACGGTTACCATTTTACGATGAATTATGACAAAAATGGTACACCGTTATTTATCATGCCTCAACAACGTAACGAATCGTTAGCACGTTATTTTCGTGTATCGAACAAGCAGACAATTTTACCTTTTCTATTGCACTGATTTCATTGTCGTAGCCAATCCAGACCATATAGTTTCCGTCAAAGGCATCGACAGCCATGGCAATTTTATATTCGTGATCGTATCTAAATTGCCAGCCCTCTGGGTGCTTGTTCATTTCGTCGCAAATCTAGAATAAATGTGAATGAATGAAAAATTAGAATTAATCTGGGCGCACATGTATTTACCTTAGGAATTGTTAACGTCGCTCGTCAACACAATTTTACAATGCGCATGTTTGATATTTCTCTTTCGGATCTTTTTAATACCAGCGCTAAACAAATCAAGTAACTTAGCACATGCAAAAGTTAGTATGCATATCACTTGAGCACATCTGTCCAATTCACAGCCTGAAGATGGTGTGACATTTGAGTCTCACCATCCGAAGCTGGTGAGATAGACTCTGAATAGTTTCTCATGGTAAAAATGAAAATGTTTGCCAATTTAAAACCTCCTCAAATTGGGTAATTTTGCAGAAATGCTCAAGTGATTAGTAGCTTTTGTTTCTGTTCAGTCACTTGATTTTTATGTAGTGCTGGTGTTAGGAAAATCAGTGAGAAACATGTATGACATGTGGATTGTTAATATCTCGCAATAATTTGTATTACCTCGAAAAACGCTAAGAATGATTCCTGACGAGTATAACTTCCCGCAGGGCCAGGACCAGCGGTGTTATGATAAAAGTCGCTATAGTCATCACCACCAATCGCGTAAGTTCGCGCGTGTGCGCTGATTCCTTAGAAAATAAAAGGTTTGTATAAATTCTATTATGCAGACACACTTTCCGTTAAGGGTCAGAGTTATTTTTGCACTGATAAAAGTAGTCTAACCCTCTAGAAAATTAAATACCCTCCAAATCACAATCTTACCAAGAATTGCCTCGTTTAAAAATATAAATTTTAATGATTTCGTAACGATTATGTTCAAGTACATTGTTTCAAATTCAATTTTCTGAAAGACATTTATTTACCTAGAACCAGTTTTTCCGCTATATTTCCCATCTTGAGAAAATGGTTGACTGCATATGCCTGTTTGAGAGAAGATGCTAATTTTACCAGAATCTTATGAATATTTATGTATCACTAGTAAATTCTTGGGTGTGGAGCGTACATATGTACAAAATGTATGCTAAAAACGAAATTTTGCATACCACAGTCAGCTTTTGATCATCTGGCTTATCAGATTCCCTGAAACTTGGGAATAATGGGCTGTGATGCCCAATCTGAGTAGTGGCTGGTGTCCACATCTTGAAATCATAGCAGTGTAGGTTCAGAAAGTCGACGTATCTGCGTATAAAATTTGCTGCTTATCTGTATATGTACACATTATGTAATTACGGTTGTATCAATGGTATTATATCGCTGATAAAACCGTATGTAATAGATAATTGAATACTGCAAAAATCGGTAATAAAAAATATACTACACATGCACTCCGGTAAAAGTAAATTATCAAGAGGTGATTCTGCCACACCTTTGATAAATTGTTATGGATTGGGGAGTATTAAGCATAAATATGTTCAAGCACTTATCCATAATAGCTGTTCTCACGGGATATTTCTTCGTCTTTCGGGTTTAGATCGGGTTCGTGTACGTAAGTAATTTTAGAACCAGAACTTGGCTTAGGGTTTGAAAAACGATCATTTAATAATAATAATTTGATAATTTTGGAAAAAATTTCATCGAATACGAAAGTTGAACTCCTTGTCATAATTTTTGCCAAAAATTTAAAAAATCCATCCAGGATTTCAAAAGTTATGGCGGTTTCAAAAACAAAAACATTCAAATTTGGCTAATTTGGCGCCACAGTACGACGCCAAATATGACTTTTACACGGAAATATGAATGAATCCTTCATCTAGGGTCCTAGTAGATTCTAAAAAATATAGTGGGTACCCTGGTCACGTGTAGCAGTCGGGGACCTTCCATTGTAAGAGTGTATTTTACGAGCTAGACGTGTTTCTTTCCCCGAAAGTTTCGGCAACCAATTGGTATAGGGTCAAGCCCAATTATTACGCAAAGATTTTCTCCATCGATCTGTCTTTCAGCACGATAACTGGAAAACAATTCGAGGTAATCGAGACCGGTGTACGCAATAATACCCACAACCCTGTGGCGACGGTCCTGTCAATTTTGGGGGACAATCGGACCATTCCCGCAATGTTTAGGGGGTGTGGTGTGTGATCACATATGTAAGTTTTTGGGGAATTAGTTGTTTGCTTCTATTGCTACATACATTTCGCTTGCTACATCTTATTTTCCAATTTAGTCTGCTGTGACAATGCAATTCCGTTATTGAAGAACAATATTATTCATTCTTACTCAGCCAGTTTGGGGACATCATATCCAATATCAATTATATCCCCGGTGCATCCCAGCCCCGCCGTCAGTGTGTAGTTTTTACCCGTGAAGGCTGTCAAATTTGTGAAGGCTGCTCTTAAATCCTGATAAATATGTATAAATATGAACATATGTACGTTACTTCAATTACCAGCCTCTCTATTACATAATGCACGTGTACTACATATTTATCTATCCAGCGTAAGCTTTACACTGTATCAAGTTTACAAGGAAGCTACAATGCTACAAGCATTTATCACTCAAAAGGGAAACATTAGGGGTATTCATTATTCCTTAGTATCTCTAGCATCGTAAAATAGTTTCCGAAAAAAACGAAGGGTAAAGCTTTGTAAAAATCGCAACATTCGTAACGCGAGTTTTTATGACAAATCTTACAGGCCTTGCAAAATCTCGTATCCTTTCGATACCAAGAGTACTAAGGAAGTAATGAATAACCTCATTACTTTTAAGAGTGCATACACCAGGGTCATACATAAGTAATGAAATTTTATTAGCTTACCCTTATAAGAAACACGAGAGTCTCGATGTCCTCCGGCCTGCCGTCATTCATTCCTGGATACTGCTAATATACGTCGATGCCATCCAGATTGTAGGTGTCGGGGAAATTTGTGACACTTTTGAGAAAAAGTGTCCTATTCGCGACATGTCTCGCCATGTTGGAGAAACTTCTAGAAGACTGGAGTGGACCGCCGATGGATGCCATCGTTTTGAGTGCAGGGTTGTCCCCCTTTAAGTTAGCGGTTTTTCGAATCATGTCAAATTCGCCTTGGTCAACTTCAGGATCGTCGGGGTATGGCTAAAAAATTAGGGGAAAAACGCTGACATTCAAATTGTTACTAATATGAAAGAATATTAGGTAACAAAGTGTAACCGATCAGGTGAGTTGAGATAACTTATTTAGCGCCTTTGTGTGCTACATATATTTTATTAAAATTCTTAAAAACTTATAATGTAGTAACAACTTGTGCATTATTCGAACACTATTTTAATAACCACTGCACATTTTTTCAGACAAAACTAGGTAACATTGTAGCACCAAACACCTACCAATATGACTAATATTTGGTATTGAGTTGATCTTGTCGCATTAAAACTCATCTCATTCACAACATCTTATCTATCTCATAAGGGAAGGTCCCCGACTGCTTTACGAGTTCAGGGTACCCACTATGTTTTTTTAAATCTACTAGGACCCTAGATGAAGGATTCATGCATATTTACGTGCAAAAATCACATTTTGGCGCCACCGTGGGGTGGCGCCAAACTTAAAAATCTGAATTTGCAACCAATTTCAAAACTCTACGGAAACTTTTGCAGTTTCCGTAGGATTTTCATAATCTTGGGCTTAAAATGATCACAAAAGTCGATATTTCAAGGAAAAAATCAAAATTAATAAAACGCAATTTGTGAAATATTCTTAAGGTTTTTTTCAGCTAACCCCTGTGTTTCAGAAAATTCTGAAATTTTGCACAAATTTGAAAATTTCAATTTTTTGAAAAACTTCACGGAAATCGAAAGTTGAACCCTTTGTGATGATTTTGGTCAAAAATTATGAAAATCCGCCCAGGAATTCAAAAGTTATGGCGGTTCTGAAAATAAAAACATTCAAATTTGGCGAATGTGGCGCCACGTCACGGCGCCAAATATGACTTTTGCACGTAAATATGAATGAATCCTTCATCTGGGGTCCTAGTAGATTCTAAAAAAACATAGTCACATGCCTCCCTGAACTTGGGGAGCACTCGGGGACCTTCCCTTGTCAGTTGATTTTCTAACTCATTTAACGGCCATGTGATCTTATCTCAAACAAATCCTGTCAAGAGATGAGATGATATGAGCTCACCTTACCGGCAACCCTAATTTCTTAAAACTAAAATTGAAATAATACGTGCATAAGTCAAATTTCCATTATTTAGGAGATAATATTTACATTTGCTCCAACCAAAAGTCTTGTTACCACGATTTTTCGAGTATGGAAAATGTATATGTACTATTGGTTGCTAAACTGCAGAAAAAAACCACAAAGTAATTTCAAAAAGTAATTCACATTTTTTTTACTTGTTTCCTATCACTGCCAGGTAACCATTTTTAACTAGATTATGCATGTGTTACATACATGATAGCCTATGCGAAAGTTAAAGAAAGTAGTCTAACCTCGACCTCCCCAGGGCCATAATCCAATGGCGGGTTTCGACTATAGATATTAAAGTTGTCTTCTGTCATGCCCATGTAGGGGTAGATGACATGGGTGCATAATGACGGATCAATATTTGAGGGTTCGAACGGCATCCCTGAGAATAAATTCAACTCGATTACTCCATTCCACTATTAATCTATCCAATTAATTCAACCAATTAATTCAATCCAACAAATTGCATATCCTATTACAAGTTTAACGTTTGGATTTTTATTAGAGACTGGCGTAATTATTTACTTAGTGGGGGCAGGCTAAGTGTTAATAACTTTAAAACCGCTGGAGATAATGAAAATCTGATAAGCGCATTGAGTTCCTCGTGCGAGTTTACATACATACCTCACATGAGTTTTTAACAACTTGCAAAGAATACTAGCAAGGAAAATACTGAAAGGAAGCGGGTGGTAATAATTTTCCACTAAAAAATGGAAAAAGAAATAGCGAATTTGAGAAGCGTGATAGGAATCGAATGTGCACTTTAATTTAATCCAGCGGACTGTAAAAACGTTCATGGGGACCGGATCGACTAAGAACAGTCGAAGAAAATTTTTTGGAAAACCTACAAGGAAATTCCAACGGAAAATAGCCTCACAGCTGACATTGTTGACGCAGATTGTCCAATGAGTACTCAAACTGAACCTTAGGCTTAAGGCTTTGAAATGTGGTACTTGACACCTCTTGATGATACCCACAAACAAAGCCCTACTAAAGAAATGAAGGGCCCTCCTCAAGCGGTACACGCCACAAAAGTGAAGAGGATTTTTTTTACCGATGAGATTTTCACATCAGAAGAGTTTTTTAACAAACAAAATGCCATAATCTACGCAAAATCGACCAAAGACATCCCCCAATACAGACAAAAGGTCAAAAAGCCACATTTTTCGGGTTTTGTGATGATTTTGGCAGGTGAGAGCTAATTGGGGTAATTCCTCTACATTTTGTTGAAAATGGGGGGAAGGTGGGGGGATCAAATTTCTTATAATACGTTTTCGAGTCCGTGGTGCATCCACTAAGTGAGATCCAATCCATTGAAGTCGACTGGACCTTGCAGTAGGACTAAACATCAGCTTATAGTGCAAAAAATGACCCAAGCGTGGGCAAAAAACAAAATTCTGAACTTTACCTCCACTTGGAAATGGTAATTCTACTTTCTGGATTTGAATCTCCGGATTATGAAAAATGGTCAGAGTTAGGGAAAAACGTGTGTTCTAAGTCTCATAGAAGTGTAGAGGTCCGAAAAAATTTTTTGAGCACGGAATGGAACACTTTGTCCAGGAATTCAATGCGTGCTTCGGCAAAGGACTGCAGGCGGCTTCTTCAGCGCTGCATTAATGCCGGGAAAAGAAATTTCGAAAACTAAAAATTGTTCTCTACTCAAAAATTAGCTGGCTTTCCAATAAAATTAACTAGAAATTTGTAGCACAAAAAGTGTTGAAGCTATGGCGTTTCATTCTATTAACACTTAACCTGCCCCCACTAAGTAATTGTGTCACCTTCTCGAAAATATGATACAGGGTTAAAGTAACACGCCAAGATTTTGCGACTCGATGGATCTTGAGCTAAAACTAGATAGAAAGCTAGTAAAGTGAAGTTATTGTCGAAATTGTAATTTATTTTTTCCGCTAAAATAAATTACCAAATACGTAAGGAATTGTGAAAGCAATTTGCAACAAAAAACCAAGGTTTCCATTTTGGCATTTTCCCATTTTCTCGTTGGAATTATGAAATCTTATAAAATTATTTGAAAGATTGCGAAATACAATTTAGTATAGTTTGCCCGAGGGAAGATTAGTTTCAATAAATAAATCAATCAATCAATTTAGTATAATTTTCAGCGAATCTGTAATAAACTGCTGGTGCCTAATGATATTTTAAAAACCGTAGAACTCAATGGGAAATTATGCTGGACACAATTTATAAAGAAATAAACCGTTGTAACGGGAGAAGTAGCTCGCCCTTTAATACTCAATGGGACATAAGTTTGACATAATCTTCAGTCAAACATAGATAGTGTAATTTAAGCATAACCATATTTAATTTGGATGCATAAGAAAATTTGAAGGATATAATGAATGAATGGAAGAAAATAATAATAATAAGAAATAAATAAAATGAAATAAAATGAATATAAATTTCATCATTTCATTATAAGTTTTGTAACTATGCTAACGTATGCTAGACCAGACAAACAGAAACCAGTGGTGCAACCTCCAAAACTAACTATCTGCTAGCACTGAAACACGCTGTTCATATGCATGTTTATCATAATCATTGAAAATTGTTCTGGTAATGTTGAAACACACATTACCAGAACTAGCTCATAAAATAATACAAATTCATATGTATCTTTATCATAATCATTGCAAAATGGTTCTGGTAATGTTGAAACACACATTACCAGAACTAGCTCATAAAACAGTACAAATTCATATGCATCTTTATCATAATCATTGAAAATTGTTCTGGTAATTAAAAATGACAATAAAATTATTTGCATCACCTCATCATCCCCTCAATAATTTTAACGTATTATCGTACTGCGGGTATAGTATGCCACTACCAGCCCTTATTTAATTTTAGTGTCATATATGTATTTAATCTAAGTTTATTCAATTTTCAGATCTTCATCTTTCTTTCATTGGTTCAATCGGAATATCCAAGTTATTTGATTGGTTCACTAATTGATTTTTTCAGATTCAAACGATACGTCAAGGTTCAAAGTTACCCAAGTTCGTCTAAAAAAGGTAGGTGTATTTTATTGCATTTTTGCAATGAAGTCATCGAGATTAGGGTGTCCCAAGTCATTAATAGTGTCTCATTTGAGTGCACTCCTGGTCGGAGTTAAGTACAAGGAAATTATTTCCCAAATGAGATACTGACTGGGACAGGTAGTGGCATCTAATGGCGGCTGGCTCATATGCATCCCTATCATACCCTTGGTTCCTATGCCCTATCATACCTCTGGTTCATATGCATCTCTATCATACCCTGGGTTCATCAAATTGCTCTGGTAATGTTGAAGTATACATTACCAGGGCCCAGATGCGATGTAAGATGTCATGGGTTCATAAATAGAAATCGCACTGGGTCGTAACCTGCTGGTTACCTGATGAACGGGAGTGGCGACCTGTCTTGGGCTTAAAGAGAGCCGAAACCCAGTTGGTGTTGTGTATAACTTTGCAATGATTTGAAAATAAATGCATGTTTTTGATATAATTTTGCATCAATAGTGAAAAATAAGCGGGGAATATAGATCCATAAAATTGACATAATTTCGACTTTTTCTTGGTAAAAAAGGGAGACAAATTGTATCCAGATACTCTGCACTTTTGGTGAGTAACATAAAAACATAAAAAAACTTGACGTCAAAAGTCATAGGTGTTTCTTTCGCACTTTTTCGTTCTTCTGCACTTTTTGTGCGTTTTTCACCTATTCCATCAATTGTTTGGCACCATTTTGAGTCGCCGCTTGTAACCGTTGTAACGGTGGAAGTAGCTCACCCTGTGAGAATTATTTTGACATAATTGTCCACCAATGGTGCAGAATAGACGAATAAAATTGATATGCAATTTTGGTATAAGTTTGCATTAATGGTGCAGAACAAGCGGAAAAAATATATACATAATTGTGACATAATTTTGCGCCGATGGTGGAAAATAAATGAAGGAAAACAAACAGTAATTTTGACATGACATATTGGCAAATTCATAGTAAAAATTATAGTCATTTCTTTCTGTTCTTCTGCACTTTTTGTGCGTTTTTCACCTATTCCATCAATTGTTTGGCACCATTTTGAGTCGCCGCTTGTTCGATACCAGTGGTGCTATTAAGTCTGTCACGAACGTGAATAAGTCGCAGTAATTAGCATCAATTGATGCAAAAGAGTCGTTAACAGACAGACAGACGGACAGACAGACGGACAGACAGACAGACAGACGCCAGAATTGACAGCAAATTAAAGTTGTGGAATATAACGGTGGTTGATACGTAATGAAACCCCTGGGTACAATTGCCCCAAAAATTAGAAATCTAAACGCCTCGCAAAACTTGACGTCTTTTCATTGGCCGTCGGGCTTGCCATTAGTGTTAAATATATGACACTTTGATCTCGATATGGTTAAGTCGATTAATTTCGTACAGTGGGACTCCACATTCGGCCTAGTGTCTTGGGAAATATTGCAATCCGCTAACTATGCAAGTGTGATTGTACATAAACCCAACAGAATGGACACAAGTTAGCCTGGCACCATGTATTTATATTTAGTGCGAAATCAACCCTCCGGGTTCCCGTACCCCAATCAGTTTATAGGTTTTCAAAAAGTAAATTTGTTTCCAATGGACGGGGTCTTGTAAATAATGGTAAATATATGACACGATGGTCTGCAAAATGTTAAGTGGATTCACTTGGAACACTGGGACTCTACATTTAGCGTAGTGTCTCTGGGGAAATTGCAATTCGCTATTTACGGCAAGTAGAATGGTACGTAGACCAAGCTGAATTGACAGCAAATTAAAGTTGTGGAATATAACGGTGGTTGATACGTAATGAAACCCCTGGGTACAATTGCCCCAAAAATTAGAAATCTAAACGCCTCGCAAAACTTGACGTCTTTTCATTGGCCGTCGGGCTTGCCATTAGTGTTAAATATATGACACTTTGATCTCGATATGGTTAAGTCGATTAATCTCGTACAGTGGGACTCCACATTCGGCCTAGTGTCTTGGGAAATATTGCAATCCGCTAACTATGCAAGTGTGATTGTACATAAACCCAACAGAATGGACACAAGTTAGCCTGGCACCATGTATTTATATTTAGTGCGAAATCAACCCTCCGGGTTCCCGTACCCCAATCAGTTTATAGGTTTTCAAAAAGTAAATTTGTTTCCAATGGACGGGGCTTGTAAATAATGGTAAATATATGACACGATGGTCTGCAAAATGTTAAGTGGATTCCTTGGAACACTGGGACTCTACATTTAGCGTAGTGTCTCTGGGGAAATTGCAATTGGCTATTTACGGCAAGTAGAATGGTACGTAGACCAAGCTGAATTGACAGCAAATTAAAGTTGTGGAATATAACGTGGTTGATACGTAATGAAACCCCTGGGTACAATTGCCCCAAAAATTAGAAATCTGAACGCCTTGCAAAACTTGACGTCTTTTCATGGCCGTCGGGCTTGCCATTAGTGTTAAATATATGACACTTTGATTTCGATATGGTTAAGTCGATTAATCTCGTACAGTGGGACTCCACATTCGGCCTAGTGTCTTGGGAAATATTGCAATCCGCTAACTATGCAAGTGTGATTGTACATAAACCCAACAGAATGGACACAAGTTAGCCTGGCACCATGTATTTATATTTAGTGCGAAATCAACCCTCCGGGTTCCCGTACCCCAATCAGTTTATAGGTTTTCAAAAAGTAAATTTGTTTCCAATGGACGGGGCTTGTAAATAATGGTAAATATATGACACGATGGTCTGCAAAATGTTAAGTGGATTCCCTTGGAACACTGGGACTCTACATTTAGCGTGTGTCTCTGGGGAAATTGCAATTGGCTATTTACGGCAAGTAGAATGGTACGTAGACCAAGCTGAATTGACAGCAAATTAAAGTTGTGGAATATAACGTGGTTGATACGTAATGAAACCCCTGGGTACAATTGCCCCAAAATTAGAAATCTGAACGCCTTGCAAAACTTGACGTCTTTTCATTGGCCGTCTGGCTTGCCATTAGTGTTAAATATATGACACTTTGATTCGATATGGTTAAGTCGATTAATCTCGTACAGTGGGACTCCACATTCGGCCTAGTGTCTTGGGAAATATTGCAATCCGCTAACTATGCAAGTCTGATTGTACATAAACCCAACAGAATGGACACAAGTTAGCCTGGCACCATGTATTTATATTTAGTGCGAAATCAACCCTCCGGGTTCCCGTACCCCAATCAGTTTATAGGTTTTCAAAAAGTAAATTTGTTTCCAATGGACGGGGTCTTGTAAATAATGGTAAATATATGACACGATGGTCTGCAAAATGTTAAGTGGATTCACTTGGAACACTGGGACTCTACATTTAGCGTAGTGTCTCTGGGGAAATTGCAATTGGCTATTTACGGCAAGTAGAATGGTACGTAGACCAAGCTGAATTGACAGCAAATTAAAGTTGTGGAATATAACGTGGTTGATACGTAATGAAACCCCTGGGTACAATTGCCCCAAAAATTAGAAATCTGAACGCCTTGCAAAACTTGACGTCTTTTCATTGGCCGTCGGCTTGCCATTAGTGTTAAATATATGACACTTTGATTTCGATATGGTTAAGTCGATTAATCTCGTACAGTGGGACTCCACATTCGGCCTAGTGTCTTGGGAAATATTGCAATCCGCTAACTATGCAAGTGTGATTGTACATAAACCCAACAGAATGGACACAAGTTAGCCTGGCACCATGTATTTATATTTAGTGCGAAATCAACCCTCCGGGTTCCCGTACCCCAATCAGTTTATAGGTTTTCAAAAAGTAAATTTGTTTCCAATGGACGGGGTCTTGTAAATAATGGTAAATATATGACACGATGGTCTGCAAAATGTTAAGTGGATTCACTTGGAACACTGGGACTCTACATTTAGCGTAGTGTCTCTGGGGAAATTGCAATTGGCTATTTACGGCAAGTAGAATGGTACGTAGACCAAGCTGAATTGACAGCAAATTAAAGTTGTGGAATATAACGGTGGTTGATACGTAATGAAACCCCTGGGTACAATTGCCCCAAAAATTAGAAATCTGAACGCCTTGCAAAACTTGACGTCTTTTCAATGGCCGTCGGGCTTGCCATTAGTGTTAAATATATGACACTTTGATCTCGATATGGTTAAGTCGATTAATCTCGTACAGTGGGACTCCACATTCGGCCTAGTGTCTTGGGAAATATTGCAATCCGCTAACTATGCAAGTGTGATTGTACATAAACCCAACAGAATGGACACAAGTTAGCCTGGCACCATGTATTTATATTTAGTGCGAAATCAACCCTCCGGGTTCCCGTACCCCAATCAGTTTATAGGTTTTCAAAAAGTAAATTTGTTTCCAATGGACGGGGTCTTGTAAATAATGGTAAATATATGACACGATGGTCTGCAAAATGTTAAGTGGATTCACTTGGAACACTGGGACTCTACATTTAGCGTAGTGTCTCTGGGGAAATTGCAATTGGCTATTTACGGCAAGTAGAATGGTACGTAGACCAAGCTGAATTGACAGCAAATTAAAGTTGTGGAATATAACGGTGGTTGATACGTAATGAAACCCCTGGGTACAATTGCCCCAAAAATTAGAAATCTGAACGCCTTGCAAAACTTGACGTCTTTTCATTGGCCGTCTGGCTTGCCATTAGTGTTAAATATATGACACTTTGATTTCGATATGGTTAAGTCGATTAATCTCGTACAGTGGGACTCCACATTCGGCCTAGTGTCTTGGGAAATATTGCAATCCGCTAACTATGCAAGTGTGATTGTACATAAACCCAACAGAATGGACACAAGTTAGCCTGGCACCATGTATTTATATTTAGTGCGAAATCAACCCTCCGGGTTCCCGTACCCCAATCAGTTTATAGGTTTTCAAAAAGTAAATTTGTTTCCAATGGACGGGGTCTTGTAAATAATGGTAAATATATGACACGATGGTCTGCAAAATGTTAAGTGGATTCACTTGGAACACTGGGACTCTACATTTAGCGTAGTGTCTCTGGGGAAATTGCAATTGGCTATTTACGGCAAGTAGAATGGTACGTAGACCAAGCTGAATTGACAGCAAATTAAAGTTGTGGAATATAACGGTGGTTGATACGTAATGAAACCCCTGGGTACAATTGCCCCAAAATTAGAAATCTGAACGCCTTGCAAAACTTGACGTCTTTTCAATGGCCGTCGGGCTTGCCATTAGTGTTAAATATATGACACTTTGATCTCGATATGGTTAAGTCGATTAATCTCGTACAGTGGGACTCCACATTCGGCCTAGTGTCTTGGGAAATATTGCAATCCGCTAACTATGCAAGTGTGATTGTACATAAACCCAACAGAATGGACACAAGTTAGCCTGGCACCATGTATTTATATTTAGTGCGAAATCAACCCTCCGGGTTCCCGTACCCCAATCAGTTTATAGGTTTTCAAAAAGTAAATTTGTTTCCAATGGACGGGGTCTTGTAAATAATGGTAAATATATGACACGATGGTCTGCAAAATGTTAAGTGGATTCACTTGGAACACTGGGACTCTACATTTAGCGTAGTGTCTCTGGGGAAATTGCAATTGGCTATTTACGGCAAGTAGAATGGTACGTAGACCAAGCTGAATTGACAGCAAATTAAAGTTGTGGAATATAACGGTGGTTGATACGTAATGAAACCCCTGGGTACAATTGCCCCAAAAATTAGAAATCTGAACGCCTTGCAAAACTTGACGTCTTTTCAATGGCCGTCGGGCTTGCCATTAGTGTTAAATATATGACACTTTGATCTCGATATGGTTAAGTCGATTAATCTCGTACAGTGGGACTCCACATTCGGCCTAGTGTCTTGGGAAATATTGCAATCCGCTAACTATGCAAGTGTGATTGTACATAAACCCAACAGAATGGACACAAGTTAGCCTGGCACCATGTATTTATATTTAGTGCGAAATCAACCCTCCGGGTTCCCGTACCCCAATCAGTTTATAGGTTTTCAAAAAGTAAATTTGTTTCCAATGGACGGGGTCTTGTAAATAATGGTAAATATATGACACGATGGTCTGCAAAATGTTAAGTGGATTCACTTGGAACACTGGGACTCTACATTTAGCGTAGTGTCTCTGGGGAAATTGCAATTGGCTATTTACGGCAAGTAGAATGGTACGTAGACCAAGCTGAATTGACAGCAAATTAAAGTTGTGGAATATAACGGTGGTTGATACGTAATGAAACCCCTGGGTACAATTGCCCCAAAAATTAGAAATCTGAACGCCTTGCAAAACTTGACGTCTTTTCAATGGCCGTCGGGCTTGCCATTAGTGTTAAATATATGACACTTTGATCTCGATATGGTTAAGTCGATTAATCTCGTACAGTGGGACTCCACATTCGGCCTAGTGTCTTGGGAAATATTGCAATCCGCTAACTATGCAAGTGTGATTGTACATAAACCCAACAGAATGGACACAAGTTAGCCTGGCACCATGTATTTATATTTAGTGCGAAATCAACCCTCCGGGTTCCCGTACCCCAATCAGTTTATAGGTTTTCAAAAAGTAAATTTGTTTCCAATGGACGGGGTCTTGTAAATAATGGTAAATATATGACACGATGGTCTGCAAAATGTTAAGTGGATTCACTTGGAACACTGGGACTCTACATTTAGCGTAGTGTCTCTGGGGAAATTGCAATTGGCTATTTACGGCAAGTAGAATGGTACGTAGACCAAGCTGAATTGACAGCAAATTAAAGTTGTGGAATATAACGGTGGTTGATACGTAATGAAACCCCTGGGTACAATTGCCCCAAAAATTAGAAATCTGAACGCCTTGCAAAACTTGACGTCTTTTCATTGGCCGTCTGGCTTGCCATTAGTGTTAAATATATGACACTTTGATCTCGATATGGTTAAGTCGATTAATCTCGTACAGTGGGACTCCACATTCGGCCTAGTGTCTTGGGAAATATTGCAATCCGCTAACTATGCAAGTGTGATTGTACATAAACCCAACAGAATGGACACAAGTTAGCCTGGCACCATGTATTTATATTTAGTGCGAAATCAACCCTCCGGGTTCCCGTACCCCAATCAGTTTATAGGTTTTCAAAAAGTAAATTTGTTTCCAATGGACGGGGTCTTGTAAATAATGGTAAATATATGACACGATGGTCTGCAAAATGTTAAGTGGATTCACTTGGAACACTGGGACTCTACATTTAGCGTAGTGTCTCTGGGGAAATTGCAATTGGCTATTTACGGCAAGTAGAATGGTACGTAGACCAAGCTGAATTGACAGCAAATTAAAGTTGTGGAATATAACGGTGGTTGATACGTAATGAAACCCCTGGGTACAATTGCCCCAAAAATTAGAAATCTGAACGCCTTGCAAAACTTGACGTCTTTTCAATGGCCGTCGGGCTTGCCATTAGTGTTAAATATATGACACTTTGATCTCGATATGGTTAAGTCGATTAATCTCGTACAGTGGGACTCCACATTCGGCCTAGTGTCTTGGGAAATATTGCAATCCGCTAACTATGCAAGTGTGATTGTACATAAACCCAACAGAATGGACACAAGTTAGCCTGGCACCATGTATTTATATTTAGTGCGAAATCAACCCTCCGGGTTCCCGTACCCCAATCAGTTTATAGGTTTTCAAAAAGTAAATTTGTTTCCAATGGACGGGGGCTTGTAAATAATGGTAAATATATGACACGATGGTCTGCAAAATGTTAAGTGGATTCACTTGGAACACTGGGACTCTACATTTAGCGTAGTGTCTCTGGGGAAATTGCAATTGGCTATTTACGGCAAGTAGAATGGTACGTAGACCAAGCTGAATTGACAGCAAATTAAAGTTGTGGAATATAACGGTGGTTGATACGTAATGAAACCCCTGGGTACAATTGCCCCAAAAATTAGAAATCTGAACGCCTTGCAAAACTTGACGTCTTTTCATGGCCGTCGGCTTGCCATTAGTGTTAAATATATGACACTTTGATCTCGATATGGTTAAGTCGATTAATCTCGTACAGTGGGACTCCACATTCGGCCTAGTGTCTTGGGAAATATTGCAATCCGCTAACTATGCAAGTGTGATTGTACATAAACCCAACAGAATGGACACAAGTTAGCCTGGCACCATGTATTTATATTTAGTGCGAAATCAACCCTCCGGGTTCCCGTACCCCAATCAGTTTATAGGTTTTCAAAAAGTAAATTTGTTTCCAATGGACGGGGTCTTGTAAATAATGGTAAATATATGACACGATGGTCTGCAAAATGTTAAGTGGATTCACTTGGAACACTGGGACTCTACATTTAGCGTAGTGTCTCTGGGGAAATTGCAATTGGCTATTTACGGCAAGTAGAATGGTACGTAGACCAAGCTGAATTGACAGCAAATTAAAGTTGTGGAATATAACGGTGGTTGATACGTAATGAAACCCCTGGGTACAATTGCCCCAAAAATTAGAAATCTGAACGCCTTGCAAAACTTGACGTCTTTTCAATGGCCGTCGGGCTTGCCATTAGTGTTAAATATATGACACTTTGATCTCGATATGGTTAAGTCGATTAATCTCGTACAGTGGGACTCCACATTCGGCCTAGTGTCTTGGGAAATATTGCAATCCGCTAACTATGCAAGTGTGATTGTACATAAACCAACAGAATGGACACAAGTTAGCCTGGCACCATGTATTTATATTTAGTGCGAAATCAACCCTCCGGGTTCCCGTACCCCAATCAGTTTATAGGTTTTCAAAAAGTAAATTTGTTTCCAATGGACGGGGCTTGTAAATAATGGTAAATATATGACACGATGGTCTGCAAAATGTTAAGTGGATTCACTTGGAACACTGGGACTCTACATTTAGCGTAGTGTCTCTGGGGAAATTGCAATTGGCTATTTACGGCAAGTAGAATGGTACGTAGACCAAGCTGAATTGACAGCAAATTAAAGTTGTGGAATATAACGGTGGTTGATACGTAATGAAACCCCTGGGTACAATTGCCCCAAAAATTAGAAATCTGAACGCCTTGCAAAACTTGACGTCTTTTCAATGGCCGTCGGGCTTGCCATTAGTGTTAAATATATGACACTTTGATCTCGATATGGTTAAGTCGATTAATCTCGTACAGTGGGACTCCACATTCGGCCTAGTGTCTTGGGAAATATTGCAATCCGCTAACTATGCAAGTGTGATTGTACATAAACCAACAGAATGGACACAAGTTAGCCTGGCACCATGTATTTATATTTAGTGCGAAATCAACCCTCCGGGTTCCCGTACCCCAATCAGTTTATAGGTTTTCAAAAAGTAAATTTGTTTCCAATGGACGGGGGCTTGTAAATAATGGTAAATATATGACACGATGGTCTGCAAAATGTGAAGTGGATTCACTTGGAACACTGGGACTCTACATTTAGCGTAGTGTCTCTGGGGAAATTGCAATTGGCTATTTACGGCAATTAGAATGGTACGTAGACCAAGCTGAATTGACAGCAAATTAAAGTTGTGGAATATAACGGTGGTTGATACGTAATGAAACCCCTGGGTACAATTGCCCCAAAAATTAGAAATCTGAACGCCTTGCAAAACTTGACGTCTTTTCATTGGCCGTCTGGCTTGCCATTAGTGTTAAATATATGACACTTTGATTTCGATATGGTTAAGTCGATTAATCTCGTACAGTGGGACTCCACATTCGGCCTAGTGTCTTGGGAAATATTGCAATCCGCTAACTATGCAAGTCTGATTGTACATAAACCCAACAGAATGGACACAAGTTAGCCTGGCACCATGTATTTATATTTAGTGCGAAATCAACCCTCCGGGTTCCCGTACCCCAATCAGTTTATAGGTTTTCAAAAAGTAAATTTGTTTCCAATGGACGGGGTCTTGTAAATAATGGTAAATATATGACACGATGGTCTGCAAAATGTTAAGTGGATTCACTTGGAACACTGGGACTCTACATTTAGCGTAGTGTCTCTGGGGAAATTGCAATTGGCTATTTACGGCAAGTAGAATGGTACGTAGACCAAGCTGAATTGACACCAAATTAAAGTTGTGGAATATAACGATGGTTGATACGTAATGAAACCCCTGGGTACAATTGGCCCAAAAATTAGAAATCTGAACGCCTTGCAAAACTTGACGTCTTTTCATTTGCCGTCGGGCTTGCCATTAGTGTTAAATATATGACACTTTGATCTCGATATGGTTAAGTCGATTAATCTCGTACAGTGGGACTCCACATTCGGCCTAGTGTCTTGGGAAATATTGCAATCCGCTAACTATGCAAGTGTGATTGTACATAAACCCAACAGAATGGACACAAGTTAGCCTGGCACCATGTATTTATATTTAGTGCGAAATCAACCCTCCGGGTTCCCGTACCCCAATCAGTTTATAGGTTTTCAAAAAGTAAATTTGTTTCCAATGGACGGGGCTTGTAAATAATGGTAAATATATGACACGATGGTCTGCAAAATGTTAAGTGGATTCACTTGGAACACTGGGACTCTACATTTAGCGTAGTGTCTCTGGGGAAATTGCAATTGGCTATTTACGGCAAGTAGAATGGTACGTAGACCAAGCTGAATTGACAGCAAATTAAAGTTGTGGAATATAACGGTGGTTGATACGTAATGAAACCCCTGGGTACAATTGCCCCAAAAATTAGAAATCTGAACGCCTTGCAAAACTTGACGTCTTTTCAATGGCCGTCGGGCTTGCCATTAGTGTTAAATATATGACACTTTGATCTCGATATGGTTAAGTCGATTAATCTCGTACAGTGGGACTCCACATTCGGCGTAGTGTCTTGGGAAATATTGCAATCCGCTAACTATGCAAGTGTGATTGTACATAAGCCCAACAGAATGGACACAAGTTAGCCTGGCACCATGTATTTATATTTAGTGCGAAATCAACCCTCCGGGTTCCCGTACCCCAATCAGTTTATAGGTTTTAAAAAAGTAAATTTGTTCCCAATGCTCAATATTTGACAAGTTGGTCTACAAAAATGACTGCCACGGATGTCCCCCTTTCGACTGCCTCTGAAGGGTTGATACGAAATGAAACCCGATGGGTATGATTGCCCCAGAAATTAAAACTCTCTCCGCAAAACTTGCTGTCTTCTCCATAGCAACAAATTTGTTATCGATTCACCTTGGTCTACGTACTTTTAAACTTACCATAATTAGCGGATTACAATTTGTCCAGACACACTACGCCCATTGTATAGTCTTACTTAGGAGGAGAGCTTCACCACTTGCCTTTCATAGATCTCGATGCCCTTTGTATATGTGGTAGGGTCCCATGAGTGTACTAAAACCCTGAAGTGGTTTGACTCCATGGCCACATTTGGGGACGAAAACCACAAAAGTTACCAACTACAAAAATCCATCAAAAATCCAATTTTGCTCGGATTTTGATAAAATTTGCATTTTTGTGATCCCAGATACTTGTCTAATAATATCCAATAGCAATCTCAACTTTTTTGAAATTTTCGAAATTTTCGAGCTGATGAATTATTCGAAAAAATTCAAAATTTCAAAAAAGTTGAGATATTTACTGGATATGATCACACAAGTATCTGGGATCACAAAAATGTAAATTTTATAAAAATCCGAGCAAAATTGGATTTTTGGTGACATTCTGAGCACATGAAAACAGGGCTTTTTTCGTGTTTTTTGTGTCTTTGAGTGGGTGTGGCGGGCGCAAATGTGGCCATGGAGTCAAACCACTTCAGCGTTTTAGTACACTCATTGGACCCTACCACATATCCGAAGGGCATCGATATCTGTGAAGGGCAAGTGGTGCTGCTCTCCTCCTTAGTGTACAAGATGAATCTACGAATTTTATAGACCAACGTGTCATATATTTAGCATTATTTGCAAGGCCTGGGTCAACTGGGAACACATTTATTTTGTTAACAAGTTGAACAAGTTAAAACTTGTTAAACCAGTTAAAAAGCTTTCGCGCCGTGTTTTTTTGGGAGATCATGGGCCACCCTACACTAACCTTACTGACCATCATTGCATCCTAAACAATTATCGACGTACATTTATCGGTAGAATATTATCGTGAATTGGCTTTTCCATTTTGATTCAATTTTAGTCATAATAATTCGTTACAAACGAAATGCGCCTAATAAATAGTTTAACACACATTTGAGTTCCCAGAGCAATGCACGTGAAAATATTTTTGTAAGTTCCCAGGCTTCTTGAATGATTGTAGTTATGTTCTTACACCCAAGAGTTCAAGTATTTAAAACGTATAAATCAATTTTTCAGCAAAACTAACGTCACAAGGATCGTGCAAAATTAAACTAAAAATATTCCGAAAGGAACTAACAACGGAGGTCTCCCAACGTATGCTCACCGATTTGGCCCAGACTATTGTCAATCGATCCCAAATATATTGAGTATGCAATTTGCAAATCGAACTATCTGCCAATGCGCAGGTTTGGCGGAGGTATTTGCATAGAAAGAGGCGAAAACCCACCCCCAAGGCATAAACTTAAATGGTATGGGATAGATTCTGTACTTGTGGAGTCATTATTGAGTGAGAGGAGTCAGTTTGTTTGTACAAAATGTGAGAATTGTGTTAAGAGATCTAAAACTCTGCTAGCGGATGTAGGTGTCCCTCAAGGGCTTTGTCTAAGCTGCTTGTTATTTCTGATAATGATTAACGATTTGCCTTATCATATTATTAATAGTTTGTGTATAATTTTTGCTGATGACAATGGTGTTCTAATTTCTGGACCTGAAGATATGATACAACACGTAATTGATCAACTTGAAAGTGACTTGGATATAATCTTCAACCTGATGAAATATAGCAGGCATGAACTAAATATAAACAAATGTGAGTTTATTGTGTTTTGTAACAAAAAAGCTAGACTAAGCATGGAGGATATAGCGATCAAAGTTAACAGTGTACCAGTTAGAAGAGTTAAATGTATGAAATTGCTTGGTGTCATATTATACTTTTTAAGGATCACTGTGCAAAAGTAATGAAAAGTTGTAATAGTGCGCTATGGTCGCTTGGTCCGTTACGAGGTGTTCTGAACGCCAAAAATAGATCAATTGTTGTGCATGCGTTGGTCTGTTCTATCTTTAAGTATGCAGCGCCGGTGTGGTTACTGGGTAAAAGTAATTTAAGTAACGTAAATAAGATAATTCGGTCATGTGCAAGATTTGTGTGTAATGTGTACAAATATGATTCAATCACAGATAATATTAATAATGAGCTCAAATGGTTAGTGTCTAAAAATGTTGTCAACTTCGAAATATGTAAATTAGCAGTTAAAATGATGAAAAATGAATGTCCGAAGTATTTCAATAATTATATAATCCAGGAAAGTGTGTGCACAAGAAATACGCGTAACCTTAAATATGTTGAACCAGCAATTTTATTTAATAGTGACTTGGGGAGAAAAACGTTTAAATATAGCGCATCGAAATTATGTTTAAGCTTGCCTTCAGATATTCTGTTGATGGATAGTGTTAAAGGTTTCAACTTGTTAAAGAAGCAAATCAAGAGTCATTTTTTAAATATGCAATGTGAAACGAGAATGAGAGAAATGATTGTGTTATTAGATAATATGGAATAAGATTGTTTTTTTTATATGTTTGTAATATATGACTCTGCTCCCTTGAGATGTAAGATCCCAGAATTGGGGAATCTCATTGCAATAAATCAATTAATCAGTCAATCAATCACAAATATAATGAGTATGAAATTTGCAAATGGAAATATCTTCCAATGCGCAGGTTTGGCGGAGATATTTGCATAAAAAGCGGGAAAAATGCGCAGAAAATTTGGAAAATGAACAATTTGCTAGCCTTGGGGGTGGGTTTTCGCCTCTTTCTATGCAAATACCTCCGCCAAACCTGCGCATTGGCAGATAGTTCGATTTGCAAATTGCATACTCAATACATTTGTGATCGATTGACACTAGTCTGGTCCAAATCGGTGAGCATACGTTAGGAGACGTCCATTGTAAGAAAAGGAAAGATACATATACATACTTGAACCGTAATGACGACAATATGTACCAGTGCGTATTTAGCCAAATAAATGTTCCCTTCACTATTGATTTAATTTCAGTTTTCTAAGAGGGTCGTACTAGACCTGGGGCAGTAAATATGTATAGGTGAAACTAACCCAGACAAAAAAGCAACCTTTTTAATCCAGTGCCCTGGGGACAAAAAGGTTAAAAATTCTCGGCCCACACAAAATGCCAGCAATGATAACGTCCATGTATAACGTCATTGTTTTAGTGGGTGAGTGGTTTAGGTCTTCCTTTCCTTCCCATCTTAAGATTCCCTCTCCCAAAATGTTTACGCTGAGTGGGTGCGAGGTAAAATCGAGAATGTTTGATGATACAATGTACGGATGGCCCAAATCCTGAAAATTGTAACGACATGTACACTTGTTTTGGACAGGTGAGGATATTTTTGGCATGTTAAATCGATCCAGTCGCCATCCTAATCCGTTCCACCAGGCTGAAAGTACAACGACTAAATTTTCAATGACGCCAGTCGTTTGAATAAAAGGAGCGTTAGTCTGCCTCACATTTTAGTCTGTTCTGACTTAAGCTCAAGATCAACAAAACGGCCGAATATTCACCCAGAACGGAAATGTAAGTGTTTATTGTAATAAATTATTCTTATACCTATCAAACAAATTCTTGTATACTAATGGATTTATTTTATACCATCCAACTAAAATATGGTTTGTTCCAACCAAAATTGATAAATTCGTTAGTCATGATATGCGCAATGTGCAACCAATTTATTTATTTTATCCCGTTGCAGAAGTTTCGAGCCAAAGTCACCGTTTCTCGAAGCTGTATAACTTAATTAATAAATTATAACACATATTTTCGCTGAAAGCCTTGCAATAACTTTAAAAATAGAACATCAGAAATCCATTCAAAAATTCTAGATTTATTAATCTGTGATGTCTCCGAATTTGAGCAAATTTCACGGCAAAAATTACTGGTTTAAATTTTTTTGAAAGTGTATTTAATCACAACCCTTTTAAATTTTGCAACTCTGCGATAAAATATAAATGCTTTACGCATGAAAATAAAATATCTTGGGAAGCAATCTTGAGCTCACATTTTTTCAAACAATTTTTGAAATCAGGGTATAATTTATAAAGATAAGTTATAGTGAAAGATCGTGATTTTAATGTTTATTTAAGTTTATTTATAAGTTTCCCCATCGGCTAAAAGTCGAGCATTCGGAACAGCTTAAAAATATTGGCTGTTTATTATTTTTAGACGTGCATAATTAAAAACTACATAATTTTCACAAGATGGGAGAAAACCTCGTCCTTATACGCATAATTAGTTGCTGCGAAAGATGAAAGACTTTCAAATTTTGTAATTCCAATTTACAAACCATTTAAGCTCTGTTGAGGTGAAAAAACTATAAACTAGACAGAAAAATCCACTGAGTTTGCAGGGTTACTATAATTTTGGTGTGAAGTGTTCATTCCAGATTTATATATCTCATGTATGTATCAGAAGAATATTTTAATAATTTTTGCTGAATTTATTTAAATTACACAGGACGATTTTTAGAACCTTGACCACGTGGTGGTCGCTGACAATTTTATGCCTGCTGATTTTACCTGCTCCGGGTACAGCTCAAATTGATCTATCGTTATGCGTCGACCAGGAGGAATTGGTATGTACATATGAATCAAATATAAATTATGTAATTACTGAATCGTGTTCTGTGATACATGTTGAACACAGTGCACACGTGACGAAAATTGCATTATTTCCGGATTGCTTGGTTGCACGAGTAGTGAACTATCAATTTGCGAGTACGAAGGTATTGGCAGCAGTTGCTGCAGATGTTTTGAGGTAATGTTATTAAATACAAGCTAAATACATGTGGTTGGATTATATACAATTTATGTAAACAAAAAGTAGTAAATTTTACTATTAAATTAGCACTTAAAATAGAGAATAACACGCAACAATTGCACAAAATTTATGTTGTACACATTTAACAACCGTTGGATAAATTTTACCCAAGTGTTGTTTCATGCTCTAAATATTTTACTCAACCTTGAGTAAATGGAGCGTATTTTTATATAGACTTTTCGTTACTTTTCGGGAAAGGGTCTGATTGAATATCCTAGATTCAATGTGAAAAATTAAGTCGACTATCGGCTTTTGGATTGTATTTACTCTGTTCATTGGAGCTCGGCGTCTTGGGAAATACGGGCTAGTCCTTTCCCAAAAACACAAGCGCTTTCTAACAAAAAATTGGGATTTGGTGCCTCGTATCTTTAGGAAAGATATATTCAAATAATCCAATACACATGTGAGTGAAATGTTAATTTAGTGAATTGCATAATTTTAGAATATATTTTGCACAAATGAGATACGAGGCACCAAATCCCATGTTGTGTTAGAAGGCACTGGTGTGTTGGGATAGGACTAGCCCATATTTCCCAAGACACAGAGCTCCACATAATTTCTGCCGCTAATACATAGATATATCGTAGAATCTAAAAACCCCCAAATATGTACATAATTGTCTTGTACAATTTTTTTACATAGGGTCAATGCTTTAGCAACAATGAGTGTATGGACAAAATAACGTGCCCCGCTGGACAGCAACCGTACTGTGTCATGTTTCAGAGGAATTCGACAAATAGGTGTATCTGTGTTGAAACGGCCCCTCTGGTAAGTATGTACATACATGATGTACACATATGCGCATCACGTTAAATTACGTAACGAAAAATTGGCGATTTTTGTTTGCTCCTGTCCCCTTTGGACATACTGACAAGGGACACTCACGACCTGTCGTTTGAGTCAATGGTACTCACCATGTTTTTTAGAATCTACTAGGATCCCCGATGAAGGATCCATTCATATTTCCGTGTAAAACTCATATTTGTCGTCGTGCCGTGGCGCCAACGTCGCCAAATTTGAATGTTTTTATTTTTGGAACCGCCATAACTTTTGAAATCCTGCACGGATTTTCAAAATATTTGGCAAAAATAATGACAAGGAGTTAAGCTTTCGTATTCAAACAAATTTTTCGAAAAGTTGTCGCTTTTAGCTTTTCGCAAAATTTCGTAATTTTCTTTAAAATGCGGGTTTGTCAAAATCATGCTAAAAATACCTCAAAAATTATAATTTTTTTATTTTTATTTTTTCTCTAAACGTTCGACTTTTGTGATCATTTTAAGCATACAATTTTGAAAATCCGACATAAACTGCAAAGGCATGGGTGTTTGAAATTGGTCGAAAATGCAAATTTTTAAGTTTGGCGCCACGCCATGGTGCCAAAACGACTTTTACACGGAAATATGAAAGAATCCTTCATCTAGGGTCCTAGTAGATTCTAAAAAACATAGTGGGTACCCTGGACTCAAACGACAGGTCGTGAGTGTCCCTTGTGAGATACATCAATTTTTAACACATGGCGCAAGTGGACATGCCCGAGAGTAATTTAATGCTATTGAAAATCTGGCGGAGTCATTTAGATACTCCGTGTGGGTATTGGTTTTGTGATAACTTCCTAAGATCGTGCCGGTAGAGTCACATACATTTAATACCAGTTTTCTAAGAGGAGTGTATGCACCTGTTGAAAAGTGTTTTCTGAATTTCAGGCAACCATCGAAACCACAACTATGCCTTGTCTCATCGACATTGACAACGCCGAAACGGCGGAAAGCAAATGGGTACAAAACTGTGCCGACTCTGGAGCTTGGCTGTTGAATATGAACATTGATAGCAAGAGAAGCTGCATTTGCGATAAGGGGGTAAGCTGAAATTATTTATCTATTGATTACAGAATCATCAAATCTTGACATACATAGGTGTGCGTTTTCTTTTTTAATCCCAGTGTAGCACAGCTTTAGATTGCCCAAACGAATGTGGTGCTGACCACAGGGCGGCCTGCCTTCGGGCTTATACCTCGTTAGGATCACTTCTACCACGCCAATATTGCGGCTGTGAAAACTATGTACGTAACGTTTTACATATTAAACATATGTAAATATGTATAAATATGTATATCCTTATTCCGGGTTGAATTTTACTCACTAATCTAAAATTCCTCCTATCAAGTGCGACTCAGACTCTGAATGTGGCTATCTTAACTGTAAATCGTATGAAGTACAGCGCTGTAGCAACGGCCACTCCTGTTATTGCAGTCCAGAGGTTTGTGCTTGAAATATAGCTAGTTTATACTACACGGGGGTTCAGGTGGGAATGGCCTACCGGCTTGAAACTTGCAGGAGGCTTGTTATTACACACAAAATAAAAATTTGTCGAATCAACACCGCCGGTGTCAATATATGACTTAACCGCCTTGGTTACAATATTGCATAGCTGTTCAAACAACAGTGTGGATCCACAAAGTGGACTGTGGTGTGGAAAGTGGACACGATTTTTTTGTGGTTTGTGGAATTGTGGATTGTAGTTTGTGGAAAGCTTTGTGGTTTGTGGATTTGTGGATTGTAGTTTGTGGAAAGGTTTGTGGTTTGTGGACTTGTGGATTGTAGTTGTGGAGTCCACAACTACAATCCACAAAACCACAGACTGGTCCACAATGTGGACCGGTCTGTAGTTTGTAGTTATGGTTAGGTTTTGTGGCATTCTTGTGAATGATATAGCCTTAGATAAATAATTAAACACGTTTCATGATTTTCCATAATGCACACTGAAAACGATATTATAATCCGTAAGCGGGAATTTGTATCTTCAAATTTCGCGGTAAAAATGCAAATTGTCGTTCACGTATACCATTAAAACTTCGTTGCAATTGAGCATTATGAAAAATTGTGAAACACGTGTTTAATTATGTATGTAAAGCTACATAATTAGAATATGTAGCTTTTCAAACCACAGTTTGGATCCACAAAGTGGACTGTGGTGTGGAAAGTGGACAAGATTTTTTTGTGGTTTGTGGAATTGTGGATTGGAGTTTGTGGAAAGGTTTGTAGTTTGTGGAATTGTGGATTGTAGTTTGTGGAAAGGTTTGTGGTTTGTGGAATTGTGGATTGTAGTTTGTGGAAAGGTTTGTGGTTTGTGGACTTGTGGATTGTAGTTGTGGAGTCCACAACTACAATCCACAAAACCACAGACTGGTCCACAATGTGGACCGGTCTGTAGTTTGTAGTTATGGTTAGGTTTTGTGGCATTCTTGTGAATGATATAGCCTTAGATAAATAATTAAACACGTTTCATGATTTTCCATAATGCACACTGAAAACGATATTATAATCCGTAAGCGGGAATTTGTATCTTCAAATTTCGCGGTAAAAATGCAAATTGTCGTTCACGTATACCATTAAAACTTCGTTGCAATTGAGCATTATGAAAAATTGTGAAACACGTGTTTAATTATGTATGTAAAGCTACATAATTAGAATATGTAGCTTTTCAAACCACAGTTTGGATCCACAAAGTGGACTGTGGTGTGGAAAGTGGACAAGATTTTTTTGTGGTTTGTGGAATTGTGGATTGGAGTTTGTGGAAAGGTTTGTAGTTTGTGGAATTGTGGATTGTAGTTTGTGGAAAGGTTTGTGGTTTGTGGAATTGTGGATTGTAGTTTGTGGAAAGGTTTGTGGATTGTGGTTTTGTGGATTGTAGTTGCGGGATTGGTTTGTGGATTGTGGTTTTGTGGATTGTGGTGAAATGAAATGAACAGCTATGCAATATTGAATCCGAGTTATGATGATTTTGATACCGGTAGTTATAATGTTATGACCGGACGGAAAAAATTCATTACTACTCGGAATCACAATTGTAACCAAGGCGGTTAAGTCATATATTGACACCGTTTTGTTTTGAGTGTATCACAAGAGGTGTTTTTAGAGAAGCCCCTAATCCCAGTTTTTTGCCGGGATTTTTGTGGGTTTTTATTAATCTTGGGGCTGCTTGAAGCAAAATTTCTGAAATTGCATATTATCTACATTATGACTAATACAATTTTTTCGAATTCAGCACCAAGTACCAAGTATTAGTAGTAAGTACTTACTACTAATACTTGGTTACTACTTAGTAACCTAGTATTTTCATTCATTTGAGGTAGGTTTAAGAAGTAAGCGAAATATTTAGAAACAAGAAAACATGTAATGATACTTGGAAATTCTAGTCGTACATAGTAATGCGTACAATTTAATTCTGAATTCGAAAATTTAATTTCCTCTGATCAAACCTTTAGTTTAAAGAATTTAATTGAAATCTCCTATAAGTTGTTACAAAATCCCCGGAAAACCCCATTAAGCTTGGGGAGATTTGACACCCCAAAAAACGAGGTGTCATACCCAGTCCATTACACGATAAATCAACCCTTTAATTTAAGTTTCATGCCCTTCGGTCATTCCCACCTACGACGTTCTCTCTTGAAGACGCAGATCGCGTCAATGAGCAATACTCATGTATTTGTATATCTTTTTGACTTAATAGTGTACTTCAACTTCTGCATGTCCCGAATGCTCTACTCCTCCAAAAGAAATATGTTTCAAAACAAGCAACCGAAACCAATTGGGAGAATGCGGCTGTATTTCGACAAATGGTGTACTCAATATATTAATCGCAAAGTTTTGTATGAAATTCACTAGATTTTTAGAAAATATCAAAGCAGAATTGTACCGTCTATGCCTACTCATTGTCTAAATTATCGATATTCGTTTTTCATCGGAGTTGTGCTAACGCGTAAATTTTATTTTTCAGTGTGAGAGGAACTCGGATTGCTCAGGAATCGGAAACTGTTGTGTTTTGGACTGCTATGGAGCCTGGCGCTGCCGACAGACGTCACAAATCTTTGGATGTCCTGGTGAATCGAACGGATTTGTTAACATGAGTCTTTACCCAGTTTCCTGGTGTAATGATGGTTCGCGTCCATCACATTAATGCAGGATTATCGGCTCAGAATTTTGCGTTTAAAATTATCTCTTTACATATATACATTTAAAACAAATATTGTCTATTGCATTTTCATTTTTATAAGTTAATAAACCTTTACAAACGCATTTGACCAAGGGGTGAATCCAGTGCGGTGCGTCATACGTCAAAATGAATATTATATTGCTTTGGATTGTTGAAAATGTATTAAAATTGACAGGTATTCTACGTTTATGACGTTTGACCTCGTGCGACCGATCACTTAGATACATACATAGTTATCGTTTGCCTAAAGGGGTGTCATACTTGCGTTCAGCGTTGAAACTCCGTTAAAATTGAATTGTATTATACTTTTTCTCATAATATAAACCCTCACTTAACTACGGTGGCACAAATAAATTCTACTCATGCACAGATTTTATTAAAGCTGAAGAAATTTGCACTACCTTAACCAGTGTTTGTTCTAAAAATGAAATTCCACATAAAAACTTATTAGTAATAAGTTTTACCTTTACCTTATGTTACCGTGGATTATCTTAATTTTAAGCGGCTTCAATTTTAGATTGTAAAATTTTATCCCAGTGCCAACACAGCTCGAAACGTTTCTTTCACAATGCCTCGGAGGAATTTGAGTACGGTCAACCGCTTGATAGTGAACATTCCCTCTTGCCCAAACTTAAAAGGGCGACACGTCTTCCGAAACTTGGACATCAACTTTTTCTCCCGAGGGGTCACATTTTCCAGAAGTTTCCATGAAGAAAGCGTCTTCTTCGAGTCGGCGCAAAACTGTCCGCATAGTTCCAACACGCTGGCCCAGATTATTTGGACGAGGAGGGACCAGCTTCCCAACGCCATCTAGACAATTAAATAATCAAATTGAAATTAGAATTGTAACCGTATACGTACATAAATTGCGTAATAACAAAATAACAAATATGTAATTGATTGTCTCTATTTACATGTTATCCATATAATTTTAAAAATCGGGTGTAGTCAGGCTAATCTTGATTTCTCGGTATTAAACTTGATACCGCTCGATTTTAAAATAATACGTACAGGTCCGTAAATACAGATATTTGCTATCGTTGCGATAAAACTTTAATACTTATCGAGTTATATTGCTTTAGAATCATCTAAATAAATATATATGAATATTTGGTGTTATTTTAATAATGGATTTCTAGGACTTGATCTGTCTAATTTCGTTCTAACTTTTTCTAGTAAACTTGCGAAAGGAAGGACAAACACATTCCCGACAAATTATATATTTATCATCCAACCTTTGTAGTCCTGGGTAGAATATTCCAGTTCTCAATCACGACGAAATTGCAGTAGAGACAGAGTTGTGAGAAAGCGGCATGAAGTCCAAAAATCACAAGTCCCACGATCTTCATCATCTCATTGTGCACGATTTGCATGCAGACGAATTCGCGAATCAAGTTTTCCACTTTTCGCAACGCAGGTATCGACCGGTAAGTGTTATTTTTCTTGCCATACTTATCCGGACCTCGCATCTCGAACATCAGCATCCACGCCGAGACTGAATACAAACCAAGGCAATCAATATGTAAAGTTTATACATAATTTGACCTAGAAATCCTATAAATAAATGCATATTTATATGCACTCTTATAAATCTAGTATAAAAATAATACCAAATGGTATTCATGAAAGATTTTACCAAAATGGTATTAGTAAGTAGTACCGTGTAGTAAAAGTCCGGTATTAGTGTTTTACCATAATTTGATTACCAGGCGGTAGCAATTTTAATTCTGCGAAATCAATACGACAAGATGACTATAAATTTTTACTTACAAAGATACACACTTCCCGACGTTATTGAGAAGAGGAGACTATAAAATGCGATCTGCGCCCCCAGTGTGACCAGCCACATGTCGCCCAAATATAGAGTCCAGTCTACCCCAAGTTCCAGCCAGGTTCCATTCACCCTCTGCTCATTTATGTAAATGAAGCCAAGTTCTGCTAGCCGCCCATGCATGAAGATGGGCGTGGCTGGAGCGTGGATGTAGAACAGTGTCGTTGTTAGAGGGGCACCCCCCAGGATTACGATTTGACAGACGAGTTGAAAGTCGAGGAAATACGAGAATTTCTCCTTGTTCGGATTCCAGACAGGTATCCATTTAGCTAAATTTATATTTTTCAGGAAATTAGAGAAAATCAAAAACTTGGAAAGTTGCAGTTTGCGAAAATTTAGTTATCTACATAAAACTCGAATTAAAAAATATTGAATTACAAAAATCGTCAAAACCAAGGCATTTTTAATCACTTTTCGGTTATGGGAATTTATTTTAAAATTATGTACGATATGTCTGTGAGCAGGAAGTCGATCAATAGAATTTCGATGAGTTCCAACTTTTCTGAAGATTTCTTAAACTTGAGAACTTCTTAAAAAACTGTCAACATCTGGAGCCTGTATTTAGAAAACATAGAAACGACCTGCTCTACACATTGGTAAATTTCAAAATTAATTCCCGAAGCCGAGAAATAGATACAAATATCCGAATTTTGACGATGAGCAATTAAGTCCTTCATTAATACAAATTTAAAATTGTTCTTGCCTTGAAACTTTCTGAAATACTTGAGAAAGTGGTTCATCCCGAAAATGAGATCGTCCTGGATGACATTCATCAAAATCAAGCCGCCCGACATGAGCACCTCGATGAAAGTGAACGCGTACCCAATCAAGAAATTCGTGTTTGTATACCCACCCTCAAAGTAATACATGTAGGTCGCTTTAGCAGTTGCGTGTATTGCGAAAATTATGCTAGTTATACAAATTCGCAAAGTCTTTCGTCTAGTCTGGTCCGTCATGTAGTAGGTTTTTCGCTTCCTGTTGAAACGAGTACTCCCAACGCCAATGTGTCCCGTGACGAAGGAATTTGCCCAAAGTAAGTTATAAAATAGGTCTGAATACATTTCGGGGAAATTTGACAGTAATTTTATGGAAAATAAAAATTTAAGAATATTGGACACTCAGTTTTATTAATTTGCCTATTTTACATCGATTAGTCAATTGACACGTAATTCGGAAATTTGTGAAATATTAGGGGTATCCGCAACTTCGCAAGTTTTTCAAACCATTTTTTACGAACTTGCGAACTTTTTTGGAATTGTTTTTTTTGTTAATGTGGCTAACGATGTAAACTCGTAATGAATATCCCCACTGTGTTTTCAAAAAGTCATGAAAATCCTTGTCGAATAGGGTAATAGTTTCCTAGCAAAATGTTTTTATGTATCACAAATATTCAAACTGAAATTCAAAACTTGCAGAGCACCCTCCAACATTCCGTCACAAACGCAAAAACCATTTAAACTCATTTTAAATTTAGACTGCGCAAATATTTCCAGACTATGCTTTAATTTCCTAAACCAGTAATCACTTGATCATTGAGACAATTCAGTTTTACATAAGGCTAATTTCCATTTTGTATCTTTCCCTGAGTTAAACCCTATTCGCTTTGTTACTAATAGCATTTATCCAAGTTCCTGTTGGTCGTGAATGGTATAATTGCAATTTCGCCAAGGAGTTAAACTGCACAAATGTTTGCAAATTACAGCGTCAACCATAATTGACTGCACAATTTTTTTCTGCGGGTTTGGTCAAGAAGCAATTAGCCAATTTCTATAATAACTGTACACTTGTCAATTTCGGCCACATTCTTGTGCTAAACTGTAGCTGGCGTGCCCAATTTATTTATTTGGTCAGTTTTCATACCATGAAGCACTGATTTTAGATAAAACGAGCAATTGTATGATGAATGTATTTATAAGGGGAAACCCAAAATTTAAAAATTTCCAGACGAAGTCCAGAAATAAATAAATGAAATTCGCAATTACAGCCAACTTGTGAGATTGATCAGTTTTACTGACTAATGACTAAAATACTAAATTGCACTAATTAACGGCAAATACAAAGAAGTATTTCACCAACAAATGCAATAAGTGCTTAAGATGTACATAAGTGCATGTTATTAATTATCATTTCAGTATAGATATTCAACATAAGTACGAGCGGAATATATTTGTGAGTATATAATAATTTTCGCAAATTTACCTTGGATGCATATTTACAAATATATGTATTTACATAAATGACCCTCATAATTCACGCCATTAATTAATCGGCCTACTCAAATTAAATTTAAATAGTTGATTGTTTAAATCTCCAGAACTATATTTTATTTTTTAACACACGTTACTTTGCTTTGTTTTGGGATACATTTAAAGCCACTTCGTTTGTAATATTATTTTACACATATTTACTACCTATTTATGTAAATATACTCATATATATCTATAACTCGGGAACCCTAGTTTTAAAACGTTAGCAGCAAATCAATCGTACACTTCGCAATGTTCCAAACGATAGCAACTAACCACTCTCTTGACATCGTGCCGAAAGGTCCATTCTGAATTCCCACCGCTTTAAGTGAACGGACCCACTTTTTTCACAAATGGGAAAAAATGTTGTTCTCATTTTGACCACCTGGTTAATATTCACATCGGTAAGAAAAATGAATAAAAAACGTAATAGATGCGAATATCTGGACCCCTTTTACCAAAGTATTTTTTAATTTTAGGGTTTTAAGTACATGACTTTTGGGACGAATATATTCTCCATGCTATAAAATTAATCCCTGGTTTAAAGGGTTAGTCCGTCTTAAAATGCTGGTGCATAATTAACCACGGATTTCTTGGGTATATACATACGTGCAAACTTATATATGCATAACCTTTTTGGTACAGACAGACTTGTGTTTTCTATGGCCTGGTAGAATGGTATTACATTATTACTATATGTAGGCAGGAGTTATGTAAATTCTTTGTCATAGACATGTATTCGTAGCCGATTGGAATATTTTATTCCAGACAAAATAATTTAGGATGACCATTTATTTACCTATTTATAATATATAATTTTGCTGAAATGTCGAACTCCACGTAACTAGCTGTAGATATGTATTATTGTTTTTTTCATAATTAGTGATTCTACATACATACATAAATACCTAGTTGTAAAGGCTCAAGTGTCACTAGCTGATTGCTAAAAAACTACGCTGCAGAATTAAAATCTGATAAGTGCATTAGATTCGCCATGCGATTTACGTTATAATTCACTATGGACCTTGTAATTTTTGAACATCTGGATAAATATATACGAAATTGAAGAGAAGCGGGCAGCGATAGTTTTTCACAAAAAAATCGAAGAAAAATAGTGAATTTGACATGTGCTGAAAAAGTCAAAGGTGTACTTTAATTTAGCCCAACGGACTATAAAAACGTTCATGGGGACCGAATCGACTAAGAACAGTCGAAGAAGAATTTTTTGAAAACCTCCAAGGACCACACCCATCGTGAAGCCTCTGAAGCCTGGAATCCTAAGAAATTCACGAAATTCCAGCGGAAACCGGGCTCACTGCTGACAGTGTCGATGAAAATTATCCAATGAGTACTCAAATTGAAGCTTAGGCTTAAGGCTTTGAAATGTGGTACTTGTCACATCCTGATCGTACCCCAAAGGAAAACCAGATTAAATAAATGCAGGCGTCACCTCAAGCGGTACACTCCAAAAAAGTGAGCAGGATTCTTTTTACAAATGAGGAGATTTTCACATTGGAAAAATCTTTTAACCAACGAGTTGACCTAATCTACGCAAAATCGGTCAGAGACATCCCCCGATATAGACAAAAGGTCAGAAAGTCACGTTATCCAGGTTTTTTGATGATTTTGGCAGGTGGGAGCTAATTGGGGTAATTTCTCTACATTTTGCTGAAAACTGGCGGGAGGTAGGGGAATCAAATTTCTTAAAATATGTTTTTGAGTCCGTGGGACATCCCCTAAGTGAGATCCAATTCAATGGAATCGATTGGACCTCTCAGCAGGATTCAGCACGAGCTTTTATGCCAAAAAATGACCCAAGCGTGCTAAAAAAACAAATTCCGGTCTTTATCTCCAATCAGAAATGGTCATCATCCTTGCTGGATTTGAATCACCGGAACATGAAAAATGGTCAAATTTGGGGGCAAAGATGTGTTCTAAGCCCCGTAGAAGTGCTGAGGCTTGGAAAAAATTTCTGACCCCGGAATGACACAAAATGCCCCTGGAATCTGTGCGTAATTCCATCGAGGAGTGGCTGTTTCGTCTTCAGCGTGGCATTGACGCAGGAGGAGGAAATTCTTATAACTAAAAATGGTTTCCAACGTGAAATTTAACTGGCTTTTAAATGCAATAAATCAGAAATTTGTATTGCTAAAATTGCTAAAGTTGTAGCCTTCTAAATTACTGACACTTGAGCCTATACAACTAGGTATGTAATGGGTAACTCCATGAGTTATGGTAATGGATCTGATGTCGAAAATCGATTTTTGTGAAATCCTTCAAGAATGTGTTAGAGGACCTAAAAATATACAGAAAAATAATTTTCACCGAATTTTTTAGGTTTCAATGGGGCTGATAGGAGGGGGTGTGGCTTCCGCTGAGATACCACCTTTACGCGGCCACTATTGCACGCAGGGGCTCCAAATTTCACATGAAGTTACAATGGGCCAATACAATTGCGGATCTTCTTCTCTTTTTTTGCAATTAGGTCACAGTGACCGTTTGTAGGTCAAAATTCACAGCATGTCAAATTTGTCTGAAAACTCAAAGTCTCACATAACCCCATAAATGGGGTATCGTTGGAAAGATCCTGGCAAGAGGATTAAGAATATATATACTTTGTGGTGTGTATGACCACTCCTTGGTCTTCCAGAGTCAGAACAATATTTTTGAGTTTGTCCCATCTATTTCTATGTTAGATCTCCAATCTGCTGCTATGTTAAAATCCGGCGAGATTGAAAATTTACATTCTTCTGCCTCAAGAAGGTCAGGGGGTGGCCAAACATCCGACAAAGTATATATATTCTGAATGCTCTTGCCTAGACCTATCTAACGATCCCCCATGTATGGGGTTATGTGAGACGATTTTCGTCAAAATTTGGAATAATGCACATTTTGACCTAAAAACTGTCACTGTGACCTAATTGCAAAAAAGAGAAAAAGACCCGCAATTGTATTGGCCCATGGTAACTTCATGTGAAATTTGGAGCCCCTGCGTGCAATACCAGGTGGCCCAAGTAAAGTGTTAGTAGATTGAAACGCTGTAGCTTCAACAGTTTTTGTGCTACAAATTTCTAGTAAATTTTAATGGAAAACCAGTTAATTTTGAAGTAGAAAAAAAATTTTGGTTTCCGATATTTCCTCCCCCAACATTAATACAGAGCTGAGAACGCGGCCTACACCCCTCGATTCGAGCACGCTCGGAATCCGTGGACAAATTGCTCCATTTCGTGGTCAAAGATTTGTTTAAAGCTTTCAGACTTCTATGAGGCTTAAAACACATCTTTGTCCCTAATTTTGGTCATTTTTCATAATCCGGCATTCAAATCCAGCAAGGAGGATGACCATTCCCGATTGGAGATAAAGTTCGGAATTTGGTTTTTTAGGCACGCTTCGGCCATTTTTTGCACTATAAGCTCGTGCTGAGTCTTGTTAAGAGGTCAAATCGATTCCATTGAAATAGATTTAACTTAGGAGGGGAGCTTGCGAGGTTGATAATAACAGATCTTGATGCCCTTTGGATATGTGGTAGGGACCCATGAGTGTACTAAAACCCTGAATTGGTTTGACTCCATGGCCACATTTACGCCCGGCACACCCACTCAAAAATGCCCAAAAAACGCTTTCACTCCAGTTTTCACTCACTCAAATCCACGCCAAAAATCCAATTTTACTCGGATTTTGAAATTTCTTTCACCAATATACTCCCAGATAGTTTCTTTCTTCAATCCAATATCAAACTCAATTTTTTCGAAATTTTTAGTATTTTTAAAATCTAAATTTCTGAATGAGCATTGTTGTAGCAATCAACAAGGCAAATTATGCCTGCGAAATAATAATCAGCTAAATTGAGTTTGATATTGGATTGAAGAAAGCAACTATCGGGGAGTATAATGGTGAAAGAAATTTCAAAATCCGAGTAAAATTGGATTTTTGGCGTGGATTTGAGTGAGTGAAAACTGGAGTGAAAGCGTTTTTTGGGCATTTTTGAGTGGGTGTGCCGGGCGTAAATGTGGCCATGGAGTCAAACCACTTCAGGGTTTTAGTACACTCATAGGTCCCTACCACATATCCAAAGGGCATCAAGATCTGTTATTATCAACCTCGCAAGCTCCCCTCCTTAGGGGATGTACCACGGACTCGAAAACATTTTTTAAGAAATTCGATCCCACCACCTTCCCCCAATTTTCAACAAAATGTACAGGAATTACCCAAATTAGCTCCCCCCTGCCAAAACCATCACAAAACCTTGATGATGTGACTTTTTGACCTTTTGCCTATATCAGAGGATAACTTTGACCGATTTTGCTTAGATCAGGTCAACTCGTTTGTTTAAAGATTTTTCCCATCTGAAAATCTCCTCATTTGTAAAAAGAATCGTCTTCACTTTTTTGGCGCGTACCGCTTGAGGAGAGCCCTTCATTTCTTTGGTAGGGCTTTCTTTCAGGCTATCATCAGGATGTGGCAAGTACCACATTTCAAAACCTTAAGCCTAAGGTTCAGTTTGCGTACTCATTGGATAATTTGCATCGACAATGTCAGCTGTGAGGCTATTTTGCCGCTGCAAGTTCGTGGATTTCTTTGGATTCCGTCCTTCAGCGCCTTCACGATGGGTGTAGTCCTTCGAGGTTGTCCAAAAATTTTTCTGCGACTGTTTTTAGTCCATCCGGTCCCCATAAACGTTTTTATAGTCAGTTGAACTAAATTAAACTACACGTTCGACTCCGGTCACATTTATAAAGTTCGCCATTTCTCGTCCGATTTTTTTGATGAAATATTACCGTCGCCCGCGTCCTTTCTAGATTTTCCCTGCCGATATGCTTTGCAAACAATTAAAAACTGATTAGTGGTATCTATGCAAAATCGTACTAGGAATCCAACGCACTTATCAGATTTCTATTATCTGTAGCGGTTTAAAAGTTATTAGCTACTAACACTTAGCCTGGGCCCAGTAAGTAGTGGCCGCGTAAAGGTGGTATCTCAAGGGAAGCCACACCCCCTCCTATCAGCCCCATTGAAACCTAAAAAATTCGGTGAAAATTATTTTTCTGTATATTTTTAGGTCCTCTAACACATTCTTGAAGGATTTCACAAAAATCGATTTTCGACATCAGGTCCATTACCATAACTCATGGAGTACCCCTAATATAAAAAAAGTGAACAGTTTTTAGCCCCTCCCTCCATTTAAATGACCACATTTATCTATGTAAGAGTCATGCAAGGAATTTTAAATACATTGAAATATCCACGCACAAATTTACATATATTTAAATAGATAAATGTCACAAATTGTGTCTGAAAAGATCTTCCTAAGGCTAAATCAAACACAAACTCATTTCTTAACTTCAACTGAACAATAAGCATAAGCAGCAATAAATAATTAGTTTTACAGCTCATGAAACAGAATAATGACGTTAGCGTTTATAAAGTAATCACATTTTTCAAAATTTGATACTGTACATTCAGTAAAACATATTTATCTAAACGTAAGCAGCAAATGAATCGTATAAGTCGCAATGTTCCAAACGATAGCAAGTATCCATGCGCGTGACATCGTGGAGAAAGGTCCGACCTGGATTCCCACAGGTTTAATGGAACGGACCAACGTTTTCTCATATTTTGAGAAACACTTCCCCTTCATAACCTTTAAAAGACGGACTGACCTTTCAAAAACCTCCGTCGCCCAAGGTACAATGGTCACCACAATTCCAATCCCCACAAAACTATTTAACGGGGCTACCAAGTACAGCACGAGGAGTATTTCCTTTCCAAACCACCGGATTGTTAGATAATTAGCCATAATGATGATACCCATCCCGAAGAAAATTATTGGAGGAACAGCGAAATAACAAAAATTTTCGTTGATGCAACCAGTATAAATTTGCAATTCTTTATACACCGAAATAACTTTAGTTGGAGAAATTCCTCGCTGAGTGACTAATGTCTTGCACCGAGCCATTATTTCAATCGATGCACTTAAGAACATTAGAATAATGATGCCTAAACCGCAAATGGATCTTAATACTTCTATGATAAGTATGAATTCAATTGCTATTCGAAGTACAGGTACGACATAACTAAGATTTGGCGCGAACAAAATAACGGATTTACTCAAACTAATGAATGGATCTAGGTCTTGCCAAATACCGATGATTACTGCGATTGGGGGGATGAGTGGGACCAAAGTAATAAAGTTGTATATAGCAAGCTCCCAGATTTTATGCACAGGTGTCCGATGGTTCAGCTCTCCAAGGGCTAAAATTAAATAGGGAATGATAATTAGCTAGCGATGATGATAATTAATTAAGAAGTAAAAATTTGCCCAGCATTCCTGCAGAAAATCGGCCCCATAATCTGCAGAAATTTAGCCCAATTTTCTGCAGGAAAGCTTTATGCAGAGCGATTTCTGAAGAAACTTATGCACATACTGTTCTGCAGAATACACACATTTTCTGCAGGATTATGTAAACGAATTATGCATAATATGTACAATCTGCCTAGAGTTTTTGTTGATTACTGCAGAATTTGAGGCAGTCATTTCTACTCGGGTTAGTTCATATTGAGATCTAGGATGAAGTTCCACTAGCAAGGAAAATATGAGATAGAATGAATAACACGTGAAGAATGCATAACCAGGAACAAATGAAAGAATAACGATTGAACATATTTTTAACGTTTAATTAAATCGCTTGAACTTTAGAAAGAAATATTTTTTGGTCATGTGCTAACGGATAACGGACTGCACGTTACCTTGTATTCTCGACTGAAATTCCACAATCGGATTGATAACTTGAGCAACCTCTTCCGCTTGGAAAGCTATCATGTAGGTCCCAGGGCTAACGACGATAACCACCAAGATCGAGTAGAACATAACACAAATTCTCATCATGTCATGCGTGGCGTAATGATTACTAGTGATGTCAACGCTTTGTGACAATAGTTGAGTGACAAGTAGTACGATCAACATGGCTGTTGCGAAAAATAGAAGAATTGGTGTAGACTTGAGGATTATACGCTTTAAGAAGGATTTGTGGACGAAATATACTTTTCGCTCGGTTTCAACCATCTTGAAAGGGAGAATAGACATGAGCCGAAATACGGAGGCAAATTTTGCCAAAATTTTCCATAATCCGGGCGAAACTAGATCGTGATCTGTTGGAGAAGGTATTTTAAAGATTTTTGAAATACTTGATTCATAGTAAAGACGTCGCCAACGCCGATCCATGATTTTGTAAGGATTTCAATTGTTTTTCGAAATATCAAACGGGCCAATGAATGAAGCAATACTTAGCGATACTGATTGTCTAAAAATTGCGACGGCTGACGCAGTGAAAATAGTCTGAAGCCATAAATAAAATATTCTCCGTTGAAATAAAATGCATATCGATTACTGAGTAAGGCAGGGTTTAGAAAAGGTAAGCAGTAAATTATGCACTAATTATTATAAAATATAATTTTGTCCATTTTTACCAGTCTTCAGCTCATTTCGGGGAACAAAATAAAACGTAATCGTTTCAAAAACGTGTCCGTACCCTTCGTACGAATTATTATTTTGTCTATTTTAAACATTTGATGCAAAAAACATGGCACTTTTCACATGTCGCGGGATGAATGTCTTTTTACCGACGACAAAATGAATGTCCATTTTTTTCTTACCAGGTAAAATCATATTACATTATTAGACAGGAATTTTATGTAAGGAAATTTTTCGGCATAAATAAATAGGTATGCATTTATTTTTTTAGCTCAGCACAATAATTCATTTCAAAGAGTTTCATAAATATGTATGTATGTGGAAATGTCAAAGTCTACGTAACTCTTGGTACGCATAATGTTGGAAATACGTAGATGTTTTATTATTGATTTTCAAAAGGTATGTTCCGCATTGTTTCTGGCCAGAATTTTGATGAAATAACAAACTTCGGATACATTTAGGATCCTGTGATTTTTTTCAGATCTTTAGGTTAACATTAACACTAGCAATCAATCATCAAACTTTACCTCGACGGAAAAAATGTCAGATTTGCAAATTAAATATCGTAGTGTAATTTAATTTTTAACGCTGGAGGGGTAATCGGTGTCGCAGATTTGTGATCGTATGCTTAAAATTTACAATGAAAACTGCTAAACACAAAACACAAATTCAATTGGGTCAATAATTTCAAATGATGGCGAAAAGAGGTCTCGGACAAAAAGCCGCTAGGACGCCCAAAATCTGTATCTCTCACAGAAAGGCTCCGGAAACTAGAGGAACCAATAATGAGAGATCCGCGATTGAAACTGTCCTATTTAGCAGATGAGATGGGTGTTCCAAAACTAACAATTTGTTCCATGTTAACTGAAGACTTCGGTATGAAAATGGCTTCCTCCCGTTGTGTACTAAAATTGCTTTCGGCATCTCAAAAACAGGATCGAATCGACTTTTAGAATGAAAGTTTTGCCCTTTCAAATGAAACCTGGAACCTGATTCATATTTTAATAGTTGGATATGATACTTGGGTTTACTATTATGACCCGGAGACCAAATAATAATTCATACAATGGAAGCACGGGGGGTCGCCCCAGCCCATGAAAGCAAAAGTGCAAAAACCTGCCAAAAAATTGATGATTCCCATTTTCAAGGATATCAAAGGTCCCCTCCTTATAACATTTATTGGTAAAAATACTATGATAAATGGGGCAGCCTATGCAGGAATCCCGAAGGAGTTGTGTGCTCTGGTTGAAGAAAAACGTGGGGTCAAAAAAAAGAGTTGGTGCATTTTTAGCACGCCAAAGCCCCACCTCATACCTGGCATTTTGCGAGGGCTGCTGCAGACGGAAATCGCTTCACCTAGATAAACCACCTCCTGTACAGTCCAGACATGACCCCTGGTGATTATTATTCGTTTCGAAACTTAAAGAAAGACATCAGGGGGAAACGGTTTTCTGATGATAATAAAATCAAGTCGTAAATTTTGGCATATTTTCGAGGTAAATTTTGATGAGCTATTGCTAGTGATAATGTTAACCTATAGAACTGAAAAAAATCACAGCATCCTACATGTATTTCAAGTTTGTTATTTCATCAAAAGTTTGGTCAGAAACAGTGCGGAACATACCTTTTGAAAATCAATAATAAAACACCCACGTAAATGCCAAGATGCTGCCTGTAGGAAATGTCAAGGAAGAAGTCATATACATAATTATATTTATTTAGATATGAATATGTCTGTACTTATTAATACGTATGTGCTTCTTGCTTTGCAAAGTAGGCCTGATAAATAATTTGATTAGTTAATTTTTCAGCTTTTCGTACATAACCAGCCACCAAAATCATTCATATTGTTATTCAAAAAGTCGACGAAAATTGGTAATGCGTCTTTTAGTCGTATTAACTATTGGGATATATGTATAACTAACCGCTTGTTAAATTCTTTATTTGCTCTAAAATTTGCAGATAAGCTGGATTTGTGCAAATTAAGCGACACAATTAAGATTATGGTGTATTTATTGCAAAAAGGTATACAGCATGCGATGCGCGGATATGATAACTTGCAATGAATTCTCCTAATATGACTGTATTAGATAACGTATCACAAATATGAATGTAAGTAACCTCCATCCCATAAGTCCGCTCCGAAGGGCCGAGACAATTGATCCGGCTAATCATCAACGCCTACACGAAAAAGAATGGATAATCCATCCATATTTGCAAGCTCTGTTTTCTATGAAAATATTTACCAATCGTCCCCCAATTATATCCTGAAATGAATAAGTTGCGTGATGATAAGCGAATTAGGCATTTCCTGCCTGATGCAATTAAATGCATTAAATTATATTAAGTGTATCCCAAAGTGGAAACATTACCCATTCGTTCATTTTTTTCCTTACTACTGCTACAAATAGAAGTGTTTCCAACTAGCGCAGATTTATTAAACATCCTGCACCATAAAAGTTTTGATGGTTGCGTTTTCGACATTATGTCCCATTTCAGACACAATTATTTTAACGATGACTTCGGAACTGGAACAATTTCATTCATACTCGACAAATTAAATGAAACACGGCACAGATTTCAGCAGAATTACGAATGTCCTGAAATTAATTTAATCTCATTATCCCCCCGATACACGAGTCCTTGTCTTATCTTCCTCATCGATGATTACGCACTTACCTGGTACACAGATATGGACACCTTACTTCAGGGGATCTCGTTCGCCAATTTGGATCCACAATTCATCCTGGTCCACACATTTTGGTCCGCGTCCGAATTTTTGACCGTATTTGGACGACACACGTACTGGTTGTCGTCGACATTTCTGCTGGGGCACGAACCTAGTAGAACCTTGTTCCGAATTTGTATCTCTTGCTGGGGTCCGATTCCGATCAGTCTCAATTTGCCCCACATTGATCGTCATTCCTTACGAATCGTTCCCCCTCTGGAGAAGTCGAATGCCTTCATTCTACATCGTGAAGGACCTCCCCCGCCCTACCGTAAGGATATGACGTCCTGCTCTTTTCGACCTTATTGGGGTTTACAAACCTGGTTCGAAACTTGCACCGTGTACGTGTTAAGTACCCACTTGAACTATTCGTTAGTCCCGCAACGTCGCAGACAACCCCGACTGGCATATGTAAGTTTTGGGGAATCGGCGGGAAAAGATTTTTACGAAAGTAGATTCCTGTCAAGGGGAGTAGTCAAGTTTAGGATGCTAAACCATGCGACATTAAGTTTGGAATTTGTCCTTGTCCTGCACACGGGAAAGGTCGGGAATCTCGACTTTTTGAAGTTACTGGAGCCTCTAGACTTCTGGATTTGGACCGGGCTCGGGATCGGTTTCTTGATCACGGTTATCTTACTGTGTGGCATCTCTGATGTCAAGTGGAACATTGGTGATACCTTGTTCACCGTGTTTTCCGTGTTGCTTGACCAGTCTCAACATGCCCCGGGGGAGGGTAAAGCGAGAAATGGGATTCTTAACAAGGCCACAATTCTAGTCACCACGTGGACCTTGACTTTATCCATAATTTCGACGTGTTACAAGGGCGACTTATTTTCTTACTTCATCACAGAAACTCCGCCCACGACGCCGGACACGATTGAAGACGTGGTCAAGACGGGTATCATGGTAGTTACGAATACCCGCTACCCCGATTTTCGCGGAAGCATAGTCAACCCTGAAAAATTTCGTGTTAGCCGATCTTGCCCAAGGGGACGATAAGTATGCCAAATTTTATGCCCGTTTAGCCGACCACGCGCTACTTTTGAAGGGCCGGGTAAACTTCGTCCTGAATAATATCACTCGAAACGTGCCTATCGATACGGATCGCGGGCTGGTCAAATTACCCCAAACGTTCGCTTCCCTCAGTGATAAAAGGCTTTCTGACAGGATGAAAACTCTGATGAAGACTCTGAGTTGGAACACTGAGTATTCCGTTCAAGAAAAGAAGCAGATGGGACGGAACCCCTTCGTTAATCGGGTTCATTGGTACAGGGATAACAATGAGTATACAGGAATCGTTAAGATATGCTCGTCAAAATTGTGGGAAAGCGGGATTTATGAAAATTGGCGGAAAAATCACGACTTGTACGGCACTGTTAGAATGTTGCAAGTAAGGGATGAGTTTAACAATGTTAAAAGGCGCTGGTTTAATTATTATGGTCTCGTCGTCATGAGTGAGGGAAGGTCCGTTTACCTTTGGCCCGGTAGAATTGGATAATTTGTAAACTTGTTTTATCTTATATGGTGCCGGTGTTTTGACCGGGCTGGTTTTTTATGTTCGGGAGGCTCAGAATTTATTATGAGTGGGAGGGTTTTTGAATTTGTATTTTTACCGTAAGATTCTTTACTTTTTGAGCAAGGACAATATATGCTAAATAATTCGATTATTTCCTACACATTTCTGCTTACTGATTAGTAATTTTCGTTTAAATCATAATCACTAGTATCTTTATTATCAAAAATTAGACAACATACATAGAGTTGTACATAAATAGGTCAAGATATACTAATAATGGAATAAGATATTCATATGCTTATAATTAGAAAAATAAAGCCAATAAATTTATTGAAACGAAATTTTGGTCAGCACGAACAAAAGTTGAAACTAATGATGTTTTGCTTCGAATGATTCACAAACGCACTCCGCCAAATATGGGCAAATTTTTATCGGATGCTGGCCACTAGTATTATTTAGGTTATTTAGGGTATCTTTTTAAGATTCCATACCAAATTTGGCGAAATGAAGAAAAGTTTTAAAACGTTAGCAACAAATGAATCGTATAAGTCGCAATGTTCCAAATAATAGCAACCATCCACCTTATAGAGCTCGATAGGTATCATTTAGTTTTATTTTTTTAGGTATACAGACGTTAGCACATGAGCAGATAGAAAGCTAACATTGCAGTAGATCTACGAAGACTCAATATTGAGTCTTCGTAGATCTACTGCCCGTAGACCCAGGAACAATGTTCCTGGGTCTCTAAATAATCAGGGGGTGATCCCAGGTCCCATAAAGTATATATATTCTGAATCCTCTCACCAAGACCTTTCCAACAATACCACACATATGAGGCTATGTGAGACTTGGCCTCGTGACCTTTTCCGTGAGTGCGCAAAATTGTTTGACCTCGGACAAAATAAAAACTTCTTAAGGATTCTGAAAACACATCCCATTCAGATCAGTTTTCACCAGATATGCAGGAAATCTATCCAGGATTGTTGTAATGCGAGCAATTTAAAAAATTGTGATGGATGAGCTAACTTTGCTAGGTTTCCTCATGTCATTTTCAGGTCATGGAGTATGGGTAGGGCCTAGCGCTTCAGAAAGCCCCTTAAGCATGTCTTGGGGATTGTCCATGAGAAGTTTGCCCACACTGAGCCTATTGGTTGCTTCACAATGAAAGGAGAAAGTTGACAAGTTTCGTCGAAACAAGTACTGCATCTTCCAATGCCATTATATGGAGGGGGTCGTGGTAATTTTAAAAACTGATTAAATAGAATAGTTCAAACCCGGTGAATATGGTTTTGAGCTGAAACACAGGAAAATTAAATGAGACGTTTTTTGCCGGCGATAGCTGATGGAGATCATCACATACTTGCAATTTGCAAGTCGCAAATCGTAAAGTCTATTTTTAAAACGTTAGCAATAAGTTAATCGTATAACTCGCAATGTTCCAAACGATAGAAGTCAACCAGCCTCTTGACATCGTGCCGAAAGGTCCGTTCTGAGCTCCCACCGCTCTAAGCGACAGGACCAACTTTTTCTCACATTTTGTGAAACAGTTCCCCCTCAAGAACTCCAGAAGAAGGACTGACCTCTCAAAAATTTCCGTCGCCTGGGGTACAATCGTCACCACAATAGCAATCCCCCCATAACTGGTGAACGGTGCTATCCAATACAGGGCGAGGGGTACCTTTCCAAACCACCGGATTGTTAGATAATTTGCCAAAATGATGACACTCATTGCAAAGAAAATTATTGGAGGAAGGGCAAAATAACAAAACTTTTCGTTGCAGTAACCCATCCAAATATGCAATTCTTTATACACCTGAATAATTTTAATTGGGGAAGTTCCATGATTGGGGAAAAACCATGATTTCAGTTCATGCTCGAACCGTCATTATGACAAAACTGAGGTTTGGCGCGTACCAAGAAAGGAAATTAATGCCACCTTGGAAGGGATCGAGGTCAAGCCAGATTCCTACAATTAATGCAAAGGGCGGGATGATTGGCACAAAAATAATAAGGTTGTATATTACAAATTCCCAGATTTTGTGGACAGGGGTCCGATGATCCAGTTTTCCAAGGGCTAACATTAATTAAGAAGCAAAATGTAATTAGCGACCTTATATAGTGAGTGTTTAGTCGTCCATTTAGTTGCGATCATACTTTGTAGAAAATATTGGTATTCATGATTTTGCAAAATTTGCAACACTACCTGGACGACGTATAATTTTGCGATCATATTCAGTCAGTCTAAGTCACGAGGGTACCAAATTAGAGGTTAAGTCATTTTGTATAATTGTTTAGAAAGAAATCTAAAATGTTCTTGATATTCGTGTCATACCCGGTGTTGTATTTAAGATTGTTCAACTACCCCAAGCTAGCAGAAATAGATGACCTTAGCTGTCGGGAATTAGCTTCTAAAGTATCACCACTGCTATGGTTTATGCATTAAAATTTGGACCGTTTTTTTACATAAATTTCTTAAGAATAAATACGTCTCATTATAAAATACACACGCCAGCATGTGGTTTCGATCAATAATGAGTCTATTCACATCATGTCCACCCAAGTACAAACATATTGAAATTAATACCAAGCGGCATTCATTTATGTCCAAGGTAGTATTGACAGTAATCGCGTATAGTACTTAATAGCTTGATGCTAAAGATAAATATCTGCATATTATATCGTAGCAAATTTTGACAGACCCGAATAATTTTAATGTGTACGTAAGATGCAAACGAAACTTTAATTATGGGAAATGAATACTTGTTTGACAAGACCAGATTTATATCAGTGTAGTCTTAAAGTTTCGTCTAAAATCCCAGACTGCAGATTACCTTGTATTCTTAACTGAAATTTGGCAATCTGATTGATAATTTGGGCCACTTCTTCCGCCCGGAAAGTTATCATATAAGTCCCAGGGCTAAACAGGATGGCCATGAAGATCAAAAAGAACAAAGCACAGATCCTCATCCTTTCGTGAGCGGCATGATTACTACCAGCCATGTCGATGCTTTGTGACCATAGTTGAGTTGACCATAGTTGAACAAGGAGTAGAATCATTAGAATTGTTAGGACCATGAAGAGGATTACTGAAAACTTTTGAATTCCACGTTTTAAGAAGGATTTTTGGACTAAATATACTTTTCGCTCGGTCTCAGAGAAAGATAAAGGCAGAACGGACAAGCGTCGAAATACGGAGACAAATTTTGCTAAATTTTCCCATAATCCGGGTGAAAGGAGATCGTGCTCGGTGGGTGGGAAAGGTTTCCAGATTATGGAGATTATGTTAAGACTGGATGAATAATAACGTAACAAACGCTGAATTTTCATTTTGTTAGTAAGGACGTCAAATTTTATTGTAATACGGGCCTACGTGCGGAGCTGTGTTTATCATTTAAAACAAACGACACTTTTGGTTAAGATAAAATACATTAGTTGGGGCATGAATTATGTATTGTTCGTTGGAATGAAATGTATGTATATTGATTATTAGCTCACCCTGCGTAGCATGAGAGCTATTGAATTCCTCTTCCGTCCGTCTGTCTGTGTGTTCACGAGTTTTTTGCATCAATTGATGCTAATTAATAAGTCCCAAAACCATTTTGACCCAAATTAGTACCCCAATTGGTATGCAATAATCTATGTCAAAATTGGCTAACAATTTTTTCCGCTTATTTTCCACCATTGGTGCATAAGTTAGGCGCACCATTGGTATTGAACAAACCGAATCGAATAATAAGTCCTAAGACCATTTTAATCATAATTTGTAGCACAATTGGTATAAAAAAATCGTTAACGCAAAATGGTGCGAAATAATTGGAGGAATCGATGTATTCTGCACCAAGGATTATGATTAACTGAAAGTTCTAGTTAGCCTTAGTTGACATATCTTAACCTCGAAATCGTGTCAAAATTTAGTCCTAATTTTAACCATTTCGGCTGCACCATTGGTGCAATGTTATACTAAATTTCTTTATTTCCCGTTTATTTTGTACCATTGGTGCAAAATTATATAAAAATTATGCATCTATTTTATCCGCTTATTTTGCACCTATGATGCAAAATTAAGTGCAACTAATTATTCCAGGGTGAGCTACTTCTAACGTTACTACGGTTTATTTAGTACTTAAAACAGGGTTTCAAAAGACGAGCACAAAATAGGACAACATATACAGCTAAATGGGAAAATATTTGTTTGACCGTTTTATCATCTATGTAGTCAATATTGATGGCATAAACAATAGAATAAGAATAGCGACAAGAAACTGTCCCCTTGGAAATTGAATTTATTTTATTTGATTTTAAATTCTGTACAAATTATTATAATTTTTAGCCCGAACCAGGGCTTATGTAATCGTCATGTCCGTCCGTCTGTCCGTCCGTCTGTCCCAATCAGAAAGCAAAGTTTTTAAAACGGTATAAATACAGATTGAGTGTATTATTTGTGTGAATGTAATATTTGTGTCGCTATGTATTGGTCGATTACGCAAAATTAACATTATAAAAGTGACCTTGATTTCACAGTTTCAAGAAATGTTATATTTGCGTTGCTAGATTGTTATTTAATTTGTGTAACATTCTCAGTGTACATTTTACGTAGAATAAACATTGAAGCAATCAAGCTCCGCCCACAAATGCATGGCGTGAAATTTACGTTAATCCAGTGTTACATTACTGTAAGCTGATCACACCGCTCGCTCGACAGTCTCCATTTTGTAGTTTTAACTCAGTGTACTTTGAGCCCACATATTATAATTTTTCAAGAAATTACTGGTTATTAAATTCGCAATTGCGAAACCTGAATTCATGTCGCATACAACTGTGCTGCCGTTTGTTGTGGTGGAATTTTTTGAGGAATCCCCAAAAGCGGTAGCTGTAATACCCAGAACTTGGCTTGTTGGCGAAAAGGAGTGTCGTTGGCCCTCACGACCAACTGCAGCCGACCTAAAAAAACAGTCAGATCCCAATTCAACTCCAAAAAGTGCATGGGGTTTCTGTAAATGTCGGATTTTAGGACAATTTGGTAAGATTTACCCATATTTACGTTCTTAATTATGCAGCATTCATACATAATTTCAATCTGATTTTATAGAAACATACATTGCCGGAGCAAACTTGGCTGAAATCACCTCGGAAATTGAAGAGAGAGAAAGAAGATTACCACAAAAACGACATCGAACAGATCGAAGGCAAAGCAGCAGCAGTTCTAAAAGTGACAACATTACTAAAATCTCCCCGCTCAAGGTCCCAATTCCACCAGTAGCATTACCACAAACTAACTTCCTTTCAAGTAGGTCAAAAACATTAGAAATTCTCATTATATAATTTCACTCGCCCACTCATTGGCTTTCTCATTTTGTTTTTGTATTAATATGAACTAATTCGCAGGCACTCACTCATCCCAGTCAATGCATTTGGATGAATCTGAAATATCGGGAATAACATCGCAATTATATTTTGACGCAGCTTCTGGCGCAACAATAGAAGTAAGGGAGAATCCACACCCATTCTCAAGCAATATTATGGACCTGAGCCCTGCGGCACTGGTGATTCCGTCAACGCACAGAACTACGAAGGAGGCAACTACTCCAAAATCCTCATCAGGGGCAGGAGAATCAGCAGGTCATTTAAATTTTCTCGTCTTATATATCGTTGTTAAGCTTTATTATAATATTAAATTTTTTGTTCAGGGTTTCAAAGGGTAGTGCTGAAACAGCTAGCAATTTTATCACAGGGGCAGCGACAGATCGCAGAAGACGTTGCAGCCATACGTGATTTACTTGAAAATCAGAGGTCCTCGTCAACAAGTACCAACTCAGATCATCTGGATTTTAGTTCACTCCCAGACTTTCCCCTACAAACTGAGGCCCAATTATCTGACCTCGAGCAGCAACTAATTCTTCCGGACGAGAAAAGGCTTTTGGTAATTCGTATATTTGTTTCCCAGCTTTTGTATATAATTATGCAATTTTAATTATTTTAATTCTTCTTAGGTATCGTACCTGAAAGGAATTGGTGGAAAAAATTTGGACGAGACGGTGAAAGGAATCCTAAAGCGAATAATAAGTTCTCAGCTGACTACGAGATATAGTTTCACTGGAAGGGGGATCGATAACAACGCATTTAATACTCATCACAATATTCTAGAATGCATTTTTGGTAATTCATATCCAATTTTGTATAGTTGTAACACAGTTTGCGCATATTAATTTTGTTTCTTTTCTTAGAAGCAACAAAACAGAATCGCAAACTGTTAGCAGAGGATAAAACGGAATCCAGTATAAAACAAAAAATTATGGATTTTTTTCGATTTTCAAAACCAAAGAACCAGTCCTCAACGGCAACAGAGTCCACCAACTAAATAACCCCATTATGTCAACTCAAAGAACAAAAAGACGGCGTATTCAACGCATGTTTCAAGATTTAGTTCAAGACGCTGAGAGAAATGAAGAAAGTGTAGGAAATAATAGTCATTCAGGTTTAAATTTGCATAATCATGACATGGATAGTTTAGGTAGCAGTGAAAGTAGTTTAAGTTCAGATAGTGAAGATAGTTTAGAACTAGAATCAGGTTACGAAGTTTCAGAGAAAAGTGAGTGTGGATTATCTGAGCAATTAGCACTGTGGGCGGTGCAGCATAACGTCACCTCGACAGCGGTAGACCATTTACTTGTTATTTTAAAGGCAAACAATACCCACAGTGACATGCCTAATTGCTCGAAGACTTTGCTTAAAACTCCACTAGTTTATAACTTACAGGAAATTAAAGGTGGCAAATATTTTCATTTCGGAATTAGAAAACAACTCGAATTTTATGCACAGCTTAATTCATTTCGACCAATATCAGACATAATTGAATTTAATGTAAGTATAGACGGCTTGCCGGTGAGTCGCAGTAGTAAAAAACAATTTTGGCCCATCTTAATGAGTAGTGATGTTTTAAATCACAAATCTCCGTTTTTAGTAGGCTTATATTTTAGCAATTTTTCCAAACCAACATCAGCTCAAGAGTTTTTAAGAGATTTTTGTTCGGAATTTCAGCTTTTAAAATCTAGTCCCATTTTGCTGGACAGCAGATTTTTTAATTTAAAAATTAAATCAATAATAGCTGATGCACCAGCGAGAAATTTTATTAAATGTACAGTAGGATTTAATGCCTATCATGGGTGCGACAGATGCACTCAAAAAGGAAAGTGGCTAGGTAGAGTTACATATCCCATATTAGATAGTCAGTTAAGAACGGATCTCGACTTTGAAGTCCAATCAGACAGATCTCACCATTGTGGTACCTCTCCTCTTATAGGGCTAGGTGTTGGACTCGTGTCTAATGTTGTGCTTGACTACATGCATCTAACATGTCTGGGAGTAATGCGTAAATTACTTCATTGTTGGAAGTCAGGAATTAGGGAACACAGATTGGGTAGAAAGGATATTGAATGGATGTCAGAAATTTTGATTAAGTGTAAAGAATTTATTCCTTCTGAATTTAACAGAAAGCCGAGAGGGTTAGATGAGTTAGATTACTGGAAGGCAACAGAATTAAGAATGTTTCTGTTATATTTAGGCCCCTTAGTACTTAAAAGGATTTTATGCCAATCCAAATATGAACATTTTTTGATGTTAAGTCTTGCAGTTCGCATTCTTCTCAGTGATAATCGCGAGTGGTACTCATTTGCGAGGTGGCTTTTAACGAAGTTTGTTGAGCTAACTCCAGAGCTATACGTAAAAGAGTTTTTGGTTTACAACGTACACAGTTTGATTCATTTACCTGACGATGCAGATAAGTTTGGTTCATTAGAAAAGGTTAGCGCATTTCCGTTTGAGAATTTCATGCAGCGTCTTAAAAAAATGTTACGTTGTAAGCATAGCCATTTGCAGCAAGTTATTAGACGCGTATTTGAAGAGCAAAACTTAAAATTGTCAAGTTTTGAAATACAACGTAATACTATTATCTCAATTTGTAATAATAATAGGAATTTTTTAACAGAGCAGGGAGACATTGGGGTAGTTGTTGATATTGATGGTGATGATGTAAGATTTAAGAAATTTTTACACAAGTCAGACTTTTTTGTATCCCCTTGCCAAAGCTCAAAGTTGGGTATATACCAAGTGACAAATTTGGCTCGACATCCTGTACTAATTAAAAAGCATCAGCTAGAACGAAAACTCATTATAATTCCTAGTTCAGTTATTAAAGAAGGTGATGTGCAATATTTTTATGCCATTCCAATGTGTGGTGATGAAGCGTGTGTGTCGGTGTTGTAGACTATTTGTTTGTAATGCTGACCAAATGACAAATATTGTATTAGTAGATATTTTATCAATTAAACTGGTAATATTCATTTTTGTAATTGATTTACATTTGCTATGAAAATAAAGTATGTATGTAGAGTAGCAATACTTAGTTGAGTAATATTATTGTAGTATTTGCATTAATCTACATCGTAAAAACAACAGAACCGCAGTGTAAGATTCGAGTTGCTCAAGTGTCACGAATAAGTGACCACAGTGTGAGTCAAGAGTAGGATCTACATTGGACAATGTAATACAGGCGTAAGTTTTATGTTAAATTTCTGTTGCATTGTGTGTGATGTGAGTGTTGTCAAGGCGGACACCCCTTACAGTTATTTAACATAGTAGAAATAACGTTATTATAACTTTAAGTTTCTGATTGGGTCCGTCTGTCTTTCGATAACTCTCGAACGAGTTGACGGATTTGGACCAAATTTGGTACAGACATGTATCTGGGCAATGCAACGACCGAGTTCGAAGATGGGTTCGATCAGAAAAGTTTTGGACCGGTGGGGGTCATCGGAGTGGGTGGGGTATTACGCACCAAAATTTCAAAATTGTCGTAGAAAGCTGAAATTTGGCACAGAGGTTGCTAATGGCTCCTAATAGATAGAAATGAGTTCAAGATGGAAAAATTTTCATCTTGAGGGACCCTAGGGGGTGACCCATACTGATTTTTCAAAATTGTCATATCGAGCTGAAATTTGGTGGAGAGGTTGCTTATTTGTCCTAATGGAAGAATATGACATGAAATTGGTATAATTTTTATCTAGAGCGACCCTATGGGGTGACCCATATCGATTTTTAGAAATTAACGTCGAAAGCTGAAATTTGGACCAGAGATCCTTACTGCTTTCTCGTGAAATAATATGAAGTTAAATATACTGAGAAACATGGGTTTACTAATCCTGTTTCGGGCTAAGCAAAGCTGTACTGATAGGTTTTTAGTCTTAAGCTTTTAAATCACTATTGTGACAAACTTGTGTTCCACGATAAAATTAAACCCTTGTGGAGGGTTTATTCCGTTATGAAATTATAATTTGACGTATGTACATATACCTACTTTGGTATGGTTGGATACATATGCCTTTACATATTTGAGACCGATTGGAATTGTGGAACCGAGGCATAAAATAATTTAGTACAGTAATGAATTTAAAATAATTTAGTGGAAATGTCAAACTATACATGCTAACATTAATAAAAGAATGTATGTTGGAGGCAAGTAAAAAGTTATGAATAGATTTGAATGTCTCCCGAGGTACATATATACATATGTGCCTTTTGTTCTGTAAAATATGTCGGTCTGGTAAATAATCTGATTACGTAGTTGATTTTTTAATACAGAATCGCCAAGTAAAAGTCATACATTTTTTTTCAAATATTCTAAGAAAGGGATCTATTTTCATGTTCGGGACGTATTTTTTCATTCTCGCTCCGCCTCCGAAAGAATGTCTAGCCTGAAGACGATCGAGGTCGGATTTGATGTTGTTTGCCATCTAGAGGTGAGCCGGGCCTGGACTTTTCAAAGCCCGGCCCGACCAAGCCCGGTTCAAAAGCCCATCTCAAAAGCCCAAGCCCGCCCAGGCCCGGAAAAATTGAGCCCAGACCCGCCCAAGCCCATTGGGCTTTTTGTGAAAAAAACCCGCCCAGGCCCAGGCCCACCGGGCTACCCACTGGGCTTTTTGTCAAGGCTAGGTTTAAATGAATGGTTACCAAAAATACCTAGCATTCATGATAGTTATTAAAGGGCACCCTAAAATTTGGAAAATTTAATTACTTATTAAGACGAAGGTAAAAATTAAACCTGAATTAAAACGTCCTGAAAGAGTTGCAACTTTTAATTGATTACAGCTAGCTGTGTCAAGCTGTGCATTATCTGGGACTAATTTCAAATTCCCTTAGTGTAAAACGTTTTGAATATGTATCAAGTAGTGATTGCTGTGGTTTTAGCATGGGCAATAAGGATATGTACATACGTTTGTATGTATATATAACGTAAATTACATTATGTAATGATCACAGAAAGAAACAAGTAACTCTGATGTATAAATAAATAACTGGTGAATTGAAAAAAACATCAAGAACTTCATGTAGTTCTACTGGTGTGCTACAATTTTGAATAGTGTCTCATTCACCAATTCACCAAGAAATATGAGACGGGCTTGGGCTTTTACTAAAAAGCCCAAGCCCGGCTGGGCAAAAGCCCGCCCAGGCCCGGCCCAACTAAATTTGGTTCCTCAAAAGCCCAGGCCCGCCCAAGCTCGGTTGCTGGCAGGCCCGCCCGCCCAAAGCCCAATGGGCCTGGGCGGGCCCGGGCTAGCCCAGGCCCACTTGAAGCCCAGGCCCGGCTCACTTCTATTGCCATCGGACGACTAAGCGAGTAAAATTTTCAGTGATACAAGATAATTGCGACACATTGGGACGATGAATGTAAATATAGCCTACCTAACAATAATTGAGACAGTGTCTCAATTATATAGTGTCTCACGAGGGAACCTCTTATAGTGCCCGGAGCTTCCAGCATAACCACTATGTACATTCGACGTAGATTTTAATACTAGTCCGATGATGTGACAAAATTTCCGTGTGAAAATGACATTTCGTCAAGTGGTGACGACTTTAGTGACGCGCCGAACGGTCACTTTCGCCCATGCTTTCAAAAGAGGAACGCTTTTCACCACTCGCTCCTCACTCATCTCACTTAAATCTCAACCCATTTTTTCGACATAATTTCGGATACGATGGATGGATTTATAATCACGAACTTTACTATACCTTGTCTTTTCTAATTTATTTTTTTTGTCACGATTGTAGAAGTTAAGAATATTCACCATCTCTTGATTGGTAAAATTTACACCGTCGACATCTTCTTCCTCCCATTCCTGTGAGGTTCGTTGCGACAGACTTGCAGAAGTTTCCTCGACGTCTTGCTCATCTTCAGAATCCTCATGAAATTCATTTATTGTATCACTATCACTAATTAAATCGTATGCCTCGACATAAGTGTCAATATCACAATCATAATCAAATTCTAAAGTAATAGAAGATTCAAAGCCCGTATTTGAATTATCAACTAAATCTTCCACAAAACGCAAAACCCGGTCAACAATTTCAACATTGTTAACTAGATTTGATGAAGCGTTCGAATCTCCCGAATACCTGTCCTTGGCGATTTTAAAAACAGACTCACAAATTAATACAATTGTAGACATTCTATAATTTTTAAACTCAACGACTATTTCAAGATAAAAAATTATATTAAAAGGCTACAAATAGTAAACAAGGATCATATTGTCAAAACAGTTAAATTGGATGCGAGTTTACTCAATGAGCAAATGGGTTGAGATTTAAGTGAGATGAGTGAGGAGCGAGTGGTGAAAAGCGTTCCTCTTTTGAAAGCATGGGCGAAAGTGACCGTTCGGCGCGTCACTAAAGTCGTCACCACTTGACGAAATGTCATTTTGACACGGAAATTTTGTCACATCGTCGGACTAGTATTAAAATCTACGTCGAATGTACATAGTGGTTATGCTGGGAGCTCCGGGCACTTTAAGAGGTTCCCTCGTCAGAGACACTATATAAATATGTACACTCTTAAAAATAATGTTATCTACTGTTGTTAAGTATATCTGTGGTGCCACGTCGACCGCTTTGGATCATCCATAAAAAGGTCTACACATAGCACGTCACAAAAAAAATTCAAACTTTGCCAGAATTTAGAAAATATTAATAGAAAATTATTTTTCCCGTCAAATTTGTCGATATCTGACCTCTGTGACCTGTTTTTAAGGGGTGAAACTCATTAATTTGAAATACGTTTGTTTGTCTGCGTGCACAATAAGTGGATAAGGATTTTAATTGAATTTAGCGAGAAATCGGGTTTAATCTGCTGGGAATTGAAAGTTGACATTGTGTAAAATATTTCTGCCATTTTTTTGAAATTTTAACACAACAAACGATGCAGAAAAGTAGGGATTTCGGTGGAACTAAATTTCGGGCTGGCGGAGGAAACAAGGCGATTCGGTTGGGAGCGCGGAGGACTACACTAAATATTATTTGCCACCACTTTATTTTTATTTTGACGTACAACTTATACAAATTCGTGTCTGAAATTTAGGAAATTGATTGAGGGGGTGTGGGTTAGTTCGGGGGAATCGGCGGGAAAAGATTTTTACGAAAGTATATTCCTGTCAAGGAAAGTAGTCAAGTTTAGGATGCTAAACCATGCGACATCAAGCTTGGAATTTGTTCTAGTATTGTACACGGGAAAGGGCGGGAATCTCGACTTCTTGAAGTTACTGGAACCTTTAGATTTCTGGATTTGGACCGGGCTCGGGATCGGTTTCTTGGTCACGGTTGTCCTATTATGTGGAATCTCTGAACTCAAGGGGAACATTGGGGACACCTTATTCACCGTGTTTTCCGTGTTGCTTGACCAGTCTCAACATTCCCCGGGGGAGGGTAAAGCGGGAAGTTGGTTTCCTAACAAGGCCACACTTCTAGTCACCACGTGGACCTTGACTTTATCCATAATTTCGACGTGTTATAAGGGTGACCTGTTTTCCTATTTCGTCATGGAAACCCCGCCCAGCACGCCGGACACGATTGAGGACGTGGTCAAGGGGGGTATCATGGTAGTGACGAATACCCGCTATCCCGATTTTCGTGGGAGAATACAGTCCACCCTGAAAAATTACGTGTTAGCCGATCTTGCCCAAGGGGACGATAAGTATGCCAAATTTTATGCTCGTTTAGCCGATCACGTGCTACTTTTGAAGGGCCGGATAAACTTGGTCGTGAACAATGTCACTCGAAACGTACCAATCGATATGGATCGCGGGCTGGTCAAAATGCCCCAAACGTTCGCTTCTCTCAGCGATAAGAGGCTTTCTGACAGGATGAAAACTCTGATGAGTTGGAGCACGGAATATTCCGTTCAAGAAAAGAAACACGTGGGTCGGAACCCTTTCGTGAATCGGGTACATTGGTACATGGATAACAATGAGTATACAGGAATTTTTAAGAAAGCCCTGGCAAAATAGTGGGAAAGCGGGATTTATGAAAATTGGCGGAAAAATCATGACTTGTACGGCACTGTTAGAATGTTGCAAGTAAGTGATGAGTTTAATAATGATAAGAGACGAGGATTTAATTATTATGGTCTCGTTGTCATGAGTGGAGCTGATGTAGTGAGGGAAGGTCCGTTTACCTTTAGTCAGGTGGAATTGGATAATTTGAAAACATGTTTTATCTTATATGGTGTCGGTGTATTGACAGGGCTAGTTTTTTATGTTGGGGAGGCTGGGAAACTGATTATGATGGGGAGAGAGATAAGGAGGGTTTTTGAATTTGTATTTTTACCGTAAAATTATTTACTTTTTGTGCAATATCAATATGTAGATGCTAAATAATCATTAGTAGCTTATTATCAAAAGTTAGACAACATCCTAGTGAATTCAAGACATGTTAATAATGGAAAAAACTATTTATATGCTTATAATAATCAAAATAAAGATAATAAATTGCTTGAAACGAAAATTTGGTCAGCATGAAACTAAATATTTTTTTCTTCGAATGATTCACACATGCTCACTATGAAGAAATTTTTATCGGGTGCCCCTAATTATTATTCTCATTTCACCCCAGCCATCGAGTTTACCTTATCTCATTTCACCCCGGCCATTGATCTTCTCATTGTACCCCAGCAATCGATTTTATTTTTTCTCACTTCACACGAGCCATCGATTTTACCTTGTTTCATTTCACCCCAGCAATTTTTGTTTTATCATTTCACCGTAGCCATTGATTCAGTTAGTTAGCTTTTCAATTTTTTCTGCGTACTTATTTGAAGCTTTACATTCAAGTAGATTTATCTAGCTTTAAAACGTCAGCAACAAATGAATCGTATATGTCGCAATGTTCCAAACAATAGCAACTAACCATGCTCTTGACATCGTGCAGAAAGGTCCCATCTGAATTCCCACCGGTTTAAGCGAGCGGATCAGCTTTTGTCCATACTTTGAAAAACATTTCCCTCTCAAGAACTCTAGAAGTAGGAGTGAACTTTCAAAAACCTGTGTCCCCCAGGGAACAATCGTCACAACAATAGAAAACCCAATAAAGCTAGTGAAGGCTGGAACCCAATACAGGGTGATGGGTACCTTCCCAAACCAGCGGATTGTTAGATAATTAGTCAAAATGATGATCCCCATTCCAAAGAAAATTATTGGGGGAACAGCGAAATAACAGAACTTTTCATTTATATAACTCGTCCAAATTTGCAATTCTTTATACACCGGAATAACCTTCATTGGACACAAACCGCGCTCACCGATAAGTTTCTTGCACCGCAATATTATTTCAGTTGATGCACCTAAAAACATTAGAAACACGATACCAAGGCCGCAAATGGATCTTAGTATTTCCAGCACACATAGAACTTCAACTCCTACTCGAAGTGCCGGTACGACAAGACAAAGGTTTGGCGCGTACAGAATAGCGGATTTGCTCAAACCAAGGAAAGGATCTAGGTCCAGCCAGATAACGATAATTACTATGAAGAGCGGGATGAGCGGGGCAACAGTAATGAAGTTGTACATAGCAATCATCCAGATTTTGTGGACAGGTGTACAATGGTTCAGCTCTCCAAGGGCTAAAATTAAGCAATGAATGAGATTTAGTTATGTAGCATAAGAAGAGCGTAACCATAAATTACGCCGCAAATCCTGATCAACGGTTTTAGTAGGTTGTATTAGATTGTAAATGAGACAATCCATTGATAGATTTTACAACTTAAACTGGACTGTATTTAAGCTCCATTTCCATTGATTTCGATTTTATTTGATTTTATTTGAAATTAATGAATGAATACATATTAAACCGAATGGCTGACCTAATAATTTTTAAACCTTTTAAATGCAGGAATATTGAAGAAAAATTAATTAATTTCACATATGGTTGTTCGATGATCGAATTAGGATTTTGTAATTATATGTTTTCGTTATTCGTTATACACGTAGTGGTTTAATCTGACTTATGTAATTTAAATTGAAAAATTGAAATTTTGTCCGCTAAGAACAATGTAGGGCAAAATGAATAAGAAACGAATAATCAGCAACAAAGTTTATATAAAAGAATAAGCTATGAATCTTTTTGTCCAACTATTAAGTGAAGTGAATTTCGAATGAGGAAATATTATTTGAACAGGTATGTATATATGTGCATGACGAAAATTACCTTGTATTCTCGACTGAAATTCTATAATCGGATTGATAACTTGGACGACTTCTTTTGCTTGGAAAGCTATCATGTAGGTCCCAGGGCTACACACGAGAGCTATAATGATCGCATAGAACATAACCCAGGCCCTTCTCATATCAAGCGAAGCTGAAGTAGTACTAGATATTTCAACACTTTGTGACAATAGTTGAGTCACAAGGAGTAGGATCAACATCACGGTTACGAACATTAATAGGATTGGAGAAAACTTGAGAATTCCGCGTTTTAAGGACGATATTTTAGCTAAATATACTTTTTGCTCAGCTTCCGCCAATCTGAAAGGGAGAACGGAAAAGAGTCGAAATACGGAGGCAAATTTAGTGAAAATTTTCCACAATCCTGGTGAAAATAGATCGTGATTCGTGGGGGGTGGGAAAGATATCTGGCTTTTTAAGATTTTTCGAATCCTAACAATAACAGACGCAAAATAAACACGTAGCATATGCCGATTCGTCATTTTAAAATGAATTTTGTTTGAATATTTACGGACCTATGCTGGAGGAATATATCCGAATTTAGCTGGGCTGATCGCTTAAAAATAGGGCAAGTTTTATAATAGTAAAGAGAGTAGTTAGGAGCCATACATAAGTTAATTATTCCTTCTTGAAATAAAATGCACTCGATTATTGAGTAAAGCAGGGTTTCGAAAAGTGCAAGAATTGTACAGGGCAGTGAGCAAATATTAGTTCGCCCATTTTTACCACCTTAGCCATATTCTGGGACAAAAATAAAAAAGACTCACTTCAAAAATGGAATAGGGTCAAGCACTAGTCCAGACACTGCTAATTTTTTCAATTTTTAACATTTGCCTCACATTTCACGTGTCCGATCATGAATGTGCTTTCTAGGACACAGTGAATCCCTGGTGCATCGGATTTTCTGTTTTCGCTTACCCGATAAAATCATATTACCTGATTAAGCAAAAATATTATGTCAGCAAACCCTTAGTCAGCATGCATAAATAAGTAGTTGTACATAAATATTTCTGATTTAGCTAAATAATTGATTAGAAAGTATTTCGTACCAATGTCAAATTCTTCGTAAGCGTTGTTTTGTATAATGTAATAAATGTCAAGTTGGACATGAATATTGATCTGCCATTAGGAAAATCTGGCGTTGTAGTGTATATAAATATTTATATACATATATATATATACACATACATATATATATATATGTATATGTGTATATGTATATGTGTATGTATATATGTATATATATAATATGTATATGTATAATTATGTTTATATGTATTTGAGTATGTCCTACCTTATTAAGACATATGGATATCGTCGTACTAATAATTCATAAAAGACCTAAGTGCAGTCGATGCTTAGTTCAGAAAAGATCTAAGTGTACGAAGAAAGTACAAAAAGGACCTAGGTGCAAGTATGCATTTGCTTATAGCTAAATCGCGCGGTATATGAAGAATCGTTTTGGCAAGATATAGCCACACAGAGGGAGGGAGGTGGTGTCATGATCTGGTTGATGGAATGGGATCCAATATCGTGTGCCTGCGACTTGAACTCATTGGTAATCATATCATTTCAGGAGAATTTACTTCCTCCGAAACAAAAATACGAAAGAAAAAGATGACAGTCTCACGTGCGTCATGACGAAGTTTGATTACGTAATGTCAAAAGCGCAGATGGTCACATCCCCTTATGTTGGGATGGTTTTTTGGAGTTTTGCATAACCAAACTAGCATTTGGTTCAAGCATTTTAAAGTAGCAAAAACGTACAAATTACTCCGATTTAATATTTGCCGCACCTCCTGCCAGACCTACTGACGTATTTACTTATTTTATAATGCAATATATAATTATGCCAAGCACCTTTTCAAACTAATATCTCGGTTCAATATCTTTTTGCTTAAATACAAAATTTTTAATTTTGAGATTACATTACATTTAGGTATTTTTTTTGTGCACTTACAATGGAGGCGCAAACCATGTTCAGCCCAGTTTATTTTTTGACCATGTTAGTTTGGAAGAGCAAGTCTCTAGAAACAACATTTGGTTCACCACTTGCGCAGATGCGCAACATTCAGCAAGTTATGGGCGCCACAAGTTCGCAGAAAGTGGTCGAGAGTGAGCTCGCGCTGGACCTTGCATCAAAAATCATGCGTTTTTGCGAACTTGTGGCACCCATAACGCGCTGAATTTTGCGCATCTGCGCAAGTGGTGAACCAAATGTTGTTTCTAGAGACTTGCTCTTATAAACTAACATGGTCAAAAAATAATCTGGGCTGAACATGGTTTGCGCCTCCATTGTTAGATCTTTTCTTTGTTAAGCGTCCACTGCACCTAGGTCTTTACTGAATTATTTAGTATGAAGATATATGTATGTTACATACATTTATCGTCGGGAATATGAATATATAATTTTAAGAAAACTCATACGTACATACTATACGTATTTATGTATGAATCTTTTTTAATTTGGAATAAATTTTAATAAATTTTGAAGTATATATATAGTTAAGTATTAAAAGCTATTGGGAAAAACGTTTGGTTCTAAATTTCCTAAACCTCCATAAAATAGGTGCGATCATTATACTTTAGTCATGTAATGTTTAGTAAGTGAAAGGCATGCAATAGATATGTATTCCAATTACTGTTTGAAATATATCAAATTCATTTACTTTGTCCAGGGCATTTGATGCTGTAAATATTGATTATATTCAAATCTAAATAAGTTCAGTAGTAATTATCAAGCAGATATAATTTTTCTCATTCCTATTTAATGTGGAAAGTAATTGTACACTAATTACCATATTTGATATTCAAAGCGCTATGCATAGTAAATTATGCGAATTTGACCCCTATGTGGTCCTTCTGGCCAGCTAGGTGTTTCTGCAAACTATGTAATAGCTCCGCATTACATGCCTTCATTTGCCCGCAATAAATATTTTATGTTCAAATTATAATTCATACCGGGTATGTAACTATAACACAATATATGTTAAGAATATATATATAGATGAATTTCATATGTATTGTGGATCCACAATTAAGGAATAAGTTATTAGATATTTACATTAATAATAATTGGAAACACACATTAAATATTTATCATGTCTAGCGTTTAATTGTCTGACAAAGCGTGTCAAAACTGAAAACATTTGGTCGAGGGTAAAATTGTCGGACTGATGTTAGTATGCACTTGGTAGAGTGTGCAACAGCTTTAAGAATCTAAGACTCTGATGGATTTCTTATATTGTCAACTTCATTTAAAATAAATAAAGGGGTCACCCTCTTATATTTATATTTGGGGAGTTAGCGTACTATTATTCAAATATACTTAACACTACATTCAAGACAAATGGACCCCAAGTTATTATCCGATTGACCGACTTGGGAATCTCGCGCTGAGTTCGAATACACTAGAAATTTGAATATCAGGATACAGCATGTTCATTAGGATTTTTTTCGTTGTCTTCATCACAATACATATATCGCAAATTGAGGGCCGGCCTGTTTTGAATGGCGCCTTTATGCATGCCGATCTTACGTTTGTATACACGCCTCAATGCTATGATGCATCGTCAGTTGAGACGGACGCAGAAATTTTTATTTTTCGAACCGTTGCGGAAGAAAATTCTTACACTCCACTCCGTCACATTGTCCTCTGTAACACGCCGTTAGGTGTTCACTACCCAGCGGGAAAGTCGTTGGAATTTTACTGCTACCGCGCTACTGAGCGGGCTACTCGACCAAAGGCAATATTTCTCACTTTAGATAGCACTAAAGGGTATCATGTACCTACAAACATGCTACATTGTGAAATGCTTCTGTATATAGCAGACAGATATTACCGACAGCAATATATTTTCGGTTACACAGTTCATCACCGAGATTCGGCTTGCCTTAGTCGCGCTGCTTACTGGCTTAGTTATTCCAAGCTGATTCTATTCGAGCATAATTTCGAATTTTCGAAATTTCGCTTCCAGATTCCATGCCTGACGTGCCAGCCGATTACATCAGTACAATTAAAGACTGTCCTGCTTCTGACAATTACCGAAATTTGGGATGCCCAAAATAGGGACATGAATAGGTACCTCATATTTTTAAGGGTTTCCGTAAATTCAACTTGTGGGCCACTCCTCCATGGGTTTAGCATTATTGCATTTGCCGACTACTGCCCTACTGCATTAATTGCGGGGAAATATAATTTGACCTTGCTCCAAACATTTGATGTTTTGAACACTTACAACAGAACTAGAAGTTTTGATCTCGTCCTGTTTTCGGTAGGATTCTATATGGAATCCTTGAGCTTCGTGTACGAACTAAATTTTATATCCGTTAACTTTGCAACTGTCACAAGCCTGCCTTCACCTGCTAGTGATGTGGCAACATTAGTATCCCCACTGGACACACCAACATGGATTTGCGCATTAGCTAGTGTATTGCTGATGGCAGCTTTCCTGATGTGGTTGTCATGGCAAGAATCACCCCGTTCGGGCTGGATTCTTTTCTGGATTCTCATCGCGATCATGGCCGACAAGGTTTTCACTGTTGCCACCATACTCCTTGGGCAAGTTGGGGAGTCAGCTGGAAAGTCGTATCGCGTAAGACAAGTAGGTTTGGTTATAGTCATTCTGTGGTTCTCCGGAAACTTCCTTCTTATGACGAATCTGTATCAGGGGTCGATATATTCATGTTTGGCGGTCTTCCTCCCGCCGAACACCCCGAGTGGAGTTGAGGACCTCGTCAATTGGGATTTCCCAATCGTGGAAGTGGCAACGATATATGATCCCGAAACAGGCAGCGGCAATATGAGTTTTCTAAGTTTCATTATCCCACAATTGATCTCATATCATAGGGATCAGAATATAAAATTGACTCAATTTCTGATAAAATTTCGGTCCAGACTTTTATCCAGAAATAACCAATTTGTACGGAGTATGGTTAAAGGGACTATTGTGAACAAAAATACTAGAAGAACAAAATCAGTTGTAGTAATGTATTTCGAACATTTAATAGAAACATACATCAAACTGATTAGACTGTTAGGCATCCATTTCGTTGTTCAGAATAAAGGCGATTCGCCATTTAACGGTGTTTTAGGGAAAATCGGTATTCAAAACTTATTGAGTCCATACTTTGTCAGAGAACTAAGAAGAATGCATGAGTCCGGTTTGAGGGTGATGTGGGAAAACATGTTAAAAGCTCGTACATTGTTGAGCTTTAAAGCAAATCTTGATGAACATCATAAATATTTTGAAGCTGTCCAAAATTCGTTTGGGAGTATGATGAAACCTGTCACATTGCACGAGTCGCATCCAGTGTCCATGGATCTAATTCTCCCAGTTTTCTCTCTTTGTGGGATCCTTATGGTATTTGGATTAGTTGGATTTTTGGCAGAAAATTCGAAAGCTGTAAAAAACGGGGTACGATTTATTGCGAATGAATTAATTTATGTGAAGCAAGGAATCTGTAAAATTTTGGTTGCAAAGGTCCACAGCTGGTTTATTTCAAAGGTATAAGCGTATGGTGAATAATAGATCTATAATAAAATAATTATAACTTTTTTGCAATAATTTGGTTGATGGTAATTTAGTAACAAGGGGGTGAAATTGAATGGTTTCTGGTTAAAATATTTGGCATGTTCTAAAAAAATGTGCACATATTTCATGTAGCAACTCAAACCCTTTAAGAATTCCTAGCAACCGTCAATTTTTTTCTGTTGTACATCATAAAATTTACAACTAACTCAAGGCATACTATTCCTACACATTTTTAGAACGGATTGTACTTGTGTGACGTTGTCGTATTAAATATCTTGACTTGCTTACTCATTATGTTAAATAAATTTGACTAGAATTGGGAATACGATTAAGTTTTATGCTTGATAGCAATAGCATTATATTTAGCATTACAGCATTATAGCATTATATTTCAAGTTTTATACTTTGTTTGACTGGCTTGTATATTATTTACTTGAGGACGTCCATATATTACGTCACGTGCGAGAGAGGAGGGGCTATGAGTTTTATCTTACAGGTAAATTTGCGTTACATGTGAAAAAATGGTATAACGAATTTTGCATGACGTAATTCATGGACGATCCTCCAGGAAATTATTTAAGAAGGAACTAGATCATCCCCTCGAATACTTGGATATATTTACTGTCAAATACTTCGGTACGTACGAAATATCAGGTGCTATTTTATAAAAAATCATTTTACAAATATTTGTGAAATCACGAAACATACATAGCTTTGGGACAAGGCCTTCCATTACATATTTGTTCCAAACTACCTCTAGTCTCCAGTTAATGAACATTATGGTTCCGACCGAAGTTATATATAAGTTGGGGAATAGGAAAGTTGTTTGTTGGAAAGCTTGCCGGGAAACCCATTAAAGATCATACGAACGTGTACAACCCTATTCGAATAATGGCCACCTATAAATAAAAATGTACTGGAAAATTGAATTGTATGAATACTGTCCCTCTGATAACTTTAATTAATGGAACTACGGTGGCATCTGTTATGGCCGCGAATTTTACTGTGGTTCATTTCCTAATACACCAGGCGTGATGAACAGTGTCACATTTATACCCAGGTAACAAAGGCGACAGTCGATGAGTACAATTATGTATGTGTATGTAGGAGAACCGTTTTGAGATATGATCTAAAATTTATTGAAATAGAATCACTGATTGCAGTTCTCTCTTTTCGACTTAAATGTTGCAAATTCCCGCAGTAAGCCCCACTACTGCATTGTACCTGTATTCAATCATTCGTGTTGAAGAAGCCAACTTGCTAGGGAAGTGAGCCTAGCGGATGAGACTGGCATAAAAATGTGGATATCTCTAAGTATAGCAGACTGGGTTTACTAAAAATTTAAGATGATAAAGTAGTGACCCTACCCTACAACCACCCTCAACCATAGTTTTCTAGGTTTCGTGTGTGGCTCCCACAACCAATTTCTTCCTGAAAACTCCCAAAAAATTTTTCTCACCCGCTTGGAGCTAGTTTGCTATCACATTCTGTTGAATCCTGTCCATCCATTCGGTGTTTCTGATTCAGCAGGATATTAGCTTTCAAAATCTGTCCCTACTTTTTCAATGTGACCACATCGGGAAAAGTTTGGGGCAATTTCCTCTCGCCAAAAAATCAAAATTTTTAAACTTTTTGGCAATTTTTAGGAATTTTGACTTATTGACAGCGAGTTACGATCAGCCAAAAAATAATTTTCTGCTGAAGATGATGACCAATGACCATGGATTCTAAAATTCATTTTATCCAGTTTTTCGCGTACGTATTTTGGTCACTGGGGTCACTTATAGTGAAGAATTCAGGGTCATTTCTTTTCTGACAAATCCCCGAATTTTTTGGGAAACTTCCTTGTCACTTTTAATTTGAAGTTATATCACACTTCCTGACCCTTGACTGAATACAAAACCGGCCAGTTGAAAATTCGGCTAAATTCTATTCTGGTCATCCACATGAGTTTAGTTTCGTGCATATTTCTTGAAAAATGTTATGCAAAGTGACCTCTTTGAATTCGCACTAAAAAGTTGCGGGCATTATTTAAAGTAATACATCATGATTTTTTAAGTCAACATAAGTTTGTCCAAAACTTAAACAACAAATTTTATTTTTAAATTCGCGCGCGGAGCCACACGGCATTTTTCGACCAGTCTCATCCGCTAGGCTCACTTCCCTATTTTAATATTACTTTATAAACTAAATCAAATTAAACAGGATTAAAGTTATTTAAGTTTAAGATGCTCTGTTCGAAAAAATTTGCACAATCTTTGTATCATCCTCATTTTAGTCAAAAGTTGTTTAAAGTAAACTTTATAATTTTAACGTGTTTAACGTGATTTATTGTGTATTTATATTTATTTTATCTTCACAAAAGCTACTTTTTGAACCAGGGTCTTCAATTTCCTTTCGCAGAGGAGGGAAACATAAATGAGTGGAAATAATGTAGTGAAGTCTTGTAAAATTGTATACTTTCCTTTTGCTGAAAAATGTGTATGCACATTAGCTTATCTACATATATACGTAAGTATTTACATATGGATACAAATCGTAAACTTTATTTTTAAAACGTTAGCAATAAATTAATTGTATAACTCGCGATATTCCAAACGATAGAAGTCAACCAGCCTCTTGACATCGTGCCGAAAGGTCCGTTCTGAGCTCCCACCGCTCTAAGCGACAGGACCAACTTTTTCTCACATTTTGTGAAACAGTTCCCCCTCAAGAACTCCAGAAGAAGGACTGACCTCTCAAAAATTTCCGTCGCCTGGGGTACAATCGTCACCACAATAGCAATCCCCCCATAACTGGTGAACGGTGCTATCCAATACAGGGCGAGGGGTACCTTTCCAAACCACCGGATTGTTAGATAATTTGCTAAAATGATGACACTCATTCCAAAGAAAATTATTGGAGGGAGGGCAAAATAACAAAACTTTTCGTTGCAGTAATCCATCCAAATTTGCAATTCTTTGTACACCGGAATCACGTCAGTTGGAGAGATTCTCCGCTGAATGACGAGTTTCTTGCAGCGCGTCATTATGTCTGTCGATGCATCCAAAGATATTTGAATCACGATTCCTAAACAGCAAATGGATCGTAATCCGTCCACCAAAACTGTGACTTCAATCCCTACTCGAAGCGCTATTACGGTGTAAGTCGGCGCGTACAAAACAACGAAATTAATGAAATTTTGGAAAGGATCTAGATCCAGCCAGATAGCGAGAATTATTGCAAAAGGCGGAAGTAGTGGGACGACAGTGATCAGGTTGTATATAGCAAACTCCCAGAGTTTATGGACAGGGGTCCGATGCTCCAGTTGTCCAAGGGCTAAAATTCAGGAAGAAATCGCGTTTAATTAAGGGACTTGTATGGGCTTCAATTGGGGTGCGATCAAACCAGGGTTTTTCAAGCTTTGAGCGCCATTTGCCATACTCAAAAGACATAATCTTGAGAGTATATTCAGGCTGTTAAAATCTAGAGGGGAATCAATTACTGGCGAAAACTTTTTACATAGTGGTTAGGAAAGTAGTTTTAAATTTTCAGGACATTTGTTTGCATTCCATTTATTTTATTTAACTTAATTACGATTCAGAGTATGCATATCCCTCTTTAATAATTTAACAAGGATATGCCATCCCAAGCTTGGAAAACTAGCACAAACTGTCGGAACTTACCGACAGTTCAACTTATCTTGACGTTAATGTGCTGCCGCCGGCACAGTTTATATTATAATGAGACTCTTCTATTTTGTTAGCATATTTCATTAAGAAAAGGGGCTAGCTGCAAAATTAAACGTCAGCCTGTCCTCACGACAAACGTGGAATCTGGTTAGCTCATAAACTACACTTTTTAAAATCCAGTGTGAAATATTAACGCCAGGCGGCATTCATATACATATTTATGCCAAAATAGTATTTATGGCATCCAAATAATTCCGTGTAGTATGTAATAACTCGAATGATTCAAAAGATTTGTCATATGGGCAGCAAATTTTGGCCAACCGTAATAATTTAAATATGTAACAAGAAGTCGTAACTTTAATGCTGGGAAATAAATATGTATGTATCTAGTTGCGTGACTACGCCAGATTTCTGTTAGTGTAGTCTTAAGGTTTAACTTATGGAAAGGTCTATGAAAACTTCCACACTGCACCTTACCTTGTAGTCGCGACTGAAATTTGACAATCTGATTGATAACTTGAGCGGTTTGTTCAGCTCGGAAAGCTATCATATAGGTCCCAGGGCTAAACAGGATAGCCATGAAGATTAAATAGAACAAAGCGCAGGTCCGCATCCTTTCATGCTCGGTGGGATTATTACCCATGAGGTCGTTACTTTGTGACAGTAGTTGACCAACAAGGAGTAGGATCATTATAGTTGTTATGACCATGTAGAGGATTGCTGAAAACATTAGAAATCCACGTTTTAAGAAAGATTTTTTGATAACATATACTTTAAGCTCGGTTTCAGAGAAATTAAAAGGGAGAACTGATAAGCGTCCAAATACGGAGGCAAATTTTGCCAAATTTTCCCATAATCCGGGTGAAAGGAGATCGTGATCCGTGGGTGGAAAGGATTTCCGGATTCCGAAAAATTTTTGGATATTGGACGAATACAGACGAATACATCTGCAATAACGCAAAAAACGCGGAATCTTCATTTCGTAAAGACTTCAAATTTTATTGTAGGAAAATACGAGGCTATGGAGGAATACTTGGGAAAATGGCTCGGTTGGCTTGGAGAATATATAAATTAAGCATTCTCCCTTGGAATAAAATGTAAATCGATTATAGAGTAATGCAGGGTTTCGAAAGGTAAGTAGAAGATGGCAGCGGGAAAAATTATTTTACCCATTTTTACCACCGAGTCCATATTCGTGGCGAAAATATTATATGTAAGCGAGTAGCGACCAAAAACTTGCAAGTATCCCTTGCAAATTATACTTATTTTATTTTATTTTAAATTGTGTGCAAGTTATTTTGCTGTTCAGCTGGTAAATCACTTTACAAACGAGTTTGTCTTCCTCGATAAAATGAAACCCTTGTGCTGAGGGTTTTTCTGTTTTAAAATCATAGTGCATAATTAAGTAGGGATTTTGTGCGTACAGCGATTCCTACACTATTTGGTATGGGCCGATTTGCATTTATTTGGAACTTATGGATCAAGGCATTAAATAATTTGGAACAATAATGAATTTTAAATACTTTCGTTGAAATGTCAAACTACTTATGCATACCTAAATGACAGTATCTATGTAAATACATATACATGTTTGAGGTAGATAAATAGTTATAAAAAGATTCGAATTTCGAATATACCTTCATATATACATAGTTACATATGTGCCTTTTGCTATATAAAATATACAGGTCGGGCAAATAAACTGATTAGTTATGGTTACGAAATCAAATTGGTGATTACATGTCAATTTTCCAAAAATTCGGTACAAATAGTCGTTTTTGTTTTGCAACAAATTTACCCTTTAAGGATAAGAATCAAGCTTCTGATATGTGGGATTTACGTTAAGAATATAAAAAAATTTACAGCAATTTTTAGTCCAAAATTATTGGCGATTTTTATAAAATATGATTTGGTAGGTATAAATAAAAGATATTTCTAAGCGTTGATACACAAATGATACATATTGGTACATACACTGTAAGCATCCGGTATAGTCACATATTTGTGTACTCCGTAATGGTATTGATTTGGTAAGAATTGGCTATAATTTGATTCTGAGTGGTAAAGATTTCATAACCACCACATTACTGCGGGGATATAAAAGTGATATATGTACATATGTAATCCAATGATGGTTCGCAATAATTTAATACCATTTGTCTAAAAGTGTGTATACAAATATTGGCGAATTTTTTGCAGAAATGGTGACTTCTAAAATTTGCCTTTCCAAACAAAAAACTTTTCCTGTAAGTGTGTATATGTAGGTAATTTCATTAAAGAAATTCGTAAATTTCCTGAATTTCCTTACCTTGTAACCTTGCCTGGAATTCTACAATCGGATTAATCATTTGACAGACCTCGATAGGCAATCAAGTAGCTTATTGGATTGAATATGGGAAGACTAAAGACCCCGTAAAGCATAGAAAAGGTTCTTATCATGTCCATCCTGTCATCCTGGCCACTCATTACTTCAAAGTTTGCCGACAATAGTTTGCGCACAGGTAGAACGCTGATGATCAATGCCGTCGCCGCGAAGATAATTGGAGAAAGCTTAAGAATGACACGTTCTAAGAATGACTGTCGAACAAAATATAACTTTCTTTCGGTCTTAGAGAAATAGAAGGGGAGAACAGATAAATGGCTACATATGGAGATATATTTTTCCAAAATTATCCATAATCCGGGCGAAAGTAGATCGTGATACGTCGGTGGTGGGAAGGATGGATGCATTTTTTGAATTATTGAAAAAAATAAACACGTGACAAGCGCGGAATTGACATTTTGTTGGGATCTTAAATTTTATCGAAAAACGAATCTGCGCAGGAAGCCTGATATGTCGTAAAAAATGTATGTTGCAGTCCAATTTCAGAAGTTACTTTGTGGTCATGAATTCTTCGTTGGGATAGAGGAATTCCAACTCTATTCTAAAAATAAGTGCTTGCCATTGATTATTTGTTGATGCAGAGTTCCGGTAGGTACCGACGCAACAACAAAATTGTACAGAGCAACGGAGAGGGGGGGGGGATTATTGTTCAAGCGAAAACTAATCAAAACTAATATTAAACCTAATCAAAACTAACATTTAAACTGGAAAATATTAATTTACGGTGATGAATGTGTTTTCGACGATGAAATGATTCCCTGGTCGAAATAATATAGTTCTGTTACAGAACTGTTTCACATCATTAAGCAAGACTTCAGCAAAACGTTTTTGGATACGTATGTAGATATGTATGTATACATAGTCCGACCATAAGTTCCCGTGAATGCATTTCCGGTGATAAAGCCCAAAGTATTAGAGCTATTTGATAGAAATTTTTGTGGATGAACAAGGTATTAATCTTGTTTAGAAATCATAACTTCGTTTTCACAATTTCCTCCATGGGCTTGTACACAAGACATAAGTCGTGGCGAAAACTGCTCGATCGCGGCACGCACGGATTTCCAGGGAAAAGCGCCAGATCTTCAGTAAGTGCGACCTCAGCCCTTCCACACTTGGGTGAAATTTAGAGCATACTTGTACCTATAATTTTCACCATCAGTCATAATTTAGGGGATTAAGGTCTGCAGATACTGAGCACCGTTCTACGGATGAAAAAAAGTCATGAAAATTCGTCTGAAGCCAGTTTTGGACAATTTTGCACCTTGCGCATGAGCAGAGTCTTGTTGAAAGGTCCAATGGCGATTTTCGGAGGGTCCAGGGTTCAGGTTATTAACGTTTGGCTTTAGGACACTGAAAATAATTCTTGGCTTCAACTTGTACCCTTTGCGGTAAAAAACAGAGATTTCATTTCTCCAGCCAACTTGCTCCCATTCACACCACGGTGATGACTTCGTATTGACTTCCGCATACTTAAACGGATGTCAGACTTCTGTACAACAAATATCTGGCCTTTTTTTCTATTAAATTTTTTGCCAACGGTGAAAAGTCTGAAATACTTTTGGCACGAAAATTGGCGCGTACCACGACCAACCTGTGGCCGTCACGAGTTATGTCTTGTCTAATTGCCCGTGGACGAAATCTTGACAAAGAAGTTATGATTTCTAAACAATATTAATACCTTGTTAATCCATAAAAATTTCGAACAGACAGCTCTAATACTTTGGGATTTATTACCGGAAATGCATTCACGAGAACTTATGACCCCACTATGTACATATCTACATACATATACATATGTATTTGCAAATGATTGGAATTTTTGGATGTGGATCAATAATACCTAAAATAATTTATTGCAATAATTTGTTTCAAATAATATCTTGGCATATTTACGTCAAACTCAACGTACGTATGTAACTGTTTGGATATATGTACACGTACATACGTCGTTATATGGACATATGTAAGTAGGTATCTATCTGCAATTCTTTGCCGCTTTTCCTTTGACATGTCAAAGGTTACAGCGACTGTGGGGGTGGTTTGATAAGTGGTTTGATAAGTTGTGGCGGAGCGGAGGGATGAGAGGATGCGTGAGTTGTTGTTGGTGGTGGTGGTGGTGGAAGGGAGAGAAGGAGCGAGAGAGTGTGGAAACCGGTTGTTGGTGGTGGTGGTGGAAGGGAGAGAAGGAGCGAGAGAGTGTGGAAACCGGTTGTTGGTGGTGGCGGTGGAAGGGAAGCGAGAGAGTGAGAGCGAGCGAGTGAGAATGAAAACCCGGCTCAGCTGCTGACGCTGAGTTGTGTGAGGATGGTGGGTACGTGCAGCGTGTGTTCTGTGATGGGTTAGCATATGTCATGTTGGTCGCTCTTTGAGCATTTCTGGAATAAGATTTACAAGCATCTGTAATGTGAGACTTTTGTTTATGTTAACTTAACATAACGGATCTTACGGACGTGATGTGAGTCATTTGTTCGCCATGTCGTGCCAGAGTTGTCTTGAAATTGAGCATAAAAAATACTGGATTATTTTTGAAAATCATACAAATTCCTGCGTTGACATATTGCCAACGAGTGTGTGGATTGAACAGATTGTAGACACGGTGGCCATGTGTCCCGGAAGACCTGTTAATCAGGAAGGAGGGGAGCATCTCTGGCCTTTGTTCCTATGTAAGTGTGCATATAAATGAGTTTTTGTTTTTAAATGAGTGACAATGACCTCAACAAATTTCATGTGTGGCATAAGAGAATCATTTTTGTACTTTGTTCCAGGTGTTGGAGTTATGCTTCTCCTGCTGCTACTCGTAGCAGGAATATTTTTGAGGAAGAGAAGGAGGCAGATTGAGACAACCAGTTGGTATGAAGAGATACGTTTGGATGATGAAGTGGAGTTCGAGTCATTTCTTTGATTCAAATATAATAAATGCATGCTTGAAATATATTTACAATGCTTACAAAATTTATTTCAGCATAAAAATGTTTACCAAATGCATGATACATACAGAAATCATATTATTTTTTTTTGATTTTGCACATTTTGTATTTAGCAATAATGTATTCACAATGTTGCTGCTTTGTAGCCATAATGTTGGTCATATTTTTGAACCTACTAAATGCAGGTAGCTTTCGTGACAAAATTGCGATCCGACAAAATGAACGTCTAATTTTGTTTGCTGTTGATTCAGCGCAGCTTACCAGATCGTTGTCATGATTTGCATTGTTCTTGGTCGTCGTTTTATCAGGGGACGCTTCTTTGACCTTTTCATGGACGACAGCCTTCTGGTTGTAGGGCGCCGGGGCTTCCGAGGGCAAGGACGGCGGGGCCGTAGCTGGACTGGGTCGCTCCATTCCATGCTCAAAGGGTAGGGTGGGAGGGACATTGGTGGCGCCCCCACGAACGACCTCAGTCGACGAATGCTGGTGGTGGTGATAATCTGGTGGGGGCAGCCCGGTTGGGGGAAGTTTCTCCTGAACTGTTGGGACCGTGGGGGCCGCAGTGGTCGGATAGTAGACGAAATTTGTATGATGTCGCGGAGTGGTATTCGTCGTTGTCGCCTCGGTGGTCTTGGCCGGCGGACCTGTGGTCGTGGTGGGGAAGGTGGGGCTCGCGGTCGTGGTGGGTTGGGCAACATCTAAAAAATAAATATTATTATTATTGTATGTATGTATGTCATGAGCAACTCACTCTGGCATTGTGAGGTTGATCTGACTACTCGCTGAATTTGAAATTGTTTTAATTTTGACTTTGACAGGCAAATGTTATCACTGTCGAATTGGGTTGCATAAATGCAGCCGGAAGTAATGCAATGCTGGCACCCCCACTCTAAGTTACACCCACAAGCCGTCCCCAAAATCAATGCAAAAATTAAAATTTGCATTTTGGCAAATGAGATGCTGTGAGATGGAAGTATGATTAAGAATTGAAGTAGGAATAAATTTAAAGTAAACAATAAATTAAAATTAATTACCCTAGACTCTGTGTCGCCTCGCTGGTGCTGGAAGAGTCTCCGTGCTAAAATTGGAGTCGGTATCACTCTCTGAATTATTCACGTCTATCCCAAAGTCCACATATTCGTCATCACTTTCTGTCACAAGATCGGACAGACTGTCGTACCCTGTGTCATCACTGTATCTTTCTTCAGGTTCGATGTCGCTTTCTGCACTTGAATATTCGCTTATATCTTCAAATTCATTTTCACCAACGTTGAAATAATTTATTTCTTCACCACTCTCGCTCAGGTCTTTTCGAATCTGGTTAAGACGAACAGTAATCTGGTCGTAATAAATGTATTCCCCGAGTGGAGTGATATATCTCCCTTCGTACAAATGTTGATTCACAATATTATCAATTAAAAGGAATGGTTGGTTTAGCCTTAACTCGGTAGCGTGAATTTCGAGAATTAAGTCACTTTCTCGAACAACACTTATAATTTTTTCGAAATTTGGAATTCCCAATTTTACTATATAGAGCGGAGAATAACCAATGAATGATTTTGTCTGAGGGATAAACCCCACAATAATCCACGTATAATTGCTGTAGGGAATTATGACTTGAGTTTCAAGAGGGAATACGTGGGGTCGAGTACCAGAGAAGAATTCTACACCCATTTTGGATCTGCGACTGCGATCTGGTCTGCGACTAGGGGGGATTGGTTTTTAATACCAGGTGCCTTTAGTGGCAAAATTCTTTTCGCCGGGTGGAATGTTGCAAAAATTCTAAACGGGCTACTGGAATTTCGAAACCCCTTCTCCTCGTCTCCTCACTGTTGTTTCGTCAGTCTTCATTTGACCTCCATCATTTGATCATCACCATGGAGAACTCGCAAGCTTTAGACCTTATGTCAATTTATGACTTGCTGGACTTGGCCGAGCAAAGGCCCCAGCCAAGTCCCCCTCCAGTTGGAACTCCCCCCGGCCCGGTCCCGTCGACCTCTCGCCAGGCCCCCTTTGGGGATTCTTTGGCGACACCACTGTTTTCTTCAGCCATTGACCTAACTGGTGACCCCAGGTCTGTCACTCTGCCTCTGTGTAATGCACAGAAGGCCTTGATTGACATGGTGGTCACTTTGTCCAAGAATGTGGACGAGATTTCATCCCTCAAAGTGAATATCATCCAACTAGAGGTAAGTTTGTAGTTTGAAGAAATTTGTAGTTATGAAAATTTATGACAACCAGAATTTCAAAACATTTTTTTAAATTTTAGGATCAACTCACCGAGAAAGATGGGGTCATCGAGCGTTTGCGTGCGGCAATTCAGCGCTTCCTGTGCGCCGGCTCCCCTCCAAACAAAATCGCACGAACAGGCTATATATATCTCATTTTGCCCCCATTTCATTCCAGGACAAATTTTTTTAAATTTTCACTTTTGAAATAAAATTCCTCTAAATATGAAACCAAAAAAATTATTTTCATCATTTCAGGGGCCATTCATGCTGTATATTAGAGGCCCTGCATGAATATTTTGCATATCTCAATTTCATATTGGAACTTTGCATATCATAGTTTCACTACATATTTTGCACTTTGCAAGTGCTTATCGTAATCGTAAGCATGAAATTTGGTACTTTTTAGCTCTCCACTGGTGACAGGAGAACCAACAGACAAAAACGCTTCCATCTCACCCATCAGAAAAGCTTCCATCTCACTTTCCCGGGGGTCGTCCAGCCATTTTTACTATTTCGCATTTTTACTAATAATTGCATACTGCTTATAGTGTACCAAGAAATATAATAATTTTTTGGCATTAAAATAAAATTTGCAATAATTTGCATGCCCCAACCCAAACGTTGATTTTACGTACGTACGTAAAATACTGGGATGTGTGCAGCGTAATCTCTCTTTAGCGCTCCCCCCGCCATCTCGCCACAGACGGAGGCTCCAACATGTTGAGTGAGTTCCGCCGCTGGTGGTGAGAACGCGCAGACAGCACAGTCAGCCGATCATTGCCTATAACAAACAACACAAACAAATCAGAAAATTGAAAAAACGACAAATTGTCAAATTTTTAGTCGTTATATTAATTAATTACCGACATTACATCAAGTTTCGTGCGAATAGTGGAGTGTAAGTAAAAAAATCGTGGTAAGTTAAAAAAAACTCGCTTTTAAAATTGTACGCACCATTTTTCATCATAAATCATAACGCATAATATTTAAAAGAGCGAGGGATAATTGTTCCTCCGTGTCGTCATTAACCTTTAATTTAACGAAGAGACAAGAATTTTCGAAGAAGAAATGGGGTCGTTTCCATCTCTCCCAATGCGAACATTGATCCAACACTAACTTTCACCTTGCTTTCTCCACAATTCCATAGCTTTCTTCGTCTCGATAAAAACTCCAAGTCGTTTTTTCGTCACCTATGTAAATACGACGCAATTCACGCAGTTATTCGATAACTTTGTACATTCCAAGCGTTTGGTACCGTAATTTTGCAAACTTTTCAAATATAAAGATCTTCACTTGAGTAAGTTTACAAAAATTTGGGAGCTACTTTTCCTGAGAAATGTTTGTTAAATATTTGTAAAAATTTACGGAATTTACGATGTTATGTGAATGCCTGCGTGAATTGTCTCATTATAATTTCAGAGTGTGTAAACTGTGTTAAAAACGGGATAAAATTTAAAATAGTATGAAAATTCTGCCACAATTGGTACATATCAGGATCGATGTCCAAACGAGTTGTCCGTGTCCTACAAGTTTTTTCATGCAGCGTCGTCCCCTCGTGTTCTTAGGAGTCTGAGAAGGATACAAAATACCGAGATTATTCTATTCATCGCACCGCACAAGTAAGTCGGTACCTTGTCTTGAATAAATTTGAAAATGACAATGTGATTTTTGCGGAAGGAAATATGTGATTTGTGTGATTTGTGTGGTTATGTAGCAAAATAGAGTAATTTTCTTTAATATCTATCTTTATAATAGCTTGATATCCGGATTAAATATAAAATTCTGCCAATTTAATCACATCACGGTGTATTTCTGTGAAATTTGGGATTTTTGGAATTTCTGTGATTATGCAGCAAAATGGAGTACATCCTAGATTAAAAATTAACTGGATATTGAGATTGATTAAGCACAAAATTCTAGCATTTTCATACCCGACTCGGCCAGTTTTCTGACCAAATACTTTCATCTACAAATGCAAAAGGCGAAACTGCCTGCAACTTTGCCCTAATCACTAAACCCACATATGTAACCAAATACTCAGAATATTATGCTGAATCTAAGAATGAGAGCTGGTTTAGTCCTAGAATGCATTGTAAACCATGTTTTGTTCCACTTTCACACTTGTAATATTACAGAAATCATAAGGCATGAGAAGAATCACATAAATCACACCTACATAAGTCACAAAGTGTGATTATCACAGTTCAAATCTTGTTTTCTTTCATTTTCATCATATTAATATTTTTAGTTTAATTTTACAATTCATACCACAGAGTTTGATATTTACTAGAAATAAATAAAGAACTCTGAATGTCACACTTTGTGGATTTTATCTTCTACAGTATAATAAAATAGTTTATGATAAATTAATTTCTCTGGCGTCGAGAAGACCCAATTTTTTCATGGAAAAGTGAGATATAACAAAATTAATGTTAAAGAATTAGTTAGTTCACTGTGTTTTCTATAGGTTTCAAATATTTTATGAAGTACGGTCATAATAAAATTTTATTTTCAAGAAATTAAAAAAAATTGGTTAAACATGTGGCTTCATAAACATGATAAATAGGTAAATTTTGTAAAAACAAATGTACACTTTACAAATATTATATGAATGTATGAAAAGGTGAATAACTATCAGCAGACTTACTGCATTGGTTAAAAATTCAAGATAAATTATGACTTGGAAATTATTCCCGTTTCAATAAAAATACAGTTAAACTTCCAATTTTATGAAAATACCGTAATTACCTAATTAGAAATTGACAAATCTGCATTCACTTTCAAAAACCCAAGTTCAAATTTATGTTATGAAATTATGAAGATAAACCGCAAATTAATCACGGTACACAATTTTTATAGAAAAGTCAACTTAAATTTGGCAAAATCAAACTGACGCAAAAGTATCTATTAAGTTTAGGAATATATATAATTTAAACTAAATAAACTCGACGTTTCGATTACACAAATAGTTTTTGCATAAAATCTGTTTAAAAAAATATTTTGTTACTTAGAAATTCATGAAATTTTATACGATTTCTTGAAAATTAGATTAGCAAAAACCACACATTACCATCCCAAACCTTACTTTTCTCCCGGTAATTGACAGATATATGTAAATCTCATCTAAAATGTATATGACCAAAAACTAAACCTTATGTATCTAGGGATAAAAGCCATCCAAATTCACTACATAAAAATGCAATCTCAGAGGAAAAACTGCATTTTTTTGGTTACGATTGATTTTGAAAGATTTTTCTATACAGGAAGTCCTTTCATCACGGTCGTCAAAGTTCAGTAGGGATAATTTGATCCCTGATAGCTTCCAACGTGATAAGCACAGGGCGGATATGTATTTGTGAAAAATTTAATATTTGGGAAAAAAATTCGAAAATATTTTCGAAATCTGTAGGAAAAAAATTAAAAATAAGAATTTTGGCAAAATCTATATATTTTTTAATGTAGATTTTTTTATGGGCCAATTTTTTTGTGAAAAAAAATTTCGTCTCGTATTTCGTTGAAATATTTACGAAATATATGTTATCTATGCGATATAGGGAACACACCCACAAAGCTTTACCATCGGTCGTCATCAAATGAAACAGTTGAATAAAAATACATATCCGCCTTCTGCTCATTGATGAGAGGATGCCTATTACAATTTATTTATCTACACTTAATCGTCACAAGTTTAAATACTGAGCAGGATATTGCGTCCCATTTGATAGATTTTTATTGTATTTTTAAAAGTTATTAACTGCAACGAGATGCACAGATTTTCTAACTCATTGCACATTTCCACCCACGGCATGAATTTAGCGTGGATCGAGACATAGTATAAAATTGCCAAAGCATAAATGGTAGGTTTTTAGTCAGAGTTTGGGATCCATACTAATCTGGTAAAATAATATTTTTTTTTACATCCAGACTTGTTTTTCAGAAATTTAAATTCGTAAATATATAAAATTCTAGAATGGACAAGTTTGCGTTATATGCACAATCACTAATCGTGCGAATATATGTATTCTTGAGTGGTGTTCAATTTTTGTTAAATTTTTGCTATCTTTTGCTATTTTTAAGTTAAAATTCGGGATTAAAGCGACATTTTTAAAATCGCTGAGAATTGTGTACCCGAATTTTTTTTCGAAGTCTATACAGCACAATTTATTCAACAGCTATACAATTTCAAAAACTTAAAGAATTCTTTTTCTTTGCCCAATTTGTAATCTTTAAATTTATTCTGGGTTTTATAATTCATTTTTTTTGTAACGGCGTCGAACTAAATTCCTTGTCAAGATGGTTGATAAATAAAATCCTAACTTTTTCCTAATATTCCCTGATGCCTTGTTTAAAACATTGCAAATTTTTGCAAATTTGATAACCCAATTTCTTATTATATTTTTATTACGATTAGATATATTGACAAATATTAAGATCCCAATTTATTTTTGAAATTACAAAACCCTCAGATATTTCAGAATTTCCATTTTTTTCGTCCTGCCAAGAAGTTTTTTTAAAATTTTGTCTGCAACTCAAGGGGATAAAATCTTTGTCACAAACTGAAATTTAATTTGAATACCTAATTTGAATTTATGACCATTATTTTCCACCAATTTAACTAATTTAACCAATTTAACAAATGCAAAGTTTTCGAAATCTGTGTACCCCATTTTTTCATCCGAAATTTAGGATTTGTGTTTTGAATTTTGAAGAAAAATTGGATATCCCGATTTTCACAAATATTACCAATTCCTCCCAAGTAATCTTTATTTCATTACATAAGTTATTAAAATTGATTTTTTTTAGAACGGCGTCCAAGTGACTTCAGAATTTCAGAATTTACGAAAATCCAAAATTTTTTCTTCTCCTAAAATGCCTCGCCATTCTTTTTCAAAAATTTTCTGATTTAACAAACTTATTAGTCAACAGTGACAAACAAAGTGGAAGTCTACCTTTGTTTTTCTTTAGATTTTTTAAAATTTGAACATTTAAATAATAATAATAATTTATAATAATTTAAATTTTTATATTTTCGAAAATTTTAAATTCAATTTTTTATATAAACAGAAACTAATCATTTTGAAATCACATCTCAAAGGATTGTTTTTTAATTAATTAATCTACTCAAATGCAAAATTTTCTTTTTCTAAAATTCCTCGATATTCTTTTTGAAATATTTGAATTATTTTGAAATGAGTTCTTCAAATTTTTTGTAATTTCTTAGGCAAAACTTTTGTAGACATGATTTAAAAAACCCTTTGTTTCTTTTTATATTTATGAAATTCCAATTCTTTCTTCAATGATGTCAAACTTTATTGAAATTTTGAATACACTCCTATGTACCGAAAAGATATATCTCATTTAATTTAGGTTTCTGAAATTCAAAATTATTTAAACGGCGTGAAACTCAATTCCCCTTCAAAATTAGTGACGTTATCCAAATCCTAAATTGTTGATTTTCTGAAATTCATTAATATTCTTCTTTAAATATCTCGAAATTTTTATTATTTAGTTATTGCATGTTATGTATGTTTTTATAGTCAAAATTTAGGATCAAAACTATGTGCGTGTTACAAAATGATGTAAAATTGTTGTGCATCCCAATATTTTTTTAGATGACGAATACCTAAGAAACTTACAAATTTCAAATACTTCAATGTTAAATGTTCAATGTGTAATGTTCGACGTTGCTTCAATGTTATCTTTGATTCTGTTGAAGTTTTTAAAATTCCCAATTTTTTTCTAGTGGCATCCAGCTCATTCATTAGATTTCGAATTTATCCAAAACTAACAATGGAGGCGCAAACCATGTTCAGCCCAGATAATTTTTGACCTTATTAGTTTGAAAGAGCAAGTCTTTACAAACAACATTTGGTTCGGCACTTGGGCAGATGCGCAAATTTCAGCACGTTATGGGCGCCGCAAGTTCGCAAAAACGCACGAAGTAGCAGGAGAAGCATAACTCCAACACCTGGAACAAAGTACAAAAATGATTCCCTTATGCCACACATGAAATTTGTTGAGGTCATTCTCACTCATTTAAAAACAAAAACTCATTTATATGCACACTTACATAGGAACAAAGGCCAGAGATGCTCCCCTCCTTCCTGATTAGCAGGTCTTCCGGGACACATGGCCACCGTGTCTACAATCTGTTCAATCCACACACTCGTTGGCAATATGTCAACGCAGGAATTTGTATGATTTTCAAAAATAATCCAGTATTTTTTATGCTCAATTTCAAGACAACTCTGGCACGACATGGCGAACAAATGACTCACATCACGTCCGTAAGATCCGTTATGTTAAGTTAACATAAACAAAAGTCTCACATTACAGATGCTTGTAAATCTTATTCCAGAAATGCTCAAAGAGCGACCAACATGACATATGCTAACCCATCACAGAACACACGCTGTACGTACCCACCATCCTCACACAACTCAGCGTCAGCAGCTGACCCGGGTTTTCATTCTCACTCGCTCGCTCTCACTCTCTCGCTTCCCTTCCACCGCCACCACCAACAACCGGTTTCCACACTCTCTCGCTCCTTCTCTCCCTTCCACCACCACCACCACCAACAACAACTCACGCATCCTCTCATCCCTCCGCTCCGCCACAACTTATCAAACCACTTATCAAACCACCCCCACAGTCGCTGTAACCTTTGACATGTCAAAGGAAAAGCGGCAAAGAATTGCAGATAGATACCTACTTATGTATGTACTTACAAGCGATTAATATATTGCGTGTGTAACTTATGTACTTGCATAGCAATTCATGTCATATGATCAAGAAAAATATTACGGATATAAATATTAAACATTCGTGATAATCTGCCTGGATTATATGTTAACGAAAGCATAAGATACAGACATACTTTTGTACATACTTACAAAGAATTATATTTACATATATTCTAATATTTCCGCATACATTCGTATTTATGTGTATGTGCTTATTGTCTTGAAAAGTTGTCCTGGTAAACAATTTTTATTAGTTAATTTCCCAGCATTGTGTGGACAATCGGCTAACAAAAATATCGCTTATTGCAGAAACGAATTAACCCATTCTTTAAATTACTATGACAAAAACTATGTACCTAAAACTCCAATTAAACATTTTTTTTTCTAACTGCAGTGGTTATTATTCCTAATCAGCTTTTTGCCATGGTGGACATTCCAGCTTATTATTATTATTTACAATTGTTTATACTAGCTGTGTTCGACAAATTCTGAATTGTAAAAATATTTACCTAAGCAATGTCTTTTATCGCGGGTAAAATCTACAATACATAAGAAGTTTTGATGTATGTCGATTTCTTCGCACAAACCCTCCTATTACATACACTCTTGGAAATCCAGTATTAACATAATACTAAGCGGTATTCATATATGGCTCTCACAAGGTGGTATTGATAAGTAACACCGTGTAGAAACCGAGTAAAAGTTCAGAAAACAATTTTCCTTCAAAAGGCTTTATGCAGAGCGATTTCGGAAGAATAATATGCAGAATTATGCACATAATGGATCCCTAACCTCATCAATAGTAAAACCTAACTGTAAAAACCGTCCTTGAGAAAGAAGATAAAACGGAGAATTATGGTTGCTAGTTTTTAATGATTTTGTATATTGTAACAACAGATTTTCGTCCCAAATCTTTTAAATCGATAGGTGAAATTCGCTACACATTGCCTTGTCGAACTACCAGATTTTCGGGAATTATTTTCTTATCATGTTGTGGGGGAGGGTAAAGTTGATCGTGCAGGATGGGTTTCATCAGTTGCTGGTTTCCAGTTCTTCAGCAAGTGAACGGAATATCGAGGAAGTTTCGAGTGATTTTTGACACACCTTCACCCTCCCCAAATGCTCGTGCATAGGTATGTACATACTTATTTACAATTTTTTCGGCACGTGTGACATGAAGATAAGGGTTTAGGACAGGTTGTCTGAAAAAATCAATAACAACCCCACAAGAAAATAGTTTCAGCAAATTCTGTCCGCAGATAGGAAGTTGTTTTTAGAATGGTCAGATTTTTTTGGCTACCACGTACTTATTAGTGACCCGAAATACATACAGCATGTATATTTCACTCTGTTCATCTGCTTTGTGACGAGTACAGATTGAATTGAATCAAATTAATTTCCAGTATCAACCAGACTTCTGAAGTGCGACCATGAGTCCCACACGTGCAACTTTACATAATTACAGACCAGTTAATTTGAATGCCATTTTTTGGCACATAATTAGTATTCAAAATATGATCCAGTCACCCAGCGCCCGATCTTGGAAATTTGCTCCCGGGGCAAGATTGCGTCGGCGCCCCTATGGTGGAATTTTTCACGTGGTATCTACTTTGCATTTTTTGCCAACACTTCTTTAAAGCGATTTAAGTTTTCCACGCTAATGCAGAGTTAATTTTTTAAAACGATTTGTACATTGCTATAATTATAAAAACGAGGGTGCCTTTTTGGGGATCTAGCAGTAATTGCTTTTCCGGTCAAGTTTTTTTTTGTTTTAGTCTAGTGTCACGTTTCGAATTTTGACACATATTCTTTTATTTATTTGTCTAGAACTGCTTTTGAGTTGGAAAACGCATGTTTTAGAGCTAATTGAATTGTTTTTATAATTTCTAAATTTGGGGCAATTTCATTAATATAAATGGTTTAAAACCGACAAGTTTTCAAAGTTAAATTTACAGATACAATACATAATTAGATTAATATTCTGCGCTAACATGTTCTCGATATTTTAATCGCACAAACGTTCGATTCGAATTAACGGCCGGAGAATTTTTATTAGAAAACACCCAAAAACATGTTTCCTAGGGATCACCTTCGGCAAAATCTGATATTTCTTCAATTTGGTGTATTTATAACCTACAGTGCAGACTCCATATAGCCCAAGTCAGGGACCGAGTCCCTGACTCGTCCAGGGTCACTCTGGTTAAAATTTGCTCACTTTTAGCTTCATATCCTTTCGTGAGAAGCCATTAGGTATCACCATGCCGCATTTAATGTTTTGAAAGTAATTTCTAAAAACCGGTATGGGTCACCCCATAGGGTCGCTCCAGATAAGAATTTTACCAATTTCATGTCATATTCTTCTATTAAGACCCATTAGCAATCTATCTACCAAATTTCAGCTTGGTATGACGATTTTGAAAAATCGGTATGGGTAACCCTGTAGGGTCCCTCAATATGAAAATTTTTCCAACTTGAAGTCATTTTTATCTATTAGGAGCCATTAGCAACCTCTGTACCAAATTTCAGCTTTCTACGACAATTTTGAAATTTTGGTGCATAATACCCCACCCACTCCGATGACCCCCACCGGTCAACCACTGGACCGATTTCATCCATCTTCGAACTCGTTTCCTAACTTTGTCCAATATGCATATGGTAAAAATTTCAAGTCAATCGGTTCAGCCGTTTTGGCTCTATCGTGCCGGACAGACAGACAGACAGACAGACAGACAGACGGACGGACGGACATGACGGTTCCATAAGCCCTGACTTGGTCTAAAAAAGATATAAGGTTTCTCAACCTGAGACATTAACGTAAAATTTTAACCGTCCAGGGACTTCACTGAACGACAGGGCGCAGAATACCGATATGGGGCCGAGGGCTTTTATTTTTTTAATTTTGAAGATGGTAAAAAAATAACTTACAATGGAACCTCTATTCAAGCTACACCGGGATCGACTAGTGAGTTATGTAAAAAAAATCAAGCCAAAAATTAGGAGTCACGTGACACTTTTCTTCCCGTTGAATCGCCCCTTTGAAGAAAATATTGGCGGTTAAGTTCAATTTTTGAGCAAATTTTCTTTTGCTTTTTCCTCCACGGGCGAAAACCAGGGAGGAATGCGAACTTTGACACCCAATATTTTTCTTCAAAGGGGCCATTCAACAGAAATATAAGTATCATGCGACTCCTAATTTCTTGCTTGATTTTTTGACAGCTTGAAAAAAGGTTCCATTGTTAGTATGATAGACTTACCTATAAAATTACATTTAAAAAATTTACTCGAGCTCAAAACTACACTCTTAATAATCCGGTAAAGTCACGCAGGTAATGATTTCTTGGTAATAAATTTGGTAATAATATTTTACCAGGTGGTAAAAATTCGTTACCATGATGGTAAAACTTTATTACCAAGCCATTACCACAGGGTACAACTTATCGTTACCACTTTGGTAGAGTCGTATACTTGTGCTTTTCGGTAATGTTTATTACCAGATTATTTACAGTGTACACGAAACAATTGAGAGTAAACAATTTTACGCTTTACGGCCCCCGGTGAAGTAAAAGTTAGTAAATATTAAACGATTTATGACATTTTGTAATGCTTCTTGTTTTAATATTTTAAGCGCGTCCTTCACCTAAGTTTGTTTTTTAAAATTTATTTATTCAATTCTGGCATACTGAGTTATTTGTATGCCATAATTATCTTTAAAATTAAGAAGAAAAATAAATAAAAAAAATGAACAATAAATCTTGGTCCCAGATCGGCATTCAGCGCCCTGTCCTTTAACTCAGCTTAAATAATTTCAACCTTTCTTAAAAGATTACCATAAAACAGGCCGAACAAATGAAATCAGTTACACAGAGTAAATAAGTGGCACTTATTTACGTTGGTTCTGTAAGTTGGTCGAACTTTAAAAACTAACCTAAAAACTAACCTAAACTAATCAAAAGTTCAACTTTAAGTAGGTTCCCTAGGCTCAGCGACCATCCCAATTCGATGTTTGCCACATTTGACCATCTCTATGGCTTGTTTACTGTTGTGTAGCAACTTCATTGCTCGTAAATTGCGTTTTATATTTTTTGATAAATTTGTGAACAAGAAACCTACTGAAATTGGGGGGAGGAATATCAGGCAGATATGTGGACTAAGGTGGCGGCCTTTGTGGAGGAGCATTCATAAGCTTTCTGTATATTACAGATCGGAATCGAATTTAAAAAAAACTATGTTAAACTTAATCCGTGTTCAAGTCAAAAAAACTATTTTAATTGGTATTTGTTCGGTTGAAAAAAAAATCACCGGGAATTTAAATTTTTGTTTTTAGTTAAACACTCTAAATTCATGAAACCTGGTGCAAGTAATATTTATGTATACTTGAAAATAAATGTGATTAAATCATTGTGCTTAGATGCGCGTAAAGTTTATTTATTTCCTAAAATTTTATAATTACCAATTTTGCCAAATAATTCTACATAATTGTCACATTAGATTTATTCAAACTCCGGTCGGTTCTGCGATCTCAATGGCTGCCGCAATCGTCAACTTGACAAATTCAGCCACCTGTTCAAAACTCATTCTGTCCGTGGTATCCGTTGTCGTGTGCATGTACGGGTTCAGCGGAAACTCGGAGGGTGACGATGCGGGAAAATTGTATGCGTGGAAGGAAGCATGGTCTGAGCAGGCATATCCGCAGTAGTCGTTGACCCATCGGTACGTGCAATACTCGTCAATGACAAGTTTAAGAAAACTAGTCAAAGTGGGATTCGTATAGTCGGTCAGGAGTCCGATCTCATTTTGACCGGCGCGATACCCCACGACGTCAAAGTTTACCATGCCAATGACGTTGACTTGTTGGTTGGAGTAGGCTTGCGCAATGTCACCTGACCCGCGGAGGCCGACCTCTTCAGCGGCATACCTGCAATATTGTTTGATGTCGGCGCAAAATTCAAATATTCAAAATTTATGTAACGAATCACTTACCATTGGAACTCGATCGATCTCTTTGGCACCACACCAGCGGCGAGGAGGACTCTCAGTGACTCCAACAAGGTCACACTCCCACTAGCGTTGTCATCTGATCCCGGCGCAATCCCGGCGCTAGGATTTCTCGAGTTAATCGTGTCCTGGTGAGCGCCAAAGATAAGGACTTCGGACTTCAAAGTTGGGTCAGAACCTGTGTCAAGAGGTTAAATTTAATCTTGATTTGTATGGCTCGTACTAATATTAGTAATCCGACTGGATTGTCCAACCATTCACAACATGGGTCCTATCTGGATCGATTTAGGGGTGGAATCGGACCAATGTTACAGTAAATCAACACTGGCGCCTAATACATAGCCCCGCAAGAGGGCGATAGCGCCAGCTTTGTAATTTACTACATATTCGCCTGCGCCAATAAAATTTAAAAATTCTGCTCGACTCACCTTCTATCTTTGCAATGACACTGTTTTGTGGCCAGCTGTGCAAGACCTTGTTGACACTGGTGACCCCTTGATACCCGCTGGACGCGATGGCTTCCTCAACCTGCACGAAAAGCCAGTCCGAAGACGTGACACCATTCTGATTGTTGTAATATCGGTTTGGGAAGTCGTCAAAGGCATCGACGAAAGCTTCCATTCTGGGGATATTAATCCCGCTCAGGATTGGGGTGACGAAGTCTTGGAAGCGGATTGTCGTTGGGAGAGCTGATCAAACCAAAAGTCAAAATTTACTTAAAATTTTAAAAATTTGTGGTAAAAAACTGGAACGTTATGAATTTGGAATATAATAAATAAATTTAGAAATGAATTGGACTCGAGATTGCAAATTAAAAGTTCTCACGCAACCAGTAGGTTTCTCAATAAAAAATTTGATATGACAATCATAATTTGCAATCTCCATAATGTTTAAGTTTTCTTGGAAAAACTAGATTTGACGCTTTTCTTTATCTCACTTAATCAAGACTTGATTTATTACCATTGGCCACGATTGGCTTCTCCGCTGGAAAGTTGCGACCCGTTACATCCATAAAATGCGTTTTTTTCTCTATCAGGATAAAAATCTCTTCCTCACTCATCCAAACGGCATCTTGATCTTCGCTCACTTTGATGAGACGCTTCTCCTCAGAAGGACGCCCAGCAACGAAGACGCCAAGGCAGACAAGCAGTGCAAATTTAATCGCCAACATTTTCGTAAATTCACAACAAAATATATACCAACAACCAGACCAAACCAAACCCAAATCTTCTCTCCGACTGGAATTTGTCCCATCACGAGACAAACTATTTAAAACAAGTTTTTTATCAGAAACAATGCAGTAATGTGATTGATTGTTGAATGATAAATTTAACCCGTTGCTTATCATCTCATCTTAAATTTTTCCATGTTATACTTCATAATCTATACATTGCAGACCAGGGTTTCTGAATTTCTTACTTGAACCAATTAATCGCTTCACGGTGAATAACCAACTGGGAAAGTTATTTTTCGCCCAGTGAGGGACGGGATTATACGCTAGTAATTAATATCCATTAATTGATATAATTAGGTAATCAACTCTTTAATATTAATATTAGCTACCTTAAATACTTACTAATTCTTTAGGCTAACTCATAACAATAAATGTAACAAAACCAGCCCTGAACTTAAATCCCAAGTCGCGTTGCATTTTTGTTATCAGAAAAACAGTCTCTCAAATATCTCCAATCAGGTCGACCTAGTTATACTGAACTACAGACAACTATCACAAGTATTTAGTTAATTAATTACCAATTTAATTTACTAGTTATCCTGTGAGGCAGTTATGCATTTTTCGCATTATGTAAATATGTACCTGAAAAATATTCTCCCAGAGATTTAAAACTGGTTCTAGTTTTATGTATTTACCTCGTGGTAATACACAATCCTCGTGGAATTCGTCATTCCTGGTAATTAGCACAGTGATACTCCCACTGGAAACCCTGCTTACAGACATATTGTTTCCCCAACATGCACTGAATCCGATAAGCTCTTGCCTCTGTAAAAATCACATTTGACTGGAATGTGCTCTTGTGTAAGGATAATGAACACAGAAATCCCAAACGATTATTTGCCTGACATTGACATTGATTAAGTTATTGGACAGGTTTATTTGTTATACAAGGTTGCACAATTAGATGCAGTTTATTTTGCTACCTACGGTTGGGTTGCTAACATTATTACAGGTGTGAAATGAAAGGGAAAAAATACATGTATGCATGTATTTTGATCCGGATGCACATATAAAAATGTATGGTTTGGCATGTAAGTAAGTATTATTAGTAAATCGGATAGTGCATGAAACGTTACGAGTTTTCATATTTGTTCATTTTCGACTGAAAAACTAATTACTACCAATTTTATGTCTATTCAATGTAGATTGAATTCTATTGGCTAAAAACAGAATTATATATACATACTTACAGGGGAGTAACAATAATCAAGACAGGAATTTAGAGAGATACAAATAATTTTGATTTTGTTAAGATTTGTGCAATTTGTAGAGCTGATTTTTGGAGTGTAACGGTGCAAATAATTTGGCTCTACTTCGCCCCTTGTCTGAGGGGGAGGGGCTGAAAGTCGCAAAATTCGGGAATGGAGGAGTGAATTTCTCCATTGAAAAATATATCGGGATCCTACAAAAACTAAAAGTTTCCCAATTTTTCCCTCTATAACCTGAATCGAGCGTTTTTTGAAATGCTATAAAATATGGATATTGGCAATAACAATAACGGCGAATACGGTCCAACCAATGTGTATTATCCCGTAACATTATATTTTTCATCTGGCGCTAGGTCTGTCGGTCTCCACTGGCTGCCAATGATAGCATTTTAATAAAAATAGTGATACACATATCGATAATGTCGCGTCAACATTTTCAGGAATTTACGCAAATAATTGCTGGAATTATAATTTGGCTCATTGTGTCTCCTTTGGTAGCTTCAACTATAGTATTTTTAGCATGTTGGAAAAGTTTTGTATTGCTCTACATAAAACTCAGATACAGAAATGGGACAAGTTTGTTTGATCCCATGACTTTTACGGACGCCATGTTTGTCGCAAATGACAATGACTTCGTCTGTATGATATCTTATGCATTTGTCAGCGATGGAATAATCAACCTGGTAAAACTTCGGGCTCACTTTGAAGAAATATTCGTTAAGGATGGGAAGCACGTGAAGGTTTTGTTGATAAGATTTTTACAATCGTAATATAATAGATGTACCGTATTTCTTAAATAAATAAGAATGAATTGCACAGGATTACTTACTTGCAGTGCAATTGTTGAGTTGTAAATGAATTGAAGATACATACATTAAAGTTCTTATACACAGTCATTAACTTGTGCAAAATTGAATTTTTAAGCTTTTTTTGAAGCCATAGTTAAATATATGGTGCAATGATATCAATATAAATGAAATAAAAAATTGTGAATTAATTATTTGAGCCAACTTGTCCACATTTACGCCGGATTTCTCCTTCATTTAAGGCTTATTAACAGTTTGGTCTAAAAATTATAAGTTAAATTTAATTTTGACTTGTCCTATTTCGTCCCAAATTTATCAAGACGCCCAGAAATGCTAATTTTTCACAAGTTAATAGATAAGAATTTATAGCGCATTTAAGGCCAACTCATGTACATATACACAACTAATCGATACACTAAACTAATTTGTGTTATATGCAGATTATGATATACATATTTATTTATGCAGTTTCCAGTCTTCCACTCCACCTTTGCCGCTGTGCTGGGCTACAGCTTCCGAATCCGAATGCGAGTGCCACTTGACCTAAATCTGCACATTCGAGAGGAAGAATATGATGGAAACATTTCTGTAGAAACTGAAAATGAAGCCCTGAGTCGTATCTCACATGACAAGTCCAATCTACAAGGCCCAGTTCCAAAATGGGAAATTGTGCTGCTTCACAATACACATGTCAGACATGTTTCTCACGGATCTTTTTAAAACCTGCACTAAAAAATGAAGTAACTAAAGACAAACAACGGTTAGTGTGACACTTCTGCAGAATTGTCAAATTAAAGGTGTTAAGCTGGCAAAAACGTTTATTTTCGGTAACTATGCGCCAATCATTTTTCCGCTTTCAAATATTGAAAATACGCGCCGTTATCAACTAAAAACTTGCATAATGCCGTGCATTTTGCAAAAGTGCTCAAGTGTTACACTAATTGATGTTTATGTTATAAAGGGTGTTAATAAAGTCCGATCCCATGCATTTTTTGGAGCGTGGTTGTTACAAATTCAGCTGGAACTTTTGAACCAGTGAAGTTATTTATTTCAAATTTTTACCATGGGAGGAACAACTAAACGTGTAAGTCATGAGCATCTTAGAGTTGAGATACAAACATTGCATCAGCAGGGGCTTAAACCTACAGAAATTGTGCAAAAATTGGGCTGCAGCCGCAGAACTGTTTGGAAATGGAAGAATAAAAATTTTGTCCACGACAAAAAGCGACCAGGGCGACCCAGAAAGGTGTCACCTACCACAAAAAGAATGATTAAAAACAGACTTTGCAAGAAAACCGGTAGTTCATTACGTAATTGAGCAAGGGAGTTAAATGACTCAAAACGCTATAAAGAGAAGAAGAAGCAAATTAACTGTGTGACCGTGCAAAAATTTGTGAAAACTACGAAGTGGGGTCACACAGCTTACAAACTAACCAAAAAAACCTCTCATGTCACAAAAATATATCGATGACCGTCTGAAATTTGAAGAACTCCTTCAGAAAAGTGCCCATTTGAGTGAAAAAAGACTTGGTGAAGAATTGCGCAGTCACATCCTTTGGACTGACGAATCTATTATTGAACTATATCCAAAATTGAACCAACAAAATGTTCGTTACAGGACAGAAAACAAATCGGATGTACCATCAAGAGCGATCCCAAAATTCGGGCTTAAAGTTATGGTAGCGGGTGGATTTTGTGCACGTTGCGTGACCCCTCTACATATCATACCAAAAGGCCAATCAGTCAATGCAAAGCATTATATGGAAAAAATATTACCTATCTATTTCGATAGCATGGGGAACAAGGAAATATTTCCGAATGAAAGAAAAATAGTTTTCATGCAGGATGGTGCTATAGCCCATACAGCAAAAGCGAGTTTGAGTCTCATCAAGACGCAAGTTTCAACGGTCTGGAGCAAGGGGGTGTGGGCCGCTAACGGCCCAGATTTGAATCCCCTGAAGAACCAGTGGTCCATACTTAAGGAAAATGTATACAAAGAGCCACAACCCCGGACGAGGGAAGAGCTAGTAAAAAAAAGTTCAAGATGTATGGAATTCGATTTCCAGAGGCACATTGGAAAAATTAGCACAGAGCCTTAAACAAAGAGTTGAGGGCATGGTTAAAGTAAATGGTAACAAGACCAAATACTAAGGTAAATATGTCGAACATTTTTTGTAAGTATCACGGGTAGTTTTTTTTATACTAGCCTTCACTTTTTTACAGGAAAAATGGGATCGGACTTTATTAACACCCTGTAGTACTTGATTTTTAGAAAATCAGTGAGAAACATGTTTGACATGTGCATTATCAGATGGGGAGGAGCACAATGATTTTAAAAATCAGCCACGGCCTTGTCGACGCGTATTCTGTTCGAATTCTAGTCGGCCTCTTAACCAACAATCAAACCATGTATCGGGTTCCAGACGCTGCAAAACCACGTGTACTACTGTACAAGGTGAACATGCATAATTTTACAAGTAATTAAAAAACACGTTGAAATTCTTGAAAAAAAATCATTGCAGGCAAAAATATTCGCCAAACTCCCTGTCCTCATTTTGAATTATGTAAACCATATGAAAACATTAAACTTAAACATTCATCCGTATCGCCCCGTCGGAAACAAACGACCCATACGCCCTCCACTGAAACCAGTATGGGCCAAAACTACGTTAGACTTTAGGACACTGAAACGCATATCGGGACAGACTGTGTGCAGGATTTCTCCAATTCTGATGTCCCTCCATGCAAGCACGATAAGGATAACGTTAATCAAATTGGACAAATGGGATGGCGACTCTGTTCGGAGTGATGGTCCACTTTCCTACCCAGTACCGGCATCGAATCACCCTGCCGACCATGGTCATCTCTGCACACATGTGTAAGAATCTACGTATGTAAAGGGTGTTGATTTAATTCATCCTGATAATGTCGGCTTGGGCTGAAACCAAATTTACGCACTTAACTTAACGCATTTAACTTATGAAGATAAGTCTTAATCATAACATATTGCAACACTCAGCAGAAGAACCCAAGTTTTCACCGCTTTTGAGTTAAATTTTTTCAAATAACTGCGAAAAATCGGTACGAATTAAATCAACACCATGAGCAAAAGTTTAAAATCTTTTAGTATTCTGCGCCTCAAAGAAGTGCTTCAGATCTTAATTCATAGCTTTGGAGATACAATGTCCAGAAATATTGTGATTGAATGCCCTCATTTGCTTGAAAAATGTCAAAAAGGTTAGGTGACGCAATTCTTGACTTAAAAGCTCATTTGCAGCTACCAGTATATTCCAAGAAATTGGGTTACAATTACAATTATTACCAAAATGTAAACGTGTATGACTCTACCACTGTTGTATTTTTCACCAATTGGTTATAAATTTATTAGCTCTGGTGACAATTTAATACCAAGTCTGTGAAACTTTATAATTAGTAAGTTATAAGTGTAGCGACTCTACGACCAATTTTTAACCACGGCGGTTGAGTTACATACGTTTACTTTTTGGTTATAATCGTACCCCTATTTATAAGAGTGTAGGATTTTTTTTCCTGGATGGTATTATTTACGCTCCAACAACTTGTTCACTTCTGTACCATTTTTGTAAACAAAGTAATGATTTTGAGTAAGCGGAATTTTAACGAATTGTCAAAATTCTTCCACATGCGTAATGTTAAACTTTTTTAATTCAGTTTATTCAATAATTCATACTGCCTTTGTTCAAAAAAATCGTGCTAGAAGTGAACAGCATGTCGAAATGTTCAAGATAGCTCGGGCTATTAACACAAACTTAAAACCAGTAAGGAGAAAAATTACTTGTAGTAGTAGCTTAAAAATCAGCCTTTAGGCAAAAACATTTTCACCCTTAACCCTTTTCAAAAATAGAAATGAAAAAATGATGCAAAAATTTAGAATTAAGATCTGAAGCACTTTTTGGTGACGCGACATACTACGGATAATTGTTGGGGTGATGTACATATGTATGTTAAATACATAATATTTTTTACGTACCTAGTTGTAAACCCGCATGAAAATTTTCCGACATTTTCTTCATAAATTATATGGCGAATCCTGCACAAATTGTGTGCCTAAAATTGGCCGATTTTCAGGAAGAATTCTTTCTGCATAAAAGAGTATGACGAACATTTTCTGCATAAAAGAGTATGACAAACATTTTCTGCATAAACATTTGGGTACAATATTTTCGTGGCACAAATTGGCCGTATTTCGTGAAGAATTATTTATGCAGAATAAATTATGCATAGCGTATTTTTACCCAATGATTTTATTTTTCTCAAATAAATAAATTTTCAAATATTTCATTACATCAAATTGAAATTAATTACGGAATTTTTTCTGCTCCTCCCTCAAAAAATCTGATAATGATTTAATAATCTCCTTCCTTGCGACCTTCTTATTTTTGTTGAAAATTTTGTCTTCGGCAGCATGACCAGAATTTGGAAGTCCATCAAGTCCTTGCTCTTTCAGAACAAATTCTGTGAAGCAGAATAGTTCAATATAGACTTTATAAATCTTTCTAACAATTTACAAATCCAATATACTCAATAATGTATGTAATATCTTACTGATCACAGCGTCCCGTTTGGGTATGTCGATGATTGGAAGAGGAGGTGCGGCATTGCTGTTGGCGTTGCACTTCTTCCCCAAAAGAGAATGCGTCAAAAGTTCTTCTGTCGTAAACAGCCGTCTAAATAAATTGCGTGCTAGCACAGTAGGTTTTGACGAAACCATTTTGATTGAAGTCAAATCGGCCATGGGCAATGTTACACCACTGTTAGGGTAAATTTCGACCTATTAAAATAAAATAACCCGTAGAAATGTATAAAAATGGATAAAAATAAGTTCTTATCAAACGGAAAAAAAAAAGTTTTTCTACACTGATAAGGACGAAAATAATGGACACAATGTGTACCTCGGACGCTTCTTTGACTGAGGATTTCAAGTCCTTATATTTTATTCTCAAAGCCTTGTACTTCTGCTTCATTTTCAAATATTTTTCTGCATAATAAATGTAATTAATTTTCATCATTATTACATTATTGCCTTCGCATTTGTGGAAGTTTGATTAGAAAATAAATACCAGAATAATCCACTGATTCATCTATTCCTTCGGGGATCTGCTCCTGACCAGAAGAGTGATTTTCATCTTGTGACTGGGCATCTTGCAGATCAGCTGAAGGATCAAGATTGGCTACGACCTCTTCTATGTCGCGAATCCGTTTTGCCGTCGTGGATTTGTTGCCTGAATTTATGAAAAAATATAGGACAAAACTATCCAGCATAATTTTAATTGCAATTGTACTGATGCACAAATTTGTTGTCTTACCCTTCTTTGATTTAATTTCTGTATTTTTCCTTTTTATGCCAGAATGCTCACCAGTTTCCACAGCTTGAGCGGCAGAACAAGCAATAGCCAATGAATCAGCCTCATCAGATAAGACTGCCTCATCATTTGCTAGAAAATATTAGTCAACATGAACATATGCACAATCAATTGTTAATAACTTAAATGAGAAAAAATTAGAAAATTAGAAAGAACCAATTATTAGACTTACCAATTTTTAAAACCAAACCAGGATAGCTTTTCCCACGACTCCAAATAACTTGCACAACCTGTCCCAGTAAATTGTGAGGATTAGCACGCAATGTTCCATCTTCTAACTTCTCGGAGGATACAACTGAATACTTTTTGGGACGTTCGTTGGACCACTCAATTAAAATAAAGGTCATTTTGATTGGGATCGTGTAATGATATTTAGTAAATGAGAATGAAATTCTGAGCGAGCTGTTGGTTAAGTTGCCATCCACACCGGTTTGCTTCCAAAGATTCCCAGAATTTGTAGAGCAGAGTTTAGTATGTCCAAAGTAACTCCCGAATCGCCACAAGTAGTCACATTTTAAAGTTAATTACTGCAATAATTGAATACTAAATGTCAACCCGTAGAAATTATAAAAGCTATTTTGGCTCTCGTGAAGGATGCGCGAAAGTGATAAGTATACCAATAAGGACCCGGCACAGGATAAAACGTCGCTGGGTAAATTCCAATCTAGTTATGAAAAATTTGTAAAATAAATTATTATTCTTAAATTAGTCGGCGGTTGATCGTGTTGGGTTAAATAATAATACTCAACCCAACCTGCAATGCCACAACACATCGGTGGGGAAAAGTAATGAGGACTTGGATGACAATCTTCACCCGTCGTTACATCAATTGGTAATATAACAATACCAATTATGATACAGTATATCAACTATTTTAGCCGTTAAGTATACATTACAACTACACTGTTAGAATATGAACGAAGATGGGGAAGTTTCCGAATCTGGCCTCAGTACAACTTCAGACGACGACGACGATGAGGACGATTACGATCAAAATAAAGTAACCAATGAGATAATTTATCAAAATAATCAATATTTCGCTCAATTCTATAACTTAAAAATATTTTAATTATCCTAGCACCACAACAAACAATACAAAATATTTCCTGGGGCAAAACTTACAACAACAGAAAGTTGTATGTTAATACTGGGATTCGCCATCCGCCACAAACTCAGTAAATCTGCAATGTCCGATTTGCTAACATTAATTAATTTTCACTTACCGCCTGGAGCATCAATCCCGTCGTCAATGTTTTTGTTGAACAAGATGCTGGGACCTGACTACACTTTAGCAAAGAAGATACCCTTTTGTGAAAAATGTCAGTGCATTATTGAAAACTCGGATAATTGTATCAAATGTGGACAAGTTAATGTGCATAAGGCAATCAAGGATGGGAATTATTTTGTCTCCTTCGATATTGGATCTGTATTGAAATCACTTCTAGAAAGAGAAGCAATTTCAAATTCGATTATCAAGACCTTTGTGAAGCGTGCCAACAATCCTGATGCTAGCAACGTAATAAGTGACATCGTCGACGGAGCTGACTACAAGAAATTAAAATTAAAAAAGTATGACCTGCTTAAATACGGATGGTGTCTCAATTTTTAACTCTTCGGGGTTTAGTGTGTGGCCACTTCTTTTATCAATTAATGAACTTGACTATCCACTCCGTAGAAAACATACGATTTTGGGAGGTCTTTGGCTAGGTAAAGGAAAGCCCAATTTTAGTCTATTTCTAAATCCTTTCATGAAACAGGCAGCACAATTATCTACGGAAGGAATTGTCTGGACGGCGAATAACAAAATGATGACCAGTAAAATATTTTGCTCTTTGTTTGCTGCGGATTCCGTTGCTCGATGCCAAATTCAAGGAATTAACCAGTTCAACGGCGAATATAGCTGTCCATGGTGCCTTGCTAAAGGACAAAATTTGAAAATATCTGACTCGAGGCATAAATGGATATTTGATCCTACTGAAATTTCGGTAAAACGGGATAAAGAAATATTTGTGAAACATCTTCTCCAGCTAAGAGACAAACTTAAACAGGGGTCTAAAATTGCGTCTAATTTTAGAATCAAAGTAGCATCTCCTCTTGTTAATCTACAAAATTTTGATATTGTAGGAGGGTTTATTTTTGACTATATGCATACCGTTTTGCTTGGAGTTGTTCGCACTTTCGCTTTTGCATGGACAGAGTCAAAAAACCACTCTGAACCATTTTATATTGGCACAAAAGCGCACGAAATTAATCAACGAATTGCTAAATGTAAAATTCCACATGAGTGTAGACGAAATATGAGAGAAATTAAGGAAGTGACGTATTGGAAAGCCAGTGAGTGGAAAACTTGGATGATAATTGCAATTCCATTATTGCGAGGTATTTTGCCAAATTGTTACTTGAAACACTTCGCCAAGTTAATTGTTTCTATTTCAACCCTATCCCAGGATAATGTAACATTACAGAAAATTAACGAAGCTGAGAAATTAGTTAAAGAATTTTGTTTATTGACTCCTAGTTTATATGACAAGAGCTACTGTAGTTTTAACATCCACTTACTAACTCACGCTGCTGATTGCGTGCGACGCTGGGGACCCTTGTGGAGCTACTCATTGTTTCAGTTCGAAAACTATAATGGGGTGCTGACAAATAGCTATTGCGGTACCAGAGAAGTAGGGTCACAAATAATTAGTAGAATTATATGTGCACGAAAAGTTTGCTCTCTTGGGGAAGTCAATTTCCAAAATAGCATAGCTAAAGATTTTCATTTTTCAATGATGGAAAATAAGAAATACTCCAGGAAGTCCTGTCCCCTTGATAATTGCACTCTTTTGAGAGCAAAAAAAATATACATTTTTAGTACAACTGAGAGAAAGAAACTAGAGAAATTAGGGTACATGCACAGTGAAGGTTTGAGTTACAAATCATGTATAATATATGGTAAATTTTTTAATTCCAGTAATAGTGATACAATCAAACGGGTGAACTCTATTGTTAAAATTAACGGTAAATTGTATGTGATTTTTAAACTACTTAATTTGTTTGGTGTCCCAAACGCGATTTTGCTCGTGAAAAAGTGTGTTGTAGCCGAGTGTAAAGATTCACCAAGTCGAATAAAATTATATCAGTTAGCAATAATGTTAGGTTCGAATTGTCAACTGATGTAGAGCGTATGAAGTTTGTATGTCAATATGATGAAAATGGGAATTTATATATAGTTACCGAACTTATGAATACAATTGAACCTTGTTACACACAATAAGCACATAATTCAAAGTCATAATTTGCCAAATAATTTTATGCATATAAGATATGACACGAAAATTATGCATGATTAGGTCGGATTTTTCATGCAGAAAATGTTCGGCATAAATATTATAGGGATTGTGCATAATTATCCTTGGTTTTTTATACAGAACATGTTCGACATAAATCTCATGCCAGTTATTCATAATTCGGCATATAGTTTCCTGCACAATCAACTGTGCAGGGAAGTTGTGCCGGTTTATGCAGGATTCGCCATGCCATTTTCATACGGGAAGGCTCAAGTGTCAGTGATGCAATACGCTGTAAATATTGTAATTTTCTATTTATCAATTTCTGGTTTCCTTCATTGGAAAGCCAATGAAATTCTAATCCAGAAACAATGCTCAATCATCAAAATTAATATCTTATGCGAAAACGGCCAACTAAAATAGAGACAAAAAGACCCTGCCAAAAGTACGCACTAGTTTTCATAGAAAAATGCTCGGAAATATGAGTAATCATTTTTTCTGAACCTTTATTATTTTGGGGGACTTAGATCATGCGATTATCTTTAATTTAAGCCCTTAGTCGTTACTCAAAGGGGTGTGGTCTGTTTGTTGTCTTCATTTCCATGCGGTGTGTGAAAGTCACAAAATTGAGAAAAAACCGCTTTTTGACAACTTTTGCATCATATTTTGGAACAACTACCGCTTAAAACGTCCTACCATTATTTTTGAGTAGTACATGTATCCTGGATTCTACACCATGCAAGAGGTCAACTTCCGCGTCATGGTTGGCTTTGGTTGCTGATTTCTGTAGAAAAGTGGAATTTTTCCCCTTTTGGGACTAACCTACTCCATGCAAATCCAGGGATGACATTTTTGAGGATTTGATTTTTTGATAAGCAAGTCACATATATGGAGCGCATAGGGAACTTGATTAACGGTGATAATATACGTTAAAAGCAAGAAAGATCTCAAGTGGAAAACTGTCTTCGGAAGAGAACAAATTTCGCGTACCACACAAGAAAAATTTTGGGGTTTTTAATCTTTCTCAATTTTGAGAAGTAGTAAGCGTATGATGGTTACCGCATTTCAAAAACCTGACCACAAGGTTGTTTATGCGCTGCATAATGATTTTTTATTTCGACCCTCTGGGTCACTGGGGTCACTTTTAACAAATATATCGTGCATTTGCCAGGAACTGGCTTTGAAAGATTTGGGGGCAATTAAAGATTTTTTAGGTGGGTGTGGTTTACGTTTTGTTGTAGCCCAAGGTTGTACTCACATTTTAAGTATACACCTGGCTACATCAGACTTGAGTTTGAAGTATTTTAAAGATTTTTAAGTTGAAGAATTTTTGCTCATTCTTGAAGTGAGCAAAAAATCGCTGACATCCTCATTTCAATGTTTTCTATTTCGGTCATTTTTTCGAATAATTTGAAATGGCAAAGTGATTCGGAATCGAAATCGCATGGGCTTTGCAATGTACTTACCCGTTTTTAATTCTGACCGGTAGTTTTCCTGAAATCAGCTGGTGACACTTGAGCCTATACAACTAGGTACATACAGTATGTACGTAAAAAAGATTACTTATAAAACGGATAAGCTCAATAATTCAATTCAACTAATCCTTACAGATCTTTGTGCACCATTGCTATTCCATTGAGAGAAAGGAATCGGCTAAAACAATTACAGACGATTCATGACCGACTAGAGGATTTTGAAAAGTCGGAGTTTTCCTCAACTATAATGTTACTGAAAGACATGAATCTGGACTTACTTGTCCCGAATTGTATTATCGCAAAGGTCAAGCTTGACGAAAATGCGTATGTAACCATGTTTAATCCTTTCATATTTTCACCGCTGGACTACAATATTCTTGGAGCTAGGGTGACAAACCTATATTTCTTGGATCATTTCGAGGACAACTTGGCTTACAGAGGCAAGAACTTAAAATTAATGTTTAAGCCTAGTACTCTGGACGGATTTTTTGCGCGAAATGAGGGGTTCCTCAACCTGTGTAAAATCACTCCTTTATTGGAATTACTTACTTAAACTTCACTACAAAATGTGCCAAGTGTGAGTGTTTCTTCAAATAAATTAGAAAGTTCTTTTTCTCGATTTTTCTAGACTTTTTCGTACGAAAAATCCATCCTGAGTACTAAACTTTAAATATCACACACAAGTTGCTCGTCAAATTTCATTAATAACAAAAAATTTAAAAGGTGTCGTGTTGACCCCTCTTACACGAGGCGACCAGGTGGATGTAAGTGTGCTTCTGTGCGATGAAGCCTTCCGAAGTATGGGTGACGCTGATTTATACACTTCAATTCTACACGAGGAGTTGGAGCTCTTGGTCAAAGAATTGGAAGAAACTCGTCGAAATGGAACTCTTAAACGAAAGAAGGTTTAGTTCATAGAATTAAATTAGGGTCATATTATAAGATAAGTATTTACATACACACATACATATTTAAACCCATAAGGTGGCATTCATAATTTTGTAAGGTGACGGCTAATCTTTGCTAAGTAAATATAATAAGCTAGTATTATTACAAATAAGTAATTTTGCGGGATAAGTCGCTAGGTAGCGCCAATTTTAATTTCTTGCACCTTGCATGTTTTACAGCTTTTTGAGTGCATGCAATGTTTACTCGATAAAATTTATTTCGTCATTTACGTAGCATCACTTAAGGACTACTTTTTAATTTTTTTACCTATCTCTTTTTTCGATAAGGCTTATCTGAATTTTAAAATATGTGTTTGCTGACGCATACTTATGTATGTATGTGTCCAATTAGGTAATTTAATTTCCCAAGTTAATAATATCCGGCATTAAACGTGGGAATAAATTACCTCGCAACAATCTAAACCTTATTTTGCTCAAAAATCAATAGCAATACATGTGCACACTCTTACAAATAATGTCACCCTATTTTAATTTACCTAAATTCAATAATATTAAATAAACTATACAAAATCCAGAGTTAAGTTTACTCTTTATCAGGTTAACGTTATTCTGGAGTCAGTATAGTTTACTTGATTTATAATTTAGTGTGCCATTATTCTTCAAAATGGGTAACATTATTTTTAAGAGTGTACATATTCAAAAGTACAATTCGAATACGTATTATTCGCTATCACAGTCGATCAGATTTTTTCGAAGATACTACGGATGCCCATAATTTCGAAAAATTTTTGAATCTTCTCAAAATGGTGACCCTACATTCATTCCGTTTCCATTTTTCCTCAGAAATTAGAAACATTTTCACCCTACATAATTCCCGCCCACCTTCGGAGCATGACTTACTTTCACCCGGATTGTGGGAAATTTTCGCCACATATATTTCTACCTTTCAGTACATCTCCATCCTTCCCTACTATTTCAGTAAAACCGAAAAAAGGTTATATTTCGTTCGAAAATCATTCGTAAAACGTGTAGTCCTCGCGTTTTCACCGATTTTCTCCGCCATCATGATATCCGTCGTCAGCGTGCTGCTAGTACAACAATTATTGTCACCAAACTTTGAAATGAGGAGTGACCATCATAACAGGATTGACATTATACGAACCTTCGTCATGTTTTACGTGGTCTTCATTCTTCTCATGTTCAACCCAACAAGCTACGTTGTGGCCTATCGAGGCGAGCAGGTGTGCTTAATCATTAATCCGATTGTAGAATTTCAGGCAAGGCTACAAGGTAATGTGTTCTTCACGATTCAGAACCTTGTTGAATTTCTTAGTATACATAATTTGCGTTTATGCAATAAGTACATTTGTTGGGAATTTTTAAATATATTTTTCCCATTTTATGTCATAATATGTTCTCCCCATTTATTCACAAAACATGCAAATATTTGTCGTATAGCGAATTATTTTAGCATAAAAACCTTTCATATTTGTTATGCAGTTAACCATTCTTTCATAAAAGCTTCCAATATTTTTCATGCACAGCTATTTATCAATTTCTGAATAAAATTAATACCATTTTTGCATTTCATATGTTCACATATATATCTTAAAATAAATGCCCCATATGGGGCATTTATTTGTGATATATATCACAAGATCCCCATATCACAAGATAAATTTTATTAATCTCAACTGACAGGATTATACTTGTACATATTTACAATCATTTACCAGAATCATTGAAAAAATTCATCTGCACCATAATATAATAATAATAATAATAATAAGAATAATAATAATAATAATTTATTCATGACAATTCTTACCAGGCTCATGGTCCATAGAATTACAGGTTAAATTACATCGTAAGGAATTAAATAACAAATCAATAATACTACAATGACAATTATTTCCTTGCAAAATTATCCTGGGGGTTCTCGCTTAATAACATTCTACTAAATAAGGTTTGTGTGTATTAAAATACAGATTCTTAAACATTTGCATTATAACAAGAATAAGACAACTTGATTAAAACACAGTGATAGGTTAGGAAAAACTCACTTAAAAATTAAAGTCATTGTTTGCAGGATTCAAGCACTAAAATCAAATAGATAACCATCAGACATAGTTAGGTATCAAATTTATAAACATATAATAAGAGCATTATTATTCAGAATTCCATCTCAACTAATTAGGTCAATACGAACGAATTCAATTGATCAAATTAAATAACTCAAAGTGGTGGATTACTAAAATCAAACCATTAAATACTACCCCATAATTTATAAACGTAAAAAGTAAACAGTCAGTATTCACTGCTCCATAAACGATACTACTGAGGGTAGTCCACATCCGTGAAAACGTTTTTGACCTTTAATATCTTTGGCGCTAGTAGAAATTTTGAATTGAAATTTTTACAATTTGTTCACCTTATAGTCAGCATTATGGGTGCAAAATTTCAATTCGCTAGTCCAAATGGCGCCAGAGATATATGCATACGAAAAAATAGTTCTTTTCTAAAACTGTCCAAAACTGCATAAATTTTAAGTTTCAGAATATTTTTAAAACCTTCTAGAATTGTGAATTGTTTATGGAATTTTATGTGGGTGGTATGAAAATTTTTGGCATCTATGTGGCTTTCATAAATAACTCAAAATTTCCCAATTTTTTAAAAATTCATTTCATACCAGGTGGATTTGTACAAAAAAAGAAGCGTGAATAAAGTTTTTCTTTTAGTTAAATGGAATTTTATAAATCACAATAATTGAAATGTTTTTATGTTTATTATTTTGGACGTTAGAGGAGACATTACTGATGGTAATGCAAACAGATTTTGGACTACAAATGTTTAATTTCGTGTAATGGAGGTACTTGGGAAAAATTAGCGAAATTTTGACAAATTGGGGACTGTTATAACTTTTACTCTGAAACTCTACCCAGCTATTTTTTTATCAAAATTTAAACTGCATTGTGTACCACAGACATGGGCTCACACAATCCAATGCTATTTCCTGGCATTTATAGCCTATCAGCAACTGCTCCATGTCTTTAAACCGGGTAATTTATGTTTGAAACAAAAAAAACATCATTGTTTTACTGTGGGGTTAGTTGAAGGTCTGCTTTTTACACTAGAGAATTGAAATTTTGCACCTATAATGCTGACTATAAGGTGAACAAATTGTAAAAATTTCAATTCAAAATTTCTACTAGCGCCAAAGATATTAAAGGTCAAAAACGTTTTCACGGATGTGGACTACCCTCGGTATTTTCAAGTCAGTTAACTGCAGATCCTCAAAATTAAATTCATAATTCCAAATTAAATTTGCAATATTATTCACAAGATCAACCGATTATGCTAATTAGTATGACAATAACTGCAAAAATCAAACCATTAAATACTACACATAGCAAATCTCCATTTTTCAAGTCCTCATAAGAAAATCATAAAACTCCAATTCTGAAATTATACATTTTCACTAGGGAAGCATCTATTTCCCTCGTCAGTGATTTCATGTTGGCATCCAGAAATGAAAGTATGTAGGCTACGCCGTCATCCGAAATTGGTTGGGATAATTTTGAACTTGGTTTAACGTCTTTGAGATGTGGTCCTTCCAAGTAATGTGTATCGAGTTGATCGTCTTTTTCGGGTTGAACGTCTTTTCTATAGGGGGCTGTCCACACTTGGCGTGGTCCAATTTCTCTGTCTTCTCCGTATTTTTAGTTTGGGCTGTGACTGAATGGCTGACGTCATGATAGGGTGAAATTATAATTTCTTCTGTGATTTGAGTCCCATTCACGAACAGGTCGGCGCCTCGGAAGTAGACTTTGTTTCCAATTTTCTTTTGCTCAAGGAATGCTGGTATTTGTCGTCTCTTCTTTGCACGTTCCTCTTTACTTAGGTCCTCCACAATTGAGATTTTGGCAGGGATGGCTTTTAACTTGTGGCAGTTTCTAAACACCATACTTTTTTGCTTGGTTGATGCCAATTTCACCAGCACTGATTTACCGTTGGACAACGGACGGACATCTTTAACAGTGACATCCACTTCCAAACAATTGGAAAGAAAATCTGTCGTCTCCTTCATTGCAGTTTTGGCAGAATAGTATTCACATCCATGAATTATGATGTTGCATTGTCGATCACAATTTGCATTTGGTTTGGTTTCATAACGAAGAATCGTTTCTGCATTCTTCTTCACTTGCTGCTCCAATCCGATAAACTTATTTATGAATCTGTCCAGTTCACTCTTAAAGTTGAACATTTGCTTCTTTATGTGGCTCAATTCTTCTGCGTGATTAACAAAACTACTTGATAAGAACTCGAGTTTCTCTTTCGCTGATTGTGCAAATTCTTGTAGATCGAGTTGCACATTATCAAGTAACTGAATTTTGTGGGCGTTTTTACTTATATTATTCGTTGGGGTCTTATGTACAAGTGAATATTTCTGATTTTTCCCCATTTTTCGAAGTACTATGAATTTACAGCAGAAATTCTTATGTGGGGGTAATCGCGTTGAATTTAGCTTTATAATGATATAACTTTGTAAGTATGGCTTGTACTTTTACGTAGAGAAAAACTCAATTTAATGGGAGCTCAGAATTAATACGTCTGCTCGCTTCAATAACTAAACGAGAACCTCATCTGCACCAATATTTCCTGCTAATTGCCTTTTCCTATCCGCAGATTTTAGCAACCAGGAACATCTTCCCCCTGTCAACAAAATGCTGGAACTTGCTCTTCACACCTGTATCATGTGCTCCCCGCTCCTTCCGCCTGCCTTAATTCCTACTGTAATCTGGATGGACTTGGACCCTTGTTATTTTCTCAGCAAACTCAACGTTCTCCAAGGATCAATACTTAACATAATAATAATTGCGTTGCGAGTAATAATTCCAATGCAAGTTTGTGGTGAAGTATTAAAATGTTTGTTTGCCCTCCAACTCCGTTGCGTTGATGCTTCTAGGCGTGTTCACTCAAATAATGGCACGTTGCAAAAAATTAATCAACCACCGGGGTATTTCTCCAGTCAAAGTTATCTCGGTTTATAAAGAATTGCAAATTTGGCTTGATTACTGCAACGAAAACTTTTGCTATTTTGCCGTTCCTCCGATGATTATTTTTGGGATGAGCCTCATAATTTTTCAAAATTATGTAACAATCCGCTGGTTTGGGAAAGTATCCCTCGTATTATATGTACAGTATGTAACTAAATTGTAGATGCAAGGACATATTTTTTATTTCGATATGATCCCACAATTTCTAAAATTCCGAACTTCGGGAATAAATGTCAAAAGTATCAACGGACAATTTCCGCGTCGTCGATTTTTAATGTCACACACAGGTCAAAGGTCAGCATTTTTTTAAAGATTCAAAATGAGAGGCCAAAAATAAAACTCCATGAATAATTTTTTTTCGACTTTCCAATATTTTTTATTGGATGCGGCAAGGCCTCATGAAAAAAATGAGCTATCGTATGACCGGATCACCTTCTTAACTTGTCGTAAATGGATTATCCAAAAACGCTCCCTTAACTTACTCATCGTAATGCTTAATCCTGCATGCATATTTCGAATATGCTCCGATCTGATTAACTGCCAAACCACAGGATGATTTGATGGCAGCAAAACTGGCTTTCTGAATGATTCACTCTCTGGCATGTTCGTAATCTTGGTCTTAATTCTGAGCAAGTCGTCTCCTCCTCGAACAACTTGCAGATTCTCCACCACATTTTGATTCATGGGGAAAGATTCTTCTTGTATTTTGTGGAAGATAAAAGTTTCAGCTTCTTCAATTTCTTCCTGTTCCAAGTCGCCAAATATCTTCTCTCCTTTAAATCGACGGATGCTACGCTTCAGCATCGCGATGATACGAACATTCTTCGCAAAAGAGCATGACATGTCTCCATATCAGGGAGTAGATGGCAACGTCGCAATAAGTGACACTTTTGACACTTTTTTCATCTCGGCACGAACTTCTTCATCGTCCGCTTCAGCTTTACTTGATGGCCATTCCGATTTCGGTTTCTTTAGCCAATCCGGGCCCTCCCACCACTTCGAATTGATGAGATGAGAAGGACTGCATCCTCTTGAAGGCAGGTCGGCTGGGTTGAGGACGCCCGGCACATGGTTCCATTCCATGGAATTACTGAGGGAGCATATTTCCTTAACTCGGTTTCCCACAAATGTTCCCCATTCATCATTGCGCTTTATCCAAGCCAGCGCTGTCGTCGAGTCGCTCCAGTAAAAAGTTGGGGTCTCGGCGGACAAGGCCTCCTTCACTGATTTCGAAAGTCTGGCAGCAATAGTATATCCTAATAGCTCCAGTCTCGGAATTGTTACCTTCTTCATGGGGGCAACTCTCGCCTTAGCTTGTAACAATTGGACTGAAACTTGTTCATTATCTTCAACTCGTACAAAAACGGCGGCGGCATACGCATGTTGACTTGCGTCACAAAATACATGAAACTGGCGATTGCTTTCATAACTTAAGCAAAACGCCCACCTCGGAATTTTCATTTCTTTTAATAGCTGAGCCTGATTCCACCAATCTTCAAATTCTTTCTTAATTGGTGAATCCAACTCTTCATCCCATGAATTCTTCTCCGTCCAGGTCTTTTGTAATAACAACTTCGGGATGATAGTGGTTGGACTCAAATATCCCATCGGGTCAAAAAATTGTTGCACTTTTGACAACATCACTCTCTTGCTAATATTTTCAATCTGTTCTTCTTTCGGGACGGAAACTGATAACTCATCCTTCTTCTTGTCCCAGTTCAGTCCGAGCACTACAGTTGTCTCTTGACTATTCTCATCCTTGTCAAACTGCTCGAAACTGATTCCAGCGGCCCCAGAGGAGGAACGTTCCCATTGACGAAGCTCCATCCTGGCGTCGCACATCATCTTGACTGCTAAACTCTTGAACTTTTCATATTCTTCTTCCGTATCAACTGATGTGACACAATTGTCAACATAAAGAGAACGCAGCAGTTTAATTGCATACTCCTTTTCTTCTCCAGTAACCTGGCTCAAATGGTACTCGATAACAGCTCCGAGTAAGAATGGGCTGCACTTGACCCCAAAAACAACTCGCTTGTGGCGATAAATCTTCATTCTTGGATTCTCTTTATTATCCCACCAGAGGAAACGCTGGAAATCTTGATCCGGCTTCGCTACTTCTATCATTTGAAATGCTTTTCTAATGTCAGAAATGACACCAATTTTCTTTTCGCGAAATCTCAACAAAATTGCAGGTATGAGCTCCAATAAGTTCGGTCCTTTTTCCAACAAATCATTCAGTGACGGGTTTCTTCCATACTTACAGGAACGTAAACGGGACGAACTGGAGTTGTCTTACTCTCTAATTTGTACACTGGACGATGTGGCAGGTAATGACAAGGCCTGTCCACGCCTCCAACTACTTCTTCAATTAATCCTTCCTTCTCCCAATCTTGAAATACTTTATCATAAAGTTCATAATTTCCTGACTCTCGTAATTTTGTCGTAGTGGAAATTAACCTCTTCTCCGCGACGACCTTGTTGTCGGGAATGGTCCTTTCTTCATCAACCCAGGGAAGCGCCACGGCGTGTCTTCCTTCTTGAGTTCTTGAAACTGTCCTCAAAAAATGCTTTCTTGCTTCTTCTTCCTTTTCATTCTTGGTTCTATGCTCGGTAGGATCATTGATTCCCAGAGTCTTGAGCTTCCATAAATCCTGAACATATGCTTCTGCATTAAATAATGAGTGATGAATTGACATTACTCCCATGCTAACTTCCTTTCCTGGGACAGGTCCACTCAGGGTCCATCCAAAAACAGTCTCCACTGCGACAAGACCACATGATAACATCAATGGTTTGCCACACACAAATTGTCCCCAATAATCACTTCCGATTAATAACTCGATGTCCGGGTGGTCCACATGGCTCATCTCAAAGTCTGACAGAAAAATCTTCCTCTTCTCCAACTCATTCATCCACGGACCGGCCGGAATTCTTTGAATGTCTCCACAAATAGTTGGGGACTCCCTAAAAATAATGTCTCTCTTGAATCTCCCATCGAGGCTTTGAACTTGCACTTTAAATTTCTTAATTTTCCTCGGCTCCGTCAAAATTCCACCAAACAGAACGTTACGAGTCCATTCTTCTCCCACGAGTGGACTTCCGATTGCAGAGATCGTCCTCTGACCACCGCTGCTCTGCTGGCTTCCCTCGTCGAACAGCAACCTCACTATTCTTGTTCCTTTAGGACCAGCAATCTTCACCAACAACGTCTTCATCAGTACATCTTTGCTGCATGAGTGGTTGGCATTTGCTGCTGTCACTGGGAGTTCACTGTGTACCTCTTCTCTTCCGGTATTGTTCCTTTGATTTGACGGAAGTCTTGCACACATTGATCTTGCATGGGGCTCGCCGCAAGATGAACATTTCAACTTAACTTTACAGTCTGATTTACGATGTCCAAATTTCAGACACCGATAACACAAATTCTTGCTTCTTATCAGATCACTCTTCTCTGACCAACTCATCCTATCCGCTCGATAACACTCGGTACTTGGATGGTTGGATTTGGAGCAAAACACGCAATTGCTGCTCTGCGCCACGAACAATCCTGCTGCGGTTGGGATTGAATCTTTCTTCTTTCCATGATTTTCATATTTTTCTTTCTTGGACTTGCCAGAAGAATCACCTCCAATAAACATCTTCAGCTTTGCTTCTCGTTCCACTTCCTGTCGGAGGAACTGCATTAAATAGTCGAGTCTTGACTTTGGTGGATTAACTTTCGCACCATCTTCCTGCTACAATGGAGATCGATACCAGGCATTAAAAATGTCCTTAGGGAGACTGGTCTCAATAATGGGGCGAAGAAACAATGTATCTCTTTCAGACTTCACTCCCAACGACTCCAACGCCTGCAGCTGCGTTTGAAGACGATCGTAAAACTTCTCCAATGATAACTTCTCTTTTTCGAACAAGAACTGTGCCAGCTCTCTTGTATACAGGTCAACAAGGATGTCATCTTTCCCGTACCTTTCCTTTAATGCTCCAATAGCTTTCGGATAATTTGCATCCGTCTTCGGATAGCTTCTGATAAGATCCGCGGCCTTTGACCCGCTGACCATACTCTGCACTAAATAATGGAACTTGTCCGTCACATGTAAATCTTCATCTTCATCAATCTTCTTAAATTGCGCCCACCACTCCAGCCAGTTCTTGATCTCCCCGTCAAACTTCATTAACTCGATCTTTGGTAGCTTATAATTCTTCTTAAGAAGTCCTCCACTAGCAGTGCTGTAAGAACTATTTGTCTGGCTTGCTGATCGTTCTGGACCAAGGAACTTTTCAACTTTGTGGCGCACAAATCTACACTTATCATTGTATCCTTCAATTGATCTTGATTCTTCTAAATAATCTTCTTCAGTGAGGTTTTCATTGTCCAAAATTGCATCCAAAACTTGCTTATCCAAATCCACCACGGTGTCGGTAAGCTCGATCAACTTCTTCAACTTCACAATCAGGACGTCCTTATCTTTATCGTCTTTCGTCATTTCCTCATCCAGCTCGTTGACCGTCCTAGTCATCATGGCTCGAATGGGTGTACGCTGCTTCTTTAGTCGATCCATCCTGTCTCGAACCGAATAAAGCCAGCAAAGAAAAAACAATTAGTTTAATCTACTCTAAAATTCTCCAAAAATATCGACGATCCCACCTAGGTAGGCTACGCTCAAGGCCGTAGCAAACCGTAAATTCAATTTTTTATTATTGACGCAAGATCCACACGGGTTGCTCTTCCCACTCGACCTCTGAAATCAGCAACCTTTACGCATTGTGCATTAAATTATCTACATATGTACATGGTTTCAGAATCCTTTCAGTATGCTTCCACCCTTTTAAAACGGTTCTTTCCTTTCAACCCAGAAATTTGTTGAACCCTTTTATACTTCGGAAACTAATTGGGGTGGAAATAATTGTAGTTGCACCTTCAGTCACAGTTGATCTCCACACGTCAAATCAACTAAACTATACATATGTCGTATGTACAAACATTGATAAAATTATGTCAAAGGTCAGCTAATGAAAGAATGTATCCACATTCCGAAGGATGAGTTTAATGTTTAATGTCATAAAAAAATCAGAATATTATTTGTAAATAGCAGTACCTGGGATTTAAGATATAATTTTATTTAGGGATCACTTTACCCCTTAGTTTATATAAACCTTACTAACTATTTTATGTACATATAATACGTTGATAAAATTATTTGAAACGTCAGCAAATAAAATAAATATACCCACATGCCGGGGGATGGACTCAGTTTCATAATAATTCTGCTGATTTAATTACTTAATGTAATTTTCCTCGAAAAACAGTCCCACGAAGGATTTACTTACCCGTTCAAAACACATTGATCTCTCCACCGTTTGCATGAAATGGGCAAAACTGGTTTTTATAGTGAAAAAGTGTTTACGACCATAACCAATTTTAAATAGTGTGTGAGGTGGGCACAAAATTTCTAGTAAAAATCTATGTAATAATTAATGATTTCACTTTACTTTAATACCGAACTTGAAGATTTTGAAAACAATCGCATTAAAGGAGTTGTAAAAAGTCTATTTTTCAATTGTCTTAAATAACGTTGACCATACATATGCAACCCTGCTTTGCATAAACATACATAAATCAATATCCTTACCTACACTGCACATAAATATATCTTAGCCTTGAATAACAATGTACATATTTACTTCGTCGCAAAAGCTCTTAACACATCTTTTCTCAAATCTTACAAGCTGTTCGGAACTTCTACAAGGCCAAGAATCCTAACTGAACAATGCCTCGGGGTTTTTTACATTTCGATTATTCTTCAGAAATTAAAAATATATTCACTTCACATAAATCCCTCCAACCCACGGACCATGCCCTACTTTCACCCAGATTATGGGAAATTCTTGCAAAATATATTTCAATATTTCAACATTTCTCCGTCCTCCCATTCTATTTCTCTGTAACCGAACGAAAATTATTCTTCGTCCGAGAATCTTTCGTAAAACGTGTAATTCTCAAGTTTTCATGCATTCTCTACATTGCATATGCTCTCTTCACTTTTCTGCTCCTCACGCACAAACTTTTATTTTCCGAAAATTTGAATGTTATGACACGTAGTGTGGAGACTCGAAGGATATTCACCATGTTTTACATCGTCTGTCTCTTTCCTATCTTCATCCCGACCAGTTTCTTAATAGCTTTCCGGGGAAAGTTAATTTCTTTGATGATTAATCCAATTAACTTATTTCATCAGAGAGTCTCAGGTAATGAGCAACATTTGAATGACAAATTTGGATTATTAGAAATACGGTATGGTCAGGCTGGTATTGATTTCTCGTTGTTGAAGTAGCTCCACTTGGTATTGAAATTATCTATGTAGGCATGTAAAAACTTGCTCCGGATATGGTAAAATTTGAATACAAACATACAGCTATTTGAATTTTAATATAGCTGCACTCAAAACAAAAATTTGTCAAATCAACACCGCCGGTGTCAATATATGACTTCACCGCGTTGGTTAAAATGTTGAATCCGAGTTATGATGATTTTGATACCGGTAGTATAATGTTATGACCGGACGGAAAAAATTCATTCGGAATCACAATTGTAACCAAGGCAGTTAAGTCATATATTGATACGGTTTTGTTTTGAGTGTATATTTCTTATCAGTGCCACCTTGGTCGAGTTGTAGCGGGTAGTTGCCTGGACCGCTCTCACCAAGAATATGTACCGCTTGGTGTTATTTTAACCCTGAATTTCTAAAAGTGTACTATATTTTTTTAAAGCTAATAATTTAAGTCAGTAATAAATTAAGATCTGGGCACTAGGGTACTATTATACTATTTGCTCTGGCAAACTAAAACTAATTGTGTAGGCTTAATCACCACACAGTTCTTATGAATTTTGCATATTTTATTTTATTTCTTCCCAGAGTGGGATTTCTATGAAGTTACTAGGTTCCTAATTAATTTTTTTTGAATGTATTAATAATTAATTTCTCTTATACACGTATGCCTCCCAGCTCTGGGAAAAATTCAACATCAACCCCCGACCAATCAAATCTTGGAATTCTGTCTTCTCACTTTCATAAGGATGTCACCATTCATCCCGCCCTTATTAATTCCTCTCGTCGTTTGGCTGGACATAGATCCGCTCTATGTTATCAGTCAGGTTCAGCATTGGCAGTCATCCGGTGCCAGATTTGTCTTAATCGCAATTCGCACAGGAATTTTAGCCCATGTTGTGGGTGAAGTTCTAAAATCACTTTGCGGTCTGGGCACCGTGGCGTTAATATTTTTGGCCGCGACAACTCAAATCATGACGAGGTGCACAAAAAGAGTTGAAAACTTTGAACCCTCTCAAACTAGAGTAATTAAAGTGTATAAAGAACTTCAAGTTTGGATTGGTACCTATAATCAAAATTTTTGTTATCTCGCGGTCCCACCGTTAATTTTCTTTGGTATGAGCATCATCATTTTGGCGAATTATTTAACCATCCGACGACATGGGAGGATTCCGTTTGCATTGTATTTACTACTTCCGGGAACCAGTTTGATCGGGTTTGTTATTGTGGTGATGATTCTGCCACAGGGGACAGAAGTACATGAGAAATCGGTCAACTTTTTGAGGTGTTTGAGGGGGAAGTGTTTCTCAAAATATGGGAAAAAACTTGTTCGGTCACTGAATCCGGTGGGAATAAGGGTTGGGCCTTTCGGCACCTTAACGAAGTCTTGGATGGTGGAAATCGTCTGGAATATTATTTATTACACTATAAATGCACTGCTAACTTTTTAGTGTTGGGGTAGCAATATCTTGTTAGGCAATTAATTTATCAACTTGCAGGTGCGGTGGAAATTACACCTTGATAAGTGTAAAAAAGAAAAAAAGTTATACGCTCATGTATGTTATGGTTATTACCGGTGCCGGTATTATCATTTATATAGACATGTGTATAACATATGTACTTGCGGTATCATAGCGTATGGTGTTCATTTACACATAAATTAGAGATCGGACTTGTACATACTTTGCATATTATGTTGAAAATTATATTATATAGTTTACTTTGATGTAAGTACCAATACATATAGGTATTTCATAATTTCGAACGATTTTGATGGATATAATTATATTATTCCTAGGGGAAAATATCTATACCCAAAAAATATTCCGAATGATGGGTTTAATATTTAATCTCATTAAAAATTAAAACATTGCATTATTTTATAACTTTCAAACCATTTTATGAATAATATGTAGATAGATAAAATTACTATATTTTTTGTACTCTCCAAATACAAAAAATTAGCCAGATGCCGAAGGCTGGTTTACTTTCAGATAAAGAGTCCTTCTTATTTAATAAGCTAATCAGATTTGCCTGAAAACACAGGGTTCATCTTCTTATTCAAAACACGTGGATGCCTGCATAGTTGGCATAAATAAGTTCGACTGGTTTTAAGCGTGAAAAAACGATTGTCCGACTACGCCCAATTTTTAATAGTGTTTGAGCTCGAGAATAAAAATCCCAGTAAAAATCTATGCACCTTGCAGCTGCGGAATAAATTATCAATGATTTCATTTCATTTAAATGCCGTAATTGAAGAATTTGAAAACAACGAGGTTAAAAGGGTGAGAAAAAGTGGGATTTTTTAACGTATTCTGGACAGTTTGCTGTTTTCGTTGACCAGACGTAACACTACTCATTATGTATAAGCATGCATACGTCCATACGTAAACCAATATACTTGTATCTACCTACACATGCAGACATATGTACATACGTAAGAATATTTTAGCCTTGAATAATAAATGTATTTCTTTCGTCTCAAAGTATCTCAATATTTTTTATCAAACATTCCTAACAGTTCGACAATTCTACCAAGCCTAATCGAAAAATGCCTGGTAATTTCTTACGTTTTCATCATTCTTCAGAAATTAAAAAATTGTTCTCTCTACATAAATCCCTCCTACCCACGGAGAATGAATTAATTTCACCCGAACTATGGGAAATTTTGGGAAAATATATTTCCATATCCCAAAGCTTCTCCGTTCTACCCTTGCAGTTCTCTTTGACCGAAAGAAAACTATACTTTGTCCAAGAATCCTTCGTAAAACGAGTAATTCTTAAGTCTTCCTGTGTTCTATACGTTGCGTATGCTCTCATAACTTTTCTGATTCTAACACACAAACTTTTATTTTCCGACAATGTTAATCTTATGACAAGTAATATGGAGACTCGAAGGATTTTCACCATGTTTTATATCGTCTGTCTCTTCCCCATCTTCATCCCGACCAGTTTCCTATTTGCTTTTCGGGAGAAATTGGTTTGCCCGATGTTTAATCCTATTAACTTATTTCAGCTGAGAATTGCGGGTAAGAAGCAACCGTTGCTTAAAGCACCTACCATATTTAAAAAAAATTAATATACACTCTAAGAAACCCGGTAACTAAGTTATTAACAGGCGGAGTATCTATGTGCCTACCGCATAGTAATTAATTTATTATTGAGTGTTAGAAAATTATGTGGGATTTTCAAGCTTCGCGACCGTGGTTATTACTGGTTTGGTAACATAATGTCTACCACTTAATAATAAATTAAATACCATGCGGTAGAGTCACATAGATACTCCGCCTGGTAATAACTTACAATGGAGGTCTCCCAACGTATGCTCACCGATTTGGACCAAACTGGCGTCAATCGATCACAAAGATAATTAGTATGAAATTTGCAAATGGCACTATCTGCCAATACGCAGGTTTGGCGGAGATATTTGCATAAAAAGAGGAGAAAATGCACCCCCATGGGTGGCAAATTTTTCATTTTCCAAATTCGCTGCGTATTTTTCCCTCATCGGATGCAAATAACTCTGCCAAACCTGCGCATTGGCAGATATTGCCATTTGCAAATTTCGTACTAATTATATTTGTGATCGATTGACGCTAATTTGGTCCAAATCGGTGAGCATACATTGGGAGACCTCCATTGTTAGTTACCGGGTCTCTTCGAGTGTACGTAATGGTTAGTGTTTCGCATAATAAATTATGCGGTCAAAAGACTTTTGCATGCATATTTATTGTGGTTATCATGAATAAAGTGTGTAACAATGCTAGAGATTTAACAAAGAAGAATACTAAATCTGCGATTGCAACACACATAATTGAGAATAATAATCACAGGATCCAAACAGAGTCAGCAACTCTTATTCATAGGGAGGAGCGATATTTCCACCGGAAATTCAAGGAGGGATTGCTGATCAGGAACACCATTAATAAAATAAATCGAGATTTAGGTATGGAAATAAACCCAATCTGGACATCGCTACTCCTGTCCCTAGCGCCAACGCTTATACGCCCAACTACTATCCCGGTTACCCAGCGACCTCACTGATGTCAACAACTTCATCTAATTTTGAAAATATAATCTTCCATGAAATTTAAAAATTTTTTCCTGTACACTTTTACACCTGAAGAAGGGGGCAGTTGAACCCTGAAAGCTCGTGAATAAACCACTTCAAAAAATGTCATCCATACGATCTGTTAATTCTACCCTAAATGCTAGTGTTTTTAATAAGTAATTGCACCCTCAATATTTATTGAGTAGGCTACCGACCAAACTAATTTTCGGATAAACTTTACTCTTCATCGAGTTAATGTTGGTCTTGATTTCGTTTAATTTTCTTCATATATTTGATTGAGTTTTCAAAAAGGTAAGATTACATATTTGTGGGCGTGTAGAAAACTTTAAATTAAAGCTATACGCTTAATTACTGTACACTCCACACGCAATTGTAATATTTGATGCATTTAATCCCAGAGCTGTATTTAATGTCTGGATTTATGGTTTGATTTTTTTTAGAAAACTAATTTCTCTTACATACGTGTTTCAGCTCTGGGAAAAATTCAGCATCACTCACCGACGAATCAAGTCTTGGAGTTCGGCCTGCTGACCTTCATAAAGATGTCGCCATTCATCCCGCCCTTCTTAATTCCTCTCGTCGTTTGGCTAGATATAGATCCGCTTTATGTTATCAGTCAAGTTCAATCTTGGCAGACATCTAGTCTCAGATTTGTCTTAATCAGGATTCGCATAGGAATTTTAACCCACGTTGGTGGAGAAGTTCTGAAATCACTTTGTGCTCTGGCCACCTTGGCGTTAATATGTTTGATCGCGTCAACCCAAATCATAGCGCGGTGCCGAAAAATCATCGAAAAGTTTGAAGCATCTGAAACCAGAGTAATCGAAGTGTATAAAGAATTGCAACTTTGGATTGGTACCTGTAACCGAAATTTTTGTTACTCCGCCGTTGCGCCACTTATCTTTCTTGGTATGAGTATCATCATTTTGGCGAATTATATAACTATCCGAAGACAAGGAAGGATTCCGTTCGCGTTGTATGTACTACTTCCGGGAACAAGTTTAATCGGGTTTGCTATTGTGGTGACGATGTTGCCACATGGGACAGAAATACATGAGAAATCGGTCAGTTTATTGAGGTGTTTGAGGGTTGCTCAAAATATGTGAAAAAGCTTGTCCGGTCACTGATTCCCGTGGGAATAAAGGAAGGACCCTTTGGCACCTTTTCGAAGTCTTGGATGGTGGAAATTGTTTGGAATATTCTGTATTACACTATAAATGCACTGCTAACTTTTTAGTGTTGGGGTAGCTACATACATAATTTGTGGTGGATAAATAGAGATATTATTGCTGGATATGAGGGTCCCGTTCATGAGAATGGCACTACTTGTCAGCACCTTGATAAGTGTAAAAAGAAAAAGTTGTACGGGCACGTATATATAAATACGTGCATATGCATACATGCATACATATATTTCTTCGCAAATTTTGCCAATTGTTAATTTCATATTTTTGGCACGCATTATTTTGGTTTTGGAATTTGTGGGACGGAATAGTTGCTCGCCCCCCTTCTCATTACACAACGCACACCGAGCATCGATGTGCGTCGTCAAACTTCGTCGCCCCTCCCTCACCCCCAACTCAGCCACAGGAGCATGGCCAAACCACCACTCTGCAGCTCCAGTGTCTCTCCGCCATTGCTTCTTCTTCCTGCCTGACCACGCCGTTCTCGTGGCAGTCGCGCTCCCCTCTCTCAGGCATGCACATCTCTCCTCGCAGCCTCTGCGGACTCGCTAAAAGTTCCCCACTAAAGTTTCTGGGAACTCCTTACAATTTTTATATATCTCTCTCTTTTTGTAACAATTATATACACACTAAAGTACACACACAATTACACATTTAGTAGTTAGTTTTGTTAAGATTTTGATAGTGTTATAAAGTTAGTAACAATAAATAGTGTTCAAGAAAAGATTCGGAAACCGTGCATTGGGAACATTAACATTTATTGGGTGATAGTGAATCTTCATCCTCGATTCATTGTAGTGCACGTACGCAATTCTGAACACGCTAACTATCTTGGTGCATCATTGAACAGTGTTGGAGAGTTCCGACAAAGTGCCCGACGGAACCACTCCCCCTGTCTCCCCCTTTTGTGGTGGTGCTCCCACCATCGGCCCCAGCAGAGCTGAAGAGGTCCCCTATCCGACCTTATTGGTGTTCTCACCGTGGGATCCCTGTAGCGACCCCCACCACACCCCAAAAGTGGCCAATTCTGCCCACTTCCTCATCATCATCATCCGGCCCTCTCTCAGCAGCATCATCAATCATCCCCTCATCCCTAAAATAAATAGAAGGACTTGATTAAGGGAATCGTGGGATCTCCGGAGGTTCCTGTACGAGGAGTCATCCCCCGTCCCCCAGAGGCATAATCCCCCGAGGACCACGACCCTTAACAACAATCCCTTCAAATTGCACATGAAACGATTAAGAAAACAATTCAAGATTAGTTTGAGTAATACTTGGATTTATGTACGTATGTATGCCTACATAGATAAGCAAATTTTATGGATACACGTATCGATTGATCAATATTTAAAATAATTTATGAACACAGGTATATAAATATGTAGCTAAATATAGCCATAACCTATATTTACTTAAATAAACCTGAATAAAATAAAATTCAAACTTATGTACCTATAAATACATAGAAGTAAAGAAAAATCCAGGAAATGCAAGAGTATGCAAAAGCTTTAAACATGTCTGTCGGATTCTTCCTAAAGCTGCAAATTAATGAAGAACTATATAAATACCGTCAGGTTCCAAATCTTACTACCATCCTGTTTGTCGTCACCAATTCCAGTCACATGATCGACAAATTATCGAATTTGGCTACAATGAGTGGAGCACTAAATCCTTAGCTTCGCACTAGTCGTATAATGTCTCCTAGCAGGTCAGGTTGTACGCAGCATGGAAAATTTTGATCATTTTTTGGTGCCGCGACTGGAATTGGTGACGAATATATAGTAGGGTGGCTGTAAGGTTTTACGCCTGATTGTATGAGCGCATTTTTGGCAGTGTTTTCACACAGATCACTTATCAAACTTAGAATTTATCAAATTTAAACGGAATGTTTCACGGGATCCAGAATAGAAAACAATTCTCACTGAAATTTAAATTTGCTTAAAAACTGCATGCGTAATTTCTTACCTGATATTGCTGGTTGAAATTATGTAATCGAATTGATTATTGGACATATTTGTTCCCCACGAAAAGCGATTATAAAACTCATCGTTATGAAGGCTGGGAATAGACAGACGATGTAAAACATCATGAATGTCCGTGCAGCAGTTTCCTGCGTGTTATGATTATCTGTTTTGCTAAATAGTAGCTTGTGGATCAAGAGGCTGAATGTAGTCAAAGTATAGGCGATCAGGACGAGTGCTGAAAATTTCAGAATTCGACGTTTCCAAAAGGACATTTTCGCTATGGACAATTTTCTGTGGGCCAGGGAAAAATCCCAAGGGACAGGCGAGACTCGTCCGAAAACGATTAAAAACTCTCCGAAAATCTCCCACAATCCGGGTGAAACTAGCTCAGTTTCAGGGTGAGGTTCGGAGTTAAATAAATTCGTAAGTGCTTTTGAATAATGGAAATGTAACACAGTGTTTCATGTTTAAGTTTATTCTGGTCTGGAGTTTAAGTTTTGTAGACACACGGAGCAAGGCTGGACTAATTGTAGGTAGCATCAATGTTACGACTGTTGTACTTACAAGGGACACTCACCACCTGTCGTTTGAGTCCAGGGTACCCACTATGTTTTTTAGAATCTACTAGGACCCAAGATGAAGGATTCATTCATATTTCCGTGTAAAACTCATATTTAGCGTCGTGCGGTGGCGCCAAATTTGAATGTTTTTATTTTTTAAACCGCCATAACTTTTGAAATCCTGGACGGATTTTCAAAATTTTTGGCAAAAATCATGACAAGGAGTTCAATTTTCTTATCCCATGATTTTTTTCCCGAAATTATCGCTTTTAACTTTTCGCAAAATTTCGTAATTTTCTTAGAAATGGGGGTTCGTCGAAAAAATGCTAAAAATATTTCAAAAATTAGAAATTTTTTATTTTTATTTTTTTGTCAAAAATTTCGACTTTTGTGATCATTTTAAGCATACAATTTTGAAAATCCGACATAAACTGCAAAAGTTATGGGGGTTTGAAGTTGGTCGACAATGCAAATTTTTAAGTTTGGCGCCACGGCACGACGCCAAATATGAGTTTTACACGGAAATATAAATGAATCCTTCATGTGGGGTCCTAGTAGATTCTAAAAAACATAGTGGGTAGCCTGGACTCAAACGACAGGTCGTGAGTGTCCCTTGTTAGATTTGGAATTTTAGGTTGTAATAAATACAGTCATTAATTAATATGTGCGATTTCTTATGGACGAAAATCTAGGATGCCATTTTAGATCCATTTACCCATGGCAAATAGCCGGAAAAATTCAACTCATTGCGTTCCTCTAAAAGTAAGAACATGGAAAATTGGAACTTTTTGTAAACAGTTTTTGGATACACTGTCAATTGACTTCTTAAAATATGTGAGTACATAGTCCGACCATAAGTTCCCGTGAATGCATTTCCGGTGATAAAGCCCAAAGTATTAGAGCTATCTGATAGAAATTTTTGTGGATGAACAAGGTATTAATCTTGTTTAGAAATCATAACTTCGTTTTCACAATTTCCTCCATGGGCTTGTACACAAGACATAAGTCGTGGCGAAAACTGCTCGATCGCGGCACGCACGGATTTCCAGGGAAAAGCGCCAGATCTTCAGTAAGTGCGACCTCAGCCCTTCCACACTTGGGTGAAATTTAGAGCATACTTGTACCTATAATTTTCACCACCAGTCATAATTTAGGGGATTAAGGTCTGCAGATACTGAGCACCGTTCTACGGATGAAAAAAAGTCATGAAAATTCGTCTGAAGCCAGTTTTGGACAATTTTGCACCTTGCGCATGAGCAGAGTCTTGTTGAAAGGTCCAATGGCGATTTTCGGAGGGTCCAGGGTTCAGGCTATTAACGTTTGTCTCTAGGATACTCTGAAAATAATTCTTGGCTTCAACTTGTACCCTTTGCGGTAAAAAACAGAGATTTCATTTCTCCAGCCAACTTGCTCCCATTCACACCACGGTGATGACTTCGTATTGACTTCCGCATACTTAAACGGATGTCAGACTTCTGTACAACAAATATCTGGCCTTTTTCTATTAAATTTTCTGCCAACGGTGAAAAGTCTGAAATACTTTTTGCACGAAAATTGGCGCGTACCTCGATCGACCTGTGGCCGTCACGAGTTATGTCTTGTCTAATTGCCCGTGGACGAAATCTTCACAAAGAAGTTATGATTTCTAAACAATATTAATACCTTGTTAATCCATAAAAATTTCGAACAGATAGCTTTAATACTTTGGGATTTATTACCGGAAATGCATTCACGAGAACTTATGACCCCACTATGTATACATATTTGCAACCGTTCAAGATTAACCAAACTGTGTCAGTTTGAATTATTTTAGACTTAAATGCCTCTTATTATGTAGAACTATGTATAATGCTTGTTCTAAATTTGCGCAAATTTGACAGGTACGAGTTATATATTAATATATGAAAGTATATTTGATATTGAAACATAAAACCTTTTCGAGATGTCAGCTTTAAAAAAGCCTTGTGTGAGACCTTTGCTTACAGTGTGATTAATTTGCCTGTTTTCCAACATCTTCTAAAACTATTACAAATGTTTAATGAATATGTGTACCAAATTTTGACAAACTCGGAAACAATTCTAATTATGACAGGCTCGAACTGGTTTTATAAGCCTGATGACCCTTGTACCAAACTTGCTAACGGATGCTTTTCAGTAACTGGCAAGTAATTACATATGTATGTAGAAAAATGCAACGAATTATTTAAAAGAACTTAACGTACAGGACAAAGGCAAATTGCTTACAAAATTTGACTAATTATTCAAACATGAAATTCTGTAGAAAAGTGGCTAAATAAGGGTGAAAATGAAACTGATGTGTTTTGTCCAACTGCGTCAAATTAGCTGTGCATGATACTCAGTATCATGCATAGCTAATTTCCTTACCATAATTTGTCCATAAGGACAAATGCATTTAGAATTTGTCCTGATAGAACTTATGTACATCCCTATATGTAAATTCATATTTAGTGCAAAATGTCCACCGGTTGAAAATAGCCAACTTATTTTTGAAATAACAAATAGGTATACAATTGAGTAAAGCCCGAATAAAATTAAAAACTAGATTTCTACACCAAATTTCTTTCTTTATTAGTCTTCTGAAGTAAATAACTAAAATCAATTTATGTATTGTAGATACATATGTGTAACGATTTAACCTTATTATTTACATCGTTAACAACAAATTCATCCCGTAATACGTAATAGAGTGGGTCCTATTGGAACTCGATCACTACGAAGGTTGACAGCGGAGTCGTCAAAAATAGGTTTAGAAATCTGATTTTTGTGCAGAATGTGCTAAATATATCTACCCGCACACCCCCAAAATTTCATAAATTTTCTATGAAACACAAATTTCCTACACCATTTCAAAGCGACGAACTCGCGAATCGAGTTTTTGTAAGTACCATAATTTGAGCGACAACTACTCGAAGAAGACTATATTTCAACGGAGAAGGGGGTGGGCGTGAAAAAATTAAGACTTACATAAAAAAGTATGGAGAATCCGAAAATGTCAACGCTAAATACGCACCATGAGAAAAAACCATCCAAATCACAACTTGAAAGTAAAAAACGATTGCATTTATTTTTGGAAAATGTCGTGCCACGTTCATGCCTGATGCGGCCCAAAGGTCAAAGATAAATACAAACTACTTCCATCATGTTAAGGCACATAAGTTCTCGGTCAAAGCGTGTACAAACAAATCTCTCTTCCGTATACAAAACATACGGAAGGTCGTAGGAAAATGGTAAAAGCAAAACGTCCCAAGCTTTACAACAAAATTTCTCAAAAAAATTGGTCACTGACGACGAGTCCTACGTCCTTAAAAACGTTCCAGAAACTCCGGGAAGGGAATTTTTTCATGGCAAATATATCTCTCAAGTGAAAACCGACGCGAAATAAAAATGTTTTTAAAAATTTCTCAAGAAATTTCCGATTTGGTTGGCGTCAAAATGTATGGTGATCAAATGGTAGTTTTATTTTGAAAAATGAAAACCTTCCAAATATCTCTTATCTTCGCCCCATCGAAACATTTTGGACTCTTTGTAAGAAGTAATATTCCCTGCTTTGTGAAACAGTCGATATTTTAAGAAAATTTCAGTTCCGGTTGGAAAAAATTAGCAATGAAGTTGCAAAGTCTTCCAGAAAAGTATTAATGGCGGCCGCGACTAAAAAGGCTAAATACGAAGTGGATAATGGATTAAAGTCTCGTTTGTTTACGGATATATTACGTCAGATGTATTCGACATATTATACCAAAATTTGAGACTTTTGGAATCATTTTTTGACCATTTGTAGGTCAAAGTTCCACATCAACACTTCCCGGGGCGACCCCTCTATGTATGTATGTACATACATATGAATATTTTAGCCTTGAATAATAAATGTATTTCTTTCGTCTCAAAGTATCTCAATATTTTTTGACAAACGTTTCTAACAGTTCGACAATTCTACCAAGCCAATAATCCTAACCGAAAAATGCCTCGTAATTTTTTACGTTTTCATCATTCTTCAGAAATTAAAAAATTGTTCAATCTACATAAACCCCTCCCACTCACGGAGAATGATTTGCTTTCACCCGGACTATGGGCAATTTTGGGAAAATATATTTCCATATTTCAACGCTTCTCCGTTCTTCCCTTGCATTTCTCTGTGACAGAAAGAAAACTATACTTTGTCCGAGAATCCTTTGTAAAACGTGTAATTCTCAAGTTTTCCTGTGTTCTATATGTTGCGTATGCTCTCATAACTTTTCTGATTCTAACACACAAAATCGTATTCTCCGATAATGTTAATCTTATGACAAGTAATATGGAGACTCGAAGGATTTTCACCATGTTTTATATCGTCTGTCTCTTCCCCATCTTCATCCCGACCAGTTTCCTATTCGCTTTTCGGGGGAAATTAGTTTGTCCGATGTTTAATCCTATTAACTTGTTTCAGCTGAGAATTGCGGGTAAGGAGCAACCGTTGATTAAAACACCGTTTTTTTTTTATTAATCCACATAATCGTTAGTGTTTCGCATAGTAAATTATGTGGGTCAAAGGACTTTTAAATACTTCTTGTTGTACAACCTTACTTAAAAACAATGCTACTGTTTTTAAGAAGTAATTGCACCCTCAATTTTTATGGAGTATTTAAACTACCGGCTAAACTAATTTTCGGGTAAACTATTCTCATCATCAAGGTAAGGTTGCTCTTAATCTAGTTTAATTTTCTTAATATAGAATTTGAAGTTTATTTAATTTTCAAAAAGGTAGGATTATTTGTCTGTAGGCGTGTAGAAAACTCCAAATTAAGGCTGTACGCTTAATTACTGTAATCTCCACACGCATTTGTAATATTTAATGCATTTAATCCCAGAGCGGGATTTAATATCTGGGTTTCTGGTTTGATTTTTTTTTATTTTTCGAAAACTAATTTGTCTTATATACGTGTTTCAGTTTTGGGAAAAATTCAACATCATCCCCCGACCAATCGGGTTTTGGAGTTCGGCCTGCTGACCTTCATAAAGATGTCGCCATTCATCCCGCCCTTCTTAATTCCTCTCGTCGTTTGGCTAGATATAGATCCGCTTTATGTTATCAGTCAAGTTCAATCTTGGCAGACATCTAGTCTCAGATTTGTCTTAATCAGGATTCGCATAGGAATTTTAACCCACGTTGGTGGAGAAGTTCTGAAATCACTTTGTGCTCTGGCCACCTTGGCGTTAATATGTTTGATCGCGTCAACCCAAATCATAGCGCGGTGCCGAAAAATCATCGAAAAGTTTGAAGCATCTGAAACCAGAGTAATCGAAGTGTATAAAGAATTGCAACTTTGGATTGGTACCTGTAACCGAAATTTTTGTTACTCCGCCGTTGCGCCACTTATCTTTCTTGGTATGAGTATCATCATTTTGGCGAATTATATAACTATCCGAAGACAAGGAAGGATTCCGTTCGCGTTGTATGTACTACTTCCGGGAACAAGTTTAATCGGGTTTGCTATTGTGGTGACGATGTTGCCACATGGGACAGAAATACATGAGAAATCGGTCAGTTTATTGAGGTGTTTGAGGGTTGCTCAAAATATGTGAAAAAGCTTGTCCGGTCACTGATTCCCGTGGGAATAAAGGAAGGACCCTTTGGCACCTTTTCGAAGTCTTGGATGGTGGAAATTGTTTGGAATATTCTGTATTACACTATAAATGCACTGCTAACGTTTTAGTGAGAAGGTTTATAGCAATATGAGGGAGCTGAAAATTACGGATTATTATTGTTGGATTGGAGGGTCCGGTTTGCGGAAAAGAAATAGCACTAAATGTAACCACCGTGATGAGTGTATAGAAGAAAGTTGTACATGTAAATACATGTGCATACATTTTTTTTTATTTTATAAAATTTTGAGCTTGTCTTTTTTTGAACGCAGTATCTTAATAATTTACAGTCTAAGCAGCAATGAAATGGTGTTGGAATTGCACATAAAGCTACTAACAATGCAAGTCTTTTACTTGTACAACTCAGATCTCAATGGGACCAATTTTATTTTGTTCACCACAAAAAATAAGCATGCCCGTATTTTTTCAATTTTCATAATGCGCTAATTTGAGCGCGAGGCGCGAATTTTAAAACATTTTTCAGCCAAAACCTCGGTTTTTAAAAATTCTGTAAATTTTCCAATTTTAGCGCGAATCCAAAAATTCGAAAACATCTGTCTTCAGAATGACTTACTTGACTAATGAAAAATCCACATACATTATTTTTTGAAAAATTAAAAATTTGAAAGAGTTTATAATTTCAATTAATTTCAAAAACTGGCAAAAAATTTTGAAAATCAAATTTCGAGACAATTGGATTTTTCATAAGTCAGGTAAGTCATTCTGAAGAGACATGTTTTCGAATTTTTGGATTCGGGCTAAAATTCGAAAATTTATAGAATTTTTAAAAACCTAGGTTTTGGCTGAAAAATAAACTTCGCGCCCCGCGCTCAAATTAGCGCATTATGAAAAATGCAAAGATACGGGTATGCTTATTTTTTGTGGCGAACAAAATAAAATTGGTCCCAACCAGATCTGAGTTGTACACGTAAAAGACTTGCATTGTAAGTATGTAAAAATTAGTTTGAGTTCCAGTTGGATTTATGTATGTTTAAGTAAGCAAATTTTATGTATATATGTACATATCGATTTATCAATATGTATGTAAAACAATTTATGGGACACAGGTATATAAATATTTACATATTTAAATATTTGCATAACCTGTATTTAAATAAACTTGAATGAAATAAAATTCAAACTTATGCAAATAGAAGTTATCCAAAATCTTAGAAATTCAAGGAAATACAAAACCCTTCAATATATCTTTCCACATAAGTTTTCTTTTTCAGTTTAATCTCAAACTGCATACATAGTTTATACAGGTTGGCAAATTCTGCATGCTAATTTATATTAACACAGACGCATGATTCCTCCTGTATGACTCAAATTATTTCCAGCCTGAAGCGTTTTCCAGCAAAAGCTAAGGTTAAATGAATGTGAACATGACTGCGTAAAATCCATGCAACTATAAAGAAGAAGCGTAATATGTAACGTAGTTTATGGACAGATTACACACGTATGTATGTATGTAATACGTAATATTAAACCATGCAATTCTTACTCATATACATAAGTCCATGCCAAACTGGTTGGCTCATTCATTGCCATGCCATCGAAATTTTTTTGGAGATGGTTACACATTGCAGTGAATCTGTCGATATGTATCATGTAATGAATTTTACTTCACTAACTTATTTCATATTACGTAATGCAGCAAACTATATAAACCGAGAACAAATGGTTTTAAACAACACTTAGCTAGCAACACTACATGTTTTAGTAACACATATTTATCTGAATCATTATTGAAAACATTAAAAATTAGATAACCAATATCAAAACGAAATGGCCAAGTGTGTCGGTATATATGTAAAATTAACCCCACCACCCGAGGAGCGGGAGTGGGCATGGAGAACAATTCCTTTAGAGGAACGTGAAAACTCATCCTTTAATCCGATCACGTGGGGAATTCAGCAGAAATTTATTCCATCCCTGGAAGGTCAGTCGCAATTTGGAAGGAAACTTAACAAATTTGTGCATGACAGGGAGCAACAAGCCAAATTGTACTCAGATTATGACATATCTCCAATAAAAACTTGGACTTATCATCTAACACAACCAATCAAAATTACGGGGCAAGAAGTACATGATGCAATTAAGGAAGAGAAAAATTACATTGCAACCGTCTCGGAACATCGAGAGCCTTGGGAAATTATGGAAGAAGCGATGAACCGAACTGAAATTCAGGAATGGTTAAACAGTGGAAAAACGTAAGTGTTTCCGTTTGTGTATACCTATGTACATATAAAAATGTACTAAATGAATATTAAGGCAGTTCACGCAGTCATTGGTGACTTGTCATTTTACAAAACTATTTCAATCGCTTTGTAAAATAATGTTTTTCATAATATAAAGATGCTATTGATGTAAGTTTACAAAAACTCGTAAACTCATTTTCCTCAGAAATATTTGAAATGTCTTTTAGAGTTTGTGTGTTTACGGATTTCCCTGATTTGACAAGGTTACAAAGGATTGCGTGAATTCAGATTGATATTTCATTCAGATTAATATTGCGTGTTACACTTACAAATATATATTTTTTACAGCTTATTTCGTGGCTCCCAGCGACCCTTAAACATCATCATGCGGCAACCCGAGTATAAAATCCGATGGAGACGGGTTTCCTCACAAATTTCCGACATGTTTATCCCACCTGAAGATATTTACTATTCTGACGACCAAGAGTATCAGGAGCGTACCGCTCTTGAAAAAATCACAGAGGACAAAGTCCTCCAATGTAACTCAGGTCAGAGGAGGGCACAAATTTCAAAAATAAAAATAATTATGGTAAGTTCGACATGACGGACCACGTGGGCGGTGATGCGCGTCTATGGTGAAACTTTGGTCATGGCTTGACATACTCGGGCAAATTCTTCGTTGGATGGGTTGGTGGTGGTTGCGACACTGTACACTCTTACGTAGAAATCCGGTATTACCAAGCGGTAGCAGCTTTAAAACCTGCCTGCCTAAATCCTATTTCTTGCAGTGTAGATAACCCAGTTATGACATGAGTGTAACCTGGCGCACGACCGGAAGTAACAAGTGCCCCTTCTGCTCTGTACGACGGCGCAACTGACGTATTTATTCATACGTCCATCTCTCTGACCGTAGATTGGTCACGCACACACAAAAAGAGAACGCAGAGCCATCCTAGCACAGAAGAGAGGGCCCCGGTGACCAATGAATCCTAGTCCTTTGTCGGTTACAAAATAGGGAATATTTTAGTTAATCTGTTGGATATTTTTACCTAGGAGAGAATGCCATGCGAGTAAAAATTTACGGGATATTTTATATCGATCTTACATCCAACATTCGGTAATGTCTCGGAAACAATATCATATTATTTATGTACATATATACATATACATATGTATTAACGGGCACCTTCAGATATACATATATACATACATATTTAAAGACTATTTATTTATCTTAGAGTGGTCAAAAATGCAAACCATAATATTTATCATTGCTTATCATGGCTACACTTTGAATAAAGTTGGGTAAAATTTACGCAAAGTTTAGCAAAGTAGAGCATGAAATAACAATTGGATGAAATTTGCCCAAGGGCTGGATATAATTTGAAGAAATGTTGTGTCATTAGTTATTTTTAATTTCTCAGCTAACTAGTTTTAATGCAATTTTATTTAGAGTGTATAGCTTTCGAAATATTGAAGTTCAACGTGACTAATTGTATCTTACACATATTTTATACTAGCGAATAAGCACGTCTCCCGCCGGGCGACCGGCTTATTTGATTTTTGTGAAAATTAACCGGCTTGTTCATAATTCCACCGAATTATTATTTTTATTTTATCTATATTATTAGCTGGAAACGACTATTGGCAAGGGAATTTTTCTCCACTTTCACTCCCGTCACGGAAAATTACTTTCACTTCCGTTGCAGACAAACATTTCTAGCTTATAATATAGATTTAGATATCTCTACCATTCCGAGATAGACTATGGTCAGAACTGTGCCCAAGTTGGAATTGAATTCAAGACGAAGACGTTTTATTTGAATGAAAAAGAAAAACAAGGCAATTTTTTGGAATCGAGTTGGTTTTACAGGTACACCCTTGAAAATAATGTCACATTTAAAAAAAATAAATGCACTCTCAATTCTAAATTAATTACGATGGCTTGATTTACTGTACAATTACTCTGGATTTAGTATTTAATATCGAATTCAGAGTGCATTTATTTGCACATTTCAGAATGGAAACTTAAGATTTAAGTGTGTATTATGATAATTAAGATTTTAAATTTCCAAAAGCTTTCCCTCGACTAAATGATAAATTTTAGCACTTTTTTGAAATAAATATATGTATAGGTACAAGCTGAAAGAGATTTATTGCAAAGCACTACTCTCAGGATTGAATACGGCAGTCTCTGCGATAGTGCAAGAAGAAGAAACGGACCGATCAGGACAAGCAGGACCAATCACTACCAGCAACTTTGTCATTAAAACTATGGAGTTTTACAGTACACCTGAAATTGCTAGAACTGCAGAAGAGAGGGGAATTTGGACCAAGGCAGAAAACCAACAAGGGTTGGAAAGATTTCAGACATTCTTGAGGTCGGATAAATATATTGCAGTGACTGGTAACCCTACAACGACCTCGTTTGAAATTGTTTGCAAGAAAACTCGCTGGGGCAACACTAGGGTTACGATAAGTCCATCCACATAAGACAATCACGCACCAAAATACTTAAAACAAATATGTAAACGAAGATGCATTCTAAACAGTCCGTTTAAAATGTATTACTATGTGGTATTTATACCTGTGTATGTATGTTACTCCAGTGCCCAAACTTGCCTGGCCCGGCCCTGGGAACTTTTCCTGGCCCGGCCCCATTTAATAATTTACCAGTGAATACAGATCACTTAAAGAAGGATGAAGATATGGTTATTGTTTCAGTATAGGGAAATGGGGTTCCAAATGCTGTGATTGGCTGACGGTTTTTATGGGCATCCGCCCATAAAAACAGGGCCGTGGCACAACTCAATTTTTCCCAATCTCAATGTCCCCATTACTTGGAAATCTCACTCCTTTCTTGGCACCAAAATCAGGTGTCTCCTTTACCATCATTCTTGCTGCCAAACTCGCAAAAGCTGAGTAATTAAAAGATTATTTAATATCCTACAAATTAATTTTCTGACATCCACTCAATTACATAAATCGCTTCAACTCACCACAAGTTCAGCTCTAAACTTCAACTCAAGTAATTACTATTTTCTTTTAGCAATGAACGGTGGGGACGCAAATATGGTGGTGACACGTTCATTTTTACGAGTGATTTCGATGTTAATTTATTGTGGTTTATTGGTATAGGTAACTGCTAACGACAATTTTTCATCGATTAATTTTGCGACCTCTCTGCTGTGCCCTCACCAGAAATCTGTGTCATCGCCGGCCAAACTGGTAAATGCAAACTTTAACTCTCCAAAAATAAGGACCAAGGAATTTGTATTTTGTAATGCACTATATTTTGTTTAATTATAGACTCAATTACCATGAGATGTTGCTCGTGACCTGGTAACAGTGTGAAATTGTCGGAAACTTCTTTAAAGTTTACCAGGTTCGGCCATAATATTAAACAATAACTTATATAATGAACGGTGGAAACACATACATATACATAATGTATGGTGAAAACACGCTCATGGCTGGAAATGAATTGCCACCAAATTTATTTTTGTGAATTGCAGATATAACATTTGTGCAGATTGTTTCCCAATTTTGTGATCTTTTACCCCTGCATCCACCAGAAATCCGTGTCTTCGCCAGTCAATTTATCCAATCTATCAGTGTGTATCTAGAACTAAGACAATAATGAACGGTGGAGACACATAAATATGGTGGACACACGTTCATATATGTTGCAAGCAGGCTTTAAATTAATATTCGCTTGTTATTTTTCGCAGGCTACCAAGATGGTCAGAATATTTATTTGGATGTAACAAATCATCTTTTCAACATGGTCCGAAATAAAAAATGCTGCGTTCCTAACTGTCATAATTCATTAAATGAAGAAGATCACAATTCGTACTTTTTCAGTCTGCCAAAGTGCCCGAAGAGGTATAGTTTCCCATGCAAAATAACTTATTCGTCTGATCGTTAATTTGAGTATTTTTAAAGGTGTCAGGAGTGGTGTGACATTCTCGACATCGATAAGGAAAACGTGTCACCTAAAACGATTGTATGCAGCAAACATTTTCATCCACCTCCAAAACATTGCAGACTTGTTAAAGGAGCTTTGCCGATTGCTCCACCTCCCTTCGTGTCTTCACCATCGTTTGTGTCTCCACCGATGGGGGGTGGGGTGAATCATCAGAAGCTTTCCCCCGAGGTGAAGAAGAAGATTAAGAGTATAAGAAATAAGCTTTACTACAGGAGGAAGAAGAAGGACCAGAACCTTATTAAACTCCAGCCAGAGCGGTGAAGACGCAGCTTGAGGAATGGTGGCCAACAGTACGCCATCGTCAGACTTTGATTTCTTCGCGTCCTGGTCGCGTTGACGGGCCCTCCTTCTAGTTTTGTGATGCAAAACCGTTTTCACATTCTCCAGCTCGTCAAGGTCACAAATGTGGAGCAGGCGTTTGATGAGGCCGACTCTTTATTCTCCTCGTGCAGTCGATGCCCAAGCCACCGCCTCATCTTGTACCGTCCAGTCTCCCATGATTTCGACAAGGTGGTTGGTCAAGGCTTAAAAAATAATTACAAATAATTTAAGCAATTAATAAAAAATACCATTGCAAAGGAGGACAAAATTTGACCCATAATTTTTTAAAATGTATCGAATATAAAAATACCGATAGAAAATGTGAAATCGGAAATTTCGGCGTTCTGGCAGAAATTTATGTGCTTTAATTACCGTTAGCGACGGCCCAAATAATTAGCGCTTCAAAAATGAAGGTTTTTGAAGCTCTCGAAGCAATTGTCGTAACCTTGTATTATGATAAACTGTCAAACAATCTTGGTTTCGTCCAAACTCTGTAACAATCAAAATTTAAGGATTATAAGCCGTTCTTAAAATGCATTTTGTTGTTATTTTAAACGTATTGAATTATATATTACCTCCAACTCTACAATTTCAGGGTAGATCTTCTCACAGATCAATTGTGCGACGCGATCACCTTCATTAATTTCGAAATCGGCGTCCCCAAAATTGAACAAGATTACTCCCACATCTCCACGGTAGTCTTCATCAATCACTCCAGCTAGTAGATGAAATAAATTTAGTTGCTAACACTCCTTTAATCAACCTATCATTCATCAACTTGATTATTACCTCCAACATCAAGCTTGTTCTTTAAAGCAAGACCTGATCGTGGTGCGACTCGACCATAATATCCGGACGGAAGTTTAATTTGAATGTCCGTCTTGACCATACAGGAACCACGGGCAGGTACAGTGTATTTGTAAGCACTGCAAAAATAAAAATGGATTATGATAAATTGTCAAACAATCTTGCCTCCAACCAACTCACCTAATAACAACGATGATGACGGTGGTGATGCTTGGTTTGGTGTGACCTTATCACTGTCATTAAACTTAATTTCGCAACGTCAATTAAAATATTATTGGGAGAGGAGATGTTGAAGAATGGAGTGAGATGTAGGGCAGCTGACGACGTGGAGTAAGTGGCTACGGCTTCACCTGCGCGGTTTCACAAATACATGGGGATATTTGAACTGTGAACCAGCCAATCCCATCATTCCAGCCCCGTCCTATACTGAATAACTAACATTGGAACTGTTTATCTCTATAGGATACCATGATCATTGATAATTTACTATGAGTTTATGCATAACATTCTAATTCTAAACTTGTGTGCTAAATCAGATCAATATGATGATAAGCTTATTAATGACGTCCAAATTAGTAAAGGTATGACTTTATTAAAGAATATTTACTACTTCGACCACTCTATCTCGTACTTCAAGGTTATACAATCTTAATTTTGCGACATTTTTGGGAAGCGAAATCATTAATCACCTCATCGAAGTCAATATCATCTGCAACCTCTCTTTCAATAGAAATTAACGCAAGGGCGTTAAGCCTCTCCTGACCCATTGTCGACCTTAGGTAATTCTTGACTATTTTCATCTTCGAAAACGACCTCTCATTTGACGCAACAGAGACGGGCAGAGTCAGAAATATCCTAAGTGCTGTCTCGCAGTTTGGGTAGGCAGACGCTAAGCCATTGGCGTAAAGAATGTTAAGGACATCCATGGGTCCCAATTGAGGAAGGTCTCTGCCAGTTTCGTTAAATGCAGATATGGTGGTCTCCAGACTCTGAACTTCATTTAAAAATGTAGGACCGGAAAAATCGGAAGGATATTCATGACACAAATCCTGCATGCATTTTTGTTTCTCTTGAATTTCCATCTCTTTAAGGTTGCGACCCCACAAAAATTCAAAAGTCTCCGTGCACTTCTTAAAGGCGTCGAATCTGCGGGAGATTTCGGAAATGAGCTTCTCCATTAATTTGTCAAAAAAATCGGCTTCAAATCGTTCATGGTTGGTTTGCTTTTGCGCAACCAGAGCATCCGAACGGTCCATATAACGTGGATTTATCCCTCTTCCCTGACGAATATTTTCAAATCCACTTGACATCTCTATTCCCATGTTTTCGGCAATTTGTTGCGCCAAGACTTCGGATGACTGAAATCCGGTTTCCTTGAAATTCTCCAACCAAGTTTTGAGGACATTTAATTTCTTCTTGGCTATACTCACATCAATTGTTTTATCTTGCAGGTTGAGATTACAGATGTTTATTTGGAACAAAATCTGGTTCCAAATAGTGATTCCAAGTAAAAATTTATAGTTTAGCATGTCCCGCAATCTGCTAAGGGCATTGGCATTCACATCCGAAGTGAAAGACTCTGAGGTTGAAATTTCGGTAAGGGCGTCAACGATTTCTGGGTACTGGTCATATAATGCAGAGACGGCGGCGGTTTTTGATGACCATCTTGTGTTACTTTGATATTTCAGGGTTAGCTTGACTTTGGATTGAAGAACATCCCATCTTGATGCTGATCCGGAAAAAAATAAGTAAATATTTTGGACGTCGCCAAGAATCAGCTTTGCGGGAGGAACTTTCTCCGCTGCATTAACCCCCACCAAGTTCAGGCTATGTGCCGCACATGGTAAAAATTTTGCCTTGTCATTTATTTCCAAAATTCTTGCTTGGACTCCAGAATAGATGCCCGCCATGTTTGCTCCATTGTCGTAGCCTTGTCCTCTGCAATCCATCAGGTCCAATCCATCCATTTCCAGCTTCTCCTGGATGACTTTAGAGAGTCCAAGCCCGGTTTTATTGGTCGTAGTGATAAAGTCTATAAAGCTTTCAACAACTCGGCAACCCATTTCTTTGCATTCCACTGTGCGAATAACTTGAGAAATTTGATCTTGTCGAGAGGAATCCGGAGTGCTGTCGAATAAAATGGAAAAATATTTTCGTTCCTTAATGTCATTGACAAGTTATGTTCGAATTCTTTGGCCACAGAGCAAAATAAATTCATTTTGGGAGATGGCACTAAGATAACTTGGGCTGTTTTTTTGTAAGTGATCGACGTGGGCGGCCAAGGGGGCATAATACTTCGAAAGCAGCTTGATGAGGTTCAGAAAATTTCCACAATTTGGATCGGTTATTTTTTGACTTCCACCTTGGAAGGCCAAATTATTCTTGGCTAAAAAAATATTAGGATCAATTATTAGGACGTAAAATATAATGATAGAGGACTACCCACCTAAGAATAGTACGGCGTCTACTATTCCACGCAAAACCAATCTCCAATGATTGATGTTTTCATCATAGGTTTTCACACAAGTGCCTGTTAGCGATGTGGGATCCTTGACATTTTTTAGGAAACATTTCCATGTCCGCGTCGCGTCGAAATGGCTAAGGCTGTCCTCGTGGTCTTCAACTCCCCGCTTCGCGTGTTTGAAATCCTGGAAACCGATATTTCCAACCCCCCAATTACTCCATGGTGATTTGTTTCCAGATTTGGAGGAGAAAAAGCAACATGGAAGACAAAATGCGCTATTAGAAATCTTGCTGAATCTCAGCCAATCACGAAAATATGATTCGCCATTCTTCTTTGATCCAGAAAAATATCTTCCCGAAAATTTGTGACTGTTAACTGGGACGAAAGTAAAGGTAGACTCAAAATTTGGCACTGACTGCAAGATTCTGTTCCGATTTTCCTCGTTCAGGATTTGGGGCCAACTACTCGGATCAAACAATGAAATTGCAGCGTCGTCATCAGCATCCATTTCGACTTCGGAGGTCGCCAGAAATTCTTTATTTTCAATATTTTCATTAGGAATTTTAACGGGTAGAGAAGACGTTTCCAAATCAATCTTCATTAAATACATTTGAACAGTATTATTTATTGGTCAGCTTTGATGCCAAATTAATTTTGCTCAATAAAAAATGAGCTTGGCATAATTTTTTTAAAGTTCAGAACCTGAGCAGACACGATTGCTTCCTGATTACGTGAACCATCCGAACGTACATCATCTACAGAAATTTGCAATGATGTTGAAGTTGTTGCCGGCGAATCCGTCTGCTTAATAATTTCATTAATTTTCAATTTAGCGATTCTAATTTGAATGAATTTTACCACAATATTTACAATAAATAATCGTTCAGAAAGTGTCACAACTTACCACTGAGATATCCGAATGAGGCTGTGTAGGTGACTTAAAAAACCGCTCGGCCTGCTTCCTTAATTTTTTATCCTTATCTTCTATTTCTTTCTGTTTCTTACGTTTTTGAGCTCCGGAGGGTTCTTTCGACACATCACTAATCGGTTTCTGGTTATCCAGTTTATGTTTCCTCGTCATTGCGGGATAGTAGTACCGATAGAATTTGTGAAATTTAATTGTAACAAATTTAAGCTTGGATTTTGATGGTGAAAAGAAACCTGGCAATAAATTCCCGCAATAAGTTTGTCGGACTGGGAAAGTTGAGAAGCGTCTCAAAAAAATTTTGGTTATACTGTGCAGAGTAAATGAAAAGATGGAAAATGAGAACATGTGCAATTGTTAACATACAAACTTCTAACTACTTTTTTACACAAATTACTTAGGCTTCCTAAGTAGAAAGCACACACAATTTTTTCAGGTGTTTGCTTAGTGTGTTAACTATCGATGCGCACTTAGGATAGGTATATTAGTGTCAATGTTTAGGTTTTATGTTTGGTGTTGGTTACTGAAAAACTATTCTTATTCATTTTAAAATCAACTGCAGTCTGAATATTTTCTAATTCTTTCAGCTAAAAAATGCATGCATACATAATTATCCATTGTTGCCACTCGTGTAAAAATGAAATAGCCTACATAATAGGCCACAATATGCCTGAACAGTGAAGGATGGCCTCAGGCCTCTGCCTGTTTTAGGATTTTGAGGTCGACCTCAGTAAGACATGAGGTCGACTATTATTTTGAAAATGAAAATCTTTAAAACTAATCGTTAACCAAAGGCTTCGGTAAGGTCAAGGCCGATCGGCGCCGTGGCTTTAGGTTCACGATCTGAGGTTTGGACAGAAATTATGAGGCCTTGAAATCAGTGCTCTTAACTAGCAGGGCCAAGAGAGCTTTTGGTGTGCTGGACTCGGCTCGATAATAACCGAGTCGAGCTGAATTATCTCGAACCGGACTAAAGTATTTGCTTGGCTCGAGGTCCAAAGTTAACCAGCTGGGCCGAGCCAGCTCGAGTTTTCCTGTAGTAGTATGGAAGTGGTATGAAACATATACACGAAAAATTTCTAATGAAACAGAATGTATCGATAGATGTATATTTTGCAAAACATTTTACATGATCTAGTGCACAAATTGACGCAATTGTTATTTAACCATTTTGATACTGATATGCGCATAAATTTATATTTTGTGTTCTCAGTTATTGTTTATTTTAGGTTCAACATTAGCACGCTACGCCACTGCTCAAAATCTTCTAAACACTTAAATAATCGCCTGTGCAATTTTTTTGATGGACACCAGGGCCCGGCCCCCTTCGGGGCCCGGCCCTGGGGAAAACCCCCACCTGGCAGCCCCTCGTAAGGGCCCTGTGTTACTCTACCAGAATGGTAAAAAATTTGGTCACGACTATTGATAAATATATGTAATATGTATAATATGTACATATATGTAATATGTAATATGTATGGTAATATGTTTACACTTATTAGACAGCCCATAATAAATTATTACCATGGTGGTGGAGTCACATACATACGTATGTATGATTACCGCTGGCGGTACTTTGTTATTGGATTAGGTATTTAGAGTGCACATAATTCATAAATTTTAATATGCATGTACCTATTAATGCTATTGCATAGCCCAAGCTAGGTTTTATTAAATATAGAACTTTCACAATAAATTTGTTCTATTTCCATTACAACTTAGTCATCGTAAAATATTTTACAACGTTTTATAACAAATTTTCGTGTTAATTTGGCTACTTTGTCATAATTTTACCCAGTGCACGCCATGAGAGCGAAGCGCTGGCTGAATTTTATCTAAGAATGCGTGAATGTTCATACATACCCATGTTAGCTTTTGATATTTATCATATTTATGTAAATACAGATACAGATCCATAAATTCCACTGTCATCGACGGTTACCATAAGCATGACCAGACCAGAGCCCCACGCCGCCGATTATACGCCGGGCCTATTTGAGGCTCCGCCGCCGCCGCAAACCATTCGGCGCGCAGCCAAGAAAAATATACTTCACATAATGAGAAGAAGTTAAAAAAACCAAAAATGTCAAAACTTTTGGTTTCGATTTGGTTTATTCTTACATACTAAAAAACGTTTGTCAAAAGAATTCGTAGCAAACTAGATATTTACTAAAATAATTATTAAGTAGCTTCAACTGCTTATTGTGATCGTTTTGTCCGTCCGTCCGTCAGTCCATCAGCAGGATATCTCCAGAACGAGTCAATATAATCAAACGCGGTATTCGCCATTGTGCTTCTAATTTTTTGTTCTCGATCTACATCGAAAATACGGTCAGTCGGACCACGCCCCAGAGCACGAGGGGGTGTGGTCAAAATTAAGTTCGACTTTAATTTTCATACGGGGTGTCATTTTGAGGGAAATTTGAGCGCGAGTTCAAGCACGTTAATATTTTTGACCTCGTGACCTTGAGGACGAGGTCAATGAATATATTATTGTTATATATGGCGTCATTTTAAAGGAAATTTCGGTAATTCTGACGCTACTTGTTATATTTGTTTGTAAAAGGCTTTATTTAAAATTCCTGCAGATGATCCTTTAGCGTGTTCCCCTTTTTATCAGAAGAAGTTGCATGGTTTGACTCAAGCAAAAATCTTGAATTACTAATGGAGTCCCCCGGTCGACGAAATTTGTACCAAACTTAATCTTCATGATAGAACATGCCTTCAGATCTTTCTTGATTGCAGACCGTCGCAGCTCTTTCCGGGTATTCCCTTTGATATTTAGGAGTACTCTGGTTGATGAGCTGCATACGTATGATGCCAAGGTGAAGACGAGGATGTTGACCACTATGGTATCTACTATAATCAGAGGCACGACAGGAAAGCCAGGCATAGGGATCACATTGTGCATCTGGATGCAGACATACTGACAAAGAATTTGAAGTGCTGGGACGAATGTAATTAGAGTAGGTACGAGTACTTTCTTGAGCCATTCGTTAAGATATTTTTCCAAGATCTGTATTCCTCGATATTTTTTGACAACCGCCATTATGTCTTCCGTTGTAACCGAGACTGCTATTTCGCTGAAATTGAGTTGCATGGGAAAATTTATTATGTAATAATATCTGGCAGTAAGTATGGTAATTTAGGTATATGGTTTAGGGGAAAGTTTTAGGGGAAAATGAGGAAGCTTATGATTGTGCTAATACATCAAATGCCATCATCGGCCACTAATTATAAAAAGACATGGGTGGAAATAGACGAAAAACTGACACGAAAAATGTTTTAAAATATATAGTTCATACCTGTCCAATATCCGGAAATAGTTTTGCAATGTAACGACACTGACAAATATCCCAAAATAAATCCACAGAGTGCCTGTGAGAAAAATTTGGAAAGAGACCCAAAGTTCGAATAATGGAACAAAGATGGCAGGACCAAACCAGCTTATTTCTTCACACTTTTGTGAGATTGATAGGAGAAAGGGAGGCGTGCACGGTCGTATAAGAGTCAGAGCGAATGGTGCAAGAGGAACTGCAAACATACTGAAATGACCCATATGCATGAAGAGCACCATTGCTTTCGCGGTAAGGGACATTTTCATTTTGTGAAGATCTGCAGGAACGACAAGGTTGATAAGAATGCAACTTATTAGTTGAACGTACTTAAAAATATGTTTAACATTGTTACTCGTTATGGATAATTTAAATAGTGTTAAACATCAGATCGGAGATTATCATCTCAACTGGTGTAAATATTTGTCAAGAAATTTCTGAATATTAAATCAGATTCTCTAAGCGACGTTGCAGCTCAAAGAGTAACAAGGTAACCTGAACTCTTCATTATACATAAATGACTCCAGTGATGAAAATTGAAAAACTCTATCAAATGAATTTTGGAATCCTGAACACCATCCTCCAAAGAAAATTATTTTTTGGTTAGACTTAACTCGCTGTCAATACGTGAAAATTGGTAAAAATTTCTAAAAAAATATTTTTCTACCGGGAGAAAAATGCCCCAAATTATCCCCGATGTTGTCCAATTGCAGAAATCGGGACAAATTTAAAAGCTAATATCCTAGTGAGTCAGAAATATCGAATAGGTAGACTGGATTCAAGAGAATGTGGCAGCACGCTAGCTCCAGGTGCATATGTAGAAAAAAGGTTTTTGGAGTTCACAGGAAGAAAGTGGAGGTGGAGCAAACTATTACTTTATCCCAGTAGGGATAGATAGGATCTTAGAGTATTTAACAATAATAATTAGAGTAGAAAAGCTACCAGAATCAGCAAATTTTTCTGTTCCGATACAGATAAAAATAAGGGTGCAATAATCTTTTGTATAACAACAATGTTACATAGTTTCATAAAAAAATCATGCAAAAATTAGGATTTTAGATGAAATTCTCCAAGTGTACATTTTTTGCACATTTTCGGTCACCATTTTTTTCGCTCAAAGTGGAGAGAAAATGATTTATTTTGGAAAATAAGTATTTGACCTTATAGTTGTTACACAAAAATTATTGCACCCTTATTTTAGTCTGTATTGGAACAAAAAAAGTTGTTATTTTCAAAATTTACCATGGGCTTTTCCACTCTAGATATTATTATTAAATAGTCTAAGGTTTTAATAAACTTGGTCTGCTATATTTCCAGAGATCCAAATTCTTATGCCAGGTCGCTTCGCTAGGCGCACTAAGTCTGCATCTGGTAACGTTCTACCAAGCTCTTTGAATTATAAAACTGAATCATTAAACTAGGTATGTTTGTAAGCCGTGCCTCTCAAAACCTTAGCTTCAAAGTCCATAAATGAATTAAGTACTTGAATCGGTGTCAATTCCAAGTTGAAGTTCCAATGTCCCGATAAAGGTAAACAGTACGCCATGATGAAGATTACTCCTATCACCTTCATTGCTGCCGTATGGTTTCCCAATATCAAGCCCAGAAACAGGGTGGAAATATATGCTAAACTAATTAGGCACATCATCTGATGACGCTTGCCAAGTTTTGGATCGTGCACTTTAAACAAACGCCGTGTTTTGGGATTGAAGTCATACGGGAAAGTTTTTACATAGCGGCAAATAGCTAAGTGTCGCTTTAGAAAGGGAGAAAATTGGGTGGTATACATTATATTTACCTAGGAGTGTGGGGACGTTTGTCCCTGGGAATGGGGTGAAGCCCCAAGTACGTTTGCACGGTTTCCGCACAAAGAGTAGGATATATTCTCACCCGAGAACAATATTTCGTGATATTAATTATCAAATGGAACAACGCTTTAGTAAAATAGGCAGGCTTCCAATAAAATACACTAATAAACAAGGTAATAAAAATGTGTGGCATAAATGTCCTCATGAGAATAAAACCATCGGTTTTGATATTTAAAATCATACGAAAACAAATTATTATAATTTCGAATTACATATTATACTAAAAAAGTTCGATAAACGAGCAAACTTGCGTCCGTTATGTGTGGTAGACTTATTCGTCGTAACTCTTTCTACAATTTTCCACTATGTACATATATAGTCTGATATATTGTTAGTAAGTGGAATAAAAATAATTTTGAAATATTTACTTACCTATTCTTGAAAAAATGGAATGTGAGCTTGAGATAAAAAAAATCCTGACTGGACTTTAACTGTACATAATTAGTTGAAATATAGCTGGGAATATTTACGCACGAAATTATTTGTACATATGAATGTGTATAAATATTCACAGTAATACATAAAAACCCATAAAAATGCACGACAATGCATACATACATTATGTATGTATGCTTTTGTATTATGTATGATACATAATACAAAAGCATAGTAATACACGAAATGCAATTTATGCTGGGCATTTCATATTTCAAATAAATTTTATATTTCTACTCTGTCAACCGTGGGGATGATTTAGTCAGGAAAACTTAAATACTAGTTTGAAACCTTTCCACACGACTCTCTACCACGAGTCAGGGTTCAACTATGTACATATGTCCGTATGTAACAAGTTAACCTAACTCTAAGTTTAGTATAGTTTACGCGCAAATAATTAATATAAAATATGGACTGTATTTAATACCCAAAAGCGTAAGATTATTTTTAAGTGTGTTGTTCTAGAAGGAATTCGATAATTAACTTGCGACGATCAACACGCTTATAGTTTCTTAATTAAGTCAACATTCAATTATATCAGGAGTGTTATACGTAGCAGATGATGTAAATAAAATGCAATTAAGAAACTTCCACGACAGCTCCATAAAATCAACGCGAGATTACTGAGCAGCTCGAAATTGTGTTGGCGTCAATAATCTTCTGCCATTCGAAAATAATTTAGCTTGACGCGTGGCATCAGATAAAGCCAAGTACTTACGTATATACAATGTTGAAAACAACAAGTTCTGGTTTAATCAAGTTGTCTTGTTGTATATGGATCGATTGATTCGGAACAGAGGTCGACGCAGCCGGTCGTATGCCGCCGCGCCGCCGAACGCCGCCGAAAAAATCGTTTTCTTATTACTTCTACATTGCGACGCCGCGCCGCGCCGCCGAAAAACCATAAAAAACTGGCGTCGCCGCCGCCGAAAATATGTTGGCGTCGACCTCTTATTCGGAACCTATTTACCAGCGTCAGCGGAGTAACGCCATAATCCATGCGGTTTTAATCCAAATCATGATAATACAAAGCCGAAAAATCGATCCCTTTTGCTCTCTGTTAGATTCGGCATCACGCAAAATCCACTCGACGTCAATGTATATTTACATATAACAGGACATTTCTAAATCTCGCTGTCTACAAAAATTTCGACAGTCTCGCATATTTTTTTAAATTCGCCTCGGAGCAAGAGAAGTTCCGGTACCTTGAAAATCCCCGGATTTCAACTAAAGTATGGTTTTTTAAACCATGTAGAACATTGGGAGAGATACTGAACCAAAGAAACACATGAATGTCTGTATGCGAAAGGTATTTTGGGTCATTATTAATTTTATTTGCATTAGTTTATTTGCTTAAAAGGAAGAAAATAACAAGGGTTTTCACATGTAAATATTTTCCACTATATACATAATAAAATTTCTCATTGGGCCATTAAAAATAAATTAACCAGGTACGTCTTGAATATGTATGTCTTCAGGATAAACCTGTTAAACAAATAATTGGATGCCAGCCATAACAAGTAATATTTTACGGGCCGTCCATAGATTATGTAACGCGAGAGGGGGGGAATGGGGTTTAAGGTTCCAATTATATCGTGTCTACACATGTTGTTACACATGTTATAGGGGGGAGGGGGGTCTTGAAAATCGGGATTTTAGCGTTACGTAATTTATGGACGACCCCTAGGCGACACAATTGATCCATTTATTAGCTCACCCTGCGTAGCCCGGGAGCTATTGAATTCCTCTTGTCCGTCCGTCCGTCCGTCCGTCCGTCTGTCTGTGTGTTCACGAGTTTTTTGCATCAATTGGTGCAAATTAATAAGTCCCTGCTCCATTATTACAGGACTTAGTAGCACCACTCCCGAGCTACACAGTATGTAACGATTAGGCGCCGACGAAAAGGTACCGAAATGCAACGCTACTTCGTTAATGAAAAGGTACCGAAATTTCGCAGTTAGCACCAAATCAACGCTATTTCACTGCCTACTCATTGGTACTGAATATTCCGTGCGCATTTGGCACCGAAATGTAGGTGTATAATCGGTGCTCGTTAGTGAACGTTGATACCCAACCAGATCGGTACCTGATCGGTACCATTGATAAATTTCGGCGCCGAATCGTTACATTATGGTGTTCAATTTCGTTAGTTTTTCGGTACTAGGATTTGGCAGCTAGGGCTGGTATCAAACAATCGTTGACGCAAATGGTGCAAGTTAATTCAGCAAATACATCGAGATAGGACTATAATTTTGGAATAAGTAGCACCGTTAGTACCGAGCAATTGGTTATTAAAAATGATGCGTAACAATTGGGCCATCTATTTCCCCCCAAAAATTAATGATGCATAACAATTGGGCCGCCTATTTCCCCCCAAAAATCACGTCCATTTGTTCGATTATTCTGCACCATTGACGCTAAAATATATACACTTTATAATAAATAAGTGGGAAAGGGATGCCCTATGCACCAATGATGCAGAATATCGGGAGAAAAAACCATACAATTTTTTCAAAGTTTTCAAAATTTTGTATCCCGTTGCACATTGTAATATTAGGCCAGGTCAAGTCCCAAAAGTCCTAGGGGGCGTAACTATGTAAATGTATACATATTTGTAATTCATGGGAGGCAGGGAAAACACTTTTTAAAAAATTTGGGGACCACACCCCCTGTGGGGGTGGTTGGCCCCCCAGGGGGTGTGGTCCAAATTTTTTTATATTTTTGCAATCAGCAACTCATATGGACTTTAGGTGCAAAATTTTGTGGACTTAAAAAAATATCTGACCAAAATATACCCTTTTATATGCCAAAAAACATGGGTTTTGGGGCAACTTTGAGGGGGTGTGGCGCATTCGGTCGGGACTTCCTGACCTAGTTCTTCCGGTTCCTGATAGTCATAGTGGAGTTCTATAGGCACCATAAAAAAGTCCGTCGGGAACCACCGACCAAGGAAGTTATTAGGTGTCAAACTTCTCAAAAACCTGTTCTGCGATTTTACAAAAAACGACAGTTGCTCTCAACGTTTAAGAGTTTCAGTGGCATATATAATTATTCTAAGCATGTACAAGCTTAAAAAACCCTAAATTCATCAAAGTCTTACATCACCCCAGAACCTTTGGAAACAGTTTGTTACCATTTCAGTGTGCAGGAAATAATTTTAAGCGTCATTTTGTTTAACCTCTTTCAACTTTATTTATCTCGATTAAAATTTCCGTTGAGTACGCTATTGAATTCATAACTACATTTGGTAGCAACCAATTGAATTTCCATGATTTTCTGTAAAATCCCAATATTTATTAATACCAGTTTCCAAGTTTCGAGTTTTTTTGGCGAAAATCACGAAAACTGCACTTTTTAACATTGGTCGGTATAGAGAAAATTCCAGAATTTGTGAAGAAAAATATCCCAAAAAGTCAACTTTTTACCATCGAGTTTTCCACAAAATACCAAAGAAATACTCGGATTTTGAGAAAATTTGAGAAATCTGCATTTTTATGCCTCGTGCCTTAATACGTGATATGGCATATTTGGTCCTCAAGGGACATTCGTCATGGTACCTCATATGATGAATTTGGTATAAAACGGATTTTTTTTCGATACGTGATATGACGGATTTGGTCTCTTAGGGACATGTTTTGAAATACGTCATATCGCGTATTTACGTGAAAAGAGGTTAATTCAAAGCACATACATAAGTATGTAAAAGGTTCGCATTTATTTTCTCCCCAGTAAGTTTTCACTGCCCGCGCGGAGACAAATTCAGATGCTAGTTTTCAGTCACTTTACTCTTTCAAGCAATTAAGTACCCAACTTCTTCTTCCTGGTGAATCTTGAGCTTAATCAATGTTTTTTATAGTTGGTGACATCATACTACGTCGCTTAGACCGTTTTTTGTATATGGCAAAATTTGTGCTCGTCCGTAGTCATACAGTTTTTCGGATGCATCAAAATTTTTCAGACTTTTAAAAAATGTTGAAGTGCTGTAGAACTAAACTTTTTATCAGTGTTCTATGATCGACCTATGGTATTGAACTACTTATGGTAAAATTTTCAAAATTAACAGGTTCAGAAATAGTACCTGAATTTTTCTCCGCGCGGGCAGTGAAAACTTACTGGGAAGAAAATAAATGCGAACCCTTTACATATTTACTTATCTGTGTTTTGAATTAAGAGGACTGAGCAAAGTTAATAATTTTTTAAATCACTGACATTTCAACAATCTTAGATGAATATTCATCGTTTTTGTTGAAAAATGATCTGAATGAGTTGTATTTTCAGATCCATTGAGAATTATTAATTTTTTCGAACGTCAAAAAATTGAATGCATCAAGGACAAAGGTCACAAGATCAAGGCTCACAGCCCCACAAATGGGGTATCATGAGAAAGGTCTTGATGAGAGGATTCAGAATATATATACTTTGTTGGGTCTGGGACCACCCCCTGATTATTTAGAGGCCGGTGAACATTTTTGAGTTTTAGTTTTGCAGATACATAGACGTTAACACAGGAGCAGATTGAGAGCTAACATGGCACTAGATCGAGAAAAACTCAATAATGCTGATCGGTCTCTAAATAATCAGAGGGTGGTCCCAGACCCCATAAAGTATATATATTCTAAATCCTCTTGCCAAGACCTTTCCAACCATACCCCATTTATGGGGCTATGTGAGATTTGACCTTGCGACCTTTGCCGTTTGCTAATTAAATTTTTTTAACTTTAAAACAACCGCAAGTTTGAGAATGTAACTCATTCAGTTCATTTTTCGAAAACAATGAATAAAATTCATCCACAATTGATGAAATGCCGGTTGTTTAAAAAATAAAAACTAGGACCTAGGTCACAATAAAATTTTGAGCGCCACACTCACTGGCTCTACAGACCTGGTTTTGGTCTCAAAATAAGCTTCAGAAAATTCTTCTTCTAATCCCGGCCATAAACATTTTTTTAAAGTTGGTCGAAATGCATATTAATTTTTTTGAAAACTTTGATACATTACTTCAAACATTTTCAGCCTTAACTTATAGCCGGGAGTAGACGAAGAACATTCTGGAGCTTTTTTTAGACCAAAACCAAATCGGTAGCGTATGACCCTCAAAACTTTCTTGTGAATACGTTGCATAACATGCAGCGGTATGGACGGATAGGTGGCGTCGCATATTTCCCCTGCGGGCTTAAACAAAATAACGCTAAAAAATTATTTCCTGAAATAATTGATTTGCACTGAAATGGTAACAAACTTCTTTCAAAGGTTTTGGGGTGATGTAAGACTTTGATGAATTTAGGGTTTTTTAAGCTTGTACATGCTTAGAATAATTATATATGCCACTGAAACTCTTAAACGTTGAGAGCAACTGTCGTTTTTTGTAAAATCGCAGAACAGGTTTTTGAGAAGTTTGACACCTAATAACTTCCTTGGTCGGTGGTTCCCGACGGACTTTTTTATGGTGCCTATAGAACTCCACTATGACTATCAGGAACCGGAAGAACTAGGTCAGGAAGTCCCGACCGAATGCGCCACACCCCCTCAAAGTTGCCCCAAAACCCATGTTTTTTGGCATATAAAAGGGTATATTTTGGTCAGATATTTTTTTAAGTCCACAAAATTTTGCACCTAAAGTCCATATGAGTTGCTGATTGCAAAAATATAAAAAAATTTGGACCACACCCCCTGGGGGGCCAACCACCCCCACAGGGGGTGTGGTCCCCAAATTTTTTAAAAAGTGTTTTCCCTGCCTCCCATGAATTACAAATATGTATACATTTACATAGTTACGCCCCCTAGGACTTTTGGGACTTGACCTGGCCTAATATTACAATGTGCGTTGGTCGCTAATGTTGCACTAGTGGTACAAACTAATTCCTGATTTTTAAACTATATTTTTCCGTTTCTATTGCACCATTGGTGCAAGAATCTATGAGAGTGATAATCTATTTTGTCGCCTTATTCCGTACCTTTGGTGGAAAGTTATATGCAAATCATTATGACAGGGTGAGCTACTTCTAACGTTACTACGGTTTATTTAAATATGAAGATTTTAATTTTGACCGCACTTAGCTGCAGAGCTGTAAAATTTATAGCGTGGATAGATTGAATCAAGCTAATCACATCAATCAAATGTGACATTTTGCGGGAGAAAACGTAAGAAAGGTTCTGGATTTTATCAACACATTTTGGAAATGGTAGAATGATTTACCAATAGAGTTGATCGATCCGATCCGAAAATATCCGATCGATTACATCGGATAATCATCGCATCCCAAAAAACAATTTCCGAGCACCGTCGGATCCGAAGGGATAAGTCCTTTTATTCATTTATGAATCTTCACTTCTACGAAGTATGACATCAATTGGATTTTGAAATTGCAAATTTCCACTTTTTACCCCAATCCTCGTATGTACATGATCAGGTTCATTCAAATATATACATAAATACATACATGCAAGCATGCACACGATCAGCTATGTATTCCGCTATGCATACATACATAGCTGATCGTGTGACAAGCATGTAAATACGTACATATGTACATACATACATAAATATATCTATATATAAACTAATTTATGGATATGTATCAAGTTCAAAGCTATAAAGCTTCATTATATTTTTATTCCTGAAGATAATTCCTAAACAATGCTACATGAATATTTATGAAATGTAGGTATTTATGTTTGAGGCACTTAAATACTAGAATCTAACATGGGTACGATACACTGAGCAAGTATTTAGCAGATTACATACATGGCTAGTAGCCATTGGCTACCCTGCCCAGGATCGCAGAAATTATTGTAATTAGGATAAAAACTTTTAAAATCAGGCCCACATTATTGCTATAAAACTTTAATTTGATATTGCACAAGAAATAATGGATTTAATTAGGTCAACCAGAGAATAAAATGATATTCGTGTGCATATGTACTTAATCTATATGTAAAAATACATGTTTCGTCCTACGAAGTTTGTTTTCCCAACCAGTCCTAGCTTAGCAAAGTATTTGACAAAAAACACCTCGTAATTTCTACAAAGTACCAAATTAGCTTACAAAATGTGTAAAAACTGGCGTTTCTCTAAAGAAACTAGAAAGGTAGACCGATCATCGCTTTTCCAACTTCACCAGAAACGAGGATTAAAATTAGTATGCGAATTATTACAAGACTGAACTTCGGCGTGAAGAATATTAAATTTATGAAGGACACAATGTGGGTCGATGTCTAGCCAGACGAGGAGAAGATCTAGCAACCAACAGCTGATGGGCAACATTTTGATCAAGTTGAGCAGACCAAATTCCAAAATTTTGTTAACTGACGGGTAGTTACAGAGACTTCCAAGAACTGGAAGTAAAATCATATTGGAATACTTTAAATCGTGAAGTATTCGAAATGCAATTCTATAATTAATGTTTCATGCATACATAAGGAACCACTTGCTAGAATTAACCACAAGAAAGTGTTTTCTATGTTGACCTGCAAGAAGTACTGAGGTGAGGGCGTCCCGCTGATAGCGATTTTGACCATTAATTTCTTTGGCGCTATTGGAAATTTTCAATTGAAATTTTTATAATTTGTTCACCTTATAGTCAGCATTATGGGTGTAAAATTTCAATTCGCTAGTGTAAATAGCACCAGAGATATATGCATACGAAAAAATGTTTCTGTTCCAAAGCGTTTCCAAAACTGCATTTTTTCAAATTTCAGAATATTTTTGAAACACTCTAGAATTGTGAATTGTTCATTGAATTTTATGTAGGTGTTATGAAAATTTTTGGCATCTATGGGGCTTTCGTAAATAACTCATAAATCTCCCAAATTTTTTTAAATTCATTCCATACCAGGTGGATTTGTATAAAAAAAGCGTGAGAAAAGTGTTTTTTTGTGTTAAATGGAATTTTATAAATCTCAATAGTTGAAATATTTTCATGTTTATTATTTTTGCAGTTAGAGGAGACATTACTGATGGAAATACAAACAGATTTTGGAGTACAAATATTTAATTTCGTGTTATGGAGTTAGTTGGAAATAATTAGCGACATTTTTAGAGTTTGGGGGCTGCTATAACTTTTACTCTGAAACTCTACACAGTTATATTTCAATCAAAATTTAAACTGTATTGTGTACTACAGACATGGGGTCACATAATTTTCTATTTCCTGATATTTTTAGCTTATCAAAAACTGCTCAATGTGCTTCCATCGGGTAATTTATGTCTGGAACACAAAAAATCATCACTGTTGTACTTTAGGTTTTTTGCAAGGTCTGCTTCTCACACTAGAGAATTGAAATTTTGCACCTATAATGCCAACTCTAGTGTCTATCAATTCGCGAAGTTTCAAGTTGAAATTACCGCCAGTGCCAAAGATATTAATGGTCAAAATCGTTATCAGCGGGACGCTCTACCCTCTGTACATATGTACAAGGGACAAGAAGTATGTACTTCCAGCCACCATACTGGATAGGGCGTGTTAAATTATGGCTGATAAATAAATCACATTGTTTCCAATTTTTAAGTTCAGAAAAGAACCGTATGTATATTTCCTATAAATTTTCACCCTAAAGCCTAGTATTCACCTTAGTTTTTTCGGCCGAAAAAATTTTAACGGGGATATTTCGACGGGAGAATTAAGATTGGGGCGAAAGAAAACCAAAACACTTCCCTGAATAATTTCTGCCTGTAAATGCCACGGTATTCACCTTTCGGAAATTTTCAGCAGACACGATCCCAGCTGGGAATTAAACCATTTAATTACTTTAATTATAAACACATTGATTAAAACGTTTAATAAACGATTTTTAAAACTAATTGGCCGAAAACGATTTTCAGGCGAAAGATTTTCCTGCTCACTTCAGCCGAAAAAACACCAACTACATTTCGGTCTGGCAAAAAAACGTCCAAAGTTTTTACCGGAAATATTTTCCGAGGTGAATACCGTGAGGGGAAATGGTGGTGAAATTTTTTCACTTTTCACCCGATAAGTGTGGTTTCACGTGAAAAACACAAGGTGAATACTTAGCCTAATATTGTATTAAACTGTGCCACTCTTTGAATAAAAATTATGCTTAGTTTACCCAAAATTGAGTAAAAAAAGATAGGATGACACAACAATCGATTAACGGTTTGATAAATTTTACCAAATTGTTGCGTCATCACATTTTGTGCTCAACGTTCGATAAATTTAGCACAACTTTAATTTAGGGCAAATATATTTGTTTTTGTGTCCTCAATTACAAACACAAATAATTTGGTACCTGATATCCTTGGCTGAAATTCCACAATTGGATTTATCATGGGACAAATTTGTCCGCTTCGAAAAGCAATTACGAAGCTCGTCGGTATGAAAGCGGGCAAGAGACAGACTATGTAAAACATTGTGAAAATCCGAATCATGTCGTTACTTCCGGGACAATTTATTTCGAAAAGTAGCCTATGAATCAAGAAAATTAATATACTCATCATATACGCAATCACGAGAAGTGATAACAATTTCAGAGTTCCACGTTTCCAGGCGGAATTTTCGACTAAACTAAGTTTCCTCTCGGCCACCGAGAATTCCCACGGGAGGATTGAGACACGTCCATAAACGGAGAAATATTTTCCCAAAATTTCCCACAATACGGGTGAAAGTAGATCAGTTTTGGAGGACATGAATGATTTATGGCGTATGACGAGTTTTTGACTGTCTTTAGGGAGACGCAAATTTTTATACATTTTCTAAGTTTGCTCTGTATTTTGTAGAGATCGAGGTGTTGTTTTGTCTAAGACTTTGCTAAACTGCGACTGGTTGGGAAAACAAGGTTCGTAGGACGAGAAGTTTGCCTTAAAATGCATTTTTACATATCGATTAAGTACATATGCATGCGAAGAGAATTTTCATTTCTGATTGACCTAATTAAATTTCTTAATTCTTATGCAATATCCCAGTAAACATTGGAATCATGTGAACATGTTTTGGAAAGTTTTAATCCAAATTGCTTGCAAAGCTTTTTGCACTCTTTGGTAGGGTAAGTAGCTAACGTGATGAGTGTGCGTACCCTATGTTAGTTTACATTATTTATAGAAGTGCCTCAAAAATACATTTCATACATTTTGCTTGGGCAAAAAATGGATTGCTTGCAAATTTTAATGCTGCTAAAATTGTAGCTTTTGGTTAGAATAAAATAAACTTTGCTTGGGCGCCTTAAATTGGACCCTATAAAATCAAGTTAAAAAATAGGAATCAAATATCTCTAAGCTATATCTCCCATTTCAAAAAGAACTTTTGGCAGTTCAATTTCAGAAATTCAATTTGTGAGCTAATTTCCGCTCGCTTTTTTCTCCACAGGGGAAAACAAAATCAGGTGTGTGAACTTGTTCGCTAAATATTTCTCTTCAAAGGGCCATTTAACGGGGTGATAGGTGTCACGAGATTTCTACTTTTTGTCTTAATTGTTTAATAAAAATCGCTCGACAATCAAGCTATCGCTTGAAAAACGGTTCAATTGCAAGTTGTTCTACAGAATACTTATATGTGACTGTCTCCATGAAAAGGGACCTTATTCACCAAATATCTACTTTAGCGACTTAAATTTCTTAGGATAGTTCTTGCCTCAGGCTTTAATTTGCGATTTATTTCAGCTCAATCTGTCAACTACAAGTAAAGTATTTAAATTCAAAGTGGTGCATCGACAATATGGCAAAACCACCTTTAGGCGAAAATTTTTATACTGATTAAATTTAGAACAATGTTTTAAAATTTAATATTGTAGCTCATCATATGACGCTAATATTAGATTTGCATAGGCCAATACAAGCCTGAATGACCTTAAGTTTTAAATTTGAGGTTTATCGCCCGAGGTTAAGTGTCAAGGTCACGTTAAGGTCCTGAAAAAGGTTAAGGCGCAAATTTTGTATTTTGCTTAGGTAAAGCAAGCCTGTACAACCTTAAATTTTAAATTTGAGGTGGAATGCTTAACATTAATGTTTATTTCGCCAATTCAGCTTTCTGACGAAATGGGTTTCGCTGAAAGTTTTCTGTTTTGGTATTTTGTAGTTTGTAGAAAATGAGCAAAGTATGAGTAAGGTCCCTTTTCATGGAGACAGTCACATATTGCAATACTTTTATGCGTATAACTCAGTTTTGGCATCAATTTTCCTTGCCTCATACCAATCTACATATTTTTTTGTACGTACGCATGTACATATTGTTTAGAATTTGGTATTTAAAAATTCTTAATTTGACAAACGCTTGTGTTGGATGTGACTCGCAATATTTAGCCAACCCTGCAGTGGGGAGGAATTCAATTATAATTTGAGCAAGGCGGAAGCATAGCGTTTTGAATTAAAATTTATGCTACCGCCTTGCGCAAATTACAATTGAATTCCTCCCCTGGTTCCTATGGATGTGAATATTAACAGAAACTGTAAATGCAATAAATAAATGTAATGTTCTGTAACTGCGAATATTAAAAATAAAAGAAATTGAGTACTACATAAAAAAGAGACGATTTGGCAAATTGCTTTATACCAAATTCGATTCATTGCGAAAATATACAGCTTTTGCGTATCCGTAGTCTTATTTCAGTCTCTCATGTGTCCAACGTATGTCCACATTCTTCATCATGTGGTGATTGTGAATGCAATAGTCCTGACATCGAACAAGATACAACACAATAATTTATAACTTGATGCATATGTATCTTGTCCTTTGGTCAAGTATCTTAGTCTACTCCGCAAATGGATGATCATTTACTGATTTAATGATTTACTATAGTTTATTCATGTGTCGCGAATCATAAGATACACTGCTTTTCAGATCAAGACACATACATACATATAATACAATCTTTACTACATATTCATAACTTGCATACTTTACTATAATTAATTAACTATTAATTGAATTTGATACAAAATCTCGGGCTTTTGATTTAAAGAGACCAAAGGATGTGTTACAAAGATACCAGTCTTTTGGTTGCGTGTTCCATATACTGTAACGTCTGAATTGTGTGGAACGCTTGAAAGCCTCAGTTCTGGCTCGGATCACATAAGTTTGGTCGCTTAAAATTAAGGGATCTCTCAGAAAACACAATTTATCATTCTTAAATAATTTATACGCATTCTTGAGTAGTACATATTTGGACCTCTGCTACAGCTTGTGGTCATTTCTAATTTTTACCATGTCAATATTCCTCCTTAAAGTTTTCAGCGAGCAATTACGAGAAGATCGTAATTTAGCTAACTTGTGAAAGTTGAAAAAAATTAAAGTTATCAATTACATTTTGGATTTTGCTGAGGAATACTGCACGGTTCAAATGTTAATGCAGTAATCAATGACTGAATGTACATGTGTATTGGTTAGTGCACGCATTGCTTGTTCACTTATGGTACGTTTAAGGCATATAACATTTTGATACCTGATTCGTGTGTGAATTACTGCAGAATAATGTAAGGAAATAAAAGACATTACGCCCGTACAATATAATAACCGAGAGACAATTTAATAAATTGCTTCCCAAATTTGAGTCATTATTAGTCATTACTTAAATCTAAAATTTTTCAGTAAAATCTATCAATATGCAGAACTATTTAAAACGTTAATAATAAGTTCATCGTGTAATACGCAATATTCCAAATGACCGCAACCATCCAAGACGTACTTAAAGTCCCAAAAGGTCCAATCTTAATTCCCACAGTATTCATCGAATTAAGCATGCGCATTTCATACTTTGTGAAACATTTCCTCTTCAAACACCTCAAACAAGTGACCGACTTCTCAAATACCTGCGTCGACTCGGGGAGAATCGTCACCACCATGACAAATCCGCCAAAGCTGGTCGCCGGAAATAAGACATACAACGCGAGAGACACCCCCCGGGTAACCGAATGGTTAAATAATTCGCAAAAATTATTAAGCTCACGCCACAGAAAATTAGTGGCGCGACGGCAAAAGAGCTAAAATTTTGGTTGCAGACCCGGTTCCAAATTTGCAATTCTTTATACAGTCTGATCACCTTAAGTTGAGAAGTGGTCCACTTTTCGGTTGCTTTTACGCATCTGATGAGAATTTGAGTTGACGCAGTTAACACGATTAGCGCCACAATAGATAGGCCGCATATCGCTTTTGCAACTTCGCCACAAACGAGTATCGAAATTCCTATGCGAATTAGTGTGATTAACATAAAACTGAATTTCGGAACGTGAAGAATGTGTAATTTATTAAGGACATGAAGCGGGTCTATATTCAGCCAGACGAGGAGAAGACTTAGAAGTGAAGAGATGAGGGGAGAGATTTTGATGAAGTTTAAGAGACCAAATTTCAAGCTTTTATTAACTGACGGGTAGTACCAGAGTCTCCCAAGGTCTGGAAGTATTAAAGTAAAATCATATTGGAATGCTTGAAATCGTAGATAATCGAAATTCAATTCTCGAATTAGTGTTTCAGATGTGCATAACTAAGAACGTGCAAGTATTAGCTACAAGATGGTGATTTCTTGAAGGTATGTATTTTGACCTGCATAAGTCCCGGCACTAGATGACAGATAAATAAATTACATGGTGATTTGACAGAATTTGACAATTCAGAAGGTACAATAGTGTATATCCTAATAAGCATTGCTCACTCGTATTGTGCTATATATTTATTTTGTCTCTTCCTAATTAGGTAGGGATATATAATTTACTACCTGCTATCCTTGGCTGAAATTCCACAATTGGATTGACCATCGGACAAATTTGTCTGCCCCGAAAAGCGATTACAAAGCTCGTCGGTATGAAAGCGGGCAAGACACAGACGGTGTAAAACATGATGAAAATCCGTATCATTTCGTAACTTCCGGGACAACTTATTTCGAAAAGTAGCCCGTGAATCAGGAGGATTAGTACAATCATCGTATACGCAATCATGACAATTGATGGCAATTTCATAATGCCACGTTTCCAGGCGGAATTTTCGACTAAATTCAGTTTCCTTTCAGTCACCGAAAATTCCCATGGGAGGACTGAGAATCGCCCATAAACGGAGAAATATGTTTCCAAAATTTCCCACAATACGGGTGAAAGTAAATCAGTTTTTGAGGACAGGAATGATTTGTGGAGTATCGCGAGTTTTCGACTTTCTGTAGTGAGACGCAGGTTTTTAGACATTTTGTAAGCTTGTCTTGTATTTTGTTACGAGGTGTTGTTTTGTCTCTGCTAAACTGCGACTGGTTAGGAAAATAAGGTTCGGAAGAAGAGAGGTTGACCTCAAAATGCATTTTTACATATCGATTATTAAGTACATATGCATACGAATAGCATTTTCTTCTCTGGTTGACCTAATTAAATTTGTTAATTCCTTTGCAGTATCCCATTAAGTACAAAAATCATGCGAACATGTTTTTGGAAGTTTTAACCCTAATTGCATACACTAATTTCTGCAGTGTTGGGTAGGCTGGCTAACTTGCTGAGTGTGCGTACATACCCCATATTGGCTTCAATTATTTACATACGTGTCTCAAGTACAGTGTGTGCGCAACAAAAAGGCAGGTAGTGCCTATTTGCTGATTAGGGCGAAATGAGACACAAATTCTGGGGTACAATTAAAGCGAGCGTTATTTATTACGTACGCGTTTTTGATATTTTTTCTAGATATGTATGACCCTTAACACCTTATTGATTTATTTAAAGTGTGTAAAATTATTGTGCTTATTTACATATGTATTTATTAAATACATTTTTATGGAGGGGAAATTTACACATATCGAGGCTTTCTGCATATATCGTGCCCACCCACAGATAAACCAACAAATCGATAGGTCGCCAGGTTAGCTTCCATATTTTGCAAGTTCCTCTTATGATCCTCAAACAGAGAAGTGCAGTCCGCCACATACTTATTAAATTTGTTATCGGTTATCGCCAATTTGGTCAACATTTGATTGTATGCCCTCCATTTGGGTCTCCATTGTCAGCTATGATAGCCTTATGATTCTTTTCCCCAAAGTAAAACAGTTTCATGAACTTCATCAAAAATTGTTGATTGATTGATTGATTGATGATTTATTCAGGTGTCTAGCAAGTTCAAATTTGCATACCATGCTCTTCCACAAGTGACATAAAAGATAAACATTTTATAACTAACTCCTCAAACCGACTAAAACGCCAGCAATAAGTTGATCGTATAGTACAAAATATTCCATACAATTCCCAGCATCCAAGAATTACTTGCCGTTCCGAAAGGTCCAATCTTAATGCCAACCTTGTTTAACGAATAGAACAATCTTCTTTCATACTTAGAAAAACATTTCCGTTTCAAACACCCGAGAAACTTTTTAGATTTTTAGAAAACCTGCGTCGCCTGAGCAAAATCGTCACCACAATTACAAACCCAACCAAGCTGGTTACCGGAAATAGCATATACAGCGCGAGAGGGATCGTCCCTGGTAGCCTTATGGTAAAATAACTAGCTAAAATTATGATACTCATGCCAAACAAAATTAGCGGTGGGACAGCAAAATAACAAAAGTTTTGGTTGTACATAGCATTCCAACGCTGCAATTCCTTGTATACTTTCATTACTTTAATCGGTCCAGCAGACAACTTTTCAATTACTTTTCTACACCGCGTCAATATCTGAAGTGATGCAACCAATACGATTGGCGCCAGGATTGCTAGATAACCAATCGATTTGATTAGTTCTAACACTACGTGAGTTAAAACAGCTAGTCTGAGCGCTATGAGGGGTATTTTGAGATTGGACGTTACGGAATTGTTTTCCATATGGCTGAGGACATAAAGCGGGTCTACGTCGGACCAGACGACCACAGGAATGAGTACGAATGGGATGAATGGAGAGATCTTTATAAAGTTGAGAAGACCAAACTCCATGATTTGGTTGACTGGTGCATAGTATCGGACTCTCCCCAAAGCTGCAAATTAGTGAAAAAATTATATTGCATTTGATAAGCATTTCCTAGGTTTTTAAACTTTGCACCGAAATCTCTGAAAGTATCGAACATGTGCTTAATTATTTAAATTCCCACTTCTGAGTTAAATACACTCACAGAAAAATCGACACCGAGTTGACACCATACCGGTGTCTATATATGACTCTACCGGTTTGGTGTCAAATTGACACGGCGCGGTGTCAATTCTGTTGCACACCGCTGCGGTGTCAACCCAACATCCCGTTGTGACAATACCAACACCGCGAATGGAAAAGAGGTTGTGCTCAGTTATGTTGACTCGACACTGCTAGGTAACGAAATATGTGTATTTTAATATATGCATGTCACCACTCGGTGACATATCGTCCCCCGATTGTGACAACTGAAGTGCAAGTTTTTGTAACAAATATTTTATTTTACATTCAATAATATTAGCACTTAAAAAATTAATCAAACATATTCACAAGTAACAAATTATTACAGTCGCACAAATTAAATAGTAAGTTTTGCTTCATACCTTATGCAGTTTTACAGAAAAAGCTTATGTCTTTAACACGGTGATGGTCTAAAATATGAGTAAATTTTTCAGTTAAATTTACTTTGAAACAAGGTATTTCATAATAATTAAATAGGTTGCCGGTTGGACAAATCTTTATTCGTCACTTTTGGCTCCCTCGTTGGGTCCAGCGTCGAATTTTAGCTGTATTGGAAACAATAAGTTTTCAAAATAAATATACACAGTAAAATAATTTTAGTTAAATAAGGGAAAATTAATATGTTACAGATTTTAACTCACCTGAGTCAAGATATTGGAAGTAGTCTTTAAATATACTAAAAAACAATTTTTTCCCTCGAAATCAATTGAACACAATAATTATTTTAACCATTTTGTTGACGTTTTTGTGGAGGAAGAAAAACGGCCGCGAAGCAGAACCCTGATAACACGAGGAAGAGACTGACACAATTGTGTGTTGAGTCGAAGTCTTGCTTACTGCGGTAACATCGCATCGTATCAAATCGACACCATTGCAGGAATATCCCTGATACCAGTAGCGTGTCAACGGGTTATTTTTGCTCAGTGTCATTTTTACACATCGGTTTGACACTATTTAGTGGAATTGAGGTTGATACCGACGGTTGGTTTCAACGAAATTCTTGGTTTTGTTACCAAGTTGCTAAGAGTGTAGGGATTCGCTAGCAGGAAAAAAGTGGTTTCATCCGTGGGATGCGAACCCACGGTATTCTGTTTTCATCAAGGTAGCTATGACCACTGGGCTATATTGACAAACGTGCCATCCCAAGCGATATATTCGAATTTGTTTTTCGAGACAATTCTGTGAATTTCTATTTCGCAACGAACCGTTGTTTTCGAACTACCGACTTAATGAAGAATAATGTTACGAAGTTGAAATGTTCTTTCAAAACCTTGTATATAAATGCAACATTAATTACCAATTACCTGATATTGCTGGTTGAAACTGTGTAATCAGATTGATTATTGGATTTATTTGCTCTCCACGAAAAGCGATTATGAAACTCATCGATATGAAAGCTGGGAAGAGACACACGACGTAAAACATCGTGAATGTCCGTACAGTGTCGTGAGTGTCTTGTCGATTTGTTATGTTAACCCCTTTGTGACCGAAATAATTGAAATTTGCTTTCCTTTGGGGACCAGAATTTTATCAGTTAGTTGTTGCTACATAACCAATTTAATTTTACCAATAGTGTAGCTACGTCACCAAAATGATTTTAAAGTAAGCGTAGTTACGTCACCGATTTCACAGTGGGTGTGCAAACCATAAAGGACCGAATTTATTTCGGCAACTTTTGATGATTTTATTTAACATTAAGCATTTATTTATGCATATTAGTAAAAATTATCTGCAGTTCATTACAATAATATTAAGTTATTGATTCATACATTTTTATAGTTTAGCAAGGTCCAAGTGGTTTTCACTGATCTTGACCGGAGTTAGTTAGTTCATGCTCAGAAATAAGCGGACCCGTATTTTTTCGTTTTCTAAAATGGACATGTTTTCGCCCGTGGTGGAATTTAAAAAATCCGCCAAAGTCAGGATTTTTAAAACGCTGTAACCTTTCGAATTTTAATCCGATTTCAAAAATTAAACACAATTTTTGCTCAGAATTACTACCCTGAAAATATAAAACCTACAGTGCAGACTTGATATAGCCCGAGTCAGGCCAAGTTGTGCTTATCACTCAATCCGACTTTTTGCATGAAATTTTATCGCAAATGCATATCAATAAATTAAAAAATTAAATTTGATTTTTCCAAATTAAATTCATATTCTTCTATTAGTAACAATTACCATCCTGTGTAACAAGTTTCAGCTTAGATCCGAAGATTACAAAAAAAAGTATGGGTTACCCAATAGGGTGTCTCTCTATGGGAAAATTGTACCTTTTTAATTAATATTCTTCTATTACCAACTTTTCTACCAAACTTCAGCTCGATTTGATCAATTTTAAAAATCGGTATGGGTCACCCCCTCGGGTCCCTCCAGACGAAAATTTTTGAAATTTTACTTTGTATTCCTTCATTATAAACCATTAGCAACCTCTATGCCAAATTTCAGCTTTCTAACACAATTTTGAAATTTTGGTGCGTAATACCCCACCCACTCCGATGACCCCCACCGGTCAACCACTTGACCTATTTCACCCATCTTCGAACTCAACTCCTCATTTGACCCATACTATATGTGTGCAAAATTTCAAGTCGATAGGATTAGTTTTACGGCAGTTATCGCAAACCAGACAGACAGACAGACGGACAGACAGTCGGACATGACGGGTACATAAGCCCTGACTCGGGATAAAAAATCAATTTAAAAAAACTTTTAATTTTCAAAAAATTATCGTTTTTTGCTTCTTTAAAAATTAAGTTTATTTTAAATTCCGCCACGGGCGAAAACATGTCTATTCTAGAAAACTCCAAAATACGCTTATTTCTGAGCGTGAACAATTTAAAATTAGTCTTACAATGCATTGCAGCGAACTACAGTTGTAGTTTTTGCAGATATATAGTTTTTGGTAATGTGCATAAATAAATGGTTCGTGTTAAAATTTTGTAAAATAAAATTTTGACTTATATGCATGTGTGTATTTGGTCTTGAAAATTTGTCCGCAGTACACAAATGTGTGTAGTTGGTCCCCAACGTAACGGGGAAATAGTACACAAATATGTGTACTTGGTCCTCTACGGAAAGAAAAAAACTACACAAATATGTGTAGTTGGTCCCCAACGTAACTACAAAATAGTACACAAATGTGTGTACTTGGTCCTTAACGGAAAGCAAAAAAGTACACATATTTGTGTACTTGGTCCCCAAGGGAAAGCAAAAAACTACACAAATATGTGTAGTTGGTCCCTAACGGGTTAAAGAGTAACTTATAGATTAGGAGGCTGAATGTAGTCAAAGTATAAGCGATCAAGAGAAGTGATGACAATTTCATAATTCCGCGTTTCCAGAAGGAAAGTTTTACTAAGGATAACTTCCTTTCAGTCGCTGAGAAATCCCAAGGAAGGATTGAAACGCGTCGGAAAATAGACACATACTCGCCCAAAATTTCCCACAATCTGGGTGAAAGTAGATCAGTTTCAGAGTGTTGGAAGGATTTGAATATATTGTTAGCTACTAAAGAATAGTGGAAATATAGCACGTGCCAAGGTTTCATTTTGATCGGGATTTGGAATTTTTTAGACACTTTGTATAGCAATGCGGGGCTGATTGTAGGTAGCATCGAAAATATTTATCTAGAATATGACGGAAGAAGGCTTACGAGTGTTAAATTTGGAATTTGATAGTTGGAATGTTAATTTGATTTTGGAATTTTTGAAGGCAGGATTCGATTTTGAATCAAATTATAAACCCACGAACTATATATTTATTAACTATGCACATGCACCCATAGACACTTTGCCAATTTACATACGTAAAAAGAGGAAAAATTTGGTAGCATGACGTGTTCGGTAAAAATTGATCTAACCAGGTTCTGGAATATGTATGTCAACCGGGTCAAATAATATTTCGTATTAAGTATGCATTTTGAAAATAGTTTTAACATTGTTCAATTGTTCATGTCCAAATAATTTAAAAATTAAATGCCTCCTATTATATAGAATCAAAGTAATACATACCTGTATTTATAAATTTCAAATTATTCAGCATTAGCATTTAATCCCCGAATTAAAAGTACTTGTATTTAACAAACACATGTATGCACAGGTTTGGCCAAGATACTTTATACTTACTTGTCTTGCAGATTAAAGATTTTTTGTTTTATTATTTAGTAATGTTAGGTATGTATGTAGGTAATTCAAAAAATAAAAATTTTGCAAAGGATCGTCAAACATGAATCAGGATAAATGTCAATGTCATATTATACATATGTATATCAAGCCACGATACCTACGTATATTTATAGGACAATGCAACTAGATATGTAGATATCTACATAAATAGGTTAATCATAAATAAATATACAAACATGTACATAAATAAATAACGATTCCGAGAAATTCGATTTTTTCACGAATTTCGAAACAACAAATGCAGCATTTGTTTCTATTTTGCATCAAGTCGATTAACTAAATAGATATGTGACCGAACTCTGATCAAATAGTTAAACCATTCAAGCGAGCATAAATTTATAAATATCTATCTATGCAGAAGTATTTAAAACGTTAACAATAAATTCAAAGTGTACTACACAATGTTCCAAATAACTGCTACCATCCAAGACGTACTTAAAGTCCCAAAAGGTCCAATCTTAATTCCCACAGTATTCAGCGAATTGAGCATGCGCTTTTCATACTTTGTAAAACATTTTCTCTCCAAGCCCCTCAAACAATTAACCGATTTCTCAAAAACCTGCGTCGCCTTGGGAAGAATCGTCACCACCATGACAAACCCGACAAAGCTGGTCGCCGGAAATAAGCCATACAACGCGAGAGACACCCTCCCGGGTAACCTAATGGTTAAATAATTCGCCAAAATTATTAAGCTCACCCCACAGAAAATTAGCGGCGCGACGGCGAAATAGCTAAAATTTTGGTTGCAAATCTCATTCCAAAGTTGTAATTCTTTATACAGTTTCATCACCTTAAGTTTCTCAACTTTGGTCTGGTTTTCGGTTACTTTTATGCACCTGGTGAGAATTTGAGTTGAGGCTGTTAGCACGATGAGAGCCACGATGGATAGGCCGTTCATCGCTTTTACAACTTCGCCACCGACGAGCATCAAAATCATTACCCATCATTAATCAGATTTTCTTCCGAAAATTTGGATATTCCCCTATACAACGCATTGTTAAATTTTTGATTTTCCAGTTTTTCGAGTTTTATTAAAACTCCTGAATTTCTCCTCCCACGTCATGACCACAACATACTTATTAAGTCTCCAATTTAATGTGTTTTCTTATTTTTCGCAATTACATATACGTATAAATTTAGTACCTACATAATATCCTTGGCTGACATTCCGTGATTGGATTGACCATCGGACAAATTTGTCCGCCTCGAAAAGCGATTAATAAGCTCGTCGGGATGAAAGCGGGCAAGAGACAGACGGTGTAAAACATGATACAATATATATCATGTATCATGTCGTAACTTCCGGAACAATTTGTTTCGAAAAGTAGCCTATGAATCAAGAGGATTAATATACTCATCATATACGCAATCACGAGAAGTGATAACAATTTCAGAGTTCCATGTTTCCAGGCGGAATTTCCAACTAAATTCCGTTTCCTCTCGGCCACCGAGAATTCCCACGGGAAAACGGAGACACGTCCATAAACGGAGAAATATTTTCCCAAAATTTCCCACAATACGGGTGAAAGTAGATCAGTTTTTGAGGACAGGAATGATTTGTGGAGTATGACGAGTTTTCCGCTTTTTTTAGAGAGAGGCAAATTTTTAGACATTTTCTAAGTTGGTTTTGAATTTTTTTAAGAGGAAACCAGGTCTTGTTTTGTCTAAGACTTTGCTAAACTGCGACTTGTTGGGAAAACGAGGTTCATAAATTGACCTTAAAATGCATTTATATCTATTATTAAATAAGTATGTACATACATACATATCCATGCGAAGATAATTTTCTTCTCCTGTCGAACTAATTAAATTTCTTAGGTAATTCTTATACAATATCCAATTAAGGAAGGGAACCTCACTAATTGCCACACACGATCTCGATGGCCTTTGGATATGTTGTAGCATCCCATGAGTAAAGAAGAACCAACCAAGTGGTTTGATGCCATGGCCACATTTGTGCCCGCCAAACCCACTTAAATGCGCCATATACATAGATACACGAAAATCGCCATATTTAAACGCTAATTTTAATATTCAAATTTAGCCGCAATTTCAAAATTTTGCACCATTATATTCCCAGGCAATTGTTCTATAATATCCGAGGTTAAGTTATATATATTTTATTTTTTGATTATTTTCGAAAATTTTCTGTTTCCTGAAAAATTAAAATATTAAAAAATATTAATATTAAAAAATTAAAATTAAAATATCAAAAAATCTCAAAATTCTACACCTACATATTTCGGTTATAATGCACCATTGGAACCAAATTATAGAGTTTTATACTTTTTTTGTGCACTTATTCGGCACCATTGGTGCAAAATTATATACATCCTTATTTATATTGCAGGGTGAGCTACTTCTAACGTTACTACGGTTTATTAGCTCGCCCTGCGTAGCATGAGAGCTATTGAATTCCTCTTGTCCGTCTGTCTGTCTGTCTGTGTGTTAACGAGTTTTTTGCATCAATTGATGCGAATTAATAATCCCCTTGATCATTAGTGAATACATTAGGCTCACCATTGGTATCGAACAATCCGTGGCGAAAATGGTGCCAATTAATTGTGCAAATGGATCGAGAAAAGACTACAATTTTGGAATAGGCTGCACCGTTAGTATCGAACATTCGGTTATCCAAAATGATGCGGAACAATTGGGAGACTAGCTGAAAACCGCACCATTGTTGCAGATTAACCGTCACACACGACATGTTCTTTCTGTCTTCCCTTACCCTTGCAATCATGTCAATTTTTTATTCAATATTTCCCCATTTTTTCTATGCCATTAATGCAAAATCTAATCAAAATCGTGTTTCTCTTTTCTCCGCTTATTCTGTACCATCGGTGTGATGAAATCGTCAAACCATTGCAAAGTCCCGAAAAATGATGCGAAATAATTGGGGGAATAGGTGCAACCCGCATCAGTGGGGCATATTATCCCGTAGTAGTCGTCCGCTCGACGGGTAGAGTGGTCAATCCTGTCCCGCTCTTTTTCCGCTTCACGGTAGATGGTATCCTTTCTGCGCTCGGCTCGTCCCGCTGTATCTCTTTATTAGCTCGCCCTGCGTAGCACGGGAGCTATTGAACTCCTCTTGTCCGTCCGTCCGTCTGTCCGTCTGGTTGTTAACGAATTTTTTGCGTCAATTGATGCTAATTAAACAGCCCCTTGACCATTATTGGATACGTTAGGCGCACCATTGGTACTAAACAAACCGAATCAAATTTTTTAACAAGTTAATAGGACCATTGATATCTAACAATCGGGAACACAAAATGATGCGAAATAATTGGACGCAGGGACGCAAAACGCACCAATAATGCAGAATATCCGGGAGAAATGATCATACAATTTTGACATAAATTTTTCAAAATTATCGTTGATCGTTGGTAGGTAATTCTGCACCAGTGATGCACAATTTTTGGACTCTTCTCGATGGATAATAATTATTGATCTATTTTGTTTAATTTTTCTGCACCATTGGTGCATAATTGCAAAAAATTATGTAACTATTTTGTTGCATTTTTCTGCACCTTTGGCGCAAGTTATAACCAAATCATTATTACAGGGTGAGCTACTTCTAACGTTACTACGGTTTGTCCCTCCTGTCCGTCTGTCTGTTAATGAGTTTTTTGCATCAATTGATGCTAATTGAATAGGACCATGTCGAATTTTTAGTAAATTAATAGCACCATTCGTATCGAACATGCGATAACACAAAATGGTGCCAAACAATTGGGAGAATTGATTCAATATGCACCAAAAGTGCAGAATAACCCACAGAAATACATCCCCACGAAAAATGCACAATTTTTGGACTTTCCTCGATGCATAATAATTATTGATCTATTTTGTTTAATTTGTACCAATGGTGCAATATTGCATAAAAATTATTGATCTACTTTGTTGGATTGTTCTGCACCATTGGTGCATAATTGCATAAAAATTATGCACCTATTTTGTTGGATTTTTCTGCACCTTTGGGCAAGTTCTAACCAAATCATTATTAGCTCACCCTGCGTAGCATGAGAGCTCTTGTCCGTCCGTCCGTCTGTCTGTCTGTGTGTTCACGAGTTTTTTGCGTCAATTGATGCTAATTAATAAGTCCCATGACTATTTTAACCCTAATTAGTAGCACAATTGGGATCAAACAATCGTTAACGCAAATGGTGTGAAATAATTGGGGGGATGGATGTGTTCTGCACCAATGGTTAAAATTAATTGAAAGTTCTCGTTAGCCTTGGCAGACCTTAACCTCGAAATCATGTCAAAATTGTGCCCCAATTTTCCCCATTTGGTCTGCACCGTTGGTGCAAAATTATATGAAATTTCTGTTATTCCCCGTTTATTCTGTACTATTGGTGCAAAATTATTTAAAATTATGTAAATATGTATCCATTTTGTTGCTTAATCTGCACCCTTGGTGCAAATTTATATATAAAATTATTATTACAGGGTGAGCTAACACTAATACTAACAGTTACGTACCTCTCACGCCGTTCGATAAGTCACAGCCCTCGATACGTCAAACCGCCTGATATGTCACGTGGTGATATGCACTCTGCGACTTGATAAGCTCTCCTCTTGGTAAGTTGCTCGGCCTCTTGATAAGTTGCTCTCCTCTTGATAAGTTGCTCTCCCTCTTGATAAGTTGCTCTCCTTCTCGAGTAAATAAACCGTAGTAACGTTAGAAGTAGCTCGTCCTGTAATACTTCGGTGACAACATTAGTTGGTACATAAACTTCTGCACCAATGGTGCAAAATAAATCGACAAAAATGCATGATTTTGATGGAATTTTACACCGGTGGTAGAAAATAAACGGATAAAATAGATGCATAATTTTCATGGAGTTTTGCACCAATGGTGGAGAATAATCGGGGAAAATATACCCAGAAATTTGACATGATTTCGACTTTATTAGACCCCTTTCGTGGGGATGTATTTCTGTGGGTTATGCTGCACTCTTGGTGCGTATTTAATCACTTCTCCCAATTGCTTGGCATCATTTTGTGTTATCGCTTGTTCGATACGAATGGTGCTATAAATTTCCTAAAAATTGGCCATGGGCCTATTTAATTAGCATCAATTGATGCAAAAAACTCATTAGCAGACAGACGGACAGACAGACGGACAGGAGGAATTCAATAGCTCTCATGCTACGCAGGACGAGCTAATAATTGGGTATGCAATTCAAAAAACAGCGACCAAGAATTTTTAATAATTTTGGATTATTAAAAATACCGAAGTTTTTAATTTAAAAATACGGATGTTTTTTAATTCACAGGGTTTTCTATTGTTTCTATGTCTGATTAGCCGGACAATAGCTACAAAAACTTAAATTAAATGATGCATTTCTAGAATCTATTTCCTAATATCCATTTTTATACACGAGTGTACGTTTGAGTCATGATTATGTCAAAATTGTGTACCGATTCCACCCACTTAAGTATAATAGGGCGAGCTACTTCTACCGCTACAACGGTTTATTCTAATTCTTTATAATAGCAAGCATTTAAGGCCAATTCTATTTATCTCAGATATACTCATGTTAGCTTACCAACATACCTACAATTATGCTTTGCATTTACTTAACCATTTTTTAAATTCATGCTTAACATGGCAATGTTACATATGTACATATTTTACCCGGTTAACATGCATATGCACATACGTAAGACCCTATTTAACTGGGCGCATTTTTTCGTACAAAAACATGATATGGAATTATCCTCTCCCAAAATGATATTTATATTAGATGATACAAAGCGATTAGAATATGTAGAACATTTCCCACTGCCACGGGTACATAATTATTTCCTAATGTCATTGGTGAAAAACTCCCTTTATAATGTAATCCTGGGTTTGCAGGTTAAAAATTACATGTTCCAACCTCAACTTCAATGTAAACTTACGCCTCGTCAAACTTCCGGGATACTTTATTCTAGATGCTACCAACAGTTAGCCCTACATTGCTCAGCAAAGCTTCTAACAAATTCAATATCCTGACTAAAATGAAACCCTGGAGGTTATTATATTTTCATTATTTTTTGTCAACTACGAATTTATTCAAATCTTTCCTACACTCTGAAACTGATCTAATCTCACCCAGATTATGGGAAATCTTGGACGAGTCTCAATCCTTCCTTGGGATTTCTCGCTAGACGAGAGGAAATTATCAATGGCAAAGCTTACCTTGTGGAAGCGTGGAATTTTGAAATTTGCATCCCTTCTAATGGTCGCTTATACCTTCACTACCTCCATCATCTTGATCCATAAAGTATTATTCAGCGAAACAAATAATCAGGACCCTCGGGACACTGTACGCACATTTATGATGCTCTACGTTGTCTGTCTCTGTCCAGCCTTCGTACCGATGAGTTTTATAATGGCTTTTCGTGGAGAACAGATATGTCCAATAATTAATCAGATTACACAATTTCAACCAACAATATCAGGTAGTTAATAATTAAACCTATGCATGTACAAAGCCAATTTCTAGTTCGGGTTCTTAAGTATTATTAAGTCATTACTTTTAAAAAGTAAGCATCTTTCTCGAAAGTTCCAAAGCAAAGTTTCGTTGCGGAACCCGTGCCGCTCCACTCATTTTTGGCAAATGAGGCATCCTTCACGGGAGTGAGTGAAGGAGAGAGAAGCTGAGCGATGGATTTGAGAACTTTTACAGAGTGATTCCCTATTTAACTTAAAACATTTTGAGGTTTAATAATTAGATACAAAATTTTAACTCGTTAATCTTGGTGATGTTTTTAGAAATTTAAGCCCATAAAAATATTAACGAAATAATACAGTAGAATTCTTCATTAAATTGCAGCTTTAGGAAGAATCCGACACTATGCGCCAGTCAACAAAATCCTGGAATTTGGTCGTCTCAACTTTATAAAGGTTTCTCCATTCATCCCACTCTTACTCCTTCCTGTGGTCGCCTGGTCCGACGTAGGTCCATTTTATGTCCTCAGCCGACATCACAATTTCAAAGCTCCAACTATCAAATTTCTCTTAAAGGCGGTCAGACTTAGTATTTTAACTCAAGTGTCGTGCGAACTACTCAAGTCCCTTTGTTTTCTAGCAGTCCTGGCACCAATCGGTTTGGGTGCAACAATGCAAATAATGGCACGATGTAGCAAAGTTATTGAAAATTTGTCGACCAGTCCAATCCAAGTAATGAAAGTGTATAAGAAATGCAGCGTTGGAATGTCATGTACAACCAAAATTTTTGTTATTTTGCTGCCCCGTCACTAATTCTGTTTGGTATGACTATCATAATCTTAGCCAGCTATTTAACCATCAGGCTGCCTGGAAAGATTCCCTTAGCCCTGTATATGCTATTTCCGGTTACTAGCTTGGTTGGGTTTGTAACTGTGGGGACAATCCTACCACAGGCGACGCAGGTTTTCGAAAAATCTAAAAAATTTCTCGGGTGCTTGAAAGGGAAATGTTTTTCGAAGTATGAGAGAAGATTGCTCAATTCGTTGAATAAGGTTGGAATTAGAATTGGACAATTCGGAACTGCGAGTAATTCTTGGATGTTAGGAATTGTATGGAATATTGTGTATTATACGATTAACTTATTGATAGCGTTTTAGCAGTGTCATCTTGTTTTGCATAGTAGATCTTTTCAAAGTTTAAACTTCATACTTTCACTTTTGCATATCTATGTAGTGAAACACAAGGCATTATAGCTTTACCAATACATGAGTTTCATAGCCATTGCTTTTCGTAGTACTTCAGGTAAATAGTAAAGCAATTTGAACAAATTACAAGATGATACGAATACTAAGGATAAGTGCTGGCTATATACATTGTCTACTCGTATCTGTCATCTCGGCGTAAAGGGTCATACACGAATATAAAAGAAATTGCTTTTACCGTCTTTTTTTTTAAAGTCCAATCTATATTATAATTTCGAAAAGTCCGTCCCGTGAAATTTTCCGTGACATTCCTGCATTCTGATTGGTTGCCGGCATCCTGGCTACACCAATCACAGCACGGATATGATTACGGTTATGATTACTGTTATGATTTCGGTTATGATTTCGGTTATGATTTCGGTTATGATTACGGTTATGATTTCGGTTATGATTTCGGTTATGATTTCGGTTATGGTTTCGGTTATGATTTCGGTTATGATTTTGGTTATGATTTTGGTTATGATTTCGGTTATGATTACGGTTATGATTTCGGTTATGATTTCGGTTATGATTTTGGTTATGGTTTCGGTTATGATTTTGGTTATGATTTCGGTTATGATTACGGTTATGATTTCGGTTATGATGTCGGTTATGATTTCGATTATGGTCACCCAGAAAAAAATTCTTAACAAATTTAACAAAATCCTTAGAAACGTTAAGAAATTCCTAAGGAACGTTAAAAAATTCCCTGAGCAATATAAAAAAATTTCTTCAGCAACGTCAAAAAATTGGCTTGGTAACCTCAAAAAAATTCCTTAGGAACGTTAAAAAATTTCTTTGGCAAAGTTAAAAAAATGCCTTAGCAACGTTGAAAAAATTCCTTAGCAACGTTAAAAAAATTCCTCAGCAACGTTAAAAAATTCCTAAGGAAGCTTAAATCAATCTGAATGAAGGAAGGTCCTGGAAAGTTTAACTGAACAGGCTTTTCGATGTTTTATTATATGTAGATGCTGTTTTACTCTCAAATTCGAATTTGGTTGTAATTGGTACATCGCCGCAGTTATGTCGTGATTTCATAGAATTATTTTGTTGCGTTGTTTTAAAACTTGATGTGGACCGTCTTTAAGACGGGCTTATAGGCTAGTAAGTTATAATTTGAAAGTTGCGGCATGGAATTTACAATAACCAAACGTGGAAAGCCCCTGCTGATTTATGTAGGCTATACATTTATGACAAATATTGCTTTCATGTACTAAGTATTTAAAGTATTTAAAGTGTAAGTATTTAAAGGTAATGGAATAATTCTGAATAAACTGAATACATACAATACATACATACTACGATTACAAAATTTCCCTTATTACCTTTAGGGCAGAATAACACGTTCAATTCTAAACTACAGCAGTATATGTACATTACTGAAAATTTACAAATAAATACTGGTACGCATTAGCATAATTCTACATAATAGCAGTCGTTTAATTCCAACTTTTTAATGCTAACTATTTTTACTTCGAATATGCACATTTTGACCAATATTGGACTACCAACTTATACATTTATTACAATTCTGCTTAGAATTTAAGTATTTTACCATTTTTTAAATTCATGCTTAACATGGTAACATTAGATACATACATATTTGACCCTGTTACCATGCATATGTACATATATACGTACATATGTAAGCACTCATTTGAGGGGACTCATTTTACTGTACAAAGACGTCATGATATGGTATTTTCGTTTCCCAAAGTGATATATATATTTAGTAGGAAGCGATTAGAGTATGTAGAACATTTCCCACTGCCACGGGTACATAATTATTTCCTAGTGCTATTGGGGAATACCTCAGTTTAAAATCTATTCATGGGTTTTAAATTTTTCAAAAATGGCAGGTTCCAACGTGCATAAACTTATAAATCTATGCCTCGTCAAACTCCCGGGATACTGTAAATATTCTCGACGCTACCTACAGCTAGTGCTGCATTGAACTAAAAAGCTTGTAATAAATTCAATATGAAACCCTCGAGGTTGTTAGATTTTTTTGTGTCAACTAAGAATACATTCCAATCTTTTCCACACTCTGAAGCTGATCTACTTTCACCCAGATTATGGGAAATCTTGGGCGAGTATGTTTCCAGTTTCGGACGGGTTGCAATCCTGCCTTGGAATTTCTCGGTAGCCGAGAGGAAATTATCCTTGGTAAAGCTTACCTTGTGCAAGCGTGGAATTTTGAAATTGTCATCACTTCTCTTGATCGCTTATACGTTGGCTACATTCAACCTCTTGGTTTATAAGTTGCTATTGAACATAACAAATCGTCAGGACCCTCGGGACACTTTACGGACATTCATGATGTTTTATGTCGTCTGTCTGTTTCCAACCTTTATACCGATGAGTTTCATAATCGCGTTTCATGGGGAACATATATGCCCAATAATCAATCAGATTACACAATTGCAACCAGCAATATCAGGTAACTACAGTTATGTATGTGTATGTACAAGATTTCGAAAGTAAATTTCAATTGCGGAAAAATATTCTAAAGTAAATAATAAATTCGAATATAAGATCGCTATGGGTAATGCAAGTTAAATATTTTTGAGGTTAAATAATGAAATAATTATAAATTTTTATTCGTTAATTTTGGTACAAATTTGAGACCTTAAAAATACTAATCAAATACAGTAAACCTTTTCATTAATTTGCAGCTTTAGGAAGAACACAACACTATGCTCCAGTCAACAAAATCCTGGAAACTGGTCTTCTCAACTTCATAAAGATCTGTTCATTCCTCCCAATCTTACTTCTTCCAGTCATCGCCTGGTCCGACGTAGGACCGCTTTACTTTCTTAGTCTGTCCCACAATTCGAAGATGTCCACCTTAAGATTCCTCTTAATGGTGCTCAGACTTGGTATTATAACTCTAGTATCGTGCGAACTACTCAAGTCCCTTTGTGGTCTAGCAATCCTGGCGCCAATCCTACTGGGTTCAACAATGCAAATAATGGCGCGGTGTAGAAAAGTTGTTGAAAATTTGTCCACCAGTCCAATCCAAGTAATGAAAGTTTATAAAGAATTGCAGCGTTGGAATGTCATGTGCAACCAAAACTGTTGTTATTTTGTTGTACCACCACTAATTTTTTTTGGTATGAGTATCATTATTTTGGCCAACTATTTGACCATCAGGCTGCCACGAAGGGTCCCGTTGGCGCTGTATCTCCTATTTCCAGGAACTAGTTTGATTGGGTTTGTAATTGTGGGGACAATCCTACCACAGGCGACGCAGGTTTTCGAAAAATCTAAAATATTTCTAGGGTGTTTAAAAGGTAAATGTTAATAAAAGTATGAGAGAAAATTGTTCTGTTCGTTGAATAAGGTTGGAATTAAAATTGGACAATTCGGAACTGCGAGTGATTCTTGGATGCTAGGGATTGTATGGAATATTGTGTATTATACGATTAACTTATTGATAGCGTTTTAGTATGTTTGCAACAACAATTTTTCAGGATGAAACCGTTTTAGACGTTGGGTAAATAACCAAAAGAAAATTGTGAATGACAATGGATTAAAAGTATGGTCTGATCATTTAAATATGTAGGAGACTTTTTCTTAGATGCAAAGCTCATGGCGGGAAGTCTGTTAGATATTTAAATGATCAAACCATAGTCGCATTCAATGGAAGAGGATGATTTTGGGATGTCTTGCAGAGATGTTTGTATACGAAGAAGGAGAAAATGCTGAGTAAATTCGGAAAGTGTAAAATTTAGGTCTGTTTTTCTATTCAGATGCAAATATCTTTGTGAAACATATGAATTTGTTGTTGACGTTTTAGATGATAAGGTTAAGTCGTTATATTTGCATACATATTTAAATAAATGGTAGTTACCTATTTACATCTGAAGACTAAGGAGGAGAGCCCCTCTACATGCCCCTCTCAGATCTTGATGTCCTTTGCATATGTAGTAGCCCTAGGCGAATGTATGATAACCCTAAAGTGGTTTGATGCCATGGCCACATTTGCGCCCGCCACACCCACTCAAAGGGATAAAAACGACAAAAATTGCCAACTTAAAAAATCCGCCAAAACTCCAATTTTGCTCGGATTTTGATGAAAGTTACATTTTTGTGATCCCAGATACTTGTGTGATCATATCCAGTAGCAATCTTAACTTTTTTGAAATTTTCGAAATTTTTGGGCATTCCACTGCTGATGAATTATTCGAAAAAATTCAAAATTTCAAAAAAGTTGAGATATCTACTGGATATGATCACACAGGTATCTGGGATCACAAAAATGTAACTTTCGTCAAAATCCGAGCAAAATTGGATTTTTGGTGACATTTAAAGCACATGAAAACAATGCTTTTTTCGTGTTTTTGGCACCTTAGAGTGGGTGTGGCGGGCGTAACTGTGGCCATGGCATCAAACCACTCTAAGGTTATCCTACACTCGTCTAGGGGTATAAAATATCCAAAGGGCATCGAGATCTGAGAGGGGCATGTAGAGGGTCTCTCCTCCTAAGAAAGAAATGAATGTGTTGTAGAAATCGAGTTTTTAATTTTATTCCGAATTTATTCAATTGTGTATTTGCTATTTTAAGGCATTTTTTGAAATACAGTGGTATTCTAAAAAAAACGTGTGCCACATTTCCCATATTAAATACGAACCAAATAATTACAAAATTATCATTTTTCAATACATGGTTTGATTCGAAAATTAAATATTTTGTTATCGGGTATGCGGAGCAATTCCTTGTTCTTCTACAGGTGTTAATTTCAATGTACACTTAGGTATTTTACCTGTCTCTTCGGATTAGTGCTAAACTCCTACTTGTTTCCAAATATAAGAAGTAGGTGGTCTATTTTAAACCCGTGGATATTTTGTACTAATTACAGAAGGTCCATCAGGACAGGTTCGAAATGTATTTATAGCTGTCCTTATGGACAAATTACAGTAAATATAACTGCGTATGTATGATGCTTATGAATGTCGTGCACAGCTAATTTGGAGCAATTGGACAAAATGTTATTTAGCATATATATATATGTAAATAAGCACATCAAATTTACACTCTTATTTATCCACTTTTCTGCAAAATTTCATGCTTGAATAATGAGTCAAATTTTGTAAGTAATTTGCCAAATCGTCTCTTCGTCATGTACAATAATTTCTTTTAATTATTTACATTTTTCAAAGCTACTTGCATACGAACCAGTTACTAAAAATCATTCCTTGTCAAGTTTGGTACAGGGGTCATCAGGCTTATAAAAACCAGTTTGAGGCTACCTTAACTGGAATTATTTCCGAGTTCGATCGAGTTTCCAAATTTGGTACACATAATCATTGAACATTTCTGATATGTATTTTTATAAAATGTTGGAGAACGGCTCATTAATGACCCTGTAGTCAAAGGTCTCACCAAAGGCTTTCCCGAAGCTGGCACTTGATTATACTACTGAATTTTCCATGTTTTGAGTTTTAGAAGAATGTCATGAGAATTGAATTTTTCCAACGATTGACAATGGGTAATTTGTAAATTTTAAATAGAATCCTAGGTCTGCATCATTTAGAAATTGCAAACATCAAGTTATATATTTATTACAACCTAAAATTGTAAATCTTACTACGATTCGTAACATTTCTAACGGACTGCCAATCACTGATGTTAACTACAATCAACCCTACATTGCTCCTCGTACATATCTACAAAACTTCAACTTCAGACTAACATGAAACACTGGCAAGTATTATATTTCCATTATTCGGTAGCAACTAAGAATTTATTTAATTCTTACTCACACTCGGAAACTGATCTAATTTCACCCGGATTGTGGGAAATTTTCGGAGAATATGTATCACTTTTCGGACGAGTCGCAACCCTTCCTTGGGATTTCTCGGTGACAGAGAGGAAATTGTGCATAGCAAAAACGTCCTTCAGGAAACGTGGAATTCTCAAATTCTCATCATTTCTAATGATCGGTTACACCTTTACCACCTTCATCATCTTGATGCATAAAGTACTATTCTGCGTAACAAATAATCAGGACACTAAGGACACTATAAGGACATTCATGATGTTATACGTCATCTGTCTTTTTCCGGCCCTCATACCGATTAGTTTTATAATCTCTTTTCGTGGCGGACAAATTTGTTCAATAATCAACCCGATTACACAGTTTCAACCAGCAATGTCAGGCAAGTGATTAAAATTATTTTTATTAAAGTTTTCTACCAATATTTACATTTTAGTGACTCTGAAATTGAGGTGAAATGTTTTTTCTAAATATATGTAGAGAGTTATGAGGTTATAAGTATAGTTTATATGTTGAGAAGAATTAACTTTGGACCTGATGTTTCGCGGCCAAAATCATGAAATTAAGCAAATATCTACTCATTTCTAGCCTCATAAAACCTTAATTTGTTGATTTTGCCAAACTGTTTTGATGAAATGAATCATCGATTCTTAAATTAGTGCTTTATTTCGTTACTTTGGAATTTAAAAACCGTAGATTGATTGATCCTATCAAGCTGAATTCCCACCTAGCTTGAAAGCTTATATTTTGTAGAGTTTTTTTTTGTGGGTAGAAATTCCTTCATCGATATCTATCAAATACGATTTAGTCTGTTTCTTTAATTATGCAGCATTGGGAAGAATTCGACACTACGCCCCGGTGAACAAAATCATGGAATTTGGTCTTCTCAACTTCATAAAGATATCTCCATTTATCCCATTCGCACTCATTCCTTTCGTCGTCTGGTCCGACGTAGATCCACTCTATGTCCCAAGCCTGCTTCAAACTTCGAAGCTGTCCCCTTTCAGATTTCTCCTAATAGCGTTCAGAGTTAGTACTTTAACTGCTGTGTCGTGCGAACTACTGAAATCCTTTGGTCTTCTGGCAACCTTGGCGGCAATCTTGTTAGCTGCATCAATTCAAATAATGGCGCGGTGTAGAAAAGCCCTCGATAATGTTTGGACCGGACAAGTCAAAGTGATCAAAGTGTTTAAAGAATTGCAGCTTTGGAATATTATCTACAACCAAAATTTGTGTTATTCAGTTGTCCCGCACCTAATTTTGTTTGGCATGAGTATCATAACTTTAGCGAACTATTTAACAATCAGACTCCCAAGAAAGGTCCCCTTAATGCTGTATGTAATATTTCCGGCTACTAGCCTGACTGGGTTAGTATTTGTGATGACGATTGTACCCCAGGCGACGCAGGTCTTTGAAAAATCCGAAATATTTCTCGGGTGTTTGACAGGGAAATGTTTCTTGAAATATGAAAGAAGATTGCTTTACTCATTGAATAAGGTTGGAATTAGAATTGGTCCTTTCGGGACTGCGAGTAAGTCGTTGATGTTAGCCATTGCATGGAATATTGTGTATTACACGATTAACCTATTGATAGCATTTTAGTGGGTACATAAATGTAAACTGAAAACGAAAAAAAATTCCTATGAAGTGTACGGAACTGTTATAGACATCAAAAATGTTCAAACCTGGAGTACTGCATAATATTTGCAGTGTCTTATTTAGTTTAGTCTTATAAATATCATCGGATTAATTTTCTTAGTGATAAACTTGCAAAGTTCGCTTATTTGTTTGGTATGACATATTTATGTTTGTCTAACTAGGTGGTTAAATGTTCATATCGAATCACTAAAAACTTACAAATACAGGCCATTAGTATAATTTTAGATAATAGCAGGCATTTAATACTAATTTTCTTACGATCGTGAAGATTATAGCCAATTATTATCCCGGTGTCAATTATTCATTTTCTGTTAATACTTTGGATTAGGCAGTTCTTTAGTACATACATTTACGCAGCGTAAATTTTGCTCTGAGAAATAGAGTATTAAAAGAATATCAAACTGCATTCATATGTATGTGACTATGACTGTGAAGTGGTACTGGTAAGTATGTAATGCAGTGTAGGAATAGCTCGAAATTAAAGTTTTACCATATCGGTAGCAACTTTATACTGATCGGTAAAAATTTACCGGCCGACCGATATAATTTTAAGACCATGACGACCATGTGGTAGCAACATTCATATCGGGAACTTGATACCTGCCTGACGATACCATACTTCAAACATTATAACTTCATGGCTATATAAAAATGTAATTAATTTGTAATTATGTAAGTAATTAATTACTTTTGACGGAAGTAATTGCTTTCTCTCGTCAGACATCCAAAATTAAGTAATTAGTAATTGTGAATGACAAACTCAAGTAATTATACATATTTATGTCAGTATCAACGTATCTAACAATGTGTTCCAGACTTCACAGGAAGGATCCTGTCGTCAATTCGTTACTCCGTCTGATTAAGCAAAGAATGGATTTCGCGAAATTCTGGCCTGTCTCCAGGATCCAGCTCCCAGCATTTTAGTAGGACCTGTTGATAACTATATAACCACACCCGCCCGCCAATCCATATTTAATGACGTAGATATTCTAGAAATAAATAAATAGATAAATGGTTTCCTTACAACTGTTCTGTCGCCAGCGGACCCTACTAGCACATTGCCAGTGCAGATTTTGTACCGATGTGCCCCATTTCTCGGTACCGATTGTGTAACGATTTCGTGCTGGTACAGGGAAATCGGTACCTTGCCGGCACAGTTTAGCTACAAATTTTGGGTACCGGGACTGTTCCGGCAAAACTGTACAAAAATGGTATCGGTACATATGTACGGTTCCACCTGTACCAAAACTGTGCCGGTAAGGTACCGATTTCCCTGTGCCAGCACGAAATCGTTACACAATCGGTACCGAGAAATGGGGCACATCGGCACAAAATCGGCACTGGCAACATGTACCGGAACCGCACAGGTTGTGCTGGTAGGGGAGGTTTGCCCAACCTCATCCCACCGTCTCGAAGTTCAACAATGAAATCCGATGTCCAACTCAGTTCTGCCCAGGGTCGCTGCCCAAACGACCAAATCTCCCAGAGAAGCACCCCATACGACCACACGTCTGTTTTCACCGTGAATTTATACCGATCCAAACTTTCTGGAGCCATGGACCTCCATGGAGATGCCTTTGTTAAGCCAAGAAATGAGTTGATCGAATAAATGTTCCCCATTTTGATGGTTTGTGAACAAAAACCTGGTTAGTATCACTCGCATACGCTTTGTAACTTCCTTGTTGGAGAAGTTTTGACATTCCAAAGTCGGAGATTTTTGCAGTCAGCTGGTAGTCTAGGAGGATATTTCTTGACGCTAGATCGCCATGTACGATCTGCTCGAGATACGAAATAAAATTTAGGATTAAATCACGGAATCCCGCCATAAAATTTGAAAATTCAATTTAAAAGTCGATTTATTAATAATCCCCACCCCGTCGCTTGCTAAAAAGACCATCCCAGCCGAAATCTGTTTTGCCCACGTGTAGAACTGTTGAACACATTCCTCTACCGAAAGGTCAGAGATATTCGATTTCGATTCCCTGCTGGACAGCGATTGAATCTGCAGCGGCGGATACAACTTCGACTTTAACAACTCTAAATGCGATTCCAAACTTCCTCTTGGGCAGAACTCCATAACGATGCTGAAGCTCCTTCTCTTCATTAACCCTTTTCCGTTTTCCAATTCTGATAACGGTGTAGTTCTTTCTAAAATTGAGTTTCAAAAAACTTACACTAAATTTAAATTACCCGTCTCCATATCGTTATTTATAACCGACATACCCCTATCCTCGTAACTTGGCGAGAGATAAACTCCGTAGAAATGGATAAGATGTTTATGTCTCATTCCGTTCCCCATGAGTCTAGACATGTTGCTAAACTCATCCACTAGGTGGCGTGCCATATCGGGGGAAGTGTCGTTAAACACTTTCACACCAACGGGGACAACTTGAACGGTTTTAAGGAAGCGCTTTGTTGTGAGCAATCCCTTAAAGACGGTGGCAGAATAGCCAGTCCCAACTGGTTTCGAACTGTCGACTGAAACGAAATGATTAAAATTAAAATTGGTGCAAAAAAATTATGACTTTTTCATAATTTTTGCGAATTTTAAAACTCATAATTATTTATCGTCCAGATCACCCACTTTTTAAACATTCACTAGATATTCTCCGTATAGCCACCGAAGGTGGAAAGACCTCCAACCCATCCACGTAAGAATTATTTTTCAAGTACAGGATATACACGTGAGAAATTGTGGACTGTATGATGAACATGAGGAGCATATGGCGGAGAAACAAGGTTTTGGCGGTGGATTCAAACCTACTCGACTCCATTATTTGGGGACTTTCTATCCTCAGCTGGGTTTGAACCACTCCTTGAGCTGTGAACGCCCACACATTAATGTTTCAAAGTCGGTGGAGGTGTTTTTCATCGTTGCCCTAAATTTACCCCAAATTAATACATGTTTATAAGGTCAAAAATCAACTTTTTTAATAAGTATTTTTTCATATAAGGCCGAAGGAACCTACTTTTTTTGATGACTTTTTCAACAATTGAATGCAAGTGGCAATCCTATTACAGGCCAGTATTGCCAGCAGAGTTGGCAGGGATACTAAACACGTGAAGTAAATTGGATCTGAAGATTCATAGATAGTGAGAACAATTTTGCGAAAAATTAATGTCAAAATTAATATTTAAGGAGGGTAAAAAACTGTACGTACATTTTTCCCACAAATTACTCCACAGATCACTCCTATCGATGAGTTGGTTCATGCTTTCTCCCGCAAAAAATAAGAGCATCTGTGTACGATAAATGGCCCCCAATTACTTGAAAAGCACATGGTTCCGTACAAATTTCAAATTCAGCTAATACACAGCAAAAATAAGTACCCACCCCAGCGTAAATGATGCCTTGGGCGAGCAGCCCTTTATGAACTTTAGCAACAAGGCAGACTGTCCCCTTGGCGTTGGTGTTCGTTTTGGTGGTGCCAATGCACAAAATGTTTTTCTCCCCACAAAAGCAGACAAACGAGAAGAAATTGGCCATCCACATTACCCAGATCACCAAATTTGTGCCCAGGAGGGCGGGAGGGTTGGATATAATTTGGAGTAGCCAACTATTCGTATCGAAAGCCGTGTCGCTGGTGGAATTGGAGATTACGATTCGTTTCGGAATCGTGTGGAATTGGAAGCTCGCCTTGGTCCCTGTCGCCAACAGGAGGCAAACGCAGACCGAGTAGAATGTTGCCTTTTCCCTTTTCTTGAATACAAAAATTAATACAAATGTTGCATATATTACAAATGCAAATAGTCGTAATTAATTTTCTAAGCTAGGAATTAAAAGTGAAAAATAAAATAAACTAACCAATTTCGCAGACACAAGAATAATAATGCTTCCAAGGAAGTTTCCAGAGAATAGAGCGGCATCTATTTTCAGTTGAGCGAGCAATTCGGTAACTGCTTTGGTTTATGAGATTAACCGGAAATAAATTAAAATAACGAAAAAATCACACCGGCAACTTTGAGGAAGAACTAAAACTGTTATTATATATGTACCCACCTGCTTTATCCACAAACTGGCAATTCCTTCCGGATGATTGCCGCAGAGAGAGATAATCCTGAATGGTTAGGAGAAGAAAAGATAAGGAAAATACCTGCATTAATTTACAAAAATAAATAAATAAATTACAACTTAAATTAAATTAAAATAAAATAAATGAAATAAATAAAATTAATTCCACATCTGATTATATAATGGTTTATTGGTACAACTAACCATGTAACTGAGCCCAAATCTTAAAATAAATAAAGGGTGTTGCGATGTCATTTTCTAGCAGATGAATATTCCAATCTACGTATCTGGGTACGTATAGGTAGGTACACAATCTTATAGATCCTAAATATATATGTAACTTCCCAAAACTGGCGAATTAATTTGCGTAAACATACAATGCAAGAAAATCTATTGTCGTGTCGTGAAATTCATAATATAAGAATGTAAAATTATTCCTCAAAGTAATCCCGTCATTCCATAACTAGGTTTTTCCGGCGTAAGCCGAATGCATACATACAAACAAGATACATACCTTTCTTAAATACAATATTGTGGTTTTATTAACGATTGCTTGTTTTTTTAATTTTTTTCCAATTTGGTTGTCTTCGACTGCGGTGAAATTTATGTATTTACATATTCTACTCCCATCTCTGAGTTGGTGGTTTGGGTATGGTTTTTGGATGTCAATGTCATTGCCACACATTCAACCGAATTCACTTCCGGTGCTGGTGTGATATTAATACTCATGCAGCCGCTGACATATGTACACATACATTCTGCACGTCTGTATGTTATCAAATTAAACTTGATTTTATGTCTAATATGTACATATGTATGTCTACAGGTTCGATAACGTTGAAAAATGAAATGAACCCATCTAACAATGCGATGGTGTGAAGTGTAGCCCTCCGAATTCGTTGGAATTTGGGATTATGTGGTCCAACTCAATAAAAGCAGGGTTTCTTGAAGCAATTTGAGCGATGGTTGGAATGTGCCAAAATATTTTTGTCAAAATTGGGAAAATGGGAGCTCAAATTCAAATATGTATTTACGTAAGCGAAGCCTTGTTTTGTTCCTCTTGATATATTTATAATCCAAGCTAAAATGTTACATTTTACGGAGTTGGAAATAAGATATTACGTGAATAGGACTTATTGGGTTGAGTAAAGGTAGTGGCATATTTGAAGATATAGGACGTATGTTGTCTATCGGCAAGATAGTTATCGGATATCGGGAGATCTTAGGTTCGATTCCTAGGGTGGCTTTTCTCAATATTTTTGCGCACTTACCTTAATCTACATAACCTAGTATTCAATCCTGTATACTTTAACTCCAAATGAATTTCACATATCTTGGCCGGCTCCGACCATTTTTTTGTTAAATATGAAGCTAAATGTTCACATCGATTTAGTAGAAATTTATAACTACAGGTATGTACATATACGTATTATCATAATTCTATATAATTGCAGACATTTAGTTCTATTTTTTTTTAATTCAAATAAGCACATGTTGACCAATATTAGGCTACGTACAGATTATAATTATGCTGTAACTATCTTGACGATTCATGCTTAACATGGTAATATTACATATTTGACCCGTTCAAATACATTCATACATTCATACATACATATTTACGTAAAAACCCATTTCACAATAAAAAATATTAGGATAACGGATTTCCCAAAGTGGTATTTATATTAGATGGAAGCAAGCGATTACGGAAGGTTTCCTACCGCGACGTGTACATAATTAGTTCCCATTGTGAATAACACGGTTTAAAATCGAATCCTGGGTTGATATCAATCAAAAATTGTATATTCGAACCTTACCTTCTGAACCTACTGATCGTCAAACTTGTTCTCGATGCCTCCTTTCACTTGCTCACCATTCCTCTAAAAAGTGTCTAATAATTTCAATATCCTGACCAAAATGAAACCTATGCAAGTGTTACATTTTCATTTATTCTGTAGCAACTAAAAATATATTTAAATCCTTTCCACCCTCTGAAACTGATCTACTTTCACCCAAATTGTGGGAAATTTTGGGCGAGTATGTGTCCATTTTCGGACGAGTTTCAATTGTTCCTTGTGATTTCTCGTTAACCGAGAGGAAGTTATCTGTAGTAAAACTTTCCATGTGGAAACGAGGAATTCTGAAATGTTCATCACTTCTCATGATCGCTTATACCTTGACTACATTCAATCTCTTAATCCATAAGATGCTGATTAACACTACAAATCGTCAGGACACTCTGGACACTGTACGGACATGCATGATGTTTTACGTCGTCTGTCTCTTCCCTGGTTTTATTCCGATGAGTTTTTTGGCTGCTTTTCATGGGGAGCAACTATTTCCGATAATTAATCAGATTACACAATTTTATCCAGCAATATCAGGTAATTAATGTGGTATGTACCTGTTTATGTCGAAGGCTTTTCATAAGTAAATACTTATTTCGACTCGACTTTCGTTCGACTTTTAAAAAGCCAACACTTCCATCCAAAGACGATGGTTGGAAAGAATATTTCAATAATAATCATAGAATCATAGAATATCCTTCAAAAATAAATTTGGGCATGATATCGCTAAAGACATTTAGTTTAAAAAACAAAAAAAGTAAAGTAGCATTTTTCATTAATCTGTAGCTCTAGGAAGAGTCCAACACTACGCTCCAGTCAACAAAATGATGGAATTTGGTCTTCTTCACTTTACAAAGATCTCTCCATTCATCCCATTCGTACTCATTCCTGCGGTCGTCTGGTGCGACGTGGATCCGCTTTATATCCTCAGTCAGCTTCATGATTCCAAAATGTCCAATTTCAAATGTCTCTTAACAGCGGTAAGGCTTGGTAGTTTAACTCACGTATCGTTAGAACTAATAAAATCCGTAGGTTGTCTAGCAATCGTATTGGGTGCAACAATGCAAATATTGGCGCGGTGTAGAAACACCCTTGAAAATTGGACGACCAGTCCACTCAAAGTAATCAAAGTATATAAGGAATTGCAGCTTTGGAATGTTACATACAACCAAAACTTTTGTTACTTTACTGTCCCGCCACTAATCTTGTTTGGCATGAGTATCATAATCTTAGTCAGTTATTTAACCATCAGGCTGCCAGGAAAAATTCCCTTAGCCCTGTATATGCTATTTCCGGTTACTAGCTTGGTTGGGTTTGTAATTGTGGTGACGATTTTGCCACAGGCGACGCAGGTTTTCGAAAAATCTAACCAATTTCTAGGTTGTTTGAAAGGGAGATGTTTTTCGAAATATGAAATACGGCTGTGTAACGCGTTGAATAAGGTTGGGATTAGAGTTGGGCCTTTTGGGACCGCGAGTAAATCGTTGATGTTAGCCATTGTGTGGAATATTTTGTATTACACGATGAACTTGTTGCTAGCATTTTAGTCGGTTTGTACATGAGTACAATTTATTGTGAAGTGCGGCGAACTCTTTTAAACGAGGAAAGAATCACAATCTCGGGTCCACTAACACATTTTTTGACGCGACAAGGGGGGGGACCCAGGGTCCAATGATGTCGTACCTATGTGACACTTGCTAAGGGGGGGAGGGGCATTCTATTTAGAATATAGTGATTTTTGCATTGCATAACCTATGAACGTACTGTTACTTTTGATTATCAATTTATAAATCGAGCTTTAGTATTATTTTCAAAACTGTAAAAAAATCGATAGTTACATACATAGATTCTCTTTTTATTCCGACTATAATTCCTAATCGGTTTAAATAAGTTGCGAATCGTTTTGCTTGCTCATCCGTGGGTCAGTGGGTATCTATAGAACGCCTCAAGATAGCCCTCTCCAAAATAAAAAATTCTGATTTAGCATAAAGAAATAATAAATTTTTCGCTTTTAAAATTATTAAATCTGTATACCCTTTCGGAAAGGTTTGCCTATTTGAATGACGAATCAAATTTGGTAAGCAATTTGGTAAATCGTCTCTTTGTTGTATACGCGATTTATTTTATTCGCATTATTACAAATGTAGTTATTCGCATGCATACGAAAAAGTTCGTAACAAATCATCCATTCGAAGGGTTGACTAAAGCTAATGATTCCCATTCAACACAACTTTTTGTAAAATTTTGATTTTTTAAATACCAAATGTTTAAAAATACTCAAACAAAAAATTTAATTTGGTATGAGATATGGCAAATTTATGAAATAATTATCACATCTGATTTTACCAGAATGTAACATTATGAGATGATTTTTATGAGGATTGTGTATTTTAAAATTTCCAGAAAAAAGTATTTACTAAATATTTATCTTCAACAAATTATTTCAAATTCTTACCTTCTTAGTAATTTGCAAATACATAGTTAGCTTACCCATCCGAAATTTAAGTGGAAAATATCTAAGTAGTGTCACGTATCTTTAAACCCAATATCCAGGTAAACCCTGTACATGTTTTTGTTAAATATGTATACTCTAAAATCTGCGATTGCATAAATGTTCACGCTGAATTAGTTGTAATTGAGAACTAAATACAAAATATTACAATAATTCTATATAATAGGAGGCATTTATTCGCTTCCGCAAAAATTCAAATGCGATTCAAATTTCCACAATTTTAAACGGTAGAAAATATACGCAACAAATTATATTTATAAGAACCCATTTGACAGGGAAACCATTCTACCCTGCAAAAACTTATCATGCCACCGAAAGTTCCTATTTGAGTTACGCCGAGTGAGTACTTACATACTTAAATATGTACATACGAATTCTATATCTACTTAAATACCATTCGTAATTCGAATTACGTAATTCGAATTCGAACGATTAATCATACCTTATTTGTGATCGATATTACCTGCAATTAAATAGTCATGCATTGGTCGAAGTATCTAAAAGACCGAAATGAAAAAAATTCAAGCATTATATCCCCATTATTCTGAAACATCTAAGAATATTTTTAAATCTGCCCCGACCCTAACACTGATCTAATTTCATCCGGATTGTGGGAAATTTTAGGAGAATATGTATCCCTTTTCGGTCGAGTCTCAACCCTTCCTTGGCAGTTCTCTGTAACTGAGAGGAAATCATCTCCAGCAAATCTTTCCTTCAAGAAACGTAGAATTCTGAAATTTTCATCACTTCTCCTAATTGCCTATACCTTGACTACATTCTGCCTCTTGATCGACAAGCTACAATTCAATAAAACCGATAACCGAGACACTCAGGAAACTCTAAGGATATACTTATGATGTTTTACGTGGTCTGTCTCTTCCCAACATATATACAGATAAGTTATATAATCGCTTTTCAAGGGGGAAAAATTTGTCCAATAATTAATTCAATTAAACAATTTCAACCAGGTATAGCAGGTACGTACTTGAAAGCTTATTTTTGGTGGATTTTTCATATTTAGAAATTTATTCCGATTATATAATTTTGCAGCGTTAGAAACAATCCGACCCTATGCCCCTGTCAACAAAGTCTTGGAATTTAGTTTTCTCAAGTTTATAAGGATATCTCCGTTCATCCCACTCGTTATAGTTCCATTGATGGTCTGGTCTGATATAGACCCGCTTTATGCCCTCGGTCAATTTTGCACTTCTAAAGCATCCACGTTCAGATTTCTCTTAATAGTGTTTCGACTTGGTACTTTTACGCAGGCAGCCGGCGAAGTCCTCAAAGCCGTTGGATGTCTGGCAACCTTGACGTCCATCTTTTTGGCTGCATCAATTCAGATAATAGCGCGGTGTAATAAAGCCCACGAAATTGGTGCGACCGCATCAATCAAAGTGATTAACGTATATAAGGAACTGCAACGTTGGAATGCTATCTACAACCAAAACTTTTGTTATTTTGTTGTCCCGCCACTAATTATGTTTGGCATGAGTATCATCATTTTGGCTAGCTATTTGACCATCCGACTACCAGGAAAGGTCCCCTTAATGCTGTATGTCCTATTTCCATTTACTACATTGTTTGGGTTTGTGCTTGTGTTGACGATACTGCCACAGGGGACGCAGGTTTTCGAAAAATCCGAAATATTTCTTCAGGGTTTGAATGGAAAGTGTTTTACAAAATATGAAAGAAGATTGTTCTATTCGATGAACAAGGTAGGAATTAGAATTGGACAATTCGGAACTGCGAATAATTCTTGGATGTTGGGAATTGTATGGAATATTGTGTATTACACGATTAACTTATTGATAGCCTTTTAGTGCTGCCATCTTATTTTAAAGTCTTGTTCTAGCGTTTTAGTGGGCATATGACGGCTGAAAATCCATGCCAAATGATTTAAGTAATAAAGAGAGCGCGCGTAGGGAATTCATAGGAGTGGCAATCCGTCGGATCTGATCGGATTATCATAATCCGATTATGAGACCTTGGGATTGATCCGAAGGATTAAGGAGGTCCTCGGATCAATCCGATTCGGATCAAACACTTAATCCGATGTGACAGGATTGATCCGTCGGATTTCGGATCGGATTATAATCCGATCCGAAAATTTTAAACAATTATCAAATTTAATAAATATATTCATTTTCCGGGTAACTGTGATACCGGGCACCCTGCCCTGCCATCAAAATCAGTACAGGCAGGGTATTCGGCCGGGTAGTGTATGTATGTATTCTTTTCAGCAATTCATGAATCATATTTAAACATTAAATTGGAACTGAAATTTGTCAAGTGTCCTAAAAAAATCGGCATATGAGATGGGCTATTGACGACTTCAATTTGAAGTTACTGTTTAAATATGAAATAAATAAATAATACTAATCATGAGTTGCTAAAGAAACGAATGATTGATGAGCTTAAATATATGTCCGCAATCTCCGGATGCAATTTTGAGGATTAATAGACAGTATAGTCGACCTCATTGGCCTAAAATTTGCAATTTGCAAGTGTCAAAAAAATTCAGAAATACCCTGAAAATTTAAGTTTTTTATTGCTAAATAAATAATCAAATGCAGCAAACGAAATGTAGGAAAGATGCGAAGCGATACGGTCAGACGGTCATGACACGCCAAAACTATGTCGATTTTGGAAATCCCCGCCTAAAACTATGCCCAGTACCGCCCAGAAAGATAAATATGTACAAAAGATGCGACATTTTCGATTTTGGCGTCGTCTACACGGTCGTGGTTCATGGCACATCAAAACTATGTCAATTTTTGATATCCCCGCCCAAAACTATCCAAAAAGATCAATACAATAAATTCGACATTTTCAACTTTGGCGTCGTCTACTACACGGTCATACGATCATCGTGCGTCAAAATTATGTCCATTTCTGAAGGCCCCGAACTACGTCCAAATATTCAAAACAAAAAACTCGTGTGGCCGTTGGTCTCGTCCGCGTGGCGCCGTGACCTTTTGACCTATAACGCCCATCTTCGAAGTTCGAACTCATCCGTACTTCAAAAGTTAGAAACACGTCGGCGAAATCCACATGTCGAAATTCGAGTTCTAAAGCTTCACTTATCTTTAAAAATATCCTGACAAACCCTCTAAATTTCTTTGTATAATAAACGTCCAACTCTGGGATTAAATAAATGTTCACGTCAAATTAGTGAAAATTGAGAAATACAAAATATTACAATAATTCTATATAATAGAGGCATTTATTCTGTTTCGCAATAATTTAAATGCGATTCAAATTTCCACAAGTTTTAACGGGAGCAAATATACACAACAAATTATATTTATTCGACTGGGGAACCTTTTTACCTTGCAAGGATTTGTCATGCTACCGAATTGTCTTTTTGAGTTACCCCCAGTCATAGTTATGACCTATAGTATTCCAATTCTAAATCTAAATACACGCCGTAATTTTAATTACGTAATTCGAGCTCGAACGGCTGGTTGTACCCTATTTGTCATCGATGTTACCTCCAATTAGTCTTGTATTGGTCGAAGTATCCAAAAGACTCACAATCCAGACCAAAATGAAACAATTGCAAGCATTTTATTCCCATTATTCTGAAGCAGCTAAGAATTTTTTTAAATCCACCCCCCACCCTGAAACTGACCTAATTTCACCCGGATTGTGGGGAATTTTCGGAGAATATTTATCCGTGTTCGGGCGAGTCTCTAATCTTCCATGGCATTTTTCGGTGACCGAGAGGAAATTGTGTCTGGCTAAAATGTCCTTCTGGAAACGTGGAATTCTGAAATTTTCATCACTACTGATGATGGCATATACTTTTACTACATTAAATCTCTTGATCCATAAGCTACTATTGAACAAAACAGATAATCAAGACACTAAGGAAACTGTTAGGACATTCATGATGTTTTACGTTATCTGTCTGTTCCCAGCCTTCGTACCAATGAGTTTTATAATCGCTTTTCGTGGGGAACAAATATGCCCAATAATTAATCCGATTACACAATTTGAACCAGTAATATCAGGTAATATGTAATTAAAATTCATTGTGTCTACATGGTCTTGAAGTAGGCTTAAATTTCAGAAAATTGTTTAAAAGTAAATTACTTTGACAATTTACTAATTTATGCAAAAGGTGGTGTCTCGTAGCCTAAATCATAAAAAAACTCATTTTTGACCATTATTCGGCTCTGGAAATCTAGCTAAAAATGTTCAGAGAAGATCTTTGCCAATTTTTAAGATGTTTCCACCTCAGATTTTGATAGTTTTAATAGGAGGAGATTTGGATTTTAGGAAGCCTTCAAAAAAATTGGAATACTTGCTTAAAAACTCATCGTAATTCCACTTATTAACCTAGCTATTAACTGCAAATTCGTTGTCCAGAATTTAAAATTATATTCCCGGAGCCGAGATGCACATGATTACAAATATGTTGATGTCAACGATTTTGGTGGTGAGCCATCTAGTCTTACGTTAAATGAATAACTTTCCTTCAATAATTTTGGAGTTTAAAAACTTAAGGCTCGATTACATTATTGGCCCACGTTCAAATTAGCCGCGCTAGGAAAGTGGATGTATGCATTTCATGGCGGAAATTCCGTCACCGTTGCTAATCAAATGCACTACATTCAGCCGTGCAAATCTTTACAGCCATCCGGCTTCTCTTCATCAATCCTAGTCGTGTCATCAAAAAAGTATTTAAGATTTCTGTAATGCGTACAGTACTTACCATCTTATAAATACAACCAGACCCGTTGGGACATATTGCTACGTGGTTTATCAATAGTCTTCACCAATCATGGCAAAATGTGCGACTAATATTGGTGACGAAATGCGGGGTGGTGGCTATCAAATTTAGCATATTTGAATAGTTTTTATTAATTTTCAGCTATTCGAAGAATCCGACACTTTGCTCCGGTCCACAAAATCATGGAATTTGGCCTTCTCAGCTTTATAAAGATGTCTCCGTTCATCCCACTTGTAATAGTTTTTGTGATGATCTGGTCTGACGTAGATCCGCTTTCTGTTCTAAATCAGCTTCATAATTCTAAAATGCCCACTTTCAGAGTTCTCTTAATAGCGGTTCGACTTGCTATTTTCACCCAGGCAGGATCTGAACTACTCAAATCCATCTGCTGTCTAGCGACCTTGGCGTCAATATTATTGGCTGCATCAATTCAAATAATGGCACGATGTAGAAAAGTCTTAAGAAATGCGTGGACCGCACCAATCAATGTGATTAAACTGTATAAGGAATTACAGCGTTGGAATATTATGTGCAACCAAAACTTTCACTCTCTTGGCATTTGGGCATTTTATACATATACCAGCAGTTACGTATAGTTTGACATTTCCATGAAATTATCCATCATTATTTATGAGCTGGCTAATATTTTCCAACTACCTCGCACAAGTTTGTTGATATATACCTTTAGAAACCCTTCTTTATTTAGTTATCGATATAAATTATTTCCCAACAAAGAAGCCCCTAACTATTTCGACACATTTTTTGTTAAACAATATATACAGCCGCGTACTTACGTGTTTCCTTATGAGCTCGTATTTTAACTAATCATAAATCTTTGCAAAATGGTAATTCGGCGTTTGTCACGTTTTCATTATTCGTTAACTATTCAAAAAATATTCAAAATCAGCAATTCCATTCCGCCCACGGAATACGATCTAGTTTCCCCCGGATTATGGGAAAACTTGGCAAGATTTGCCTCCGTTTTTAAGCATTTGTCCGTACTCCCTTTAACGTTCTCTGTAACCGAGCGAAAAGCATATTTCGTCCAAAAATCCTTCTTGAAACGTGCGATTCTCAAGTTTCCCGCAATTATCTGGATGGTCGCAACAACTATGCTGATTCTGTACCTTGTTACTCAACTACTGTCACCAAGCGTTGAGATGGATAATGACACCGCTCAACACAGGATGAGGATCTGTGTGAAGTTTTATGTGATCTTCATAGGTCTCCTTTTTAGCCCAGGGGTATACATGATAGGTTTTCGACCTGAAGAAATCGCTCAAATTATCAATTCGATTGTCAAATTTCAGTCGATAATTCAAGGTAATGTCCAGTCTGGAAATTTCGAAGGAATTAAAACTGCTTAGTTTAAGCCAGTTGCATATGCATGAACGTACACACTGTTAGAAAACCAGTATTGAAACAATTTGAAGCGGTATTCATAGTAATACCTTGATGTTTTGCGCAACTATATTTATTAGCTCAGCTGGCAAAGCGTGAGAGGTATCGAATTCCTCTGGTCCGTCTGCTTGTTTGTCTGTTTGTCGGTTCACAAGTTTTTTGCATCAATTGAAGCTGATTGGACCTTTGGTTTATTAAATAAATCATATATTTCCTATGCAATTGAGATTACCTATTTGAGCCTCCACTAATGTTCAAGGTGTTCTTAACTTTTATAAAGTAGGTTTAAGATCTATAGCTAATCAGGTTAAAACTATGTATGTAAGACATTAATAAAACCCGGTTAAAATGGGGAAGTCTAATGTGTTTTAATCACTTAGAATTCATTAAACCTTAAACCTACATAATAAAACTATAGACGGAAATACCTCAATCTTACAATTAGCCCTTTACAATTAATGATCATTCGCTCTTAATGGAGGGCCCTTAAAGAAGTGTCTTCTATTCTTTAATTTCAGCCCTTGGAGAGCTGAACCATCGTACCCACGTTCATAAACTCTGGGAGCCTGCTATACACACCTTTATTACCGCTGTTCCACTCGTCCCGCCCTTCATATTTCTTTGCGTTACCTGGCTGGACATAGACCCCTTCGACACTTTCAGTAAATTCGCTATTTTGCACGCGCCAAGTCTTAGTTTTGCCGTAACAACGATGCGAGTAGTAGGATTTTATATTATAGGTATAGTGGAAATACTTAGATCTGTCTGCGCTTTAGGGATCGTAGTACTAATGTTTTTGGATGCATCGACTGACATAATGGCGCGATGCAAGAAACTAGTCAGTCAGCGGGGAACGTCTCCAATTAAACTTATAGCGGTTTATAAAGAATTGCAAATTTGGATCAGTTACGTCAATGACAATTTTTGTTATTTTGCTATTCCTCCTATCATTTTCTTTGGAATGGGTCTTATCATTTTGGCCAATTATCTAATAATTCGATGGTTTGGAAAGGTACCCCTACCCGTGTTTTGGTTAGCACCGTTCCACACTTTTGGGGGGATTGCTATAGTGGCGTCGATTGTACCTCAGGCGACGGAGGTTTTTGAGAGGTCGGCCCTTCTTCTGGACTTCTTGAGGGGGAACTGTTTCTCAAAATATGAACAAAAGTTGGTCCGTTCGATAAGAACAGTAAAAGTTCAGAGCGGACCTTTCTGCAAGATGTCAAAAGAATTAGTGCTCACTATCGTTTGGAACATTGCGACTTATACGATTAATTTGCTGCTAACTTTCTAAAATTGTAGGGGTTTCTCGTTTGTGGTTAAGTATATAATAATCATTAATAATATGTAATACATTACATAAGTACAATTACATAATTACACAATTACATAATTACACAATTACATAATTACATATTAACGAAAGTAGCCTAGAAAAATTAATTGAATTCTGATTCGATTTCTTTTTTAAAGTAGCACCCACCATATATCCTACGTTATCCCAATGTCCCTCCATTTCAACTCTCATCAAATGCACTAGTCTAATTTCGAATATAGATATGTCAGATGTATATATATGTAGGAAGACAACAATTTTTTAAGTTAAATTTCCGACACACTTTGTGGTATTTCTGTAGAAGATTAAGCTATGAATTGTAAAGTAATGAATAAGTAAGATTAGAAATTTCTTGCAACATACACGGTTTTCCTAAATTATCAACATATTTACCACCCTCGGGCACAACTACATATACAAGTACAACAAACATCTACAATTTGCATGATCTACATATATCTGCATATGTACACATATGCATACACTCAAATCTGTATTTATTCATCCTTCGTGAGTTCTCAACTATTTTTAAATTAATTTGTACATAAATGCATACTTATAACCATTGAATTATTAATAAATATACTCCAGAACAAAATTATTTTAAATTTATTTAGTATTGTCTGTGCTTACCATACTTCGTGTCACACGCGCACAGAATTTTGCATGACTATGTTGCCAAAAATATGTCTGCTACAAAAGACCCGACTTACATGAATCTGTCACGGTGAAGGCTATGCAGAAAAGAAATATATGATGTTCATATCTGGTTTTGAGCTCGAACCTAAGACAATATCTCTGGAAGCGTTAGCTATGCATGATGAAAATTTTTATTATTGGTTCATATAATGAAGATAGGTGAAGGAAATTTCGGAAAAAAATTGATGTGCCAGAAATACTGGGTGCATATGGACGAACAGATGTTTCCCAGGACAAAGTATGACCTGGCTGACTCACCACCCATAATAATAAGCACTTTATGAAGGAAATTGGAATTAAATTGAACAAATACTTAGTATATATATTTAATATTGTTCGCGTTTCAACTTCACTGTTCGCGTTTCAACTTCACTGTTCGCGTTTCAACTTCACTGTTCGCGGGTGAAGCCTGTGTTCTTCTGTTTAATTTACATAAGTATAAAATATTATGAGTCATTTGGCCAGTCGTTTGTCTCGTGTGTTGTACTGTTGCTCGGGGAGTAAGTAATACCTATGCATAAGTCCAGAATTCGACATGTTGCCTATGAAATTCAGACACAGCAACCTTGCTTCAGAATTAGTCATTCGCGTATGTCTGGCTGTTTCTTCTCATGGACATAAAGAGGAATAAAAAGCCAGACCAGTCAGTAAATTGACGTTGCGACTAACATATACTCAGCTTAGAAAATATCAAATTTGTCGCAAAAAATGATACGTCCTCAACTTAAAATTTATTATTTACTAAGATTGATCTTTCTTTTGAATTTCTACCGTGTCAATGCACTCTCACTGAATTCCCTTATTTCACAAATATCAACGTTTTACGACATTAATTTTAGAATTTCGGCGCAAACTAGAGCTTCGAATTTCACTTCAAATTTTCAACCCACCGTAATAATATCCCCCATCACGATATCCTATCATAATTTCCAAAACAACGTTATTCAGCAGGACCAGGATCGTGGTGTTCAAACGGAAGATTTTTTCCATGCCCCGCCAAAACGGCTTGCTTTACAAATGATCACAATTTTTCTAGCGTTTACCCAACACATGAATGATCTAACAAATGTAATTTTTAAATCTGGACATTCCTATGGGAATAATTTTAATATTCTCTTTTATAATGTGGCCCACTTAAGGAGTTCCTTGTCACAAGAAATATTTCAGAAAGGACTTGATGTTCCGAAATTAGGGTTCACCTGTCCCTTAACATTCATAACTTTGACATCTCTTGACATGGGGATTATTTTATTCGCACATCAACTCTGTTATCTTTGCCCAGAAAATGACCGCTTAATCAAATTTAAAAAGTTGAAAGTCGTTCAGGAACTTCCGTTAATGGTTTGGCTTCACGGGAAATTGTCATCGAACGCGTTCCGGGCTAAAATTCTTTTCCATCAAGGTAGAGATTATTTCGCGACAGAAGAAAAAATTCGGGGAAATTCGAGATTGGCAAACTGTCAAAAATACTTTGACTCAGAACCTGGCTGCTTAGTCAGTTATCCACTTTACGAAATTGTAAAGGCGAGGCTGAATGCATCGATGGAAGGTGAGGACTGGCACTTTGCATTTACTTCATTTTTTGCTGAAGGAATGCGCAAATGAATAATTCTTATTGGGAGCAAAATGTTGCACAGTTTGAGAATCAAATTATATTCTTTTAAGTTTATGCGAAATCTGTTTCATTATTAAATATCACAACTACTTTGTGTGAAGTCTTTATACATATAAGCAGAATATTTTTAAATAGTTCAACAACATCGATATCTGTTTACGCTCGTTCCATACGCTTGAGATGATCATCGTACCAGAATATGAGGTTAATAAGCTCCAGTGGCCCTATTGACGAGACTAAGGCTCAAGCATGTCGATTTCTACCAGTTTCAGAGGTTTATTAGAACGGCTAGGGGTCAGAAATTTCAAAATTTTGCTAAATTTATCCTAAATAATAAATACACATTTTCTTAGGTTGGCTACATTTTACTTAATTAGCTCAATGTAGAAGCATCACAACTATTTCCGTACATTTGTTGCTGTTTACCATACCATAGTTAATTCTTGTACAATATTCATGTTCTTGTATTTACTTTTGACCAGCTTTATATTCATGTCCATTGCTGGACGATATGGACGACTATGAGTGGGGGCCGCTCATCATGTGCCAACGGACTTGGAAGGACTCCCAACCTAAAAAATTTGTCGATTACATAGATCCAATTGTATCGTCCTTCATTCAGCGGGAGATGTACTTAATCTACTGCATCGCAAAGGCCGACTACAACCCGCCAACCTGGTCCTGGATTGCGTCACCGTTCGACCTCACCATCTGGCTCGCTTTACTAACAACGTTCTCAATTTTTGCCATAATTAGCCGCCGAATCTCCATGATGCTCGACGCCTTCAACTTTTTTATTTATATTGCTCCCCGGAATTTTTATGATTGGAAACATCCCACCTTATTTTTTAGTCTCGCAGTAACCTCGTTTCTAAGCTATCACTATGAAGCATTCATGACGACAAGTATAACCGCACCGTTGGAACTTAACGTATTCGCTGATATAAAAGTAGCCCTGGACAAGGGATTTCGTTTGATTTTACCCAAGTCCGATCTCCTGATCGGATTACAGTATCATCTGGGAGCGGAAATCAGACAACAACTTGGAAGAAATGTATCCACGAAGGACATTATTATTGATTCTGACATCGAACAAATCGATAAACCGTTCAACATCACTTGGCGCGATAAAATGGCTTCGATTAAGGGGGCAATTTACATCTTTGACGTCCTCGCGGGTAAACTGAAGAAGGAAAAGATCGTTAGTCAAGGTACCTGTTTTTTTATACATAGCTTTTCACTAGTGCACGCTTCACTTATCTAGCTAAGAAGGAATAAAATTCAAATATAAATTCATTTATTATTTAATAAATTTATGCATAATGAGGGAATAATTTTGTCAAAAGTTTTTCATAAATGAATATCGAATGAATATTTATCGAATGAATGAATATTTATTAATTTTATATGCTTGAAGAATAAATGAACAATTGTATTCATTGTTCATTACTCGTTCTCTTTTAATGGTATGTTGAGAAATTTGTTAAAGGCTGCTTGGAGTACGAGTTTAGGATAAAATGAACAAAAAACAAATGACTAATAAAATCTCATTTTTAGATTTTGAATAAACGACGTATATATGAATGAATATTGTTTTTTTTTAATTTTTCAATGAATGAATTTTGAATGAAGAACTCTTTTTTGAACAGGTGCTCGTGTGTTGTGTTTCGTGATTCCGAAGCCACTTGGCCCTCTTACCGTCATGACGAACTGCTTCTCTAGCATGACGGCGTCCTCGTTTTTGCAAAATGTTGACCTCTGGCACGGTCCGACGGGTCTATATACGATGTTTCAGAACAGATATTTCTCCAATTTTGCTAGACAATTGGCTAAAGATAGAATAAGTATGCTCAAATTAAAACGTGGTGGGAAAGACGAGGAAGAAAAAGTGCCTAGTTTAGGACTATATTCAAATTTTGGAATTTTATTTGTGTACTTATTGTTTTCCCTGAAAACGGCTTCTGTAATATTTTTTATTGAATTGACGTGTGTCGCCATTTTACGTAAATTGTCGAAAATGCTTCGCCAACGATATCAACTAATTGTGGCAAAGATTAGAAATGGTGTTAACAATGTCACGGTAGCATGTTCTAAAATAGGGGAGAGGTTTCGAGATTGTTGGAACTATTTGATATTTCATGATTACTGGAATTATTTGAGTTCTCGTGATTTTTGGAATTACTTCGGTAAATTATAAATGGTAGAATGTAACCGCATTATCAGTTTTTAATATGATTAAGAAAATTAAACTTTATGCCCCGGAATACAATGGACACAATTCTGTTAATCTTTGTGGACGTACATACATACAGTAAATAATTTGTATGCAAATCGTTACCATACCAATTCAAACAACATGTATGTACACATATACGTATTCTAGACAAATAAAGCATACTTATAAGTATTGTTTTATGCATATCATACATAAACGTCGTTCGTATGCCAAGTAGCGTACAATTGTGTATAATAATTAAGTATTTAGTAACATATAGACACGTATGTACATTGCGATACCCATGTTGTCACATAAGTATGTGCACATTGAGTTACTAACTAATCAAAGTTCAGGTGAGACATACTGACAAATCATTTGCATAAGTTTCTCTGCATATTTCGTCATCCTTCCATCAACGGTGAACTTTGGATTTTAATCATGCCGTACGTATGTACATACGTATATACGCATGTAGATAAATAAATAGAAGAGTGTGTTGCCCGACAGATTTACCAGCCTTATATTACAAATCGATTAAAAAATCTTGTAGAAACCTGTCAAAAAACGTCTCGTTGACTTATAATGAATTATCTGCATCAATCAGTGCAAAATTGTACCTGGAATTTATTAGTTTCTAATCCATACTGGACGTATGATTCCTAGAAAATTTTATGGTTGGCTAGTTAAGTCGTCCGGGGTTTTCCGTTACATATAGTAATTAAATATGCAGATGACGTAAGTATTTATGAACATATTTACATTCATAAATCCGTGAATATATTATTATAATTGAACCACTTAATGAAAGAAATGGTGACAGGTATTTTATAAAAAGATTAATTATGTACAGGATGCTGTAAATCATGTCAAAGCAAGATAAAAAACGTATGTTGAAATGAGCCATGAACGTGAGTGCTGAGGGTGAGCGGAGTGCATGTGAACGATTTTGTACCACATTTTGTTATCCGTGGTAAAGCGCGACGATACTTCTAACTTATAAATAAATATATGCTTCTCATAATGAATAAACATTTGTATAAAGAAATATGCATGTAGAAAAATCCTGTAGAAAAAGGATGATTTTTTATACTCACTCAAAAGAGCATGAACACTTTGGTTTGTTAAGTATTAATTGACGACTGGTCAAAATACTTAAGTTTTTGCCAAGACTATGCAACGTTAGTTCCAAATTTATTGTTGTGTTAAATTCTGGAGAATCTCCACTCAAAACTTTGTTCAACCTATAGAATCTCAGTAAGTTGTCTTACATATACCCTTCGAGTATGTATTGTAACTCTAATTAATTTATTTGCAACGTTTCAACCATATGCCTATTAGGTTATAAATTATAATTAAGTAATAAAACTCATTTTATAAAAATGTCAGTAACATTTGCCGCATCGTTTGTTATAATAATTGATTTATTGCATTATAGCCAACAGCCTTTGCACATCATAAATGGTTACATAATATTGATAATCGTAAAATTGTAAAAATAAAATTAATTATTGGTCAGAGCATAGGTCAAAATATTTGGCGACTTTATGCCAAAAAAGAAATAAGTTATTCAGTATTTTATCACTACATGTCGCAGAAAAAATAGCAATATACAGTTGCATATTAGTAGATTCAATTGGATTAAATTGAGGAATTAATGGATAAATTAGAGATTGTCGTTCAGATTTTAAAGAAGTACAGGTAAACATAAGGTGTTCAACAGAGCAAGTGTCACTACAAAAGGGACAATTGGAACTTAAAGGAATGTAGGACTGCCCAATTTTAATGCTAAATTTATTTAGACGCAATTGGGTCATCAAACTGCATTTTTGGATGGAGTGGTTCATGTTAAAATATTCTTCTGATGTAGTTTTCGGTTTGATAAACTTGTAGTGCGGAATGAAGCTGGAGTTTTGCATCCTCGAGACATCCTGATTCTTAAGGTGGAGCTCATAGTTGATCAGAAGGGTTTTACGCATGGTCACAAGAGAAGTCAAAGTTGATGGGAGGTTTTCACATTTTGCGCTTTTAAGCAGATTAAGGAAATCTTCGCCCCAGCAATGGTTCTTTTGCATTGTTGTCGAATTGAGTCGGGTCCACTTCATTTGTGTAATCATACATTGCCTTGCGGGGGAATTTTCTTTTTTTCTAAATATACGTTCCCAGAGACCCAATGTGTCAGCGAGATGTTATATTCTTGTGTCCCGTGCACCGGTTTCCAATCGCACAAAGTAATCAGGAGTAGATGGAGGAATTCTGAGTAGTTTCTTCAGGAAACGGATTTGTAGTTTATCGATATCGTCCACGAATTTCACTGCCCATATGGATGAGCCATAGAGAAGAGTAGCCCGTGCAATGAAGTTAAATAGTTTGAATTGCGTAGATAAGGGTGGAACACCAGATCTTCTTGTAATATTGAGGACTTTCATCACTGCAGCAGTCGCTTTCTCTTTAAATTCCTTCTGAGCTCGATTGAAAGTCCCATTTCTGTGCATTGTCACTCCTAGGTAGGTGTAAGAGTCCACAATCTCAACAGTATCATCGTTCCATTTGAAACGTAGGAGGTCACTGGATCTTCTCTTGGCGAAGATAACAACTTTCGTTTTCGAGATGTTGCACTGTAAACCACGGTCTTTAAAGAATTTTACAGCAACATTGATTTTTCCCTGAACAGAATCAGCAGAGTTAGCAACGATAACAACATCATCAGCAAACATTAGTATGTGGAAGTCGGTTGATCCAATTTTGACTGACGAGATGCCACTTCTTTGCAGTCGGCGTGCCAGGCCATCTATGAAGAAGTTGAAGAGGCATGATGATTGCGGTTCTCCTTGTAATACTCCTTTTTGAAATCGAAAAGATGATGTGAGCCCATTTGGGGTAAGAATTTGTCCCCTGGCTTTACTGTAGAGTGATGTCAGAACTTTCAAGTATTTAGAACTTACTCCTCGCTTGCTCAGAACTTTCCACATTCTATCATGAAGGCAGGAATCAAATGCCATTTTTGCGTCGATGAAAATGGCGAATAACTTCCCACTTGGATGCCGAAGTTTAGATTGGATAAGGGTTAAGAGCCAGAATATTTGTTCTAGAGTTTCCATCTTTTTCCTGAACCCAGCTTGGAATGGCGAGAAGTGTCCATATTTTTCTGCCCAACTCTGAAGGCGGTTTGAGAGGATTGTGGTAAAGATTTTTAGGATTGTAGTAGCCAGTGCAATGGGACGATAGTTGGACGGAAGTTGTGGGTCACCTTTCTTGAATATTGGACGAAGCATTATAAGCGTCCAGTCATCAGGGACAACTCCAGTCCTATATATATCGTTGAATTTTGTTGCAAGTTGGTTTATTGCCACAGGTGTCAATGCTTTCCATACTTCGTTTGGGATGCCGTCTGTTCCTGCTGCCTTTTTTAACTTCAGTTTTTTAACAATGAGAGAGACCTCAAATGTAGATATTTCGTGGTCGAGTTCTTGAACTTCCTTTCAAGGCGACAGCTGTTATTCTGAAATAATTTTGAGTAGAACGAATGCCATTTTTCTGCTTCAATTGGATGAATGACCGGAGAATATTGTTTAAATTCACGAACAGATGCCCAAAATGTTGAGTTTTTGTGATTGAGTAAATTTTGGATATGTTGTTGCTTAATTGTCTGCTTTTTCTCCCGCTTTAACTTGGTGTATGCTGCGCGTAGAGATTGGTATTGTTCTTGATTTTCCTGCTTGTTTGATTTCCTTGCCACTCTTAGCATTCTGCTCCCTGAGGATTTGGTTTGTTTACATTCGTCATCAAACCATTTCGGTTTTGGGCGGTATATTGAGGGTAGTTGAATGCTCTGAGTCATTCCGACGAAGTCAAGAGTATTTTTCACATTAGACAAGATATCATTGCTAACATTACACTTTTCATTTAGCGTCTTCCTAAATTCTGCGCGCTTTTCGGGATTCCATTTGGTCTTATTCATGACAGTAGTTTCAATCCCTTCGTTACTGGTTGACTTTGATGACTGGATTTGGGTGAAAAGGTTGATGTTAATTGGTTGGTGTGTTGAGACAATTGATTGATTAATACGGAAGTGATTAATGTGTTCGAGTATTGAGTCCGATGAAATGCAGAGATCAATCGTGCTACGGCCGTTCGTATTTTGAAAAGTGATACCCCCCCTCAGGTCCCCTTTCCCATATCCGTTAAGTACTACAAGATTCGCAGATCTGGTGGCTGTCATTAGTTGTTTCCCACGGTCTTTCATTTGTAGGTCTTGTGATTGTCTGGGATAGTATTCACCTTCAATGAGATTGGGAAGTTGACCGATCCGCGCATTAAGGTCGCCAATAATTAGTGTATTCTTGGTAATATTCACAATTGTTTCAAGAAGGTCGCTAAATTCGGTTTCTCCATGAAGGTTAGGCGCGAGGTAAGATCCGATGAGTGTAAGTGCCTCACCATGTATCACGTTATTTACAGTAATTTCAATCCAGCCAGTTTAGTTATAACAGCATATTGTAGATTATTCTGAATTCCAATAATGATTCCTCCTTTTTTTCTTCCTCTCTTCGAATTTTCCGCGTCTTGACACACTAGTGTGTGCGTAGTTTTAAAGTTCGAGAGCTTAGCACATGCTTCCTTTTCGGTGCACCAAGTCTCGAGAAAAATAAAAATATCCGGGGCTTCCTTCGTCATATATTCAAAAAAATCATGATCCTTATTAATTAGTCCGTCGATATTCCACGCAGTAATGTTCATTGTCAAGGATTTTGTTGGCGTAGTTGTGCGAAAGGCGGGCTGTGTTCTCATTGGTGTTGGGTGGGTTGGGTTTTGTTGTTGACACTTTTGCGTTTTTCAACAATTCCCGTCGCTTTGTTGTAATCGTACCAATCCTTACCATCTACCAGCAGAGATTTCGCATACACCTTTACAGTTGATGCCACTCGATTGTCAAGTAGTTCCCGTCGTTGCCGTAGAAGTATATTTTTGGTTTCTCTTGCCGCATCGTTTGTTAATTATGAACAAAACATATGCAGCAGTGTTGGCCTCGCACATGCAAAATCAAATCGTACAAATTACTCGGTTCACCTTCAGCATGTGTACATCCCGGCACGTTTCTAAAAGCTTTATTATCTTAATTTTGGCATGATTTGAACCACTATCTACAATTAGTCGCCTTGTAACCTGTCATCATCAAGTGTTTCAATTAAATATTTAAGCAACTAATTCGATCATGCAAGGCTCACTTGGTTCCGCAAATCTGTAACACACCTGTTCCACATACGCCCCTCGTCGTAAACCTTTCCCAGATATAAGATGAGAAATTTCGGGAATTGCTTCACTAAATTATTTCTAATTTATCTTGTCACTCAATGTTCATCAGAAGCTGCACAGATTACGGAGGACTATGGTAAATAATAATACGTAACATTATTCAATTATAATTAAATTACTCAGAATTACTTTTAATCAAAAATATCTACTTCATAGAGTTTTTCGAGTTGGGGTCCCTCAAATTGAGCAACTCTTCAGGCGCCCTTGAAACCAAGTACTACATCACCTTGGGCACCTTCTTCCTTGGAGTAAGTATCTAATTTTAAATTGGTGGAAAGTTACGATTCTTAAGATGAGTCTTGTATTAAATTTGCATTTATATTTTTAGCTACGTTGGGACGAAGCGGTCACAGCTTGTCTAACAATTAACGGTAGTTTGGTATCGATTGAAACTGAATTTGAAAAGGATGGGCTGGACAACCTTCTAGAAAATTTTGTGTATAACTCGTCCTCAAAATATGGTAACTAATGTTTACATTTTATATATGTCTTGGTCACTGGTGTTAATAATTTTTTAATTAATATGTAGGTGTCGATTACTGGACGTCTGGGAAGTACGATCTGGCTTCGTCCACATATCGGTGGACCTCAAACCGGACCCCATTCCCTCAATGGGCCCCATGGGGTCCTAGCGAACCTTTTCCCATCAGCGTGGATAATCCGGTTGGGTTAAGGTTCGAAAGCAGGAAAGTTGCTACTTGGCGGATACCCACGTTCAGAAATAAATTTATTTGCGAGGTACATACATAGATATCAATTTTACACACTTTTATGAATAAGTAAATTTCAAATTTCGGAAAAAATACTTCGAACGTTTTCAAGCCTGATTGTCTTTGACCCCCAAATCAATTTTGCATCTTCCGCCTTTTCTAGGAGCTAATTTAAAATATGTAACTTTAATCTCAGGTTTCCCCACCCGATATGGTCGTCCCATGTTACTCAACTAACGACCTAATCATCGTCCTCGATTCTTCCGGCAGCGTCGGGTCGGCCAACTACTTAATCGCGAAACAATTCGTTGCAGAATTAGCGGCCGGATTCACTACCCATAACGAATCCCACATCGCCTTCGCCGTTTACTCGAACAATGTTCAAGACATCTTCCGTCTCGATAACATCCTCAGTCCCGCCGAAATTGCGGCGCGAATTATGGCGGCACCTTATCACGCGTCCGGAACACCAACCGACCGAGCTATTGATGCGGCCGTGGCTCAATTTGCTAGTCTAGGTCGTGCCGTCCCACGAAATTTGGTCGTTCTCACGGATGGGCTATCTGACAACGCTGCGTTAACGAGGTTGGCCGCTGAGCGCGCGAAGGCCGCGGGAATTCGTAGTTTTGCCGTGGGAATAACGAGCAGCATTGATATGGCTGAACTCCTCGCAATTGCTGGCGGAGATGCCAGTAAGGTTTTCACGGCGGCAAACTGGGCCGAATTGGTGCAGCTTTTAGCACCAGTGAGTAGTGGAATTTGTCCATAAGGTGCATGTTATAATGTACGATTTCATTGAAAAATTTAAAATTTTATTGCAAGTAAAATAAATTGCATCACACCCCGTTGAATTTAATAAAGCTTATTACTTAAACATGGGACACACTGAGAGGGTAATCTGTGCTTTTTCATACAACAATTCTCACCCAACAGATATCTCTCTGAACGAATCAATGCATAATTTGCATATGTAATTGTAGTGGTAAGATCTCTGGGCATCAAGAAAGTTTCCCTGGTGAGTTTTACATACATATAGACGACCTCCATTTTATGGATAGGATTGGGTTGGCTTCAAATCCTTCGCTCCTTCATTTTTTTTGGTCGCATACATATATACATATTCAAACCATGGTTGGATAGAGTTGGAAGAAGTTGTACCTCAATTTATATTTATATACCTTGCTCATATGTATATACATCCTGGTATGTTTATTGCTGTTCTTTGCATTGTAAATATGTCACGTTTCTGCCTGATTTATGTGTCAGAGTAAAAGGATGGAAAAGGAAGGAAGGGTCTCCATATATACCTAAATACATAAGTATGTATTTTGTGTATATGTATAACGTATTATACGGCATACGTACATACAAAATAGTGTATAACAGTAAATGGCTTTCAATAAACTGAACTTCTGCAGACCCATCCGTTTCTCCCGCCGCTGCTGCAATACAAAAGATACCCTATAATAATGCCTTTGTCGATATGTACATATTTCCAGTTATTCGGTTATCAAGATAAACTAAATTAGGTAAGATTGCATTATTAAAGTACTGTTTCCAATAAAAATGTGTATCTACTTGTTTGCATGTATTTACACAACTAAGGATAATGATTATCTTCCCTTGGTGTCAGCATTCGCAGGGTACTGATTTCTGTATAAAATTGTCAAATTTCACAGTCAAAATAATACCTTTGAGACAAAATTGGATTTTGTATCTTCTTAATTCATATTCATTATGTACACAAATGAATAATTTTTATACATACATACGCGTAATTATTTTTTATACTAACTTAATTCCACTTAAATCATGTAAACAAAACTTGCAAAAAATTCCACAGGTTTGCTGCAACATGTCACTCAATATAGAAGACATCACTTTATCTGACCCAATCACCCTCAACGTTGACGTAAATTTATCTCCTTAAACTCTGTTACTCAAGCAAGACATTCACATAATTTTAAAATCATTATCACTCCCTTAATTTCAGGCCGTATCCGTCATTTGTTCATGGCTGCCGCTAAAGGACATTAAAAACTGTCGCCTCCTCTCCAAAATGTGGGACGATGGGGCCTCCACCGTCCTAAAAAACGAGAGCATAATTCGCCTAAACTGCAACCTCGTTCCAAACGAAGTAAAACGAAATGAACGATGTGTCAAAGACCTGGTAAAATTTGGGAATCCGGCCAATTTACATATCGACGTTGGAGTTTCTTGGGAGGTCGAGGAATACGATGAGGTCAACTTTTCGAGAGTTATCGCTCTCCTAAAAGAATTCACGTGCGTGCGAAGATTAAAATTTTCCGGGGCTGTTTACCTCCCTTGGCAGAATGAAGTGATGGAAACTGTTTTCCTCAATGTTTCCGAAAGTGTGTCCCATTTAGAATTTGACGTGGAATATTCCATGGGAAACGTCGCGGGCGAGTTCGTACCTGGTCAGGAATTTTGTGGGGGGAAGAAATTCGTCCACGTAAAAAGACTGGATATTTTAGATGATTATACGATCGGGATGATTACAGGGCTTCCAGGAGTGAAGGAGCTTTCCGTTGTTAATTCGAGTTCATTAAAGCATTTGGAGAAACAAGGTTTACCGTAAGTATGTCTTTGCTATTTTATCTAAGAACCCTAGAGTAAGTTTTAAAATTTCTGCAATGTATAAATTGTGAGTAGAAAAAAATGAGGAAACACAAAATATGTATCCGTCAAACGAAGCGTTTTAATCAGATAATTACTCAGTCTTAAAAATTATTGTTAGGTGAGACGCTAAGAAAAGTGCAAACTAGTTTTTAAGACAATTGGCTTGTTACTAACCGTACAAACTTGTGATGAATACACTCTAAAAAAAACTTCCCAGAAATTTACTCAGGGTTGAGTACGAAAAAAATTACACAACAATCGTGTAAAATTTATCCAGCTGTTGGATAAATTTTACACAAAACTGGATAAACTTTACCCAATTATAGTCATCCTCTTTTTTGCTCAACCCTAAGTAATTTTCACATAACTTTTATTTAGAGTGTAGTAACCCTCATTGACATTAACCCCTAATTCCTTTCCTTCCTTACAGACGCCTATCGAAATTGCACCTTTTAAGCTTAAATGGAGAACTGGAACTTCGATCCGTCCTCCAGTTGAACCGACCACTGAGAACGCTCTCGATTTACGAATTAAGTACAGAGAATAAAAATAATCCATACCTACGAATTCACCTCGATTTACACGAGCTCCTCTGCAAACATCGTAACACTTTAGAATACCTCACCTTAGAATTAGGCTCATTCTGCATATTGCCGGCCGGCAGTGTCTGGAAACTCCCCACGTTTCCTATCTTGAAACGTCTTAAGCTCTTAATATCAAATAGTGACAACGATTTTGACATTCGTTTTGACACCGCCGTGTTAAACGTTTCTACAAATTTTCCGCAATTGAGGGAAATTAATTTAGTTTTTGTGGAACAATGGAAGGGTGGGTGGATCCGGTGTTTTGATTCGCTGTTCCCACCCACCCGGAATGAAGTCGTTTGTCGGAGTGTGACACATTTTGAGATCCGAGATCAATCCGAGGATCAAATTTATAACGAGAGAGTTTCCACAGCGAGTAGAATTTTTGATGTGAAAGGAAGTGAAATTGATGCAAAGTTTGCCAGGCCTTTAGAAATGTTTCCTAAAGCGGAGAATAAGTTTATGCTGGATTTGAGAAAATAGTACGGTTTCAAAGGATAAATTATTGTGTATGTACGTAGCTTTAATTTTCAAGTTAAATTGAAATGTTAGCTCACGTTTTTACTACATATGCATTAACAGTAAAAAAATATTGTTGATTGTGTGATGTTATATACTTTTATAAATGTTTACACGGGCATTTAATATAAATAATTATTAAGACGATTTTCAATCCATTTCCGATCCTACTGCTAAAATTTTTTTGTAATTAGATTAAGTACTACAAATTATGTAGCTATATACATATGTACACTAATGTATATAATGGTTAAGGATTATACATATATTATTTAATATTACAATATGATATCATTGATTATTATACTATATTATTTTTCTTTTTCTTCTTATTAATATTATCTTATATTATTATTGTTATTATTAAGATATTAATATGTTAATGATACATACATAACACGTGTATGTATCTGACGGCAGTTAAAACTACAATGAAACAATTTGCGAGCTAATGCTAATTTCTTTATCCAATTAAAAAAAATCATATCGCGGAACTATTAAAATTGCTTTATTCTATGCATTACTCCAAAATTACTGCCAACCAATTTTCAAACCAAGAATCGTAAAATTCATAACATTACATTTTTAGTTCATAAACATGTATTTATGTAACTAATTTCGCCAATTCCATGCCCTTCAAAATCTAGCCGTGTTTAAATTTCTCCCTTATTCAACTACTGCAGATCCATTCCCACAATCCACCTCCTAAGTTGATCAAAGACATGGTACCTCAAATTTGGAAACGTTGCGGAAATTCGGTTAAAAAAATTGGCCGAACTCTGCCACCCATAACAGTTCCAGATCCTATCATCACACAAATTCCCGGGATTGATCCCCTCTCAACCGGAACATTTCCATCGGCGGGAGCGGGACATCCAAATCACGTAGCGTTTCCCACTTCACATTATTTCCCGGGGTGAAAGAATTATACAAAAATTTTACCGTAGAGTTAAAATACAAGCCCCTCTCTTTCTCACTTTCTCCACGGTTGGCGTGCTTAACCGAGACTGCAGCCAAGACTGGGAACTGTTTCGCATAGTTTAGCTTGACCTTGTTGGTGGGATCTTCAGTTGCGAATTTTATCCCCAGGACGCCATCAGTCGGTTGTATCGACCGGCTAATCTTGAAAACCTGTAATCTAGACATGATTGGTATGCACAGAAAGGTTTACTTGGATCTACATGCCGTCCACTAGCAATCTGGATGTTCACGTGTTCCAAAAAAGGCGCGAAAATGTGGAGCAACCTTGTCCCAAATGTTGGGACCTGGCTGGACACGTTAAATTCGAGGCGGCGGAGTGGCGGGAGAAAGGGTTGTGGCGTCATTAAACACAAGTCATCGAAATGACGACATGGATCTTGAACCGATAGCGATGTCAACTTCAGAAACGGAGTGACCCTGGTACGAAACAGAAATTTTAATCCTTGCCGCGGTGGGCAGTAGGTCTCCAGGCAGGTGATGGCAGGGAATAGGGGCACAAATTTAGCCAGGATTGCGGTATGCATCGTTTCTGAGTAGTGTCTAATGTTGTGCATGTGCAACGAGAGTTTCGTGACGGAGGGGAAAATCAAATCATGGCCGGGATTGAAGTCTGCCAAAAAAGCGGATGGATTCCCAGTGGGCACCCTTGTGCCTTCCTGTACATAAAGTAGTTAAAGATATGATACATTGCTACTCCCCTACAAATTGTAGGCTACAATATCTGCGGGAGGGTGTTATTTTAAGAATTTTGAAAAATTTCGATTAGTATATTTGGATGACTATGTCACTCAAATATCGATTTTCCTGTATTATGGTTGCCACCGTTTGGTACATATTAAAATTAGTTCGGCCCGTTAAAAAATTTGCTAGCGAGGTGCTAAAATTGTAATACCTAGTTATTATTACAAGGATTTAATACCACTTTGGTAAAGTCGGATATGAATATCACTTGGTTTATTACAGTGCATAATACTGGATTTCCAAGTGGATTTCACCTTTCAGGCAATGAAATGGATCGTAAGCTGCCAACTAAATTTTTTAACAGTGATTGAAATCCTGTAAATTTTATCCATCCCGTCATCTCAGAATTTCAGGAAAGAGATACCCTTAGAGTTGAACTTTTACAGAAATTTCCGAGAAACTACGCCACTATCAGTCTTAAATTCACTCAAGTAATGCTAACGGAGACTTTGAGATTGGCAGTGGCGTAGTTTCTCAAAATTGTAAATTTCTGTAAAAGTTTACCTCTGCGCGAATGGAGACTATTAAATACAAGAATAACGTACCCGTAATTCGTAGGAAAAAAGTTCATAATCCGTGAAGAAGCAAAGTTCCAGAGAGGTCAATCGATGTCCGAAGAGTTTGATAACTTGCAACAATTCCATCGGCAGTGTTCCACCATCCAGGAAAAAGCTGACAGCTACATGTCTCACTTTGCCGCGACTCTTTTCGGCTAGATTTTTAAATCTGGGGAGAAATTCGGCCAGTCCTTGGTAGTAGTTCCAACCTAATATTGTGCTTTCGTGATAGTTTGATCTGACGGACATTACTTGTTCATATTGTTCATAATAGGTGTTAAAAGTTCCATGAAATACGGATCGGGCCCGGATGTGAATTCTTGCTTCGTGCTCCCATCCCGAGTTGAGTTGAGTGCACGTGCGCAGGTCGGAAATAGGAAGAAAGGATGTAATTTTTCCGATAATCTGAACAAATAAATTGCGTGAATAAATGCGAGTCGGGTCACGGGTCAAGGATAAACAACCCTACCCGCCCGTGACCCGACCAGGTTCTGGCGGGGAGGATTCAGAAATTAACCTGGCCGGCACGGTCCCGCATTCAATGTCACTTTCATTTTAAATTTCTGACTCGACTCAACTCTTAGCGAGTACACTCATAGAAATCTCTGGTATGAGTTAACTCTTAGCAAAAATGGTATTGAATCATCACCAAACGGAGTGCATATATGACTTAACCGGAGCTGTGATAACGGGCAACCCCGCATAGTGAAGAATAAAACACCGTTGTGGTGATGAAAACTAACCACTTGGAATCAAACTATTACCAACCCGGGGAGAAATTATCACCAAATCAATACCATCACGGAGTGTATATATGACTTCACCACTTTGCTAAGAGTGTTGGGCAGGAATTTATTTCTTTTTTAACGTTGCTCCCGCCCAGTACTAGAATTATACTGACCCGTAAGATTATGCTACCGATATGGCTAAACTCTAAAGTCGAGACTCTCTCCTCGAGATACAGATATTAATACACGGTATTACTTATTAATACCACTTTGGTAGAGTCAGATTTTAATACGGGTTGGTAATATTATAATAAGGAATTTCTAAGAGTGTAGCGGTAATTCGATTAAATTTTACTTATCAAACCTCAGGAAGCGATGTGGCCAGGTGAGCAGGAATGCTGTCCATAATTGTTGCTACAGACGTAAAAAAAATACATCAATAGAATAATCTTTATTCACCTTAAATTGTGGTAATTTACATAATTGTGGTTTATATGTAAAATATTCATCACTGATTTCCCTACCTTCAGTTTGCGTATGCCAAATTTCCTCTGTGTGCATTTGATTAGACATCTGAAGAAGAACTGTAACTGAGGCTAGCACTATTTCCTCGTACGTCTTTTTCTTAAGTGTGAAAGGGTTGAAAGGGTTTGGAAAATTCCTGGGTTCAAATATACAAATGAACCTACATATCCAACGAAGTTTAACTTTATGGGAATGAAGGATTGGTAAAAATAGGCCTTCTTTAGCATTCTTGTGTGACAGCGACATAGTGGTGCTGTACGATTTCGACTCACAATGGAACCTTTTTTCAAGCAATACCGGGATTGTTTAACGAGTTCTATAAAAAAAATCGAGCCAAAAATTAGGAATAAAATGGTGCTTAGCATTCTGTTGAATGGCCCCTCTGAAAAAAATATTGGCAGAAAGTTCAATTGTTTAGCAAATTTTCCCTCCCTTTTTCTTCCACTAACCGAAACCCAATGATAAGCGCTAAAACAATTCCTAATTTGTGGCTTGATTTTTTGATATAAAAATTTCCTTAGATAATCCCGGTGTAGCTTGAAAAAAGTGCTACTGTGAGTCGAAATCTTACAGAACCACTACGTGGGGTACGTTAGGGTTACGTTTATTAAGAGTAGGTACGAGTTGTCTGCAAAATCCTTCAAACTTTCAATTTAGTATATGTATGTATATACACCCTTACAAATAATGATACACTGATGAAAAGTAAATGGATTCTCAATTCTAGGGACGTTCGTAAACTTCGTAATGCAAAGAGAGGTGGGTGAGTGGTCAAGGCTGAATGACACCGCGCACTTGTTAAAGGGGAGGATGGGTTTGGCCAAAAGGCCAAAAATTGGTTACGATGTTTACGAAAGTCCTCACTACATTAAGTAAACAAAATCCAGAGCAAACGTTACATTTTATTAAGTCAATGTTACTCTGATTTTAGTGTGCTTAATATAGAATTCAGAGTGCGTTTATATTCCAAAAGGTTGACGCAGTGTCAGCTTGAGACAGTTTTTAAAAGTGTACAGAATTAAAATTCAAATGCGATAATTTCAGAAACTACTCGTATAGTTTATTAATTTATGCAATTTTTCAAATAAACATGGATGATCAAATTACTTCATTATTTATTAAAATTATTTTATTGTACTCATTGTTCCGAAATCAGTATCTTTGTTACTAAGTTATCAAATATGTTCGCAAATGAAATACAATAATTGTTTTTTTAATATTGGCAGATTGTAATATTTTTAAAATTTGGATAGATTAAAAAAGATGTTAAAATCGTTAATTATGCATAATTATGCATGTTACTTATACATAAAAATATGTATAATTTTAGCACAAAATAATTATATGTATGTACATAATTCAAAATATTTTCATTCGTTTCAAATACGAATTGAGGATATCAACTAATAAATAAGCAACAGTTGCATAAGAAACCATCTCAAAACTCATTCAACCACTTTCTCTATTCTCCGCCCTAAATCTACCCGAATTTCACCCTCTCCTATTCCCGATTTCAGCAAAACGCTCAAATTCAACCCCACTTGAATCCACCCCTTCACAACTTTACTTAGGAACTTAAGATTAGCAAACCTCTGGAAGAGATGTGGCCAGGTGAGGGGTTTTGGGGTGTTGAATGCTCCCAAGTTCCATGGTTGCTACAAAAAAGTACATAGATATTACGTTACATAAATATTACGTAAATAATACGTTGTAACAAAAATAATCAGTTTTTACCAAGTGTATACTCAATCTTAATTTCGTATTAAATTTATTCTTACTACGAATTTGGAAACTTCTAATTTTCACAAAAACCGGTTTTGCACAGAATCTAAAACCGATACGTATGTATCTCAATTTTTTCCAAAATCAGACTAATCGAAAACCAGTTTTAAAAATCTTCTGATTTTAGGCACCCTAGATAATTTCTTACATATTTATGCATATACTTACCTTATGTAAGTCTGCTTATCTTTCCTCAGTCAGATTTCAGGCGTAAAATAATTAGTTGTTTGGACTTTGGGTAATGAACTGCTACTGAAGTTAAAAGTATTTCATCGCCTTATCTTTACACAAGTGAGAAAGGCTTGGAAAATTTCCAGGGTTCAAGTAGAATAACCTTGTTAAACAGATTAGATTTTGTTTGAGTCCAAGATTGATAAATACGGAGCCAACGACCTTACTTATTATTAACTTATAATGAAACCATGTGATGTAAGGGACAAGGCATCAATGTTGCTTTAGAGTAAACAAGGCTGGGATCGTCTAATCCATCATATTCTCATTTCATCATAAAGTCCTAAGTAAAAATAATTTAAACCTTCGGACAAGAAAATAAATGACCTCAGAATTCTATATTAAGTAGATTATACTAAATCCAGTGTAAACTTAACTTTTGTAAACCTCAAGTGACTCTGGATTTAGCCTTTGATGTTTATTAAATCTATGTGTGTATGTATGTATGTAGGACTCGACGACTCATCGCTGGTAACGTCACAAGTCTTAAAAACCATCACGTTTTTATTCACTTGACAAATCTGAAATTTGAATTTTTTTATAACCTCTTCTGTAAAGGAAGTCAGTTCGAGTTTAGTAAAAATATGATTTCCTGGTTTTGAAGAAGGATTTCGATATGCTTTTAGGAAAGGATGAGTCACAAAGTATAAACGTATAGAATTCGAAATGTGCTTATTTTCCTAAAGCGGAGAACAAGTTTATGCTGGACTTGATAAAATATTAAGCTTCAAAGGATCAATCGCTTCGTAAACTGGTTTCATATTCTAGCTGTAATATGTGAGCTCAAATGCTTCTACGAAAATAACCATACACATGTAAACAGATTAGCAATCTGTTTCAATATAAATTCAATAATACATACATTTTCTTATAAATTTTATTTGTTTAAATGTGAAGTTATTTGTATGTACATATGATAGTACAATTACATATTAGATACAAGTCAAACCTGAAAATTTTTTGACTAACTAATTACTGCTTACAGAATTTCTAACGAATTTCTAATTTATTATAACAATGTTTTTGCACTAAAATAATTACACACCCAAAATTATTTTATTCTACGAATTATTATCCAAATACCTGCTTTGTTAAACTAGTCATAAATTAACCATTAACACAGTTTCTTGGAAACTCGATCAAAATATGGTTGTTTTTTAATTTTCCTAATTCTTTAAAAAACGGGTAAAATCGTTGTGAATAAATTATATCTGCATAAATACACAATGCAATTTGTCGATCAATTAATTCAAATTCAAAAATGTTGGCTAATAAACGCGTGAATAAATATGTAAAAAAAAAACTGATAAAAAAATAATCTAAAAATTAGAAATTTATATATAAATTTTGTAGTATACTACAAAATTTCAACTTCATAAATATTTGAAATCTAAATAATTTCCTAAATTCCCCACCCTAAATCAAGCTTTATTTATCTCATTTTCTTCATTACTCTGCTTGGGCAAAAAGCCCAAATCCAACCCTACCTGAACCCACCGCTTTGCTACCCAACTCCTAATCTGATAAAAGACATGGTACCGCAAATTCGGAAATGTTGCGGTAATCCGGTCCAAATATTTCATGGAATACTGCCACCCGTAGCATTTATACTGACCTGAATACGACTCCCAACTTAAAACGTCCCAATGTGACCATACCAACCGGAACATTTCCATCGGTGGGAGCGGGACATCTAAGTCACGCAGCGTTTCACATATCCCCATATTTCCTCCAGGGGTAAAAGAATCATACAAAAACTGTACCGTAGATTTGAAATACCCCACCCGCTCTTCCTTACCTTCCCCGCGATTTGTATATTTAACCGAAAGTGCCACCAAGACTGGGAACTGTTTGGCATAGTTTAGCTTGACCTTATTGGCGGGATCCTCGGTTTCAAATTTTAGCCCCAGCACGCACTCAGTCAGCTGTACCGACCGGCTAATTTTGAAAACTTGTAACCTTGACATGATTGGTATATATATAAAATTATTGCTTTGCCCCACCCCTAATCCAGCGGCAATCTCGATATTTCACCTATAGATTAAATTGCACTAAAAATCTCATTTTGCCCCGACCACACCCCCTGTCGCCAAAGGGGGTGTGGTCCGGTTGCCCCCAAAAGTTGATAGGATCCTCCCCCTGGGGTCCTATGTATGATGGCGAAAACCGATTTCGATTATCTCGATCCGTTCTCCTGATATCCTGGTGACAGACAGACAAACAGACAGACAGACAGACAAAGTCTTCACATAAAGTAGCTGAAGCTACTTAATAATCTTGGGTGAATAGGGTTTGCGTGCCCACGGTAAAAAATATATGTATAAATACAAGAATTATACATAGTTACCTGAACTTCGTAGGGACAAGGCTTATAATCCGTGAAGAAGGTAAGTTCCAAAGATGTCAATCGATTTCCGAATAGTTTAATGAGTCCCAACAATTCCACCGATTGTGTTCCTCCACCCACGAAAAAGCTGACAGTTAAATGTCTCACTTTGCACCTACTCTTTTCAGCTAGATTTTTAAATCTGGGGAGAAAGTCGGCCAGTCCTTGATAGTAGTTCCATTTTAATATTGCGCTTTCGTGATAGTTTGAGCGGATGGACATTGCTTGTTCATATTTTTCGTAAGAAGTGTTAAATAGTCCGTGAAATACGGATCTGGCCCGGATATGATTTCTCGCTTCCTGCTCCCATCCCGAGTTGACTTGAGTGTACGTGAGCAGGTCAGAAATTGGTAGGAAGGCGGTAACATTTCGGATAATCTGCAGAAATAATTTGCGTAAATTAATATGATCAGCGGGTATTTAGATGTGAGTCGGGTGACGGGTCAACCCGACAAAAACCCGACTCGCCCGTAACACTATCGGTTTCGGGCGGAACGGGTTTAGAAATAAATTTTACGTCTTTCGGATCAAATTTTCAAGTGTCTAACACGACTCAACTCTATTGGCGAGCACACTCTTAGAAATCTGGTATAATCAGACAGGTATTTATTTCTCCGTTTCAACCTTGCTCCCGCTCATTAAATATTAAAATTATACCGGTCCGTAAGAATTTGTTTCCGATATGACGAAACTCTAATTTCAAGATATGTATTACTACACGATATTACTTATTAGTACCACTTTGGTAGAGTCAGATATTAATACGACTTAGTATTATTTGAACAATGAATTTCTAAGAGTGTAGAGATAATTTGACTAAATTTGACATATCAAACCTCAGGAAGTGATGTGACCAGGTGAGGAGGAATGCTGTCCATCATTGTTTCTAAAGACGTCAATAAATACATCGTTAGAATATTCAATCTCTACCTTAAATTGTTGCTACATTATAAAATATTTCTCCATACCTACCTTGTTCGTATGTCAAATTTCCACCGTGTGCATTTAATTCCACGTTTGAAAATGAAATGAAAATGAGGCTAACACAGTGTCATCGTCCGTCTTTTCCCAAAGTGTGAAAGGGTTGAAAGGGTTTGAAAACTTCCAAGGTTCAAACATACATGCGATCCTTTTCAAAAAGGTTAAATTCCATGGAATGCAGGATTGGTAAAAATGGGGTTGGATGGTTAAGTATTTGTGAGGCAACGACAATGTATTAAGGTTGCGGTGACTTAGGAAAAGTACCTACGAGTTATCTACATAATCCTTAAAACTCTCATTTTAGTAAATGTACACTCTTAAAAATAATGATATGTACACTTATGAAAACCAAATGGATTTTCAATTCTTGGGACGTTCGTAAACTTCGTAATATAAGGCGAGGTAAGTGATATCGTGCCTATGTGACACACTAATGGGGGTGGCTGAGTACCCGAAAGACCACAAATTGTCGTTACGAAGTTTACGAAAGTCCCCTCTAAGTACATTAAGTAAGCTATAAATCCACAGCAAACTTTATATTTTATCAAGTCATCGTTACTCTGAACATAGTTCAGTTTACTTAATATAATTTCTGAAAGTATGTACACATGTACGTATTTATATACATAGATAATTTATTTACACAATTTTTTAAACAATTATGTATGATCAAACTTCATTATTTATTAAAATTATTTAATTGTACCCATTACTCCCAAATAATTGTTTTAGTACTCATGGTCATTTATCGATAACATGTGTTCGCAATTAAGTTCAATAACTGTTTTTTTTAATATTGGCCAATTCTAATATTCTTAAAATTTTTGTTAAATTGTTACTTATGCATACTAACATGTGCATAAAAATACGCAGGATTTTAGCACAAACTTACATATTATATACATACATAATTCAAAAGATTTTCGTCCATTTCAAATACGAATTAAGGATATCAACCACTAAATAAGCAACAGTTTCTATGTATGATGAGGGCCACAGGCCATGTGTCATTTAATAAATTGATTGATTGATTGAAATAAGCAACAGTTACAAAGAATCCATCTCAAAACTCATTCAACCACTTTCTCACTCCCCCAATATTTAGCCGAATTTCACCCTCTCCATTACCCGGTTTCTTCAACACGCCCAAATCCAACCCCACCTGAATCCACCCCTTTACCACCTTACTCCTAATTTCATCAAACACATGATACCGCAAATTTGGAAAAGTTCCAGAAATCCGGTCCAAAAATTTGGTCGAACTCTGCCACCCATAACACTTACAGATCCTATTTTGGCAAATATTCTCAGCTTTTACACCTCTCAACCTGAACATTTCCATCGGGGGCAGCGGGACATCCAAGTCACGCAGCGTTTCGCACCTTACCCCATCTCCCCCAGGGGTAAAAGAATCATACAAAAATTTTACCGTAGATTCAAAATGCATAGCCCGCTCTACCTCTGTGTCCTCGTCCTTACGATTCAGGTATTTAACCGAAAGTACTGCCAAAACTGGGAACTGTTTCGCATAGTTTAGCATAACGTTATTGGCGGGATCCTCAGTTTCGAATTTTACCCCAACCTCGCACCTGTTGAATTCAGTAGAGCACCCAAATGCGTATCGTCTGATTTTGAAAACCTGCAGCCTTGGCATGATTGGCACGTAGAGAACAGTGCTGTTTTCTTGCTGCCCAATCCGCTGATTGGAAATTTCGATGTGCAAACGTTGCAACAAAGGTGCAAAAATTTTCATCAAACTTGTCCCACAAGTTGGCTCATGGTTGGACATGTCAAACTCAAGGCGGCTGATTTGCGGAGAAAAGTACCATGATAGCTGATTCGTCATAAATGCTCGATCATCCACCACGTCGGGACATTTGTATGGATTTTTGTCGGCTAAAGATGTCAACTTAGGAAATAGCGTGGGGTTTGTACGAAACAAAAATTCAAATACTTCCAACCGCGGGAATGAAAACCCGATGTGGGTCACGGCGGGGAATAGGGGTGCAATTTTAGCCAAAATTATGGGATGTATCGCAGTGTTTGCAATATTAAATGTGTACAAGGAGAGTTTTGTGATGAAGGGGAAAATCAAATCTTTGCCGGGGTTGAAGTCTGCCAGAAAAGCGGATGCATCCTCAGTATCGTATGTATTCTAAAGTGGGTAAAAAGAGACACGAGATATATTATCACGGGATGGTTCTAACATTATTGGATTGCTTGTTGACCATATTTGCAGACAGCAAATTAAACAAACTTATATTACTGCTTGCAGTAAAAAGTGTTCGCATATTGGAAGTGTCAAGTTTCGTCCTATTTGTTCAACCAGTTAGAAATTAATTTTGGATATGTACTTAAAAAGCATGAGAGGAGCTCGACAAAATGTTTGCTCAAAAGGTAGGGAATGTATATTTGGATCATTGAAGGACTAAAAACCTTTGGTATACTCATTTTTAGTATTGCACAAAAGTTTCATTACATTTGATTCGTCCAATCATTTTTTGAAGGTCGACACTAGCTTGACACTTACAATATGCGGACACTCCATAATATAAGTTTTTAGCACAAATAATCATGCAGCGGTGCTGCTTGATTATTGGTGCTCGTGTAAAATATTGCCTAACTTTAAACGCGTACATAATCCTGTATCTTGTGCAAAAACTGAAAGAGCTAAATTTTCGACACAGTAAGAATTATTCGATTCAACAACGAGATCCACAACTAACTTTAGAATTTGGAATCAAATACATATTTTAAAATGTTTCTATGGTCAGTGTGTGATGATGAAAGCAAATTTTTTGGCGGAGTAGTTAACCTAGGAGGCCTTATGGACTTATAACATTTGTACATAGGAAAGCGAATTTTTCAGGAACGGATGGATAGAAATACAAAATATTTTTTTTGCATTCCTTACCCAAATACCTCCACCCTTTTGATGTCTTCCAGAAATTTCAGGTTTTACAAATCAAATCAAATCTGCATTTATTTATTTAAGGTTTCTACAAAATGTGTCAATTATATAATGCACACTGTATGAAGTACAATAATTAATGTATTTGTTAATTTTGCCGACTTATGAAAATTTCCCCTTAATAGATCTTTATGATAAGCTAAAAGTTTATCATAATGTTTCATACCATGAAATGAGTTTATTAAGGTAATATAATGTCAAAAGCTAAAATTTTCCGGGACTATATTTGTCAAGAGAAAAGAATAGTAAGGGCAACAAGAACTGTAACGTATTCTGAGCCTAACATTATATGTAATGGATTAATGAGAAAGTCATTTCAATATAGGGCGTCAAAAACGGTACTGAATTTACCGGTACGAATCACTGAAAAGTTAAGAAATCTAAGTATAATTGAATTTAAACGACTAGTTAAATGTGAGCTTGTTCATGAACAATGTACCGAGAGAATGGTGGAATTATTTGATATTTTAGACGATCATGATGCACTTTGATAAATTGTATTATTTATTTTCTTAAATCTATTGTAATGACAAATTTTTTACCTTGAGGCGTAATAACCCAGCATTGGGGTGTCTCATTGAAATAAATAAATCAAAAATCAAATTTGAACTTCGAAAAAAAATTTCTAAAATTATTATTAATTTCGCTATTCTGTACATTTTTATTTCGATTTTAGTAACTCAAACGCATACCCAATGTAAATCTCGCGATTGAAAAATGAATAATTATGTACCTATTTATGATAAATAATATAATATGTGTCAAAAAGTTCGAGGTTTTGCCCTTGTACACATTTAGGTTGTACACTTTTTATTGTACGCTAAATTTACGTCCATGTTTTCGCCTGTCCAGTCTTACTCCTGTACACGTTTGAATTGTCCACGCAAGAACCGGATACCGTACAAATGTTACAAGTCCATAAGGCCCCCCAGGGTAATTACTCCGCCAAAAAATTTGCTTTCATCATCACACACTGACCATAACAACATTTTAAAATACTTGGTTCCAAAGTTAGTGGTGGTTCTCGTTGTTGAATCGAATAATTCTTACTCCACAGCTGTTTTAAGCATTTCTGAAGTAAATTGTGCCACATTAACCGCTACCTCAGTACTTTAATAAATCCTCAAATTAGTAAAATTTATTTGCTGTATGAGAAACCGTACCTGCCGATCATAGAACACATCCAACTTGGTGAAGAAGGTAAACTGTAGAGACGTCAAATGATTTCCGAAGAGCTTGATAATTCTAAAAAATTCCATCGGCCGTTTTCCACCATCCAGGAAAACGCTCAGAGTTAAATGTCTCACTTTGCCGGTACATTGCTCAGCAAGATTTTTGAACCTGGGGAGAAAGTCGTCCAGTTCCTGGTTGTATTCCCAATTTATTCGCATCGTCTCGTAGTAGCTCGTTCGGACGGACATTACTTCTCCATAGCTTTCATAGTAGCCTAAAAAACGCCCACTAAACACGGAACGCGCCCGGATATGATTTCTTGCTTCCCGCTCCCATCCCGCATTGACTTTAGTGCACGTGAGCAAGTCAGAGATGGGAAGAAAGGAGGTAATTTTTCCGATAATCTGAGCAAACAATTTGCGAGGATGTAGGTATTTAAATATGAACGGCCAGTCAGTGGGAAAGGACAGATTTGTCAGTATACGTATATCTAAGCTATTTATATAAAGCAGGCGAGCGTATCGCTGCTGGCTGGCTGGCTGGGTCGGTGGCTTACAATGGAGGTCTCCCAACGTATGCGCACAGATTTGGACCAAACTGGCGTCAATCTATCACAAATATAATTAGGATGAAATTTGCAAATGGAACTATCTGCCAATGCGCAGGTTTGGCGGAGATATTTGCATCCGAAGCAGGAAAAATGCCTAGCAAATTTGGAAAATTAAAAATTTGCCAGCCTTGGGGCTGCGTTTTCTCCCCCCTTTTATGCAAATATCTCCGCCAAACCTGCGCATTGGCAGATAGTTCCATTTGCAAATTTCATCCTAATTATATTTGTGATAGATTGACGCCAGTTTGGTCCAAATCTGTGCGCATACGTTGGGAGACCTCCATTGTTAGTTGAGGAGTTAGCCTCTCCTTTTCTCTCTCCACCCTGCAGAGACAACAGGAGAGGCTAACTTCACTAATGTTGGGGTAACGGGCTTATCGAGGGGCCTATTTTTCACGTCGATTGACGGGCTTCTACACTAGTAGGTATATAAATCGGGGTGTGCGACACTATTTATAACCTTCTAGTAAAACAGTTCTGTGCAAAAATAAATACCAGTTTTTCGGGGAATACTTAGGGCTTTCGCCATGGGATGTTGATCACTTGGTAGTTTCGTAGCGGAGCAGTCGAAAAATAGGTTTCGAATTCTGAAATTGTCTTGGAATATGCCAAATATATCTAACCCCATGCCACAAAAATTTCATAAGTTTTCATTGGAAAATAAATTTCGTACACGATTTCAAATCCAAGAAGTTGAGAAACAAACTTTTTGTAAGTACCAAAATCTGAGCGAGAAAGACTCGAAGAAGGCCTGACCATATTTTATCGGAGAAGGTTGTGGCCGTGAAAAAATTGAAACATACATAAAAACGTATGGAGAATCCGAAAATGTGAACTTTAAATAACCACTATTTGAAGAATCCATCGTATCGACACCTCAAAAGTTAAAAACGATTGAATCGTTTTTTGAAAATTCTGATAGTGTTAATAGGACATGGATAATATACTTAACTTTTCTTTGTTCGCGGATCTGGGTAGTCAGATATATTTATAATATTCTACACAAATTTGAGATTTTTGAAATCGTTTTTTGACTATTTGTACTTCAAATTCCTAGTGATCAACTTCCCATGGCGAGAGCCCTATGTTTCCATCTCGATGTTGCAAATTTGAATTTAATACGACGCTAATCTCTTCATACAGTGACAAATCGCTACACTCTTAGAAATCTGGTATGTATTAAAATAACGCCACATGAAAGTTTTATCATACCAGTAACAAATTTTTACTAAGCCGTACATATAATTTTAGTTCCAAGTTGTGTCAACTTTAATACCGAGAAATCAATACCTGTATAGCTGTTTATATTAAATTTGCAGCGATGTACAAGTGCATGGTGATACTATTTATAAAAATCTGAGGCTAATTAAAATCAGGTTATTTAGTTAACAAACCTCGGGTAGAGATGTAACCAGTTGAGGAGGATTGTCGTCCACTGCCATAATTGCTGCTACATTAAAACAATAGTAATCAATTTTAATTTAAAGCACAATTTTGGCGACGCTTTAAAATATTTGTCGTTAATTGCCATACCTTCAGTACGTGTAAATATGCTTTCTAAGCTAGATTTCCTCCGTCAAAACTTGCAATTAGTTGCTAGAACGTTGGACGTAGATGTACTACTACTGAAGTACAAGTATTTATTGGCCTGCTTTTCACTCACAGTGTGAAAGGGTTGAAGAAATTCCGGGCTTCAAACAAAGGACCTTTTCAAAAAAGGTTGAATTCATTCTATTGGAGTGCAGGATAGCAATTGGATTTCTTATTAAATGTATGTAAATATGTATTGAGCGATACTGAACCCTTGTCGTTTAACGGATAATCCTTAAAGGCTGAGGTATATTTAGCAAGGCAGGGGTCGATTCATCTCATTTCATGTTAATATGTATGTCCACTATTAAAAATTACCCTTTTGAAAATTATTTAAGTTCAACCTGAATTCTAAATTAAGTGAAATATATATACTAATCCTTAATACATACTATACATATGTATCATACATACATATGTAGAGTTTGCATACATAATGTATGCAAACATTGAAGATATGTAAGTCATCAAAATTGAACGTATTGATGGCAGAATATATTTATTTTCTGCCAGAAAGGCTAACATAATTTTTAGGAGTGCAGCCAGATACATAAATTTTACATTTAATGTTGATTTGTGTAACTTCATAAATTAAAGGTTTCCATATATTTAATATAATTATCAATTTCGCTGGATTAACGTGTAATGCTACTGAACAAATTACCTTTAGATTAGAACTTGATGTACTCGTAACGTGTGAAGTTTAGAATTTAGTTACTACTAAAATTTACGAACCCACAAAAGTAAATATTAATGCCTAGCTAAATATCTGTAGACAGTTACAAACTTTACACTGACAAACTAACTTTGAACAATTTAACTTCGAACGTGATAAATTAATTAATTTAATTAAGTTAACTAATTTAATTCTGCTATTTTTCAAATACAAGTATACTTTGCTGTGTATATTAAGTCGCCGGCCAAATTATAAAACTATTGATCACCATTAAAAATTAAACAATTTTAATTAACAGTATTGTATTCTACTAATTATCAGATACATCTTTATTCATTGTAGTATAGATTGTATTCGCAGAGATGTATGTACAGTATTTTACTAGTTATTGTTTATATGTACATAACTCATTGGGATTTTCAGCCAATAGCATGAACAAATTAAGAACTATTTTCAACTAATATGAATAAATAAAAAAAACAATAAACAAACAATCGCAAACTCTATAGCACTATTTTTTCGATTTATCTCCCAAAATCTAGCCTAATTTCACCTTCAACATTACCCGATTTCTGCAACAAGCCCAAATCCAACCCCACCTGAATCCACCCCTTTACCACCTTACTCCTAATTTCATCAAACACATGATACCGCAAATTTGGAAACGTTTCAGAAATCCGGTCCAAAAAATTGGTCGAACTCTGCCACCCATAACATTTACAGATACTTTTACTGCAAATACTTTCCAAATGCAACCCTCTCAACCTAAACATTTCCATCGGGGGCAGCGGGACATCCAAGTCACGCAACGTTTCACACCTTACCCCATCTCCCCCCGGGGTAAAAGAATCATACAAAAATTTTACCGTAGATTCAAAATGCATAGCCCGCTCTTCCTCTGTCTCCTCACGGTTCGGGTATTTAACCGAAAGTACTGCCAAAACTGGGAACTGTTTCGCATAGTTTAGCATGACTTTATTGGCGGGATCCTCAGTTTCGAATTTTACCCGCACTTCACACCTTTTCTTAGCAGTGGTGCATTCGTTTGCGTGCCGGCAGATTTTGAGCACCTGTAACCTTGGCATGATTGGGATATGGAGAACCGTGCGGGGTGCTTGATCATATGACCCCCAATCTGTAATCTTGATGTTCAAATGTTGCAAAAAGGGGGCCAAAATGTTGAGCAGGCTTGTCCCAAAAGATGGCACGTAGTTGTAAATGCAAAACTCAAGGCGGCTGATTTGGCGAAGGAAGGACTCTAATGGTTGTTTCGTCATTAAAGTGAGACCGCCACCCGCGTCCAGATGCAGGTATGACTTTCTGACGGATAGTGATGTCAGCTTCGGAAATGGTGGGGCCTCCGAACAAAACAAGAATTCAAATCCTTCCCGATAAGGAGATATGTACTGGAGGCTGGTCACGTTAGGGAATAGGCCAGAGATTTTAACCACAAGGGCATAATACGTGTCAGAGCTGTCTGTAATTTTTTCCGTGTCCAAGCAGAGGTTTGTGATTGAGGGGAATATCAAGTCTTCGGCGGGGGTGAAGTCTGCCAGAAAATCGGATCGATTCCCTGTGGGGAGCAATCTTGTTCTCTAGAATTGCAACGTGCAATATATCGTCTGTTGACAGATATATAATTAATTTTAATTTTCGTGTAAAAATGAAAATGAAAATGAAATAAAACTGAAAATTATGTCGTGTTGAAATAATTTTCGTCACTGTAAAAATTTGGTTTGGTTTTAATGGTATTGGTACCTTAATTGGTACCAATATAATTACTTAATAATACCATAATTGGTTTTAAAAAATGACTTTGTACATGAAACAACTTGCTTCTACCGGCAAACAAATTGTTCAAGTGACCAAATAACATTTGTACATGGAATCAATGTTACACCCTTGGACTACAATTGAAAAATAAATCCACCAAATATGTAAATCCAGTAATAAATGAACAAATTAGTAAAACTTAATCGTAGTGTGATAAATGTTACCTGCGATTGGTGAAAGAGACGACTGTAACCTGGTAAGAACCTTAGTTTCAGAGATGTCAAACGAGTTCCAAATATTTTGATAATTTCCAAAAATTCCTTGGATTGTGTTCCATCATTTAGAAAAAAATTGACGCTTAAATGTCTCACGTTGCCGGTACTTGTTTGAGCAAGACGTCTAAATCGGGGTAGAAACTCGTTCGATAGTACTTTATCGTATTCCCAATACAATTGTGTGGACTCCAAATAACTTGATCGGACGGACATTACTTGCTCATACCTTTCATAAGAATTTCTTCCACAGATAACTATAAGTGAAATATGCAACGTGCCCGGATATGTTGTCTTGCTTCACGTTCCCATTCCACATTGATTTGAGTGCACGTGCGCAGGTCAGAAATTGGCAGAAAAGCGGTAATTTTGGCGATAGTCTGCAGAATTAATTTAGTAAGGAAAATGTGTGATCAGCGAGTCGTGCGACAGATTAGTACATATTCGCTACATGTAACTTTTTAGCATAACAACCTGGCACGAAATATTTATTTATCTATGTGCGAACATATGTATGTAATAATGTAATATACTTTTTTATGCGAAATGTTTCCACTGTGGTAGAGAATTCAAATTTCTTAGATAATTCTGCGACAAATCGCTACACTACAAGAGAAATCCAGTACAACTATGGAATTCACGTATATACCGTAAAACCTCTATTTATAGCCCTATTCTAATTATAGCCGGTCTCCAAATATAGCCGGGTCTAGAGACCAAGATTTTAAAATTTTAGCCGGGTCTCCAATTATAGCCGGGTCTCTAATTATGGCCTTCTTGTCCGCTGTTTCCACGTTCATAGCTCATTCAAGAAAAATGTTGCACATTATGCTAATCAACGAATAATTTGACCTACTAATTTTGACCTATTAATTTCAAGTTATTAATGGATGTAATCATGAGAGAAAATTAAAAAAAAAACTGCTAAACCTCGTTCAAAGATGTAGATTTAAAGTTACTGGGTTACTGATGGCATATCTTGCTAAATTAGAAAACTCAAATTGAGGGAACATGAATTATGCGTGATTTAGTAACATTTAAAATTTTGGACGGAACAAAATTTAGCCGGGTCTCTAATTATAGCCGGGTCCGTGACCCTCAGTTTTGAATTTTAGCCCCAGCTATAAATAGAGGTTTTATGGTATGTATGTATCACTCTACCAAAGTGGTATTGGTAAGTAAATAATACCGAGTTGCGATAACTTGGCAATAAAGTTTTACAACATATTTACATACCTATCTAGGCAGCAAATTTATAACTTTAATATGAAGCTGTAGCAACTTTGATATTGAGAAATCAATACCTGACTGACCATACTAGATGACTTGTACATATATGTAATACCAGCCTAAAAGAGAATAGAAATATCGTTATTGAGTTGATTTTACTTAACAAACCTTTGGTAGGGATATCGCCAGGTGAGGAGTTTTAATAGGGTGTTGAATGATCCCCAGCTCCATAATCGCTGCATAAACACAAAAATAGTAGAAAAAATAATCAATTTTCACCTAAAATATGGATTGAATTCGACGTTATTAAATAGTTGTCGGCGATTTCCATACTTTTTTTGTATGTTTCCTACTGCTGCCAGGTTCCCGTCGTCGATACACGCAATTTCTTTCAGACGTTTTGCGATTAACTGGCACTGAAGCCCGTTAATACATGTGCATCTCCTCGACTGGTTTTTACGAAAGTGTGAAAGGGTTGAGAAAATTTTAAGGATTCCAACAAAAGAACCCTTTTTACGTAAAAAGGTTCAATAGATTCCAATTGAGTACATTATTAATGAGAATTCGTACTACTTGTTAAACGACAATGTAAAAACGACTTTTAAATTAAAGGACAGGGCAAAAAGGTTGTGGTAGATTTACCAAGGTAGGGGTCATTCAACCCTTCATATTCTATAAATAATGTCACCCTTTAGAAAAGTAAATGCACTCTGAATTCTGCATTAAGGAAACTATGTAAAATTCAAACTTTACCCTTTATCAAGTCAGCGTTTCTCTGGATTTTATATAATTTACTAAATAAATATAGAAAGACTGGGTTTTCCTTGCAAAAGGATGACATTGTTTTTTAAGAATGTACTCTCACTCACAGCGAAAGAGTTTATTCTTCACAGTGCCACACAGCATTTACGGATAAATAGTGTGGACATGCTGTGGAGCTATGTGAAGCACAAACTCTTTCGCTGCGAGTTAATATTCAAATGTGATAATTTCCGAACTGCATATTTTCTTTGCGTAATTTTTCAAATAAATAAATATGACTGAACCAAGTTCTGCATTATTTGTTAAAATTATTTTATTCCACTCATTACACCCGCATTATTGCTTTTGTTGCCAAATTATACATAAATAACATACATACTTAAGTACATGTTTACCTTGAAATACCTTTTTTAATATTGGGGAATATGTATTTCTAAAATTTCCATGAGTCATCAAAATGGTTAAAATCGTTACTTAGACACATCTTTATGCATAATTTCTCCATAAAATAAATATACATATGTAACTCAAAAGGCCTGTTAAAATCAAAATTAATTAAATCAACCAATAAAAAACTAGTCAATAACCAATCTCAAAATTCATTCCACAATCTTTTCGATTCCCCGCCCTAAATCCATTCGAATTTCGCCCTCTCCATTACCCGATTTCTGCAACACGCCCAAATTCAACCCCACCTGAACCCACCCCTTTACCACCTTACTCCTCAGCTGATCAAACACATGGTACCGCAGGTTTGGAAAAGTTGCAGAAATCCGGTCCAAAAAATTCGTTGAACTCTGCCAACCATAACATCTACAGCTTTTGAAACTACACACTTTATCCGCTTTTACCCCTCTCAACCTGAACATTTCCATCGGTGGGAGCGGGACATTTAATTCACGCAGCGTTTCGCACCTTACCCCATTTCCCCCCGGGGTGAAAGAATCATACAAAAACGCTACCGTCGATTCAAAATACGTAGCCTGCTCCTCCTCTCTTTTCCCACGATTCGGATATTTAACTGAAAGTACTGCCAAAACTGGGAACTGTTTCGCATAGTTTAGCTTGACCTTATCGGCGGGATCTTCCGTTTCAAATTTTACCCGCACTTCGCACCTATTCTGCGCAGTGGTGCATTCGTTTGCGTGCCGGCAGATTTTGAGCACCTGTAACCTTGGCATGATTGGGATATGGAGAACCGTGCTGTTTCCTTCATCTGCCCCCCTATCCATAATCTCGATGTTTAAATGATGCAGAAAGGGTGCCAAAATTTGGAGCAGGCTTGTCCCAAAAGATGGCGCGTAGTTGTCAATGCAAAACCCAAGGCGGCTGATTTGACGAAGGAAGGACTTTAAAGGTTTTATTATAGTAAGAAAGTTTCCGGCCTCGGGATGTTTGCATGGATTTCTGACGGATAGGGATTTCAGTTTCGGAAATGGTGGGGCCTCTGGACGAAACACAAATTCAAATCCTTCCCGCCGAGGAGATATGTACTGGAGGCAGGTCACATTAGGGAATAGGCCTGAGATTTTAACCACAAGAGCATGATACATGTCAGAGCTGTCTGCAATGTTTTGCGTGTCCAAGCAGAGTTTTGTGATTGAGGGGAATATCAAATCTTCGCCGGGGTTGAAGTCTGCCAGGAAAGCGGATAGGTTCCCAGTGGGGAGCATATTTGCATTCTAGAATTGGTAAAAACAGAAAAAAATCATCACGGGATGGTTACAATGAGGGTATTCATTACGAGTTCGCATGTTCGCATCGCAATATAACTTTTTCGAAATTTTGCGAAGCAACGAAGTGAAGACACTTCGCAAATGAAAAAGTTCGTAAAATTTTATTCAAATGTCTCGAATTTTGCAATGGGAAAAATACGTTAATTTCCATTAGTTACCGAAATTTTGCATCTGAAATTTACCAAACAAAAAAATTCAAAAATTTGAATTGCAAAACTTTGGTAACTAATGGAGATTTATGGACTTTTCCCATTGCGAAATTTGTGAAAAATATTTTGCGAACTAAATACTAGCCTTGGAGATGCGCAAGTTCGCAAATAAATTTTCAAGCCAAATTGTTTTGCGAACTTGCGAACTTTATTTCTTTGCGAACGTTGCTAACGATGCGAACTCGAAATGAATACCCTCAATATGTGATCGCTCGGTGACAGCTAATACATATATACATACGTAATCTTACAAGGGAGCCTTAAGTACTGTCACCTCTCGATTTCCTTCGGAATAGCCTTAATCGACAGATAATTTAGTGAAACTAAAACTTTGTCATAGAACATGCGGTGCAAAATCGCGTTTTCGCGAAATATTTCGCGAGAACTGCACCAAAACCTGCCATTTGCCCAATGCTTTTAACATAGCCACCAGCCTTTCGAATGATGAAATGAACTTTATAGAACCTCAATAAATTATATTTGTACCCGTCCGCGTAATTTCAGCCGGATCACGAATATGCAAAAAATGATGCAAAGATTCGCAAATCTTTTGCAAATTGCGAAAATATGAAAATATCCGCAAATTTGAATCTCTTCGTCTTTTTTAAATTCAACAAATCAGTTTAATCAGTTTAACTGATATAAAATATACTTTTCTTATTGAAAAAAAATTACAAAAATTTGCAAAAAAAATGAAGTTTACAATTTTTAAATTTCGCTTTTTATAGAAACTTAAGAATTGTCATATATGCAGGTATGATCGAATAAAGGAAAAGCTAATTTGTTGAACAATTAAAACATGCTAACATTGCAAAAAATTCTACATATTGAACTAAAAAATTGCACACACTAAGTTTTTGCAACTTGCTAAAATAAATACCACAAATAATTACGAAAACCAAGTAAAAATAGATTATTTAACTTATCTTCATGAAAAATTGCGAAGTTCGATTTTTTGAAAATTTGTGCAAATTTTTTGCAATGATAAAAGTATATTTTATATCAGTTAAACTGATCAATTTTTTGAATTTAAAAAAACAAAGAAATTCAAATTTGCGGATATTTTTATATTTTCGCAATTTGCAAAAAAATTGCGAATCTTTGCATCATTTTTTGCATATTCGTGATCCGGCTGAAATTACGCGGACGGGTACAAATAGAATTTATTGGGATTCTATAAAGTTCATTTCATCATTCGAAAGGCTGGTGGCTATGTTAAAAGCATTGGGCAAATGGCAGGTTTTGGTGCAGTTCTCGCGAAATATTTCGCGAAAACTCGATTTTGCACCGCATGTTCTATGACAAAGTTTTAGTTTCACTAAATTATCTGTCGATTAAGGCTATTCCGAAGGAAATCGTGAGGTGACAGTACTTAAGGTTCCCTTGTTAGTGTACAAATTAAAATGAAATGAAAATTATTTCGTGTAAAAAATTTTTCGTGTAAAACTGACATTTGAAATGAAACGTTATTTTCTACCCTAATTTTTTAAGGAAAAATCTGTAGCATAACATTAAACGGTCCCTTCAGCAAATATTTCTCAGCACTAATAAGTAAATCCGAGAATTAGTAAAACTTACTTAATTGGTGTGTGCCAAATATTACCTGTGGTTCGGTAGAGAAACGAATGTAAGCGGTGAAGAACCTTAGTTGCAGAGATGTCAAACGATTTCCAAACATTTTGATAATTTCAAAAAATTGCTTGGGTTGTGTTCCACCATTCAGAAAAAAGCTGACGATTAAGTGTCTCACTTTGCCGGTACTTATTTCAGCAAGGCTTCGAAATCGGGGCAGAAACTCGTCCGAAACTTGATCGTATTCCCAATCCAATTGCGTAGTTTCCAGAAAATCAGATCGAATGGACATTGCTCGTTCATACCTTTGATACGAATTGGTATAACGGATAGTTCCCCGAAATTTGCAACGCACCCGAATATGATGTCTGGCTTCACGCTCCCATCCCGCGTTGAGTAGAGTGCATATGCGCAGGTCAGAAATGGGCAGAAAGGCGGTAATATTTCTGATAATCTAAACAAATAATTTGAGAGCATGTAATAAATTTGAATATCTGGTTGATTTGTATGTAGGGGAAAATTTGTCAGCATAAATCAGGGTGTTCGAGATTAAAAACTTTTATTACAACCGAGTAAGTTATGTGCGGAAATAAATGCCATTTTTAGTGGAAAATGTTTCCATTCAGTACTAAAATAATACCAAGGCGTGTTGATATATGACACTACCAAAGTGGGATAAAAAAAGTAATATACATACATAGTTTTGCCACACACATAGTCAATTTACGGAGCGGTATACAATTTTAATACCAAGTGGTAGCAACATTAATACCGAGAAATCAATACCTGCCCGGCCATATGTACAAGATTTCTACCAGAAGATGACTTGGTTAATACCAGTCAAAGGATGAATTCATTGAATTCAATTAAATTTAAATTTAATTTAATTAAAAAATTAAATCAATCAAATAACTTTGCTTGAATTCAATTCAAGCAAAGTTATTTGATTGATTTAATTTTTTTAACAAACCTCGGGTAGGGATATCGCCAGGTGAGGAGTTTTAGTGTGTTGAATGTTCCCCAGCTCCATAATTGCTGCTGGCTACATAAATATAAAAATAGTAGAAAAATAATCAATTTTCACCTAAAATATGCATTGCATGTAGGCATTTTTAAATAGTTTTCGGTTATTTCCATACGTTTTTTTTGTGTAGTGTATTTCTTACTGCTGCCAGATTCCCATCGTCGATACAAGCAATTTCTTGCAAACGTTTTGCGATGAACTGGCACTGACGCCGTTAATACATGTGCATCTCCTTGTCTGTTTTTTAGGAAAGTGTGAAAGGGTTGATAAAATTTTAAGGATTCAAACAAAAGAGCCCTTTAACATATTTAAAAAAGGTTAAATAGGTAGATTGCATTTGAGTAAATTTGTAAATAAGAATTCATACTATTTGTCAAACTACACGTGAACAATGCTGTTTGAAGGACAATGCAAAAAGGTTGCGGTAGATTTACGAAGGCAGGGGTCACTCAACCCTTCATATTCTGATTCTATTAATATGTAATGTCACCCTTTAGAGAAGTAAATGCACTCTGAATTCTGAATTAAGTCAACTAACCTAAACCCATAGTAAACTTTACCCTTCCTCAAGCAAACGTGACTATGGGTTTATTTAGTATAGTTAACCTAATATGGAAATTTGAGTGCTTTTATTTTTCAAGTGGTGACAATATTAAAAAAAGTGCACGATTATAACGGACGATGTTTAAGGCATTATGAACGTGATGACACTTTGATATACATAACTTGAGTACTCATTCCTTGAAGCTATATATTTTTTAAATCCATGCTAGGCAGACACATACATATTCGTATGAAAGATGCATATGTATGTATGTACATACATATAAACAATAAAAACTTATCAAAATTATGCTATATTTATGCAATGTGTGATATGTAAGTTATAGTTTAAGAGAAAGTTTAGTACAGTTTACTTAAGGATGCATTTAATTTTGAAATTGTTAAAATTATTTTCAAAAGTGCGTGTAAATTTAAGAACGGTAATGTTTAGCAACTACTTCTCAGAATTCTCCAATGACTTCCTATTATTTCATTTTTAACAAAGTTGTTGCAACCCAGTACTGAAAAATCCGCCAGGCCTATGATCTCACGCGACTAGTTCAATGAGATATGTAGATATTTAAGTATTTATACGGGATAAAGTACCTATTAAATACCATCATAGATGTTCATAAGTCAGAGTGAAACCAAGAAAACGTTTATTTGTGTATGGTGAATTGAATAATCATGAAGGAATTGATTCGGATTTGGTTCGCTGGAATCAGACGGACATGATACGATGGTGGGAAACCAGGGAATGTTAAGTAAGACAAACTATGTAAATAACCAAAATGGGTTAATTTAATTAATGGTTAATAAAGTATTGAAGCAGCGTTTAAATAAATGCATTCATACATGTATGCGTCGGACGGCTTAATTACCTCCTTATCTCAAGTTCTTTATTTAATATCGACTTTGGCATTCAGTAAAATTAGAGAATAATGTGCCTATATAGATTTGCACATTTTACATATTTATACAAACACACTAAATAAAAGTTGTGAGAAATTTACTCAAGCTTGACCAAAGAAAAGGATGAAACATAATTTTGATACATTTTTTACGCAACGGTTGGATAAATTTGACTCAATTGTTGTATTACCCTCTTTTTTTTACTTATTTTTGGGCACATTTTCTACAACGTTAATTTAGCGTGCACGGTTTCTCCCAGGCTCCATTTCCATTTGCTGCATGATCGTATCACAAACTCATTATTATTTCTTTAATATTGCACAAAACCTTAAATCGAATTCGGTATCTCGATAATTTAATCAAAATTGTACGGGGGGCATTATTAATTTCCGCCACAGATACAGACACATGAATAGAAAGTTTATACTAATACTGCCTACTGACAATCTACATATGCATATATCTGATTTACTCGTTTAATTTAGAGCCAATTTAAATAAAGTCCAATCGTAAAATTCGAGTTTCTGATACACATACGTACATACATAACGTGTGTAAATATTTACATACTATTCGCACTTATCAGAGTAGAAATTTAATGGAGTAGAAAAATATGTTGGAAAATGCAAAATCGTAATCAATAAATAAACATATTCATGTCAAGAGATGATGCTGATTTCAAAAATGGCCTAGCATTTCGAATAACCAGATAATTAGAGCGGGTCCGATGGGAACCCGATCACTAGGAATTATGCCCAGAAAATGGTCAAAAATGATTTTTAAGATCTCAAATTTTTGTAGAATATTATAAATATATCTAGCGTCCAATTTCCGGAACGATTAAGACCTAAGTCCATCGTCAATCTCGTATTGAAGGTTCTTCTTTACGCCCGCCATTACTGCATTTTCGGAAGACTTTGCAACTTCAATGCTAATTATCTCCTACTTGAATCAAAATTTTCTTAAAGTATCGACTGTTTCACAAAGCTGGGAGTATGTCTTCGTACATATGGCCCACATTATTTTATTATTTTATTGCGCGAAGATAAGGGTTGAATGTGATGTTATCATTTTTCAACATCAAACTGATTTTTTTTCGATTTCTTCCATGATAGTTTTTGCATAGTGGAATGGTCCACGGTCGGTCCAAAAAATTACATTTTGTATTTTATGATACCTCATTATGAAAGGAATCAGACGGTCTATTATACATTGCTAGAAACAAACATGTGTTTCCACACAGTCCATGTGAACTTAAGGGTCACAAACATGCCCAATTTGGCCTAATGCCCGAAAAATCGAGAATTTCTTGAGAAATTTTTAAAAACATTTTAATTTCTCGTCTGTTTTCACTTCAGATATGTATTTGCCATGAAAAATTACCTTCCTGGAATTTCTGTCACGTTATTAACGACGTAGGCATCGTGGCCAATGTCCAACTTTTTGGCGAAATTTTGCTGTAGAGCTTGGGAAGTCTTGCGTTTACCATTTTTTCTTGACCTTCCGTATATTTTGGTGCAGATTTTTTTGCATACGTTTTGACCCACAATTTATGGGCCTTAATATGATACACGTAGTTTGTATTAAGCATTGACTTCTTGGCAGCATCGGGCACGGACGTGGAGCGACACTTTCCAAAAATAAATTTAATCGTTTTTAACTTTCAAGAGGTCATTGTGATGGTTTTTACTAACGGTGTGTATTTGAGGTCGACATTTTCGGATTCCCCATACTTTTTTCTGTAAGTCTTAATTTTTGCACGACCACGCCCTTCTCCGTTGAAATGCAGTTAAGTCTTCTCGAGTCATTGTCACTCGATTCGAGAGTTCGTCGCTTTAAAGTGGTGTAGGAAATTTATGTTTCATTGAAAACTTCTGAAATTTTGGGGGTGCGTGGTTAGATATATTTAGCATATTCTGAACGAATTTCGGATTTCTAAACCTGTTTTTGACGACTCTGCCATTAAACTCCCTAGTGACCGGGTTCCTATAGGACCCACTCTATGTTTATTTATTTATAGCGTGAATTTGCCGAATTATATGTTTTGGTTTCATAGCAAGCAAGTTCCTTAAAGTTCTTTGCCATTTTTCCACAAAAAACTGCACAAACGGAATATGTATATCTAGCTACAAATGTATGCATAAATACATACACACAGACACACATATGCATAATCTATAGTTCACTAAATTTGGCGAGTTTTAGTTATTTCAAGGTTGGAGTACTAGTATGTCCATTTAACTGGTTTGCAAAATTCTTCACATCCGTTAATAACAGCTTTACATATTATGTAAAGCTGTTATTTGCCAGATTTTGAATTTTGATAATTTTGAATTTTCTTTTATTACTAACCTACCAAGGCCAATAAAGTCAAATTTAAATTGACAGGACAATTTTGAACAAGTAATTACTCTTAATAATTTCAAAAGTGCACTTACGTGGTTTTAAAATTAAACATCGAGTGCACTTACGTCTTTTTAAAATAAAACATCGACTGCACTTGCGTCTATTTAGAATTAGTGCGACGATATGTATGCACGTGTAAGGACTTACAAGGCTGTAGACCCACAAACACTCAATTACCACATGTGTAGGCAGGAAACCACCAGTCTTTAAATAACCCTTCCTCTTTTGTCTCGCTTCGACATTCTATAAAATCCTTACATACATATTTAGCAAAATTATGAAACTTCATTTCATCCATTTTCATTATTCTGCCGGAATTAAGAACTTCTTCAGTCTGCATAAATCCTTCCCATCTACCAACGGGCATGATCTAGTTTCTCCCACATTGTGGGAAATTTTAGGCCAGTTCGTCTCCGTATTTCGTCGCGTGTCCGTGCTCCCTTTTTGTTTTTGTCCGGCTGTAAGAAAAGCACATTTTGTCCAGAAATCTTTCCTAAAACGTGGAATTCTGAAGTTTTGCTGTGTTTTATTTATGGCGTATGCCTTCGTCACTTTTCTCCTGCTCACGCACCAACTCTTATTTTCATCAAGTAGTATGGACGCTCGACGGATGTTCAGCATGTTTTACATCATCTGTCTCTTTCCCATCTTTATCCCGATCAGTTTCGTGATCGCTTTTCGAGCAGAACCAATCTGTCCGACGATCAATCCCATTAATTTATTTCAGCAAAGGATAGCAGGTAATATTGATGGCTTGAGTTTTGAATGTTTTCAGTTCGATTTCGTTTTCCAAGTATCTCTTAAACGCTACTTTGTATAGTTAGAAATCTGGTATTGTCTCGTAGGTATTTATTTCTCGGTGTTAATTTTGCTACCACCAGGTATTAAAATTGTGCCGGTCCGTAAAAATTTTCTTCCTACATACATATATGGCGAAATTTTAATATGGAGCTATTACTACAAGTTACATATGTAAATACATAGGTATGTATTACTTCTGAGTACCGCTTTAGAAGCTTTTCATATACATACCGATTAGGATCATGACTATTTTTAACCTGGGTTTCGTAGGCACCAATTTCAAACTATCTTAAATAATGAAATATCTCCATTTATTCCACAGACCTGGGCAAAATCCGACATCAACCCCCAACCAATAAATACTTGGAGGTCGGACTTCTATCTTTCATAAAGATATCGCCAATCATCCCACCCTTTCTAATTCCCATAGTCGTCTGGCTGGACATCGACACCCTCCGCGTCCTCAGCAAAGTCAACCCTTTCACCAGATCACATTTCAGTCACACCTTAATAATCGCGTTACGAGTCGGTATTTTAACCCTTGTCGCTGGAGAAGTTGTAAAATCTCTGTGTGCCCTGTGCACCGTTGCGTTGTTATTTTTGTCAGCATCCACTCAAATAATGGCGAGGTGCAGGAAGGTCCTCGAGAAATGGGACACTTCTAAAATCCGGGTTATCAATGTGTATAAGGAATTGCAACTTTGGAATAGTACCTGTAACCGAAATTTTTGTTACTTTGCCGTACCACCGATAGTTTTCTTTGGTATGAGTATTATCATTTTGGCGAATTAGTTGACAATCCGGGATCCAGGGAAAGTACCCTTCGCCCTCTATGTATTACTTCCTTTGACCAGTTTGGTCGGGTTTGTAATTGTGGTGACCCTTTTACCACAAGCCGCAGAAGTACATGAGGAATTTTTGAAATTTTTGAGGGGTAAATGCTTCTCAAAATGGGGAAAAAGGATGGTCGTTCCATTGACCCCGGTGGGAATTAGGATTGGATCCTTTGGGACGGCAACCAAGTCTTGGATGAGTGCAATTGTTTGGAACATTGTGTGCTACACGATGAATTTACTGTTGACGTCATAGAATATTGGTTAGATTACTGAGGGTAGTCCACATCCGTGAAAACGTTTTTGACCTTTAATATCTTTGGCGCTAGTAGAAATTTTTGAATTGAAATTTTTACAATTTGTTCACCTTATAGTCAGCATTATGGGTGCAAAATTTCAATTCGCTAGTCCAAATGGCGCCAGAGATATTTGCATACGAAAAAAATTGCTGTTCTAAAACTGCCCAAAACTCCATAAATTTTACGTTTCAGAATATTTTTAAAACCTTCTAGAATTGTTAATTGTTTATGGAATTTTATGTGGGTGGTATGAAAATTTTTGGCATCTATGTGGCTTTAACTCAAAATTTCCCAATTTTTTTTAAAATTCATTTCATCCCAGGTGGATTTGTACGAAAAAAGCGCGAATAAAGTTTGTTTTTGTTAAATGGAATTTTATAAATCACAATAGATGAAATTTTTTCATGTTTATTATTTTAGCAATTAGAGGAGACATTACTGATGGTAATGCAAACAGATTTTGGACTACAAATGTTTAATTTCGTGCAATGGAGATACTTGGGAAAAATTAGCGAAATTTTGACAAATTGGGGGCTGTTATAACTTTTACTCTGAAACTCTACCCAGCTATTTTTTTATCAAAATTTGAACTGCATTGTGTACTACAGACTTGGGCTCACACAATTTGCTATTTCCTGGCATTTCTAGCCTATCAGCAACTGCTCCATGTCTTCTAACCGGGTAATTTATGTCTGAAACAAAAAAAAAACATCATTGTTTTACTGTGGGGTTAGTTGAAGGTCTGCTTTTTACACTAGAGAATTGAAATTTTGCACCCATAATGCTGACTATAAGGTGAACAAATTGTAAAAATTTCAATTCAAAATTTCTACTAGCGCCAAAGATATTAAAGGTCAAAAACGTTTTCACGGATGTAGACTACCCTGAGTACTGTATATGTACTTTTGATTAGCGGAACTTGAAGGCTTGGTAGGTATCTAATATGTCTGACAGCGTTTTTATGTAAATGAGATCAGTTCAAAGCTAAAGGTAAAACTTTTACGTCGATATGATCTTAATCTTAAGATTCGAGATCACATTGTCGTCATAGGAGTGCTATCTTAAGCTACTGACTGCGTATAAGCTCAGCACTCTCATAAGTCGGCTTGGATTCATAAAAACAATGCAAGAAAATAATATTGTTTCTTTTAATTTTATTAATTACCACATATACTTTAAATGAGTACACAGCTGTTTGTTAAAAATTTTAGCGGCTTCTTAAATTATATTGTGGAATCCGTTATGGTTTTATCGAAATTGAAATAAGGAAATATAATACCCAAGAACATGGTTAATTATTAGGTAAGTACATTGTATTTGTGCAAACTTACATCAACATGTCATTGTGACCATCCTCCCATAAAATACATATCTAGTGTAGGCAAAATTTAGAGTGTAAATCCTGATCGTACATATGTACGTATTTCTCCTTAACATTGAATGTCTACAATGTAATGTCTTGGAAGATAAATAACTAAAGTGTCATTAATTATTAATTATCTATGTGTTTACCTTAAGCCTATTACAATGTATGTACGACGTGACGAGTTGATACCAAAACATCCTGTCAGTATAGCTCTGCAAATATTATTGAAGAGTTGTTTAAGAATTTATTTCCTTAGAATTTGCACGAAGAAATAAGCGTACCAATAAAAAATTGTAAGCCTTAGAATCAGTTCCTTTTTCATTCTTCAAGGCCCAAATTAATTGAAATTAACAATGTCCAACTCATGCGGAATTAATTTATTTCAATACCAAATATAGCTAATATCTTTTCATCTGTGCACACAAATAAATTTATATGTAATTGAGGTGAAAAACGAGGCTTGAGGAAATACAATAAAAAGATATAAATACCAACATATATACCGATTCATACATACACTCAAAACAAAACGGTGTCAATATATGACTTAACCGCCTTGGTTACAATTGTGATTCCGAGTGGTAATGAATTTTTCCGTCCAGTCATAACATTATAACTGCCGGTATCAAAATCATCATGACTCGGATTCAACATTGTAACCAAGGCGGTTAAGTCATATATTGACACCGGCGGTGTTGATTCGACAAATTTTTGTTTTGAGTGTACAATGAGGGCACATAAAACCTTCCCAAATATATCCGTTAATTAACACATTCCCGTTGAAAATTGTAGTTTACATACCTCTTAACAACGAAGTACACACATTTGTGTAGTATTTATTTTTCCGTTGACGACGAAATACACAAATGTGTGTACTGCAAAAATTTCCTTGACACCAAAGTTTTTTCAAAAAACGAATATTTCTTCGGTATTTTGTGGAAAACTCGATGGTGAAAAGTGGATTTTTTCGACATTTTTCTCTCAAAATTTTGGAATTTTCCCTATACCGACCAATGTTAAAAAGTAGATTTTTCGTGTTTTTCGTCAAAAACTCGAATATTGGAAATTGGTGGAAAATTTTAATTGGTTGCTATCAGGTATAATTATGAAATCAATATCGAACCGAAGGGAAATTTTATTTAAAAATTAGTAGTCATAAAGAGGTTAAGCATCCACTTCATAAATTCACGAAATGCTCGGCGGGTTTCAGACTTGACTAGGAAAAATTAAATGGGTTGGATGGATCACCAAGGTCGTCATTCCTCTGAATTTACCACCTGAATAGTTTGTGGGCTTACATTCCATTGAATTTAAAACAACCAGCTACAAAATTAAAGTAAATCGGAAGTCGGCTTTCTCATCCTAACTAGGAATTACTACTTTGCGTTATTATTCTTTAGACTGTTTCCTCTGAGCAAGTATGTATGTAGTATTTAGCGTGCGGCAGACTTGATCAGTAGAAGTTGCATAGTTTGGCTCAAACAAAAGTTTTGGATTACCAAAGGAGTACCCCGGTCGATGAAATTTGATCCAAATTTGATCTTCAGAATTGAACAAGCTCTCAGATCTTTCTTGATTGCAGATCGTCTCAACTCCTCCCGCAGACTTCTCTTGATGTTTATGATTACCCTTGTAGAAGAAGTCCATACGTATGATGCCAAGGTGAAGACGACCAGGTTGACCACTATGGCGTCACCGACAAGCAGGGGCACGATAAGAAAGCCTGGCATGGCGATCTCATTGTGCATCTCAATGCAAACGTACTGAGACACAATTTGGAGTGTGGGAACTAATATGATCACGGAAGGTACAATAGCTTGTTTGAGCCACTCGTTTAGATACTTCTCCAAGATCTGTATTGCTCTGTATTTTTGAACAACCGACTTTATTTCCTCAGAAGTTACAGAGGCGAGGATTTGACTGAAATTTTAATAGCATTGAAATATATATGTACCGTTTGAATTAATACCAGTATTGGGTTACTCCACGAGTTATGGTAATGGACCTGATGTTGAAAATCGATTTTTTCGAAATCCTTCAAGTATGTGATGGAGGACCTTAAACTATGCAGAAAAATCATTTCCCCCGAATTTTTGAGGTTTCAATGTGGCTGCTAGGAGGGGGTGTGGCTTCCGTTGAGATACCACCTTTTCGCAGCCGCTATTGCACGCAGGGACTCCAAATTTCACACCAAGCTACCATTGGCCAATACAATTGCGGGTCTGTTTCTCTTTTTTGGAAATTTGGTCATGGTGACCGTTTTTAGGTCAAAATGTGCGTTATGTCGAATTTTTTCGTAAATCGTCTCACATTACCCCATAAATGGGGCATCGTTAGATAGGTCTAGGCAAGAGGATTCAGAATATATATACTTTGTCCGGCATATAGCTGCCCCCTGACCTTCCAGAAGCAGTAGAATGAGAATTTGCATTGCTTCCAGATTTTAACACAGCAGCAGATTGGCGCGCTAACATAGAAAGAGATGGGACAAACTCAAAAATATTTGTCAGCCTCAGGAAGACTGGGGAGTGGTCGTACACCCTACAAAGTATATATATTCTTAATCCTCTTGCCGAGACCTTTCCAACAATACCCTAGTTATGGGGTGATTTGAGACTTTGGCTTTTCAGAGAAATTTGACGTGTTGTGAATCTTGACCTAAAAACGTCACTAATTTCCAAAAAAGAGAAAAAGACCCGCAATTGTATTGGCCCATGGCAGCTTGATGTGAAATTTGGAGTCCCTGCGTGCAATAGCGGCTGCGAAAAGGTGGTATCTCAACGGAAGCCACACCCCCTCCTAGCAGCCACATTGAAACCTCAAAAATTCGGGGAAAATGATTTTTCTGCATATTTTAAGATCTTCTATCACATACTTGAAGGATTTCAAAAAAATCGATTTTTGACATCAGGTCCATTACCATAACTCATGGAGTAACCCTATTGAAATATGTGCCGTTAGCCATTAGCCAAACGGGAACTTTAAAACAACATTACGGTGCTCTGAAGTGAGAAAAACAAATTCTTTGGGGAACATTCGCTTCGAAATATGTAACCAATTCGTTCATAAAATTTCAGGGCTTGGCAAAACAAGATTAGATAATTGCATACACGAATTGATAACGAGACTTTTGCAATACCCGGAAAGTATCACTTTTTTTTACTAAAGATTACCGCTTTGTAATTTTGCGTCCAAGGGAACGCTTAGGGTTTTCGAGTGTGATAAAATCGGTTTTTACAAAATCGTTTTTTGGGAAAATTATAAAACCGGTTTTCGGGTAAATCGAAAACCGGTTTTACAAAATCGGAAAAACCGGTTTCGGACGCCCTAGTTGCCGATCCTATCCTATCCGATCCGATCGGATAATCCGACATCATCCGACAATTGTTATAACATGTTTATTCTATCCAAGCCTCGAATAGGATGCATGTAATAGCAAGTGTCGGATATCCGTCATCCTATCCTAGGATACATAGGATAATGTCGGATAAAAACGGGAACCCAACGCTAAGCATTACGTTTGTCAAATACCCGCTATATAAGGAATCCGAAAATTGTGAGTATTTTCTCTTGTAAGTCCTACCTGTCAAGAGCTCGGAAGTAGTTTTGCAATGTGACGACACTGACAAATAGACCGAAATAAATCCACACAGTTCCAGTAACAAATAATTGCAAGCCGATCCCCAGTTCGAACAGGGGAAGAACGGCCGCAGGTCCGAACCAGCTTATTTTTTCACAGTTTTGAAAAATGGATAGGAGGAAGGGCGGAGTGCACGGTTGTACAACAGTGAGGGCGAAACCTGACACAGGAACAGCAATCATACTGAATTGAGCCACTTGCATGAAAAACACCATTGCTCTTGCCGTAAGGGACATTCCCATCTTTCGAAGGTCTAGAAATAAGGAAAAATTCTTTTCAAGTTATGAAGTCGTTACACTAATTGTAAGTAGACTATTCGTGCGGACGCGATATGTGTAGTGGAATTAACATAATATGCGTAAAAGTGGACCCAGCAGTGTTTAAATATGTATTTAAATAGTTCCCTTCCCTTGATAAAAGGTTCAAAATAGATAGAACAATCAAGATTCACTAACCGATTTATTCAGCCGACGATCGAAAAATTCGAGCGCTCAAGATTTCCGGCTGTTTTTTGGCTAAAGAAATAGTTAATTCTATTCCTGCATGACTAATCAATTGGCCTTACGTGAAATTTGACATGTAATTAAATGCGGCCTTGGTGTATCGAAAGCATGTATAATTGCTATTTATAAATCGTCCAAAAATTTTACAGCAACTATGAATCTTTAACATGATCTTAACAAAAGTCAAGTGCTAATTTTGCACAACGACGTACATTACACGAAATAATAATTGAGGCAAAGCAAATGATACCTTTTAAAACCTTTGTTTCAAAGTCCATGAATGAATTAAGCACTTGAATCGAAGTTATTTCCAGTTTATAGTTCCATTGGCTAGGTGCAGGTACGCAATACGTCAGGATGAAGACAAATCCAATCATCTTCATGGGCACACTAGTGTTTCCTAATGTCAAGCTCAGAAGAATGGTTGTCATGTACAAAAAGATTATAATGCACAACCGCTTATGGCGCTTTCCGAGCTTTGGATCTGTCACTTTGAACAGACGCCCCGTATTTGCATTGAAGTCATACGGGAATGTTTTCATATAGCGACACAGGAACAAGTGGCGCTTAAAGAGAGGAAAAAATTGAGTAGTATACATTTCTGAGAAATAATTACGTAGCTCAAGAGTCACCAAGGGTAGCCTGAGGTGGACTAGGCAGATGACGCGTAATAAGATTTATTTATTCAAAGGAGAGGATGCTATCGAAAATTCGAAAACATCATTTCCGCACAGTAGTGTTTACTTATGTATATATCCCATGTTTAGGGTTTTGTTTCTCTCAAATAGTGCTTGTTTCAGTGGCAAAGTTCTGAAAATTTAGTGAGGAAAAGTGAGTTGTTGGTGGGGGTGATCCGCGTGACCTCTTTATGTCTCGCAGTGACCTAAAACTGTGGGAGTAGAAGTATAATAACCACAATGGTTGTGGTTGTTAATACTATGATATTTAACCAACAATGGAAGTCCCCCAACTTATATTGGGACGAAACTAGTGTGAATCGATCAAAAAACTTAATGAGTATGAAATTTGCAAATGAAACTAAGTATCTGCTAACACTCAAATTTAACTTATACATTTGCATAACAGTTGGGCAAAACCCGCACTAACATTGACATAATTTACACTTTACTGCGCTAAATTTACTGCGAGTTTTTCCTCTGCGGATTTACATATCTCCGGCAAACCTGCGCATTGGCAGATAGTGTCATTTGCAAATTTCATACTGATCAAATTTGTAATCGATTGACATTGCCATTTGCTCCAAATGTGTGAGCATACGTTGGGAGGCATCCGTTGTAAGTTGTTTTGGGGAAACGCTCGTTACTAACTAAACATGGTCCTTGTATTTACATAAAGATGTATGTACATATTTATATCCTCCAGGTGAAATATGTACATATGTATGTCTTCGTATAAAATTTATGCGTAGTTTAACTTGACATGACCTGAGTTAGGAAGCGTGTGGTAACGAACGAATAAATCTTATGAGTTGGAACATATTATGCAGTCAACCAGTTATGAAGGACAGCCGGCTGGATCCAGTTAATTTTGAATATGGTTTAGTTAAAAATTATCGATTGGTTGTCGGACTAAGTACATATGTATGTACGTACAGATGATATTTTGCGTCAAAGGTTTATTTAGCATGCAAATGCAATGTCTTTGTATTTGCAATCATAATTTTTCTATCATAAAATTCTTCATGAAAAATCATGGATTTGTTGTCAGACAACTGAATTGTGCATCAAAATCTTACTCAACTTGTCAATATAAATTTTTTGCAATGTATACATGTTAACGTATTGCAGATTTGCATTTTATTGTTTCCATCCTTCATTCTGTACATACATGAATAGTATTGATATTTGTATGGAACATAAGGCAATCCATATGTAATAACAAAATTTTAGCAATAAGTGTAACATTTATGCATTAATTTATAAATCTAAACAAGTGATTAATATTTTATACCACTATCGGGAGACAAATGGACTATTTTATTTCCAACTTTAGTTACAAATTACTTGAATACGCACAGATTTAAAATATATGTAAATACTATTTATCAATCGAGCTTGATGCTTGAGCTTGAAGTTTCAAGTCAGAAATGTACAGTTAGAAAATAGTTAGAAAGCGGATCTGAAAGAGGTGAAGTAGATTTAATTGCATTACCGACGCATGTAAACCCAACAATTCTATGCCAAGTTGGAAGCCAAGAACTCTTTGTGCTTGCAAAACCCTCATGAGTAATAAGTTTACCTGTTATTAAATATTAGAAGGCCAGCCATTTAGTCCATCAGAAATTCCGATGCTGTATTAGTAAAAAATTAATTATAGCCAACGAGAACAATGTATGTAAGAAGTACAATGTTAGATATGTGCTAGTTACTGCATGAACTAAAAAACCTCGGGAACCTATCAAACCATTCGGATAAAACACCGAACCTATTGGACCAAGCAAATTTTATGGGGTCTAATTTACACTCGACAACCTGTACAAGACAGTGTTAAGAGCCAACTACTCAAGTCGACGCAGATATGGCACCAGCGTTTGGACTTTTTAGCAATATACCGATCAAGGTAGAACAATTGCTGATTCGTCCAATAAAAGCTTTACCCAAGATATGTGGTTGATGACCAGTAGAGACGTGGATACCATGAGAGGCAACTTCGGAACGCAACTTCTAATAATGTTGTTCCGTTTTTTAGACATATTTAAAATCCTGCGCCATAACCTTAGATGAATATCGTCGTTGAACGAGTCTTCGCAACCATCAATAATGATCAATCATGATACCGTTCGAAGATAAGGTTTACGAAGGTTATCATACTCCCAGCTCTGCAAAAATTAACTTCGAGTAATGCATACTAAGATCCGTTCTTAAGGCGTGCATGCAATACATTTCGATTTTCTTGATCAAGTGAATGGAACACAACTACCCATTGTCGTCTTTGGTAGTGCCCTCGTTAAAATGTCACAAGTGAAAATTACCCTCCAATTCAAAATTGACCTTAACTTCAGTGCAACATTATCATATTACATGAGTGATAGCTGCTTATATGTATTAATACATATGCATAATAGCGCCTATTAAAAAAACTCACTCCATGCGTGAGTTGTGTATCAGAATTCCAGGGGTCAGTAAAGTTATATCCACAAGTTTCACAAGGCAATATTGCTAACCACTGGCTACGTTTGCATGACTAACAGATAAATTTAGTTTAATATAATATGCAAAAGAACATAAAGTATTAAAGTATATGCACATACCTATGTAAACATCCTGGTGTGCTTTACCTCGCATGTTAATTCTTCTGCAAAATTGGTGCAACATTTCTGCAGGCCTTTGGTTAGAACACCATAAATTGTAAAACTATATCAACAGGTTTTTACATTTTACAATTAAGGAGAATATATACAAAAAGTTTCTTTTCACTGGAACTTTGCTAGCTCTACAAAATTTCTGGCAAGTCGAGTGGTGTCAAAACAAACTTTATTGGCAACACTACTTAATTGGTAAATAGGAAGAACAAAATCATAAAAAAATGTAACACATGTATAACCTTAATACGAATTATTAAGACGAATCAGTGCACTGAACCAGACTAGACTGAAGTATGGACATACATCGACCACATCCATTTCCACAAAGCAACGCAAATCTCGCAATTTCGCGACAATCTGTGGTACTAGTGTACACTAGATTTTCACAGAAACCGTGAATGTGTTTGCAATTTAGTGTTCGTTTAAGACAAAAATATTTACATTCAGTCTGGTTCAAGTGCCGGGGGATTGGAACTTAGTACCTGGGAAACGTCACCCAAAAGTTCCGATCCCCTGGACATTTTAGTTATGCAAGTTACAGGGAAACGGAACCCACTTGTCGCAGGATTTAGCGGGCTTCGATTCCCCGGTACCCTCTTACGCAAAAGTTACGATTCCCCGGAACCCAACATTTTTCTTAAATTTTTCATAAATTGGATATATTTCCAAGAAAAAATTTTATTGTCTCAAATTAACCTCCCACCAATGAAGAACATTGGATAAAAAAATTAGAATTTTTTATAGTGTTGGGTGACGATTCCCCGTACTTTTTTGGACTTGCCGCTCCTCAAATTTGTCAGATATTTGCGATTTTAGGAAACTTCGCCACTATAAAAAACTCTAATTTTTTTATCCAATGTTCTTCATTGGTGGGAGGTTAATTTGAGACAATAAAATTTTTTCTTGGAAATATATCCAATTTATGAAAAATTTAAGAAAAATGTTGGGTTCCGGGGAATCGTAACTTTTGCGTAAGAGGGTACCGGGGAATCGAAGCCCGCTAAATCCTGCGACAAGTGGGTTCCGTTTCCCTGTAACTTGCATAACTAAAATGTCCAGGGGATCGGAACTTTTGGGTGACGTTTCCCAGGTACTAAGTTCCAATCCCCCGGCACTTGAACCAGACTGACATTAAATTTTTTTTTTAAATGACCAGCTAAGTAGTTTCTATTGTTTCAGTATTACCACACCAAGAACTATTGAGAAAAAAACCACAGAACCAGGTTTAAAACTACTAAATACTAAAATTTCTTGAAAGTCGACCGGGCAAGTCTCAGCGGTCAGAGAGCCAGGTAAATAAACGAAAATAAAGTGTTATATTATTTTGAAATTGGACGGATTGTAAAGGGCGAAGGATTAATTATTTCCATGTAACGGTCATTTTTCACTCCAAATGTACCAGCGAATATCGTATCGTAAAAATCGGTAGTTCGCTAAATAGTATTTTACCTTTCAGTTTTACAGTGTAGGTACATTGTCACGACCCTACCAGGGAAAGTATTATTTGGATCTTTGACATCTTGTGTCAAGTATCATCATCTATGCTATCCAGTTGACGATGTGACCCCACATATCGTTTCACTACTGGCCACGATGATTAGCATTGCTTATCCTTCAACCGCGATCAAAATCCGTAATCTCCCTACATATATTTGCACGTATCCTTTGCGGATCACAGTTTTCTGTTAGTTTACTCTTAAACAAATATCTTTGAATACGTCACTTGAATAAGTGCGGAAAAATACAAATTCCGCACTATATAAGAAAATACATAAAATTTCTCAAGAATTGAAAACCGTAATTTTTGCGAATAAAAAAATTCGAAAACCGATCGCGATTTTCGAGATATGCGAAAGAGGCCGCAAAACCATCCACCATTACCACTCTCTGCGTGATACCGTTCGACGAAAAAATTGCGGGACGTTTCAATAAATGTACCTAACCTTGGATAATGGACAACGACGAATACATTAAACAATTTCTTTCAGATTTAACCATGCATCACGTTATGGTGTGCTTCACTCCAGACATATCGGATGGAAGAAAACTACCTGTTGTCGTCTCTGATGATGAAGACCCTATTGGATAAGAGTGCTACCTTTTTTACAGCGCGAAATTTTTCGTAATAAGTCCTTTATCCATATTTAATGCCACATTCCTTTTAAAATGATGTGAGGTACATACAACCGATGGTAATGATTCCGGGCTTTAATTTATAGTCTTTCATGGTAAAAGACGAATTGTGTGGATTTTGTCTGCAAATTATCGACTTGCCTATCCTGCTAGGAGTGATTGTTTGCACAGTCATTATAACCTTTAGATTAAATAGGATTATGAGGCTTTCAAACAGGTCTTAAGATTACAATTCCTGTGACAAGTAAAATTGTGAGTATGATAAATATTTGTGTTCAATATCAACCATAACGTTGCAATACATATGGGAAGATTTTATTAGTAAAAAATACTACTTATATTACAGTACGAAACTTGTTTACACTTGGTTCCGCATTATGACATTACACAAGTGATAAATGACCTTCGTTCTTAATATTCTATATATTTAATGTCGTCTAATTCTTTTTTTACGTAGCCTCAATCGTGTGGTGCTTATTAAAACTCTTGGGAAACCAACATTTCGCCAAAATGTGCACCCGGTTGCAAAATTGTGGTAAAAAATGCAGAATTCATTACCACATCATTCAGTTGTTTGCATGTAGATACTTAGCTGTTGTCCAATTCATCATCAAAAACCTGGTGCCACCGCTATGAACATAATTTCAGAATTGTAACCTACAGGTTTGCTTAATCCGATATTTTAAGTCTACATTGTTACATAATAATAAAGCACGACCGATGAGCTTGCACCGAAGGAATAAATCCCAAGTGCCAAATTGCCATGTTAATAAATAGCCGCAAATACGTACAAGAAATTGCAGGCTAACTTACTAGATTTGTACTTATTGTCGCTTTCTAAGCTGAGAAAGCATTTGAGTTTGATTTACTGCTGGGATAATAAAATAATTTGCATCAGGTGTCAGGTATCCACCAGTTTGGACGATTATCTGTTTACAAAAGACATAATCCGAAATGGACATAAGTAAAGTATAGATAGAAACCGGAATTGAAAGAAGTGAAGGATGTATTAATGACTCATTTTAAACCCCACTATTCGACACATAATTGTAGATCACAAATTCGCGGTACTTGCAAACCCCTCGTGTACTAACTTTAATAATAACTTAATAGTTAATAACTTTACAAGTTATTAGTTACGACAAGGTTCACCACTTAGTCTACCAGAAATTCCGAATATGGATAAAAATTTACTATGGCTAGAAGGGACAATGCGTATCAAGCTCAATTTGAAATAGGCGGTGGTTACCGTATGTCAAAAAACACAAACTGGGGTATCCATCGTACCATTAGGATAAAACACCCAATTTATTGGACCAAACAAATTTTATGCATTACTTTTACATTTGACAATGTAAACAATAGTTTTTCTAACCAAAGACATGCGTCAGATGCAGACGATGATGTTAAATTTAGCACCAGCGTTTGGACTGTTTAACAGAATTCCAATCAAGGCAGAACGATTACTGATTTCTCCGATGTACTTATGATACGATTAGAGATTTGTGGATACCCTGACAGGCGATTGCGTCATGGAAGTCCAAACAATTTTTTCCCGGTTTTTAGATAAATATATTTAAAAGCCTGCGCCCGACCATTGAGTGAATTTCGCTCCACAATAATCGAACTAGTCTATGCAACCATCAACAATGATCAATCATGATCCCGTTCAACGAAAAGTTTTACGAAGGTCGAAGATGTCCATGCTCCAGACTGCAAGAATGGACTACGAGTGACACATGTTAAGATTTTGAATCGGTTGTTAGAGCATACAACACACTTCGGTTTTCCTGCTCAAGTGAATGGAACAAAACTACCCATTGTCGTATATCGTGAGGCATACTCATTAAAATTAAAATTTCAGAAGGGAAAATTACTTTGTACCTTCCAATGTAAAATTTACTTTAGATTAATTCAACATTATCACATTACATGAATGATAATTGTTTTTAGTCCTTTATATGTATCTAGATGTGTATAATAGCCCCTATTAAAAAAATATGCCATACGTGAGTTGTGGGATCAAAATTCCTGGCACCGGTAAATCTAAATTCACAAATTTCACAAGACAATACTACCAACCATTAGAGGGCTAAACCCAAGAAAAACTATATGTAAATATAAAATTGAAAGTTTGACTTTTCTGGCATCGTAGGCTACGATTCGTAGTTTAATCTCAACTCCATGCTTTGCTAAAGTGGAAAAAAACATGTTTTTCTATTTTACTCCGCACGTTAATTATTTTGCAAAATTGTTCCAACATTTACAGATATGCAGAACTTTGGCAACAAAAGCATGATAATTTTTTTTAATTTAGCCAACAAATCTTTGTTTTACCGATAAGGAGCGTATGTATCTGGAAAAAACCTTCTTTTCACTGATACTCCTTTATACGAGCCAGCTCAGTAAAATTTAAGGTGACACGATTTGTGTCAAAACTCACCTCATTGGCTGCATTAGTTGGTAAATGTACAGGACAGACTCGACAAAAGATGTAACATATTTTTAACCTGCATACGAATTAATAAGACGAATTATGTAGTGTCCAGGACTTGACAAGACCGCTGGACATCGTCCGCGTCAATTTCTACGAAGCAACGCAATTCTCACAAGTTCGCATCAATCTCCGATACTAGATTTTTCCAGAAACCGTGAATGTATTTGCACTTTAAGGTTTTTTAAACAAAAATATTTACCATATATTTTTGGGATGGATTTATGCTACGAATTTACACTTATCTATTGAAGGTCTTAATTTTAATTTTATTTTCGTGTTTATCTACAACTAATCCATGCACAAATACTTACCAACAAGAGCATTTTGAGAAACCTGGCCGATAAGCAAATGTCACGACGTTTATGAACATATTTACTACGCATTTTTTCTAAATGACTAGCTAATTTCTACTGTTTCAGCACTTCCACACCGAGAAATATTGAAAAGAAACAATTAACCAGCTTTAAAACTGCATTAAAACTACGCAAGCGGTCAATCGCTAAAAGATGATTACTTTAAAGTTGACCGGACGAATCTCAGCAGTCAGAAAGATAATTAAACGCTTAGAAAACGTTATATAGTTTTCAAAGTGGAAGGATTGCAAAAGGAAAAAATGTAGTTACTTTCGAATGTCCATTTTCCACGTCAAATGTGCGGGAATGTGTTTAATATTCTAGCTTCGCAAAAATCGCACATTGTCACAATTTTACCAGGGAAAGTATTTTATTGAATTGTTAACATCTTGTGTGAAGTATTTATCCATGCTAGCCTACAAGTTGCTCACATACCCCACATACCATTCCGCCACTGGCTACGGTCAATTGCAGTGCTTATCTTGCAACTCTGCCGATAACGCCTATTTCTCTCGCTTATTAACACATATCCTTGATGGATAGAAGTTCAATGTTATTTAATTTTTAACAAGTATCTTTGTATGTTATTTGAATCAGTGCGGAAAAATACAAATTCCGCATTGTATAAGAAAATGAATAGGAAGTAAATTTGTGAAAAATTAGAAACTAAAATTTCCAGGAAATCTAGAGACGCAGAGGCAGACCAACTTTGTGTACATCGATGTACAATAAATCAAAATTCCTTAATTTATGTGTACAAATTCTGCAAATATCCACATATATAGATGCCTGATTAATACAAATCTATCATGACTTATCCGATGCAAAAATATCTACCTCATACTGTGTCGTGATAAACGGGATGCGTAGAATGCCTTCAAACATTACAATTTCTCTAACTTTATACGTTTTACATAATCACTCTGCCGGTATCACTGGTCTCGGCACCAACCAAATATATCTTTCCATGGTGAACATTTCAGTATAAATTGTCTTTTAAATGTTTTTTAGGTAGTATTCCCATGTCATTCGGAAATTCGTTTCACATTCTGTTCAGCACCATCACATTACCAGAGCAATAGCTGACATTTGTTTCTTATACATATAAATGATTAATATATACCGACTACTTTTTTACCTCACCACGGTGGTTTACCAAGTTTCCTAAACTTTGATCGACAGAGGCAACACTGCCCAGTGTTAGCGTGGGATGTTATATTATAATTTAATATGTGGCTCAATGTAAGAAATCATGTAATTAGTTTATGTAATTATAATATAAGTAACCAAAATTATGATCAGAGCAATTACTCCTTGAAGCTGGAAGGAAAACTTGTCACTGACAGAATAATAGATTTTTGAAAATGACATTCTATGTATCTGTAGCAAGCTGCCCTTCTTAATATCTGACTCAATTAGAAGCATAGATATGTATGACGTAAATAAGTAAATATGACTAACTACTTGTGGTATAAATACATACATGTGCAAAATTGAAACTTTTAATTAAATTCTAGCATCTTAACTGAAGCTCAACTGCGATCAACATCTCTACGCAATGATGGAAATGTTGTCTCTTGCATGATGGGCGTCAAATTCCAAGATTTTGAATTTCCTGAATTACCTAAATTTATTTTCCGCCAATTAATGATCGAGAACGAAAACAAAGCAGTATACGATTCCATTTTGCATACTTATGTACTTCTATTTTTAGGCATGTGGAGATCCAAAATTTCCGGCAGGAATAAACCGTTGTACATACTTATCGTACCCATGGAAATTTTCCCACAAAGTGGCATCTACTTTAATCCACATCAAAATTTGATCATGTTGTAGCGATTAGAAATATATATTCATTTGTTTTTCTTACCTCAATTATGTATTAAATTCCCGCATTATGGAGATCATTAGATTAATAATTCGAAATTGGAAAGTGTCATTTGTCTCCCATCAATCACCAGCGGCAACTGGAACAAAAATTAGCTATTTAAACGATTGACTAATCCGTAGCCGTTAAATATGGAGCGTTAGATAAACATGAGGATTTTTCAGGTTTTAGAAAACACATTTAATTTTAATTCGTCTTTAGTGAAGTCATATTTTTCTATATATTTTTGTCGCGGAATAGCTCACACAAACTTGTAAGGACAAAAGAAAATTAGAAATTCTTTAGAAAAAAAACAGAAAAATCTCGAGGGACATTTGTTGGAATTAAAAACTGGATAACTAAAACTTCGATGACATGTTTACCATTAAAACTGGGAAAATAAAATTTGGAAGAATAGTTTATTTTGTTATCGTTTTCCAGTAATTTTTATTGTAGCGTAATATTTTATCTATCCCATTCTAAATATGTACCGATAAATCAGTACCTGCCTGACTACCGATTTCTAACAAATAAATCAGACGTGCATGTAATATGTATTCTTAAATGATCAACTTACGCACATTTCCTTTGCCACGTTACTGCATTGTCCTCTTTTCGGTTACACTTTGCCATGGCCACGTCCCCCTCAATATACACATATGAACAGAATACGGGAAGATTAACAAGTTACATCTCTTCTTTTCTTACAAACCCTTATTTCGATAGTTAAACGGTGTTACATAAATATCCCATCTGTCTTTATTACTCAAAATATGAAATTTTCTTCCTAGCAAATTTCGAATAATGAAGGAATTATAAATTATTCACAATATGTCGAAGGTGTCGTGGAGTGACTAATTTGACCTGGATTCAATTTTGCTTGGAAGTTGTTTAATAAACAATGAAAACCATAACAAGGAAGCGGAAAACATAAAAATGAGAAGGGAGACCTTGCATGCAGTATTTTACCAATTTTGTAAATTTTGAGCTACATATAAATATTTACATATGATCCAAAGTATTACTTAACCTTGGCATGAAAACATATATACAAAGATATATGCAAATATATGTATATACATACATATGTACTTGTACAGATGCACACCTTATTCTTTAGCCTAGCTCAAATGGAACACTTGCTTTACGCACGGTCCTCCAGGTTGTTATTGTCACAGAAAAAAGAACTCATTCGGCATATTCATAACAATAAAATCAGCATTATTTTCATAACTTTGGTAGGAAATTTATTTATGATATTTATTTATCCAACACACTTTTATGTTTAAGCTTTTGGGGGGCGGAGTATAAAAACTTAATTTTCCGACACTCTCTTAAATGAACCAAATCATTTATGGTTCAGCTTACCTCAATCATATTTGAGGTGAGGCGATCAGTTAAAAAACTCACCTTAACTCAATTCATATGCGACAGTAATTGGCAAATATATGTAGCAAATTTATGTACCGAAAAAAGAATGCCTAATTGTTAATTAGATTCTAATGAATGTATTTAATAATTTACGTCAATATTACTCCTTTCCAGATTTTAACAATGATATGTGACTGCATGCAAATCTAAAATGTTGGAATTACATAATTTATGTCTAACTTCTGTGCAAAGGGAAGCTATGCGTTAATAATATCATCCTGTTTTCCATATCAAATTTGAGAATTATACTAAAAGTAATTATGTACACATGGGTATATCAATTCGTATTCACAAGGGGTCAAGCAAGGAGCCAAATAATTGAGTCGTAATCGATGCGATGTTCAGATTTTAATTTATTCGTACAAATCATACCAGTAAAATTGTGTATCGCAGAGTTCAAATTAGTATGGACACATATGTATGCACATGTGTATGTACTTGCCGCACGGCTCATTTACATATATTTATACACAGGGTTTCGATTGGTAAAAAACAAATTGATGAGGGCAGCGGGAAAAAGGCATTTTTACCACCCACCCAAAATGGGTGGGAAATGGGAAAAATGGAAGAAATGGGGAAAACTCTGGTTTTGGGGCAATCCGAAACAACTTCTTTAAAACTTAAGATTTTCAAAATTTGACTTCATATTCGCATTCTCCATCAAATTCTGAGAAAATTAGTTGGTAATACGGTTCAATTCGAACAATCTCTAAAATTAACATGTATTCATATGGGAAAATTGGAAAAATATTAGAATATTAATAATCAAATTAAAACTCATCAAAAGTGCCCGTATTACATATCAAAATTTTCAGAAATTCGTGGAGATCACGAATATGAAGTCCAATTCCGGAAATATTGATTATTAAAGAAGTTAGCTTTCCCTATAACTAAATACATGGACAGCCATATTTTCCCATTTTGGACGGTAAAATCCGTTTCTTCCGGTTTTGACCACTTTTTCCCACCTGCCGTGGTAAACAATCGTTTTTGACGGGAAAACGAAACCCTGTTTATACACACATATTAAATAAATAATATGTGTGTATACAGTATATAATTAATATACAGATGAAACAATTTCTTCTCATCCTGCACTCCCATCCTTTTACATCCGTGTGCTAATGCCCAGCCTTGTACATACATAAATATATACAAAGCAGATTTCCTCCCCCACTTGCTCATTTTCATAATCCCTGTGAAGAATCTGCATTATTTTCCAACCATTGCACCTGTTCTTGGAGACTAAAAATGCATTTATGTGTACGTGTGACTCTACCTAAACATACATACGTACGAAACAGTAGCGGCGGAAGTGTGGAAACAGAAAATATCCCCATCAGTTGGTTATATTAAAGTAAACCCATATGTACAAACCCACTCCAAATATATTTATTTCCCTAAATGTCCCCACACGTTCCACCGTAACTGATGTAAAATGCATGCATAGGTGTATTTATGTACCATCACTACATACATTTATGTGAATCTTTTAAAGGGCTTTTCATAAGGGATGTTACTTACATGGGAATATTCCATTTTCTACTTGTATGTAAATTTGCGTATTTATACTAACAATGCAGGTTTTTTTCATGTAAAACTGGGATTTGAACGAGACATATACCAAAAAATCAGTCTACAAATCACAAGACACGTTTCTTTTGGAACTTTTTCCAATACTCAAGCGTTGACGTGCTATTACGTCACGAAGTGACGAAAAATGTGACGGCCCCTCCTATGCGAGTCGCGCTGACTCCCGTCCCACCGCTTCTCCAGAAATGACCTCTCACTCACTCTCGCCATATTTTCTCTCACTCACTTTTTTTACTTCCTCATTCGTTCACTACTATAATTTTATTTCTTGTAAAATGGACAGCATTAATTTTTTATCAGTTGCCAATGCTCTCGTTAAAATTATTAAAAATACATATTCATATGACGAAACACCACCTAATATTGAAGAGGAAGAATTGGCACAATTACTGCTTGAAAAATTACACGACATAACTCACGAATTTATATTCATCGATGAAAATGAAAATGGTAAGGTGTCTTGCTTTATTTTGTATATATAAAGTGTTTTAATAGTGTGTCAAAATATATTTAGGCGACGGACCAAGTGAGGACGATACGTTCCAACCATATACTGACCAAGAAGGAAATTATATACTACCATCTGAAGTTTCAATGGAATATAAAAAACGGGCAGTTGAAGAATTTGAAAGACATCCGGGGTGGAAATTCTTGACATTCCGACAAAAAACATAGTGGGTACCCTGGACACGATAAGCAGTCGAGGACCTTCCCTTGTCAGTCTTATAGATTAAATTATTAATTATAGATTATTAACAGAAATTAAACCTAAATAATGTCAAGGATTTACCATTCATTAGTAAAAGTGAAAATAAATGTTTGGACGTAACAACTTTCTTGTATTCATAATGATACCTACTTATATTGGGACTTATTAATCTTACAATTGATGTTATTGAAATAGAATGCTGCTTGATGTATTTCTAATAGGATATGGTAGGCAAAAATGTACAAGTAACACAGACATTTTGGTGGTACAATTTGCAAGAAATTGTGCTAATTCAATTCGAGTAATGAAAAACTTTAGCATTACTCGATTACATCCTTTTCCATTACTCGAAATGTAATTTTAGATAGATTGTATGCTAGTGTGCAGTGGTATCCGGTGGTATTCGGTGTCCATTCGCTTTCGTGACGGAATAACGATAAAAACTATGCAAGCAAGAAATCCATTGGTTGCAATTAATAGGGAGCAAGAACGAGCGGGTAGTACGGGATAATGTGAGTTGGAATCTAGGAGGAATTAGATAATTTGAGACATCCGGTATGATTTGAGGCGGACGGGGACCTTTGAAAGAGGTAGGTCTCGTAGGTAGAGCAGTACGAGACCGACCGGGCAGTATGCGACAGATAGGGTACTAGGTTATTCATATAGGTAGCTATTTTTTAGAAGATATAGTGTGATGCAGAGAGGTAGCGTGTTTGTGAATGTGGAAATCCTTTTCCATTCCTCTGCTGGATAACTGCTGCTAAGGGCAATGGATGATATTTGCGTTTAGGTTTCACGCAGGCCGCTTATAGTTTTGTCACAATTTGTACTTGTGACAAATTTTAACCGAATGTAGTATCTATGGTATAAACTTGTAATACATCAGTCCAATGCAGGAGAATAACAGCTATGCCAATAGCCAGTGGATTCCCTGTGACAGTTTGGTAGTATTGTAAAAGTATTAAAGTCATAGAGGTATTTATGTATGTAGAAGGATCACGAGCTGAAATTATCAAATTAATAAAATACCAAGGGTATGGAGAAGCACATTTATTTATAGAACTTATAATTAAAATTTATAATTATACGTATTTATGCTGCACTCTATTGTGGAAGTGGACTGTTTTTTCTGCAATTTTTTTTAGTTGTTCAGGTGTTTTTTAAAGTGGAGGGTAAAAATAGTCCAGTAAATATGTCGCTCTTTCTGCATCTCCATACATACATTGCATTGGCGGCATGATTGCAGATATTTATTCTTGAAATTAGACTTACTATTACTTGTGCAATTAATTCGTAATCAAGTGGTGAAGTAAATACTGAACTGAATTATTTTAGGAAGAGAATTATCATCACGATTAATCTTGCAACAATCATTACGAGATTAAAAAATTCCTCTGCATGGATAAAGTAAAATTACATGTCCATTATACGTTTGGGCCTTTCTTCTGAATAGCATTGCAAACAAGGAATTGTCGTAAACAAAGGTTCAAGGAGGTTTCTGCTTTTGTATAAAATGTCGAAATAAAGTATATAGGTCGTCAAGAATTGCTGAATTTCTCGTCTATAAAAAAACATGATGATTGATTTGTTATGAGAGGTGTACTTTGCGTATGAGAGGATGAAATCGCCCGAAAACTCAGGCCGAATCCGATCTGAACTGTCGCAATTAAAGCATTTCGAGTCGTCTGTCTGAAATATTTTACTCTATAGTACATATGATATCTCTCGACTTATTTACAATTAGTGCAGGTTCGATACCTTAAGGTATTAATGAGTCACAATTTAAATTTATGCGTGCATACGTAATTGGCGGATCTGGACCGTTGTTCCCACAATGCAGTCCTTATTTGGTGGACTTTAGCTAGCCGTTGTTATTTTTATGGTACTAAAGAATCACAACGTTTAACTACCCATATGTATATGTTGTCGCTGATTCCTAAAACAATCAGTATAAAAAAATTATAACATTGCATAGATTACTTATGCATTTCACGATGAACTATACCCTTGAAACGATTGAAGTTGTAAGGGTTTTAGTATATTGAATTGAACTGTATACAATTCACTATTCCCCATAAATATGCTGCTCCATGTTATATTAATAGGCCATAAGACTCAAGGATTTTATAACACCAGTGGTCAATTCCTCAGCCCTTAAGGCATAACCTACTACGGCCCATACCTGGTAGCACGTCCGGATCTAGCAAAACAATGGTAGAAATTGAGTTACAGAATGTCCTTCTTGATTGACAGGCAGAACGTGGTGTTGTGTTTTCGAGCCGATGGAGCAAGACTTATTTTAATCGTTTTGATAAGCAAAACATAATATTACATTCGATAGGATAGTACACAATTTGGTTTTGGTGGATTTTTATTGATCCGGTCATTGAGAATTTCATATAGGCCACCGTGGCCTGGCCACGCGAATTATTCGAAGAGGGAAATAATATTTCTATGCAGAGAAATTCATTGGCAAATTTACGTCGAGTTATGGTAACTTAAGAGAAAGGTAACGCACTTTACGTAAAACGACAAATTTGTCGTTTAGGTATTTATGTAAAGACAAGTCGTACGCCGAAGTATGAATATCTGCATCGTCCGTTATCGTTATTGAGGTACGGATAATTTTAGGATTTTCTAAAATAACCGGCAACAAGATACGTCTCATATTTATATTGGCACTGTATTTAATTTATTAAGCCAGAAAGATGGTATACCTATATGTATAATTACGTAAATAATGACGACTTCTGCTCCAATATCTGCCATTGTGGAAATAAAGTCCTTCGTCCTTATGTCCATGCAATATAGGTAATACATTATTTGCAATTGGTTATCGATACTGCAGGTATACTGCTTAATATACGTCGACAAGTTTTCCCTTGTACATATGTGATTTCACAAAATCTGAGTTTTTTTAATTTCCAGTCGTACTACGTTTGCATATTATTATTTAACATGGAGTTGATTTCTCTTGAATGGATTAATTCCGACGTCCATCTGTATACACTGTATGTACGTTCATCTGTATATCCACTTACGAGCCATGTAACTATTCGAACTCGAAATCTGAATAACCTTAATTTTACTAATTGTTTTCGAAATTTGATTAAACCGTCAATTCCGTAATCAACCTTAATTTACTGATAAATGGGGCTTTTCTTTTACACCCCGCCTGCAATGCTTGCAGTCACGTGATGGCCCTGCAGACAGATCATTATGTAGCATCCATTACGGTAGAACGCACTTTTTAACAAGGACCAAGAATTTGCACACTAAAATTCACGATAATATATGCAAATAATTTTGGAATCATTATAAGACCCAAAAATGGTCGGATGAAAACACAACATGTGATGTCTGCATAGGACCATGACGTAGCTGCAAGCATTGCAGGCGGGGTGTAAAAGAAAAGCCCCATTTATCAGTAAATGATAATCAAAGTCCATACGATATGTAACAGTATGGAGATTGTTCTTATTGGATGCCTACATATACTTTAGTATACATAGTCCGACCATAAGTTCCCGTGAATGCATTTCCGGTGATAAAGCCCAAAGTATTAGAGCTATCTGATAGAAATTTTTGTGGATGAACAAGGTATTAATCTTGTTTAGAAATCATAACTTCGTTTTCACAATTTCCTCCATGGGCTTGTACACAAGACATAAGTCGTGGCGAAAACTGCTCGATCGCGGCACGCACGGATTTCCAGGGAAAAGCGCCAGATCTTCAGTAAGTGCGACCTCAGCCCTTCCACACTTGGGTGAAATTTAGAGCATACTTGTACCTATAATTTTCACCACCAGTCATAATTTAGGGGATTAAGGTCTGCAGATACTGAGCACCGTTCTACGGATGAAAAAAAGTCATGAAAATTCGTCTGAAGCCAGTTTTGGACAATTTTGCACCTTGCGCAGGAACAGGGTCTTGTTGAAAGGTCCAATGTCGATTTTCGGAGGGTCCAGGGTTCAGGTTATTAACGTTTGGCTTTAGGACACTCTGAAAATAATTCTTGGCTTCAACTTGTACCCTTTGCGGTAAAAAACAGAGATTTCATTTCTCCAGCCAACTTGCTCCCATTCACACCACGGTGATGACTTCGTATTGACTTCCGCATACTTAAACGGATGTCAGACTTCTGTACAACAAATATCTGGCCTTTTTTTCTATTAAATTTTTTGCCAACGGTGAAAAGTCTGAAATACTTTTTGCACGAAAATTGGCGCGTACCACGATCAACCTGTGGCCGTCACGAGTTATGTCTTGTCTAATTGCCCGTGGACGAAATCTTGACAAATAAGTTATGATTTCTAAACAATATTAATACCTTGTTAATCCATAAAAATTTCGAACAGACAGCTCTAATACTTTGGGATTTATTACCGGAAATGCATTCACGAGAACTTATGACCCCACTATGTACATACGAATATATAATACATAAGATGCACATTAATGTCTCTATGGTTAAGCCCTGTGTTATTTTTTTATGATCACACAATATTTACATCATTTGCATGTAAATAAGTAAGTGTATCAATGTATTATGAAATTCTAATTTCGTGGAATATAAGAAGAGATCTTTCGAATCGATTTTTGTATATTGGATTAAACCCGTTTTCTGTCATTTTACGAAAAGTTCTTTCATTTCGCGTCACCTACTCCAGGTAATTTAATCTTGTCTTGGCAAATTCCTGTCAGTAGGGAAAATTAAAAGCGTACTTTAGTCTATCATCATTTGATTTCCTAGACATATTGGTATAGAGTATTCATTGTAATAGAGGCTAATATCGTCGTGTGTACCTAAAACTATGGATTCATACTATTTAAGTACGTATTCACACTTTATACAAGTTATTTAGAACTATGTGTTATCACTCTAACTAGTAAAAATTTGTAATTACCCAACTGTGCTAAATATTTGCGTATATAAATTGTACATGACATTAGACTATTTTGTTTCCTCGAGCAATAAATATTTCTCAGTTAAACATTTACACGTGTAAACATTTCAATTTGCAGAGCAACTTCATGTTTATTTCATATGTACTAATCAACAAGGAAGGTTATAGGATAAAGCTCAAATTTTATTCTCGTACCACAGGAAAGACAAAAATTTAAATTTCTAACGTAAAAAATTGTCCAAGTGCTATGCCCATTCATTCTTGAGAATTCTGTCATCTTTTCGTTCGGATATATTTACTTATGCACATAAGTATGTAGGAATTATTGGAATATTCATGCATGTTTCTTTAGATATGTGACTCATGTGGAGTCACATATGTACTGCGTACTGGTATTGATTTGGTAATAATTTCTTACCGGATTGGTTATAGTTTAATTCTAAGTGGTAGCGATTTCATTACCACAACATTACTGCGCCGTAACGATCGATATTACCGATGCCGGTAGAGTCATATATGGACTCCGTACGATAATAATTTGAAATGATTCAATACCAATTGCCTAAGAGTGTACATGTACATGTACTTATTTACAAGTAAATCCCCTACCCGGAATATTTATCGACCCGCATGCAACTTACCCGTTTTAACACGACCCGACCTGCATCATACTAATACTTCCACACATTCTCATTCACGGTGAAATCTATGTAAGTAAGTAGCAGCTGGCAGTCATAAACTAACACTTTTGCTAATTTCACATCAAAATAGTTAGCCAATAGGTACTCGTAACATAAGCCATGTTTAACCCTTTAAAATCCATCGATTTCGAGCGACCGTCATTGATATTCTCGGCTGGAGAGAAGATAAGAGGTTCCCTAGTGTTCGAACAGGTCGAGAAGAGTGTACGTATTTACGGTGAGAAAATGCAAATCTTTTAATTCGAATTATTTAAGTGCACTGTCTAAAAATTTGCGTCATTCTTTCTTGCAGATTTCAACGTTTTGCTCACCGGGGTTGTACGTCAGTCTGGTAATTACCGTCCATACGTGGAAAATAAGAGACACGCATTCGACTATGCCTGCAACTTTTTGAGGATTTATTCGCAAACTAAGCTGACAAAAGAAGGCAAGTTAAATAAGTTATGAAACAGTGCTGACAATTTTAATTGACCAGAGGTCCCATTTATGAAATTTTTAAATGTGGAAAAAAACTAGAAATAAGTAAAATACCAACTTCTTTGCATACGAACAAATGAGTTGCAAAAATTTTGAGAACTAATTTTGCTAAAATTCCATCGATTATGTTTATGCAAATCTTAAAAATAACCTTTAAAGTTAACATTATTTTTAATCGTGTTTTTACCCCGCTCATTGATTTTACAGTATATTTAATTTCCCTAAACGGATTTACAGTCTTTAAATTCAACCCTGACCTGGCGAATTTCTTATTTGTCTGTTACAGATGAATTTACATCCATTCCTAAGGGAAGCCAGGTTGAAATCCCATTTGAAGTGGACCTGCCGGAAACGCTGTGGTCAACCTTTATCGGTGGGTTGGGGTACACGGTGTACCGTCTCGTCATCTACGGCAGACCGAACAGCCCTCTCTACTTAAAGGAGTCGGCACTATGTCTCCGTGAAATCGTGATCATAGGACTGGTCAACGCAAAGCCAGACGAATTCAGCGTCCCGTCTAATGAAACAAAGGTACTTAGAAATTGTTTATTGCAAATTTATAAATTCAGGAAATTTGCTCCAAATGTACAGTTTTGTTTGCAACATGAATGATTTTCCTTTATTCAAAAAATACAGGCACATTCTCATCAAACTAGGTTACGACATATAAATCCATAAACGGTTTTTAGGGGACCGCCTATAAATTACGTACGTACGTACGCAAGAATCTCAACCTGAATAACTAATCTGTTCTCTACAAGTACATTTACGAATGTATGTACGTGTAAAACAGTAACGCTGAAATTTTTTCAGCTTAAGCTCTATTTCACCTTCATAGACATCTAGTATTCCTGTACAAAATTTGTGGATGACCCCTAACTACAAAGAAAAAAAAACTAATCAAAACGCAAAAAGAACCCTTGCATGAATATGCAGCTATTTGTGCAGAATTTATAAATGCAATTATAATTTATAAATTTATAAATTTAGAATTAATTTGTAAAAACGTGTTCAGAAAATTCACAAAAACCTAGCGCAATTAATTTCGTAACTAATTTAATTTAATAATATACAGGTGTTTACATCAAAATCCGGAGGGTTGGCAAAATTATCTGTTTCTCTGGCCAAGAGTTGCGCGTCTCCTGGAGACATGATATCTTTTTCGGTCCTTATCGAGAACGGGTTAAGACTTCCGTTGGGTTCGGTGAAAATGGTGTTCCAACAGGTGATAATTTGATACCATAATTGAGATAATTTCTAGAATACAGAGGTTTTCTCAAACTTTTTATTTGTATTTTTTAGAACGTCAGCTATGCTTTCGGTTGCACAAAGGTAAGCAACTTCGTGTTCGGCTAGGTTTATACTTTGTAAAAAAATGTATTCCTTAATTTACACTTCCATGAAATTTTCTCCTATAACTCATGGGACCTTGCAAATGGCGAATTTATAAAATTTTCGAAAAATTGCAATTCTCGGTCAATTTCAAAACAAAATTTTAAATTTCTCCATAATTATGTTCATACATACACAGATATTCTGCTATTTCTTACATTTTAACTTTCACCTTTCTATTTAGCTATTCTCGAAACAGATGCAGGACCAAGAAATTGTAGTACTTCAACAAGAGGAAGGACCATTAATTCCACCCGGCCCAAAGCGGGTAATTTCATGGGCATGCAATTTCAAAGTTCCACACAGCCCTCCCTCAAATTTGGGGGCCGCTGGGTGCAATCTCATCAAATTGACGTATTGCATAATTGTAAGACCATGGACTGTAACGCAGATACATACATACATTTTGCTTAATTCATTTGCCACTAATAATGGAGGTCTCCCAGCGCATGCACTCAGATGCTGACCATAGTGTCAACCGATTACAAATTTAGTTGAAATGGAATTCGAAAGAAAAACGATCTGTCAATGCTTACGTCCGGCGGAGAAATTTACATTCGAAGAGGTGAAAATGTGAAGAAAGCTTGAAAGTGCAAAATATGTCAGAGTGTAGGCGTGTTTTCTCCTCTTTGGATTCAAGTATCTCTGTTCAATATGCCCCTTAAGAGATCATGTCTTTGTAAATGGATAGCGACAATGTTCGAAATTGTTTGTTAACTAATTGAACTAACAATGCAAGTCTTTTACGTGTACAACTCAGATTTGGTTAGGACCAATTTTATTTTGTTCACCACAAAAAATAAGCATACCCGTATTTTTTCGTTTTTCATAATGCGCTAATTTGAGCGCGTGGGGCGAATTTTAAAACATTTTTCAGCCAAAACCTCGGTTTTTAAAACTCTGTAAATTTTCAAATTTTTGCGCGAATCCAAAAATTCGAAAACATGTCTCTTCAGAATGACCTACCTGACTTATGAAAAATACACATGCATTATTTTTTGAAAAATTAAAAATTTGAAAGAGTTTATAATTTCAATTAATTTCAAAAACTGGCAAAAAATTCTGAAATTCAAATTTCGAGACAATTGGATTTTTCATAAGTCAGGTAAGTCATTCTGAAGAGACATGTTTTCGAATTTTTGGATTCACGCTAAAATTTGAAAATTTACAGAGTTTTTAAAAACCGAGGTTTTGGCTGAAAAATGTTTTAAAATTCGCGCCACGCGCTCAAATTAGCGCATTATGAAAAACGAAAAAATACGGGAATGCTTATTTTTTGCGGTGAACAAAATAAAATTGGTCCCAACCAGATCTGAGTTGTACACGTAGAAGACTTGCATTGTAAGTGAACGATTGACACAATTGATTAGATAAAAATCTGAGGGCATGGACTGGGACACCTCCATTGTAAGTTGTCAAGAAATAGTTTGAAAGATCAAGTCATTAACCGTAATTGTGCTACATTACAAATGTCACCGAATATTAACTGTTTTCAGGTTACGGTTGCTAAATTTGTCAATTTGCAAATAGTTGTCCCCATTCACGTCGGAACGCCTGTACGAGATGACACCGTAAACTGGGAGGAAGTCTCCCTCGCCTACGGGGCCCACTTGCGACGCAGCCTTTCCGAACATTCCCTGGCGGCTTGGACGACATCCGATACGTCCTCGTCCTCATGGTCTTTGATGGACAGTGGTGATGATGCTGACCGTACAGCGTGTGCCTCCTCGACCCAGGGTTGACGTCTATAATTCTCAGTGTTAATTCTTAAATATGGAGATGCGTAACTGCGCACAAGTTTTTGTTTACAGCGTGAACTTTTTACCGCATCTGTATCACAGATTCTGAATTTAATTTCAGTTGTTCATATTTTGATTTTGTTGAATGGATATGTACATGTATTGACTTTAACCGTAAACAAAACAGAAATATATTACTATTTGCAAAATGTGCAGCGTTTGTTTAGCCCGAGTAAAAGTTCCCATCCGTCACTAATTTTTTGAATGAAGGTATTATAAGCGATTATTCGTACACAAGTTCCTATAATAATCCACGTTAAATTTATAAGTCCTTTTATGTCAATATCAATTTGAACGACATTAAATTGACGGTTTCACTACGAGTTCAACAATTTCACAATTTCTACAATTTCATTTTTTGTGATAAGTGAAGGTATTTGTTCAACCTAATCTGAAGTAAGGTTTAACATACACTCTTAAAAAAATCAATAACCGCTGGTATTTCTACGCGACTCTACCGCGTGGTATTGATCCGGTATTGAATTAATACTACGTGGTAAAAAATGTAATACGAATTAGTATTAAAATTATTACCATGAGGTATAATTGCAATACCGGTTTTATACCAATACGGTATAACCGTTTAATACCAAGGCAGTAGAGTCACATATCAATACTGTTACGTTTTTTTCTATACCAAGTTTCTAAGAGTGTATAATTTAAGCATATTGATACCACATTAAAAGTTTAATCATCTAACACGTCTTAAAATCGTTCATTTTGTCGCGATCCCTCTGACGTGTCTGGGAACAATGCCAAATACGAAGGTTTTGTAATACCACGAAATTTGAGACATGTCAAGATAAAACGTGGTCTGATCAACCCCTGAGAATCCCGCAGTCTTGATTTGCTTGTCCAAATCGCGATCGAGTTGGCAGCCGCACCCATGGAACTCCCACCACTTTTTGAACACCCGCTGCTTGAAACGCAGCATGGATCCTTCTTCCGCCCTAATGTGCTCTATGTAGTAAAATTTGCCACCCTGAAAGTTATACATAGATATTTTTATAGGCAATTTTTAAAAAACTGCAAGTCTTGTAGATAAGAGCAAACTCTAAATAATCTTGTGCAAAATTGACTCAAGACTGAGAAACAGGAGGTTGAAATAACAATTAGGTACAATTTATCTAATGTCGTGGAAAATTTTACAGGTTTTGGGGTTTTAATTAAAGAAGATCTATTACCGGCCGTAAAACCTTCAACACGTTGTCGTAATACGCCTTCACGTCTGGAACACTGCATCCAACATCGGTTCCAATGACGATAGAAACGCTGTTATCCTTCACAAAGCGGGAAACTCCTTCAATCCCAGTTTCATAAAACCCAATGAGATTAATGTGTGGAAATTTTTTCAGATTTTCCATAACTTGTGGTTTAAATTTGAGGTTAGGATCGATCACGATAAGGTTGCAAGGGCTGGTCGGATAATACTTGAAATTCGTTCCTAGAAGCAACAAAACATATATACGTTTTTATAATAATACAATGACGAAAAAGTGCACTCTTAAGAATAATGTTACTCTTTTGCATATAAGAGATAAATGAAATTATTTATATACTTAATACTGTGCTAAATTCAAGGTAACGTTGTCTTGACAAAGTGTAAAGCTTAATGTGGATTCGGTATCATTTACTGAATTTACATAGAATTGAAGGTGCCCTGACTTTTCAAAAGGGTAAAACTATTTTTCAACGTGTACATATTTTAAATGCATGCAGGTCTGCTTACCAGGTCCCGGTCCAACTTCGAGGAAGAGTGGGACATTCTCCAGACCGTCGTCGTCCCGGTGGGGGAATGAAGTCCTAAAATCTTCGAAAAGTTTTTGCTTCTCTTGCCCCAACATTCCTTGATAGACCGGTGTAAGAACGGAGAAGCAGCTAGCAAACCATCTGAAACAAGAAATTTAATAATTTCGTGGTACATATGGAAGTTATTAATTTTGGAATCAAATCGGCCTGGGCAGATGAGCAAATTACTTTAATTACATTGAGCAGCAAATATGTACCTAAATATGTATTCTAACCTTGACGAGACAATGCACTCTTAAAAATAATGTTACGCTTTTTTGAAAAGCTAAGGCACTCTCTATTCCATATGTCAATACTACATAATTCCAGAGTAAACTTTGCTCTTTATCAAATTAACGATACCTTTGATTTAGTATACTTTACATGATCTATGATTGCGTGCACATAGTTACGTTTCAAAAGGATAACATTATTTTTATTAGGATATACATACAAACAAAATTATTTGAACTTGAAAATTTGCAAGTTAAAATAATTTTGTCATATAATCTTTAAGTTGCAAGTGCAAAATGATTTGAAATTTCTAAAATAAATACTCATGATGTTAAATAAATTTAACAATTTGGCATAGGTATGTACCTTTGTCTCAAGTTGAATATGGACCGTTCATTTGAACTTGCTGGTATCTCCATATTCGATGAATATGTATGTATAACCTAATGAGGTGGTTAATTCGTTTATTTTCTAAATATCTGCTAATCTCACGTAGGTTATTGAGAATTAAGATTAAGCTTAATCTGAATTCAGACCAGCAATTTTACATATATTTACGCAAGGCAGAGCTACACGGAGACGTACTGAGCCGGAGTAAAATTTTTACTAAACTAAATTATTTACAGAAGTATGTCTGAGGCAATCGAATGGGACATTGTTCATGGTCAGGGAGGGTCAAATTCAAGGTGATCGTCAAGTTGTTTAACTCTCGAAAAAAAAGTGGGGAACAAGTTTCCATGTATAAAAATTCAAGCCATGCTTACCTGCACTAGGTTTAATGCACAAATGAGCAAGCTTGGAATATTTGTCTGTATGTGATGTGAATACGTGTTTAACTTAACGCAGAACATGGTCGTGGAAGCCAACAGGTTTTTTTGCTAATTTTTTTGGCACATATTTAATCTGTAAGTTCCCAACTTACATTTAGTTGTCAGAAGGTAGCTTGCACTGTTAAAAATCACTAATTGTTTTCGAAATTCAATTAAATACATATTCAATTCCCCAACAAATCTAAATTTGAAAAATAATCATAATCCATAAGATACATACATATGTAACACTATACATGGAAATTATTATTATGAGAAACCTATTTAGTAATATGTGCAAAATGTGTACCGTAACACTAATGTTAATCTGCATAAGTAAATGACACATCTACTTATTTAGCCCTGCTTCGGGCTAGAACTACAAAATTCGTATCGCTGAATTGTCCTTTCAGACGTCTAAAATATAATCCATCAAAAAATTCAAATTTTTAGAAATTTTGAATTCAATGATATAAATTGTTGTTATACATAATATGCATGATATCTGTTTAATAATATTGAAACCTCTAAGTTTGTCTATTGGTTCGCCTCGTGTCAACTTGATTAATTGATTTTAGGTTTATGCCAACGGATGTCGCATGAGTCATTGTGACACAAATATTTTAATTTTGTAGAACCCACCTCCGCTTCGACCTTTTGTGTACCCAAATTCGTTCCAATCAATCAAATTACGTAAAAATTATGCAAAAATTACGTCTGCTTATGCAATCCCACAGACTCAAAAAGGCGGAGCACTGAGACCCGGATGTATTTATGTAAGACCTAAGATGAAATATAACTATTATATAAGTAAATTAGATAATTATATTTCCACAACGTGCTCATTACATCCGTGTTTCACTTATCCAACTTCTCGTTAGGTTGTCTTGATACAAGGGATAACACAGGTGACTTGCACAACCCAACATGGCGAAAATGACATGTCTGCCGAGTTATGTATTAGTAGAACAATGATCCTAAAATTACATGTTTGGATTTACACAATATGAGAATATAAGGAACCGCAAATTGCAAAAAACTTGTGTAACACGAGGTGAGCATGAGTAATCCATATTACGTACTTAAAAACAATTTATGCAATCGTAATTTATGGGTGATTTGTAATTATTTATGTAATTGCCCACATCGACCGCAATTCCATACTTCGTTTGAACTTATTGAGCTTCCAAATTTTCGGGATGCAACACTAGCAAAAATGTCATTTTGTGACAATTTGTGTCTGCATTTTCTATATAAAAAGCAATCTTATCACTCACATTTCTCATTGAAAAAAGAGTATCTGACGAATCTACTAAATAACAATGGCAAGGTTCAGCGCTTTAACAATTTTTCTCGTGGTGGTAGTCTTATCTGCCATTTCACTCGCCGATAAGCCGGACTGGGTAGCTTTCAAGGTATCAGGAAATAAATTAGGGTCACATTTAAATAATAAAATCAAATATTCTTAATTTTTTTTTCTATGCGTATTTTGAATTTTAAAAAAATATAGAAGCAACATAAAAAGGAATATAAATCTGCGCAAGCAGAAGCAAAAGCACAAGCAAAATTCGACAAAAATGTGGCGCGGGTTGACGCACATAATAAAAAATTTGAAAAGGGGGAAGTCCAATACAAACTAGGTACCTAATTGCACTATTTGTACATAATTTTCTTAAGTAGTTCATTTTTCTTTGCGCGTTATTTAAGCGTTATCCATTCAGCGATCAACGAATTTCCGGACGAGGACCCCGAAGATTTTCATCAAACCCATCACGGTCTGAGACCAGAGTTACGACAAAATCATTCCAGCCGATCGGTATCTCACGACCGCTACGCAAGGGGCCTGTCACCACCAGAGCTTGATTATAGACTGATGAATTTGGTTTCTGATGTCAGAAATCAACGTAAGTAGATAAATAATTTATTTATATATTAACCATTTAATTAGTGGGTAGCCAAATATCTTTTATAGGTTATCAAATGCAAAACAGGTTATTTTGAATTGATAAATTCGGTGAAATTTGGTAAAATTGGTAGAAAAATGCTTAAAGTTTTGGGCGGACAGGAAATTTTATAGAACTTTAATCCAATGCACGATTGTACATTTGCACTTACGGAAACCTAGTGCGTGTATATTAGTCGACATACACATCATTATTAATATGTATCTACGTATCCCGACAACTGCGTGCGTGGACTTGGTGCAAAGTTGGTCCATCCGCAGTGATATGCGGCATAGTTATACGGCAAATTTTTCGGCAGTTAAAGTGATTTATTTAATTTATGTAACAGAAAACTGTGGCAGCTGCTGGGCGTTTGCTTGTGTAAATAACCATAGCTACAATGTTTGCATTTCCTAAAATGATATGTTTTAATCTCTTATCATTTATTTAGCTCGCCGCCGTAGAAAGCCAAGTTTTAATGGCTGGTGGTACTTCGGTCCTCTTAAGTGAACAGCAATTGGTGGATTGCGATTGTAAGTGAGTAAAACTTTGTCGTGGTTAATTTTAATTGGCATTTCTATGCTACAGCGTGGGACCATGGTTGCGCGGGAGGTTGGCCGACAAATACATTCCAATGGTTACAATATAATGGGGGTAGTAAAGCAGATTCTGCATATCCGTACACATCTGGTTGTTGTAATGCCGCTGGAACGTGTAAAGGCGGTAATGCTCCAGTGGTGCAACAAGTCTCCGGGTTTCAGCAATTGACAATGCCTGCGGCTGACGACACTATTAAATCTTATCTGTTTGCTCATGGACCGGTCAGAAGCATATCTTAATACATAAAGTCAAGAGGTCTAGACAACAGAAAAAATTATTTGATTTCCACCAGTTGGTAATTGCTGTTTCTGGTCAACCATGAGATCCACTCTACTCTACGGGTTACATTTCGTGTCCGGCTGGTAGAAGAATGGACCATGCGGTTTTGCTCGTTGGGTAAAAGTACATATAACACAAACTTTACCAAATTGTTAAAATTAACTCATAGGTTATACTTGAAGGTATGGGGCTGATGCTACCGGCAAACAATACTGGATTGTTAAAAACTCTTGGGGCACAGGATGGGGAGACAGTGGGTTTGCTTACGTCTGGGCAGGTCAATATGGTAACGTCGATTGCGGAATTAGTCAGTACTTGGCGACATATCCACTCATTCCCTAAACTTACTGGTCAGGACAAAAATTATTGAATTTAAAGAAACTATACAACTTATAGAAAATTACACAATCTAATTGTTTTCTCCTTCTTGTAATCTTTAACGAAATTCGAAATAAAGTACCAATTACATAATGCAATCTACAAAAAGATATAAGTGATAAAAGTGATATTCACGTTCTACAAACACACTGCAATGCTGGTTGTATTTCAGCGAAATCCATGTAGAGTTTACTACATGGATTTCGATTCATATTTACATTAGAAACGGTTTAATCCATATACAATGACATTAGTATTTCAATTTGAGGCATTTCACCTTCCTTTTTTAAGTAGCGTCAGCTACGAGGGGGGGGGAATTAATCGGCCTCGCCTTGAAGGGGGGTCATTTTGCCCAGCTTTTTCTGTTGGAGTGAAAGATAAACTCATATGTATCTCAGATCTCATTACTTAAAAATTCACGGTCACGGCCGAGTCGAGGAGATCGTCTGATGTAATCAAAAACAGCGAAACGGACAAAACCGATAAAATTTAGCCCAGGTTTGATACGTAGATCTAGACCTTCAAAACGGAAACATGTACTTTTTGAATTTACTCACTGGGTAATGAACCTAGGTTCATTGTTATGACCTTGAAATTAGAAGAAACAACAAACAGTGGAAGCACCCACCCACAAAGGAGTAAACCGGGAACAGAAATTGCTATGACGGCTTTAGCCACTGGTTTAGGGACTTTCTAGACGCTTCGGCTACGAAAACCGCGATACCTGGTGCCTGTTACACTGCAATTTTGAAAAATTAAGCCAAGCTGTTGGAGAGAAAAGACGAGAAGAAAAATCACGTTGCTAACGAAAACGCTCACGAGGAATTTTCAGTAAAATCTCCAAACTTTCGAAGGGTTGACATTTTAAGCCAAGAAATGTCAAAATTATTTCATCCTCCTTACAGTCCACACCTGGCCTCCAGTGACTGCTGTATGTTTCGAAATTTTCAAAAAAATTTGCCGCCCTGAAATGTTTGGAGATATTCATAGATATTCTTCATGGAAATTTTGAAGGAGCTGCAAGTCTTGTTAAGGTAACTTCTAAATAAACTTGTACAAAATTACTCAAGATTGAGAAGTAGGAGGATAAAGAGCAATTTATCTAATCTAGGAAATTTGGCACCTTGAATAAATTTTGCCCAATTGTTGAGACTTCCTACAGATCACTTGCCCTTGCGTAAATTTTTCACGAATTTGTTAGAGTGCATTTGAAGTTTTAAATAAATAAAATATATTACCGGCCGTAAAACCCTGAACACGTTGTCATAATATTCCTTCACGTCCGACTCACTGCATCCGACATCTGTCCCAATGACCACAGAAATGTTGTTATCCTTCACAAGGCTAGAGACTCATGCAATCCCAGTTTCATAATATTTAACAAGATTAATGTGCGGATATTTTTTTAAGATTTTGCATAAAGTTTGATTAAAATTTCAGATTAGGATCGATCACGATAAGGTTGCAAAGGGTGGTGGGGTAGTACTCAAAATTCGTTCCTGGAAGAAACAAAACATCAATATACGCATTTATAATGAATTTAAAAATTGCACTTTTAAAAATAAATAATGTTTCCTATAGGAAAGGTGAATGGACTCTGACTATTAAGTTAACTGCACTAAAACCAGGGTAACTTGATAAACAGTGAAATTTAATCGGGACTTAATATCGTTTTTTAAATTTTGAATTGAGAATGCACAGATTTTTCAAAAGGGTAACATTACTTTTAATAGTGTACATATTTTGAACTCATTTGTGTCGGTTTACCTGGTCCAGGTCCAACTTCGAGGAATAGTGGGACATGTTCCAAGTCAACGCCGTCTCGGTGTGGTAAAGGAGCCGTGAAAGCTTTAAAAAGTTGTTGCTTCTCTGGGCGTAAAATTTCTTGATAGACCGGTGTAAGAACCGAGTAGCAGCTAGCAAACCAGCTGACACCAAAATTCAATAAATTTCTGTTAAACGAAAAACTTTATAATTTTAGAACCAACTCGGCCTCGGCAGATGATCAAGATATGTACTTTACTTGCATAGAGCATAAAATATGTAGTGTAACGTTTATGAGTCCATGCACTCTTAAAAATTATGCTTCACTTTTTAATTAAGTTTTCGCACACAGAGTAAACCATGTTTTTTATAAAGTAAACGATACAACAATAGATTTAAAATAGTTTACCTATAATTTAGAATTATCTACATATTTATATATGCACTTACGTTTCAAAAGGGTAACATTAGTTTTAATAGGGTACACACGCAAAAAATTATTATCGCTTGAAAAATGATTATATTTCCAGTTATCCAGTGATTTAAGAGTTGCACAGTGCGACTTTTAAAATGCTAAATTAAACAGAATATGCGTGATGGAAAATTAATTGTACAATTTTGAATACCTCTGTCTCAAGCTGAACATGGACAGCTCACAATCAGTGCGATTTGTTGGTGTCCCCACATTCGATCGACATGAATAACTTACTGAGCTCGTTAATTTGTTAATTTGTGAATTATGTATCAGCTTACTACAGATTGACTAGTAAGACGTAAACGCCCGCAGCGATACTTAAGTATGTCACGCCCAATTCACAATATTTGTAAATAGTTTTAGGAATTTTATCTCATTTTTTTGAAAATTTGCCACAATGTAGTTACATAAATATATTCTTAATAAATGATGAATATTATAAAAAGAATTTCGAACCTGTTCTTGAGAAAATTCAATTCGAACTTGAGAAAAAATCCTACTTTGTTGCATACTGTAGTTCGACAAATGACTAAAAAAAATAATCTGCTTAATTACTTTTACCTAATCTAAGATAATAATACTTTGATAACAATTAATGATATAATTTTATTCATATTTCTTTCGTGTAATCGGGTTAATAAATTAGTTAAGCCTCTTGCCTATGTATGTATATTGTTTAAAAATTAGTAAAAACTAAAATTTAAACTTTGTTATATACCTGATATTCTCGGCAGTCAAAATTGTTACACTCAAGTCAGCTTTCCAAATTTAATATAACAATGCCAATGAAGTAAGAATTTCATTTATTATAAACACCCAAATTACGAACCGAATTAGTAAATGCTTAATACATGTTTTTCATTTCATTATAATACTCACGTATGTATATAATAAGAATATTCTATTATTTACATTTCAATTGCATAGATACAAAAATTGACATATATTTAGCTTGGAGAAAGCTATCATTGGGTTCACACAATGTTAAGGTAGAAATCTTAACGTAAGCCTCATTTCATATCTGTATAGACATGTTAGTGATTTTTGTGGCAGAAGTTTACACAGGAAGTTTACATGGCTGGGAGACAGGGGGACTATCTCCCCCAGAAATTCTGCAAAGTCGTATCTAGCTCTCTCCTGCTACATATCCACATTGTGTCCTCTTAATGTCCAACAAAAAAATGAACGTGTAAATAACACCACTTTTCCTGGCTACTTCCTAACAGCGACAATCTAATTCAGAACTTAACTGAAAATTATTTGTAGAGGTACAAAATGAGCCAAAAGTGCAAGTCTTTTTCGCATCGATTTCACCAAATTGCACATAAAAAATTACAAATTCAGTTTTGGGTGGGGGGATTAATATAGCATAGCTGTTTTTGAATTATATTCAACCACACCCCCTTCAAAAATTGGGGAAGAAAATTGGGAAAAATGAGAAGGTCAATGTACACTCGGTACAGAAAGAAGTAGATACCAACTTGCATTTGACATTTGACTTCCCTCATGAATATGAACATTTTGATGCATCAAGACTTTCAAAATTCGAAAATTGGCGGTTTTTCGACCTACATATAAATCGTTAAAAAAGTGACCTTAGCGGTCATTTCGCGGCTGACAAATTGATGCCAGATTTTTCTTCGTCAGAAGTGCCACATTTTCCGCTTTTGTTGTCCGCTGCGAAATGACCGCTACCATGACTTTTTTGGGGTCAAAGTTTCTGAGGGAGGGGCTTATACGGGAGGAGCCGTAACAATGTATAGGTATTTATGATATACATGAAGGTAATTACATAGAAGCTATTAAAACAGCCTCAAATCGCCCCAAATTTAAAACTTAAGCTTTTCTGAATTTATAATGATGATATGCATTCGAAAATTAACGCTATGAGGCTTATCAACGAAGTTATCAATTTTTCAGATAAGCAAATTTAGTTTATCCAAATCGCCCCAAACTTAAAACTTAAGCTTTTCTGAATTTATAATGATGATATGCATTCGAAAATTAACGCTATCGGGCTTATCACTGCGCTTATCAGTTTTTAAGATAAGCAAATTTAGTTTGTCCAAATCTCCCCAAATTTAAAACTTAAGCTTATCTGAATATATAATGGTAGTATCCACTCGAAAATAAACGCTATCGGGCTTATCACTGCGCTTATCAGTTTTTAAGATAAGCAAATTTAGTTTGTCCAATTCGCCCCAAATTTAAAACTTAAGCTCAACGATTTATCAACTGAACCAACTCGTGTAAGAGATGAAAAGCATCTCAACACGAGTTGGTTCATAATCCCGGTAAACAATTTGAAGAGAGTGAGAAGTGAGACGGACCACCATACGGCACTGGCAACGACAGTCAGCGGTGGTGGTGGTGGATACCCACCAGAATCCGAGTCTCACTCTGCCTTTCGCTAAATAATGGAAACTGCGTTTGTGAAACGGTTGGGCTGGTTCAGCTCTAGATTTAATTATGCAATTATCAAGTAAAGAACTCCGTAGTACGTTGGATACGCGAATTTAAGTAAACTATCGTAATTATTGTTAGGAAGACTATATTAACATCGTCACAATACAGTAGAATTATTTGTACGTGTCACTAAATTTGCATAAATCTCACTTTGCCCATTTACGAAGATGCAGGATTTCCATATTGCATAAATTCTAATGCGTCAAAATATGTAAATGAATCTACTAGCACAAATAATTCCACTGCACATTTACAATACAACTATCTGATACCACTAAAGAATTTTACTCGCTTATCGGCCGACTGGGCAGTAACGTCGAATCCGAGCCAGACCGTTTTCTGGCTGGAAATTCTGGCTGAAGGAGGATTGGAGTGTACGTCGCGAATGTGAAAAACGATCCCAAGGTGCAAGTCTTTTGGTGTAATGGCCACCCGCGTCAGATCTAAGTAAAAATGTGACATTTCAATTAGTACACTCATAAAATCATGTTACCCCTTCGAAAAGTAAATATGTCCACCCTTAATTCTAAATTAGGTAAATTATAGCTACTAAATCTAGAGTAATGCTACCTTAATAAAGAGTAAAATTTACTCTGAATTAAGCATAGTTTATTTAATATAGAATCTATGTATGTAGAGTGCATTTACTATTCAAAAGGATAGCATTATTTTAAAAACCTTTGGTGGCAATATATAATTTTTCAAAGTATGAATTTACACTTTTTGGATTTACATTTTTACCCTCGCAATTAGCAATTATAAAAATAAATTAACAATTATTAGCTTCGCTTTAATTTTCGCGTGAATTACTACTTGGAGCAAATATGTATGCACCAAAAGTTTGCAAAACATAAATCTACGTGAAATAAGAATTATTTTTAGAAATATTAAAATATGCGTATTTAGTTTAAGAGAACTAGCAAAATTTACGCTTCTTCAAAAATATCAGTGCATACTGATAGTCTATCGAACTGTGCCAATCTCATAAAATATGTAAATCTATATTTCTTTGAAATTTCCTAATTTGTCGATTAAGCAAGTTTTGAGCCTTTCTTTATTTTTTAGTATACATACCTAATTCGCTAAATTGTAAGCTTACAACCATTTAATGTTCTTACCCGCTACTGAAAGTGAGTCGAGTACAGCGATCGCACAGCCGAAGCTGCATTTTTCACGAAGAGTGACCCTTAAAGTCTCCAATTCTCTAAATTTCCGGAAAGACAAAAACAACTGAGGTAAGCCGATTTCCGGGCGAAAATAGGACCCTTTTCGTGGACCAGTTATAATCCGAAATTCCTTCACGTTCTCAAATAGTTGGGGAATTTTTGAAAGCAGGCTGTAGTCAGTTATTCCGTAAAGATGGAGTCGCGAAACTGCCGGCATTGGGACGTTTAACGTAGAAAGATGTTCGTTCAAACTGTTCGAACATGTTTTTGTCGCACGGAGTAGAACGGTTTCCACTTTTGGAAAATTGGTTGGATTTAGGAAACGTTCAACTTGGAAAATTTCGATAGCCTTGTTTATGAAAACTTTTAGAGACGGCATGCGCGGGAATTCCAGGGGCTCAATTGCAACTCGTTTGGAGGGGAGGAACCTTGCCTTCAGTTCCAGTTCGATTAAATCGTCTCTTGCCTGTTTAGAATTAGTTGAAAGAATTTTTGAAATCTTTAAAATTTTGTAAATTTCCTAGAAAGAATTACAAACATCACGCTGCTCAAGTGCTTGAATGTTTTTTATAGAACATCATAGTGTTACAAGTTGATTTAAATATGTACGTATAAGCTTTTGTTGCGAATATGTATGTAAATATGTACCTTACGAAATGAGATAAAATAAAATACAAATTGTCGAGTATTTAGGTGGCACCATTTTTTGGAAATGAAAAATTTATAAAACACTGCAAAATTATTGCTGAGAAAGTGTTTCATACTTGTGTGACCATGGCATCAAAGATATGTAAATGTTCTGTTAAAGATTAATGAGGCAATTCACGCAGTCCTTGGTAACTTTGTAAAGCCGTCAAAATATTTTTACAAGCGTTTATCAAATTAAAAGAAGCCCTTGATCCTAGTAAAACTTATAAAAATTTATAAGCTAATTTTTAGTAGAAATATTTTATAATAGTTTGTATTTAAACTTATGTATCTGACGAATTTAACGAGGTTACAAATGACTGCGTGAAATGTCTCAACATAACGGAATAATGATGCATTATACGAAGGTGCTGATTTACATTGGACAAATTCCTGATTAAACTGTGTGACAATGTATGAAAAATGCAACCTGGAAATTATGCAACATTTTTTGCTCATATGCATAAATTGCCCCATAGATACATACTTTATACATACTTATGTATTATTAGCTCACCCTGCGTAGCATGAGAGCTATTGAATTCCTCTTGTCCGTATGTCTGTCTGTCTGTCCGTCTGTCTGTCCGTCTGTCTGTCCGTCTGTCTGTCCGTCTGTCTGTCCGTCTGTCTGTCCGTCTGTTAACGAGTTTTTTGCATCAATTGATGCTATTTAAAAATCCCCTTGACCATTATTGGATAAGTTAGGCGCACCATTGCTATCGAATAATCCGTGGCGTAAATGGTGTGAATTAATTGTGCAAGTACATCGAGATAGGACTATAATTATGGAATAAGTAGCACCATTAGTACCGAGCAATTGGTTATTAAAAATGATGCGTAACAATTGGGCCCTTTATTTACCCCCAAAAATCAATGAGGCGTAACAATTGGACCATCTATTTCCCCCAAAAAATCTGTTCTATTTGTTCGATTTTTCTGCACCATTGACGCTAAAATATATAAATTTTATAATAAATAATTGGGAAAGGGATGCCATACGCACCAATGATGCAGAATGTCGGGATAAGGAACCATACAATTTTTTCAAAGTTTTCAAAATTATGTATCCCGTTGGTCGCTAATGTTCCACTAGTGGTGCAAACTATTTTCGTTTTTCTTCGTTTATATTACACCATTGGTGCAATAATCTATGAGAGTTATAATCTATTTTGTCGCCTTATTCCGTACCATTGGTGGAAAGTTATATGGAAATCATTATGACAGGGTGAGCTACTTCTAACGTTACTACGGTTTATTATTATTAGGTATCCTACCTTCTATTCTTTTATCGGGTAATATAGATTAATATGTAGGTCAACATTAAAAGACCCACGTGTAACATTGCGAACAAAAAACACGTGATTACCACAAAATGAAAATTTTTCATATGTAATTTGAAACGAACCTGTTCTAAAAATTCTGCCGCCTTCATCCCTTGCACGTTTTCTGGGGTATTTTTATTCAAATATATCCTCGTACGCTTGACCACCACAGAATTCAGCCATCTCGTCACCTCCTTATCAATCCAGACTCCGCCGTCATCATCCCGCCACACGGGCACCGTTACGACCGATCTACGAACAATTTCCCGCGCCACAATGTAACTAACGCCAGAAAAGAGCAGGCGAACCCGTTTCAACTCGGCGAGGGTTAGATCAGTCGCGATTTTTGCCATTATCTGAAATTATGCAAGAAGAGTGTAAATTTGCTATTGAACATTAACTTCAGAATTATGTAGTTTTTTACCAGATCGTTTGAAAATACTGATTCCATGGTAATTAAATTAATTATTTTAATTCAATTAAATTAAGTTTTATGTGTAATTTTGTGGATTAAATTTGCTGGTATGTAAGGTTTTGTGAGTGGTTGGATCGTTCAGGTAGTAGTCCTTTCTCAGTGGAGGGTAAAACGGAGACTGAAATGTGTAAAGTAAAGGGTTGGGTTGTGGACGAAAGGGTTAAATGACAATGGTGATCACGGTATTTGATCCTTTCCTCAGAAATCACAAGGGTAAATAGTTTCTTAAACACGGTTTCTTTTTATTTTTAGAAACTTCACTTGACCTCTTGCGTCTTAAGGTGCTATTGAATTTGTGACTGATTTTCTTACACACATGTAAATTACCAATATTATAAATAAATAGGAAACAATAGAATTACTCAAATGCTTTATGCCCAATATTACAAGGTGGTTATAGCAACGAGGAGTTATATTAAGTATGATTATTAGTTTTTGAATTTCTTCGCAGAATCAGTTATGAACATACGTCGGATATGAATGAAAAATGACTTTTTCCATTTCTTGCCCTACAGTCCCCAAACTTTCTGAGAATGTTTATGGTCACTAGTAGGTCACGTAGGTCAAAGCATATTTTCTCATATTGGTCATATTTTCGGGTTTTGGGACATATTCATATTCCCGATCATATTTCGGGGTTTTTTCGTTCATTTTATCATCGTTGGCCAAATTCTAAGATTTGGCAACTAAACAGAAAATGACAAAAAATTCAGTTTTTTCACAATGATTCATTGTGAGAAACTTTCAGAAATTTACGTTGACTTTCGCCTTAGGTGATTTAATTCATTTGGAATGAATTAAATCACCCCAGAACTTGTTTAATTGATGAAAATTGAGCATTACAAGAAAATATATCAAAAAATTAAGCCAAAAATTAAAAAAATGAAGTCATTTTTATGGTCATATTTTGGGGATTTGTACGGTCATTTTTCATTCATATTTTGAGGTTTTATCGGTCATTCATATCCGACGTCTGGTTATGAAACATTCCATAAATAAATACGGTATAAAGTACCCCTAGTTATTACCACGTATTAACGTCATACATATGTACATGAATGCTCCTCAGCATTTGTTTATTAATGGATTTTTTGTTGTTTATTTGAGCGAACAATCATACACATTTTGACTCAATATTGACAGACCTGTACCCCATTTTCGGCGCCATATAGTTTTTTCCAGTTTTGGCCAGATTTTTCTTATTGGTACATATTTACATACGAAATGTTTTTATACATTTTCCATAATGAGACAAAATTTCGGAGTACAACTAAGATTGTCAAGTAAGAGTGCATTAAATTATCGTGTATTTAAAAATTAACGACACGTAACGATGCAGAAATGAATCTCCCCTCCCAGGCGTTGCGAATGCACATGCTGGGATCACCGCGCAGTGGCTGTCCTCCAATTTTGCGAGATCGTGGAACGCCAGAGCAGGAACGGTGAACGATAGTCCAATCTAATGCATAATAAATCAAACACCGTAAATTAAGAATCCTTGGTTTCTACCTATTTTTACGGGATTACAAATCTGCCATTGTCATGCAGGTATGCTGATTTCTTGGTATTAAAATTACTACCACTCGCGATTAAAATTATTTATACTAGTCGGTAAAAATGTGGTACTTAGATATGCCAAACTTTGGTACCGAGCTCTGATTTGCTCAAGGATATTACTTATCAATAACACATTAGTAGAGTCATAAATGTACATATATGCACTGTCCTCGTATTTAGGCGTGTCATCTCATTTACATAAGTCTCACTATGCCCATTATCATCGATACGGGCTTTATACGTTGAATACTTTCAGTGAACTGCATGTCTCTCGCTAATGCTTCAAAATATGCAGATGAGGTGACCGGTTATAAAAATTCGATAGTATTTACCTATGAGTCTTATGAATATCGTTTATAATTTTATCACTTGATTTCTAAGAGTTTATGTACAGCACACTCTTAGAAATACGGATGCATACTTATTTATTTGTACACTGCGTACCTGTGTTTCGACATCGATATGATTGCTTATTTTCAGCTTGATGGAGTGTTTCTTCGCTTCCTTTGCGTCTGCAAGTAAGCTCACCCAAAATTTGTACTGGTCAGCATCGTTGCAAAAATGGATCAAGAAAATTGCCTTGTCTTTCTTCAATATCATGTTTATATCACGTTGTCGAGAGTCTACATATGTATATTCATAATTATTCCAATATGCTAATTAAGCACTTAAATCAAAGACAGTTTATGTATGTACATACCTGCGAATTTGTCACCATCCATTAAAAAGTGGTACTCTCCAGTGGCCCACTCTCCATCAGAAATTTCGGTGAATTTAATCTTGTGAATCTTTTGCAAATGCGCGGGATAATCGCTGATGGCGATCTTCTCGAGTGTGTTGTTCCCATTCAAGCAGCATGTCACGTCTCTAAAAAAATAAACCGTTAATTACCTTGATCTGCATGTAATAAATGAAACAATATGAAAACATCGGTTAAAGATTCTTCACCGTTTACCTGTAGTAGCAGGTCGCCACGTGGTCCTTGAAATCTGCTGCGGCTATCGGATTAACGCAACCGGACTCAGAATTGGGACAATTGCGTTTCAATTCCAGCTAGATTAACAAAAAATTCAAATAAATTAGTAACATTTTCTAATGCTTATTTACATACTGATTTTGCTAACCTGTCGTGACAGCCGTTCCGCCAAAATGGATTTTTGCAATCTGGTTTTACAAAGACCACATTGTACCACTTTTCCTGCGCAGATGCCACAAACAATGTGACCATTTTGACACCGATTAATCGGTGATGCTGGAGCCTCCAGGCAAATTGTGCAGTCGAGAGCGTCACGCAGTGGGGGCGGATCAGCTTTCTGGAAATATCAAATTTTGTAAAATAAACTTGACCAAAAAATAATTCAGGTTACGATCATGTTTGTAAATCTACAAAAAAATGTAGAATCATGGAAACTTGGATATAATAAATTAGGTCTAAAAAAACTATTTGACCAAAATTTAAAACATTTTGAAACTTAAGGAAAATTTAAAACTACCTCAACTTCATTCATTACGGTGTTGTCTTGGATGCTTTTAAATATCGAAATGTATCTCTCAACGTATTTGAGTCTTTAATACTGAAACGTGGTCCTCAATTTTGGTCAGAATTTTATCTAACAAAAGATGTGGCCGACTACATAAGTTCAACCCTTTTACATGCATATGTACATACGGGAAAAAGTGGCATTTGTAGTCACTACCCTAACCCGAACCTTTCTATTTAAAGAATGGATTATGTTTCATTTTCAACAATGCCACTACCTCACTCTTTGCACGTGTGTCTTTGTGTGTGACCAATGGTGACTGACCGTGCATGCATATATAGGGATGTATCTACATGCGTTCAGCCAGCTTAATATTTACATAGGAAAGAATACACTAACTTGTTTAATGCATATATTGTGACGGCATTCATGAACATCGTCATCATACATATTTAGATAACTGATGTGAATAAAACTCCATTCGTACTCTATTTGCCTCATATTTTCCAACACCTTATATGTTCGAGTTGTAAATATTTGAAACTTAAATTGCTTACTACGTCATGCATTTATGTTACGAGGGTGAAACAGCAAATAGCTACATAGAACAAATATCTACAAGATTTCTGAAAGTATTTAAATATGTTGAGTTAGATAGGTAAAAGATTAGATATAAGTATGTACATATGTATGTAAATGTGCTTTACTACTTAATTTATTACATACTTTGTCATAAATAACTTATCCATGAGAAATTTGGACAAAATAAGTACAAAACGAAGTCTACAATAATACAAAAATATGTATCGAGCGTATTCATTACGAGTTTGCATTGTTATAAAAAACACAAAGTTTGCAAAAAAATTGGGCTTGAAAAAATTTATTTGTGAACTTGCGCATCTCCAAAACTAGTGATTTCTTTCCAAATTATGTTGCGACGCGACGCGAACATGAAAACTCGTAATGAATACCCTTATTACATACATAAATACTATAATTATTTTAAAATTTTAGTGGATCTTCATCTCCTCCATGGTCTTCATCAGACGACGAATTACCGTCAAAAGTTAACATTTTAAAACCCTTGTATTCACCCTCCCCGTCAATATCACTGTTGCTCTCATCCTCAGATTTGATCTCGCCGCTAAATGGTGACCAATTTGTATCATTATCATGGTCACCGTTTGATTCTTCATCTTCAGACTTAATCTCAACCTTTGCTTCATCATTGGGTGTATCGTCGTCCTCCTCCCCTTCGGAAGAAAGGACATCCCGAATGGGGCAAGCTTCTTTCTTAATTTCAATTTCTTCATCCGGATTATGCTCAATTTTTGTACGTTTTGGACGAGAAATGGCCTTTTTCCGGGATGGTGACGATTGGCGAGAGTTTTTCTTCCGAGGACTGAAAGAATATAAGGGAAGAAAATTAATTAAAAGGTGAAATGTTATAAAAGTAGGAATTCACGAAGCCAATTTGCAATTTGCAGAATTTATTGTACACTCTTAAAAATAATGTTACCCTTTTGAAAAGTGAATGCACTCTGAATTATATGCTAAGTTAAATTCAGAGTACTGTGTTAACTTGTTGAGGAGTAAAAGGCTTGAAAGTAACATTAAGGGTATTCATAACTCCGTGGTAATTTTCGTGTCGTAAAATAAGTTCTGGAATTTTTAAAAACGTGGCGAGATTTTGGCATTAAAGTCACATTAGTAAGTTTACCATCTTAAACTGTTTAAACTTAAGCTGACCACTGTTTTTTCTTAGTTAACTATGTATTTTACGACGATACTAAGGATACCAAGGAATTATGAATACCCTCATTATTTTTAAGAGTGTATTTACTAAACTAACCAACTATTTTTTTTACTACGTACACTTTGTCGTCATTCTTCTTGACAGCCTTCTTAGCAGCCTCTGCTGCTTTCCTTAGGTCGTAATATCTTCTTAATCTCACTTTATTGCTTTCCTTCGGCACTGCATGTTCCACAGTTAAATGCCACCTTAACGGTTGTTTGAAGGCAAACAATGCGGGACAATGGGGACAAGACAGCGTGTACTCTTCCCGTGGACGGTGCTTGCTCATATGCGTGCCGAGAGCAGTTTTGACCTGGAATTTGGCATGGCAAATGTCACACTCGAAGGGCCGCTCGCCGAGGTTTTTAGCTTCCTCGCGGATTTTTCGATCCCGCTCGGTCCTGCTTTCCTTTGGGACGGCATGTTCCAAGGTCAAATGCGTCTTTAATAAGCTCGACTTAAAGAACAGCATGGGACACTGGGGACACGTCAGCGTGAAGTCTTCACGAGGACGGTGGTTCTTCAAATGTCGGGTGAGATCACCCTTGATGAGGAACCGAGCTTGACAAATTTCACATTTGAAGGGACGCTCCGCTCGGACCTTGAACTCGTGGCGACGACCAATGTGACCTTGCAGGCTGAGTTGTGTCGTAAAACGGCGCGAGGAGCAGGATGGGTCTGAAATAAAATATACATATGTTTTCATTAATATTTTCAGATAAACCGTGCCAAACGAAATGTAGCAATAGAGTGAAACGAAATGGCAGGGCCGAAACTACGTAAAAATTAAACATTTATAACTTTACGCACGCGGTCATAAATACATACATAATTCGTCATTCGGACGGACAAAACGAACACATACGTGGGTGTTTTATTATTAATTTTCAAAATGTATGTTCCACACTGTTTCTGACCAAACTTTTGATGAAATAACAAACTTCAAATACTTTTAGAATGCTGTGATTTTTTTCAGTTCTGTAGGTTAACATTAACACTAGCAATAACTCATTAAAATTTACCTCGAAAATATGCCAAAATTTACGACTTGATTTCATTATCATCCGAAAACCGTTTTCCCCTGATGTTTTTCTTTAAGTTTCGAAACGAATAATAATCACTAAGGGTCAAGTCCGGACTGCACGGGGTGTGGTTTGTGCAGGTAAAGCGATTTTCGTCTGCACTAACCCTCGCAAAAAGCCAGGTATGAGGTGGCGCGTTGTCGTCTAAAAAAAGGCCAACTCTTTATTTTGACCCCACGTTTCTTTTCAACCGGAGGACGCAGCTCCTTCGGGGTTCCTGCATACACGGCCCCATTTATTGCAGTATTACCAGCAATAAATTTTATAAGGAGGGGACCTTTGGTATCCTTGAAAATGGTCATCATCATTTTTTTGTCAGATTTTTGCACTTTTCAATTCACGGGCGGTGACAACCCCTCGTGCTTCCATTGAGGGAATTATTATTTGGTCACCGGGTCATAATAGTAAACCCAAGTACCATATGCAACTAATAAAATATTGAGCAGGTTCAAGTCTTCATTTAATAGGTTAAAATTGGCATTGCAAAAGTCGACTCGATCCTGTTTTTGAGATGCTGAAAGCAATTTTGGTACCCAACGGGCGGAAACCATTTTCATACCTAAGTCTTCAGTTAACATGGAACAAATTGCTGGTTTTGAAACACCCATCTTATCTGCTAAATAGGACAGTTTCAATCGCGGATCTCTCATTATTTGTTCCTCTAGTTTCCGGAGCCTTTCTGTGGAAGAAACGGATTTTGAGCGTCCTGGCGACTTTTTGTCCGAGACCTCGTTTCGCCATCATTTAAAATTATTGACCCAATTGAATTTGTGTTTTGTGTTGGGCAGTCTTCATCGTAAATTTTAAGGATTCAACCATAAATCTGCAACACGTATTGCCGATCCAGCATTAAAAATTAAATCACACTACGATATTTAATTTGCAAATCTAGCATTTTTTCCGTCGAGGTAAAGTTTGCCGATTTATTGCTAGTGTTTATGTTAACCCACAGAGCTGAAAAAAATCACAGCCTCCTAAATGTATTTGAAGTTTGTTATTTCATCAAAATTTTGGTCAGAAACAGTGCGGAACATACCTTTTGAAAATTAATAATAAAACACCTACGTAATAGGGCTTCACCCCATAATATACCAAGATTTTTTAAAAATCTCACCTGGACATCGCAGTGAAACGACTCCAATTCTTAAATCTCTCTTACTAAGGGCAAGTTCGACACCTTCATGTTCCATTTTCCTGTGTCGGATTAAATGCTCCTCTTCCAAATATTTGCGACCACACCCCTCCCAGTCACAGTGGAAATGCGTCTTGTCCCCAAGTTTCTTGTGAGCTTCGACATGTTTCGTGTAATCCGTGCGATACACAAATTTGTCGCAAATACTGCACCGAACCATTGGCGCTGTCCCGAGCCGGGCAGTCTCTTCTTTTTCCGCCGCATTTTTATGGGTCCATTCATGCCGGACGAGATTGACTAGGAAGACCATCTTGCCACACGTGGGACATGGCAGTTTCCGGTTTGAACTAATTCCGAAAATTAATTCGGGGGAATATAGTTCACTTCCTTTACACCGATAAGCCTGGATTTGATGGGCTGCGAGTTTATCAAACCCGGCAAATTCTTTGCCACACTTGGGACACGGTAGGATTGCAAAGCCTTTGCCAGATTTGATGATTTCCTCTTTTTCTTCGGGGGACTTGTGCCCCCATAAGTGCGTGTCCATGTCGGAGACGGATTTTCCACAGAGGTCGCATAAATAGAGGGTCAGTTTTTCGGGGTGATGTACATTTCGGAGGTGGCCTTGGTAACTTTAAGGGGAGAAGGTTAATTTGTTAATTAGCATGTTTTGTTAAGGAACTTTTGACCACTGGAACGGGTGTCATCCAGAGAATGCTTACAGATTTTGACCAAATTAGTGTCAATCAATCACAAATTTAATTAATGGAAAGTGTAAGCCTTTTAAGACAAGATTTCCCAATTCGCAAGTTGGCGAATATTTGCATCCGGAGAAAACGGGCACCGGAAAGTCGACAAATTTTACATTTTCCAAATTTACTACGCGTTTTCCCTTCTTCGGATGCAAATATATCGGGCTGTTTTTTAGTTTCTTTTTGCAAATTGCATACATACATATTACTTAAATCGATCGATCGAGTTAACAATTGAGAAATCTAGTAGATATTTGTAATATTTGCAATACCAATTGACAGCTCATGTCTTTTGCAAATTTCACAAGATTAACACTGGTTTGACCAAAATCTGTGAAGATACGTTGGGACACCTCTATTTTTTACACAGTCCAATTACCATTTATGCGTGGTAAAATTCCTTTCGCACGAATCGCATCGATAAGCATCTAGAAAATATAAAGATTGTCAACTTGAAACGACATAAAATCCACCTTGTTTACTTCTCAACTTACTTAAATGTTTCGCCTTGATGTGCATCTTAATAACGCGCAATCGACGCCAGTTATTCGTGTATTGTGGCCCAGTAATAAAGCCGCACGTGACGCAGACGTAATTTTCATTTTCTAGAACGACTTCATAATTTTCGTACATTTTTCGCCCGTCCGCCGTCTCGACGAGGGGGCCAAGGACTTCTGGGATGGTCTTTTTTCGTTTTTCTAACATGACCGCTCTCTCCTCTGGGGTCAGGCGTCGGGGGGGTTTTCTGGGTTTGGGGGGAGGAGGAGGAACCACACTATCGAGTAATCCGGTGTGACTTCCGGTCCGTTGAAGGGATTCTGGCTCCATAATTTTCGAGAAGCTGTATAAATACAAAATACGAAATTATTTATTAATTATACAAATGTTGAGCGTTTCGAAAATCAAATTAGAAATATATGTGTGATGTGTGAAATTCAGTAATAATTTCATAATATTTACAAAATAGAGTGATTTATCAGTGAGAAATAAATAAAATTTGAAATTGTTCCGTCCTTAATAAATAAGAAGTTCTTAATAATCTTTACAAGCTGGAATTACTTGGACTACGTGAAAATTATGTGCCTTCGAGTTGAATAACTTGCCCACTACACTCACCATAAATTTATAATTCTTTAATTGCTGTCGCCAATAATTACTTAATTAATTAAGTTTGAGACAAAAACTGAGGAAAATGTTGACAAGGAATTTGAGCAGATGGGCTCAAACTCGTGCCAAAAGTGAAAGTGAGACTGAATTTCCTCCAGCTGATGAACAAAGAAAAATGCATGAACACATTTCATGCGATTCCAAGATTTCATGATTTCAACTTTTTGATACTTTTCCAAACCCCGAGATTTTATTTAACTGCGTAAAATTGGATGCTAAGTAAATATGTATGTATGCATATGTACATAGATAAATTAAATGGAAACCGGAGAACATTTTGAGTTCTGCTCATGCAATTCGGCAGAATTTTACACAGAATTTATTTGTAATTCACTTCACGTAATTCTAAGTAAACATTGACAATTTTTTTTAATCGGGTTAAAATTCGACAAGCTTCGGAGGTTTGAAAACAAAATCGAAATGAAAACAAAAATTTGTATTTTGACCACACCCCCTGACCGTGGGTGTGGCCATACTATCCAGATGTTATTCGTAATTATGTAGGCCTTGATGAGAGCTTTGAACTGACACCCCACTTGATGGGGTAACGTGATAAAGTAATTAGGCACCGTTGACCACACCCCCAGCAGGGAGTGGTTTTCAAAAAAAATTTCCAAAACTGGAAGATTTTGAAATTCGATACCTAAAATCCCCGAGGCGGAGTTCGAAAAAAATTTAATTGTTCAAGACGTGTAGGTTTTGGCAAATACAACAGGTAACCGGACCAACTATCGCTTTGCACCCTGTTTTTGGTCAAGAAATAGGTCATAACTCGAAATTTGGTGATAACAATTTTTGAATTTTTCTTCGACGTGGGCTTCCCCACATATATGTACAGTATGAATTTTAGTAGGTCGTTCCGAATTTTTGACCGGAAGTGACCTCTGCAGTCTGCTTAAGCTTTAAAGCGTGCTTCGAGCTTCCGCTCAAAGCACGCTTCAACGCTTAAACAGACCGCAGATGTCACTTCCGGTCAAAAATTTCCTGCGACCTATTCAAATATAAACGCAATATATATGTGGAGAAACCCACGTCGAAGAAAAATTCAAAAATTGTTATCACCAAATTTCGAGTTATGACCTATTCCTTGACCAAAAACAGGGTGCAAAGCGATAGTTGGTCCGGTTAGGGGCCGTCCATAAATTACGTAACGCAAGAGGGGGGGAGGGGGGGTCATGGGAAGTGCGTTACGAATTGTTATGAAGGGGGTGGGGGGTATAAAATGATACGCCGAGCATATTGAATTCATGTCATCCAAAAGGTTTCAGTGTACGCATGTAGTAAATATACATTTTTCATTAGTTTTCCAGGTGTAAATTGAGAAAAGGTTGCATTACAGTGGGGAATTTTAGGGCGGAACCGGTCAAGGAAGGGGGGGGGGTAACGAGTCCATCGTTCGTTCTGTTACCAAGAAATATACGAAAAAATCTAGTTTATTTTTACATAGATATGTAAAAAATAACTGTGGCCATGGAGTCAAACCACTTCAGGGTTTTAGTACACTCATGGGACACTACCACATATCCAAAGCACATCAAGATCTGAGAGGGGCAGGTGGTGAAGCTCCCCTCCTCAGTTTTGGATTTTAGCCCCGGCTATAAATAGAGTATTTACGGTAATCATAACAAAAATTCGCGAAAGTATACACATCCCACCACTCAGGAAAATCAGTAAATTAGAATTTACTGTTTTTGGTAAGAATACTATATTGCACGAAGTTGATATTTCATTTCAAAATACGCAAAAACTTTTTTTTAAATCTATATAATCTCTTTTAAAACCTATGTTCTCGTTTATTATGATCAAAGTGTATTACTTTTCTTTAAATTATTTTCGTAACTAAGGCCAAAAAATATATTTGGGTGTTTAACGTTGGTTCCGAACGGAAACAAAACGGAAAAACTGAAACATAATGCACAGCAATTGAACCCTGACCTAGCAAATTTATGTCGAAATGCAGGTCGTGATCAGATTTCCATGCGACTATTTTCCTTTTGTTTTTGATCCCGAAAAATTAGCGCACCCATATTTTTGCATTTTTTGTAATGCGTTAATTTGAGCAGGAGGAGTAAATTTTAAAATATGTTCAGCCAAAACCTCGGGCTACCAATATCCTCTTGCTTTTCCAAGGTTCGGTCTAATTCAAAAATTCAAAAACCATGCCCATCCTGAATTATAGGTTTTTGATTTATTAAAAATGCAATTGCAATATTTTTTATTCAAAACTTTACACGAGGTAAGTAACTATTTATTAAAATTTCAAAAACGGGAAGAAATACTGAAATTCTAATTTTGCTATAATTGGATTCATAATAATTCAGGCAAGCTATTCAGGGGAGACATATTTTCAAAATTTTAAATTCGTGCTAAAATTCGAAAAATTAAAGGATTTTGAAAACCTGCAGGTTTGGTAAGAAAATAGTTTAAAATTAGCGCATTATGAAAATGGATAAATAAGGGTATTCTTATTTTTTGTATTATTGTATTGAGTAAAATGAAAATGGTCCCATGGAAACGTAATTTTTACATCTAAAAGACCTATATTGTTCGACGTGATCCAGATTTTATAACTTCTTACAGAAAGAGTAATAGTGTCTGGGGACAATTTCCTCGTTTGAGATTTTTAAGAACATTGACACGTCAGAACTCGTGAAAAGAATTGTTTTCAACACAAATTTGGGGTGTCGAAAACACGTCCCGCAAGTTTCATGAACTTGCAAGAATGTTTCTTGCTGAATTCGAGATGTCTTTAAATACATCATATGCCATTACCCTTTACGATTTTTATGCCGAAAACAGATTTGTTTCCCAATAGGACAGTCCTGACTACCAAGATTGCTACTGGTGCGAAATATCGATAACTGAAATATACATGCGTATATTTTAGTACGCATAAGTGCGTGTTTTTTTTTGTTTTATCATGAATTATTATTTTTCGGTCACCATACTATCTTGCCGGGCCCCGGTACGGCCGGACTTTCGGTCCGGCCTGTGGACACCTCCACACTTGTCCTTATGGACGGATACCCTCTGCGTACTTTGGTACTAAATTAGCTAGTTGACCGCGATGTATGGCTTTCCTTAGATAATTCCATAAATTGTTAGATGGAGAGGAATAATTTGGTCGTTCTCAGGTTATTCTGGGTCATTGTGGGTAGTTTTTTGCATTTATTTTTTCGTATTTGCTCGTTCTGCCCCGCTCCCCACCCAGGAGTAATTGGTTGAATTCTTGGGGTTCAATGGCCACCTTAAAGTTGAGATTAAGAACATGTCATGGGTAAAAAAATCCATTGCAAAACGGCTGAAAATTTGACAATAAATACATATTTACATACATACATATATAATATCATTTCAATGATGGCAGATGTGCATGTATTTTCCAATTTAAGTATGTGTTAAAATGCATATTTTTACGAATTTCATTAAATTGTTGCTTCTACAATTCTCTATTAGTCAAAAATTTAGACCCTAAATCATTCAAAAACCTAGAAAAAAAGTTTTTCTTGGAGAATTTTAACAATTTTTCAATACTAGTGATTGCACTTTACATGAAGTTATGCACACAGGTTGAAGTGGGATAATAATTTTGATGTGGTCTTTGGTTGTTTGGTCATTTTCGTGCAAAATAAATATGCTTACCACCTTACCACGCACAACGTACATAAGCATATGTACACCATATAAATTGCATAAGCAGATGTACACCATGTAAATTGCATAAGCAGATGTACACCATGTAAATTGCATAAGCAGATGTACACCATGTAAATTGCATAAAGGGTAAATTTTTGTTGTGAAATGATGATTTTTCATCAGTATAGAAAACGTGACCGAATTTTTGCTCGGGTAAATAACCTTCAAGTTAGCCTACCCGAGGAAAACGTCTCCTACTCTCACGCTGTGTGCACAAAGTTGCGGTATCAACACCGCTCAGCTGCTACATAGCCTGGGGTAGGAATGTGTTTGTATGCGCAAGCTTAATAGATGCACAGTTGACAGTAGCGACATCAACTCTGCTCGGCTGGCAGTCAAGGTGAAGTGCAGAGCTAAAGCTTAATGGGTATGTACAATGTACATTGTGCATACATATGTGCATACAATATATTTCTTACCCAGGGTGGTTAAGCTACCTTACGACGGTTACCGTGGTAACTCCATATGCAAATTTATTTATGTATGTCACTTGATGAATTATTTCAATGATTTTTTGATATATATATTATGATGGAAATTACTTATAAAAAATAGGAATGAAAATATACTATAGTATAACGAGTAATTTATTTTACGATTTTCGACGTCTGTATTTATTACGTTTGAACAATGTATTATTAAAAATGTGCTAAAAATCTCTAGTATGCATCTTAATAACGAACAATCGACGCCAGTTATTCGTGTATTGTGGCCCAGTAATAAAGCCGCATGTGACGCAGACGTAATTCTCATTTTGTAAAGTGACTTCATAATTTTCATAGATTTTTCGCCCGTCTGCCGTCGCGACGAGGGGACCGAGGATTTCTGGGGTGGACTTCTTTCGCTTTTCTAACATGACCGCTCTCTCCTCGCAGGTTAGGCGTCGGGGGGGTTTTCTGGGTTTGGGGGGAGGAAGAACAGCAACACTTTCCTATAATCTGGTGGCGACGTTGTGACTTCCGGTCGGTTGGATGTCCATAAGGTAGTCGTTTTCGGAACGGTACTAGCTGTACAAATACGAAATTATTTATTAATTATACAAATCTAGAGCGTTCCGAGAGTGAAACTAGCAATGTAATGTATGTGTGAAATTTAGTAACAATTTCGTAGTATTTTTCAAAATAGCGTGATTTATCAGTGACCTATGTGTATCTATGTGAATTTATATGAATATCGTACGCTTTGTGTTGAGTGAATTCTAAATTACATAACTTGCATACATATAATCTAAAAGGCCTTCTGTGATTCGCAACGTGTTTTTCGAACCGCCTTGCTGAGGCGAATTGAAGTCCACATGGGATGCATCTCGTACAAGATTTCCATGAATTCATCTATAAAAATTATGACACGAAATGAGGATAAGAAAGATTAAATATTGAATAAATCATAAATTCGCAAGGACGCACATTGATATGAGAGAAGTGAAAACGCATATATTCCTCCGCTTATAAAAGAATCCGCTCGTTCTCCAGTCTGCTACAGTATTTAATTATTAAATTGTCATTATACATAAATGTGGTGGTCGTACTCACATAGATTGTTTCATTCCTTCGAGCATCACCAGCCGCGAGTAGTAGCAGCAGCAGCAGCAGCAGCAACAGCAGCGACAATACGACAAAATTCCGAGATTTGCGTCTAAATAATAAGAAAGTTTATTATAATTATTATATCATCATCATCTCAATTAAATTAAGTAATTATGTCATCAGCTGACATAATTTACGTATGTGTATCATACTTTTGTGAGTTGATAGCTTAAATTATTTGTGACAATTTGGCGTGTTGATATCGGGTGTATAATCAAATACCAAATGGAATTTAAAAATAATTCGGTTCTCATATTTATACTACTGAAGTGACATCATGAAGACTAAAATGTCAAAGATCAAGTACACAGAAAGAAGTATTAAAAATAAATAAAAAATAATTTAATAACAATCTACTAAATACCTCTTGTTACAAAGAAAATAACTCAAACAAAGAAGATAATACGCATAGTCACAACAAAGTAATTAATTAGATCACTCCATTAACAAGCAAGTATTCACTTGTTATCGTATTATTTTATATTCTTGTTTACTGTCGTCATCATGTTCAATTTTGAGATTAAATCACGATATAAAAGACGACGATCTCCATTTAGTCGTATTAGTCAAAGAAATAATTTCGAGGAGTTAACTTTGAATTGTGAACAAGAAGAAAATTTTTCATCATGACAAAAAGTAAGTTTTTTTTCTTTCAGAAATTTTATTCAGAAATATTCTTAAGCAAATTGCTTCAAAAGCAAAGAAAACAGAAAAAATTATTTGAATCTACAATTTAATTTCTATTTCAGAAAACGATAATCGCAGAAGCCGCAGCGCCACTCGCAGCACGAGCCGCAGTTCCAGCGATAGTAGTTCTTCACGGTCAAGTCATCGCAGTTCGTCGGGCAGCAGCGATGAGGGTAAAAGGCATAGGAGCAAGAAAGCAATTTGGTCGGACGACTCGGAATCGGACCGATCCCCGAGAAGAGACGCCAAGAACAAGACGACCCACAAGGGCAGAAAGGAAGCCGAGAAGAAACATAAGGATAGCGACCGTAAGATTTATCGTTTTATTTTACTCATTTATTTTATTTTTTAATTTGTAAATTTACATTACGCTTACGCTCTTATTTACAGGTAGACGAGAAGAAGTTAAGGATGCGGAAAAGAAGCCCATGAAAAAGTCTAACGAAGGACCTAGGCAGGGATCGGGATCTGGAACTAAGCGAAAAGCTGGTAATATTTTTTTATTTATTAATTTTAAATATTAACACATTCGAGACGTAGATTAATATTTTATATAATTCGATTATTTTCAAATACTCAATGCAAAAACATTAACTAAATTAATTGCTCACTTTCAGGCGACGACGATAAGAAGCCTGCGAAGAGGATCGTGAAGGACCTAGTCAAGTCGGCCGTGAAGGACGCTAAGCGGAAGACATCCAAGAAGGATCCCCAGCCTCACTTCAGCGGCGGAGGAGCAGGTGAACAGCCAGGTACAATTAAGAAAAACTTCTCGTCCTACGAAGAGAAGAAAGATTCGCAAAATTCAATTTGGTGGGAGGGGTTTTTAGGAGGCGAATACTACCTCCGACTCCAAACATGGCATAACAACTCAAAAACATATTTATCTTTACGCAAAAATCAAAATGTGGGCGCAAATATTCTGGTCGACCACTATTGGTCATTAGTAAAAGCGTTAGAAGAAATGCGCAACGACGTTGGTAGCATGCTCCCGGCAAAACCGGACGCTTAGAGCTTTATTTGATGTTAAGCTCACTAAAAGTTTTAAAATTCAAATTTTGGTTACAAATACTAGATTATTAGTTATTGCTCCATAAATCCTCTCAATACTTACCTTCAAATTAGCACCGGATCAATTCTGAAAATAAATAAATTCCAATACTTCATTAATTAACTAAAATTATTGTCTATTAATTTCTCACACAGTTGACGGACTTATCTTTGTTCGTCGTCATAGACGGGCAATGTTTCCGAGGAAGGCTACGCCTGGATCAGCAGCATATGACCTATTTTCTCAAAACTCTGGCGAAATCAGTGGTGGCGGTGTTGGTGTGGTGGAGACGGGGATCCAAGTTATACTGCCCCTCAACCACTTTGGTTTGATTAAGGGGAGGTCAGGATTGGCCGCAGCAACAATGATATCCACAGCAGGTTTGTTGCTCATTATTACATTACTGTTACAAATTGAATAATTACAAATTTATAAAATTTATTTAAGGTGGCATAATCGACCATGATTATACTGGGACGATGAAGATTATCTTGCACAACAACTCGAGCGAAAACTTCGCTTACAAAGCGGCGTCACGCCTCGGGCAGCTTGCAGTAATCCCAATGTACCACGGACCAGTGCGATACGTTGAAGGAACTAAGAAAGACGAAGAACACGGCGTTCAAAGAAGTGAGTTCTTATCCCGCGAGCCGCGCGGTGATAAGGGATTCGGTTCGACTGAACAATAACGCGTTTTTGGCATTGTTCATCACTTCACATATATCACTTCCAACTTGCTAACAATTTTTCATTTAAACTGTTTTGAATTAGTTAATTAATTAATAAATTAACTTTTTAACCGTCTGGTCGGTATTTCCAGTCTGTTCACTGGGTTGTCACAAGCACGATCATATTCATCTGAACATTTTGGCATTGCGTGCCAAAACTAGAGTTAAAAACAATCCCATGTTTAGACGATCTCGTTCACTCAAGTGTCGCTAAAACTCCCATTCTCATATGAACATTTTGACATTGCATACATGCTTACACTTTAAACAATCCCATGTTTAGTCAATCTCAAACATTGTAGAAGCTCTGATTCTCATATGAGCATTTTGGCATTGCGTGCCCAATTGCATGCATGCACTTTTGATAATTTCATATTTGTTATAACTTGGCCTAACAATGGTCAAGTTATAACAACATATCTGTTAACAATTTTTCAATTTTTCTTTCACGTGGGCTTCTCTACATACATGTAGAGTTTATATTTTATTAGGTTTCGGGAAATTTCAAACCGAAAGTGACATCTGCAGTCTGTTGAAGCGTTGAAGCGTGCTTTGAGAGGTCATCTCGTAATTTATGGGGACATATCGCATGATGACTTTTCGTGTAGGAGCGACCGATTTTGATGTCCTTCTGATATGTTGTAGTATAAGGTTCGTATTACAACTGTCTAGAAGGGTTTGACCGTATGAGGACATTTGCCCCCGCCACACCCCCCGGTTTGGCCAAAAAAGTGGAAAATCCGGGTTTTCGCTGATTTAAAATATTACTAAAAATTCGTTTCCTGTTGATTGACATTAAATATCTTGTGATGTAAGTAGCCCCACATCAAAACCCACTTGGGAGGACCTAATGACGAACTTCGAGCCCACCACACCCACTCAAGTTTTAAAAAATAACGAAAACTTACAATAAAAAATTTAAATTCTGCAAAGTTTTAATATATTTCTTGGAAATATTGATATAAATATTGATTTAGATACATTGATAAACATTGGAAAGTATATATATAAATGTAATAGTATTAGTATTAGTATTATACATACATAGATACTTATATTGAATTTTCATAAATATAACAAAATATTGATAGATTTATACCCAAACGTATAATAATTAGTAACACGAGCATTTGTTTATGGTAGGAAGTAAATTGAATAACCAATTTATGAGTTGTCAAACAACTACTTGGTAACACGAAAGTTAATTACGCAAAAACTAAGAAACATTAAGTTAATTTAGGTATCTAACTCGCGAAAAATTTTAAGTTACAACTCAATCCAGGATTAAAATAAGTGTAAATTAATTGTATCAGTAATAATAATGATAATGATAATAATAACACTAATAATAATGTGGTATTATCGGGTTTTATTATGGTCGGGTCTCTAATTATTGCCTGTCTTGTCCACTGTGTCCCCGTTCATAGCCAATTCAAGAAATGTTGGAGATTATGCTAATCAGCGAATAAGTTGACCTACTAATTGTTACCTATTAATTTCAAGTTAATAATGGATATAATCTTGACAGAAAGTGTAAAAGAAAGATGTAGATTTAAAGTGTTAAGAAGTGTGGTTTTATGGAAATAGAGGCGCGTCTATTCGGATAAGGCTACTATTTTGGTCGGGCGACTATTTGAGAACGGTCAATATTTAAAAAATTTCGAAAAGAGACATGGCTACTATTTGAACACTCCTACTATTTGAGTTTTCACGGTAATTTGATATTGTATCTGTTTATTTTACTGCGGTCCGGTCCATGGTTGGATGAACAGTTCCTCTGGTATCAAGGCATTGTGGGTTGCTTCGAGGTCAGTCATAAGTCTCTCGGCCTTGAAACGAAACAAAGAAAGTTGTAAATTTACTCAATTTAACAGAATCCATCATCAAATATGCAATGAAACTCACCAGTAGAATTATCAAGTTGGCTTTAGCAATATTGGTCATGTTGTTCACATTTGCAGGGATGTTAACGTGCTGATTTTGCATTCCAATGATTTCAGCGTGATCTGAGAATTTAAAAAAATGTATTAAAATTACACCAGTTTTATATTCTTAGTCCAAGATTATTTAATATTCAGTTTTACTAAATATCCCGAACCAAATTACACATTTATTTATAACGATTTGGGCATCTGGGGCATTTTTTTCTCAAATACTTTTGGAGAAGCCCGAAGCCCATTTTTACAAATATGCAAAAAAAATCAGAAAAATCGAAAACCAGTTTAACAAATATGTAGAAAAAATCGGAAAATATCGAAAACCGGTGGGACCTAGCATGTATATATAAAATCTGAATCCTGAGTGGAGGTAACGTTACGCACCAAGGTTTAAAAATATAACACGATACGAATTAAGGTAGCAGGTGGTTTATACTCATTAATACAGAAGTAAAAGTGGAAATATTTTTAACCCGATGTTGGAATTTAATTGTTATAAATTTTTTAAATTGCCCATTAAGTTTGGTATTATCTAGTCTTGTACAAAATATTTTATCATGACTGCATTGTAATTTTCGCAATATTGTAGCGTTACCTCGGACATGCGGAAGACCTAACCAGTTCGCAAGGGTGGCCAGAGCAACGGGGTTGTTAAGAAGGAGTGGAAACCGTTGTTGAAGTACGTCGGCCAACAACACATTAGCCCGGTTGCTCGCAATATTGGCAGGAGGACTTGCCATAATTTGATCATGGGTGCGACGATATATCCGGATAGGACCCATGTACCGCCCTAGTTCATGGCTGACACGTAGGTCGAAGTGATGTCGAATCATCACGCGAACGAAGCAAAGATTTTTAAAAAATCATTTTAAAACAAGCTGTACAGTTAAATACTATAAACGTCTGAACGCAAATTTGCCTGGTTGGAAAGGTTAGTGTTAACAAAATCGGACTAAATAATCTTATACGATTTCGATTTCTAAAATAAACCGTTGCACGTGACCAATAGCTGAAACCCATGAATTATATGTGCGTACATACATAAGTAAAAATGAATGTCATTTTGCTTCTACCAGTCAAAATTCTGATAGCTTTTTTCGAAATTTTTGACCTTTATACTCGCTTAACTGGGTGTCTCAGATCAAAATCATGTATGTAATTTAGCACGTCTTTGAAAATACTCTCGATTTGAGTCCCCACACGTCGTGCTAATTTAAGAAAACGGTGACCTGAGACCCCGCCTCGTGTCCTTGTGACCTACGTGACCCATTTTCTAAGCACGTCTACCCCTGGACATACTTAAGGAACTTTAATTTAAATTTCTGGGGTGTATGCAGTTTCGTGCGACACAAGTTATCGGCTGTGCAGACGTAAGGACGGACGGGCATAACGATCTTATAAAGAGGATTTATCCCTTGATAAATCTTTCGAAATGAATTTCAAATAAACACATTCGGAAAAATTTTGGAATACTTCTGTACATCTTTTGCCAATTGAAAACTGCGAAGACACAATTTTTAGCCTTACAATTCCCTAAGACACTTTTGAAAATTTTTCAATCCCAGAGTTTACTTATGATGAATTTTTAACTTGCCAAAAAATGTATGCTTATTTCCGAATTTCTCTTGGAATTCAATTCAAAACTAATTATCAGAAAATTAGGAAATGTTTTACTACCGTATGAAAATATTATTAGCTCACCCTGCGTAGCATGAGAGCTATTGAATTCCTCTTGTCCGTCTGTCCGTCTGTGTGTTCACGAGTGTTTTGCATCAATTGATGCTAATTAATAAGTCCCAAAACCATTTTAACCCTAATTCGTAGCACATTTGGTATGCATTAATGTATGTCAAAATTATCTAACAATTGTTCTCGCTTATTTTTCACCATTGGTGCATAATTATATCAAACTTATGTATCTAGTTTCTATGGTGCCAAACAATTGGGACAATCGATGCAAAACTCACCAAAGCAAATATCTATAATTAACACATGATTGAATGACTTGTTCAATCAAATAAACTTAATTAATGACGCCTTGTACACCGACTCCGCCTCATCGTCTGTAAATATTAGTTCGAATTCTGCTGCCAAGTCTTTTTTCGCCCGTTCCAGTTTGTTGTGATCCCACGCAGAATACCTTGCAGTAAGCAATCCTGACACCGCGTGTAGCATCGAGCTTAGGAAGAGTCGAAATTATGTTAAAATTATGTGTCAATTTTCCACCCTTTTTTTCCACTATTGGTACCAAACTGTGTCGAAACTATACACGTTTCTCGGCTTATTCTGCACCTGTGATGCAAAATGTAATCCAAATTCTGCCCACTTTGTTCGTTTATTCTGCACCTTTGGTGCAAAGTTATATCCAAATCATTAATAATGATTCATTAGTCCAGGGTGAGCTATTTCTAACGTTACTACGGTTTATTAGCTCACCCTGCGTAGCACGGGAGCTATTGAATTCCTCTTGTCCGTCCGTCCGTCCGTCTGTCTGTTAACGACCTTTTTGCATCAATTGATGCTAATTAAACAGCCCCTTGACCATTATTGGATACGTTAGGCGCACCATTGGTACTAAACAAACCGAATCAAATTTTTTAACAAGTTAATAGGACCATTGATATCTAACAATCGGGAACACAAAATGATGCGAAATAATTGGAGGCAGGGACGCAAAACGCACCAATAATGCAGAATATCCGGGAGAAATGATCATACAATTTTGACATAAATTTTTCAAAATTATCGTTGATCGTTGGTAGGTAATTCTGCACCAGTGATGCACAATTTTTGGACTCTTCTCGATGCATAATAATTATTGATCTATTTTGTTTAATTTTTCTGCACCATTGGTGCAACATTGCATAAAAATTATTGATCCACTTTGTTGGATTTTTCTGCACCATTGGTGCATAATTGCCAAAAATTATGTATCTATTTTGTTGCATTTTTCTGCACCTTTGGGGCAGGTTATAACCAAATCATTATTACAGGGTGAGCTACTTCTAACGTTACTACGGTTTATTTAAATGTATGTTGTGCATAGATAAATATGTATGAGTACTTGCATGATTAATTCAATAAAAATGGAAATTGATAACTATTTTACAAGTTTATGACGATCATGACATAAAACTAACCCAACATTGAGAGACAGCCCGGTACAAGGTTAAGCACGACAGGTAGTAGGTCGTCAAAGGTGCCATCAATCATCTGTAAAAAATTATTTGCCAAAGGAATTATTGTCAAGTTTACAAAAAAAAATCAAACCGTTAAAAATATGGAAAATTCCCCACCAGACCGCGGATATTTGGGAATTGGCCTGCCAAATATGACGCGGGGAATCCCCCGATCGACCACCCATATATGATGATGTCGTCATCTTCAAAGCCAAGTTCTTCTTGAGCGTAGTGCAGCACTGCCTCCGCGCCATTAAGCTCATAATAAGGGTATGGTCGACCCTGAACAAATTTAAATATTTAAGAAAGAAATTTATGAGATATTTTAAAACTTAAAAAAATTACGGTGGATTCCCCAAACCCGGGTCTATTGTATCCCAACACCGAATGTTCTTTCAAAATGGGGGTCCTGGTCATTCCCATTTCGTAGTAGGTTTGGTTGCCCTCGAAACAAATTACTAAAAATCGTCCACTCCGGTTATCTTGTTCTCTGCGTATGCAAATTAGACAAAAATTAATCAGATATATAAAAATTGAGCAATTATGAAAATTAATCGCCCACCCTCGTTTAAAATATTTTAGAATTCTTATTGCATAAGGATAATTTAGCATGGATCAGACTTCCATGAAGAAAAATAGAAGGAAAAAAGTCTTTGGACTGTTTTAAAAAATGCACTATTTCGCACATTTGTTGGAATAAAAATTTAAAAATTTGAAAAATTTAACTGAATTAAATCCAAATTTGCAATTACCCTCTGCGATCGATGAAAATTGTGTCCAGCTCGTTCCCGTCAACGGTCTTAATTTTGGAACGGATCCCATTGTTGCTTACAACCATCCGCTCTCTGCGATTCTATGAGAAAAATAAAAATTGTGGATAAATATTTTAATGCTGATATGATTTTGTACATTAGCTCACGGCTTCAAAAAATGTATGACTACTTTTCAAATTTAACTAAACGCGATATAGAACGAAGGAAAACTATGTAGCAATATGATTAGGTGAAGTGCACACTGCGATTTGATTGAAATTTCGGAATTGTGTAGTCCACATGAATTAACGGAACGCTACAGTTTGTGTTTTGATTCAGAATTGTGCCAATACATACTTTAAGTCGAGATAAAGAAATATGTGACTTTTATCAGGAGGATGATGCAAATTTCCCTTCCACTCTATATATTTTATCCCTTTTAATCCATTTTCAGTCGGATTTTTCACTCACACAAAGGCCTTCAAACGAATAATCAGTGATGCATAATAATCGAAAAATACTGATAATTAAATATCGTTTCACAGATTACATACTCCTTTAAATAGTTTGCTAAAACGTGTCTCTGATTTCAATTTTTTAATTACTATCAATTTCTATACGAATGTATTTATATGTACATATGTACACATATTTATGTATAATTGAATGTGCGTATAAAAATATATTCAACAAAAATAAACCGTAGTAACGTTAGAAGTAGCTCACCCTGACATGATGATTAGACAAAACTTTGCACCGAAGGTGGGGAATAAGCCGGCAAAATAGATCATAACTCGCATATATTCTTGCACCCATGGTGCAACAAAAACGGCTAGCCGTTGCACCATTACTGCAGCATTGGCGACCATCCGGGATACATAATTTTGCAAACTTTGTCAAAATTGTATGACCATTTCTCCCGGAAATTTTGCACTATTGGTGCGTTTTGCATCTCTTCTCCCAATTATTTCGCATCATTTTGTGTTACCGATTGTTAGATATCAAGGGTGCTATTAATTTATAAAAAAATTCGATTCGGTTTGTCCAATACCAATGGTGCGCCTAACGTATCCAATAATGGTCAAGGGGATTTTTAAATAGCATCAATTGATGCAAAAAACTCGTTAACAGACGGACAGACAGACAGACAGACAGACGGACAAGAGGAATTCAATAGCTCTCATGCTAGAAGTAGCTCATGCTAGAAGTAGCTCACCCTGCAATAATGATTTGACATAATTTTGCACCAAAGGTGCAGAATAAGCCGACAAAATAAGTGGATAAATGTTATAAAATTTTGCACCTTTGGTGCATAATAATACGTGAAAATAGATATATTGTAAGCATATAATTTTGCACCAATGGTGTAGGATAACGCGAGAAAATACATATTTACTTTTGACAAAATTTGGACTTTTGGCACGAACCAATTAAATCGTGATGTCAAATTTTTGTGATTATTTCTTCCAATTATTCTTCACTGTTGGCGCATTTTGCACCGATTCTCCCAATTGTTTCGTATCATTTTGGACAACCGATTGTTCGATACTAACGGTTTTAATTATCCCAAAATTGTAGTCCTACGTCGATAAATTTTCCCAACTAATTTGCACCATTTGCATACTGATCGATCAAGATTGTGTAATTATTTCTTCCAGTTCTTCTGCACTTTTGGTGCATTTTGCATAGATTATACCAGTTATTTCGCATTATTTTCGATAACCGAATATTCGACCCCAAAGGTGCTAGTAATTCCAAAAATTGTAGTCTTTTCACTATCGATGTTCTGTATTAATTGGCACCAATTGCGTCACGGATTCTTCGATACCAATGGTGCGATTACGATGCTCAATAATGGACAAGGGGATTTTTAATTAGCATCAATTGATGCAAAAAACTCGTGAACACACGGACGGACGGACAGACGGACGGACGGACGGACAAGAGGAATTCAATAGCTCCCGTGCTACGCAGGGTGAGCTAATAAACCGTAGTAACGTTAGAAATAGCTCACCCTGGACTAATGAATCATTATTAATGATTTGGATATAACTTTGCACCAAAGGTGCAGAATAAACGAACAAAGTGGGCAGAATTTGGATTACATTTTGCATCACAGGTGCAGAATAAGCCGAGAAACGTGTATAGTTTCGACACAGTTTGGTACCAATAGTGGAAAAAAAGGGTGGAAAATTGACACATAATTTTAACATAATTTCGACTCTTCCTAAGCTCGATGCTACACGCGGTGTCAGGATTGCTTACTGCAAGGTATTCTGCGTGGGATCACAACAAACTGGAACGGGCGAAAAAAGACTTGGCAGCAGAATTCGAACTAATATTTACAGACGATGAGGCGGAGTCGGTGTACAAGGCGTCATTAATTAAGTTTATTTGATTGAACAAGTCATTCAATCATGTGTTAATTATAGATATTTGCAAACACACTGAGACCATCCGCAGGACCAATAACAGTTAATGGTGACCATTGGCGCACTAAACAAGGAAGACGACGGTCAAGCAAAATCCCTTCAAAAATTTGGATCGCCCAATACGTTTGAGTAGGCAGAATCGGTCCACGGCTCGTCATTGGATAGGTTGAGTTGGTCGATCGAGTCTTTCAATCTTGTGTCCATTTGTGGGATTTGCAAGTACAAGTAGGGGTAGCATGTGACAAATGACAATTATCCAAGGCCAACAGTCGACGAATGACGAAAGGAGCAGGTGACGGAGACTGCGGGGGATCACAACAAACTGGAACGAGCGAAAAAAGACTTGGCAGCAGAATTCGAACTAATATTTACAGACGATGAGGTGGAGTCGGTGTACAAGGCGTCATTAATTAAGTTTATTTGAATGAACAAGTCATTCAATCATGTGTTAAGCATAGATATTTTCAAGCACACGAGACCACCCACAGGACCAATAACAGTTACTGGTGACCATTGGCGCACTAAATAAGGAAGACGACGGTCAAGCAAAATCCCTTCAAAAATTTGGATCGCCCAATACGTTTGAGTAGGCAGAATCGGTCCACGGCTCGTCATTAGATAGGTTGAGTTGGTCGATCGAGTCTTTCAATCTTGTGTCGATTTGTGGGATTTGCAAGTCCATGTAGCGGTAGGATGAGACAAATAACAATTAGCCAAGGCCAACAGTCGACGAATGACGAAAGGAGCAGGTCACGGAGACTGCGGGGGATCACAACAAACTGGAACGGGCGAAAAAAGACTTGGCAGCAGAATTCGAACTAATATTTACAGACGATGAGGTGGAGTCGGTACACAAGGCGTCATTAATTAAGTTTATTTCAATGAACAAGTCATTCAATCATGTGTTAATTGTAGATATTTTCAAGAACACGGACACCACCCGCAGGACCGATAACAGTTACTGGTGACCATTGGCGCACTAAACAAGGAAGACGACGGTCAAGCAAAATCCCTTCAAAAATTTGGATCGCCCAATACGTTTGGGTAGGCAGAATCGGTCCACGGCTCGTCATTGGATAGGTTGAGTTGGTCGATCGAGTCTTTCAATCTTGTGTCGATTTGTGGGATTTGCAAGTCCATGTAGCGGTAGGATGAGACAAATAACAATTATCCAAGGCCAACAGTCGACGAATGACGAAAGGAGCAGGTCACGGAGACTGCGGGGGATCACAACAAACTGGAACGGGCGAAAAAAGACTTGGCAGCAGAATTCGAACTAATATTTACAGACGATGAGGTGGAGTCGGTGTACAAGGCGTCATTAATTGCGTTTATTTGAATGAACAAGTCATTCAATCATGTGTTAATTATAGATATTTGCAAATACACGGAGACCATCCGCAGGACCAATAACAGTTAATGGTGACCATTGGCGCACTAAACAAGGAAGACGACGGTCAAGCAAAATCCCTTCAAAAATTTGGATCGCCCAATACGTTTGAGTAGGCAGAATCGGTCCACGGCTCGTCATTGGATAGGTTGAGTTGGTCGATCGAGTAATTTATAAATTACATAATAAGAGGTGGATGCAGACAGTGCGTTTAAGAAGACAATGAGAAACAGACCACCGAACGACGCAGACAACAATGAAGCATTGTTGAATTGGTTGGTTAGATAATTGTTGTAGTTGCAACCTTTTCTCTATTCAAAATTAGTAATTGGCAAGGTGGTGGTGTGGTCTGGTGGTTCTCAGAAAATTAGAAAGAGGAGATATATTACATTGCACTTCTAGAAATCTCTTATTAAACTTAAACAACTCGAATTTTACCGTAAACTATAAGTTTTGAGAAAGTGTTTCTTCCGAAGGCGTTACACTATTGAGTGAAATTCAATTTCCTCGAAATTTTAATGGCCAGACTATTTTGTTAAATTGTTTCTCAATCTCCAAAAAAACTCCGGTAAACTTTGAAACTGAGAAAAATGTTTTCGCATTTGAGAAGTTCTAGAATGCAAAAAATGCGAGGTTTTGGCTGGAAACTATTGAATATTGAGGGATTCGTCTCAACTTACGTACTTTGAAAAACTAAAAAAAACCTTGGATATTGAAAAAACCTTGAAAAAAATATTGCATATTTTTTGGGCGAAAAAATAAAAATGATCCCATGTGCATCTGAGATTTAGACCCTGGTTTCTATCTAAATTACTTGCTCAAATATGTCAAATAAATTTCGACTTTTAATTTGGACCTAATTTAGTTACCAATAAATAAATTTGCATGGGGAAACTCTATCGGTTTGAAATTTGCTTTACTACTCATTACTAATTTCATGCAGTCCAGGGGCGGAGAAAGAGGTCGACCGGGATGAGGGTATTATGGGTTGCATCTAAATCTGTCAGAATTCTCTCAGCCTACCAAAAACAAAAAGCAGTAAATTTACAAAATTTTGACCGAATTTAGCATCAAATATGTAATGAAACTTACTAATCTTATGATCAGATTTGCCTTGGCTTGGTTGGTGAGATTGGTGGGATCAGCAGGAATGTTGAGCTGCTCAAGTTCCATTGCCCGAATTGCGGCTGGTCCTGTGAATTAAAAAAAAATGTATAAAAATTTCACCTTTTCTATATTTTTCTATATCCGGAGACAGGGTTTCTGAAATCTTTAAGTATTTATGTCGGTACTCGCGTGTGTCCGCGACACGATATATTTATACCCATAACGGCTATTACCATTTGATTAATTGGTTGATTTATTGATAGTTTTTAATCAATATTAATTATCTAATAGTCAGCTTTCAGAAATATTCCGTTGCGTACCAAATTACGCATAATTCTGTAACATTTTGGCAACCAGAACCAAGTTTTGTAAAACCGGTTATAAATTTAATCGAAAGTAATTTTTTGCAAAAATGCGGTTTCATCAAAGTTGAATACTGCGTCGTTTCGATGTCTTATAATAAAAATTGATTTTGAGCTACAATTTATCACACCTTCTTTTTCATACAAAATTTACTCTTATGAAATATTTTTTCCTCAAATTACTGCCTCCATTTTGTTTCAATTATACCACACTAAAAAATTTGGGAAGATCGAAAACCGGTTTTCAAAATCTTCCCGTATTGGAATCTGGTTCAAACATGTACGTACATACAAATGTACATATAAAATCAGGAATCTTGGCGGGGGTCATATTACGCAGCAAAGTTTAAAAATCTAACAAGAAACAACTTGAGGTCGCACGTAGCTTAGGTCCATTCATCGAAGAAGTAAAAGTGGAAATATTTTTAACCCGATTTTCGTATTTCATTGTAACAAATTTTGTGAATTGGCCATTAAGTTTGACACATATTATCTGGTTTTGAGTTTTATACAAAATGTGTGACCATGACTGTATTGTAAAAATAAAATTTTCGCAATATTGATGTGCTACCTCGAATGTGTGGGACGCTCAACCACTCCGTAAGTGCCGCAAAGGCAAGTGCATTGTTCATCAGAATGGGATGTCTTTGTAGGAGTACGTCCGCTAGTAACATGTTTGCCCGATTGGTGGCAATTTCCCCCGGTGGATGGGCCATAATGGCATCACGCGTTCGTCGGAAAATCCGGATCGGTCTATGATACCGTACAAGCTCAAGGCTGCTCCGCAAGTCAAATTGACTTCGGATCATAATTCGAACTAAGCACAAAAAACATAAATTCATTTTAAACAGGGTACAACTAAAATACTGCAAGTTTCCGAATGCAAATTTCTCTTGCTTGAAAGTCAGTCTAATTTTAACAAAGGCTGACCAAATAAACACATACGAATTCGATTTCTAGAATAAACCGTTACACAGCATGCAACCAAGGGATAAAACCTTCGAAATGATGTTTTCCTATCAAAATTTTGACCAATTTTTTCGACATTTAAATTCTCTCACACAGTCGACGGGGTGTCTCAAGTAAAAATTACCTATCGAATTTAACAGCGAATTGAAAATACTCGATTTTAATTCCTATATATAACGTGGTTTTAATTTAAGAAACTGAGGATCTGAAACCTCGCTAGGTGTGATTGTGACCAACGTGGCCCAATTTATAATTACGTCTACCCCACTACATACTTGAGGAACTTTAATTATTAATGAGAGAGGACAAAACGATTTTATAAAGAGGATTTATCCCTTAATAAATCTTTTGAAATGATAATAGGAAAAATTTGGAACATTTTTTTTTACATTTTTTGTAAATTAAAAACCCTAAAGACATAATTCGTAGCCTTACAATTTAAGGCACTTTTGGAAATTTCCCAATGCAACAATTTACTTACGGCGAATTTTTAGCTTGCCAAAAAATGTATGCTTATTTCCGAATTTCTCTTGGAATTTAAAACTAATTATCAGAAAATTAGGAAAGGTTCTACCACCGTATGAAAATATTATTTGAAGATTTTTTGTTCATAAATAAATATGAATCGTTGTATGATTAATTCAATAAAAATGGAAATTGATAAGTATTTTACAAGTTTATGATGATCATGATATAAAACTAACCCAAAATGGACAGACATCTGGGTACAAAGTTTAGTACCACAGGCAAAACGTCTTCGAAACTTCCATCAATTATCTGTAAGGAATTATTTGCCCAAAAAATTATTATCGCATTTACAACAAAAAATCAAATCGTTAAAAGTAAGGAAAATGCCCCACCAAACCCCGGATGTTGGGGTATTGTCCTGAAAGATAAGAGCCGGGAAATCCCCCGATCGACCAGGCGTAGATGATGATGTGGTTATCATCAAACCCCAGTACCTCCTGACAATATTGCATTATGGCTTCAGCTGCATTCAACTCAAACTTCGGAAAGGGGTGCCCCTGAAGAAATTCAAATACATATTTAATAAAGGTAAATTTATGATATTTTAAAACTTGGAAAAAGTACAGTGGACTCCCCGAATCCGGGTCTGTTGAACCCAAGAACTGAGTATCCTGCTTGGATGGCGGTTCTGTTCATCCCCCACTCATAATACGATTGGTTCCCTTCTAGGCAGAGGACTAAAAATCTGCCGACCCGGGTTTTCTTGACCCTGCGTATATTAATCGGACACAAACTAATCAGTCATATGGAAATTGAGTAATTATGCTAATTAATTACACAGCCTCGTTTAAAATATTTTAGAATCCTTATTACATAAAGATAATATAGCATAAGTGTTATCGAAAAGATATAGAAAATGATGAAAGTCTTTGAACCGTTCAAAAAATTCCCAATTTCGTACCTTGTCGGGATAAAAATCTTAAATTTTGAAAAATTTGAATTAATTTAGTGTGTATTACCCCCTACGATCCAAAAATATCGTGTCGATCTCACATCCATCGGAAGACATAATTTTGTTCCTCATTCCACCTTCCTCCATGACAAGCCGGGCCCTCCGACGCTACGAGATCAAAATAAAAATTGTGCATAAATATTTATGTAGCATTGATTTTGTGCATAAGTACGGTTTCAAAAATTAAGTATGTGGGAACTTTTAAAATTTAAATGAACGCGATATAAAACAAAGGATAACTTAGAATGCGATGAGGCGAAGTGCGATACTCCGATTTGATTGCAAATTCGGAATTATGTGGCTCACATAAATAACGTCTTGTGAAATGGTTGTGAAATGTGGAAATATTTGAAGTCGAAGTTGAACAAACGGGTAACTTTTTTTGTCAGGTGGAAGATGCAAATTCCACTAACATTCTATCTTATTGTATTCCCCTCTTATCAATTTTCGGTCGGGTTTCTCACTCACATACATGCTGTTCTTTTTACATATTTGTAAAACTGGTCTTCGGTTTTCTCCAAAACTCGTTTTACACGAACCGAATAAAATTTCATATGTAAATGTGTATTAATAAGATTTTGGCTAAAATACGGTTTCATCAAGCTTGAAAACTGATTTTAGATTTTTCATAGCAAAAATTGCTTTATATCTACGGTTTATAATTTCTTCTTTTTCACACGAACATTAATCGCTCTAAAATATTTTTTTCTCAAATTAATACCAGTATTTTGTCGTACTTTCAATTTTATCATAGCTGTATTTATTCAATATACGAATGTATGTATGTGCATATGCATGTATTTATGTTCTCTGGTAAAAAGAAAGTGCAACAAACTGCAGGTATTAATTTGAGCAAAAAATATTTTACACAATATCGAACATTATATCGAAAAATGACTAATAATTGCATAATACTGAGAGTCAGGCACGTTGGTGAAAACGTTTTTGAGGTTGAATAACCCCGGAACGGTTTGTCGCAGCCGGTCAAAATTTTGAACAGAGGAGCATGTTATCCTCAGATAGTTGTGTGCAAAAATTCAACTCTCTACTTTCAAAAATGCCTCCCCCACAGCCCCCAGAAGGTGAGACAGTCATAAAAACTCTTTGCAAACTTAAGTCGTCGTACAGCCAAATAACAAAACATGTTAAAAGTGAATGGAAAACGGTTTCGAAATCTAGAATCAATAAGGTATTGAAAAATATAGGTGAAAAGCGATAAATTTTGAGTAGAGGGCAACCACCACCTCCTGAAAGAAGGCAAGAAAGTGTTAATTCCGACGGAGCATAGGAAAAGTGACCTCTTGACCTCAAAAGACAATCCACCGACCCAAAAGGAAATTTCCCGTAAGGTTGGGGTGTCTAAGCGTTCAGTGAAAAGAGAAATTAACATTTTGAAGAAACTACTTCGTCGGAATAGTCGTGTGCATCAGCTGACCGAAAAGCAGGGAAAAAATCGCGCCCGTGTTTACAAAAAAATTTTTCGAATTTTCTGTGAAGAAATCAGAGTGAGTTATTGGTGACATTTCACGAAGCACTAATTTCTCTACAAGTTACTAATTAGGTTCGAAGAGCTTACTACACGACAAATGCCGAAAACAATTCACGCAAGTTGGTGCTTCTTTGTAAGGAGAACTTTTTTAAACAGTTTATGTCGGGTCGTGGTGTCGTCCCACTTACCAAAGTCCCCCAAAAAGTGAAAGTATCTGCAAAGTATTGTATGGACCGTGTATTGAAACCAGTTTTAGAATAGTATTTTGCTAAATTGCACGGTAAAAAATAATTAATGTGATTTTTCATCATGACGGAGCGTCTTAGAAGATGGCAAAGTTGACCGAAGATTATGCAAATGACCTTGAACCTATATTGGAGATAAAAATCACTTCGAATAGTGAAATATCTGTACAATCCCTCGATGTAAGTCAAATGGACTTCTTTGGGTTCAGATACTTGAAAACAAAAAAATTTCTGTGGAGAACGATTTTTTTGACGGAGTTTGGAAAGAGTTGAAATTAGTTACTCAACTTCTGGGGGCTGTGGGGGAGGCAGTTTTGAAAGTAGAGAGTTGAATTTTTGCACACACCTACCTGAGGATAATATGCTCCTCTGTTCAAAATTTTGACCCGCTACGACAAACCGTTCCGGGGTTATTCAACCTCAAAAACGTTTTCACCAACGTGCCTGACTCTCAGTAATTATTTTAAGATTCGTTTTTGCCACTATTTTTTTGCTCGAATAAGAGTCAAAAATCGGACTGAAAATTGACGAGGAGAATAGAATTGAAGTATAGTGTATGATTAAAATCTCCCATTTTTTCAACATTGACCTCAACTTTTTCGACAATTATCAACCATCACACAAAATGCCTCAGTTAGCGTTGATTTTATTTACTTGAACCACATAATTCTAGCCTGCATTTCACACAACCGCATTGTTAGTACATAAAAATTGAAAATACCACTCACTCGCAAAACGCATTGGTTCCAATAGCTCATAATGACCCCGGGATACAAGCAGTAGATCCCAACCGAGTGTGCAATAGGCCAACCAATTATGGAGCCGAGCCAATTATTAACTCCATGTTCAATAGCAACTCTAAAAGATCGAAATCCGACCGGCCAACCCCAGAACGCAAAGTCATACCGGCGAAGTGCGTCAATGTTCTGGAATTCCGGGTCGGCGACGGCTCTCTCCCAAATTTGAAAAAAAATTTCATATGTCGGATTAGACATACGACCAATCCCCCGGAGAGTGAGGCAGAAGGCGAGAAATATCCCCAAGTAGAGGGCATACTGTGGCTCCCGTCCGCACAGAGAGAGAATCAGACCCATTGGGAAGAGGTACCCCAAGCAAAGGTCCCCAATTTCTTCAAAGGCGTTAGCAGAGTAGACGGGAGGCTAATCAAATATTTCTATAGCATGAAATGTATTAATTGGGGTGCTCAAACTGCTCAGAAATAATTAGTAGTTGTAGAAGTTTAAGATCTTAATTTTCTACAACTACTAATTATTTCTGAGCAGTTTGAGCACCCCAATTAATACATTAATAAATACAATTAATACATAACTCGTATTATGTAATTAGGGAAACATAAAGTAATGAAACGTGATGGTAAATTATCCATACTTACATCGTAATGGTAACAGTAGTACAATTGGGGTGCGAAGACATGCGATATGAAATTGCCCATCGTCCGGCGTTTCCGGGTCAAATAAACCTGGAAAAATGTGATTGAAATTGATGTAATTTAAAAGATGCAAAATATTAATCGTCTAAAATTAATTGGACAGGACAATTTGATTAGTAATTAATCTATGTTATCATTTAAAAGAACTTTCGAGATTATTTTGTATTTTAACGGCAATCAAATCAGTACATATATGTATGTTTCGATTTCATGCCATCGTTTTTAGACAAGATAATAATTTGCACACTATTTTTCATAAATTGGTTGGAATTTTAATTTAATTTAATTTTTGGGTTGGAATCCCAGATGTTGGAAAATTTTCCAAAAATTACGAAAATTCCCGGAAACAGGTTTTCACTACAAATTATACCCACGAAGTGTGGTGGTGGTCAAACGTCTCACAAAATATAAATATGTACATATTCTGAATCTCGCTACCTATCCCTTTTAAACACACCCTATTTATGCGGCACGATGACCTTTACCTTGACCCCAAAATAAGGTCGGGCTCAATTCGACTTAGAAGTAAGTGATACACGAATACTAACATTACTAATGTAAAGAAACGTCAAGAAATTTGATGGCAGGAAGGTTTTAAAAAAAAAGCAATACTTGTATCTTATAAAAATATCGTAATTCGCCCAAAATTTCGCTTGACACTCGGTTTTTTGTCATGAAATACATGGTTCGAAATTATGTGTAAAGATTTTTCCAAATTCTTTTCAACGTGGGCTTCCCTAAATACTTGTAGAGTTTATATTTGAATAAGGCGTTACTAATTTTAAACCGGAAATGACCTCTGCATTACGTGGATGGACCTAAGCGTGCTTTGAGGTCGCATCTCGTAATTCAAGGGGACACTTCGCATGATGACATTCACCGTGGGATTGACAGATCTGGATGCCCTTTGGATATGTTGTAGAACTAAGGTAGTACTTGAACCGTGCAGAAGGGTTTGGCCATATGAGGTCATTTGAACCAGGCACACCCCCGGTTTGACCAAAAAAACGGAAAATCTCAGTTTTCCCTCGTTTAAAATATTCATAAAAATAAATTTCTTATTGATAGAAATTGACAATGGTGTAATTGATGTAGACCTCCCTAACCCCCTACTTATTTTTTTCCCATGACCCCAACCACACCCACTCAGGTATGAAGTAACGAAAACTTCAGTTCAAAATTCTCAAAAAATTCTAATTTCGGTCTGATCCTGTCAAATTTTGTATTTTCTGAGCCATTTTATCATTATTTTAAGCAAATCGAGTTTTTTTTAGATAAGCACAAAATATTCGCAGGAATTTCTGCTCGCGGAAAAAAAAATTAAATTAATTGGATGTTGCCCCTGAGAAGTAGACTAACTATCTGGAAATTCGTTACTGATATTTTGTTGGCTTTTAAGGACAATTGAAATTTTATTGTAGGGATTACCGAGCGAAAACTGATCTTTTGCCAAAAAGCTAAAACTTGTAAGCCAAAACCGCTTCGAAACCGTTTCTAAATCAACGATATCGACTAATCCGAGCAAATAGGGTTAGCAAACTGTTCCGAAAAATTATTTAAAACTCAAACCTATCTCGATAACCCTATAGAACCAGAAATTTGCATACAAGTTTTTATGACCTAATTCTAATTACAACCACGGGGTTATGTATATTTGTCAGTTGGAATGAATTTAATACAGTTTTCAATTTCCATTTCATCCTTTTTAGACAAATTAATAATTTTTATGGCGGTCATAACCATGCAAAGGAAAATTGGAAAGTGTGTAAATATATGTATGCACATACATATTACTGAAGCCAACTCAAGTTTGAAAGTACATTGAAATTGTAGATTACCCAATTCTTACGAGATCAGTTGATTACCACCCAAGACGTAGAGACAAATCTGAAATAATAATATGAACATTATTTCTCATAAATTAATTTTAATTCATGGCATAGTAGAAAATCTAGAAACAATTCTAGTCGCAAAGATCTACAACATATACAAAATTCGGCGGAATTGAACGGATGAACATTTTCGTAAATTATTTACCTTTCAAGCTCCCTTGGGAGGTCAGTGGTTGACCGCAGACCCAAAGTGTGACACGAATTTGTATTCCTAAAGGTGCGTTTATGCTTTCTGATTAATTGTAGCGATCTCTTAGAGAATTGATAACCGACGGGTTTTTAGTTCCCGTCCTCGTTACATTCGCGTCGCCATAGCGGTCGCTATGCAATTCGCCATGCGGGTTTATGCATTGTTTCCTCCTTCATTTCACGGCACCTTCACGATCACCATGAAAGTTGAACAGAGTTCAACTTTTACACGGATGAAGGAGCAAGGAAATTTTTAGAAACCATTACAATTTTATAAATATTTCCATTTGCGATTTCAAAATTTCACAAAATGACTACAAAAGTGATATCTGCGCCCAAATCTCCACTGGATCTGGAAGAAAAATTAATTCTTCTAGTTCAGCAACGTCCATCACTGTACGACAAGAAGGATCCTGCATACAAAAATAGAAACACTCGTGCGGTGATGTGGGAGGAAATTGGAAAGCTACTAGGAAAGACAGGTCAGTTTGTTTTACTGCAGAGTCTATATTCTCACTTGTATTAACTCTAAAAAGGCAATTTTTCAGAGTTCGATTGTCAACAACTGTGGACAAAATTACGCAGCCAATTCAGCGGATTCCTGCGAAAATTACGCAATCCAAGTGGAAAAGAGGACAAGCCACGTCCCTTCTTCCGGCATGAAGGAGCAATGCGTTTCATCCGTGACATTGTTGACCCGGATGAAAGGTAATAGTAGTTTATATTTAATTGAGTAATGAGTTGGTTAAATACTTTTGGTAATGAAACTATCTCTAAACAAACAGTACCGTGTCCAATCTCGTGACTGAAGATGATTCTTTTTGTTTTTTTGTTTTTGTTTAATTGGCATAATTGTTTTTGTGAGATTATGAAATGGCTATGATTTTTTACGGGTTTTTACTTTCCCTTCGATGACCGATAGCTAAAACTAGCGTTGAGAGAAAGCGATCGTAAAAACTACAGAAAGTGTAAACCCGTTATGAAGGAAGGAACGCTAACGCTATGGCGACGTTATGTAACGAGGACGTTAAGCATAAACCATACTTAAGTCCAGCAGCTACTCAAAAATATATGACTCTTGGTGTGTCAAAGGGAACGATATTTTGACCTTTGAGCTTGATTTGTGTGACCTCAGGGATCCGGGCGATATCAATTCATTCTAAGATAGCCAAAGGTAAAGAAATGTCAAGAAACTTGATGGCTTGAAGGTTTTCCATAAAAATAATACTGCTATCTTATACATAATATCATAATTCGCTCTAAATTCACGCAATTTTCTACTGACACCCTGTTTTTTGTCATGAAGTATGTGGTTCGAAATTATGTGTAAAGATTTTTCTACTTTTTTTTCAACGTGGGCTTCCCTACATACTTGTTGGGTTTATATATGAATATGGCTTTAGTAATTTATGACCGGAAATGACCTCTGCATTCTGTGGATGGACCTAAGCGTGCTTTGACGTCGCATCTCGTAATTCAAAGGGACATATCGCATGATGACATTGACCGTGGGATAGACAGATCTGGATGCTCTTTGGATATGTTGTAGTACTAATGTGGTATTCGAACCGTGTAGGAGGGTTTGGTCATATGAGGTCATTTGAACCTGGCACACCCCCCGGTTTGACCAAAAAAACGGAAAATCTCAGTTTTCCCTCGTTTAAAATATTCATAAAAATAAATTTCTTATTGATAGAAGTTAACAACTTAGTCGCTAAAGTAGACCTCCCTAACCCCCGACTTATTCTGATCCAATGACCCCAACCACTCCCACTCAGACGTGAAAAAACGAAAACTTGTGTTAAAAATTCGCAAAAAATTCTAATTTCGATTTTATCCTGTTAAATCTTGTATTTTCTTGGAACGAGAGAGCCATTTCATCACACGTTTCAGCAAATCGAGTGTTTTTGAGATATGCAAAAGATATTTTCATGCATTTCTGGTCGCGGAAAAAAATAAAATAAATTGAATTGGATGTTGCCCCTGAGAAGTAGACTACCTATCTGGAAATTCGTTACTGATATTTTACTGGATTTTTTAAGGACAATTGAAATTTTATTGAAGGGATTACCGAGCGTAAACTGATCTTTTGCCAAAAACTAAATCCGGGAGGCCAAAAGCCCTCCAAAATTATGGTATCATCAGGACAAATAGAGTCAGCAAACTGTTCCGAAAATTATTTAAAACTCCTAATTATTCAGAACCCTCTAACTATCTCGAGAGGGGTTAATAACGCAAAAGTATTCGATCCACAGAACATATGTTACAGGAAATGTGACGAAGAAAAATTTGTCATTGCCAAACAAAATATGTAAATACGTAATATTTTAATCTCCTCAAATCTAACCGAGACGAATTTCCCGAAAAGCCAAATATATATATATATAACCCAAAATCAATTGACCTTTAATGTACGTGCATTGGCCACAGAAGCCGTGGGGACATAGGGGGACATTAACATATTAGGATAGAAAAGCGACTGGTTTATAAAACCGGCTTGGGGGACATAAAAAAAACACTCGGATCCGTGGACCACTGTGTATATACATACATATCATAATTTCGCAAAATTATTAATGTAAATTCTAGTAAAAAATATTCATTGCAAGCTTACCACAGATTTCAAGGCGGTGAAAAGACAACTACAAAAATACGATAAATGGTCGTCCGCCGTGACCTGCAAAAATAATCATTCAATCAAGATTTATTCATAAACGTGCAAATGGAAAACTAAACTTGATTGTGAGAAGAATCATATTTTTGAATTATTCAAACAGGTAAAAAGTGGATAAATGATGGCATGCTGACGCTGTCGTCGTTACATTTAGTAAATAAAGCATGCATCGATATGTATTTTTTTCTAGGTAGGATACATAAATTTTGTGAGTGGGGAATGAGGATTGTTCCGTTTCTGAAAATTTGCCAGGTTTAGAAAATTTACATGCAAAAGCTCCGCATTAAACATAAGATAATATGCTTCTGAATACAATATAACATGCATATATATGTGCATAGAATACCACACGATATCCCAATTTTGGTGATGAAGTAGGTCATCCGAAATTTGGTGTGAGAAATTTTCCAACTTTTTTTCAACGCTGGGAACTCTAAATGTATACGCATTCTAATTTTCATAAACTCGGTCCCCAATTATAACCGGAAATGAATTTGGTTTCATGTATAAAGTTCGAAGCGTCATTTTGGGCACAATTTAAATATGGGGTCAAACGCTTCGGGCGATGGTTTCTTCTGTGGGCGTCACGGATTTGGGTGTCCTTTGGATATGTGGTCGGACTAGGTCCGTGCCTCATGAGTGTGGCAGGATTTTACCGTGCAACCCCATTTCTGCCCGTTACACCCACTGATTTGAGCGAAAAAGGGTGAAACCCAGGGTTTCCCTAGTTTAAAAAATCACTAAAAATCCATTTTTTAAAAGTTTTTGCCTTTTATTGATCCTAAGTAGTTTCTTAATCATATAAAGTTTGATTTTGGGCCTTTTAAGTTTTTTAAAATTTGGTGACCTTCAGAAAAATTCGAAATTTCAAAGCGTAATTTTTGATGTTGGATATAAGCAAGCTACTTCTGCCTGGGAATATAATAGTGCAATAGTACAATGTATGCATATGCACGTGGTTTGCCCTCACACCTCATTCGCGCCGGCCACGCCCACATAAAGCAGTGAAAACCTCGTAAACTCTGGTTAAAATCTCACAGAAAATCAAGTTTAGATCGGATTTTGGTAATTTTTATATTTTCTCGAAACGAGGTAATGAAATACTGTCTCGTGGAACTGAGACACGTCTAGGAGAAGGGGTTTGAGTTGCGATAATCCCGCATAATTTACGAAATTGTAAAGATGTTGCAAAATTATGTAATTTGTAAGAATCTATTTAGCTTTGACAAGATGTGGGTAGATTAAGTGCATGGATGCACACATATGAAAGTACCGAGTTGTGGCTGAAGTGGTTTTTAATCGATAGAAAATAGCTTACTTTTATGTAATCCAACCAACCGATGGACAATGGATGCTTCGCTAACACGATACCGTCTCCAAATTGGCCCTGTAATATTGCGAGAATGCCAATTAATTTTTCTGTACATAGATACATTTTATGCACACCAGTTAATTTTACTCTGCGCTCAGAAGTCTTTACTCATGGTTTTCGTATTGGGCTCATAGTGAAATCTGGTAAATGTGTTGTAACATAAAATATTGAAAAATAAGGCTAAATGCGAAATGCACATTTAATAAGATAAGATGGAGGTAAATTTTGATTTTTAAATATAAGTGTGTAATGGGAGGTGTGTAAACTTAATTTTTGTTTTTTTTGGGGCACCCACCCACCCCTTTTTGCGTTGAGAAGTTTACCAACGTCCCCCAAGTGTAAATTGGTGAACCGAACCTTACAAAGTTTACACATTTGTACGTATGTATTTATCACGCGAACAATTCCATTTCCCTGTACATACATATCACATTCGTTATCGAGATGAAATCACAACTAACACTTTTGTTTAACTTACGCAGTTTACAAAGCTACACTGCACGTGCAGGCTGTGTAGCATGCATAGTTTTGCATTTAGTTCGCCCTAAGTTTCAATACTGCGTGAGAAGACCGAATCAATTAAAATCAGCACCTTGTAAACTTCGCAAAATTTTAAGAAATATCTGACCAATTATTGTTGCATACATATAATTTTTGATTAGCCACAAAATTAACGTGGTTGGAAAACTCGGTAAACTAATACATACATAAAATTGATTGGGTAGAATTTACATGCACCGCTTGCCTGACGCGGCTGGTAGTTTCTAGCCAAAATTTCATGCGATTTTTCGTAAACCTTGCAACGTTACGGGAAAATTCACAAGGAACATTTACATATGTAGATGTGTAAATTAGAAAACGAAGAAAATTTTGTCTGAATTAAATGACTCGCAGAATCGATAATGTCAAATATGACACATGTGAGACCTCCTAACAATTTACTGCATACAATTTTGTAATTTCAATTTCATTTTGTTGCATTTTTTTGCAATTTACTGTTGTACATTCCTGCTCAAATTTTCAGCCTACTCTACATACATAGTTTTAGAATCTGTCTCAAATTGTTCGCACTTCTGGATAAAATGTCATGCCTGAATTCACATTTATTTTCCGGAATTTAAAGTTAACTTTTAGCCAAACCCAGGATTATTCAAAGCGGTGTTACTTTTCGAATTTTAACCTGATTCCAAAAATGAGCTCAGAATTACTTCTACTTTTCAGAAACTTTCCGTTTTCAACAATTGTACGTCTTTTGCATCCTTTAAACTGAACAGGTTACATGCACATTGCAAAGTTGAATAGTCTAATAATAATTTTAAAGTCTATTTAATTTCAGGGCAGTAATTTTGAGCGAACAATTTTAAAAACATTTCTTGAAATCGGATTAAATTCAAGCGTTTTGAGTTAGATTAGTAAATCCATACACCATAAGAAATAAATATTTTGTGCTAATGTTGGTTACATAATTTAGCCACCGGTGTACATAAATTAAAGTAGTATTTTTAATTCTTAGTTTAGTTAACTTACTTCTCGGTTAGAGCAAGCAAAGTTTAGTGTAGAGGACGGAGAACACGAATAGTAGTACACTTGAGAAGCCAGTTCGAGAACTAAAAGTACCAAGGACACCAGATATGTCGTTGGATAAGTTGAATCCCCCAAATATAAAGCCAAAAATGTAGAAGCAATCCAGAAAAAAATCCTGACCTCCACTGCAGCTGATAAAAAAAACTGTTCGTTTTTCAAGTCCACTGGCTGGCTGCCGGCAGTGAGATGCGGTGAAGAAGGTGAGAGCGAGACGGACGAAGGGGTCATTCATTGTCCAGCCGACTTTTTTCGCCTCGCCGTCTCCCGCATCGCATGTGATGACTGTTTTTTTCTGCACTTTGCTAATTTTTAATTCTCCTCCTCCTCCCCCCGTGTTATCGAAGCTTGGTCAGCGATAAGCTACATAATTAGTTAAATGCATGTACATACATGCATGCAAAAGATCGTTGTGAGTTGAATTTAATTCTTCCTTCTCGTTTTTGTCATTTATATATTTTAAAGTTTGCCAGGATTATTTACCCGGATAAATAATTATTTACTTTTGTGCTTATTAGTAGATAATGAAATATTCGAATTAGTTATTGCGTAATTGGGTAACATTTTCGTAATTGTGTATGTACCCGAGTAGAAATTTGTGCTTATATTAATATTAGATCCAGGTAGCAATTTAAACATTCACTTTGTCGCATTTGCCCATAGTCCCCGAATACTCCAACGCCAGTATACTACGAATGTCTGATTTACGTATAATGTAAGTATTGGGTTAGTATATGTTGTGACTAGTTTCATTATACACAAACAATATTCCTACAATATGACATACTATGCTAAATCATATACTCATGTAATATGCTAAATGAGATACTCATCTAATATGCTAAATGACATATACATGAAATATGAAACTTATTTATTTATATTCAGTTAATTAAGCTAAAGTAACAAATATATATCTCAAATACATACGAGTACATTTATATTACTAATCGAAATTACATGGGAAAACTTACGAAACTATCTAACTCTAAGGGGAGAAGAACACATTTTCTTGCTACTGATATCTGCGAAACAGGAATTGACCTGAGTGTAGGTTTTGAGACTCGAAAAATATTTAACTTGCAACTATTGACAGGAAAATTAAAAAATGACTCTTTCCGATTAAACAATAAAAAATATAAAATTCCGATAAAAAATATACTTGCTTCTTTGTCTACAAACTCAATCGTACCAACCCCTCCATCTTTCAGCAATATGCAATTGTCACCAATCTTTGCCGAAAATTTATAATTGTCTGTGGAAATTTCGACAAAATCTTTGGCAGAGAATGTGTCAAAATTTTCAGAAACCCTTCTAATTACTTGCGCCAGGCAGTGGGACTTTCCTCGTAGCATTCTTTGTAAAGTTTGCATGTAATTCTCAAAACAGAACGCGCTAATAGTTTCAATAGAACCAAATATATCACAGTCGTCTGCTTAGTGAATAATTGAATGCATATTATAGGTAAAAACTTTATCAGAATACAAAAGAGGAATATTTTTTGCGAACTCATTTAAGCATTGCCGACCAAAACTGTACCATGCTTTATTATCGCTCAGCAGTACCCTTACTCCACAAGACAACAGCAAAAAGTTTTTATATTTATCTTCATTTAAAATATTTTTAAGTGCTACCACGCCACTGTATAGCAAAAAATTCCTGTACTCGCTGCCTTTCCAGTATTCTAATTCTGAAGTGGATCTAGGTTTTCTATGAAATTCTGAAGGGAAATTTCGTCTAAATCCAACTAGTGCCCCAGACAACATATCTATTTGTAGTTGACTTTGCTTGTATGGCACTTTTCCTCTGCACCAAATATTAAGTAACTTCCGCATGACGCCCAGGCAAACAAGATGCAGGTAGTCAAGCGGAAATTGACTTATCATATCCAAAGATAATTGAAGCAGGGGTGAGTCACTTGTGTGATGTTCTGGCTGACTTTTTGAACGAAAACTATCATTGGTTCTAAGTTCAACCACCAGCTCGGGATAAATTACCTTGGTGCCATCATAAATACCTTTGGTGGTACAACGTTCGCATGCAAAATATCCGTTGTGAGACTTTACGCCTTTTAAATAACTCCGAGCTGGGGCATCTGCAAAAATACATTTTAATATTTTAATACATTTTGTGATATCAAACTTATGCCCTGATATAACTACACCATCTTGCAGGGACTGTTGCATCTCTAGAATGAACGCCGATAAATATTCATTACAGTTTAACGGCTTACTGTCTCCATAAAATAAACCGATTAAAAAAGCAGTAGGAAAATTCTTTTGATCAATTTTTCCAAGAATTGGCCAAAACTGTTTTTTTGAGCTCCGACTAATAGGAATTCCATCAATTCCTATTATTAAACTAATTGAACGTTGATTTAATTTGAAATGAGACAATTCTAGTTTGCATAATATTTTGCTAATTCCAAAATGAAAATATTCTCCATAGCCCCATTTGAGAATATTATAAGATGTAGGAGTTTTTAAAAGGGTTTTGCTACATAAAGGAAGATCAGATTTTTTGTCATCCGATTTCCTTAAAATATAAAGTAATTCGTCAAGCGCCATTGCAGTGATATTATTTCTAAGAGCCCAACTGGTTAATTCGCCCCTAAAACTAAACTTTTCTCCACACTCTTCTTCAGATTCAGAGGAATATGGATAATATTCTGAATCCGTCGAATTTTCATTCCCTATAAAACTATCGACATCCTCGCAACTATTATTTATATCTACATTAGATCTATTTACGTAATCGTTATCATCGGAAAGATTCATTTCTTCAATATTTGCACTGTCCTCCATTAAAATCTCAACTCGTCGTCGAAGTCGCCTTTGATGAGTTCGAACTGACGACATTATGATGAGATTGTGCTGTATTCTTGACTGCTTTTCGACGGTGGTCGCGGCTCTTATTACGATCAGGAGCAAATACGAAAAAGTCTTGTGTCGATTTGTTGATTTCTGACTCTGTTGCACCTCTGTAATGGCGTCGAGTTGCACCTTAATAAATTGAAGTAATTAGTTATGTAAATTAAGACTTTAAATGAAGGACGTGTAAAACCGGTTGGGAAAAAATGCATACTTATCAATGATGCTTCTATGTTGTGGAATTCGGTGAAAGCAGCTTTGTCCGTACCTCTTCCGGTTCGGCTCACTTCCGTTGCGAATGGGCGGCTGAATATACGACCAAGTATTTTCTTAACAACAAGATCTACACTATCTCCTCCAATTAAACGAATGTATTCCACCTGTATTCCATGTATGGAACTTGAGTTGTTAGTTCTATTTTCTACAAATTGAGATTTAATTGCATACTTACAAACAAACTTCTGTTTTCTTCAACATAATTATCCAGTTCCCTTAGCTCGCTCAAATTAGTACATGGCAATTTCGGGATGGTACTGAAGTCAAATTCCTGATCTCCAGTTGGGACGATATGTTTTGAAGACACCAATTTCAAAATATGTGATTGTGTGTCCTGTATTTTGACAATACTTGCGAATAGCTTTTGCTTAAACCCTAAACCATTAAATAAAAAAATATATATTAAAATTAGTGCGTAATTATCAATGATAATTTATCATGTATATTTCGAATATTACTCTTAAATTCCCCTTGCGTCACCGGAAACGAGTCAGATGACTTTGATGGAACTGAAACATCAATTATACTCGGAACTGGAACAGCAGATATTATTGTTGAGAGATCATGACCTTCGACCGGATTCAACAGCAAAGGTCGGCTTTGATTGATGTGGTTAGAGGAACCACTCCCCTCCGATATCGTAAAATAATGCCCCGTACTCGATAAATTGCTATCCACCAATAAATTTTGGCCACCTGAAAACGAACGATAATATTAGACTAGTCATCTCCAGTATAATAACTCCAATGAGTTCTACCAGAGTGAAGAGGGTCCACCGGTATTGTAAAGTCTACTTCCGGTATTTCATCGTTCGGGGTATCTTCATCGGAGCTGGAGCAAGGGATTGGAGAGGCCTTCTGCGACACGTGCGGACGCTTCACTCGTCGCTTTTTGCTCGCGGTGGGTGTGGAATCTGACTCAACTCCTGATGTATCTTGCGCCAAGTTGGCCTTGTATCTTGCATCAAGTATAGATTCTACAAGTTGATATTAAATTGATTTATTTTAGTATTAACTGGATAATTTATTTTACAATATATTAATAGAAAATGTGTATCTTACCTGATTGTGCTAGCACCTTGCAATTGTACAATTTCCATTCAGGTTGTGGAGGAGTTGCGCTGTTAATTAAATTCCGCAGTTTTGCAGCCGTTATAAGATTTAAGTCTGGGTATTGACAAGTGCTCTCTTCGAAATTCACCCAAATTGTAGGGACGGCGTCCACTGTTTTATCGTCAGGGAAGACAACAACAGAAAATGTCTTTTCCATAATTTTTAATAAGAATTCTAAGCAATTTAAAACTATGACTGAGTGCAGAGTGCAAGACAGAAGACACGATGTGAAGTTCTCCCACCAAATTTTGGCTTCTGGGAGGAGCTAAACTGTAATACTGATATAATATAATAACAATGCAAAACTAATCTTAGATTTACCCGAGTTGCCAGTATTTAATTGGTATACTTTAAGTATTAGTTCCTTTCCGGCAAAAATGATGAGACTATTTCCAATATTTATACAATACTGTTAATACAATATTGATGCCAAATATTTATTTAATACAGCACAGTTCAAAAATTGTAGCACAAATCCAATACGAATACTTATCCTATACCACAAATATTGTCATAATATTCGAGTAACATGAGCTTCTACTCGGGTATTGTCCGTCCTTTTATAACCTCCTTAGTTTATCGTTTACTTACAAAATTTAAATGAGATGATTGCCTGGTTTTAGACGTTTTAATCAAGTTTAGAGCAAAATGAGAGGGTGGAGAACGTGCTAGGAAGTTTATTGTAATTGGTTAAAGTATGAGTGTGTGTACAAAATGCGAGACAATGTTTTCTGCTTCTTTTGAGACTATTACATTAAAAAAGTATGTAAAGTCGTAAAATATGTTGAAAAGATCATTATAGAATATGTATGAATTAGAATGAATTATAATTTCATAATGAAATTTTCATCGCGTGACATTAAATGGCTAAATGTGGCGTAAACCATTCCATGATCCGGGTTACGTAAATGGTTGGGTAAGTGGGCGGATGGATAAATTGGCTGGATCAGATTTTATAGTTCCGAAGTTCGAATCATGGTATAGCCGAGATCAAAATTTATGAAATAATCGCATCCTCTTTTTAACTCATTTTTAGAGGTCAGATTACTGTTGAAAATTCTTTGGTCCAAATCAGACCATAAATTGGCGTTTTGGTTGAGGCCTGGAGATTTGGCAACCAAATCAGGAACATTTATTCCGGTTTCCTTAAAGTACAGCTTGATAATATTCGCGGCGTGCTTGTGGTCCCCATCGTGCTGGAAAATAAAGCTCTTTGGAGTATGTACACAACTGTCTGAATAAAGTCACCAAATTGTCATACAAAATGGTCTTAAATATGCACTTCTATGGTCCCCATTATGTCAATAAAATCCATGATTCTGAATGATGAAACGACAGATTTCCTACCCAAGTAGTTAAAATCGAATTGTTATATGTAGATTTATGTAGGATCACTGCACGCTTTATTGTCGAACTACCAAATTTTCGGTACATTATTATCAAAATTGTATTCCCAGTTAAGGCCGAGGATATGGTGGGTCCTCCAAGACGAATTGCGTCTCTGGATGACTTCTAGTTCCTCCACAACTTGACGATACATATGTCGGAGAACCCATTCGAGTAATTTATGAAACGCAATCCCTTTCACCAAAACGTAGGTTTTTCTTATAATTCTTTCCACGAATTAAATAGGATAAACGTCTGAGGGACGTTGTCAGAAACAATAATACCAAGAACACAACAACAAAAAGCGCAATTTCTTTGCGCAGATGGGAAGATTTGTTGAGTTGTTCAGAAATTAAATCAACACTACATAAATATTATTTACATCGTTACAACGCGTCGAAATTATCTCGTATCACTGAATAATTTTACTCGCTTAGTCGCCCGATGGCAAACAACATCAAATCCGACCTTGATCGTCTTCAGGCTGGGAATTCTTCCGAAGGCGGAGCGAGATTGGAAAAATACGTCCCGAACATGAAAATAGATCCCTTCATGCATCATGCCGAAGTCGGCCTGCGTAATGCCGATTTTTGTTTAACAATTGAAAAATGACGATTTTTTTTGTTTGCCAAAATGTTGTTGAAACATTGCAACACGTTGTTTCTCCTGGTCTGTCACTTTGGAACCTTAGGTCACAAAAAACTTGGAAGCAAGGTTTCTGATAGACAAAAGCATGGAGATTTCCATAAAAAATAGCACAACTTTCTAAAAAAATTCGTTCCCTGCTTAATTTACCCGGGAAATCTTGTAACAGGAATAGAGCGAGTACTGGGTATAAATTCAATAAAGTGGAAATTTTATTTGTGAAATGATGATTTTTCATCCATATAGAAAACGTGAGCGAATTTTTGCTCGGGTTAATAATCTTCACGTTAGCCTACCCGAGTAAACCGTCTCCTACTCTCACGCTGTGGCACAAAGTTGCGGTATCAACGCCGCACGGCTGCTACATAGCCCGGTAGGAATGTGGTTGAACGCTCAAGCTTTATATTTATGTAGATGCATATAGTAGCGGTGTCAACTCCGCTGGGCTACCAGTCAGGGGAAAGTGCAGAGCTAAGGCATAATAGATATGTACATACATATGCATACAATATATTCCTTATCCAGGGAGGATAAGCTAGCTTAACACGGTTACCTCGGTAACTCAATATGCAAATTTACCTATTTGTCACTTGCTTAAATTTTATTGATTTTTTGATATTTATTATGATGGGAATGACGTTTAAAAAATAGTAATGCAAATATATTATGGAATAACGAGTAATTTATTTTACGATTTTCGACGTCTTTATTTATTACGTTTGAACAATGTATTAATAAAAATGTGCTAAAAATCTCTAGTATGCATCTTAATAATCGACTCCAGTTATTCGTGTATTGCGGCCAAGTAATAAAGCCGAAGGTGTAATTCCAATTTTGTAAAGCGACTTCATAATTTTTGTGCATTTTTCGTCCATCTGCCGTCTCGTCGACGGGGCCGAGGATTTCTGGGGTGGCCTTCTTTCGTTTTTCTAACATGATCGCTCTGTCCTCTGGGGTCGGGCGTCGAGGGAGTTTTCTGGGTTTAGGGGGAGGAGGAAGAGCAACACTTTCGGTCGATAATCCGGTGGGGACGTTGTGACTTCCGGACGGCTGGATATTCATAATGTATAATGTGGTCGTTTTTAGCTGTACAACTACGAAATTACATATTTATTACTTATACAAATCTTGAGCGTTTCGTGAGTGGAACTAGCAATGCATGTGTGAAATTAAGTAACAATTTCATAGTATTTACAAAATGGCGTGATGTATTTATCAGTGGCAATTTGTCACTGAAAAATTATATAAATAAACTTGTCACGTCTTCAACCAATCAGAAGTTATGAATAATCTTTAAAAGCTGGAAATACTTACATTTAAATTATAGGCCTTGAAGTTGAGCAATTTGTCCACTGCACTCACCACCATAAATTTATAATTAGTTAACTGTTATCACCAAAAGGTAATTAACTTTGAACTTTGCAGGCAAAAACGGATGAAAATGTTGACAAGGAATGAAGGAATTTGAGCAGAAGTGATAGTGAGACTGAATTTCCTCCAGCTAAACAAAGAGAAATGCATCATCACATTTCATACGATTCCAAGATGTAATTTTTCCCATTATTTCAATTTTTTGATACTTTTCCAAAGCCCAAGATTTTATTAGCATGCGTAAAATTAGTTACGAAGTAAATATGTACATATACATACATAAATTTTATAGAAACCGTAGAACATTTTGAGTTCTGATCACGGAATTCTGTAGAATTTTACACAGAATTTATTTCTAATTTAATACAAGCAAGTAATTCTAAACGAACATGGCTCAATTTTAATTTTTGTTATTCTAAGTTTTAATGATACAATGCATGCGAGTTTTCCAGTTTTGCACTAGAAAAGCATTTGGTATCTTGTATATATGTAGCTTACTTGACTGGTATTTCAAAGTAAATATATTTAAATAAATTCTCAAGATACAAGATACAAAATAAATTGTGTGTCCTGTATTCTATTTGTAATATAATGCTAAAGTATCTTGGCCAACAAAATGTGAGTGAAAGTGATATAATTTAAAAAATACAACTATGTAAATTGCTTAAAATAAATTGAACAGGAAGCTGAATTGAATTTCCTCATTCAATAATTATTTATTATTGAAGTTACCCGTAATTATTCGCTACAAGTTCAAGCTCATTTCTCAATAATTCTGAAATCTAAAAAATTTTTGGTCAAAATTATTAAGGGGTGAAAGCCCTTTATAAGATCGTTATGTCCGTCTGTCTGTCCGTCCGTCCGTCCGTCTGTCTGTGCGTAGCTCCGATAACTTTTGAACGAAAAGACATAGACACTTGAAATTTTGAACGTAAACTCCTAACGTCAATAGAGAGGACGAGTTCGAAGATGGGCACTGTAGGTCACACCCATCAAGGTCAAAAGGTCATGAAATGTCATTTAAAGGTCAAATTGCATACATGCATCAATTTGAATTGAAATACAGATAACACACTTCTTTCACCCCTTGGTTACATTCGTTGTGACGGTTTATTTTACAAAATGAAGGAATGGAAGAATGGGCATGTTTTCGCCCCTCGTTAAATGAAGAAAAAATCATGAAAATCGAAATATAAAAATTTCTGTTTTGACCACATCTCCTGACCTTGGGTGTGGCCGTACTATCCTCATGTTATTCGGAATTATATAGACCTTGATGAGAGCTTTGAAATGACACCCCACTTGATGGGGTAACGTGATAAAGAAATTAGGCACCGTTGACCACACCCCCGGATGGGAGTGGTTTTCAAAAAAAGGTTCCAAAACTTGTAGACCTTGAAATTTGTTACCTAAAATCCCCCAGGCGGGGTTCGCAAAAAATTGGTCGTTAGAAACTTGTAGGTTTTGGCAAATACAACAGGCAATCGGACCAACTTTCGCTTTGCACCCTGTTTTTGGTCAAGAAATAGGTATTTCGAAATTATCTATTACCAATTTTTCAATTTTTTTTCGACGTGGGCTTCTCCACATATATGTAGAGCATAAATTTTAGTAGTTTTTTGATAATTTTTGACCGGAAGTGACATCTGCTGTCTGTTTAAGCGTTGAAGCGTTCTTTGAGAGGTCATCTCGTTATCCAATGGGACAGGTCGCATGGTCACATTCAGCGTGGGATTGACCCAGGCGGACGTCCTTTGGATATGTTGTAGTACTGAAGTAGTACTACACTTGTGTAATAGGGTTTGACCAAGTGGGGTCATTTGGGCCAACCACGCCCCCTGGTATGATAAAAAAACTGGAAAATCCGGGTTTTCGTCAGTTTAAAATGTTACTAAAAATTAATTTCGTATTGATTGACGTTAAAAATGTTTTGATTTAAGTTGACCTCCCTAACCCCCCACTAGGTTTTAGCTAACGACCCCATTTTCGTCCGTCACACCCACTCAAGCTTGAAAAAACGAAAACTCGAGTTTAAAATCCTGCAAAAATTCTAATTTCTATCTGATTTTGTTAATTATTATATGTTCTTCAAACGAGGGAGTTTTGTCACCACATATTACACAATTGAAGATTTTTAGACATGTACAAAATTATTTTTACGAAGCTTTGATCATTGAAAAAATTTTAATTAAATAAGTTGTGCTGATGGTATTGAGTAAACTGAAATTTTCTGGGATTTTGGAGAAAAGATTTTTGTTGAAAGGGTTTTTGAGTGAGAAATATTTTGCATATAAGGAGGTTATTTAAGGTAACAGAATCTACCTTAACCAGTTGACATTTGTCTTTTCCTCTCGTCATTATTAATGATTAGTCTGCGGATTAAGGAGCTTCAAATTAATTGGATGTAGTAAGTTTGCCCTCGTGTTTTTTGTAATTCGAATAATTTAATTCGTACATAGATAATATATAAACTGCATGATGTATAAACATAAATATATTTTTACTCTAATTTAATTATAGTAAAATCAGTTTTAAAATATGTACGTTCTAGTATGAAGTATGTATGTACAAAACCTTATTTTCATATACACATGTATTTGTAACAAAAGTTGATACAAACGAATAAAACATGTTTTTTTCTAATTGATAATTCGCAATATTCACGGATATCATACAAAATTCTTGGGCAAACTTTCTCAGTACAGAGTAATAATAGAAATTTAACATAATACTAGGAGCCATTCGTTTCTAACTTTACTAAACTGATATTGCTTACGGAACATTGATTTACATATGTATGTACATACATTTAAAAACCTAACTGATATTTAATTTTTAGTTGAATTAATAATAACGCCCGAAGTCTCGCCCCGATTTTTACGAAATAACGATAATTATGTAACCTTACATAAATAGTTAAACATATGCCTCAAGGTTTTCCATAATTCTCAGTTTAAACGAAATTATGACCGGATCAATCCGTAATTTCTATTTTTACCGTGGCATTTTCTTCCTCGCGAGAACAATCTCACAATAAAAATGCATTCTCATTCACGTAGACCATCATTACTTTGTTGAAACTTCGCATTATGTAAAATCCTGACGCGTGTGTTTAATTAGTTATCTAAGGCTACGTAATTATCGTGATCTCGTCAAACTCGCAGCTAGACCGAAGGCGTCATCGCATTGAAAGCTACCCAAATGTAATTGCAAAAACCTAATTTTAAACTAACGACTACTATTGTTCATTTGTCGTGTGTTGACCTACGAAATCATAACTTGGGGACAAGTACGGTATCTAACCTGGTTCTTTGATTAGTAAATTAGTGAAAGTTCTACAGTTAACAGTACTTGCATGACAGAAATTTTTAAAAGGGAGTGAATTTCTCGCGATCCGGTGAAGATTTGAATTAATTTTAGAACTAGCCATTATAAATAGAACTGATAATAATCACGACGAATAACAATAATGAAGAACTTGACAAAAATACAAAACAATTAGTACATAATCGTAACGGTGAATTTGGCATCTTTCAGCTTAGATGAGACCGTTTGTAAAATCTTCATGGCGCTGGCGCCCAGGGTCGAAGAAAGAATTGGTTTGGAAGATAATCGTTGTGATCAGCGTCAAAATCAACCAAAGTCTTCTCGGCCTGAAGAATAAAAAAGTGGCAAATTTACTAGATTATAACTAAATCTAGCAACAAGCAAAGAAACTCACGATCTTTATCAAGAGGGTGGATTTTTCAAGATCCGTCATGTTGTTATATTTGATGGGAATTATGATGGGCTTATTCAGAATGGTAATTAATTGTCCTCCCGCTGAGAATAAAAAAAAATGTACAAATTATTACAATATTTACATATTTCTTGCCGAAGTGTTGTTGAAACCTTTAAATATAAAAATTTTCAAAATAGTACATGGTCTTACTCTTTACATGTCGCTGATTCAACCAGGCTCTAAACGCTTCCGTAGAAATTTGGTTGTCAAAGAGTAAAGGATATTTTTGCCTCAGATGGACGGTGAGCAGAACATTAGCCCTATTTTCTGAAACGGTTATTCCAGGTAGTGCCATAATTTGGTCGTTGGTTCGTCTGAAAATTCGCAACGGGCCGTCGTAGCCAAGCAGCTCCGCAACCACATTTAGGTTGAAATGGTGGCCAATGGTAACCCGTACTATACACAATTAAAAGTAATAATATTAATTCATGTATTTTTTTATAAAATAAAACTTAAACATTGCATGTTTCAGTGGCTAATCTGTTGTGTTTAAAAGAATAATTTTGGAAAAATGTCTATAAATGTCGACCGAATAAACAAAAGTAAATTTCATTATTGAAATAAATATTTTTAAAGATTTATCTGAAAACATTTAGAAAAATTTGGAATTATTTATGAAAATTTTGCATGAAATAAAATTCTGAAAAAATAATTTGTAGCCTAACAATTCAATTTCCATCTAAATTGAAAGTACCTAAGATGCTACATATTCCATAATTTTGAATTTTAGTTTTCCTAAAAATTTGATACGTATGCATTTGTCAATATCTCATCTAATTTCAAAATAATTATCAAAAATTAAGGAAAGGATTCTACATACTACATATACGAAAATATTATTTACATATTATGTAGTAGTGTACTACTTCGTATTATTAAATATGAAAACTTTGTCGTATTAAAATATGTAAGATAAGCAAAATATGTATATGTAAGTCAGTAAAAATTGATAAATAAATAGAATTGAGAAGTTGATCATAATTAAATTAAACTAACCAAGTTTTGACATGTACCATGGGGCCACTTGCAAAGCGACCTCCAATAACTCGTCAAAAGTGCCATCCAGCATCTGCAAAATCCAAAGAATTATCGTCAAATTTGCAAATTTAATTAGAATCATTAATATTAAATAAGATTACCCACCAGGCCTTTGACGTTTTGGTAGTGAGACGCCAAATGGGCTGCGGCATAACCTCCGATGCTCCAACCATATATTAGAATTTTATTCGCGTTGAATTTAAAACTCTGTCTCGCGAAATCATACACTCCTTCGGCCGCGTCGACCTCGTTAATTTGATACGGTAGTCCCTGAAGAAATACAAATATTTAATATATGTCCGCAAAATCAGGAAAATAAAAAATTTATGAAAAAACCTACTGTCGACTCGACAAATCCCGGGCGATTGTAAGACAGCACGGAATATCCGTTCGCAATAGCTGTTTGGTTCAGCCCATTCTCCGCAAACGAGGCGTTTCCTTCTACACAGATAACCAGCGTTTTGCCCGTTCGACTGTGTAAAACTCTGCATATGTACATAAATCAGAGAAAAAAAATTAGTCATGTAGAAATTAAGTAACAATGCAAGTCAGTGTTGCACCCTTTGAAAAATATTGCATAATTGCTATCATTTATAGAGCTAGAGTTTTCTCCCAAATATGTACATATTGGATAATTATGATTGCTGGATTTTGGTTAGACTTCTTGAATTGTCACTGATTACAGAAATTCATGCAGAGAGTTGAATGAATTATGAAATGTTTATGTGTGAGAAATTTCTCGGGATAAAAGTGACAATTATCCTAATTATAATCAAATTAAACTGACAAAAAGGTTGGTAAAAACTAGCATTGATTATCCACCAATAATTAAACGTGCAGTGTAAATTACCTTCTCCTATCGAAGAAAAGAGTGTCGATCATATCTCCCTGTGCGGTAACAATTTTTGATCGAACTGCATTATAAGCTACAATCAGGTTGGCCCTCTCATTCTACAAAAATAAATACGTATTACACACATATTTTCACAGAACTATGACTTTGCATATAAGCACGCTCTCAAAAAATTTATAGAAAAATCATTTTAAAATTGGGCAAAGTGACACAGGACAAAGTTAAATTTACTACACTTAAAAATCCAGTATGAAAATAATACCGTAAATAATAAGTGATATTGATAAATAATACGGCGAAGTTAAAAAGTTTGCACATTAAATACATATGTGCATACATACATATGTACATGTACATATATGTATGTTTATGTACATGCATATATGTACATGTACATATGTATGTATGTACGCATTTATAAGATAACTTTCCCCAGAAATAAAAACAAGCGCTGCAAATATTTCTCCATTTTTTTCCACCATTTCGTACTTGTCTTGGGAAAAATAGTTTTGGGCAAGGAAACATAATCCTGGGGATCAATTTACATATGACGTAGTAATAGCACGGTGTTAAAGTTCTACCATATCAGTAGTAAATTTTCATGGACCGATATAATTTTAAAACCAAGCTGTATCAACTTTAATACCGAGAAATCAATTCTGACATATCCGTAAGAATTTGAAATGTCACCTACTCGGAGGAATCTTAAATGCCACCATCCCAAAAAAATTCCAGGATATAGACGCCGATTGAGTGTGCCAAAAGCCAGCCAAACAACCATCCGACCGAGAAAGGCGGTTCATATAGTTCTCCCCTGCGGATAGAATTGTATGACACGGGCCAATACTTGAATTGGAAGTCATAGTTTCGAAGCTCCTCCATAGTTGCGATGTTAGGAGTTCTGTGGGCTCGATCCAAAACGTTCATAAACTCCCTGTAGGTGGGATTCATCCAACGTCCTAGAATTCGTACGATGTAGAAGAGCACAAACGCGATCGCAGTGTACAGAATGTACATCAGGTCCCACGCCAAACATGTCAAAAGCAATCCCACCGGTATGGACCAATTAAAGCCACAATTGCCCAGCTTTTCGACTAGGTTTCCTTCATAGATGCGATTCTAATAAAACAAAATTCATGGCATTAATATTTCGAATGGGTAAGTAACTGCAGTAAATTAAATTATAATTCCGGGGCATATTTGTAACGATATAAAAGCATAGGTAATTGATATATTATCACACTTACTTGTTCGTTGTATTTTTGGTATAAAGCCGGTGTGAAAATAATATTGCCCATTTTTTCCGGTCTTGATCACACCTGGAGAAAAATGTGAGAAAAAGTGGTGTCATAGTTTGAAACATTAATTCTAAATCGTCTAAAATTAATTGCAGGAATAATTACGATTTACGGTTGTCATTTATCAGAAATTTATTGATCTTTCAAGCTCCCTTGAGAGGTCAGTAGTTGACCGCAGGCCCCAAGTGTGATACTAATTTTTATTCCTAAGGCCAGCAGCTACTCAAAAATATATGACTTTAGGCTTGTCGAAAGGGAACGATATTTTGATCTTTGACCTAGATTTGCGTGACCTGAGGGATCCGGGCTATATCAATTCGTGTTAAGATCGTCAAAATGTCAAGAAATTTGATAGCAGGAAGGTTTCCCATAAAAACTATATTTCTATCTTATAAAAATATCGTAATTCGCCAAAAAATCACGCAATTTTCGGTTGACACCATGTTTTTGCTCATGAAGTACAGTATGTAACAAAAGTATAGCTACGATGACATATTTTTTATCTCAACATGATGCCGTAATATTTCAACTTTGAAACTCCGTACAAAAATGTCAAAACTATCTGCCGACAATTTCCTCGTCGCAGATTTTTAATGTCGCAGATAGGTCAAAGGTCAGGATTATTTTTCTAAAAAAATTTGAGGCGTAGAAAAAAAAACTTCGTGGATAATTTTTTTTGAACTTTGCAATATTTTTTACTGGATGCGGCATGCGTTTTGAAGAAGAATGAGCTTTGGTCGGACGGTGTACGATTTTTTTTGGCGCCCACAGGAATTTTTCGCCCAGGAGAGGTTGGAGGTCTAAAATCGCCGCCTTGGCGAAAATTAAAAAACTGAAATATACGTTTGCATATAGAGGGTCGGGATATGCAAACGTATATTTCAGTTTTTTAATTTTCGCCAAGGCGGCGATTTTAGACTTCCAACCTGTCCTGGGCGAACAATTCCTGTGGGCGCCAAAAAAATCGTACACCGTCCGACCAAAGCTCATTCTTCTTCAAAACGCATGCCGCATCCAGTAAAAAATATTGCAAAGTTCAAAAAAAATTATCCACGAAGTTTTTTTTTTCGTTGGACACCTCGGTATGTTTCCTTGTGAGATACATTTCCCGAAAGGCCAAATATACCTAAATTTAAATATGTACTTGCAGTGGCCGCAGAAGACGAGGGGACATTAGCATTTTAGGATAGGAGAGCGACGGGTTTATAAAACTTGCAAATGCTCGATATCATTGAGCCCTGACCACCGATCAGCCCCTTTTTGCGTTGCGAAATTTACCAACGTCCCCCAAGAGTAATTTGACGAATCGAACCTACACATACATTTGTATTTATCAGGCGAGCAATTCAATTTCCCTGTACATATCACATTCGTTAACGAGATGAAATCCACTTGTGTAACTTACGCAGTATACAAAGCTACACTGCACGTACAAGCTGTGTAACCTGCATAGTTTTGCATTTAGTTCGCCCCAAAATACTGTATGAGCAGACCGAATCAATTAAAATCAGCGCTTTGTAAACTTCGTAATGTTTTAAGAAATATCTGCCCAAATATTGCTGCATACATATGTAATTTTTGATTACCCACTAAATTAACGTGGTTTGAAAACTCGGTAAACTAATAAAATTGATTTAGTAGAATTTACGGGCACTGCTTGATCTGACGCGGCTGGTAGTTTCAAGCCAAAATTGCATGCGAATTTTGTAAACCTTGCAACTTTCCGGGAAAATTCGCAAGGGTAGATGGACATGTGTAAATTAAAAAACGAAATAAATTTTGTCTGAATAAAATGATTCACAGAATCAATAACGTCAACTTTGACATGTGTGATCTCCTAACAATTTACTGCATACAATTTTGTAATTTACATTTCATTGCATTTCATTTTTTTGTAATTTACTGTTGTACCTTCCTGCCAAAATTTCAGCCTACTCTACATGCATACATAGTTTTAGTGTCAAATTGTTCGCTCTTCTGGGTCACATGCCATGCTTTAATTCGCATTGATTTTCCAGAATTTAAAGCTAACTTTCAGCCAAACCCAGGATTATTCAAAGCAGTTTTACTTCTCGAATTTTAACCCGATTTCAAAAATTAGCTCAGAATTACATCATACTTTTCAGAAACTTTCAACTTTCAAAAATTCCAGGTGTTTTGCATACTTTAAACTGAACAATCCGCACGCCCATTTCAAATTCTAATTAATTTTAGAAGTATAAAAGTCTTCAAAATTTCAGGACAACATTTTTGAACGAACAATTTTAAAAACATTTTGTGAAATCGGGTTAAATTCAAGCGGTTTGATTTAGATTAGTAAACCCATTCACCACAAGAAATACATACATATTTTGTATTTTAGTATTGAAGTTAATTTCGCCACCCGTGTACATAAATTAAATTAGTATTTTTAATTGTTAGTATAGTTAACTTACACTTCTTTGAGCATGCACGGTTAGATTGAGAGGAGTGGGAGTGGAGAGGACCGATAACTGGCACACGTGTGGTCAACTTGGAAAGTATGTTCGAGAACTATTAGTTCGAAATATAATTCGATATAATCAAAAAAGCACACACAAATCCCGAAGCAAGAAAAAAAGTTAAAATTCGTTGCAGCTGATGAAAAAACTGTTCTTTTTTTCAAGTCGTCCACTGGCTGCCGGCAGTGAGATGCGGTGAAGAAGATGAAGAGAGGCGAGCTGGACCGTGGGTCATCCACTGTCTAGACAGTTTTTTTTTCATCTCCGTGTCTCGCTCGATTTTTTTTGCTGTCTCGTTCTTTGCCAATTTTTAATTCTCCTCCTCCTCCCCCACCATGTTATCGAGGCTAGATCAGCGATAAGCTACATAATTAGATGAATGTATGCACATGCATGCTTGCAATAAATAGATTGTTGTGCTGGTGAATATCCTTAAATAAGCATGATATTCAATTTAATTGAATTCTTCCTTCTCGTTTTTGTCATTTGTTTTAAAATTTGTACCCGGATAAATAATTACTATCGTACTTATTTAAAATGTTTTAGATAATGAAATATTCGAATTAGTCATCATTTCGTAATTGGGCTTTGTCCATCCTTTTTCAACTTACTTAGTTTATAGTTTAGTTACGAAATTTAGATGAGACAATTGCCTTGTTTGAGACGTTTTAATAAAGTTTGAAGAAAAATGAGAGGGTGGAGTAGGTGCTAATAAGTTTATTGTAATTAGTTAAAATATGGGTGTGAGTGTACAAAATGCGTGGCAATGTTTTCTGCTTTTTTCATTAAAAAAAGTATGTCAAGTCGTCAATTATGTCGAAAATATCATATGTAATGATATTTTCGACATAATTGACGACTTGCAAATATGTATTACAAATTTGTATGCATTAGAATGAATTATAATTTCATTCGGTGACATTAAATGGCTAAATGTTGCGTAAACCATTCCATGATCCGGGTTACGTCAATAGTTGGGTAATGGGGCGGATGGATAAACTCGCCGGATTAAGCTTTTTAGTTTCTATGTTCGAATCCTGGTATAACCGTCTTTTTATTTTTTTGCAGGTAATTTCTGCGTTAAAAATTACTGTTAAAAAACCTGTATACACTATATACCTGTAGGCAGTCGAATTAAATATAATATATTTCGAAGTTTATATATAAATTAAATATAATATATATAGTTTAAATATAATATATTTCGTTTATAATATATTTCTATTATACTGAACACACTCACGTAACCCTTCCGATATCTGGAAAATTGAGTTTAACTGGCGAAGTTTTGCGTGAGATTTAACAAAATTTTTGCTGGAAAACCATGGGATTTTTCAAATTTATTAAGCAATTGGGTGTTATTATTTCGCAGAATTATTTCGTAAACCCATTCTTACCATCTTCAACAAGAGAAATTGCATAAATCCTTGGAAACAATAGCAAAATGGAAGTTTTAGTAGATTTTTGAGACATGCGAAATTTGTGAATCCCCTCAGGACACAAGTTTTTCGATTTTCGCAAGTTTGCTAAATGAGTTGTGATACTAAACACGTGAGTAGGGCCATTATACTATGGGTATATCTACTATATTTTTTATTACATTTCTTGGTAAAAGGTCCAATGCCCGAAAATGTTGTCATAATAACATTTAAATTTGAGATTCTGACTTCAAAATGGCTAAACTCCCACTAATTATCTTGAACTTCCGAATTCTTCACCCACTTCTACCCACTTGCTGAAATCTCCACTATGTATGAGCGGGGCTAGTATATTTGCAAACGTGGGCACCAGAAAACACCAAGCCATGAAAAATTTTGTTCTTCAGATATCATATTTGAAAATCAGCAGCGACTGAAGCAGTGAAATTAACATTGCTGGATACGGGAGGGAGGGGTTTATACTGGATAAGAGTCCAAAAAGGATTATGGAAACCTGGTTGACCTTAATTTTTGAGATGACCTACTCGTCGCCGAAAATTTTCACTGTCATAACATATTTTTCACCCTTTTCGCATGAGGAATCGAGTTATCACTTAAAAAAAACAAAGGTTTCAAAGCCGACGTCAAATTTTTTTGACTCATTTTAACGTTCACTGGAATGGAAAGTTCTGTCGCAGTAAATTCGTAGTGCTGATTTAATTTCTGAACACCTCAAAAAACCTTCCCGTCTGCGCAAAGAAATTACTGGAGCTTTTTGTTGTTGTATTAATATTGGTATTAATTGTTTGTGACAACGTCCTCAGACGTTTATCCTAATTCGTGGAAAGGATTATAAAAACAACCCCACGTTTTGAAGAAGGAGAATCCGCTTCAGAAATTACTCGAACATTTCCCTGACATACCGTCAAGTTGTGGAGAACCGGAACCTATCCAGAGACGCAATTCGTCTTGGATTGCTCTGCATATCCTCGGCCATAAGTCCCATTTTGAAAATAATATACCGAAAATCTGGTAGGTGGACAATAAAACGTGCAGTGACCCTGCATAAATCTAACAGATCGATTTTAACGATTTGGGTAGGAGATCTGTCGTTTCATTATCCAGAATCATGTAAAAACCTTTGAGTCCCACAGCAACGTATGTATTTTCGGACAAAACCATTCAACGTCAAATAAAATTTGGCGACGTTCTTGGGCAAAACGGCTGTTTAACTGGGGATATTTTGTGTACGCAAAAGATCGGATTGAATTGTCATCACTATACGAGGTATCGAATTATGCAGAGAAATGAGGTTCCCGAGAAGAAGCTTCCAAAAAATCACTACACTGTAAAGCATCCGGTAGAGTCACATATGTACTTCGTACTGGTATTGAATTGTTAATAATTCCTTACCGGATTAGTTATAGTTTGATTCTGAGTGGTAGCGATTTCATTACCACAACATTACTACGCCGTAACGATCGGTATTACCGATGGCGGTAGAGTCATCTATGTACTCCGTCCGGTAATAATTCGTAATGATTCAATACCAGTTGCCTAAGAGTGTACCTTTAGCGATTTGTAGTTGGTTCTGCTATCAAAACGTGACCGAAGTGAACGTAACTTTTGCTGGTCAAAATCTGATCGGACAGATTTACCATGACCTAATCCTGCCAGTGCACTTTGATACGATGGAGACTCTGTAAGCTACCTTTTTCAAATTCGCAACAAGGTGGAGCACCAGCCCACATTTCAAATGTTACCACTTGCATTTTCTAGAGACGGTGGTTTATCATGTTGGGAAAGGGGTGTGAATCGATATCAGTCAGGAACACAAACCGAAATTAAAGTTTATGGTCCGAACTCAAAAGTAAAGTGTTCGGCGGACCTGTTCCACGCGATTGTGTGTACTTCCCGGACACGACGTTTTCCCTTACATAGAAAAACATTTCCAAAATCGTTTTGGAAAATTTGCCAAAAAATTTCAGGACAAGTAAGAGTTCAGGGGATGCTATGATGCGATTATTGCATAAATCTCACATTCACATTGCCTATTTTTGGATGCGTTGTGAATATTTTCAGTGAAGGCGAATGAATGATTATATGTTTGTATGTAACTAGCAGGATAAATTGAATATTACATTCTTAATTGAGAAATCGTTATGTCTTGTATTTACTGTTATTTTATTCTACTGAACATTTCAAAATTTTCAAAGGTTACAAATGGCGTTATTTTTTTGTGTGCATAATGTGTATCCCCATGTTCACACAAGTATATGTAAATAAATATATGCAATTATGCAAACAGAAAACATCAAATTTTACGCTGTGAACTTTATTTAGAAAAAAATAGCCTAGACGGAAACCTGTATCAATGATACATGCACTATGGAAAGTCAGGTGACTTTTTCTGTAATGTGAAGCGAGTTCGTAACACGGCTCTGGTGGAGAGAAAGATTTTTATTATTTTGTGGAAAAAGTGATACGTTGCATATTTAGTTGTGAGAACGGCTGGAAATTTTCTGTAGTTTTAAATAATTAGTACGGAAAACACTCCATCGTATACTCTTAAAAATAATGTTACACTTTTGAAAGTATGTATGTATTCTAAATCCAGAGCAACATTAACTTGATCAAGGGCAAAATAAACGAAGGAGTTTATTGAGTTTATTTAATACGAAATTCAGAGTGCATTTACTGCTTAAAAAGGTAACATTATTTTTAAGAGTGTACGTATTTGTCTCAATTATTGTTAGGTAGACCATATTTAAATATTTACATACATCGTCACAACGTGTCGCAATTATCTCGTGTCACTGAATAATTTTATTCGCTTAGTAGTCCGATGGCAAACAACATCAAATCCGACCTCGATCGTCTTTAGGCTGGGAATTCTTCCGAAGGCGGAGCGAGAATGGAAAAATACGTCCCGAACGTGAAAAAAGATCGCTGGTTGCATCAGGCTGAAATCGGCCTGCGTCATCCCCACGGTAAGTTGGAATTCCTTGAGTCCTAAGTTTAAAAAATAATGTTCAGAGGCACAAATATATTGGAATTTTTCGAATTATGTATGAAAACTCCTCAAACAATTCCTGAATTTAAACTTTTTCCCGTTTAAAAAATTAAAGCTCGAACTGAATTTGACTCCACAGTTTCTCCTCGTTTTTTGAAAATTAAAATTTGAAAATTGCCAGTACAATCGATACTTGCAAAGCATAAATTCAACAAAAACTGGTAAACTAAAAAGTACAATGAAACCTATGGACCATGAAATTACATATACAAATTTAACACATTTAATTTGATGGAACGATCAAAATTTACTAGGTTTGAAACACCTTGGCAAATAAGATTTAGCTGTGCAAATCTAGTAAATATTTTTTTCAAATTTTACAACTTTCAAAATTTGAAGTTTGGCAAATTTGTTTCGGATTTTACAATTTGACAGGCAAATTTTCCACGAATTCTTTGATTTTTACTGAACAAAATTCATAAAATTTACAACATTACGACAATTTGAACTTACCCGGTACCGAAATTGAGTCAAGTGCTCTGGTCAGAGTGGAAAAGTTGGATTTTTCCCGGAGATTGACCTTTAAAGTTTCCAATCCTCGAAATTCACTGAAAGACAAAAACAACTGCGGTATGCTGTCATCCGGCCAGAAATTGGGCCCTCTTCGTGGTCCAGTCCCAATACGAAATTCTTTCACGTTCTCAAAAAGTTGGCAAATTTTTGAAAACAGATCGTAGTCAGTTATTCCGTAGAGATGGAGTCGCAAAACTGTCGGCATTGGGATGCTTAAGGCAAAAATGAGTTGGTTTAAACTGCCTGAAGACTTTTTACTCGAGCGGAGTAAAATGGTTTCCACTTTTGGAAAGTTGGTTGGATTTAGGAAACGTTCAACTTTGAAAATTTCGATAGCCTTATTTCTGAAAATTTGGAGGGACGGCATCCGTGGGAGTTGGAGGAGTTCAAGTTTCGTGCGAAGAGGATACTTAGCGGTCAACTCCAGTTCGATTATATCGTCTTTTATCTGTTGGTAAATGAATGATAGAATTTCAGAATTATAAATTTTATAAATTTCCTAGAAAAAAGTTACAAGAAAAACTTGATTTCGTGCAACTGAAAAAAGTTGTATTTAATGCATGTTGATTTATGTATAATCCTTTTTCTTAATTGCATACGAAATGGGATAAATTAAAATATTTGCCACTTCCGGAGGACCGCTTTTAATGAAACACATAAAATCATGATAAAAATTTGTAAAAAAATATTACGCGAAAATCTGGTAATACATATGTGCATATTTAGATATGTAAAGTGTTACATTGAGATCAAAAACAGGAAACAAAAAACACGTGGTTGCAACAAAGCCGAAAATTTTGCATAATTTAAAACCAACCTGCTGCAAAAACTCTATCGCCTTCATCCCACGCACGTTTTCTCGCGTCTTTTTACTCAAGGACAATCTGGCTCGCTTCACCACCACGGAAATTAGCCATGTCGTTATCTCCTTGTCAATCCAGAATTCGCAATCATCATCACGCCAAACGGGCACGGTCACCACCGATCTCCGCAAAATTATCCTTGCCACGCTGTCACTAATGCCAGGAAAGAGCAGGCGAACCCGTTTCAATTCCGGGAGGGTTAGATACGTCGCGATTTTTTCCATTATCTCCAAAATTATTTGAAATTATTTACAAATTTGTAATTGAGTACTAAACTATAAAATTAAACATGTGAATTAGTTTACTTACCAATTCGTTCGAAAAGATTGATTCCATGTCGTTAGGTTAATTAAATGAGTGCTTTTAAGTCAATTAAATTGTGCAGAATAGTTTTAAAAAATCTTTGAACTTAAGCTTAATTTTTTAGTAAAATTTTTAAATTTGTAAAACTGCCGGATTGGGTAGTCTTTGCTGAACGGAGAGTAAGCTGGAGACTAAAACGTTGAAATTGAAGGGCTGGGTTGTGTAGAAAAGGGTTGAGTGATAATGGTTTCATTTATTCCTATTCAGAAATACCATACTCTCCAAAGTATTTCTCAGAAATAACAAATGTTATAAATAAAAAAAGGGTAGAATAGAAGTATTTAGGTGCTTTGTTTTATATGACTGTATTCCTGCATTACACATACCATTTCGAAATTTTCTATTTATGTATATAAACAGTTTTTACGGCAACTATGTACGACCTAAGTTGAGTACAATTACTCATCGAATCCCTTCGCGGTATGTGTAATGAAGCAGTGCATATGTACCAGAGGTTGACGCCGACAAATTTTCGGCGGCGGCGGCGCCAGTTTCTGGTGATTTTTCGGCGGCGTCGGCGGCGCGGGGCGGCATCGCATTATTGAAGGTATAGGAAATCAAATTTTTTGGCGGCGGCGGCGTATGGTCGGAGGCGTCGTCGGCGTCGACCTCTGATATGTACATATGTAAATACGGATGCAGTATATATTTACTACACTCTTAAATATCAGCTAGAGTAATTTATTTCTCCCGATTAAATTTTTTACCACTTGGTACTGTCATCTCATCATTCCCAGTTTTCCCATTACATTCACCAGTGATAAATGGCTCTTCAGTACGGTAAATCTACATACATATACTTCCGAGCCACTCATTACCACGCATTGTTAATTATGTACATATGTGTACATACTTATATTATTTAGTGTGTATATACATTCTTTACATAATGTATGTACGTAAATTGCCTTCTTGTACGTCATCTACTCTAATAAACCGTTACAACGCATGTAACCAAGGGGTGAAAGGAGTGTCATACGTCAATGTGAATATCAAATTGTTCGAAAATTTGTTAAGATTGACACTTCTGACGTGTTTTCGACTTTTGTGTCTTATTTGTGTCAAATTTAACAGTTGATAACCCTTATGTGACCTTTATATGACCTCTGAGGTCAAAATGGAGGTCACCATTGAATTCGGGGTTAAATTTCAGTTGAAATTGAAATAGATATGTCCTATGACCTTTACATGACCTCTGAGGTCAAAATGGAGGTCACCATTGAATTTGACATTGAAAAATAGTTAAAAATGATGTGTCACATGTCAAAACTGACAAGTGACACTATTTCGTCACTTTTCGTCACCGTGACGATGTCATCGTCACAGGTGACGTCCAACCGCAAAATGACCTGAATTTTCGAATTCCTCGTTGAAAATTAGTTAAAAATGATGTGTCACATGCCAAAACTGACAAGTGACACTTTTTCGTCACTTTTCGTCACCGTGACGATGTCATCGTCACCGTGACGATGTCATCGTCACAGGTGACGTCCAACCGCAAAATGACCTGAATTTTCGAATTCCTCGTTGAAAATTAGTTAAAAATGATGTGTCACATGCCAAAACTGACAAGTGACACTTTTTCGTCACTTTTCGTCACTGTGACGACGTCTTCGTCACAGGTGACGATGTCACAGTGTCCATCTTCGAACTCGTCCTGTCCATTGACGTTAGGAGTTTACGTTCAAAATTTCAAGTGTCTATGTCTTTTCGTTCAAAAGTTATCGGAGCTACGGACAGACGGACGGACGGACGGACGGACGGACGGACAGACAGACGGACATAACGATCTTATAAAGGGCTTTCACCCCTTAATAAACCGTCGCAAACGCGCATACGGAAGTAGCTTCAGACGTACTTCACCCCAAACGGTCCCACCACAACTCGGGAACACTTAATTTCACTCTATTTCAATAAAACGATTAATTTTTTGTAAAAATCTCATTTTGCCCCAACCACACCCCTGGCGCCTAGGGGGTGTGGCACAACTCCGGAACACATAATTTTACTCTATTTCACCTATAGATTAAATTGCACTAAAAATCTCATTTTGGCCCAACCACACCCGCTGGCGCCGAAGGGGTGCGGCAAAATCGGGGAAACACTCAATTTCACTTAATTTCACTTAATTTCATTTAATTTCACTCAATTTCACCTAATTTTACCCATAGATTAAATTGCACTAAAAATCTCATTTTGCCCCAACCACACCCCCTGGCGCCGAGGGGGTGTGGCACAACTCCGGAACACATAATTTTACTCTATTTCACCTATAGATTAAATTGCACTAAAAATCTCATTTTGCCCCGACCACACCCCCTGTCGCCAAAGGGGGTGTGGTCCGGTTGCCCCCAAAACTTGATAGGATCCTCCCCCTGGGGTCCTATGTATGATGGCGAAAACCGATTTCGATTATCTCGATCCGTTCTCCTGATATCCTGCTGACAGACAGACGGACAGACAGACAGACAGATAGACAGACAGACAAAGTCTTCACATAAAGTAGCTGAAGCTACTTAATAAAGTGTTAGTATGATCCCTGGGTCCCTGGGTCCGTCTTCGCAATGCAAATTGCCCCATACAGTAGACAAAGAAGGAAGCGGAGCAACCACTGCATGCATGCACTGCACTGCATGAATAAATGAATACATGAACATGTACACCCCACATACATACATCACTCATCAATAGTGGTTATCATGATAAGTGATCGTGATAAACACTATTAATTAATTATTTTAGTTTGAGAAACTCTACCCACAGCGAGTGGCATGTCAATTCGAATGTATTTTTGACGCTGAATCCAACGCCGTCAATGGTTTTGACCTGCGAGGCCCCCGTGACCTCGCCGTGACCGTGGTGTCCAAATCTGGCTTATTCGTGATGTCGCATATCAATTCGAATGTATTTTTGACGCTGAATCCGAATCCGTCAATAGCTTGGCGTTAATTGTAGAAGTTAACGGGGTTTATGGAACTTAACGGGAGCGTGAAGCGTGGGAATTTAAATAGTTAGCTATGCAGTTACTCCCACGCGACGGGAATTTAAGTAATTAGCTATTCAACTACTCCCACAGGGGGGAATCAAATTTTACTGTGACCAGGTTAATTAAAATGCAGTATGACTTGGGCAAACCCTCAGTCTGATGTATGTATGTAGTATGACAAAGTCTCCACTGGGAATTATTTAAAATATAGTATGACGGATTTTTCGCTTTGGGCACACCCCCCACTGGAACTCTAGAACCCGGCCTTGGCCGGGCTATACGCTAGTACATGAATAAACCGAATATGTGTGCTTACCCTTTATATGAACAAACGTACATATAATGACTTAATTTTGATAGCCAGTTCAAATTGAGAAGCCATTATCATGTGCGCCGATGGCCACACCCCTTTGTCGTCATGAGGTCTACGATAAGGTCAGGTCATTCAGATGGGGTGCACGATGAAGTTTATGAATAATGGTGACGTTGAATTTCAGAAACTACGGTGGTAAGAATTTTTTCTATTGTATTTCTTGGGAATTGACCTTTGACCACACCCACCATTGACCCCTAATGAAGGGGTGCGGCCAGATAACCGCTGGATACGATGACCTGACTATCCGCCAAGAATCTGTACCCAGGTATTTCGAATTCCCTTGCAGAATTTTGAAATTCAATACGGCAATGTCTTTTGATTTTTTTGACCTTGTGACCTCGATAACTGGTGGGTGGGGCCAAATTTCAAAAATTTGAAAATATATATTTCGCCCAAGGGTCCAAGGTTTCCAAAACGTGCACCATTTTGAAAATCCATCAAGAAATGACCGTGCAATTAATTTTGAAACTTTACATGTTGTTAGTTATGGCAAGGTCGGCCATTTAGCCTTACAATATTATTAAGTAGCTTCAGCTACTTTATGTGAAGACTTTGTCTGTCTGTCTGTCTGTCTGTCTGTCTGTCTGTCAGCAGGATATCAGGAGAACGGATCGAGATAATCGAAATCGGTTTTCGCCATCATACATAGGACCCCAGGGGGAGGATCCTATCAACTTTTGGGGGCAACCGGACCACACCTCCTTTGGCGACAGGGGGTGTGGTCGGGGCAAAATGAGATTTTTAGTGCAATTTAATCTATAGGTGAAATAGAGTAAAATTATGTGTTCCGGAGTTGTGCCACACCCCCTCGGCGCCAGGGGGTGTGGTTGGGGCAAAATGAGATTTTTAGTGCAATTTAATCTATGGGTAAAATTAGGTGAAATTGAGTGAAATTAAATGAAATTAAGTGAAATTAAGTGAAATTAAGTGCTTCCCCGATTGTGCCACACCCCCTCGGCCCCAGGGGGTGTGGTTGGGGCAAAATGAGATTTTTAGTGCAATTTATTCTATGGGTAAAATTAAGTGAAATTGAGTGAAATTAAACGAAATTAAGTGAAATTAAGTGAAATTGAGTGTTTCCCCGATTTTGCCGCACCCCTTCGGCGCCAGCGGGTGTGGTGGGGGCAAAATGAGATTTTTAGTGCAATTTAATCTATAGGTGAAATAGAGTAAAATTATGTGTTCCGGAGTTGTGCCACACCCCCTAGGCGCCAGGGGTGTGGTTGGGGCAAAATGAGATTTTTATAAAAAATTAATCTATAGATGAAATAGAGTGAAATTAAGTGTTCCCGAGTTGTTCCACACCCCCTCGTCGCCAGGGGGTGTGGTCGGGGCAAAATGAGATTTTTACCAAAAATTAATCGTTTTATTGAAATAGAGTGAAATTAAGTGTTCCCGAGTTGTGGTGGGACCGTTTGGGGTGAAGTACGTCTGAAGCTACTTCCGTATGCGCGTTTGCGACGGTTTATTAACATTGGCCGATGGTCCGTCTTTTCTGGATGGACCATAGTAATCAGGAGATACGCATCACGTAATGTACGTAGCACGGACTTACACAGTGACATTACATTAAACTATTCATTTGTGCACATATGTTTGTACGTACAAATCAAGCCACAAATTAGTGTGAGTTTTCAAAAGCACATATAAATGTTATGTATGTGCATACATGCATGGCAAGATTTTTTTGCCAAAATGACAATGATATATTTCTTATACAAATTGAAAAATCATATAAAAGCCAATTAAGAGGACAAAATGCTACGCTAATTCTTACGCAAAAAACTACTAAATACATATGCCATAAATTGCCATATGTAAGATTCCTACATATATTTAGACTTATTACGTTCAAATCATTAAACAAACGATATTGTACTTTTAAAATTCAACCCTACAAACATAGACAAGTAGAATGTATTATTAAGTCCTGAAAGTTAAGTCCAGGCTTTTGAACATACATACATCTATACACATAAACATATGTACATGCGTATGATACTTAAGCCCACGTCCAAGGAATTATTTATTACTATGAATTCATTTCCTACTTACGCAAGTATTTTCAAGTCGATGTAGAACTTAATTACGGAAAAGTATATGATCCTCATTTCGTCAATAAAAACAGATATAACTGCATATGTACTACAAATAATAAGACTTTCTTTACTTTCTCTAAATAACTAACAAGAATACAAAATATTCTTACTAATATGACACAATACTTTTTTTTATCGTCCATCAAGATTCAAGATTTTGTATCTAAGGAAACATTCAACCAGAGTTGAGTCATTTGGATACTTTGTCCACTCCATCCGAATCTTTCGGTTCAAAAAATATCCAAACCGAACCGAATGATTCGGATCGGATGAATACTTTATCCAAAAAAAAACAGACTCAATCCTGTCATTCAACCAGTAACAATCGATATCTATTGATTGTGATGTTTTCAACTTTTAGCTATTAGGTACGCACATATGTACCCCGCTTTTTGTTATCCAAAGAAATTTTGTTATTACTTGACAATCAATTTTTCAAAACAGTTTTCCTATAACACCTGTACACTCTCAATAATTTTTTGACAAAATTATCACCGGCGGAGATACTATGCAACTCTACCGCCTGGTAACAATATAGTAACAAATTGTCTCTGAGGGTAAGAAATTGCCTCCGATATCGGTAACATTTTTATTACCTGAGCGTTGACATTGGGGGTCGAGCAGGATTTAGCCTCTGTATATATGCTACCCTTCGGTGATAAATTATTACCCGAGCGGTAGAATTGCATAGTACCTCCGCCGGTAACAATATCGTCAAAAAATTATTGAGAGTGTACACTAACTATTATTGTATTGATTGAAAAGCAATTTTGGAAAAGCTGCTCGTCGGATAAGCATTAATTACTTTTTTGAATTGTTTTTTATCAGATTCGATATTACATATGATGGTAAAAAACAACCGCAATGTCCTTATTACATATTTAGGAACATGTACACATAAAAGTATGTAACTACGCAGGTTTATGTTGTTAATATCACAAAATTTATTTCTTATTGATTACAATAATTTTCTAAACCTTGATATCCTCAGCTCGTAACGGCTTTTTAAGTACTTAATAACAACAACTTGATTTATATATTACTGGCTTCTTGATATTACTCTTGAACACAAACGTTTAGCCTTTGTGATCAACTGTATATGTAGATACGAATACATCATTCGATTTATGTATTTCCTTATAAGATTTCAAACAGCAGTCTCCTTCTATTCCAAGAATTTCAGAAATCTTATCTCAAATTTTATAAACATAAAAATTGAAATCAACAACTTTGTTTAATACACGAGTTACATGTGCCCCAAATTACTTCAACAAATAGTTATTGAATCATTTTTGTACACGTTTCTCATATTGTTTGAAATTGAAGCAATTTACGAAAAAAATTATCCACTAGGGAAATTAATCTGACGAATGGTTTGATTGCCAAATATGTACAAATGCCGTGTAAAAATTATTTTGATATTAAACTCATCACTTTGCACGAAGATGGAGTTTTGTCAATTCAAAAATAACCAGACCACGTCATTTTTCTCTTAATCTCTTCGCAGGTATTGAATGTCGCAAATTTATCAACTTTCGAACAAGTGATGAATACCCTCAACGTATTTTCGTATCGAATAAATAACCTTAAAATTCTGACAAGACCCGAAATATGTCAGAAATTTCGCGCTTTCCAAAAACTACTTTCATCACATGGTCAGCAATTGACGCGCGCCATCATAAATTATAACTCCGGTATTAAAATAGTTACCCGCGTGTCGAAAGTATTTTTCTTCCTGTCACCTTACCCCGTGCATCTGGCTGATGGAAAATTTCGCCTAACGACATCTTTATGGGGGTTTTCGCGCTCAATTTTTGCCTGGTCAAACGTTCTCGTTCACTTGATTTTAATACTTAACTTGTCCTGGAAGTCTTTCCGTGGTCAAGTTTTCTCGGAAATTTGGGAAGTTGTAGTAATATGTTACCTCCTGACTGTCTACATTTTCCTGTCTTGCGGTTACCTATGTGCCATTTGGTTAAAGAGGGAGAGCGTCTTTTTGTTCAATTCTGTGGTTGAGTTGGAACAACAAGTTATCCTAGCAGGTAAACAATTTCATAGATTCTGATTTATTTAGATCGAAATTTTAATGTTAGGAGTATCTTATTTAATTAACGTATGGCATTGGTAAAAATCGTTATGTAGGTGGGAATAACATGTATACAAGTAATTAATCTTCTCTAGGGGCAGGATCAAATGTGTTGCCCAATTTCAACACTAATTCAAATTTACTCACAATGCGATGGTGTGCAGTGTAACCCTGCGGTTTGGTTGAAATTTCGAAATTATGTGGTCCATCAATGTCAGTACAACCAACATTTCCTCCGGCAGTTTGTGCGATGGTCAGAATTTGGCAAAACTTTTATGGTCAAAGTTGAAAAAATGGGCGATTTTTACCATGTCCAATCTCTTCAAAGGGAAAAATCGCCCATTTTTTCAACTTTGACCTCAAATATTTTGACAAATTCCATCCATCGCACAAACTTCTTCAAGAAACGTTGGCTGTATAGGCCTGGACCACATAGGTAATTTTAAAATTTCAACAAAATTGGAAGTTTACACTTCACACTATCGCATTGTAAGAGAAGTTTATAAGAGTGTGCAAATGTTTCAGGTGAGAGTGGAACCTCTTGGAATCACCGCATCTTTATTACTGCCGGTATAAGTGGTCAAATCTCCATCGTCCTCTTACCATTTTCAATATTTGTCCTGGCATTAATCAAACCTTGCATGCCTCCCGCGATCACGGCAAGGATGTACATTCATGAATGCTCCTCTTGGTCTGGAGATGGCAATAATACCGATATCTCAATTTTCATCAGGTTGCTAAGCACTGTGCAGGTCACGTACACCTGGTCGATGATGTGCAGTGCTGTTGTAATGGTTATCTTGATGGCGTGGTTCTATCCAATGGAAGTGATAAGGAAACAACTTTGTTCCTTGATAAGGTACAATTAAACTTAAACTTTTATGCACTTATCTAAAAATGTTGGTACATTGGTGATACGACAAATATGTGTTGCATATTTCTCTTTTGCATATCTATCTGCGGCTTACGTATGCATCACGTTGAATATTTGTCGGGTTGCATAAATGTCGTTTGCATACATAAATATGGGTTACATATTTGTCTTTACATATTTGTCACCTCATCAGTACATATATCAGTGTTGGATATAATTTACCACCCATTCATTTGATCTCACGATGAGATAATAATTTGAAAATTGACGGTGATATTACCAAGATAATAAATGGGAAATATATTTCCTAAATATTTCAGATGTTTGACTTTGGAAAACCACCGGGCCACCATCTCAACCTACATACGAGTGCAAATCCTGACCAACACCTTTAACCAGATTTGGCGAAATTTGCCAATGATGGCCAGCATTAGTGTAGTAATCATTGTAGAAATCATGACCCTTCATTCCTTAATCTCGTCCATGGAACGACTTCCCACGCCCATCGCTACTTTACTATTTGTCGTGGCGATCAACCTTGCTGGGGTGATTCATGCCGTCTTTAAAGCCAGTTCGTACCCTTTCACGAAGTCTTGCGAATTGATCGTGTCCCTCAAGAAATGTGGTGGGAGATCTAAATTTGTAAGGAAATATGTAGCGGCTTGTCGACCAACAAAAATTTTTGTTAGTCACAGTAATTTCTTCGACAGTACGACATCGCTACATATCTGGCAGTTTTGTCTGAATCAGTTAATTAGCTTGTTACTTATGTATGCATAGATAGATTGAGTTTACATACATACATAAATATGAGCACGCAATAAAGAATTATTACGTGTAGATAAGTTGGGGTCAGTCAATGTGCCATGTATTATTTACATAATTGTGAAAACAACGAAGATTTCTGGGAAATACGACTAAACATGCCTTCCACCAACTCTAGAAATTTCAACATTCGGTATCTCTTGAAAATGTGCATGTACATATTATGATAATAAATGAGCATGTATAATTTTTCCACAAGTTATTATTTACCAACTTGAAAAGCGAAATTTCCGCATACTTAATAATATTACAGGAATTGCATAAAAATTTTACCCAATTCTATTTTTCCTGAAAAAAATTGGAAACCTTCAGAAAAACGAGATGTAAACTCATCATTATGAGATAGATTATAGATATTTATTTGCTATGAACTTAATGTATGCAGATTAATTCCTGATGCCTTGCAATTATGCACATGCAAATTGGAACATATTGGTTAGTACATACATATGTACGTGGATGTGAGGTATTCCAATAACTAAATTAATTACAGATAAATAATAAATTCAGAAAATTCATTTACTAACAATTCGTTCTCCTTATATACTGGACAAGTAATTGTACTATTTGGTCTGCTTTACTTCATACAAATATCTGTAATCTAATCAATTGGATTGCATGTCAAATTGACCCAGTCACATTGACCCACGACACATTGACCCGCTCATATTGACCCAGCGACAGATTGACCCAATACCATATTGACCCAGCGACAGATTGACCCGGCACCATATTGACCCAACGACAAATTGACCCAGCACCATATTGACCCACGTCATATTGACCCCATGCTATACCTGGACATACTGTATTTTTCATACAAAAAAACTTAATTTTACTTCATATTTCATTTCTGGTCAAATATTCCAATCAAAAATTGAATTGTTCTAATAATTATTGGTCGTCTTTTTCTTATGTGAGGCTAATTTAAAGTATTGATGAAAGCCACAACCCTCCGATACAATTTCAAAAACATAAAATATATTCTGTAATTTCTTTAATACGTTATAATTTATAACTTATAAACGACAAGAAACCGGGTGCCGTCGTCAAAAATCGGGCAAAGAGACATAAAAGAGAAAAAGGCATCAAAAAGCCAAAACGGCACGCAAAAAGATAATAGGGCATTGAAAAAGGCATGAAGCAATAGCAAAAAGGCTGCCTTCACATTGCTTGGACGACTACACTGTGCTACACAGTGCATCTTCAAAATCTGAACAAAATAAAATTTTTGTCAACCGTTTGATGATATTTTCTTAATATTTGCCCCCATTGAGTGGGTGTGGTGGGCGCAAATGTGGTCATACCATCAAAACACTTAGGGGCTTATGTTCATTGCATGTGCACTCTCTCTTCTTAAATTAAGAATCTTAATACAAATACCTATTACAATAGGTATTATTACCGTACTAGTATACTAGTACCGTTGGTTAAATGATTTCGTTACTAATAGATTAAGGAATTTTACAAAAGGAGGACTAATAATTATTAGAACAATTCAATTTTTGATTGGAATATTTGACCAGAAATGAAATATGAAATAAAGTTAAGTTTTTTTGTATGAAAAATACAGTATGTCCAGGTATAGCATGGGGTCAATATGACGTGGGTCAATATTGTGCCGGGTCAATCTGTCGCTGGGTCAATATGGTGCTGGGTCAATCTGTCGCTGGGTCAATCTGTCGCTGGGTCAATATGGTGCCGGGTCAATCTGTCGCTGGGTCAATATGGTGCTGGGTCAATCTGTCGCTGGGTCAATCTGTCGCTGGGTCAATATGGTGCCGGGTCAATCTGTCGCTGGGTCAATATGGTATCGGGTCAATATGAGCGGGTCAATGTGTCGTGGGTCAATGTGACTGGGTCAATTTGACGCCTCACCAATCAATTGTGTCTATAAAATGTGGTATTCATACATACATCTCACGAAGCATACTTTGCATATGTATCTTCCCGCCTACACTTGCTTTCAGCAATCAAACTTTATTAATCGATTTATAAATAATTAATTTCTCATTTCAAATTTGTTGCATTACTTATTAATGGATTAAATCCCAAATTTTTCCTTATTGTTAGTACATAATATGCGCGAACAATATGTCACCAGCCCAGTTTTATTGATTTCAAATTTCCCAGACCAAATAATACACTAATAATTACTGCGTTGCATATTCATTTTCTTGTTAAGGCATTTACAAAGGACTTTCCCCTTCATCAAGGCGTTGTAAGGATCGCTATGTCACGATCATTCCAGACAGAAATCTTCGGTGTTTTTGAAGCCTACATGGATATTATAGAATCCAGCAGGTTATTTGGAAAATGCCCCCTGACCATTGACAGAGACGGGTCATTCCTCCAAGTCGACGTACGTTTAGGCACTTTTCGAGCTTTCTGGTGCCGAATTGTGTTCACAATAATTTTTAGCTCGATTCCTGGAGGCATAATCATTGCAAGCCACTTGATCAACGTTACGAACGTTCTGCCGAAACCCGAAATCAATGTGCCGATAATAACTGGCTGGTCTTATACGATCGTGTTCTGTTTCGGTTGCACCATTATATCTCTATTTGTACCAGTTATCGCAAACTGGAGACTTGGTGTCATCCTTCAAGAACACCTGTATAAATTACTTGTCCGGTTAGACTACTGTAAGTTTGTTCATCTGTCAGCCTAATTAATAAACAATGTTTGACATTTAATTTGTATGTACCAACTAGCCTGCCCGCGCAATATGAATGGAATCAAAACAAGCCATATGATTCGGAGAATTGCGGTCGTCGTATGTAAATCCTACACCATGTCGTCAATAGCTGCCGCCATCATTGAAGTCGTCATGGGATGGGATCCACTTTACTACGTCCTTGTCCTGAACTCAAGGAACTTGGGTTCGAATCGCTTTCTCCAACTGGCCTTATTACTTATCCGTTTTTCGTCTCTTCTAATCCTTTTCTTGGAAGGGTCTCGGGTCATTGTGATTCTAGTTCTGGTGGTTCTCTTCATGGCGAACATATTCTACAGAGCGCAAACCATGTGGAAACAACTTGTAAAAATTCATATGGGCCAGGGATTGGTAAGATATCGTGAATTGATATTGATATTTACAATGATACGTCGACCCCTAAATATCATGACGACGTTGAGCATTTTCATCGGATTCTCGATTCAGGTTGGTCTGTTTACGTAGTTTACGACCTGAGCAGTTTTAATACGTGCATCAACAAATACAGGAAATATTGAAATTAGGTGGGGAAAATGGAAAATTTAACGTGGCGCCAAATTAAAAAAAAAACTTTACCAGATCTTCGTTATTCTACATATGGCTTTTAACTTTTTACATTTTCGGCACCGAAGTTCTACTTAAAACGTCCAAATTGCTTATACCAATTATCTTACTGCTTACCCTTAGGTTGCAAGTAACTACGCAACATTGATGCTATTTGACAAAGTTCCTGCCCTGTACTACTGGGTGCTTCCATACCTTGCGGTGATCTGCGCAATCGTGATGGCGGGGCTGATTTACATCATGGCAACGGCTCACGAGGAAGGTACTGCTGGACTGACGAGCATGAAAAATCGCTGTGCATCAAGAAAAGCGCTCTTTGTCAAAGAGGTGTCGGCTGTAAGGGTATTTTCGTTCCAAACAATTGGTGGAGCCACGCCGGCCGCAATTTCAAACGAGTTCAAAACCTCGTACTTCTACAACGTGCTGGACTACACGATTTACTTTGTATTAGGGTTCCCCATTTAGTCAGATCGGTAAGAAACTTTCGGAAAAAGCTCCTTCATATATTCAACGGAAAACTATAAGGCGTAATTTACTAAATTCAATATCATATTTTAGTACCGTCTGCAACAATGAGAACGCTATGCATACATACATACATGCAAAGGCAATTAATGAATGGGGCGAAAGCACTCATCTAGGTACTTCTTGTTTCGTAAAGGAATAAAAAATACTTTCATACTTTAATGATTAATAATTAAGTATCTCAAATTAATTTAGGTAGTACCTATATGCACCTCATTTGTAAAATTAACCCACTTCATATGGAGTAATCCACTTTGTCATTTGTGCTAAACATTACAGAGTAAGAATTATAGGACTCGACAAAGACATCCAACGAGTATTTCAAAAGTGAAATTAAACTATTTTATTATGTTCACCTTATAAAAAGAAAAAAATTGCAAAATATTTTAGGCGCCAAAATTTTCCCTGTGGAGTTATGAGACTTTTGGGATTTTAAAGTGATGGCATAGGGAACAACTTATTTCAGGAACGGGTTGATAGAATTGCACAAAATTTTTATCCTACACTCTTTGGATCAGTACCTAGATGCGTTCTTCGAATTGAGTCGAAATTCCAACTTTAAAGTCCAAAATTTTAATTTCGAAAAATTGGTTTTTAGTTGTGACGCAAGAAGTATGGCGAAATGTTCGTCGATTGGATTTACCCCAATTTTTGATATGTTGCAGATCTTTGGTAGTAGATTAATAGTTAAATTACCCTAAAAGTCGAAATCGACATGCGTGACCTTTTTCCGGGGGTCGAAAGGTCGCGATGTCAAAGGTCACCGACCTCAATAAATGGGGTATCGTTCGAAAGGTCTTGACGAGAGGATTCCGAAAATATATACTTTCTAGGGTGTGGGACCACTCCATGCAAATATAGAGCCAGGAGAATATTTTTGAGTTTTTCCCATTTGTGCTTCCGTGTTAGCTCCCAATCCACTGCTATGTTAAATTCTGGACATCTGCAGATTTTCGTTCTTTGCCCTCTAGACTTGCAGAGGGTTGTCCCAGACCACACAAAGTATATATTTTCGGAATCCTCTCGTCAAGACCTTTCCAACGATACCCCATTTATTGAGGTCGGTGACCTTTGACATCGCGACCTTTCGACCCCCGGAAAAAGGTCACGCATGTCGATTTCGACTTTTAGGGTAATTTAACTATTAATCTACTACCAAAGATCTGCAACATATCAAAAATTGGGGTAAATCCAATCGACGAACATTTCGCCATACTTCTTGCGTCACAACTAAAAACCAATTTTTCGAAATTAAAATTTTGGACTTTAAAGTTGGAATTTCGACTCAATTCGAAGAACGCATCTAGGTACTGATCCAAAGAGTGTAGGATAAAAATTTTGTGCAATTCTATCAACCCGTTCCTGAAATAAGTTGTTCCCTATGCCATCACTTTAAAATCCCAAAAGTCTCATAACTCCACAGGGAAAATTTTGGCGCCTAAAATATTTTGCAATTTTTTTCTTTTTATAAGGTGAACATAATAAAATAGTTTAATTTCACTTTTGAAATACTCGTTGGATGTCTTTGTCGAGTCCTATAATTCTTACTCTACACTTTAAAAATGCATGACTTTTAGTTAAGGGACTTAACAATTTTAAACCTACCACAGATAAAGATATTTGTTAAATACATTAAATTTAAATCGAATTAAATCAGTTTCAAGGAATTAATCACGATTTATTTTTCCGTATGGTTTGATTGTTGCAGGTTAATTTTATGAGAATTGTAATATAGCCTTATTTAAAAACCGTGTAAAAATACTTTCATATGTACATACACACCGAATTAGTGAAATATCTTACAAAAATATGTCTTAGCACTTGAATTTAATTACCCAAATATAATAAATATCAACATAATTCTTTATTTTTTCACTACAATCTAATTAAATTCCATTGAAATAACGCAGCAAAAAATATATTTCTCTATCACATATCCCTTATTTTTCTTTGTGTAATTCCTTCCCAAATTCACAATTGCTTTCCACCATGGTATCATAACACTCATACGTTTGTAAAACTCTCCCTCTACAATTATCTAGTCTATGATTAATCCCACTAATCTGTGTCAAAAACTCGCCTGCATCCACATTTCTCAGCGTGTTTCCTACTCCATCTAAATCTACTGGCCCACACTTACTATTACTTACTGTATTATACTCCGATCTACTATCTAGAATCAGTCCTTTAAAATCATTCTGTTTATTGCATCTTAATTCCGGACAAATAGTAAAATTGTCAATTATACATTTTTTCCCGGACGCAATGTGCATCCCAGTTACTGAAAGTGGGCTAATCTTCTCTTCACAGTTATTATTTGACAAGCTAACATTCCTAATTTCATGCCCATCCCCCTGAACTTCCACCCCAAATTGGACCCCTTCTAGCAGAACATCGCTTAACTTGACATGATTAACCTTACCCCCAAACCATATCCCATGTATGGTGTTTTTTACCACGATGTTCTCTAAAGTGGGGCGCGATCCTGCAATAATTACTGCAGATCGGGCACAATTGGTTACAGTAATGTTTGTCGCGGTTGAATATACTCCACCGAATCGGAGCCCAGTTGTGCCACCGGATATCGCAATATTTTCTAAGGTGCATGTGCTGTCCGGAATGGAAAGGACGAACCCTGTTTTATCAAAGGTGGAGGGGGCTAGTTGAAAATTGAGGTTTTTTAATTCGCAATAATTTCCTGATATGATAAATAAATCGCTGAAACTTTCCAGTTCGGGTGGCATTCGAATGGTGACTAAATTTTTAGAAGGGAGATTTTCATCCGTTTCGCCTTGAATGATAACTCTGTGCTGAGAGAGGACAAATGGGCCTAAGTATTCTCCAGCAGTGAGAAAAATTGTGACATCTTGACAACAAGTTGCTAAAATTGGGTCCGCGGACCAGACATGGCAATCTTTACATGGCAATCATTACATTGTAATTTTTACATGGCGGTGACTTACATTGTTCATCCTTACATAGTTTTATCACTACATAGCACGATCACTACATGGCATATCCTTACATAACATTATCCTTGCATAGCATTATCCTTACATTGCATGAAGCTACATATCATCTCCGTTACACATACACAAGTTTGAACTGTGTTATGTTATGACAAACTCATTCCATGAACCAGGGTGTTAATATTATTTGGTGTCAAATATAATATATAAAAATATTAACAATTATATTAAAACTTAATAGGACAGCTTTTACTTAGCCCGAGCCAGGATTGATTAGTAAACCCACGTTTGTCAATAGTTTTCTGAAAAATTGTGTGCTACTACTTTGCACTAATTATTACATTAACTAACATCAATTCTTCGTATTGCTTGGCTCCAAATTCTAAAAATATTTGTTACCCATTGCCCTTCAATACTTCCCGTGACTAGTGGAGGTCGACCATACAAAAATTTCGAAATTCAGCCCTCCTAAATGCTAATCATAAGTTATTTTCCGAGTCCATACTAAATTTCAGCGCTGATTATATCACCTTTTGGAAATCGATATCGGCCACCCCCTTGTGCCACTCTGGTTAATTTTTGTTTATATTTTACTTCATGTTATTTCATGAGAAAGCAAAGGCATCACTATTCCAAATTTCAGCTTTCCAAGTTAATTTTTTAAAATCGGTGGGGGTCACCCCATAAAATTTTCACACGAATGAAAATGTTTCTAATGTCAACTCATAATCTTCCATTAAGTGCCATTAAAAAGCCAATTTTGTGGTTATTATTTGTTCGATTGATGTTTTATTTGGTTTTATGTATATGTACGTTCACAAGTTTTGCTGGCTGATTTGAAAGGAATATGCTATGAAATGATAAAACAATGTAAGGATAATGCTATGTAATGATGTGCGATGTAATAATAAAGCCATGTAGAAATAATGCTATGTAATGATAATGTGTTATAACGATTGCAATGTAAAAATTGCAATGTAATGATTGCCATGAAACGATTGCCATGTATGGTCCGCAAATCCTAAAATTGTGGTAAATTCTTCGGAATTTGTCACCTGGATGGTGGACTCTTCTCGGCCAGAAATGAGGGTAACTTCTGACATGGATTTTAGTCTGTTGGCCGGATTTAATTGTGTCATTTAAATTATAAGCGGCCTTAAGTTTGATACAATGGGATAAAACATATCTTGAAAAAGTAAAAAACTCTAAGGTGAAGAAGTGCACTTAAAAGTACTAAACAAGCTCCCTCCGCTATCCAGATAATTTTACTTCGTCTGGGCTCTCCATTCTATGCAAAAAATATCTGTTGTAATAAAAATAGGTTGCAAATAAGTCGCTCAAAGAGTCACCTAACAAATCTAATAACAATGGTTGTCTTGCAATTGTATACAATAGGTTTAAAATATACCGGTTTATCAGTTCATACATTCTGACTTACATGTTCAACTCATGTCATGTTGACGTCGTTATGTAAATAATTAATAAATATTTTGGGACGAATTAACCATTACTCGTATGAATTGCCACCAAATGTGGATATTAACTAATTCAAAAGTTAGCTTTGGACCAAGAAATGAATTCTAACTTATTTTTCTTACGTGACGCCAAAACTGTCTCTGTCGATATTTTTTGCATCCAATATTACTAACATACATATAATTTCATTTTTAATATTGGCAGATATTTTTTGCATAGAATGGGCAGCCCAGGCGAAGTAAAATTATCTGGATAGCGGAGGGAGCTTGTTTAGTACTTTTAACTGCACTTCTTCACCTTAGAATTTTTTACTTTTTCAAGATATGTTTTATTTAATTCTTTTTTAAGTTTGAATTTTAAAAGCAAATATAGAACATAATCATTATTGCATGTTATTTACAAAGCAACATTTACACCGTTAGGCTTGCGGAACCAATTTAATTCGTTCAAATTTACAGCAAAGGTTTTAAAAGTGTCGATATGCCTAACCCACTTAAATTTGCGCTTTGGCTAATGTGTAAACTTAAAGCTATATATGACACCATTGGGGACAATTAGCGACTTCAAAGGGTCCCTTCACATAAATATTTTCCCACTTCCCGTTTATATTCTTCCCTTAGGTTGTAGGTGCGAGTAGAAATCGCTGTACCAAATTACAACTCGATTTGATGATTTTGAGAAATCAGTATGGGTGACCCCATAGGGTCCCTCCAGATTAAAATTTTTCCTATCTGAATTCATATTCTTCCATTAGAAGCCACTAACAATCTGTATGCCAAATTTCAGCTTTCTATTACAATTTTGAAATCTGGTGAATAGCACCCCACCCACTTACGAGGGAACCTCTTATAGTGCCCGGAGCTCCCAGCATAACCACTATGTACATTCGACGTAGATTTTAATACTAGTCGGATGATGTGACAAAATTTCCGTGTCAAAATGACATTTCGTCAAGTGGTGACGACTTTAGTGACGCGCCGAACGGTCACTTTCGTCCATGCTTTCAAAAGAGGAACGCTTTTCACCACTCGCTCCTCACTCATCTCACTTAAATCTCAACCGATCTACTCATTGAGTAAACTCGCATCCAATTTAACTGTGTTGACAATATAATCCTTGTTTACTATTTGTAGTCTTTTAATATTATTTTTTACCTTGAAATATTCGGAGTTTAAAAATTATAGAATGTCTATAATTGTATCAATTTGTGAGGCTGTTCTTAAAATCGCAAAGGACAGGTATTCAGGGGATTCCAACGCTTCATCAATTCCAGTTAATAAAGTTGAAATTGTCGACCGAGTTTTGCGGAAGATTTTGTCAATAATTCAAATACAGTTAAATTAGATGGGGAGTTTACTCAATGAGTAGATCGGTTGAGATTTTAGTGAGATGAGTGAGAAGCGAGTGGTGAAAAGCGTTCCTCTTTTGAAAGCATGGACGAAAGTGACCGTTCGGCGCGTCACTAAAGTCGTCACCACTTGACGAAATGTCATTTTGACACGGAAATTTTGTCACATCATCGGACTAGTATTAAAATCTGCGTCGAATGTACATAGTGGTTATGCTGGGAGCTCCGGGCACTATAAGAGGTTCCCTCGTTAGCTGACCCCCACGGGTAAATCATTTGACCGACTTCGCCCACCTTCGAACTTGTTTCCTAACTTTGTCCAATATGAATATGGCAAAATTGCAAGGCTATCGTATTCACATGACGGTCCCATAAGCCCGGGCACGGGCTAAAAGTATAAATTACTCCATGGCGAGGGTGTAACTATATAGTTACTATATGGCAACCACTCGGAAATTTCCGTTATAAGGAAAAGTCGCTGGTTTCTCAACCAATTGACCCAATTCCTGTTTCCCCTTATAGGAAAGTGGGGGCGATCTTTCATAAATTTAGATACCCAGCTATGTAGGTAGTCTCCTTCATACTTAAATTGCGAAACGCAACCATTCACCACCATCAAAACTTTTTTCTGGGAGGTCATATCGAAAAATCCCTTTCAATAGCACTAGATTAGGTCCGTAATTGATTTTTTGCTCTCTTTATTTTTTTCTCTAAAACGCACCCCCTTGGCTGTAGGCAGCGGTCAAGGTTTTCGAAGGGGGGGGGGGTGAATGCATACTAAGGTGTAAATGTAACCATAGTTTTTTACCTCACCTTAGAATGATCTGGTATTAAGTGAGGTGAACCTGTGTCTCGTAATTTTGCAAACATTTCATCCCGGTTGGGTGATAAATCTTGAAATATTTCCCATAAAATTAAACCTGGGAATAAATTATAACCAATTAATTTCATGTGTTAATTACGGATTAAATAGTCATGGAAGCAGTGACCTCGGAAGCGTAGAAACACTGGGACAACTTCTCCCCCACTGTTATTTGATCTCTCGATCATCTGCCCGTGTTATGTAAACCTTCCACCCTGCTTCGCTATTCTACTAGATTTATATCCCGAGATCCCCCACGGCATCCGAGGCCACTGCATGCAAACAAGCGGAAAGACTCACCTAAACTGTATATGTCTACTTGCTTCCCATAAACGCCACAATTCACTTCCCGCGCCCTATAGGCAAGGGTTCCCCGTTTAAGGGTAAGATCGAAATTGTCCTTATCATTTTTATCACACCCAACTGATGGCAAATTGTCGATCTCCAATCCAATCAATTGTTTTGATAATCCGAAATCTCCAATTTTGATGGGTAATACATAAGAACGGCTACCTTTTGGTAGCGCGAAGAATATATTTCCTGGTTTGAAGTCGCGGTGGAGGATGTTCTGATTATGAAGGTAACGCATCCCTTCAATTAAACCTTGCCCAATTTGTACCTGAAACAGGTGTAAATTTTTTCTGGAACCCTGTATTTGTCCTGATTTGTTGGAATCGTTGAGAAACATAGTCAATGTTGGACCGCAAAGTTCCATCTCGATAATTGTTTGAATGGTAAATGTCTCTAAGGATTAATTAAATTAATTGTTCACTATTTACATATAAACATAATTAGAACAATTATACACTCTTAGAAATCTAGTATTACAATAATACCAAGCGATGTTCATATGAGCCAACCAAAGTGGTGTTGATTGATAAGTAATACCGTGAAGTAATTGCTTCGTATGAAAGTTATAAAGGCCTCAAATTTCTACTGACCGGTATAATTTTAATACCAAGCAGTAGCAACTTTAATATCGAGAAATCAATACATACATACCTGATTAAATATACCAGATTTCAGTGAATACTGCCTGTTTACTTTTTACGTTTATAAATTATGCCGTAGTATTTAATAGTTTGATTTTAGTAATCCACGACTATGAGTTATTTAATTTGATCAATTGAATTCGTTCGTATTGACCTAATTAGTTGAGATGGAATTGTGAATAATAATGCTCTTATTCTACGTTTATAAATTTGATAATTATGTCTGATGGTTATCTATTTGATTTTAGTGCTTGAATCCTGCAAACAGTGACTTTAATTTTTAATTGAGTTTTTCGTACCCTATCACTGTGTTTTAATCAAGTTGTCTTATTCTTGTTATAATGCAAATGTTTAAGAATCTGTATTTTAACATACACAAAGCTTATTTAGTAGAATGTTATTAAGCGAGAACCCCCAGGATAATTTTGCAAGGAAATAATTGTCATTGTAGTATTATTGATTTATTATTTAATTCTTTACGATGTAATCTAACCTGTAATTCTATGGGCCATGAGCCTTGTAAGAATTGTCATGAATAAATTATTATTATTATTATATACCAGATTTCTAACAGTGTACAAATAAAATAATGCACTCTCACGTGATTGAAAAAATTGACGAAATTGATACAATTTGACCAAATTTGTATGAAAACATTCCTCCACATTGGTAAATTCCAATTTTGGTTCAACCGCACCGTCACCGGAGTCACATGATGATTCAATTACACTCGTAGTTAGCAACTTAACGGCGGAATGTCGCTTTGTATTTTTATCAAAAGCAGTCCGCACAACGCCGTAGGACCCTTTTCCAAGTGGTGGTCCGAAAAAGGTTAAATGCTTCAGCCAAACGTATCCTACAGGGTCTTCCATTAAATTTGCAAGTCTTGCCACCATCTCGACATTGTTTTGTCCTGTTTCCAATTTATACTCTTTTTCTTCTTTAAAGAAATTTCAGTTATCTACAATCGAGGCCTCCCAGCATATGCTCTCAAATTTTTATCAAATCAATGTCAATCGATGGCCAAATTAATTAATTTTAATTCTACACAAAAATTCGTCCATGGGGCACGTTTCACCCTAGGCATGGATATTTGCATCTCATGAGAAGAAAACTCAAAAAAATAAATGCAAAAAATAAACGCAAATAAATCGTACCTGTCGTAATTTTCATATTAATTAAATTTCGATTGACACCAATTTCACCAAAATAAAGAGCATGCACTGGCAGACCTCGATTGCTGGTTTGAATTTCTTGTCCAGATTTTATTTGCAACTTTGCATCCTCAATTTTGGTTATGTCTTGAATTTCACTTCCTCCCAAAATCGGAGTCATCCCGACAATTAATTCTTTCATATTTCCAATTAGAGCATGATCTTCAACACGGAAAAAATTAGGGGAGCCATTTACAGAGTAATTCTTGATGGGACTATCTAATAACTGAGTAATTTGCATAATTGTAATTCCCGCCGCAAATATGTCTCCCTCCATTGTTCCTTCTTTCCAGGATAGTTCATTCCCTCGCAACACGTTTTGTCTGCGCCCAGAAAAAAATAATTTTACCAGAAAGTTTCACACTTTCTGAGGAGAACACCATATTTTGCGGAGAAATGGATCCATGCACGTATTTTAGATTGTAATGCAAATAAGTCAAACCATCCAGTAGCCCTTGGACAATGCCAACTTGAAGTTTTAAAAGTTCCATTAAACGGAGCGGATTTTGTGCCAATTGTAATTTTGAGAGGGGCGAATTCCGTCCAATCCAGGTGTCCACTCGGTCACCAAATTGTTCACTTTCTAATAAAATACATGGGAAAAAGGTGACATCTTTAGGAAGAAATGAGTCCAGAAAGGTGGCTTCCCTTGGGTCTGATAAGGTTGTTTTCGGTAATTTGGTACGAATTTCCTTAATTTGGCGAAGCGATAAAACTGTTTCACTAAAGTGCAAAATTTTTAAAATGTTGCCTAAAGTGATTCATTTTAAAGTGATTCACTTTATTTTCGTGGAAGAATTTGTAATAATTTGTAAACTCGCAGATATAACTGTAATACACGGTTTCTCGAGGTTTAATAATTTGCACGATAAATGGTGACGGAATTTGTACTTGGTCCGAAGTTACTGCTAAGGTTTCAGGATGATTTTTTGAAGAAATATTCGATCCGGGTTCGACGAAAATAAGCTTGTCCCCATAAATATCCCCGTCAAGGTAAGATTCATATTTTAGCGAGGCTAAATTAATTGGAGGAGTACGGAAAAATTGTGATTTCGGCATGATTGCTCCACAGCTGACGATGAAGGACTATTTAGCAATGGATCTGCATTTTATGAGGACGAGTTACGTAATAAATGAATGAATGGTGTATTGATAATCAACCGAATGCATATGTAAATAGCTTCACACATGCATACATACATACGAACGCTGTATGCAAACTGGACAGAAATCTGGCAAAATGTATTCAATAACGCAGATGATAATTTCTCCGTATTAAAGTTGCGAGTTGCTACCGAATGGTATTAAACTTATCCTGTTCCTTAAAAATTTGCTTCCGATATAGCAAAACTTGAATAACGTACTTCAAGGTGTAACTTTTCAAAAACCAATTTCATATAATAGTCACCCTTGAATACTACTTGGGATTATTTTAATATTTTCAAACATGAATTTATGACTTGCTTAAATACTTACTTACGTCTTATTTAACATTAAATTAAGATTATTTTTATACTAATTACACACCTAATTTACTAATCGTATTTTATTTAGTACTTGATTTACATACATACGTAGACATACATAAACATAGGTTTGCATAGAATAAATATGTACACATCTAATTTTTTAATTATCAATAAAATTGTGTAAAAAATGCATCATAAAAATACTTTTATCCCAATTTTGACAATAATATGACCCACAGTCTTACTTATGCTCTTCATGGTCAAAATTACAATTGTCTTCCACAGTAGTATAATAGCACTCAAACGTTCGTAAAACTTTTCCCTTACAATTATCTAATCTATGACTTGATCCAGTTATCTGCAGAAATTCCTGTACATCCACATTTATCAGGGTATGTCCCACCCCATCCAATTCAATTGGACCACACCTACTATTACTCACCACAATAGAGTCAGACCTACTTCCAAACAACAGCCCTTGAAAATCACTTCCATTCCGTTTTAATTCCGGACAAATAGTAAAATTGTCAATAATACAATGTTTCCCGGAAAGTGTATACATCCCCATTTTTGAAATACTCTCTTCACAATTTTCCAACGTCACATTCCTAATTTCATGCCCCTCCCCCCAAACCTCCACCCCAATTTGGACACCTTTTAGCTGTACATCGCTTAATTTGACGTGCTTAACAGTGTCGTTAAAGCTTATCCCGGATGCAGTATTTGTCACCACGATATTCTCCAAAGTTTGGTGCCATCCTGCAACAATTATTGCACATTGGGCACAATCGGTTACCGTTATGTTTGTCGCGGTTGAACATATTCCACCGAATCGGAGCCCAGTTGTGCCACCGGAAATCGTAATATTTTCTAAGGTGCATGTGCCGTCCGGAATGGAAAGGACGAACCCTGTCTTATCATAGGTGGAGCGAGCTCGTTGAAAAGAGAGATTTTTCAATTCGCAATAATCTGCTTGTAGGGTGAATAGATCGCTGAAACTTTCCAGTTCGGGTGGCATTCGAATGATGACTAGGTTATTGAAATTTTCATCAGTTTCGCCTTGGATGATAACTCTTTCTTGAGAGAGAAGGAATGGGCCAAGGTATTCTCCAGCGGTGAGAAAGATTGTGACTTCTTGACAACAAGTTGCTAAAATGGTGGTAAATTCGTCGGAAGTTGTCACGTGGATGGTGGATTCTTCTCGGCCGGAAATAAGAGTTACGTCTGACATGGATTTTAGTCTGTTGGCCGGATTTAATTGCGTCATTGAAATGATGAGCGGCTTTAAGTTTGAGATGATGGGGTGCTCCCTTATTAAGTGGGATGGATCTGTGTCCTGTAATTTTGCAAACATTTCATTCCGGTTGGGTGTTAAGTCTTGAAATATTTCCCAAAAAGTCAAACCTAGAATTAAATGGTTATGCTTTAATTATGACATCATTTACATAATGGAGGCTACCCAGCAGATGCTCTCCGATTTTGAACAAAATAGTTTAAACGGATGTGAAATTAGTTAGAATGGAGTTTGGAAAGGAGACTAATGAGCATTTGCGGCACAGAGATTTGCATTCGAAGTGAAGAAAATGTGGAATAAATTTGGAAATTTCACAATTTTATAACGTATTTGCTCCTATTTGTATACAAATATCTCCGCCATTGACAGATAGTGCTTTTGCAAGGGTTATCCTCAATTTATAAATCAAATTTGTAATCTACATACATATTTTGAGCTCTGGGACTTTTTAAAGAAAAATGGAAGGGCTATAATTAAAATTGTTTAAAATTATAACCTCAAAGCAACTAAAATGTATTTTAATTATATTGGGCATTATGCAATTAAAAGCTTGTAAGATCAAGTATTTCCTACTAGATAGGGTTTGATCTTATCTTATCTTAAAATGTAATGGACTGATTAATGGAATGAATAAATCCTTATTATTATTATTATTATTCTGACTAATTCATTTAAAACCGGAGAGCACACAGATCTGTATTGTTGTTAGTTATGCAAATAATTGGTAAAGTTCACCCACCCAAACTGTAAATGTCTGCCTGCTTCCCGTAGACACCACAATCCACTTCGGGAGCCCGATAGGCAAGTGTCCCCCGTTCAAGGGTCAGATCAAACTGGTCCTTATTATTGTCGTCACAGTCGCCTGGCAAGTTTTTAACCTCACGCCCAATCAAGTGTTTTGATAATCCGAAATCTCCAATTTTTATGGGCAATTCATAAAAATCACCATCGTTTGGTCGTGTAAAGAATATGTTTCCCGGTTTCAAGTCACGATGGAGGACGTTCTGGTTATGAAGGTAACGCATCCCTTCAATCATACCTTGCCCAATTTGTACCTGGAACAGGTGTAAATTTTTGAATCCCTGTATTTTCCTTGACTTATCGGCAGAATCGTTGAGAAACACGGTTAGGGTTGGACCGCAGAGTTCCATCTCGATAATTGTTTGCATTTTTAGTGTCTCTAAATTTATAAAGATTAATTTATATACAATTTTAAATTTACATAGGTGTTAAAACGATTAAATCAAATTATGTACACCATTAAAAATCTGATTTTCCTACAAAATCAAAAAAGAATAGCTTTTGTAAAAACCGAAGAAGATTAAAAGCTTTATAGATAAGTCTTTTCCTCCGGGATTTTGTTTAGACCATAAGTCACCCAGAATAACCTTAAGGAATTTACTTTTCGAAAGGGGTACATTATTTTTAAGAGTGAGAGCTTACGTGGTTCGAAAAACTGACGAAATCGATACAATTTGACCAAATTTTTATGAAAACATTCCTCCACATTGGTAAATTCCAATTTTGGCTCAACCGCACCTTCGCCAGAACCACATGATGATTCCATTAGCTTACTAACACCAGTTATCACTTTAACGGCGGAATGTCGCTTTGTATTTTTATCAAAAGCCGTCCTCACAAAGCCAAAGGCCCCTTGCCAAGGGGATCGCCATAAAAAGTTAAATGTTTCAGCCAAACGTGCCCTTCAGGGTCCTCTATCAAATTGGCAAGTCTTGCCACCATGTCGACATTATTTTGTCCCGTTTCCAATTTATATTCTTCTTCCTCCGCCTCCATTTCACTCTTATTTTTAACTTCTTGTGAACATCTTATTTGCAATTTTGCATCCTCAATCTTAATTATGCGTGGAATTGCACTCTCATTCCGTCCCAGGCTCGGTGTCATGCCGATAATTAATTCTTTCACGTTTGCAATTAGAGCGTGCTCTTCAACCCGAACAAAATTAGGAGAGCCATAGCCACTCCCAGTGTAATGCTTTATGGGACTGCTTAATAACTGAGTAATTTGCATAATTGTAATTCCCGCCGCAAATATGTCTCCCTCCATGGTTCCTTCCTTCGAATAGAATTCCTCCCACAGCCCCTGCCACACGCCTAATCTGTTCCCGCCAAAAAATAACTTTACCGGAAGTTTGCTATGTGGTGAGGCGAACACTATGTCTTCTGGGCCAATGGAGCCATGAACGAAGTTTAGGTCACGATGCAGATAAGTCAAACCATCCAGGAGCCCTTGAACAATGCCGACTTGAAGTTTTAAAAGTTCCATTAAACGGAGCGGATTTTGGGCTAATTGTAATTTTGAGAGGGGTGAATTATCCAGAATCCAGGAGTCCAGTGTACCCCAATATTCTTCATGTTTTAATAAATTACAAGGAAAAAAGGCATCTTTACGGAGAAATGATTCAAGAAAGGTTATTTTCGGTAATTTGTTACGAAGTTCCTTAATTTGGCGAAGCGATAGAACTGTTTCACTAAAGTGTACGATTCTTAGGATATTGTTATGGTTCGCTTTGTTTTCGTAGAGGAATTTGTAATAATTTGTGAACTTGCTTGTATACCTGAAACTCATGGGTTCGGGAAATTTGATTATTTGCACGGTAAATGATTCCGGAATTTGGACTTGTTCCGACATTATTGTTGAAGATTCAGAATTATGCGAGGCTAGTTCGGTGAAGGTGAGCCTGACCCCGTAAGCATCGCCGCGATTGTCATTGTAAGATTCGTATTTTAACGAGGAGATATTAATTGGGGGGGGGGGAGAACGGGATAATTTCGATTTTGGCATGATTGCTGCACAGCTGACGAGGAACGAGTAGGTTCTGCGTTTAATGAGGATGAGGATGATGAAGTCAGCGAGTGAATTTATGTTGTTTAAATCGCAAATTGTGATAATCAACCGATTGTAGAGGTACGTACATATTTATGCAGATATGGGTTTTGGTGCAACGTGATGAATAAAGATAAGCGTATGTGTAGGTAAATACATACATATAGTATTTTTACAGAGTGCAAACCCATAAAAACACTTCACATCAAAAAATTTTCCATTTGTTCCAGTATAAAATCCTAATGGAAATATTGTGGAAATCGAAGTCTCAAAATTTTTGAGACTTCGATATATTTTGAGTCAGAATTTATGTACCTGTTGTCTAAACACTGACATATTTACCTGTAGAACAAGTTAATATATCTCACATGACTTGTCATCATGAAATATAGCGAAGATTTTAACTTCAAATTGTATGCATATTTATGATGCAACAGTAATGCGCTTATTGAAGACGTCGTAGTTATGGAAAATGCAGTGCTAAATATGTGCGTTGCGAATTAACGTTTTTTTACGAATTCTCCAGTAAACATTGAAGTTTCTCATCCGCACTAAATTTTAGTGTTGATGAGATTTGCCATTATGTACAGTCACTACGGATAAAGGTACATAGCTTCTGCATCAAATTTGTATAATAAAAAATGCAAATAAAAAAACACAAAATGCACAATTTGTTTTAAAATACCTCATTTCACAATCCCCACAATATCAACAAAATTTTACACAAATTGGATTAAAACCCACACAAATAAATACATCGTTTTATCAAAATTCTATTTCAATCTTCATATCTAACAGCCATGTAACCCTGAGACAGTCATGTCGCCTCCTTCTTCCCTCAAGATCTTCCGTCCAGTCGCACTTTTGCGTGGCGGTCTGATCGCTACCCCGGAACTGGATCGGAGTGGCGTCGCTCCACACTAGTATGACCTCGTTGTGAAAATTCGCCGTTTCCATGATGTCGAATTGATATTTTCGTGTAAAAGTGGAATTCTTTGCAGGTAGTGACGGAGCTAGGAGCACGGTTCGATACTGCTTACGATATATCTGGACATTTACATTTATGTCATTTAAAATGCCATAAAGTATAAAATGCTAATTGATGTAAATGGGATCCTACCCTCTTAAAAATAATGTTACCCTTTTGAAAAGTTATTACACTCTGGACTCTAAATTAAGTAAACTATACTAAATCCAGAGTAAAGTTAACTGGATAAGGAGTAAAGTTTACTCTGGATTTAGTATACTGTCCTTAAGGTTGCCTGGGACACAGGCACAAAAACAATTTTTTAAGAATTATGTTAAGCGCTCATTTTTGGACAGAATGGAAAATGGATCCGTAAATATGTGGGGAATGGGTTTCTCCGCAGAATTACTGATCCGTTTTCCATTCTCTCCAAAATTAAGCCCTTAACATCATTTTTTAGAAATTCACTGTCCCAGGCACGGTTAATTTAGAATCCTGGCACATTTACTTTTCAAGAGGGTGTCATTATTGTTAAGAGTGCATACCTTGCCAGAATGATACATCAGGGTATAAATTGTCCCATTTATCAACATAAACACTAGAATCGCTACTACTTGTTGGCGTGCGGTCATCATTTTTCCGAGCAAATGTGAATTAGATTGAAGTTTAGTAATTAAAACTGGCACAATGTTTCCGGTAAGCATGTGCTTACAAGGCAGACTGGAGAAGAATGAAAATGACGCTAACCTTTCCAGTTCAGGCCCAGTCCCTGGGTTTGTAAGTCTTATGGGCGGATCATAAATTATGTAACGCGAGAGGGGTGGGGGGCAAAATCAATAATGATAATGTGCCTATGTGATACAAGTTAAAGGGGGTAGGAGGGAGTGTAAAAAATCGAGTTTTTTGCCTTACATAATTTATGAATGGCCCCTTATTTTATTTTTACACTCTAATCTAAGCAAATAAGTGCATACATACTTACCTAGCTTCTTAGCAGTCTTTTACACCTTTCTTGCTTTAACTACTCAATTTAACCCTTTTCTTGGATTGAAAATTTGAAGGTTCTAATTTCAGCTTTTAAAGAGAATGTATTTATGACCCCTTTGTTCCTAGGGCCCATCTTTTTTGAGGTATGTACATACATAAGTATGTGGCTCTCAAAATTGTGTGCATGCTGTACCACACTCTAAATAAAATCAGGTTAACTTTACTCAAGATTGAATTAAAAAAACCTACTCCAAGCAACTTTGCGGGGCCTTTAAAGATGGCATAAATGCCATCTTGGTAGTTAATTGCAACACATTTGGGTGGAAATGACCCCCACCGGCCAACCACTTGACCGATCATGCCCATCGCAGAACTCATCCTTACTTTTTACCCGAAGATGAAGCATGCAAAATTTCAACTCGATAGCTTTGGTTTAAAGAGAGTTATCGTGCGCACAGACGGACGCACAGACGGACGGACAGACAGACATCTGGGTAAATCTATAAGGCCATCTTAAAAGGCCTAACAAGATGGTGCAAAAATTAAATGAAATTTATCCAGCGCTATGTTTATAAAAATTGTAGAAATTGTTAAATAAAATTTATTTTCGTTATTTTCTTCTTTTAGGAAATTGTACCTTGAAATTTAACACAACTTTTTTTAGAGTGCGTTTTTTAGAGTGCCACAAAATATATCCTCAGCAATAATTAGAAAAATTATATCTAAAGTAAATTACAGGATTTAGAATTCGGAGTACACACTCAACATAACCTGGTGTCAATCCAGTGCAGTGTTGTCACATATAGACACCACGCGGTGTTAATGCGGGCAATTAACACCGTGCGGTGTCTATTTGTGACTTCACCGGCTGGATTGACACCAGATAATTTTGAGTGCACTTACTATTGAAAAGGGTTACATTACTTTTCAGAGCCTAATCTAAGTGAGTAGCTGCAGGATTGCCAATTTTCGCAGGGCCGGATCATTTATATGATTTTCGAAATTTATATGTATGTAAATATTGCGAATTTTTAGTTTATTGTATTTGATCGGTGGCAGTTAAATATGTTTTGCAAATCCCAGTTACATAGGCTACAAGCTTCCAAGTGACAGTAAATTTTTGCTGGGAACAGCACATTTTAGAATTTTTTCAGCTTTAATAAAACCGTTTCTATACAATCTTTGTATTTATTATTGCTTGCCGTGGTTACACTTGTAAGATTTATTTTGTGCATATTAATATTTTGGATGGGCAAAATTTTGTATAATGCCCAGGGCTAGGCCTGACCAGCTTAGTCCCTGATATTCTGAGACGTAAAGGAGCCCTTTTGCATCGCATATTTGTGTATATATGCATCTTTCACAAGCTGGTGCTACAAGTCAGTGAAGGAAATCACGGAAAACTTTGACTTTAGTGACGTATTGTTAAACCGTTACACGACGGTTGCATTTTCACAATTTTTTCAATATTTGTATAAAAATTCATTTCGGCCAAGTAACAAAACAGTAAACTTATTTTACACTTCTACACTCAAGCAGGGCATCAATTCTTACATGATGGGTGATTCAATTCCCAACGGTGATACATATTTTATTTAACCTAAAATATGTTTGTTTTCTAACATTAGATATAGTGGGTTGATAATTAATGATGCAGATCATGCGCTTCCCGCGACCCCGACTACCTCCAGTCATCGTGTCCTGGAAACCTCGAAGAATCAGGAAGCATCACCTACTGAAAAGGCGCTATCGAACCAATTGGTATTACAATAGAGAAAGTATTTATATATACGTAAACCTAATGAGGAAATAATGTGCAAAAATTTTGAAACGTGATATCCGTAAATATTAATACGTCCCTCATAAGATATCAATAAATACGATGAATATTAAAATTATTGGATTCTGTCCTCTCTAAATACAGATCCTCCTCGCCATTTTTCGTTACATTCCGTCCCCCGCTCCAGACTCACCCCTCGGGACGGGTCACCTCCTCACCTTCCGCCTCGTCTCCCACGCCTGGAACGATTTCATCCTCTCCCTCCCCACCCCACGTGTTCGGTTCCATCTCAACCCTAGCATACCCACCCGGGTCGGCGACGTCGTCCCGATTCGAGCCCTGACCGCCCTCTGTGCCAATTTCGTCTCTTCCAAATTAGCGCGCTCCATCTTCTTCCAGTTCAACTCTCGCGGGCCTCCAATTACGTCGCACGTGCGCTACGTATTTTCCCGCTTCAGTGCCGAAATCGAGTTCGTCTCCGTCCACGGGATGGCCGAGGTGGTCCCCTTCCTGCACGACTTACTTATCCAGTATGCCCCCAACTTAAAAAAACTCGTCGTCATTAATCGACCCTACGGTAAACAGTTTACGGTCCTCGATCGACTTACCGGTGGACTTGCCGGTCGTCACCCCGAGTCAAGCCTGGCTTCCGGTAAAACCAAAGTTGGTAACGATTCACTCAATTCGCGTCCATGCAAAGTCATACTTCCCTTCCCGCTCTTCCGCCATCCCGTCAAATCATCACCTGATGCAATCCTTTCTCCAAACGGTCGTCACCGCCGCGCCAAATTTGAAAGAGTTCGTCATCCGCGATGCGATTTGTCCCTCTTTAACCCACGCTACTATTAAACTTGTGAAATTCAGATTTGACTGGTATAACCCCCGAAGGTCGGATAGGGTTCGACTCCCTTTTCAGGGATTGTCCAGTCTCACCCAGCTCCTCCAGGCGGCGCGCAATTCGCTCGAAGAACTCGAATTGAGCGCCACTTTGGACTATAAGAGGCAAATTGCTACCCTCGCGGGTAGTGGCTTTACCTTCCCCCCAGAAGGAATGGGGAGGCTCAAGAAGTTCAAGAATTGGAGGATTGACGTCTTCAAATGCGGCGAAAGCATGTCTAGAAGAATCGTACCAAGATTAGCGGAACTCGTGCTGGCCAATGATTGCAACACGTGGGCCGTTCCGACAGTTATTGACGCAGATGTCGTGCAAATTTTGGGGGTGGCGCCGGGCCACGGTCACGTGCCGAGTACCGTGACAAAATTTTACCTTATCGGTAATGCCATTCCGGCCTATCTTCACGTCGGGTTCGAAGAACATATTCGACACGTGCAGGACCTCACGGTGGAGATTGATAAGCAACGGGTACACGAAGGGGATACATTTTTAGTGGAAATGACCTCCGTCGTGGTGGCACTAGGGATAAGTTTGAGATTAAAAAGGGTCACTATTATATCCCCATTTCCCCCCAGGTTGACCAACCTGATCGATTGTCTCGATATGTTTGATATTTCCGGACAGCCAGGTACGTAATAAGTGGATCCTTGGACTAAGGGGATGTGCATAATTTATGTCATGGCCGAGGGGAAGGAGTGAGTTAAAGTTTTGCAACAGGGCGGTTTTGCGCCACATGTAAAACTGGGGGGTGTCATGCGGGGGTCTGAGAATTCGACGTTGTGCGTGACATAATTTACGGACGCTCCCATACAGGAACAGGATTAGAGTGCATTTTTATCATTTCTTCGTATCCATGGTATTCTTCGTATTGTAAAATAAACTACGAGATTTTGTAAACGTGGTCATGTTTTGTCATGAAAGATCGCATTACTAAGGTTACGAATTTTTCAAAGCTTGTTTTTCTTCGTAAACTATTTCATACTAATAAGGATACGAAGAAGTAAGTAATTAATATCCTTAATGTCATTATGTATGTACACAGCATTGCGAAATCTGGCCCTTAACGCCCGTGTTGCAAAAGAGTATGGTCGTATTCCACGATTTGGGAAATATATGTATTTTGCCCCCAATGAGAAAGAAAGGTTGGAAAATGTTATTGCAAACCTGACGCAACGATGTCACGTGGAACTTTCAAATTGCGAGGTAAGAAAATCATCTATCTTGGTATCATTTTCCTACTAGATTTCTAAAAGTGCAGAACGTATTTTATGAACGGTTGCTTTACTCAATTTTTTCTCCATATTGCAGTTTTCTCCCGCCATGGATCAAACGATCCGTACCTTCGTGGCGCAGAATAAGCTCGACTTCACCCTGAAGGAGGGTGATGTCCATATAGCCCCTCCCTATTTCAAGTATGACATTCGGGGGAACTCGGTCAGCTAAAGTTAACGGAAGGGGATCGTTCATAAACTACGTAACGGGAGAGCGTGCAGGGGACAGTGGGCCTAAGGTTATCGTTAAAGGGGGAGGAGCCTTGATAAATTGCGATTTTTGTGTTACGTAATTTTTGAACCGTCCCAAATTAATTTGCGAGAACAATTAAAATACCCAACTTCAACGTCAAATTTTAATTTAACAATTAGTTTTTTTCGTGCTTTTATCAGATCAAGAATTGATTTAGAAAATAAAGTGAGGAATTATTAAATGATCCATTTCTTATTTTTTTTTGTAAATATGCACTTATGTCAATATTAATCATCTATGCAAATTATTTTTTAAGGTACACTACCCTTCTCTTTATTAAAAATATATAGATAATGATGTGATGTCAAAAGAAAATAAAGTGTGTGAATAAATAAGCATACATACATACAAGTTGGTAAGATTAACGAATGTGCATATACATTTGCACTTATACACTTCATCTATATTTACACGGTATATGCACAAGCTTTCATAACGAAATGAAAAATTACATAAATACTAATAAACTTTCTATTCAAAAAGTTCATGAAAAATTCAGCGTTCTTAATTTAAGTAGCTATGTATAATGACAAAAGGCTTACGTAATGAAAGCGACGAACCTTTTAAAAATCTGACAAACACATTAAACGGATTCCCATAAAAATGCATGTATGTATGTAGCTCTTATTAACTTATGGAGTTAAATTTAACTAGAAAAGCTTTACACAACTTGCATAAATTTTATGACGCAAAAATTACGATTTTTCAGACCCTCCCCTCCTTATCATTCGTTTCAACCCCTTTTAAGAAATAAATGTAGGCCTGAGATCACAAACCTTGTACTCTCCAACCCCACTCAGCCGTGACGTAAGTTATGGATATACCCTCCCTGGCAATAGATTGGTTAATTTTGCTGCTACATATTCCCAGAAGTTTCACTTGACTACACATAGATGAGTCCTTCTTCCATCCCTTTCATTGCATAATGCATATCGTTATATAACCCCTCCAATGCCACCTTTTTTACAAGCCACAGTGAGGCCATTTAGCTGCGGCATGGACAAAGAAATGGGGGGGAGGGTGTAACGAGTCGCGTGCATTCCCTTACCTATAACTAGAGCCAAAATTCTAATTTATTTTTGATTGTACAACTGCGTCATTTGGTTTGCTGCCTTTTTAGATATTTAAGTATACAGTTGTTAAAAATAGTGTAACTCAACTTGGATCTATAATATCTAAAAATGGAGCAAACGAAACGAACTGGTTGTACAAGCAAAATAAACGAGATTTTTGGGTAAATTTTTTTGTTTTTTTTAACGGAATGGACGATGATGGACTATTTTACCCTCTTTATTTTGTTCGTGCCTCCGCCAAATGGTCCTACAGTGCAGGCTTGGGAAGGACATCTCGAGAAACTTTCACTTTATTGACTCTTATTATACATGTACCAGTAGAAATATCTACGAATGTATTTACATGTACACTGTATTTGCAGGCTCAGCAGGTCTGTTTCGTAGTTTTAGAAAAATTTGGCTGACCGTAGTAATAGAAATAAATGTACTGAACATCTCTAAACTAAAGAAGAACATAAATTCTTACATTCACAATGAGTACTTTAATGCCTCAAGGTGAGTTACAAATTTTGTAATACACAATTAGTTTTGTTATCATGTTCTGCAATAATACATAAATGTGAGGAACGCCTAATCAATTAGGTGCAGATCGCGACCTGCCTACACCGACTCACGGTATCACGGAAACTTCGAAAACTCAGAAATCAACACCGACTGAAAAAGCACTTTCGAATCAGTTGGTAATATTTAGAATAAGATAAACTATTTGTAAAACTATTGAGGGGCCGTACATAAATTTCGTGACAGAAAAATAGCGATTTTCTAGACCCTATAATACGTCTAACATGTTAAAGGCACGATATCATTGGAGACTTAGACCCTACCCATCCACCCTCTCGCTTTACATAATTTATGGACGGCCCCTGATAGCAACGCGATAAATGAATTTCGAGAAGGAATAAAAATCTTCTCATAAGTCCCCCCTCCATCATATCCGACGATGGTAATGTGAAAATTAAGTTGGTGCACATAGGTGCTACCTATTAGGTAGGTGGTCTTGGCAATCCGGGATAATCAGATTATCCCGGACACAATTATCCGGGCATAGCCTACTTGTAACGTAGATTTGTCCTGATCCGATCCGATTTACGAATTGGATCCATGCCATGCTAAGCGCCAAGGTGTGATAAAAAAACGACTGGTCGGATCAACCATGACTCACAGCTACTTTAAAAAATTAGTCCCAAATTCAATCTAAATTATTTAAATTAATAGATTTTTCTCTCTGTACAGATCCTCACCGCCATATTTCGCCACATTCCATCTTCCCCGCCAGAATCACCCCTCGGAACTGGTCACCTTCTCACCCTCCGCCTCGTCTCCCACGCTTGGAACGATTTCATCCTTTCCCTCCCCATCCCACGTGTTCGGTTCAACCTTAACCCTGAACTGCCCACCCGGATCGGCGACCTCGTCCCGTACCGGACCCTGACCGCGCTCTGTGGCAATTTCGTCTCTTCCAAATTCGTCCGCTCCATCTTCTTCCAGTTCAAGTCTCGCGGGCCTCCAATTACGTCGCACGTGCGCTACATATTTTCCCGCTTCAGTGCCGAAATTGAGTTCGTCTCCGTCCACGGGATGGCCGAGGTGGGACCCTTCCTCCACGAATTATTTATCCAGTATTCCCCCAACTTGAGAAAACTCGTCGTCGTGATCGACCAGAACATAAACAGCTTCCGGTCCCGGGTTGACCATCCGGTCGTCACACCGAGCCAAACCTGGCTCCCGGTAAAACCGAAGTTGGTAACGATTCACTCGATTCGCGCCGATATCGAGGCATTCTTCGCTTCTCGCACACCCGCCATCCCGCCAAATCATTATCTGATGCAAGCCTTTCTTCAAACCGTTGTCTCGGCCGCGCCGAATTTGAAAGTTCTTGTCATCCGCGACGCGCTTTGTCCCATTTTACCTAACGGTACCGTTAAACTGGCGAAATTACGGTTTGACTTGTATGATCCCCCCGCGTCGGATAGAATAGTCCGGCCCCCTTCTCCCGGATTGTCCAGTCTCACCCAACTCCTCCAGGCGGCGCGCAATTCGCTCGAAGAACTCCAACTTAGCGCCACTTTGCACCGTAGGGGGCTCATTGATACCCTCGCGGATGGCTTCACCTTCCCCCCAGAAGGAATGGGGAAACCTGAGACGTTCAAGAATTGGCGGATTGACGTTTTCAAGTGTGACGAAGGCATGTCCAGGAGAATCGTACCGAGATTAGGGGAACTACTGCTGGCTAATGATTGTCAGATGTAGAGCGCTCCGACCGTGATTGACGCCGATGTAGTGCAAATTTTGGGGGTGGCGCCGGTCCATGTGAGTACTGCGACAAAAGTGCACCTGATCGGTATTACAAGCCCGACGTTTCTTCGTGCCGGATTCTGGACACGTTTTCGACACGTGCAAGATCTCACGGTGGAGATCGAGACGCAACGGGGGCAACCAGTGGATACGATTTTGGTAGAATTGACCGCAGTTGTGGTGGCACTGGGGGTAAATTTGAGGTTTAAAAGGGTCACCATGATATCCCCGTTTCCGGCCAAGTTGGCCAGGCTGATCGACTGTCTCGAGAGGTTTGACCGGTCCGCACAGCCAGGTACATGAAATAATAGTATATGTACAGATGCGATAACAGTGTCTGATTTAGGATAAGTAATTAATTTAGTTCCTTACTTAAATTTTAACAGCTTTGCGGAATTTGAACGTTAATGCGAGTGTTTCGAACGACTACTATCGTACTCCACGAATTTCGAAATATGTGCATTTCGCAGCTAACGAGCAAGAAAGATTGGAAAATGTTATTGTAAATCTGACAAAACGATGTCACATGGAACTGTCAAATTGTGAGGTAAAGAAATTATGATCAGAATGTATAAAGCGACGTACGGACAGAACGTTTGGTTCTTATAAACTTTCCTTGTAACAGATTTTCTTTTCGATATTACAGTTTTCTTCCACCATGGATCAAACCATTCGTAGCTTCGTGGCGCAGAATAAGCTCGACTTCACCCTGAGGGAAGGTGACGTGCATAGAGCCCCTCCCACCTACAAGTATGACCTACGGGGAAACTGGGTCAACTCGAGTGGAAGCCATGGGCAATGAAACGTGTGGGAAGAGGCTGTTCATATATTACTCGACGCGAGAGGGAGAAGGGGGTGGGAGTCTAAGGCCCGTATTAGTAATGATCTTAAATGTAAATGGCAACTTAACGGTGCCTGGGACAGTGAATTTCTACAAAATGATGTTAAGGGCTCATTTTTGGAGAGAATGGAAAACGGATCCGTAATTCTGTGGAGAAACCCATTCCCCACATATTTATGGATATATTTTCCATTCTGTCCAAAAATGAGCTCTTAACATCCTTCTTAAGAAATTATTTTTGTGCCTGTGTCCCAAACAGCCGTAGACCTATTTTTTAAATAAGATTGAAATGTGAAGGGGCACTAACAGTTAAGGTGATTATTAAGGCGGCCATAAGGCTCCAATGATATCGTGCCTATGGGACACATGTAAAAGGGGGGAATGGGTGGGGGTCTAGAAATGGTGATTTTTGCCTTACGTAATTTATGAAACTTTCCAACTCTGCGAGTAAAAATAAAATACACGACTCCTACCAACGTCAACTTCACAAATTATTAAGATGATGTATATACATAATGTTGCAAAAAAATAAGGGCTAAATAAAATGATCATATTTACATAATAAGTAAGATTTCACGTCTCACATATGCCTATAAAGGGTGTTGATTTAATTTCTCCCCAGTCATTTTTTACTACACGGACGACGACAAATTCAGCTATAATTCCTGTACCTTTTAATGTTTACTTTTGAAAATTTTACCATGAGTAGTCCAATACTAAAGGTCGATCGTGACCATCGTAGAGATTCGATAAAAACTTCAGTTTCGCAGCAATTAAAAATATAAGAAAAATCGGAGAAATTATGACGTGGCGGGAAAAGGTTAAGGCCACGGACCAGCCGAATTTTTTTTAAATACAACAAATGGTCTGAACGCCCTAGGAGGATGTCACCTACTACAGCCACAACAATTCTGCCCAAGATTCATCGAGAACAGGAAGTTCGGTACTAATTTCTGCAAAAGAGTGAAATGGGCCAAAACGCATCAAAATTATTAACACGTAAATTTACCATACTACAGTTGGGAAATTTGCAAAATCGACGAATTGGAGTCACACAACTCATAAACTAAGTCAGGAAAGCTTACTATCTCTAAACAACACTAATACCGGCCTAAAATTTGGAAAAATATTCCAAAAAAGTGGCGATTTTCTTGAAAAAAGGCAAGGTCAAGAACCATGGCGTCATATCCTCGGGACAAATGAATCTTCAAATGAGCCACATCCAGAATTGAACCTACAACATATGATATACAAGACCGGGCAAAAGTCGCATGTATCACATCTGCGTGTTTCAAAATGTGGATCGAAAGTTATGGTAGCGGGTAGTTTTTTGCGCATGGCGTGACAATCCTCTACATATATATTATATAAATATGGTACATATTAATGCAAAGAATTTTATAGCGAAAATACAACCTACACACTTTGATAACATGAGAAACAAGGAATTTTTTCCAATTGTTAGTCAGGACTTTTCATGCAGGATGGTGGTGCAACTCACACGGCAAAAACAACAATGCCGCTATGTGAAGGGCAGGGTAAAACTGTTTGGAGCAAGGGGGCGTGGTCCGATAAAAATCCGGATGTGGGTGTTTTGGTTAACCCATGACCCATACTAAAGTAGCATATGCATAAAGATCCAAAACCACGCACATTAGAGGAGCTATCAACGAAAGTTCAAGAAAAATTCAATTCCATACTAAAAACCACTTTGGAAAAATTAGCACAGAACTTTAAGCAAAGAGTTTAGGACTTGGTTCTCATGGGTGATCGAAAGACCAAATACTAAGGTATATTTGAAGAAAAAATTTGGTCCGATGCGTCACACAGTTTTCAGAAATACGCTTTCGTTTTTTTGCAGGTGGAAGTGGGGAGAAATTAAATCAACACCCTTTATATCCATTTGCAATAAATATTTAATCGTCTTCACATGTTGTTCATAAATATTTACATACATACATATGTATGTAGATACATATTTACGTGTATACACTCGTAAAAACAGGGTTACGATTATAACCAAAAAGTAAACGTAGAGGGTGTTCCGGAAGTAATGCAACTTTGGTCAAATGCACATATAAACTGAACCAATGAATTTGTTTCGGCGAAATTTTGGTCAGAAAGGGACAAAGGTTAAAGCTAATTACTTTTTGCTTCGAATGGTCCATACATCTCCTTCTGCCCAATTTGGGGAAGCTTTTGTCGCGCGCTTCCCATTAGTGCTTCGCCACTGTTTTTGGTAAACTTTTTGGCGATTTTTGACATGTGATGAAATAAGTTCAAATTTTTGACTAAAGTTTTTCGATTACAATATTCTTTCTTGGATAAAAACTAAAATTGTTCAATAGGTCTTGTAGTTGGCAAATTTCGGAACGTTTTTCACCTCTCCCATGTTAATTGCATTGGATCCGTTTTAAGGCGGAACGGGGTACTCTGGCTTAGATTTATTTTCCAGTTTTGCATAAATGGTTTTCTTGAAGGTGGGAGAGTTGTACTATGTGCAAATAAAAGCATTTTGAAAATCTGAGCAGTAAATCGTTTTGTACAGGACGATCAATTTTGATTAATTTTGATTACTTCAGGTCAAGGATTTTTTCTGTCATCCTGCTTGCAACTTTTATTTTACTCTTTACTATATTTATACGCTTATAGAACCTTCTAGGATTTGATGTCCAACTTCTAAGCTTTCAAATAATGTATGGTGTTAGGTGACAACTTCAAGTACTTCAGCGAATTTCGCTCCGACATAACACATTTCTGTTTACACGAAGTTTATTACTTTCGGGGCTGCCACACGAATGGGCCGACCAGATATTTTTTGGCTATTAGTAGTTTTTCGCAGCTCATATCTTAGTAGTATACAGCAAATTGTCAGTTTTAAAATTTGTTCTTTTTTAAAGTGAACAAAGCTCAATTTCTTGGAGCGCGTAACCACTTTTTCATGGTAGTGGCAGACTATGGTTGCGAGTTGCTCGGCGGTATTTGACCTCATTTTGGAATATACAGAGATATCGACTTCTGGCTGTCGGATTCTACTAGATAAACGTATGGACTACAATATTCACCCTATTTCGAATTTGGGGCAAATTGATACCCTTGCATATATGCATTTTACCAAAGTTACATTACTTCCGGAACACCCTCTATGTGACTCTGGTTATAAATTTGTCATCGAGTGGTTGCAATTGTCACCGACTAGTTATAAAGTTTCACCTACTTGGTATTAAATTGTCACCAGAGCTAATAAATTTATAACCAGTTGGTGACAAATTCATAACCACGGGGGTGGTCATATACCTATGTTTACATTTTGGCAATAATCGTAACCTAAGTATTTCTACGAGTGTACATACATTCAGTATTTTTTTAAACTAAAATCGTCCTGATGAATTGAGGTCATGATGCGGGAAGTAAATAATTGTCATTTCTAGAAGGTAATTAAATTTTAATGTTTTCTTCCCGAAAATTTTAAATATTTAATATAATGCAATGTTGAATTCAGGATGTTTCATTTTTTCCGAGTTTTATTTAAAACAAGATACTTATGTACATACATATTTATAATGTCCCCTAAGTACATACTTAATGCATTATGCATTGTCTTGTTGTTAATCATACCCCTTAAAGGGTTGAACAAATTAAGGAGTACAAAACTAGGTATGTACATTCCATTAGAATTTTAAAAAAATTCAAGGTAAAAACTTGAAGTACATACGCGTATGTGTACATACATACATACCTTTTATGACGATATTCATTCCATGAATATTTATAAACTTACCATTCAAAGCACTCCTGAAAAATTCAACCACTTGGTTATACTCCCCGTGTTTAATTGGAATCAAGTGCATAGAATTACATATGTGCAACAACGTGAGACATAGTCTCAAAGTTGAAATTAATGCCTTAAAACGTCGCCCATGAAAAAGAATAGAAGTAACCTTTGAATAGTCCTTAACGTTGACCTACATGCATAAATATCCCATCAAGTAATAAATATGTAGCTTAATGCTTTCCGACAGAAAAGGTTGTCACGCTACGATTCCATTATTCTCAGGTAGTTTTCACACCTAAACCTTTCCTTGCACGTGTGATTGTGAATGTGGTACTTAACCGAATTTTGAAAGGGTGAAGGTTTCCTAAAATAGATCCATTTAATAATTTGACCAACCTTTCCAGGTAAAAATTTTAGGGAAGATTTCAGCCAATCTGGGTCATCCATTTTACAAAGGTGCAGATCTCGTTAATTACCATCGTCACAAACGGTAATCATGTTTCCGTCTACGGTAAAATTAGTTCTACTGTGACATCTCCCCAAATTTAGAAAGATGACAACGGGATCCATGATGCCAAATAACACTTAATTTAGGATTTAACGGGTTCCCATCTCTACACAAGATTACAGTTTTGCATCCTCATTTTACAGCACCGTTTTATTTTACAGTAATCTGTCACATTCAAAATTAACAATGGGAGTAAAGACGACAATAAATAATTAAATAAATAGCGCAATAAATAAATAAATAATTAATTAATTAATTAAATAACTCAAAAAGGTCCATTAATCTGCCGAATTAAGCAGCAGGTGCTTTCCCCTCGATTGCGGCCTCTCCATGGGACGGAGTGATCTCGTTCAACGTGTTAATCGTGGCCTGGGCATTGTCTCCGGTCGCACTCACGGCCATATTTCCGGACGAGTAGACGCCCCCATTGACGCTGGGGGGTGAATTGAACGCGTCCCCGTTGAGGGAGGCGTACGTGTTCCCGTTAATGGAGAGGGATGAGGTACCGTTTTGCGAGGAAGATGCCGACACCGTGGCGTCCGCCACGGCGTGGGCGCCACCCTGACCGGTAGCGTTGACTGTGTCGGCTAAAAAATTGTAAATTTTAGGTAAGAATAGATGTTGGAATTTTTGGAAGAATTTGTGTAAACTTACGTCTTCGGATTTGTTGTAAAGTGGATTTACCGGAAGGTTCACGAGCGCCCGCGGTCGCGGTGGCGCTAGCACTGGCGCTGGCCACGGCTTCGGCGGAGTTTCCAGCTATTTGGAAATAATTTTTAATCAGAATTTGACTGGGTTCGAAATTTCTGATTATTTGGCGAAGTTTAAGATTTGAATATTGGTTATGTTATGAGATACACTTACCGGATGGTGCTACGGTCGTGGGAGCCTCGGTCGTCGTTGGTTCTGGGGTGGTAGCAGCCTCGGTCGTTGTTGGTGGATCCGTGGTAGCCTCGGTCGTTGTGGGTGGTTGCGTGGTAGCAGCCTCGGTCGTTGTGGGTGGTTGCGTGGTAGCAGCCTCGGTCGTTGTGGGTGGTTGCGTGGTAGCAGCCTCGGTCGTTGTGGGTGGTTGCGTGGTAGCAGCCTCGGTCGTTGTGGGTGGTTGCGTGGTGGCAGCTTCGGTCGTTGTGGGGGGTTGCGTTGTAGCAGCCTCGGTCGTTGTGGGTGGTTGCGTGGTAGCAGGCTCGGTCGTCGTTGGTGGGGCTGTAGTAGGAGCCTCGGTCGTGGTCGTTTCCGGTTCACAAGTCGTCGTCGTTTCAGGTGCCGAAGTAGTTGTGGTCGGCTCAGCGATAATTTCGTTGTTATAAGTGCCGTTTCCGGACGCATTGGATTCTTGCTCAACTTGACCGCTCACATGCTGACCGGTCGCACTAGCCCAGACTCCTGTCCCAGCGTAAGAACTGTGTATGAATTTAGTTAATTAAATTAATTTTGGCGAAGTTTTTAAGTTGCAAAAATTCTTCGCAAAAAATATGATGCCAACGCCAAAATGTGAATATGAACATAAAACTATAGATTATCAAATACTTGAATTATGAACAGTTAATTGCTTACTTTCCGACTCCATAATTCGAATCTACATTCCCATACTCGCCCGAATTTCCGTATGCACTGATTTGTATGGAGCTAGAGCCCCCAGAAGAAGTGATCGAGGCAGAAACGGACGAGTTCGCTTGACCATTTGCAGAAGCACTGGTCTGACTTGAATCTAGAAAAATTTACACATTTCTGAACAACATTTCCTAAAAGGTTGACTTTTTTCAGATGCAAATTTTTTATAAGTGAAATAAGTTCTTAATTTTCTTAAAAGAATCATCCACCAAAAGTTTCAAAAATGCAAAAATCACCACTTAAGAAATGAATCAAATCGAAAAATTAATCAGACACCTAACTGTCTAAAATCTATATACCTTAATAAATTTCTGATCATAAATTTCCAGTAAAGAAAATTAATTCACGAATTAAACATTCTCCAAATAATTTATTGTCCTCTAATATTAAATTCTCCAATATCAGATCAACCTTAAGTTCTAAATTTCTAACCGAAATTAGACCCCTACATTTGTTATAAATAATCTCATTATCTCAAAATTTTCAAAATTTGACATCTTACCTCTGCCCTTGCGGATCGTAAAAGTTGAGCCCCCGTGAAGAATCGTGCAAACGACGAAGGTGACAATAAGGTGAGATTTCATCGTGACAAATGAGTTATGCAGAGAGCTTGCAGTTTACCGGACCAAAGTTCAGGGACGAGTGACCTACTGGCGTGGAGTGGAAAGGATTTAAATAAACTTCCTTAAGTGTCACATTTATAAATAAAATGAAAAGGACCCTTTGGTTCGTTCAGCCCGAGTCATATAGACTTTCATCAAGGACTTACGCATTATATGTGTATACTCACTACCAACGGGACGGACAGACAGACAGATTAAACTGTGCCAAAAGACATGATTCAGGCAATGAAATGTAAAGGTAGGTACAAATGTACATGTATGTCTCCAGTACACTCGGTCAGCGCATGGTTACCCTTTAGACACCAATTAGCTGTTAAATACTAAATACGACAGGTAGGAATTACAGGTGCTCTGAAATCCACGGTGCATACTTTTGTTCCCAACGACCCTTATTTTAACCCTTTCCATAACAAAATACAATGTCTGGATACATATGTACATATTCACACATATTTCATTACACATGGAAAATTATTAAGAACGTCGCCATGAAATGGAATTTCAATCCTTTTTTCGTAGAACTGCACAAAATATACGTCCGCACGTAAATAGACATCTGCATACTTAACCTTTACTGGTTGACATATGTATATGTACTTAATTTGAGACGAAAAAATACATTACGGATTAGATACATATTTGTTGGTAAAAATTTCGTATCAAATTGGTAATACAATTTTCCATATAAAATTCGAAACATCCATAAATTTTAAGGCAAGTAAACAAATAAGTATGGAATCAAAAATTTGTGAGCCTATTTACATCGTATGTATGTACTAGCGATAACTTTGTTTCTCGCATCACAATAAAGTTTGCAAAATAATCTTGCCAAACAAAAATTTGCCCGTGTAAATTCACGCTCAAAAATATGTACCATCGTTTTACATATTTATATCTAACAAATGTCATGCATACATACATACCTGGCATAACCGAGTTATTAAGGGGTGAAAACCCCTTTATGGGAATGTCTTGTCCGTCCGTCTGTCTGTCCGTCTGTCCGTCTGTATCCACGATACCTTTAGAATGGTTTCGTATTTCGGGATGCGGTTTTCGTCAACGTGTTTCAAATTTTTGAAGTATGGATGAGTTCGAAGATGGGCGTTGTAGGTCGTAAAAAAAAAAACCCCTTTATTACAACCACTGGACCCCACGAATGGGCCATTACCCAGGGAGGGAGAAGAGTACCTGAGCTTGGCAGTGGGGAAAAACGAGAAAAACCCACTGCAGGCACTAGGACTTGAACCCAGCACCTCCATTCAGCCCACTCAGGTGGACGGTAAGCAGGACGTAAGGTCAGGGGGATGACGCCAATGGTCAAACGTGTCGAATTTTTCGTTTCCACCGTTTTAGACGTATTTTTGGATGGGGATTTCAGAAATCGCCATCATTTCGACGTGCCATGACCGTGTGACCGTGTAGATGACACCAAAGTCGAAAATTGTCGAATTTTTTGTTGCCACCGTCTTAGACGTATTTTTTGGCGGGGATTTCAGAAATCGTCATCATTTCGACGTGCGACGACTCCATGACCGTGTGGGAGGTGTCGAATGTCGAAAAAATGACTTTTGTCATGTGGGATGTCTATTGAAAGGTATGGTCGTGTACGTTCGTACATAATTGAGATGATGAATTTATGAAATGAGATTATAAAAAATGAAAAATGATATAGATGTAGATGCAAAATGAGATTCATTGAATGAAATTGACTAAATATGTCGATGAATTATGACAAAATTAATTTTCCCGCGTCTGCGGATGTGCGTCTGGGGAAAATTGAGACATGAATAAAATCCAGCCTAGTCATGAAATATGGTACAATTTAATGTGTATACGCAGTATGATTTTTTTCTGCAACTACTTCATTTCCTTGCGTTTTATTTATTTACGTATAAATTTTTACTGGGGAACATTCATAGATTTTATATTTTGATAATATTTATTACACTTAAGGAAATTCACAAAGTGTCATAACAAAATATTCGTTGCAACCGATATCCACCCATGTCCAATTTGCTCCCGGATCGAGACCCATGCAATTCCAGTTTCTCCCATCTGGGTCCGGGTAAGGCGAACCGGGATACCAATTCGAATAAGTTATCGGATTTCCGGATCTTATCCATCTCCAGGTTTCTTCCGAAAAGAGATCGGTACCTCCAATGTTCAGGTATTTTGTCCAGTCTAAAAATTATATATATGGTGTGTTACTAAATATTCCCACGGTAATGACCGTCATTACCATGCAGGTAGAGTCTATCTCCGGCTGGTAATAATTTATGTAATACCAGCTTTCTAACTGCATTTAAAAACTTACTACGCGATACTCCAACCGTTTGCAGAAGCAATTGCTCCACTTCTGTCTCTATGGTTGCAATATACAACCCTTCCTTATGACATTTGCTCACACTATCGATCCAGGTAGACTATTTAGAAGAAAATTATTGTATAATTTTTGCAATGGGACGATTTACAGGAAAAATATAAATGCATACATTAAAATCCTCATTGTCCCAAAAGTAAGTTTTATTGCTTGTTGACCCAACAGGAACAATTGCCCCTTGAACGTGATTCTCATTCCGTGATGAAATTAATACCGTCACGATGGAAAGCAATGAAAATATTAGAAAAGGTTGGGCTTGAAACAGCATGTTACAAAAAAATTTATATATGTATTTCCTGTCCTCCGTGGTTTTGTAATCACTTTGATTGATTTATTTAACTGATTGATACAAATGAGTTAGATTCGGTCTTATATTTAATTTGGGCACGTAGGCGGATGAACAGGCGTGGCCAAAATATGTTGATGTTTAGTATCATCGTTGTATCCAAAGATATCCTACAGATAAATTTGTCACTACCATAATATTACTAAACCTTAATGCATATTATTACTTGTCCCGGTAGAGTCAAATATGGGCTCCGGTCACAAGTGAGTTACATACATTATGTATGTAACTTACATATGTATGTATGTAACTTACATATGTATGTATGTATGTAGTACCAGTTTTCCAAGTTGGAATTGTTTCTGTATCTATCTTATCTACATGTTAACTGATCGGAAGTAATTTAATAGATACAATATAATTTTCCCCAAATTTTGTACATAAAATTCACATCTTACATAATGCATACATATTTATGTATGTATGTACGACTGGTAGAAAATGTAACTAGCATCTTGTTTCAGTACTCATGGTCAGTTTCATAAGTATCTTGCCCACCCCTGCTGCGTCATTGTGTACTTTCCAGTAATTTATGTGATTTATCTTATCTTTCAATCACTTACATAATTTTGCAATGTAACCAGCTTGACGTACTTAGGATAAAACTGGTTTCATTACGACATTAAATGCTTGTGCTTTATAATCAAGTTGATTATATTTAAATCTTCACATCATCAAAACTTCATCATCAGGCTGTTCATATGACAATACATAAGAACTAATTACTTAAAAATATCTCCGTGTGTACCTATACATACATACATACATACACGCACTCTCAGCAAAATTGTTACTAAAAATCTCAATCCTTCTAACAAGGGAACCTTAAGTACTGTCACCTCTCGATTTCCTTCGGAATGGCCTTAATCGACAGATAATTTAGTGAAACTAAATCTTTGTCATAGAACATGCGGTGCAAAATCGCGTTTTCGCGAAATATTTGGCGAGAGCTGAACCAAAACCTGCCATTTGCCCAATGGTTTTAACATAGCCACCAGCCTTTCGAATGATGAAATGAACTTCATATAATCTTATTAAATTATATTTGTACCTGTCCGCGTAATTTCAGCCCGATCACAAATATGCATAAAACAATGCAAAGATTGGCAAATTTTTTGCAAATTGCGAAAATCTGAAAACTTTCGCAAATTTAAATTTCTTTCTTTCTTTAAATTCAACAAACTTATCAGTTTAACTGTTATAAAATATATTTTTCTTATTGCAAAAAATTTGCAAAAATTTGTAACAATTAAAGTTTACATTTTTTAAATTTCGCATTTTAGAGAAACTTAAAAATTGTCATATATGCAGATATGAGCGAATAAAGGGAAAGATAATTTGTTAAACAATTTGTTAAACATGCAAACATTGCAAACAAATTCTACATAATAATATTGAATTAAAAAATTGCACACATTGTAAGTTTTTGCAACTTACCAAAAGAAATACCGCAAATAATTTCGAAAAATACGTAAAAATAGACTAGCCTAGGTTATTTAAGTTATTTTCATGAAAAATTGCGAAGTTCAGTTTTTGCAAATTTTTGCAAATTTTTTGCAAGAAGAAAAATATATTTTCTAACAGTTAAACTGTTAAACTTTGTTGAATTTAAAGAAACGAAGAAATTCAAATTTGCAAGTTTTCAGATTTTCGCAATTTGCAAAAAATTTGCGAATCTTTGCATTGTTTTATGCATATTGGTGATCGGGCTGAAATTACGCGGACAGGTACAAATATAATTTAATAAGATTATATGAAGTTCATTTCATCATTCGAAAGGCTGGTGGCTATGTTAAAAGCATTGGGCAAATGGCAGGTTTTGGTGCAGTTCTCGCGAAATATTTCGCGAAAACGCGATTTTGCACCGCATGTTCTATGACAAAGTTTAAGTTTCACTAAATTATCTGTCGATTAAGGCTATTTGGAAGGAAATCGAGAGGTGACAGTACTTAAGGTTCCCTTGTAAGTGTCTTAAATATTTATTGCGGAAAAATATGCTCGGGTTTAGTTAAAACCTGAATATCTCAAACTTACAATTAGCCAAAAATTGGCCCATTTTAACTTTACCTCAAGCACTGGCTAAGCGTTCCCCCAATATTATTACGGATAACTGATCTACTCAATACTACGCAAATTTTAAGCCATCTAACCCAAAAAAACACTGTTTAATTGTATATACATATCTATCTTATGTAATTACTAGAATATAAGCCTGTCTTGAAGACAGGCCTTATTTGAATTTCTTTAACGTTGCTAAGAATTTTTTTAACGTTGCTAAGGAATTTTTTTAACGTTGCTAAAGAATTTTTTTAACGATGCTAAGCAATTTTTTTAAAGTTGCTAAGGAATTTTTATAACGTTGCTAAGGAATTGTGTTTAACATTGCTAAGGAATTTTTTTAACGTTGTTAAAGAATTTTTTTACGTTGCTAAGGAATTTTTTTAACGTTGCTAAGGAATTTTTTTAACATTGCTAGGAAATTTTTTTAACGTTGGCAGGGAATTTTTTTTATTGTTGCTAGGGAAATTGTATAACGTTGCTAAGGAAATTTGTTAATGTTGCTGAAGATATTTTTCCCCGAAATCATGACCGAAATCATAACCATAATCATAACCGTAATCTTAATCGAAATCATAACCGTAATCATAACCGTAATCATAACCATAATCATAACCGTAATCTTAATCGAAATCATAACCGTAATCATAACCGTAATCATAACCGAAATCATAACCAAAATCATAACCGTAATCATAACCGTAATCATAACCCAAGTGATAACCGAAATCATAATCGAAATCATAACCGTAATCATAACCGAAATCATAACCGAAATCATAGCCGTAATAATGACGGGGTCTCATTTAATGGGCCAGACTTTTAATTGAAATCACATAACTAAATATATTGAAATTCCATAACTTGAATTTCCAGTACTTTATATGCCTTAAAACAACCTTTATAACTGAATCCATCAGACACGGAATTTCATAACTTATGCGTTTATTTATATGCAAAACCCCATTAATATGGTGCCTTTTCAGGTAAATAGAGGGTGTTCCGGAAGTAATGCAACTTTGGTCAAATGCACATATAAACTCAACGAATGAATTTTTTAAAGCGAAATTTTGGTCAGAAAGGGACAAAGGTTAAAGCTAATTAAGTTTTGCTTCCAATGGTCCGTACACCCCTTCCGCCAAATTTGGAGACGTTTTTGTTGGGCGCTCACAATTAGTGCTTCGCCACTGTTTTTGGTCACCTTTATTGAGATTTTTTACCACATGTGTTGAAATAAGTTCAAATTTTTGACTGAAGTTTTTCGATTACAATATTTTTTCTAGGATAGGAACTAAAATTGTTCAATAGGTCTTGTAGTTGGCAAATTTCGGAACGTTCACCTCTCCCATGTTAATTGCATTTGATCCGTTTTAAGGCGGAGCGTGATACTTTGGCTTATATTTAATTTCCAGTTTTGCATAAATGGTTTTCTTGAAGGTGGGAGAGTTGTACTATGTGCAAAAGAAAGCATTTTGATAATCTGAGCAGTAAATCGTCTTGTACAGGACGATCAATTTTGGTTAATTTTAATTACTTCAGGTCAAGGATTTTTTCTGCCCTCCTGCTTGCTACTTTTATTTTACTCTTGACTATATTTATAAGCTTCTAGAACCTTCTAGGATTTGATGTCCAACTTCTAAGCTTTCAAATAATGTATGGTGTTCGGTGAGAACTTCAAGTACTTCAGCGAATTTCGCTCCGACATAACAAATTTCTATCTACACGAAGTTTATTACTTTCGGGGCTGCCACACGAATGTACCGACCAGATATTTTTTGCGATTAGTCGTTTTTTGCAGCTCATACCTTAGTATAATACAACAAATCGTCACTTTTGGAATTTCTTATTTTTTAAAGTGAACACAGCTCAATTTCTTGGAGCGCGTACCCACTTTTTGGAGGTAGTGGCAGACGATGGTTGCGAGTTGCTTGGTGGTATTTGACCTCATTTTGGAACGGATAGAGATATCGACTTCTGGTTTTCGGATTCTACTAGATAAATGTGTGGACTACAATATTCACCCAATTTCGAATTTGGGGCAAATTGATACCCTTGCATATATGCATTTTACCAAAGTTGCATTACTTCCGGAACACCCTCTAACACCATCTCTTGCTTTTGTAACCAATAGTAAACGATACTACCATAACCTAAGAGTGCAAACTAGTAGAAAACCGGACACAATAAGGAATTTTGCAACTATTTTACTGTAATAAATCTGGTATAATCAGGTATTGATTTTGATTTCTCGGTATTTAAGCTGCTGCAGCTTGGTATTAGAATTATATCTTTCCGTAAAACCTTCCTACTGATAGGGTAAACTTTAATACCGAGCTATTACTACATACACCATATCAATCAGTACCACTTTCATAGTGTCATATCTGAATACCGCTTGGTACTGGATTTCTAAGAGTGTTTGACACCGAATGTCTTATGACACGACTTATGTCTTATGTCAGGTGGAGCCTGAATTCTGATAGCCAATCAGAATGCTGGAATGTCACGGAAATTTCACGGGACGGACTTTTCGAAATTATAATATAGATAGATTTTTAGTTGCAATAAAATCATAATTTTCTAAAAAACACACCGCGACTAACAGGTTTTAAACTCGCCATTTGAATACATGGAAGAAAGTGAAGTTGAGACACAAAAATTAAATTTCTAAAACCCGAATACAAGGGAACGTTAACGAAGCACAGGCATTTGTTGAATTGATGGTAGCTAGTGTTCATCATTACTTCTGGTCATATAACGCCGAGCAATTAAAAATTGTACATTTAAAATCCTAATTACGCCATATGCTTATAAATATGCTACCTCAACTTAAATTTGCGGTAACGTGAAGCAGATCCCATCCAATAAATAATCCTTAATTGCAAATTTTATAATTTTATAGAGATTTTTATACTCCCGGATTTCAAGGAATTATTTATGAGAAAATTTGCACGCAATAATTCTCAATAACCTCATGTATGTATGTACCATACCAGGCACCAGCTTTACATTAATATTTAGCTGACATGTTCGACGTAATTTCTACGACGTAATTTCTATGTTACATAAGCCTGACATGACTAAGGGATCGTGCATAAAGATAGTGATGAACCTCCAGGGTATATTTTTTTACGCTTAATAACCCTCCACCAGTTACATAAATACATTTTTATGTCTCATGCATTAAGTATTACATTAACATGAAAAAATGACAGGATTTATGGACATCCAGCTAAAAATGTATGTATTCAAAAATGTGTGTCTACTGCCAATTTCTTGTTGAAGTATACTTAAGGTTTTCTCTCAATTTTTAATTAAATTAATAAATTATATTTACATATGTAATTACCTGACAACCAGATGGTAATTAACCTTGATATTGGGCTGTATAAAAATGCACCAAATTGAACTGTGAGAAGTTCGTACATAAGGCACCTACATACAAAAATTGATTTGCAAAAGTATCCTTACCTCAAAAATTATATACCTAGTCGCACATTTGAATACACACAGCCAGAAAAATGCTTTTCTTCTGGATATATAGTCTGCTTGTAATCTCCACCCTTAGCACGGTGCACAGTCAAGGGAACACAATTCCAGGTAAATCACGATAATAAAACGACAACCACACTCTTGAAAATTCCGAATCAAGTCAAATAACCTGAAAAGTTATTTTATGAAAACGTGCATAAACACAAAAATATACATAATTTATCCCGATTGCTTTCTACTTAGGTATAGTTTGCGTCGGCCCTAAACAAGGCGACCGTTGTCGAGAAGAATGCACCAAAGCGCACCCAGGAACGATGGGCGTTTGTCAAAACGGGGTCTGCATCTGCTCCAGTGATCCACTCGATATCAAATGCGGCGGAGATGGCAGCCTGATAGGGATCCGATGCCCGGACGTGTCTGCATGTCGACGACGCTGTTGTCGAGAAGGAAAGACGGGAGGACGATGCAAGTGGTGGGTTAAATGTGTGTGCAATTAAAAAACACAAAATTACAAATGCATTAAAGAACATTACAATGAAAATTAATTTAAAATTAAAGAAGATTGAACAAGACTAATCTAAAATCTTGAATAAGAATTATGTAGGCATTTAATTAAATAAATTATTATTCGCATTTATTTAAAATGCGGGAGTTTTTCTTTATCGGTAATTTAATTTGCTATAAAGCCTCTTTTGGTGTTGATAAGTATGTCACTTTGAATCCGATAATTTTTGTCCGACTTACTAAAATATGATGATTAATCTCATGCACAGGGTTCGGAGAACCCCGGGGTTTTTGTAGAAAAACCCAACCCCGGAGGTTTTTCCGGGGTTTTTGGGGTTTTTATGGGTTTTTGGGTTTTTGTGGGTTTTTGTGGGTTTTTGTAGATTTTGGGGGAGGTTGAGCCAGAATTCCTAAAATTATATATAGGAGAAAATCTAATTTAATATACGAATTCAGCTTGCAATTTTAACCGTTATCATTGACTTGGACTGTTACATCGAAAATTCATGTTTAACATGAAAACCTGAAAATATGCAATGATATTTGGAAATTCAAGTCGCACATGAAATTACTCAAAATTTCATGATGAATCAGAAAATTTAAGTAGCATTGACCTAAGTTGTAGTTTAAGGGATTTTGTTTCAATCTGCCAATTCAGGACAAATTTGTATTAATGAATGTACCTAGTCTAATCTTAAAAAGTGATAGTAGAGTAGACGACCATATCTACTTGGTTTTAAGGAATTCCAAATTTCTTTATATTCCAGTGAAAAGCCAGTTAAATTTCACGTAGAAAACATGTATTAGACTTGAAAATATATTTCTCTTGTGACAATGAAAAATTGGTCACGAAAAAGAAATCTGCATCAAAAATACTCACGGAACTAATTGACAAAGTGTATCATTCCCGGGTCAGAAATTTTTTTGTGATCCTGCCGCATATATGGGGCTAAGAACAAAGCTTTTCCTCGACTTTAATCAATATTTGGTGGTGTTATCGATTTGGGTTCGAAAATGCGAGGTCAAATCTAAAATGGAAATGAAGTCAGAAATAGATTTCTTCGGCCAGTTTTGCACGAATTTCGCTGTATTTATTTATGTAGAGCCTTGCACAAAGGTCGGCGGGTTTCCACCCAATATGGACTGACTGAGGGTGTGTTCCATCTTCACTATGACGTTAATCAAATATTTTTTAAAACTATCTCCTCTCCATAATCGAGGAAATTGGGCGGTTTTTGACCAATTCCGCCGATTCCCGCCAAAACCATGAGTGCAACCCGATAAGGTAACATTCGACCCCCATTTCGTAATCAATCCTAAGAATATTTAACATAGATTCTACTTTCTTTTTTGTGGAAATATGGTTCCATCTTAAAGAAATTCCCATCGGTAAACGGGTTGTTGTGTTTTTATTTTTTACCGTACCGCTAGGAGAGGAAGATCGACTTAATGACCTTAGCTTGGGTCTGGGAAATCTGTAGCGCGTGACGCTTTCTACTCTAAAAGGCCTCCATTTTAAGGTTATTTTTCAGTGCTCATTTGATTCCTAAAGTTGAAAGGTCATTTATATGGACAAAGTCTTCAGCGTGAAAGGTAGATTTTGTGCTATTCTGGCGTTCAAAGCTTCGGACATCACTGTAGTCCTCCTTGACCTTGGACCACCGGAACCTTTATATCATAGTTAGACCCTGTCTCTAGGGTTACTTTAATAGTTTGGGCAACCAGATCGTAGTTGTCCTTGAGTTGCTACACTACATCTAACATTGTGAATTTTTCGTCTCTGAAAAACCTGGAAAAACATTGCCGCGCGCGTGTGGTAAAGCTCCTCCATCTTTTGACCTATGGAGGCCAGGTAAAAGAGGTTCATAACAGTGATAGCAACTGAATGTATGTACAAACTGCAACTTACATCTTAATTTTATGCTGACCGGTTCAAAAACTACGCTCTACTATCACTTCTTATGGGAAGACTAGGTATATAAATTAGCGTGCATTTAAGCAATTGCTAACTTATGCACATTCATTAATACAAATTTGTCCTGAATTATGAATATACACGTCTTGCATACTCGCGTTTTGTTAACTCTGCTACACATATAATTTGCCTTCATATGCAATTAATGTTGTTTGTCATATATGTGCAGACCAGGCATGTCAGATAAAATAACTGGGGGGTAAAAAATATGTTTGTGACTCAACGCCGCAAAACGGATATGTACAATCTCCATCCTCTTGCAGGACAGGGTTTATATCGTGTTTGTATGTATGTATCTATTCAAGAAGGTGCCCATCTCAACACATAATAACGTTTTATTATAGGAATGTATGTATCCTTAGCTGGGAAATATTACGTCTGACTCAAGTATTTTTGTCAAATTTCTCAAAAAATAAACCACAAGTCTTGTTACAAGATTTTTAGATTTATCTATGTGCATACGTATGTAATACATACTATGTATAATCCCATATTATCCTCATACATTTGTAAAAAAATATATGGATATATATATGTACGTGTTAAATTTGTAGGCATCAAGCAGATAAGTACTTATCAGGCCTGCACGTGGAGGTATGTATGTATGTGTTGTGGTTCTTTTCGGCATATGCGGATTACTTATGATCATTCACATTATTTGTAAACTGGTGTATGTAAATACGTAGATACGTGAACATGACGCATATTCCAGTCTGCTGTTGAAACGAGGTATATAATTTTACTATTAATTTCATATCTTGTATATATTTAAATTAACAATTCCATATTATACATACTTGTAGATACATAAAACGGGATTACAAAAATGGAACCAGGTGCAAGCATGGGCTTAATGGAATCAATTTTTTGGAATGATTTGGTAAAAAACATTTCGTTTTGGTCGTTGTTAATTATATAAGTAATTAAGTTTTAAATAATTTGTAACTCCTTTGGTAAATTGACAGTTGCTGGAAAAAATATTCTCTTCAATGGATCTGGAAACGATTAAAATAGTTCGTCTCGTTAACACACAATGGGAAAGAGAAGCGAGGCCAAGATTCGCCGAGATTAGTGTGGTACGAAAATGTTTCGGTTTTGTGCAACGGATTCGTATTTTTTTAGTCATGTTATAAGAAAAACACGGAAATTAGTGCAGTATCGATTAAATTATGTTCTTACAGGTGTTAGTCCACCTTAAACACCACGCTGATCGTGACGCTGTTCAAGTACAGTTGGACCTTAACAAGCAGCCTTTTCATACTCTTGCATTAAATGAAGATATCAAACTAGCACTGAATGATCAACTAGCATCTTTTCGAAATTTCAAGTTGCAGTTTTCACTTTCTAGGGACACCATAAGGAATACTGAGATGCTGCAAGAAGCGTATTTTTGTAAGGAAGAGTCAAACTAACATAGTTTCTTGTTTAAAAATTCCCGACGCTCAAAAACGTCTCTTTCTGCGTGTTTGCAAAAATCGTGTCGCAGAGGTTTTGTTTTAAATGTAAATTCATTTCATTTACAAAAATAGTTTTATATACACAAGATGCCCTTTTGCTTTGCAAACATTTTTTTTACTAAAAACCAATTGTTTTTTTCGTACCCATGGCAACGACAGTAACTATATTGAGATGCGACGTGTAGGAAGTTGACGTGAATATCCACATTGTCACGTTGTGTACAACCAGCTCATTTTAGTTTTCTAATTTAAGATCTGAACCAACTTATTCAACACCTATGGCGTCCGAATGCATCACTAATTCATTCCTTGTCGATTCTATTGACGATTAAGTTTACAAAGAAATTAAGCGATCTGTTAACCTCAATTATTTCGGGGTGTAATGCATTTTCGCATGTGGAAATTGATCCAAAAGGATACGTGTGCACTGGTAAGAAATAACTAAACTTCATAAAAGCGTTTTTAGGGTGAATGTTACCACTTGCAAGCACTCACTGCAAGAAAGTTGTTGTATTTTGCAACTATGTATATATTTTGATCGGCACGAAATGCATGGCCCAAGAAACTACTTTCCGCCGGTAGATGGTGTAAATTTCGTGCACTTTCTTGCAGTTTCTTGCACCATGTACATAGTGCATGCATTTTTTTTCATTGCACTTTAAAAAATGTAGCAAACCAGCAAGAAACTAAACAGTGATAAAATCTCACAAAAAGATTGTTCTTTTTTGTAGTCGACACCTCGCACCTGCCAAAGATGTCGTGTCACACGTTGCGAATTAGCCATACTAAATCCAGCTTCGAGGATTTGACCCGCTTTTTTTCCAATTTGGTCAACACGAAAAAAATTGTTTTTGATGACCCTTGGCTAGGCAATTTGGACACTGTTGTTCGAGCCATTGTTGAAAATGGGGAACAATTTGAAAACCTGGAGGAAATTGACATAAAAATTATGACGGAGCTTAAGGTATGATGCGAACCAATTCTTCACCGTTAAACAAATGTTGTCGATAGGTCAAAATTTTGAGTTTTATTCTCGATAGAGTGCAGTATAAAGTCGCAATCTGCCTCTGTGCTAAATTCTGGAGAATCCTAACTTTAAAAATGTTCAGTATCTCGTATAATACCGTGTAGTAATAGCTCGGTAATAAAATTCAACCATATCGGTAGCAATTTAGAAACCAGGCAGTAACAACGTTAACTTCGAGAAATCAATTACTGTGTTACCGCATGCATGTCATATTTCCAAGAGTGTACACTTTTAGAAATCCGGTATAGTAACGCAGGTATTCATTTCTCGATATTAAAGTTGCTAGCTCTTAGTTTTAAAAGTTTACCTGTCCGTAAAAATTTGATACCAATATTGTAAAGCTTTAATACCTGGTTACATATTACTACACAGTATTATTTATCAATGCCACGTTGGTAGAGTCATATTTATCTATTTGAATACCGGCTGGTATTATTTTAATACTGGATTTCTAAGAATGTATTTTTAATCGCTACATTTGGCCGATCGTCTACATTTCTAGAACGTATCCACTATAAAGTAAACTGGTTAATTATATTTTGATGCACTGTATAATTTGAATTTTAGCAAATCCGAGCCCTCACAGAAATGTGGGGGTTAAGAAGATTGCGAGTACGAAGTGAGGATGAGAAAGCATCAGGAAATGCGATGACAGCTTTGGAAGAATGCGTTACCATACATGCCACAACTTTAGAATTTTTGCATTTGGATTTTGGTAAAACAGACGGCATAACAGATTTATGTAGATTTCAGACTTTAGAGTTCCCTAAATTACAACGATTTTACTTGAAAACAAATATCACTTTTGGAATTGCGCTAGCATGTAGCGTTGACATTTTGGGCCTCAAGGAATCGATAAAGGTATGTATGTTATTCACCTGCTAGAAACCTGGTATTGATTTCTCGGTACCGTTTAGTATTAAAATTCTACTAAATATGTTAATATTCGATTTCTAAGAGTTTAGCCAATTGCCAATTATTATCTGAGAAATAATTACAAGTGAATCATTTTTGGTACAGAATGGAACCTTACGCAAGAGATTTCCTTCCCTGAAAAGAGTTGAAGTTGTGGGACCATACGAAACGGATTTTCCTTGCTTGATTCCCGTGAACATTTCAGACTTATTACCTAAATATGGCATTCACGTTAGCGGAAAATTACTGTCATTCGGTGGAGTAACAGATTTATGAAGCCAAATCGTAATGAAGTAAAGTTGTAACTATGTATGTAGGTAAGCAAATAGAAAGCATCGTGTTAGTATATTTCTGGCCACCAACAACGTAACGTAACCTAATATTTAACAATAATTGTACACAAGCTAATCTATCGTCAATTTCATTATCATATAATTTATTTGATTATACTGACATTTGCTTCCATACCTACAAGAAATTACTTCAAATTACATGCGTTCGAAAGTACATATTTACGACAGTTAAACGTATTAATATTTATTTACTATTGGCAAGTATCTATATATGCGTCCATGTACAATTTATCCATGAACGTGTTTTGCGAAATAGTTAACTAACAATGGAACCTTTTTTCAAGCTACACGAGATAAGCTTAGTGACCTATGCTAAAAAATCAAGCTAAAAATTAGAAATGACGTGGTACTTATCTTTCCGTTGAATGGGCACTTGGAGGTCAAATATTTGAAGGCAAAGTTCACAGTAGCGGCCTGATTTTTTCTCAAGCGGGCGAGCGGAGGAGGAGTGAAAATTTTCTCCTCGAGGTCACTCCGCTGCCTTCACTCTCGCGCTAGTTTCGTTCATCAATAGTATGCAATCAATATGCAATTCCAAAAATATACAACGAAATGTGGCAATAAAAATAAGTCAACTTTACGGATTATGATTTCTAATTAATTAATACACTAATTAATTAGACGCACTTATGTATAACTTATAGAACCCATCGTCACTTTTTCATTACGGATCGGTGGATAGTTGATAGTAGGACTTTAAAAAGCAATTATAAAATTATATGAATTTATGCACCAATTCACGAGATTGTGAAATTTTGTCAAAAATAATATGCATTGAATGAAGTGCGAGCGTGCGAGAGTGAAGGCAGCGGAGTGACCTCGAAGGAGAAAATTTTCACTCCTCCGCTCGCACGCTTGAGAAAAAAACAGGCCGCTACCTTGAACTTTGCCCTCAAATATTTGACCTCCAAGTGCCCATTCAACGGAAAGATAAGTACCACGTCATTTCTAATTTTTAGCTTGATTTTTTAGCACAGGTCACTAAGCTTATCTCGTGTAGCTTGAAAAAAGGTTCCATTGTAAGATGCACAGCTATGTATCTGTGTTTACATAAATTCATAAATGATGAGCCTAACAGCCTAACTACTATTTACTATTTAGTTAAATTGAATTATGTGAGTTTGCAATAAAATATGTACATACATAAATACATATAGCAATTAAGTAAGTATATTTTGTACGAAATACTATGTATGTGCACAACATTATAGACTCAAAAATTTATCGTCAAGACGGAAAAATGCATATAAAAATCTGTTCACCGTCCATGAAATTGAATGAAACACTACTTTTTAACAAAAATTACTTCCCGCCAACTTTACCCTGAATGTTTACACATGGTCGAAATCCTACCTGAACGATCGAATCATAATAAGCGACATGGTTTGAGCCAAACAAAAATTTTGAATCGCCAGCGGCGTCCCTCGATCGATATAGTTCGACCCGAATTTTACCTTCAGACAATTCAACGCCTTCATCTCCCTCCTTAAGTAGGAACTTCCCATCCCACCGAAATTTCCCACACTCTGTCCGCACTTTTCCAGCATTCCCTTCGACGTAGAGTTGACCCATGACGCCAGCGTGAAGGTGACGACATTATTGATCAAAGCGTTCACTAAGAAAAGGGGAAAAATGAGAAATCCCGGCATCGCGATTTGATCAAGCATCGTTACAGACACGAATTGCGATACGATTTGAATCGCTGGAATGGCGATAATGATGGCTGGGGTGATTCTCGTCATGAGGTAATCGTTGAACATTTTTTCCAAAATGTGTACCTCCCGATACGTTCGGATGCAGAGTTTGTGATCGACTAGGTTATTGGCACGATCCATTTTGCTAGAAATTAAAATATTGTTATTTATAAATATCTTCAATTACGGGCTTCGGGTCACTTTGCATAATTTCTCACGCAGGTCGGTTTACATAATAATCAATTATGTAAAACCCAACTATGCATAAGTATGTTTAGATCGCTTATTATGCATAATTTTCCAATCCGGGATTGGCAATCCCATCCCCAAATTGATGTGAAATGATATTTATGCAACATGAAAAAATTTGGCAATTTAGACGTTATGCAAGATGTGCACATTATGCAAAGTCACCTGGAACAATTTTATGTCACTATTACGACATACCTTCCAACGATTTGGAGATAATTCAACGTACAAGTAATCCCCACAAATAGGACGTAGAATGAACAGACGCTACCGCAGTAGATGCCTTGTGTCGCCATCCATGTTTCGAACACGAGAATTATATTTTCCGGGCCCATGTTTGTCCATTTTATGGTCGAACATTGAGTCGACGTCGAGAGGAGGAAGGGCGGGAAGCATGGATCAAAGAGGAGGAGGCAAAAAATGCCGACAGGGAAGCCGATCACGGAATAGTTTAATGTCATCATGAAGAAGAGCATGACTTTGGCTTGGGTCGATGCTTCCATAGGTTTCTCATCTGGAGTTAAATTCATAGTTTATATGTTAATAAAAAATAGTAACTAAAATGCTTTATATATTTAACTATTAGAAATCCAAGATTAAAATATTACCAAGGGATACTCACGTATGACTCTACCGAAACGCTATTGATAAGTACTACCACGGAGTAATAAATAGCTAGGTATGCATCTCAGGGCTATGCTGATGATGTGGCCCTGCTTTGTACTGTTAGTAATTTGGACAGTACGCTTTGTCTCTTGCAGTTCGCTAGTCTCAGGGCTTTCGGTGGTTCTTTTCGCAAATAAGGGCAAGATCAGACTCAAACCACTCGACTTGAAGGGAAAGAGTCTAGATTACAGTGGCTTCACCGATGGCTTTATCAGATTTCTAACAGAATAGTACTGACTTTATAAACTATTTAACGGGAAATCTATAAATCTCGCTTGGACCGGTTTAAATTTGTTCAGTTACGAAAATATTCGAATCAATTTTTCATAATACCTCAATTTGACTAGTTTCTATGTAATTAAAATTTCGTCGTGCCAAACCGTTACCTTTAACCAGCTCTCCTTCAAATTTCACGCATGAATTGAGCACTTGAACAGGTGCGATATCCAGTCGAAAATTCCATTTGTTATTCAACAACATGACATACACTCCAAAGAAGCTGAAGCCCTGGAACTTTCTCTGTACAGTGAGTGGTCCAAAGCAAAGGTGGGCAAACATTGCGGCCACATACAATAGCGTAAGTATGCATTGAATTCGGTAGATTTTTATGTCTCCCGAACTCTCGATGAGCACAAGTTTCCCCGAATTTTTATCAAACCTGAACGGAACGGATTTTAGAACGCGGCAGCGATTAAGATGACGGACTAACAGTGGCAAAAATTGGGTCGTATACATTTTAGGAAGAAATATGTGAATAATGTAAATTATGTATTAGTAAAAATATTAACTTGATTATGTAAAGTTGTGCTGGAAAAGGATTGTTTGAAGGTTCAAATGGCAACAAGCCAACTGTTTATGACGAGCAGTGGATAACGTAATATTTAAGGTCATTAAAGGTTGATCAGGAACCGACCTGCTTAATAATTAAGTACGACTTACACATCTATGTACATATTTCTGCCAAAATAAAGGTGTATATTCGCCGACTTAAATTAAAATTAGTGTTGATGACACTATCTCCAAATTATAGCTACACACGTTACTATGCGACAAATCGAATTTTCAAATTAAGCACAATTCTAGTAATGCATGGTAATAACTTCTAAATACTTATACCCATATAAGTAAATACATAGTATCATGTCGTGCAATTGCTCTATAGGCTGCCTTAATTTTCTGCCATTTAAATTTACCCCTTAATTTCAAATTAATTGTGACATTGCGCAATCGAATCTAATTATGGTAATGTTCTACATATAGCTAGGGTTCTAAAATAAAAGGCTACACATAATCTTTAATAATTTCGTCTTACCCTGTATAAATATTATGTTTTAAACGTAGGAAATATACGAACGTGCAGTCGAGAAATTAAGAATGTATCTTGATTATAAGGAAAACCTTGTAAAATAGGAGGAACACATAACACAAAAAGGGTATTGAGAACTCTGCCAATTAACTTTAGCATTATGACGCTCCAGCTTTTACGTCAAGTTAATGATAGATATATCTATCATTAATGCTGAAATGGAGGTACATAAATATCCCTTATGATGAGATAATTGCTGGAAAGGTTACGATGTTTTCAAACCACGTTGTGTATGTACGAAATTCTGCTTCAGTTGTCCTGCATTCAAATTTGCTCCTTAATTTAAAATTAAGTGTGACATGATGGCATCTAATTAAGTGTAATTTTCAGGGTTCTTACATAAGTAATGTACATATATACACAGATTATTTTTAATTCCAGGCCTACGGTACTTAAATGTTTTGTTTGAAACGAAGGAAATATAATAACAGTGCGTATGTATAGTACCATAATTAAGATAATATGTACATAGTGTGTTATCTTAATTATAAATAAAACCTTGTTCATAAAACTGAAGTAACGCATTACATAAAAAGGGTGTTGAGAAGTCTGCAAATCGGCATTAACTTTACGCATAGACAGAAGTTTGTTTTCAAAAACAATTATTAAAATCCAGCTACATAATTATATCCCTGTCCTACTTTCGCATGTAGCATTATCTCAAAGCACCTATCAAAACAAAAGAGCTAATACTTATTAGCTCGCCCTGCGTAGCACGAGAGCTATTGAATTCCTCTTGTCCGTCCGTCCGTCTGTCTGTGTGTTCACGAGTTTTTTGCATCAATTGATGCTAATTAATAATCCCCTTGACCATTATAGAATGAATTAGGCGCACCATTGGTATCGAACAATCCGTGGCGCAAATGGTCCGTCCATATGTCCAACCTTTAAACCTTTTTTTGTCATAAAGATTTTTTATATATCGGCTTGTGCGCACCCTTAAACATAGTTTGATTGTTTTGAAAAGTATATAAATGCAGTCTCAATTTTTTATTAAGTAAACTTTACTAAACTACATACGGGCAAAAAATGCATAGTTTTATAAAGTTTAATTTACTCCGGATTTAGTATAGCTTACACAATGAAAACAGAATTGAATGCATTTTCATTAAGAGTGCCTACGAAATTTTAATATAACAATGAGTTTACTATGTATGCATCCGTCACTGTAAGTCATATTATGATAATGTCATTTCAAAACGCATACATGAGAGAGGCACTTCACAACCGCTATATTATTATATTCGTTCCTGAAATTCATTTCCATCGAAATGCGGTGAATTTAGTAAATTGTTTCATGAATTAATCGTTATCAGTCAGAAATAGGTAGCATTTTGTAAACCTGCTCCTGTGAAATTTTGTCTTTTTGACTTATTTTAAAAATTTCCTATTAAATATATGAGTACTCCGATAATAAGTTCCTCAAAATATTTGCGTTAATAAGGTACTGAATATTTCTCTAAGACATCGAAATGTATACGACCCAATTTTTTCCACTGTTAGTGCGGCATCTTAATCGTTGCCGTATTCTCAAATCCGTTCCATTCAAATTCGATACAAAATCGAAGAAACTTGCGCAAATCGTGGGCCCCAGAGATATAAAAATCTTCAGAATTCAATGCATACTTACACTTTTGTACGTTATCGCTATGTTTGTCCACCTTTGGATTGGACCACTCACGGTACAAAGAAAGTTTCAAGGATTCAGTTTCTTTGCAATTTATGTGATCTTGTTGCTGGGAAAATGGAATTATCAATTGGACATCGCACCAATTCAGGTGGTCAACTCGTGTGTGAAGTTTGAAAGGGAGCTTATAAAAGGTTGGTATAATATTTAAAATCCTTCCTGATTTTCTATTAGCATGGAGTAAAATTATGAAATTCATGCAAATATATTTATGTATGGACGTTTCAAATCTATGCTAAATTTGTAAATATATCTGCATACACTCTTAAAAAAATGTTATGATCTTTATGAAGAGACACACTTTGAATTCTATAAATATAAAGCTGAGTATGCGCAATAAACCCAGAATAAACTTTACTCTTAACTAAAGTAACGTTGGCCTGGATTAGTATTGTTCACTCAATATAAAATTCAAAGTTTTCTAAAAGGGAACCATTAAGTTTACGAGATTGGAAAAACGGGTTGATAATTTGTCTCATCAAATTTGACCTCAGGTGAAGAAAACATGGAAATTTCTACCCCAGCTAAAATTATGGTCGTCTTCATGAACATCCTTCACTATTCCCTGGTCGCCTATCCTGTCGGGATCTTTTTCCTGCTCCTCTTCGACCCATGCTTCCCACCTTTCCTCCTCTCGATGTCGACCACGTGTTCCAACATAAAGTGGATGAAATTGGGCCCGGAAAATTTAATCCTCGTGTTTGAAACGTGGATGGCCGCTCAATCGATCTATTCTGGGGCAATGTGGGTCTTCTATATCCTCTTCGTGGGGACCATTTGTATTCTCAATTATTTGCAAATTATATGCAGGTATACATATAAACAAAAATCATGCCAAAATATTTACTAGGTAAAAAAGAATCTTAATTTTAATAGCAAAATGGCCCTCGCCAAAAAACTTGTCGACCATCAACTATGCATTCGAACGTACCGAGAGGTCCACATTTTGGAGAAAATGTTTAACGATTACCTAATGAGTAGAATCACACAAGCCGTCGTCCTATTTATACCGGCGATTCAAATTGTGTCTCAATTCGTGTCTGTAACGATGCACGACCAAATTCCAATGCCGGGGTTTCTCATGTTTCCCCTCTTCTTGACGGAGACATTCGTAAATAATGTTCTTACCTTGACGCTGGCATCATGGGTGAATTCGAGGTCGAACGATATGTTGCAAAAATATGGACAGAATGTGGACCGTGTCAGGGGAGGGGAAGGTTCTTACTTAAGGAAGGAGGTGAAAGCATTAAATTGTCTGAAGGTCAAATTTGGCTCGAACTAAGGGACGCCGCTGGCTATTCAAAATTTTTGTCTGGCTCAAACCATGTCGCTAGTTTTGATACGGTCGTCTCGATAAGTCGCAAATGTAAATGTAAAAAATTTTTTTCGTTGTTAGGTATTTGCCTCACTAAGAATAAGTGCAATAAACACGATTATTTTAAAACAGTTTTGTCGCACAAATAACTTAAGTTTTGTTTGAAGACCATCAATTTTATTTAATTGGGTATTCACAAAATTTACGAAATTTATCTGCTGTGTTAATTGTCGTCGGAGTCCGTCTGCATATTAGAATGTGATTGGTTATAAAAGTTTGGAGCAATTTACACTATTTCATGTTTGGCCGAGATTTTGTTTTGTCAGTTCATCGCGTCTGATTTAATGTCAAGGTATACACGAGAACAACATAGACGAATATTTTTAATAATCCGTCTTAAACATAGTCGATCAAGTTTGCACGGTTATGAAATATGTATCTATCGGTATTACATATCACCAGCTCGAATAAATAACATATTCACAAATTTTTTAAATGCAATTGTATATGTACCTCAGACACATCCAAGTGTTTCTTGAAAGACAGCTCCATGTATTTATTATGCAAATTGACTACATATATATAAGCCTTCTGTTACCTACATATATGGACATAATTATAATTTTTGGAAAACTAATAAGTTACGTTACGTGCGAAAGCTAAATTAATGCATCACTTATGAATTTGCATGTTGCATAAATAATTCTCGTAACCAACATATTTTGATGAGATTGGAAACCTCATTGTCTTGCGAGTGAGATTAAGTCATTTATCCCTGGATATTTACGTAGCATCTGCATATCCGCTAATCATCAATTCGACCCGATCAATATTTTTGCAGCTATTGGGTTCTGGACGAAATCGATGTGCCATGAAAACCTAAATTACTCTGTAAATCAGAAATCCTAAGGTCTAGTAGATTAATACATATTTATTAAATCACGCAGACACTATACATTTGAATTACGTTTTACATAATTAAGTAAATTTTAAAGTTTCGTTATGACTACATAACTACCAACTTGTATAAGTTTTGTTAATCCCAGTGACCATTACTGGTCAGGAAGTCTACTGGACATTTTTTGATCGAATTTGTGTTATAAGGATAATTATCTGTCTGAGTAAAACTCATTCCGCGAAATAATGAGAAATTAACCCAGGACGACAAAACTTAGCTTTAGACAAGCCGACCAATACGCCGTCAGTCGACTTTGTCCTCAAGGTGAACTATCATACAAGCTACAATCATATATAAATCATTCGTCGGATCATTAAACTCCAACTTTGCAACAAAACTAACCCAGGTTGGCGAGAAACTACGTATCTTTAAAGCGTCAAATTAGACCCCCCCTGATCTCGTTTTTACATAATTTAGTCCTTGGACTAAAATAATTTTGCACTGACAATGAGTAACTAACTCACTCCAATCTTAACTCAAAATCAAAATGTCTTCCAAACGTTATCTCGTACCAGTTCTGCTAGCCATAGTGCTATCAGAGTCCAGTCCCTCCCTTCCGGTAATTTTAAATTCTTTGGTAACTGCATAATCAAATTCATTCGATTGAGCGATACGTTCGATTATGTTGACCTAATAGAGCACCTCATCCATGTCAACAATCCAACTAACCTGATCTTCACGGTCAACGGTAGGCTAAACTTTTCAAACCTAGCCAACCATGAGAAGAAGAGAGTACTAGACATTAAGTTCTATGAGGCTTGCACGATAACAGTTTTCGCTAAATTCGCAATTGAAGATAACCAATTTCGTGCAAATTATGTATTTCTTATGCGAGAAGCTCACAGGGGTACGAAGCATTCCATATTTATTCTTATATCTCAAGTTCCCAATCAACACGTAATGTCAATACTGTATAGATTCGAATACCGCTTGCCGTTGAGACTTTTTGTTGTCGATTTAAAACCATATCTCAATTCCTCAAACTTGCCGTATACTTTGGAAATGGAATGGCTCTTTTTCTGTATCTTTTGCAAAGACGAGTTCATCCCTATTAGCTACAATGTGAACATTAAGGTGATGACATTACGGATGTTCCAAGTACACCAGTGGAGAAACGACGTTTCTATTGCAGCAATTCTACCACAAAAGTTTAAACCAAATAGAATTTGTGGGAAAGGCCAATACTACATTACTTCACTCAGAGAAAATTGCAATATCGATGAAATGAAGTATTTAGCAGTAGGTGACATTTTAAATATCACGTTTCTCCAATTTCCCGACTCAGACTGGGCAATGTATAATTGGGGTTATTTCCACCAGGATTTGATGCATAGCGAGTACTTCTACAAGGATTTAAATATGCTGTACTCCTTTCGGTATGAGGGGCATCACGCGATATACTGTAACTTCAACGTGTGGTCAGAAAATTCCAATTTAGGTATGTGGATGTCTCCGTTTACTTCACTGGTATGGACGAGTTGTGCATTAATCCTAGTAACTCTGGTGATATTAAGAGTTTTGAAAGACGTCGTTGAATGTGGTAACATTGCTGTGAACTTTGAGTTGATAAAAAATCTGGGAGAAGTAGTCTTCGCAATATTCGCGACCTTTATCAAACAAGCTTTAAATAGTAAACATCTCTCAAAATTGGTATTGGTACCTTTGCTCTTCACAAGCTTTATGCTACTTTCACAGTATGAATTGTTCCTGACGACTAATCTGGTGATACCACCGCGCTACGAGAAATATCTTACCCTTAGAAAAGTCTTTGCCAATGACTATATTCTTGTTTACGCGGCGCAATCTCAGGAAGGTAACGATCTCCTTTCAATCACGTCGCTATTGCAGCAGGAATATAAGCAGAAGTCCTTGGGCAATTTCCCGCATGACAAAACCATCCCAATAAGGTATGAATGAATAACTGGGGATAATTTTATGTCCCAATACTATGTACAAATACGGTAGCATAATACGTCATAAACAAATTAATCAAGTGATGGCACTAATAGTACTGGTAGGTATGTAGGTATGTACCACCTCAAACGAACTGGCAACAATGTGCATGAATACCTAAGACTCCACTATATTCAAATTTATTACAAGAGGAAATTTATTTCAGCTTTGTTGCAAATTTGAATGTCGCGGATTATTTTGTCATACATATTTATGTGGTTGCTATCCGATTTTTACCCAATTATCACATTTATTTTCTCTGCAGTTAAATTGAGTACTTCATGCAATTACCTTTCTTACCAGGCACAGCTGGACCAATTTGTCTGCCTACGTTACGAAGCATACTCCAAGAAATGTCGTCCTACATAAAAGCAAGGACAAGGCCCTTCATTTTTTTCTTCACTTGCAAAATCGCCTATTGACGGGGCAATATGAGTGCTTTAGGGTTTATAACATAGCCCTAAACTATGTGTGGTTTGCCATTGCGGACACCATATTGAGGGTTGAAATTGGGCAGGGGATCAAATGTCTTGAGACGGGAGGGTTCCCTCATCTATGGGAGCAGCAGTTGGAACATTTATCAAAGGTGAGAACAATGAAATGGCCGTCAATGCGAGTGGCGTCACCCTACATTTCGATCAACACACTGTCACCCTTCTTCAACGCTACTGGCATAATAATGGTCCTGCTTGTAGTTGTTTATATAGCGGAGCTTATATCCGACGAAAGAACACGGTGTCGATTAGTGGACGGGGTCAGGGATTTTGTTACCTTTGTAACAATATCTACCAGTTCTGCACTTGTCAAGTTGTGCATTTACTTGGGATGTAAGAAAGTGAGGCGGAAGAAGTTTAGGAGGAAATGAGTTGCCAATTAGTGCTTTAAGTATGTTTTGGGTGACTAAAGGTGCCAAAGTTGACTTAGGATAAGGTCGTACAATGTCAAGTTTGCAGGGTCGTACAGCTGAATAAATTTTCTGCAAATTGCCTGTATCGTTTCTCTGACGGATTCTTGATACACTTAACCACACTTCCCACATTACCAATGCTTTTACATAATTATTTATGCTTCACGGCCCATGGATATTTCAAAACTATAATTATTTATTGTGTTATTTCATACCCAGCCTGAAGTGTTATTTCATACCCAGCCTGAAGTTAAGATATTAAAGTATTAGGTAAACTTAGAATTAGCGCTTCATTATATTTAAGTATTGCCAATTAAATAAATAAAAAGCAAAATTTAAAAGTGATTAAATGAATGAAGAATGGATCTGCTACTGTGCACATTTATTCTAATGATTTAGTATTAGTTTAAGAGTGCACCAATGTAAAGTACTTAAATAGTACGAAATAATGGAATACGATAAATTCGTTTTAAAATGTGCAAATTGGAATGGCTTATTTTGTTCCCTACTTATTTTCAACTCATTGCTGGGACACAATAAAAAATTTAATGTATGCATTGTCTCACATTTTATTAAATATTTTTGCCTTCCTGCTGTATTCTCTGGTTACCAGTCAATTAAATTTAAGCCATGGAGACAATCAACAGATTTGTGTGGATATATATCTTTTTGGCAGTAGCATTTTCTGGTGAGGAATTGATGCTTTAATTCTTATCTTTTTCTATGAATTTCCTAAATGGTTATTCGGTTTTAATAGGAATTCTACCGGAGGATTCGTCATCAACGAAAGTATTCTGCGAACTGAAATTTGCAGGTTGTTTAGGTAGGTACAATGTCATCAAAGATTTCTCCTACAGTAATGAATCTGTAAAGATGTTTATGTGTACATAGTCCCAACTCGGTGCAATCTTGCGGCTATGTTTTATACATAGAGGGACTTTTCGTTCAGGGAACAATTAACAATTTTTATTTTCAGCAAATATCTAAAAAAAATTGTAGAACCTAATTAAAAGGCAATTAGATATTGAAAGGGATATAATTTTTTACTTGGAAATATATATCTAAAATATTATGGCTTCTGGTTAAATCAGTAAAATAAGTTTCCCTCTTTTCAACAGCCAAAGAGAATACTGCAAATTTTTGCAACAATAAAATACGGAGATCAAATTACTGCAAACCCATTCCGTCCACTCGATATGAAAGGAAGAATGGCCACTACAGATTGATTAATCAAGACCGTAGTCTTGGAGGGGATATATCCAGTGGAGAGAAGGACGCCCTTGTAGAGAGCGAGGCAAGCTGATATTTCAATTGATTTATTTGCGTCAATTTTGAAAATGTATTAAATATAACATAATAAAAAATTTAAAAAATAAATAAAATAATAGTTATTGTCAAACAAAGTAAATAAAAATTGAGCCTTCAAATCCCCATAGATTACAATTAGAACTATTATTTTTTAATGTCGAGTTTGCATAACTCTGTCTACATACAAAATCATTTTTGTGCCTAAAAACATCTTTGTAGCGTAAAAATACAAATATTTTCTACCAGACAAATATTTTATGCGTGGATTTGAATGTCGCACAAAATTTATCCACTAATTTTGCAAATGTGAACTTGATCATGAATACAATTAACAGGTAATATTTGCCAACAATTAGTTCCACTACAAGAACTAAAATTGAGGCAAATATTCCAACTAAGGAAATCAGAGAGACGAACGAAGTCTCCCTTGCCTCCATTGACGTCAATTTTATGTAGTTTCCTGAACTGCAATGCTCCTTAGATTTCGCATAAAACAGCTCATTTCGCACACCCAAGTGATGCCCGACTAGGGCGCGTTCCTTCATTTGGAGCAATCTAAATTAAGAATTATTAAACTTTTAACTAAAAAATTTTGAACGAACGCCTTAGTAGAGTTAAAATAATTTACGCTGAAATTACACTTTTAAAACCAACATTTGAAAAGTAAATGTCAAATTAAGTGTGCATTTCCTCTTCAAAAGAGTAACATCATCTTTTTAGAGTGTACTCCTCAAAAAATATAATTTTTGATTTACAAAAATTACTTCAAATTGATCCCCTCCTTTTGTTCCCATTCCTTCCTGACAATCAAACCAATACTCCTCTTCGCCTCGGGCAACGCGAATCTCGTAAAACTTTCGCAAATCAAACTTTCGTGGTAACGATGCAATTTCGCGATGCGATAAAAATATCCCCAATTTAAAATTAACGCCATCTTCTTATCCCCATCGAGAAGGGTCTTCATCAATGAATCAGTATCCGTGGTAAGGACGACTTCTTGCGAAAAATTGTAGCTGTTCTTTAGCAGCTATATAAAATTCAATTAAGAGAATACATTAATTTGCTGATTATTCCTTATAATTAGAAGTATCGCAATTTGAAATGATTTAAATGTCTGAAAACATTGAATTTAATTTTTAACTCAAGTACATATTTCTATAAAATGAATGTCCGAAAATACTACTGGGAATATTAAATTCCTCTAATTTCCGTGTAATTTCTCTGCGGGTAGCGAGTGAGTACAGACTTCCTAATTAAAACTCCGAGCATTTAAATATGTGTGCCGGACAAATTTGCATAATTTTTGAGAAACTTTTTTTGGCTATCGTTTTAACCAATTTTGACGGGAAGAACGTTCTTATTTTCATTCTGTTGAACCTTACCATAAATTCTTTCCGCCCAGTCTGGCTAAACTCGTGTGTCAGAAAGGAATAAGAATGTCTCAACAAATCGTTGACATCTTTAACCGGGATTCTAGCATCGGTAATGATAGAATATAAGCTGGCACTGTACACGAAGAGGAGACATGTGGACAAAATCGATCCCAACCAGGAAATCAAAGTCAACTTTTTGTCAGGCATTGAATATCCTAAAATGCACGAAATTTACACAATTTTTCTTAATTTCATGTTACCTTAAACTCGCTATTTATAATTTTGGTCACCTTGATTACTCAAGTCGGAGAAAAAGTTCATAACAACTTCACCCGCGTATTTCGTCTTATGAAGGACTAACAAATGAATTAATACGAGTAGGAGTATCCAAATTAACCAAATTTCTAATGGGAATGGTTCCCAGTAGATGCTTCTGATCCGATGAATTCGTGGTTGTCGGAAAATGAGTTCACTCCTAGATTTGAATTGTTTAAAACCATTATAAAAATTGAGATTAAAATTGCTTCGGATTCAAAAATTATAAAATTTATTTTATATTTAGCTCGAATTAGAATTGGACGTACCCCGCATTCGGAATTGTTGACTGTAAAAAGCTCACATTTTTTGCAACCCTAGTCGATAAAATATTCGTGAGAGGGACATAAGTCGAAATCAGATCCACCTCGGAATTCGCGATCATGAAAAGAATCTTTTTTATCAATGTGGAATCATTTCCCCATTTCGTTTGTTCAGTAATGTCCACGACGATTTTTTTCTGGCTGTAGGAGCAAAAAGTGAATTATTCAGATTTTTTAAATTACACACCGAATCCCTCTGGCAATATATATACATAACTTTGACTCTTTGCGGACACTAATTTACATTTCGATGACAAATTTCGGTGACGATTGTCACGGGGTGGTGTGCATAAATATGTGGCTTCACCGGAATGCTGACGATCTTTGTCATATCGCCCTGATGTCACCAAAGGGTGACAATTTATCGCCATTGTGATAAAACCACATACATTCATATGTACACTCCTTCCGTTCAGTGTACCAACTTTGATAAATATACTTAATTCATATCCTTCTTTCAAAGTCTTCTAATATGTAAATATGTTACCAGAGCCCCAAGGAAAATTCCAAATCGGTCATTATATTTTTGAAATATTGTAGAAACGAAATTTCCATCCCATCGTTTGGATATCCCGTCTCGTATCCGACCTGTAGAAACAGATCAAATAAACCATATGTATTCAAATTCCTTGTTCAAACAAATATGTACATAAATAAAAACGTCTAGACATTATTTCTTCCGAGTAAGGCTTATCGTCACCGGCCAACCAATGTACATGTGTTAAATAAAAAATTATCGTATCAAGTGTATGTATCTTCACTACCTAGTACTCCCTCAATAGCTGTTACAAGATTTTCCGGGTAAATTAAGCATGCAAGACAATTTTTTGGAAAGTTGTACTATTTTTTATTTAAATCCCCATGCAATTGTCCGTCAGAAACCATGTTTCAAAAACTTTTGTGTCCCAAGGTACCAAATTGATAGGTCAGCAAACATGGCGTGTTGCAATTTTTCAACCACATTTTGATAAACAAAAAAATCCGACATTTTTAAATTGCTCTATAAAAATCGGAATTGATTGCAAGGTGGTCGACCGTACCATGACATGGTGCACTGACACAAATAGTGTCGATGACCAAAAAAGAAGTGGCGGGAGACGGTCAAAAAGGTCATCAAAATTAACCAAGTCACGAAAAAATGGATTCCTCCGAACTCATGCCGAGCTCTAAGAAAATTTCATTCACAAATGAACGGATGAAGTAAAAGTAAGTCCCGAGCCCTTAAACTAAACCTTGGACTTCAAGATTTGAGGAGAACTACTTCCTAGCTACACGCAAAGTAAAAACAGACCCATCAGAACCCGGGCGCTGATCATGCGGTACGCGCTTGACAATTGGAAACGGATATTTTTAACACATCAGCCACATTTTTGGGTGAGGCCAAATAAAATATCAAAAATACCGTTTCAACACGCTACAAGTCTGGGCTATTCGTAAAAATTTCAAAAATGTTGATCGTACTTACCATCCTGGTTTTACGATTTTTTGATTGGACATAAGTTGGTTTGGGTCGAAAAAGTGTATTTTCTTCCTCTGGGGGTGAAATTTCGTATCAAAAAAATTTTTGCAAGTTCTTGAGCGAATTGTGGAACCACTGAACCACTACCTATACAAAAATAGCGCCACGACTTTCAAACAAGGCTCGGGTCCTGCTCATGAGATCAAAATATTAATTGAGTGGTAAAAATCGTAAATTCCTGACTCCATTTCGGATCAAGAAAAAAATTCACTGTCGCCGAACCTAACCCTGTTGGAATATGATATATTTTCAAATCTGGAGCTAGGTGCCTGTGCTAAACCCCACACAAGTCTGGAATCCATAAAAAATTCAACAGTATAGAAATGAGGTCAATCTCCGTTAGAACGCGTGCGTACTCCGATCGAGTGTTTGATACCAAGACTCCCGGCTCGCGTCGCCTTATAAGATTGACAATTTGATACGTGAATAGTGTTTCCTACACGAAATTTCATTGGCTTTTCAGTTCTGGACTTATTTTTTCCAAATTCGATAAACTGGGTTCGCTACAACAAGTTGTTCTTGTAACACTAATTAAGGGAGTACTGGGTAAATTGTGACCTGCATACTTTAGAACTGTGAATATGACAAATTTCGATTTGTTATCACCATCTTTCAAAATAAATAAGGGTGGATCATCATTTCCTATACGATCTCACATCCTGACAATTTTTGAAATATACTGCACAGTTGTTGCTCAACTTTCCCAAATATGTACGTATTTATGCATATAGTCCAAATTATAAGTCAACCGGTTGAACCACTTTTAGCCTAACCGTGCCAGCCTGGCGGACGGACGGACGGGCATGCCGGTTCCGTATGCCTGATTCGGGTATTAAAACATATATTTTACCTGAACAAATCTTCTATTTTTCTTACCGTAATTTCTTCACACATTTCTGTATTTTTCTATCTTTAGTTTGCCAGGCTGGATACAAATATAACGGAAAAACTGGAGCATCAATTTATGCCCGAGCAAAAATTTTGATCGATTGAGACAACTCTCTATTTAAACTGCATTTAAACTGACAACTGTCAGAAAGTGAAACTGATGGACGTAAACACTACTTCAGAATAAATATATGTAGGGATTAAGCACGTTCAAAAAATATCCTATCCTTGAACCTGTCATGGCAATCGCATAAGATGGATCATGAATGACGCAATGGAAAAACATCGATAAGCTTGTATTTTGTTAATTCGGTTATTTACCGGTCACGATCAGTGTATAGAAAATGATAACTGTGTGATAGGTACATTGATTAATATTTCCTTTACTTTGCAATCTTAGGTACAGGTTGATTAATGCAGACCGAAATTTATTTACGACTCGTAAATTACGAGAAAAGTTGGTGTTTCTTAGTTTTTCCGCGCAGCTAATTTAATAACGGTAAGAACAATATGCATACGACAAAATTCCTTAATGGTAACATTTTAGAAGCATTTTAAAAATTATTGATAAAAGATAGATTTGATCAGTACTTCTTACTAAAAGAATTCCATAAATAATGCTACCATTAAAAAAATTAAATTAATTTCTGACAGATTTCTTTAGTTTAATGAAATGTATTAAATCTAGTTCAACAGCAGTTTTGCGCTACATATAATTTAAGATCGCCCCCTTAGAACAAATATTGACACTAATATTTACAGTTACTGAATAGTCCTCCACTCCAAAGGATAGTACAAGTATCGATATTGCATTTGATAAAACAACTCGGACTCCAAATCATCCGAAAAGTGAGACACTTTTGCCGCAGTCATACTCCAGTGGGGCGCTATCACAATTTTGTCTTCCCATTTTGCGAGATAAGCCACCCACCAGGAGAAAGTGCGCGTCGAAATGATAAAATGCTTACATTTCGTGGCCACTTGAAATTCTTGTAATTTCGTCAAATTTGATACAACGTGGAAACTATAATCGTCCCGGGAATGATTCAGTTTACGTAGCAATTTATGTCGTAGGAAATTTAAATCGTCCCCAAAAACGTAAACTGAAATTGGACCAATTTTATCATTGTTCCGGTCTCTTAATGTCCTCAAAATTTCAGAAATTCCGGAAGCATAGTAGAGTGGGTCGTTTTCTTGATGAAAGTCGCCCGGGTCAAGAAAAACTGCTACAGTTTCCCCGATTTGACCTTCCATTTCGATAAATTGTCCCCACCAAAGCGCCGCCCCCGTTGAGTTTGTCTTCGGGGCAAACAGAGATTTGACTTCATTCTTATACGGGGCAAAATAAATTTCCGAGCGACAATTTTCCCCCTGAGATAAACTCAGGAAAGAATCTTTGAGCCAAATAGTGGAATAAGTTTGCGAAAGGAGGTTCGAGCTGGAAATGTGAACGAGTTTTAAGTCTGCTAAGGGATTCGATTCGTTGATCGTGTTCCACGAATGGATCGGAACTTTAAACGCGCCAAGGGATGGGGCAAGGTGACCTGTCGTATTGCCGGGTAAAAAAGAGCTAATCGGTCCTCTGATGTAGAGCGGGACGTTATGTTTCCGAGCGAGGCCGTAGTGACAAGCATATTCAAAAAGTTGGTCACCAATGGTACCCTTAACTTCGAGTAGGACACCGTGCGGTTTTATTAAAGGTGTCAAGGCGTTCCCAGACACAGATGACGTTACGTAGTACGATTTGTCCGTAACGGAATTTAATTTAGGTTTTGCCGGCGGAGTAGTACTGCAAGTTATTTCGCCAAATTAGACATACACTTATACATACAAAATATGTCGCTACACCCTTAAGAACAATGTCACCTCTTTAACAAATAAACGCATTCGAAATTTTGTATTAAACTTTACTAAATCCAGAGTAACTTTAACTTAATCAGGCGTGAAGTTTAAAATGGATTTAGTATATTTATGTGGTTTAATTAACATTTTTCGAATCGGAGTTTAATTGTTGTCTAAAGCGTAACATTATTTTTATGAGTGAACATTCCTTAACTTACACAATATTGCCGTCCCAGTTGATGGGATTTGCTGCGAAGGTGAAAAACCAGAAGAAAAATAGACTTGTGACAAAAATCAAGTACTGGTTACACCTCATGGAACAAAAATTTCTAAGTGTACCAGACATTTTGAAAATTATGGGGCCGTGAATTGAAGCTGATTTCAAAGCGACAGATTGAAATTCGAGAAGTCTATCTTCCTAGGGGAATTTAAACAGTGCTATACTACTTATTAGCACACCTGTGTCACCACTGGTTTTCATGTTAATACCTTCGAGGAAGTCATGAATGGAAAATAACTGTATTTATTTTATTAAAGGTGTAACGTATTTAGAGTACCCTGTATTTTGTGCAGTTGCGCAGTCTATTAGTCTGAGAAAAATGAGATTTTATGCGCAATTGAGATTATGTAAGGTAGGTTATTTACAGTGTGTGGTTAAAATAGCAAGCATGCAAATGTGTAGGAAAAATTTCTCAGAAATGTGTTCGTCTGTCCAAACAAATCTTATGTGCATTTTACTGAGAAATGTGTGTACGTGCTGAGAATACGTATGTATGTATAACTACTGATACCTACGTACATTTGCAGATTTGTTTAGGTTGCCAGAAATGTAGATTTCCATACATGTGCATTTGTAAAAGTGGGCCCAGTTGCGGTTTATGTATCACGTACCTCAATTTATGTATTTGCATTTTTAGAAACCTGGTATATTTAGTGTGTAACGCAGGTATTGGTTTCTCGGAATTAGAATTGCCACCGCTTGGTATTAAAATTATACACGTCCCTAAGAATATGCTTTACCGATATGGTAATCCTTTTATATCGATATATTACTACACTCTTGGAAATAGGGTTACGATTTAACATAAAAGTAAACCTACATATGTGACTCTATCCCCTTGGTTATAAATTTGTCATCGAGTGGTTACAATTATCACCGACTAATTGTAAAGTTTCATCGACTTGGTATTAAATTGTCACTGGAGCTAATAAATTGATAACCAGTTGGTGACAAATTCATAACCACGACCACGGCGGTAGAGTCATATACGTTAATATTTTGGTATATAATAATCGTAAACCATACATATTTCTAATAGTGTACATACATGCATACATGGTCCGTATTACTTATCAATTCCACTTTAGCCAAATATGTATGAACACCGCTTGGTATTATTTTAATACTGGATTTCTAAGAGTGTAACCTTTTGCGTTCATGTGTACATAAATAACATATTGGAAAAGCGCTTGCAATTTATGTACATACGTACATATGCATTCTTCACCACCGTAAAGCCGTCATACATAAATCCAATATGCAAAACCTGAGTAAATATCTACTTCGCCTTTTGTGGCGAGATTAATCCGCTCAATTATTTAATTAACATGAATGTAAAGTGCTTCATGTTGAAAGGTACACATATACTTATTTAGATTTTGATGGTTTTTCAATAGAAATCTTACACGAAAAAGTATTGGTGCATTATTCTATTTTTAGATACAATAAAATAATATATACCTATTGTATAATAAACTGGAGCAATTAAAGTTAATGCTACAATTGTATTATTTCTCTCGGGAACTCAGAATTGAAAAATGTATTTTCATATTTTTGTCGAATCTCTCATAAATACTTAGAAACTTTCTTCATTTACTTATTAAGTCGTCAAGGTAATGTTGAAGTGAACTTGATTAATCATATTTATCACTGGGTTTCCATTACGTGGAGTTAGTCTTACATAATCGGCCAAAAAATTTCTTAATTGTCACAAACAATTGGTACGTAATATTGCATATTATGCATGTAGTTATTTTTTAATTTACATAATTTGACAAATTACAGTGAATAAGTGTAAATCTGTTGAGCTAACTGGGCAAAGAAAGAAACCCCTATTTTAAATCTTCCGGTAAGTGGTCCGTGGCATGGACCTGTTTCACGACAACTTTTCTCCTCCCGTTGTCAGCCTGCTTGTTGATCGTCATCTTGGTCGTGGCCGTGTTGTGTGCCGGCATGGAGCAAAATTTCTCTTCAAAGTCGATAAGGTCAATGGCCTCGTTTTTCTTAAGGTCCACCAAACAGTGCAAGAAACACATCAGCCAGGCGCCATGCGTCACCACGAGAACGTTTTCTTCCCTGCCCTCCTTGGCATCGACAAGGTTGCATAGCATCTGTGAAGATAATGTCGTAAAAAGTATATCAAATTCATGTGTTTAAGCTTTATGTTACACTCTTAAAAATAATGTAATCCTTTTGAAAAGTAAATAAAGTTGCAAATCAATATTAAGTAAAATGCACTAAATCCTATTAAACTTACTCAGGATTTAGTATATTTTGCTTAACATAGACTCAAGATCAAGCCATAGTGCAATTATTTTCTAAAAAGGTACCATTATTTTTAAGCGTGCATAGAGAATAATTGCATCAAATTAAACATAAAATTGTATTCCATGCAAAAAATGCAAGATTCTTTTAGCACACTTTCACCCACCTTTTGCCGACCCAGTAGAATTTCATTTAACCAAACCATACCAACTAACTATGTATGTAGGCACAGGTTTAATATAAAATTCTTTACGTTAAAGAACTTTTCTGTCCGGGCCTTCACATCTTGGAAACTTTCGCCACCCGGAATTTGCACGTGTGGAAAGTGAAGTCCAGTCTGATTAAAGAGTTTGAACATTTCCGATTGCGGTTGGTGCTCCAGATCACCGCAAAACTGGAAAAAAGGAAATTTGGAGGTGAAATTTTACGAGGACAATTATAATTTTATCTGTAAATTTCGGAATCATTTTATCTACGTATGTATGTATTCATGAATACTAATATGCAAATTATTTGCAAATTGTATACATTTTTTAATTCACGCACCATTTCTCGCAGGATTTGGTCCAAAACGATGCAATCTTCTTGCACGTCAGCATCCTTGGATTGCTTCAAGATGTGAAGCGTCGTATCGTGACATCTCTTTAAATCGGAGGAAAAAACCCGGGTGAATTTCTCCTCGGAGAGATGGCGACCTAAATGTTCCGCCATGGAAATACCCCTCTCCGTCAGTTCGCCATGGGTGTGGCTCTGTATTATGCGGGCCACGTTGCCGACCGTCTCCCCACTAGGATAAGAAAAGTTTGAATTATTAGCTCACACTGCGTAGCACGAGAGCTATTGAATTCCTCCTGTCCGTCCGTCCGTCTGTCTGTGTGTTCACGAGTTTTTTGCATCAATTGATGCTAATTAATAATCCCCATGACCATTATTGAATAAATTAGACGCACCATTGGGGTCGAACAATCCGTGGCGCAAATTGTGCGAATTAATTGTGCAAAATAGATCGAGAAAGGACTACAATTTTGGAATAGGTAGCACCGTTGGTACCGAACAATCGGTTATTTAAACTGATGCGAAACAATTGGGGGAATCGGTGCGAACCGCACCAAAACTGCAGAATAACTGATGAAAATAGTAACAAAAATTTGACACTACGGAATCATGATTTCTTGACAAAAAATTTAAATTATGTCAAAATTGGATATTTATTTTGTCGCCTTATTCTACACCATTGGTGCAAAACTACATGACCTGTATTTAGGTATTCTACCTGATTATCCTGCGCCATTGTTGCAAAATTTTTTGAAAATTCTACATCTATTTGTTCCATTATTCTGCACCATTGATGCTAAAACATATAAATTTTATACTTGCGGTTATTCAGCACCTTTGGTCTGAATTTAAATCAAAACCATATTAGCTCACCCTGCAAATGCTTATTTTGTCGGCTAATTCGGCACCATTGGTGCAAAGTGATATTCAAATTATTGCAGGGTGAGCTACTTCTAACGTTACTACGGTTTATTTGGAAATATATTTTACGAAATAATTGTTTTTAAGTCGATTTTTTCCCCAATAAAGTACGCTCTTAAAAATAATGTTCCCTTTTTGAAAAGTGAATGCATTATGAATTATAAATTAAGCAAACTACATTAACTCCAGAGTAGCGTGAATTAAGGGTAGAGCTTACTCAGCATTTAGTATAGTTTACTCAATTTAAAAGTCAGAATGCATTTGGATTTCAAAAGAAGAAGAACATTTTTAAGAGTGCGCTAAAAGTTTTATAAGATATTTTTAAAATGACGGACTCACTGTCGTACAAAGGTGACTGACAGCATGACAATACAACTTGTAAGATTTCTAATAATTTACAGAAATTTTGGGGCTCTAGCTATGTAGCTAGGAAGATTAGATTGCACTGAATTCGCACAAATCTGTACGCCTTATTTTATACTGCGTGGGAACATTGGTCATCCTCGTGACTCGTTTTATTTGCGAGGAATGGAATGCGCTGATTGTGAGGAAACTCTAACAGGGAAGGATATGCATATTTAGTTATGGAGTGAAACATTGTAACTAAACTATGTATGCATTTATTAAAAGCAGGTTCCATTCATATATATCGTGCGAATCACAGACAAATATGCATCATGAGGATGATGATGATGGACATGGGAGTTTTGTTTTGCTCTAGCCATTGTTCAGGTTATTGAGAAGATTTTTTGACGCAAAGACGTATATTAAACGTATAAATGTATAAATTATGTACATACTTACTTACTCTGTCACGGGTTTGGTCACCTTTTTTGCACGTGTATTTATCTTTATAGATATCTAAATATGCAGATGGGTCGGATTAGTTAGACTTTGACGTGCATGATCATGTTTTGAAATAATGGGTGGGTGGTGTCACGTACAATGCGATGACGCCAGCGGCGGTCTACATAGCTCCGATTTTGATAAAGCCACAATAATCATGCATTATTTTATATCTTGCATAAATAATTAAATGCATGTCTGACGATTTATCATCATACATATTTATATAGGTTAAACGAAGTACATTAGTTAGAATTTGCACTTTTCCCACAGCACAGCTAATATTTTCCTAAAATTTCTCCTCTTTTTGTATTGACTTTGGGATCTCACATCTTGATAATTTGACATTGAACGTTCTCACGACAATCTTCGCATATCTCGAAAACTTGCGAAGGGCAAAATAACTTTGCGAGAGTAAAAAAAATTCAGGAACGCCGTGGGGTTTTAGGTAGGTTCCACATTTGCATACACAGTCGTTAGGACGATTTTATTAGTGTTAATACTTAACACTTTCCCGTACCTATTTGTTTCCAATCAGGTTCCAATGGTAGTGGAAGGAATTCAAAGTTTCTACACTTCGTTTATATTATGTGTATACATGCATGAAATATGTGCATACTAAAATACATGCACATGCAAGTCTTGATCAGCCAAAGATATTATATTTCCTATTTAAAGGCCTGTCATCAGTACAAAATATTATCAATCGGTACAAACATAAAATTGCTTATTAGTTACTTGATCATTTGCAAAATTTGTAAAATTATGGTCAAGTAGGTATGCAAGTAATAATATCTACAGAACCACCTGGTTAAAGAAAGTACCCTCTATTTCTACTTTAAATGTTCCGGTAAATGTTCCGTGGCATGGACCTGCTTCATGACAACTTTCCTCTTATCGTTGTCACCCAACTTGTTGATTGTAATCTTGGTCGTGGCCGTGTTATGTGCCCGCAAGCGGCAAAATTTCTCTTCAAAATCGATAAGGTCAATGGCCTCGGTTTTCTTAAGGTCCACCAAACAGTGCAAGAAACACATCAACCAACCCCCATGCGTCACTACAAGGACATTCTCCTCTCCGCCCTCCGTGGCGTCGACGAGTTTGCAAAGCAGCTGAAAAAATTATGCAAACAAATATGTAAATACCCTATTAAAAATAATGTTCTCCTTTTGAAAAGTTAATACACTCTAAGAAACTTGGTAACTAACAATAAGTAATTATTAATACCATGCGGAGTATGTACGTATCTATGTGACTCTACCGCATGGTAAATAATTTATTATTGAGTGGTAGAAAATTAGTTACCACCTGGTAATATTTTCAAATTTCGCGACCGGGGTTATTACCGGTTTGGTAACAAAATGTCTACCACTCAATAATAAATAAATTACCATGTGGCAGAGGAGTTGGTGACAGAAATGCTCCAGACAGTTATGCTTCCGGCAAGTATGCGCGGACAAGAATGCTCCCGGACAGAAATGCTTCCGACACAAATGCTTCCGTAAAATATGAAAATATGCTTCTTGACACAAATGCGCCGACGTAAGTACAGCACAGTAACTCCTACCAGCAATTATCTCCTACCCGTGATATTATTTAGCCAAGAAAATAAACACCTTATATAATTGTGAATGATGCTCTGCATTTTCTTTATAATATTCTTCTTGGTACATATTTAAAAAATCAAAGATTTAAATAAAATTAAAAATATCCCCAATCAATAAAATTAAAAATATAATCAATCAATAAATTTAAAAAAATCATCAATCAATAAAATTCGAAAAAATCGTGGAGTGGCTCAATGCATTGTCTTTAAATGAGATTAATTTTATTGACTTATGTTTAATTTTATTGATTGATGATTTTTTAAATTTTATGGATTGATTATATTTTTAAATGTATTGATTGAGGATATTTTTAATTTATTGATTGATTATATTTTTAATTTTATTGATTGAGGATATTTTTAATTTTATTTAAATCTTTGATTTTTTAAATATGTACCAAGAAGAATATTATAAAGAAAATGCAGAGCATCATTCACAATTATATAAGGTGTTTATTTTCTTGGCTAAATAATATCACGGGTAGGAGATAATTGCTGGTAGGAGTTACTGTGCAGTACTTACGTCGGCGCATTTGTGTCAAGAAGCATTTGTGTCAAGAAGCATATTTGACGGAAGCATTTGTGTCGGAAGCATTTCTGTCCGGGAGCATTCTTGTCCGCGCATACTTGCCGGAAGCATATCTGTCTGGAGCATTGCTGTCGGGGAGCCGTGGCAGAGTGACGTAGATACTCCGCCTGGTGATAACTAAGTTACCGGGTTTCTTAGAGTGTACAATCTAGATAAATTCAATAGTAAGGAAACTACAATATGTAAATCTGGCTGGAGCAAACTTTACTCTTTATCACGTTAACGCTAGGTTAAGTCTAGTTTACTTAATGTGAAATCCAGAAATTTTGTTAAAAAGTAACGTTATTTTTTAGTGTATATAATTTCATAGCCGTATTTTATTATAATACGGGTACGCGTTTTACATAAAATTCCTTACATTAAAG